>NC_132935.1:102547058-103749558 GCF_034638445.1 Ciconia boyciana | reverse complement strand
TTAATGCTTGTGAGCATCAGCTCTGAAACAGATTCAGAAAAGTCAAATAAAATCCTGTTTCCACTTGTAACCTTTGTGATTTCTGTCCTTGAAAGCATTTTTGGAGCTGAAAAACCCCTGGCATTTCAGGCAAATAAGAGTCTCATGGTTTTTTGACTCATGGTGAGCACAGGGAATAGAACAGAACAGTTATGCTATGTTATGCATCTAGTTCTGCATGACAAGCCATGACCTAGGTCTGAGGGGTCCATCCAGGAGAGCAGCTCTCTGCAGGGCAGGTCCCATACAGGTCCATGCAGGAGAGCAGGGCAGAGACGGGCACACCTACAACATTGCCCAGGCAGGGAACGAGGGCTCCAGGCTGAGCTGATACACCACGTCCCCTGGGCCCTTGGCAGGAGA
The DNA here is from genome assembly GCF_034638445.1 of Ciconia boyciana. NCBI lineage: Eukaryota > Metazoa > Chordata > Aves > Ciconiiformes > Ciconiidae > Ciconia > Ciconia boyciana. The sequence goes on along the minus strand of NC_132935.1, from coordinate 103,749,156 downwards.
CGGTGTGGGTGGGCGTCCCAGGGGAGGCCGCTCCCAGCCATGGAGGCCTATGAGCACCTCCAGGACCCCGGCAGAAGTAGACCTGTGCTGCTCATCTTCTCTCCTTTAGACATTGATGGTTGGCCACTTTGGAGACAGAGCATTGGGCCAGATGGACCTTGGCTCTGACGAAGTCCTGTTGTTCTCTGGCTCTTTTGTTTTAACACATTTTATCAAGGGAAGCAGCTCATGCATTTCAAAAAATGAGTACAAGGAGAAACAAAATATCCACAGGAAATGAACAAGTATTGCTCACCTCAAAAAGATTTGCAACCATTTAGTTCAGGAGCACGTCCTGCTTCAGACTGAGGAGGGTTTGATCTTTGAGCTTCGCTAGTGTCAGAGATGTGGGGTTTTGCCATCCTGTGGAAACCCAGCTAAACTGGGTGAACATAGAAGACTTTCAAGAACCGCAGTTCCCACTTGCTTTTTGCAAATTTGTTCAGGTGGTCAAATGATCTTGAGACAATCCACAGCTCTCACCCCCATCAGAAGGTACATGCCTCCTTCCCACAACGTGACGGAGCTGATGCGTAGGGTGGGACATGACTGCCCATTCAATGCCTTCTCCTAGCACAGGGCTGGGAACATATGTCATCAGAGACTTCCTCAGCATATACTGCTGGGGAAAGAAAGAGGTACGAGGAAGAACAGGATAGGATAGAATAGGATAGGATAGTTGAGTTGGAAGGGATCTACAATGACCATCTAGTCCAACTGCCTGACCCCTTCAGGGCTGACCAGAACTTAAAGCATGGTATTAAGGGCATTGTCCAAATGCTTCTTAAACACTGAGAGGCATGGGGCATCAACCACCCCTCTAGGAAACCTGTTCCAGGGTTTGACCACCCTCTCAGTAAGGAAATGTTTCCTCTTGTCAAGTCCAAACCTCCCCTGACGGATGCAGCTTTGAAGCGTTCCCACATGGCCTGCCACTGGATCCCAGGGAGAAGAGATCAGCACCTCCGTCTCCACTTCCTCTCCTCAGGAAGCTGGAGAGAGCAAGGAGGTCGCCCCTCAGCTTCCTTCTCTCCAAACTAGACAAACCCAGAGTCCTCAGCCACTCCTCAGAGCACATGCCTTCCAGCCCCTTCCCCAGCTTTGTTGCCCTTCTTGGAATGTGTTCACATACCTTAACATCCTTTTTAAATGGTGGGGCCCATAACCGCACACAATACTCAAGTTGAGGCTGCACCAATGCTGAATACAGTGGGATAATCACCTCTTTTGACCAGCTGGTTATACTATGTTTGATGCGCCCCAGGATGTGGTTTGCCCTCTTGGCTGCCAGGGCACACTGCTGACCCCTCTTGAGCCTCCTGTCAACCAGCACCCCCAGACCCCTTTAGCAGGGCTGTTCTCCAGCCACTCTTCTCCCAGTTTATACTTGTGCCTGGTGTTACTCCGTCTCACGTGCAGAATCCAGCATTTGTTCTTGTTCAGTTTCATGCCATTGATGATTGCCAAATGCTCCCATCTATCCAGATACCTCTGCAAGGCCTCTTGTCCCTTGAAAGGGTCAGCAGCACCTCCCAGTTTAGTATCATCAGCAAACTGCCTAAGGGTGCATTCAACTCCTTCATGCAGATCACTGATACAAATACTGAACAGAGCTGGTCCTAGAATTGAGCCCTGAGGAGCACCGCTAGGGACTAGTCTCCCGCCATATGTAGCCCCATTCACTGCAACCCTTTGAGCCCTGCTGTTCAGCCAGTTCTTCACCCAGCATGCCATGTACCTGCTTTTTGGGGTGTAGCATTTTTGGCAGAGTTGGGGTTTTTTCCTTCTCTTCTCTTCTCTTCTCTTCTCTTCTCTTCTCTTCTCTTCTCTTCTCTTCTCTTCTCTTCTCTTCTCTTCTCTTCTCTTCTCTTCTCTTCTCTTCTCTTCTCTTCTCTTCTCTTCTCTTCTCTTCTCTTCTCTTCTCTTCTCTTCTCTTCTCTTCTCTTCTCTTCTCTTCTCTTCTCTTCTCTTCTCCTCTCCTCTCCTCTCCTCTCCTCTCCTCTCCTCTCCTCTCCTCTCCTCTCCTCTCCTCTCCTCTCCTCTCCTCTCCTCTCCTCTCCTCTCCTCTCCTCTCCTCTCCTCTCCTCTCCTCTCCTCTCCTCTCCTCTCCTCTCCTCTCCTCTCCTCTCCTCTCCTCTCCTCTCCTCTCCTCTCCTCTCCTCTCCTCTCCTCTCCTCTCCTCTCCTCTCCTCTCCTCTCCTCTCCTCTCCTCTCCCTCTCCCTCCCCTCCCTCCTCCCTCCCCTCCCCTCCCTCCCTCCCTCCCCTCCTCTCCTCTCCTCTCCTCTCCTCTCCTCTCCTCTCTTCTCCTCTGCCCTCCTCTCCCCTCTTGTCCCCTCCTCCCTCCTTCCCCTCCCCTATTTTATTTTATTCCAGACGTCATGTTTTTATATTATGATGGAGAAATCCTTTAAAATTCCTCATGAAATGTAGTCAGACAGCTAAGTGTCCTGCAAAGCTGCATGAAATGCATGTGTACTTACCGATAGAAAAGATTATGTATGTGTAAAGATTCATTGGTAGAGGCCAAAGTGCAGGCCCAGGCCAAGTATCCTGGAGCGTATGGGTAAGCTTTAATCGGACTTTTGCAGTAATCGACTTGATCATATGTGGAACCTTGTCTGATCCAGTGTAGTATTCTCTGTAATCCCTAAATATCAGGCTGTTCCATGTGAATGGAGATGTTTCCTTGCGAATAAAATTTCTCGTTGCTCTCGAAAGCAGTTAGCTGTTGTAATGGATGGCTTCTGTATATATTTGGAACCTCAGTAGGAGCAGAGACGGTGTAACGCATCTTTTTCCAGATAAGGATATAACAAAAACACTTAGCCATTCATTTCTGTTGGAACCAAGGTACAAAGTCCAATTATGCACAATCACAAATTTTTCAGCATCTCAGAAATATTGATTTAAAATATATCATTTCTACATAATGAAATGTGTGTTAAATTTATTAATAGGTAGTGCTATATTTCTGAGCATTATTAGAGTAGATGGGACAGTATTTATAAGCCTTCAATGAAAAGGAGAGTAATAGCAGACCTGGTAAAAAAATATCTTCATTTTCATGTATGCCACCATCTTCTCCAAATTCTGCGGTGGTTTCTGTGCATGGTCTGATTTCTGTATTGAGGCATAAAAAGAGTATGCAGGAGAAACAGGTTTATGGAAATACACATTTTTCTGCTTTTGTTCTCATGAATCCTATGGCTGCCAACGCTAGAAAGAATTTTCTGAAGGCAAGAACCTATTGGATAACTGCTAGCAGGAAGCCAATGAGGCAGCTGGTACAACATTTGGCTTTCTTAGAGTGTTGTTTCTACACAGCACTGTCTTTGAGGTATATGATACTTAGGGTACTACTTTCACAGGATACATACTGCAAGGATAGTTGGAGTTTCTGAAAATGCTGATTTGTATTTCTTTAACAGAACCATTTGTATAAAAGCACGCTGTCTCTTCAGGTGGAAGTAGTGTCCCCTGCAATGAGTTAGGGTGTTTTAAAGATGGTTGTGTAGGTCCTGAGATGAGAGGGAAAGAAAAAGTCACATCCTTTGGTTATGAGAAAGTGAAAAATTTCACATTCAATAATTTCTAGAGGTTGAAAGTTTTTTGTCAGTCTACCATGATTTTTATTCTTCATCCTTATAGTACTTTTAATTTTTTCATTAAAAGAATTAACCTTGTGACTTTTACTACCCTTAAGTATATGTGGGTCATTTGTCTTTTCTCAGGACCAAGCTATGCCTTTTTCTGTAATTTAGCATAGCAAATTATGATTTCTGTCTTCTACCTTAGGTTTAGATTGAGATAGAACTAGATCACAACATTCAGGAAAGGAAAAACTTTTAAACAGACTTTATTAAAGATGCTGACTTTAGTATTAAGTCTAATTGGCTTTTTCTTTTCTCCTAATGTCACTCTGTGCCACATTTCAAACCACAGGTGTCCTAAAAAGCTTTGTATACAATGTGTTTTAAAATAATGCATGGCTGTTTTATGATAAATGAAATCGCTAAAGCACTGTGATGGACTGTGAAGTTTTAAGTCATGCTTCATTTGAGAGATTAGAAATAAAGACATTCAAGACATCAAAATTCTTCTGTCAGTCACAACATAACTAAACTTCATTCTACTGTCTATCCTGTGACAACTAATGACAGAGTTTTTTGAATTTTCTAATGAACAAGTGCTGAAATGCAAAAAAAACAAGAAACATGATGTTGTACTAAACTACATATGACAGTATTGTTTGTTATTTAGTTAGGCGATGCCTCAAGAAAACGTGCTGAAGTTTACACAACAATCTTCAAATGGGGTTCTTAAATTTAAAAGCAGCTTATATGATTCAGAATAATGATTAAATTATTAGAAACTATCAAAAGTGTGCATCAACACTTTGAACTGTAACTTCTCCAGTCTGGAGACACCTTTCGAAAGCAAAATGAAAAAGAATATTGGTTAGGAATGCAATTAGCCAGATTTCTCTTTCCCAGTCTTCAGTTGCAAATAGCCAAAAAGCTACGTTCCTGAAAATGGAACAGGGTACTGAATGAAAACATGCCTTTTTTAATTCTTCACACCAATCTTTTCAGGAGGTTGCCTAACATTCAGTTTCCTGATGCAATAATTAGAAAGACTACTTCAGCGCGCTATATTCCTTTTCCTGTCTGTCCAAGGAGAGGAGTTAGCAGGATATGAGAGAGGAGAGTGGAGGACGTTGTTCTTGAGAGAATTAAGTTGGATCAGTGAAGAGTATGTTGAGGATTCAAGCACTCAAAAGCTGATCAGAGAAAGAAAGGTGAAATTTGTTTAGTGGTAACAGTTGAGACCTGCATTAGCCTTTTTTTCTGCCTCTTCAGCAGAGTAGAAATGAAAACTGACCTGACTTTTCAGTCAAGATAGTTGAAGAAATGGTTTCTTAAGGTTCAAGCTAACATAGTGAAGCTTTGAAGACCACTTTTCTTCAAGATACCCTTTCAAATAATTTTTTTAAACTGTGGTACTTTTTTCAGTGATTCCAGGAAGCCATGTTTAGGATCATAGCTAAAGAATTGTGCTATGTTGTTTTGTAAAAGAAACAATCAGGCAGTAGTTGATTTCTTTCAAGGGCAGTTGCTCCCATGATATGCTAAAATGAACTGAAAAACATTTTAAGGGAGATGCATGCATTTGATCTTTCCAGTTGTATAATACCAGGTTAGATATGAGGCTACTCCCCAGAAGGTAGAATCAGTTGTCGATTCTTCAGTTATTGAACTGTAAAAAAAAATTCCAGCCCTTGCCCATATTCTGTTCATTGTGCTGAAAACAACCATTCTGTTAATTCTTTTATGTCCTTTGTTCTTGACTTTAATATTCCTTGATCTAAACTGAACTGCAATTGCCATCTGTTAGACCAGGCACTTAAATGATCCGAGTCCTCCTTCATATGGCTGTACAGTGTCTCATTATTTATTGTTCCTTTCAATATGTGATCATTTTTTAACTTTTGTGTCTATTAACACCCATATGAGGTCATTTTCTACATTAGGACCCAAATCTGATTTAAACTTTTCCCTCCAGGCACTGCTTTTCAGCATAACAATGTTTCGTGTTGCTGCAGTCTTTTTTCTTTGAAGGCATAAGTGATCTGTATTCTGTTTCTGGAGATACTCTTGGCATTAGCTTTTTACATGCAACTGTGTTGAATGGTTTGAAATCATCTCTGGTAATCCAGAGAAGTCATCCTCTGCTTACCACTTCAGTAATGTCCCTTTGGGTTTCTAACAAGTTGTATTGGAACAGCCATTTCATTATCAGTTCTCTGATAACAGTTGGTTCCTTGAAAATTTTATTTTTGTCACTTCTTTCCACTGTATCTTGTAAAGCATCTTTATATATTATATATTGATTTAAAGTATTATAAGCTTATGTTCAATTCAATATCACAGTAAATTCACAAAATAAGTAGAGTTTTCTTCTTACTGAATTGTTATGAAAGAGACTACATAAATACAAGGGGAAGTGTACAGTTTCATTGTCTCAGAAGACAATGTCTGTATGTAAAAAGGAAAATATCCAATCAGTAGTTGGAGATTAAATTTGAATAGTCATTATTATCTTGATGAAGAAACAATGAAAGGAACAGTAGAAGGAGAAAATTACTGCAGGAATGATTGAATTACATTTTGGGATTGATTCTATTCCCCACCTAAATAGATTAAGAAACTCACTGACTTTGATTTCAATAGAATTCAGTCCATAGGAACACTCTTACTCTTTTTTTTTCTTCTGGATATTGGGTTTTTCTGATCTAGACCCCATTTTCTACATTAGTAAGATGAGAGCAATAGAATTCATATCAGCAGAGTAACTTTACTGCAAAATTGACAGTTGCAAATTTCAGGCGAGACTGTCAAAACACTCATTAACTTCAATCAAACCTACATTTTTCATTTTTATAAACCAACTGTAGCTCTTTTGAAGTCCGTAGCAGAATTCGTTTCAAATTGGTATACATAGTTTTAAACTTTTATATATATACACATAGAGAGAGATACAAAAAAAATTCAGGAAGGAGGGTGAAGAGGGTACTGTCTACTGTAATTGTTTTCCACATCAATTGTATACATCAGATCTTGTGTCTACAACATTGCTGCAAAAAATGCTTAGTTTAATCACATTGCTAATGACTGTTGTGGTGCCATCCCCCACAATTCACAGAAATTGAAATACCAACTAAGTTCTTATCAGAAAATAAAATTGGAGATCTCATAATACGAGATTATTATGATGGTAATTTTTATCCTCCCTAGCAGGCAGTCCACTTTTAAATGGGCTGTCTTGTATAGTTTCTTGAGTGATTTGTAGTGTAGCATATTGTAGAAGACATTGCAGTAATCTAATTTGAAGTGACAAATGCACTGAGGATGGTAAAAATCATGATGTCTAGTAAAGAGCTATCTCCAGGCTGACATGTGTGAAGGAAATGCATTCCTAAATGTTGATGCAATACAGTTGTCAAATAGTAGTTAGAAATCCAATAGGGCCCGCAGGCATCAATTCTTAACAACAAGTGCAGAGCACCCAGCAGCAGATGGAGATGCATAGAATTTTTATTACGTCTTGAAATGACTTCCCCCTGTCTTTGTCATAGGTATTGCCTTACATTTATGTTCACTGAGCTTTCAGCTAACTATCCCATCCTTCCATGTTATCCGAATGCTAAATATGCACTGCTGGTTTAAAGAAGATGCAGATCAGAGGTATGAGCAGCGTAGTACCGGTCATCAGCACAGGCCGCTTATCCTCGCTCATCTTCCTACAAGTTCGTGCCAAATATGTGTGCCAAACAGGAAGAGACTTGGGATAAAACTATTTCAACCAGCAACATTTTGGGTAAAAAGTAATTAGCCACTATCATGTTAGTGATCGAGAAGACAGCCATCTAGAAGAAATGCCATCAGCTTGAGGGTTAAAGTTGCTAAGCACATCCATTTTGCCTATGGCTGATGAACAAAGCACACCATGAATATTGGTGTGGACTTGCAGTCATTCCTTTTGGACTTGTAATGACAGTCATCAAAGGAATATGAATTATTTGATATGCACAGGTTTTCTCAAAACCATCTTCTGTGAGGCTTCAACCAGGAACCAAGGTGTGGTTGAGTATGATGAAAGTAATCATACTGGATGACATTTATCAAGGCTGTCAGCCAAATTTTAGGTCATGAAAGTGTGTCCATCAAAAAAGCCACTGATCTATTTCATCAGAGAGAGAGAGAGAATGATCATTTCTGAGAAATAAAACTGTTTTCTGATTTCTTGAAAATATCTAATAAAAGAATATCTTAAGAACATAAGCCCATTAATACCAAGAAAGTAAAACTCTAATAGTGATAACTGTAACTGTAGATTAAAGTAAAAGGGGAAAAAACATGTTCATCCCTGTGGAATACATGCATTATGTTTTCTGAAGTTTATTTTCCCAACTTATTTCCAGTTAATTATCATTACCAAAGATTACTTGATTTGCTTGTCAGAAGCAAGTTTTCTTGCTTGAGTGAGCACCAAGCAAATGAATGAGAAAAGTTCAATAACGGGAGAAACTGAGTATTTGCTAAATAGTTAGTGTTCTAGAGTAGTGTTAAATACTATCACCACCCTCACAAACTATGTTGAATATTAAGTGGGAAAAATCACTTCTGTTAGTATTTGATTTGATCATTTGAATAGCTGGTGATCAAGGAAATTTTAAAATTAATTTCACTTTTTATTAGTGAATCATTACTAATCTATTAATGAATTATTTTATTAGTCAACCATTTCACTTTTTATTGGTGAAGAACAACTAGTGAGTGGGCAGGACTGTAAATAAGTCATTGCAGTTGAAAGGTGTTTTCAGCAAAGTAAATTATGTCACTTTCCTTTCCTTTTGAGGAAACAGGTGGTCATTTCCCTTTTTTAAAAAAAAAGTAATTCTTAAATTAATGAACTTAATCTTACTGTAATATCTATCTGTGGGAGAGGAAGTGATTCACCATAGAGTAATGTTTAGACTAAATTACAGGCAGCCTATTTTCTCTATACCTATATCAAATGTCTTAGCATTTTGGATCTAATTAGATTGTTCTTAGTGTTTCACCATTACGAGTTGTATTAAGAATCTATGGTTACTGGTTTTCTGCATTCTCGTCAAAGAAAATTAGGCTTCTTCACTGCTAAAAGCAAAATAATGAAAGAACCACTTTTTCCATATCTATTTTCCTGTACAACTGGAACACTCTACATAACATTAAAAAAGAGCTAAGAAGAAATGCATTTGAATGAAGAAGTTGTCATCTGGGAGAGCCTTATCTTCCTGATGTGTTAGCAATTAGCTGGTGTTGGTACTCTGTCCTCCAGTGGGAAAGCTAGCATCAGCCTAGTGAATGCAGTTAGGAGCTCTTTTGCTTCCATGTCTATGGGAAGTATCCAGTCTCTTCCACCGAGGGCAAAAGCCACTTTGTCTTAAAATATGGACAGTTAGAGGGGAAGAGGGAGGACAGAGTGGGACAGGTGCTACGTTTTCAATGCATACATTACTTTTCTGGTTCAGTTTGCTACAAAAACAGCTTACTGCAAATCAACATTTAATTCTTTTCTCCACTTAAAACTAGGATTCAACAGCATTGTGTATCAGGAAAGTGTAGTGGATCCCTCCCAAATTTATAGCACTCATCTCAATGACAGAATTCCTTTTCTGAGACTTCACAAGTAAATAATTTTCTTACAATGGGGCTAAGAAGTGTTTGGGGGCTTTTTAAGTGATCTTTTTAAAAATCAGTATTTCTTAGAATAAATTAATAATGGAATAATGCAGACTGCTCCAACTTTCAATACATCTGAAATGAATTGAAATCTGTGCATAGGATTAACTTTGGGCAAAAATGGAATGCAGTTAGTCCGATTAACAATGATGCTTTACCTAATTATGATTGTATAATCTATTCTTCAGGTGGGTCAGCAGATCAGCTAATTCTTGTCTTCTCAATGTTACTGTGGTATCAAAAGAAAATCTATCGCTATCCAGCCTAGCTCCCTAAACTACATCATAACTGAGAAGTCTCCAGGGTTTTATGAGCTAATGATGTGAGATTGATCATGAGCATGAATTGTACATAAACGTGAAGATTTCTACTGTGTACTTTTTTGCTTGACTGCCATGTCTTTTCCCAAAGTTCTGTGGCTCTATATGAGTTTCAAATTCAAGGCAAAGCCCAGCACTTACATTGGCTGACTGGACTATTCATTGGACTAGGGTATTTTGACCAGCCTCAAAGAAAACACTACACAGTGGGCTAAGGTGCAAAAGTACATTATTAGAGCCCCCAGGAGATTGCGACTGTCCCATGCAATATTGAAAAAAAACCCTTTTTTTCCTCTCCTTTAAATTTCTCTTACACCCTTTTCTGTAATTTTATTGCATTTTTGTAATGTAAAACATACTTAGATTTTCTTTAAACATTAGCTTTTAACTTCCTGTTAATACGTCTGTGATAAAGAAATATTATGAGAATACTATAATTATCCTTAAATTATTAATAACTACTCTCAGCAGGAATTCATTTTAATATAGTTTTTAATTTGAATAACAGAGGTCATAAGCACATAGAGTATTTTATAGATGGTGCTACTTAACAGCATTATAATTGTTAAGCGATGTCTGCTCTTTATAGGTGTGTTTGGCTGTATAGAAGTCATATACACAGGTCTGACCAACAAATTGTCTCTAAACACTTGTGGTTAGAAATAGCCATATGTTATGCTTTCTTAAAATAATTGCCAGTATATTAGAAGAATACTCATACCAATATTGTGGTGACTGTAATTGCCAGGAGTATATATCAAATTACAGTTAACTAGGACAGATTTTTCACTTCTGTGTACCTTAAATGAGATTTCTGTGTACTATTGACAGAGAATGTGGGGTAGCTTTTCTTGCAGATTTTGATATATTAACTATGACTACCACATTCTGTTCTCAGCTACATGAGAATAAGTCCATAAATTGTGATGATACAGATATTTGAGATAGTTTGAATTATCTGCATTACCTTTTCTGTAAGGGAAGTTGGCTGCAAGCAGGTTACTGATTCAATCTTTTTGAAGAATCATCTCAACTAACAAGCAGTTTCTGAGAAACTGGAACCATAAATGAAGAAGTTGGCATTATTTTCAAGCTATAAATGTCTAGTTGATTTCCTTGGGAAGTATTATCACATTAACAAATAGTTAAGAGTAAAAGTGGAAAAGCAGTTTGTAATCAGCACGCAATATGTAAGGTTGAGATTCCTGCCTGTCAACTTTCTCCTTTAAGCCTTTCCAGACATCTTAAGGCCAGCCTTGGTAGTATAACTGTATGAGATGCAGAAGTCTGCTTTTGGTGGGGAGCAGAGATGGATTTTTGGCTGTGTCCATGTTACGCTGTCAGTGTGTTTTTCCAGCCAAGGAAAGATCCTGTCATTCTAGACTGTCTCAGTCCCTGCCTCATGGCAGGGCTTTTTAGTTAAATCAGAAAAATGTGTGAAGAGTGCAAAATCCCCCACCCAGACAAGGAGCATCCTACTTGTACACCAGCCATGACTATTCCTCAACACTCTCTCTGTGCCTGACCTGTGGACACAGATCATTCAGCTTCCAGATTTCAGACAAGCCAGCTTGCTGAATGTCACGGAATTGTTAGCCTCTGTGTGTCCCTTGCTTCTATCCTATGTGCATAGTGACTCTGACATAACTGATTTCAGGCTTGCCAATGGGAGTGCCCTGTGCACTGGTAAGCCAGTAAATTTTTCCTTACTATGATCAAGTGCTCTTCAGTCATTTGAGCCAGTCTGTCAACAAGTTAGTTGCAGGTGAAATGGGAGCTAGATTTCCTTCCAGTAACTGGCCAGGTATACCCTAATTAATGTCCCATCATCTTCTAGACAGCAGGAAGAGATTGAGATGCCTTTCTAGAAATGGTTATTGACTTTATGCACATCTATGTATATTTATAAATAGATACATTACAAGGTGCAACAAACTTTTTTCTATTAGTAGTACTTGTACTTCGGCAGAAAGATCCTGAAGTGGTTCAGTGGGTAGGTTTGACTGACATAAAGGCAACCTAGATCCATCCACGAGTACATTTCTGTCTTCTTTCATACACTGTGCCACAGTAAAGCCTGAAACTCCCTCACTGGGAGGGGAAGTGTCAGGGCTACATTTGCTAGAATCCAGTATCCAAAAGGAACACCCTTCACAGATATAATGGCTAACGCAGCTCCTGTTGCTAATGACATTCCTATGGCTTCCTCATGGCTAGTCTAGGAGTCTTTGCTGGCTCAGAAATCCAAGAGGAGGCTCTAACTGGCCTAGTATATGCGCTACTAACATGTTAGAGCTCTTACATGTACAGTGTTTTCTGCCAAAAATGAGACATTGCTGTCAGTGAACATATAAACTATCTCGATCCTTTCTTGGAAATGAATCTGCAGTAAACTTCCATCCCAGGCTCTCAACAGGCTCTGTGTTGTATTCTCTATATAGCTTGGCAGGTGACCATTATAAATTGTTCCTCAGTACTTGGGCGTGGGATTAAAGCAATAGAGAAATAAGAATTCCTCTTCTTCCTTTCCCCTGCTTTTTTTTTTTTTAAATTATTTTTTTTCTTGGTGCAAGAATAGTATTGTGTTTGATATAGAGCTTTGGACTAAGGATATGAATGTTAAAATAATAACCATCTTGCATCACCTGCTGAATTTCATCTCATTTGGCTAGTGATGCGTACTCCCTGTGGAGGATCCGTCTGCTTTGCTTACCTTATCTCCAAACATTTGATTAGAAGGACTTGCACCATATCAGTTACAAACACATGGGTCCACATGACTCCGTGTAATCCAAAATAGTCTGACACTATGCAGTGAAAATTAAGACTGGAAAATAAGGCGGAGTACAGAGTCCTGGAGATAAGAATAATCATAACACGGAAAGATAACTTTACTCTGGGTCACACCCAAAACTCATCAGTGTATGTAAGCACATTTCTGTGAACTTGGTGAAGGAGTACTGAAGCGCTTTTGAGTATGCCTCAGTTTATCAAAGTATTTTCATGTAGTTAAAATATTGAAGCACAATATCAGGCCACAAGTTTTGGAATGACTCAGAGAGATTTGCATTAACAGGTATGAGATTTACATAGATGAATTGAAATATACTGCTATGTACTATATTTTATGGTTTTTATTGCTGTAAGGCACATCTGTCAGGTGAATTAGTATTCTCTGAAACTGCCAGATGATCTCCCTGGAGAATCTGTTTTTGTGATAAATACAGCGAAGTAGTAGCATGGCATGTTTTCGTCTCTGCATCTCTGGAAGGACGACTGTGGTCAGTGGTGTTGCTCTACAGGAACAGCTGAACCATCTGGGGCAAAGGCCTGGCTGGCTCATCCGGGAAACAGGGCTTTTGTGCAAGACAGTTCAAGGCACCAGAATAGATTCTTACAGATTTTTTTAAAGTTCCGCATTTCCTATTCCAAGTCCAAGACACATTTCTTTGACTTGTCCCTCAGTAGTAGAAGTATATAAAACAACAGAAAGAAAATTTAAAAGAAAAACAGGAAAACAACTTAAAATGTAAAAGAACTATATATGATAAGTATTAGTGACAAAACCTGAACTTCTAGGAATCTTTGTGGTAATATGCTAAAGGAGAATCTACAGAAAAAAGAGAATTTTGGGGGTTTTATTTACTGTCAGTCTTTCGTACTAACACAGGGGAGGATTGACGTATTTCAGTCCTTGGCTATTTGAGATGGACATTATGAGTAGTAAGTATCAGCTGAGATGATAGTGTTGTTTTTACACTGGTAGCTAGTCAACTTGAATTTCAAAGTTCTTCACACCTAAGTGATAGAATAGTATTCTTACAGGAAGACAGTATCACCAATATTGACTGAATCTTCATTGTTTTAGTTCTGAAACCCTATGTCTTTCTCAGATAATATTTTTTTCATTTTGGTTCTGTGGAATGTCACTCTAAGAAAAAGTAACGGTTCCTCTATAGCAGGAAAATGTCTGTGCCTTTTCTTTATTTCCTTTCTAAACTACCTTCCAACTTCCACAAATCTTCCAACAAGAGGAGTGTGGAGTGTGTTGTTTCATTATTATGTTATCTCATCTTAAATCTCCTCTGGTAACTACTGACAAATGGCACACAGTAACACTTCTAGTGACTTGCTGTTCAGTAGTTTAAAGCATTATAATGCATACAGAGTCTGTTGTAGCCTGGATATTACACACTTTTTGCATGCGCACTAGGCTGTGGGAAGTGTTGAGATTCAGGCAATGCTGCTATATTTCTTATCACCAAAATGAGGTTGTCCTTCCCCCTTCCTTTTGTCTTTTCACAACTAAACAGAAGCTTTTGTATTTCCATTTTCTCCTACTTCTACTATTTCTTACGTTGATATCCATACCATAACCACAATCAGTGAGGTCATACAGTGCTGCTATTGTAAAATATTCAAGTCTCAATAAGCAGTAATTTTGGTTTACTCTAGGAACACAGCTTGGGTAAAAATGTAGAAACCTTGATAAACTGCAGTGTTTTCAGTATTAATCACTAAATGATGTAGTCACATAAGAACCTGGTGCATTCCTGTTGTTACAGTACTGCAAAGCCATGTTGTTCTCCAGCCCACAGCAACTTACCATGCACAGTGAATTTTCCTCACATAGAAACCTTGAATCTTTAGTGCATCAGCCTTGTGTCCTTCTAATCAATTTCTGATCAAAGCTAATCCTTATTAGTTCCATATGTCACTATTAGCATCAGTTGTTCAAGGAAGTCTCTTCACACAGTATATTGGTTATCAAAACTAAAAAGGCAATCAGGGTTTCTTCCTTTCATCAGTTCATAGTTGTTGGAACTATGCTCTCATGTGATGACTTTTCATGTGCAATGCCCTTCTTCCCCACTACCCCCTCAAAAAATATCTTGCAGAACATTTTTATCTTTTGTCAAAGGCCTAGATTTTTTTTAATTCAGTTCTGCTGTCTGTCCTTTACCAATTCTTGTCTTGTCTTTTTCCCCTCCCTTTCAGAGGATAAAGTTTGGACAACTGTGTACCATGATCTACAAATGCAGACTTCTGTGGGAAGCAACAACCTGGAGAAGTTATCTGTACTGCAGCTCAACTACAGTGCAACGATGGACCAAATTTCTGCCATTACCAGTAGTGCTGAATACTGCGAGCAGTTTATCTCGTATTCTTGCAAGATGTCCCGGCTGCTGAATACACCAGGTAGGCTGAGAATGGGATATCAATTAAATACAGTGTTAAAGAACTTTATCTGAACAATTCAACAGGTATTGCTGTTAGACCAGTCCATTCAGTGAACATACTTCTTTGTTATCCTTCATTAAAGTTCACAAAGAGGTAAATAAATGAAAATACAAAAGAAATTATTTTCTTAGGAAATTTTGCGTGTTTGCTTACTACTAAAATGAGCTTTGTTGCACCACAAGTCTGTGCATTCTTGTCTCAGGTCTGTTGCTCCTTAAAGCAGGAGGCTTTTCATAAACAGCGTAACTTTGAAAGTTTAACCAACAGAGGCATTGAAAAATTGCTTTGAACTTTATCCTGTTTTTCTGGTTGTCAGTTTTCGTATGCTACAGTCAGCAAGGGCACTGGCTGAATGAGGGTTGGAATTTTCCAAGTAATATCTCTGAAACAGTTTCTTAAACACAGAGTATTTGTGGGTAATCAGATGCCTTACACATTGTAGAGATTGGCATGGTCAGTAATGTGGTTGTGTGAGAAATATGATATGCTATTACCTACAAGTAGATTCATTATAAGTTCCTACTTTTGCTGTGTAGCTTTACTGGAAGAGAACAGTCCTAGTACTGCTTGCTATAGGTGCCTCCTCAACAAGTCTTACCTGTAACTGATAAAGACAAAAGCATTAGTCGTTCCAGAATCAGTAAAACAGCACATAAAGAAGGAATTCAGTTTTAGAAACTCTTTTAATATGCACCTAGTACTTTATCTGTGCTCTAATTGTATATGATAGCATTTGATGTTAAATAAATCTTTAATGGTACTTAACGAAGACTGGGTTATAAGTGGAAACGTATAACACATTTTTGTGATTGTGAAGTGAGTTCATTGTGATAGGAGCAATTAAAATGCATTTCAGATGAAACTAATGGCTGGATGCTTACAGCGTTATACTTTAATCTGCTTCCCCTCATGAATTTATTTCAGTATATTTTCTTATGGTGCTATAGATAAGGATTCATTTGGCATGCATGTGCATCTTATCCCTATTTCCATAAGCATTCCGTTAGTTAATAGATACTGTAATGCTTGTTACTCCTCTCCCTCCTCCCTGCTGTTTTTGAACTATTTCTAATGCACGGTTTGTCTCTGTTGCTATTATTTTGCTTAATTTAGCATAGCACAGAGGCTCTGCAAAGTGGAAAATGATTTCTTCTTTCTTGGGCCTTAATGTATAAGATCCTGAATCATGTTCATAACTAGAAGTATTGTGATTAGATTCTGCTGATGGATACAAGCTCCCTGCTTGCATACGCTTCAGAAAAGTAGTATATGGATGTATGTTTGGGCAAGTATTTAGAAGGCGAATTTACTTAGGGATGGAGCTGGAGATAATGTGCATAGAAAGCTCATAGTTTACACAGAGTATAGTGTTAGATTCTCCTTCTTGAAATATATAAGCCTATTATTTCAGGACCAAATTGTACTTGTTAGTATATATTTATATTATGATAAAAGAAATATATACTGTAATTGCAGATGTTTGTCCTAGCTTCTAGATTTAAAAGAACAATTAAACAGCACACAAAAGAATAACTTACTAAAAATTTCTTTAGGGAATAATCAATTCCAGATATTTGCATTTTTAAGCTTCTTAGAAATATTTGGGTGTATTTTGCAGATACTTCTTTCTTAATGTTTTCACCTTTTATATGGAAAGATAAATTCTCTTAGAAACTGTTTATAAACCAGTTTTTTGGTCTGGAAAGCGAGTTTCCAGAGATATTCTGTGAGGTAGGTTTTTTTCCTTTAAGTGAGAAAAAGAAACAACAAATGCAGATCATTTTGACCTAGACAGTAACAAAAAAATCACACCGCATTGTTTGCATAACACCTGTAATGGTTTGTACACATAGCACAGCAATGATTTGTATGTTAGTGGGGAAGAGGCCAATATATTTTCTTTCTAAGCTATGTGTTCTTGGCTTCAGTGTATGGTTTCTAAGCTAAGGAACTATTTTTTCATATCTTTCTCTATTTCTTTTTCCTTTTTTTTGGAGGATTGCCTTATTTGCTAAATATATTATGACACCTCTCCATCTCACAGCACAGCTCCAAGTACTCATGTGGCTTCTTCCACCACAGAGCTTTCTATATAAACCGTTGCATTATGGTGCACACACAAAGAAATGAAAAAAAAAAAAAAATCATTTTTTTATTCTTCAGGAAGTGGAATCCTGGTTGTATTGAAGTCAGTGGTAAAACCTCTGTAGACTTCATGGGAGCAGGATAGCATTTGTGGCCTTGACCACAGGTGCTTTTCTAGGTCAGAACTTTTCCTTTACACCTTTCAGATGTTTAAGTAACCATTTAAAATAGACTAGTCCTTTTGTTTTAAATTGCATCAAAGAGAACAGAGATAACGAAGAAGGCAGTGCAGCAACTCAGCTTTTCCACCTTTTTGCCTCTTGGGGATCACATCACTTTACAACATGATTCCTTCTCGGGTAGAAATTGCTCAGTTAACATGTTTAAACAAATCAGGATCAAAGCCATTTATTGATCTATTAATGGCAAGTAATTAACTAGCCATCAGTGAGCTATAGGTTTTGCTGCTTTTAGTTATGCATTTCGTGACAAGGTAAAGGTATATACAATTGCACTAATATATGTTCTGCTGCTAATAATAGCTTAAATAAGTTTTTCTTATGTAGTGGAAACTGCATCAAAATGCTTTGTTTGAGGAAAGCCTTCATATTAAAAAACCTGTTTTGTTGTGGGGGGGTTTTGGCTGCAGGCACAGTGGTGAAAGGATTCTCATTGTCACGTGCTTTGAGAGCAACACATGAAAAGCAGTCTGTACAAACTAAGAATTCTCATTCTTCTGTTACGAGTTTTAGAGTTTGAGGCTTTATTTCTCCAGGTCCATGTCTTTTTTTTCTTAATCATGGGCTTTCATCCAAACAAAATAACATGTACATCCCAGCAGAGAACAGATTAAAATAATTGCCAACAATAGGGATTGGGAGTGATTTTACAGGTCACAATGCCATTGCCTTTCCACTTAGTCCGAGGGAAGCCAGTAATAAGATGTTCCATGTAAATTAAATCATAAGTGACTTCTGAAAACATACCCGAAAACAGGAATCTCTTAAGACTATAGGATAGCTCAGCTTTGAAGGGACTGCAGAAGGTCATCTGGTCCAATTTTCTGCTCAAAGCTGGATGAACAGTCCTTGTCTAGTAGTAAGTAAAGACTATCTGGAAATGCAGCTTTCCTTCCTTACTGTTTTGGGTTTGTTTTTTTGTTTGTTTTGAACTTGCAGCCCAGTATGTTTTAAATTATGTTCAGACCTAGGGGTCTATTTCAAAGCCTTAACAAAAGATCATCAGAAAAACAATATTAGTCAAGATAGCTTGGTGACTTTCTTAAGAAAGTGCAAAACAGGACACCTCTGCTGAAAATACACCATGTTATTACAATAAACAATAAAACTATAGCTACACTATAAATTTCTGGGGAAGCCATTTTCAAGCAGGGAGCCTGCAGTGGATGCAGTTGTCTCATAGTCTTTACGTCAATTAGCTATATACTGAGGAGATCTGTGTTCAGTTCCTGACTCTGATACAGATTTCCTCTATGACTTTTACAATTTATGTAATTTTTCTTTTTTTTTCAGTTCGGTCAACATGAGGCTGACGTTTCTTATTGTCTATATTGTCTATGTAGATAATACGTTTTTTAGAACAGGAATTCCTTTGTGAATATGCAATTAGCATGATAGAGGCTTGATCTTGGCAATCCAAGTAACTATTACAGTTAATAAATTAATGAAATGATAAGCCCATGGATCATAATTGAAACTTAATAACAGTGTACATGTATATGTAAATTTGGGGGAAAAAAAAAAAACCACCAGACTTTTTATTCTGTTTTGCTCTTTTACATTTACATTTCTCATATCCTCTTTTCTTCTCGTTTCCTTGGAAACTTCCATTTTGAGAAGATAATGATATGTTTGGTACTGAGGACATGCAGAAAGCGAGCTGTTTTCTGAGTTCTCGGTGCCCATACACTTTCCAGTTGGTATGGGAGGTGATAGGATATTTCCCTCATTTGCAAACAGGAACTTGGAGATAGAAGAAAGTTCTTTTGTGCCCACTGGTTAACAAGAGGAAAAGAGGCAATGCAGGATATAGAATCACTTTGCTTTTATAGGAAGAAGCTTCCCTTCTTTGCTGTAAGAAGCAAAGTGATATAGAGGACAGTAATACAATATACTAATAAAACGCAGAATCTTAGTTAATGAAATTATATGTCTTCATCCACTGTTGTCATTAGACTTCCTAATAACACCTGCTTGTAACTTCCTTGGTATGAAATTCTCCATGGGCCACTGATCTCAGCCTCTGAAATGGGGAGGGAACAGCGTGCTGGCTCTGCCATTCTTCCCTTCACCCTGGGAATGAGACCCTGAAGGGAGGAGGGCTGCTGTGTTCACAGTATCTGTGAGTCTGTCATTTCCCAAAGCTGTAGGAGCTGTAACAAATAATCAGAGTGTGGGAGCTAAAAGCATAGATACAGAGAACAGAACAAGATCTGTTGGTGTTGTGTTCCAATTTTTATTCCTATTCAGTGTGCCTGCAGGCAGCATATGAAAAGCATAAAGCAGAGTTACGGCAGTACATGAATTACTGTTTCATGCCTGTTTGTCTTTGGAGAAAATGAGACAGCAGCTTCATGAATTCAGGAGTTTAACAGGTGAAATAGAAAACTTAATTTGTTGTTCAGTTGTTTTAATTACAATAAAGCAATTGTAATACCAGTAGTAAATAAGATTTATGGGTAGACTGAGATAAAAACAAAGTTAAAAATTGCAAGATGATATTTTTCCTAAGTAGCCATCCAAATCAGAACTTAATATATAAACTTTCACATGGGTAGACATTAACTGATCTAGAATGCTAGTTGCAGATATAATTCCTGCTTAATAAGAGGTTTTCAAAAAGAGTCTGAGAGAGGAGTGGGATTTCTGCAGTCCTACAGTGATGAATGGAAGCTGCTCCAAAACTTGATCAGGCTTCAGCATTCAATTCTCAATGTTCTTTCAGAAAACATGCCTATAAGCTTTCTTGTATCTTGTCCAGCCTTAAGAAATTTATTGATTGATCCCTTCTTCTCTGTCAGTGTTCTAGAAAAGCTGATTTCAACTTCTAGTGATTTTTCAAGCACAAGGGTATCAGGAACAATGTCCCTGCTCTGCTCTGATCTCCATGCTCATGTCCTAGAAGTGGAAACCAACAGCTTTTGGAGATTTCTTTTTTCCTTAGTCATTGTCATGTTGCTATAGAACTGAAGCAGACATTAATTCGTAGGTTAAATGTTTCTCAAGAAATACATATCAATCCTCCAAGGTAAATGTTAGGCAGGTAAATGGTTAGTTAAGAGGTTGTTTTTTCCAGTCCATTATTAATACACCCTTCTCTCACATCTTTGTTTCACTCTGCACCTTTGCTTGTCTGTTAGCAATTCCTTTGAGTTTTTTTGATACTGTGATCGCTGAGTCTCTTAGTTTCACTTTATCTTATCATACTTTTAGGTGGTGAACTGTTTTTGCTAATGTTCCAAGTTCTCTTTTGCTGTTGTGTAGGAATTAGACTTAATCTGGTATCACTAAGTGAAAAAGGCTACATGTTGCTTTGGTGTTTGTTAGAACTAGTAATAGCTGATAAGAGCTTTGTGAGTATTAGAATTCCTCTGTGGAAAGTGTAACTGCAGTGCTGTAAGCCCTAGTTTATCTGCTATGCCTTTTTAAGAAAAAGTGGTGCATTTGAGTTTTAACTTTGCAGTTATAGCAGAATGTTCCAAACCAGTTGTTTCTCATACCCACTCTCTCTGTAAATGAGCTCTGCCTATTACGAGAAAAGATTCGCTATCTTTATTTCTTAAAAGAAAGATAGAGGAAGGCAATAATTACTCCACTGTTTGTACTGAACCCTGTTTTATAAAAACTGTTCAAAACCATTCATGGTTATTGTTTTCACAGAAACACTCACAGACATTGCTTCTTCATGAATCCAGGTTGTTCTGGGGAAAAGTCATCTTTCTTGATGAAAGACCAAAACAGATTAGTTTATGAATTTGTCAGACAAAATGGATCTAGATGGTATATCATTGTGTGTCTTGACAAGAATTTCTTTCACCCGTGTCCTAAAGGCATTCACATTACTCTGAGTATTTTTTCTTATTCAAATATGCAGTAAAAATATCCAGTGTTTATTTTTTCATTCCCATTGCTGAGATGAATGTGTCATAAACAACTGTATGAAGAATCAAGCTAAACATATGCAATTAAAAGAAGATGGTACTTTCCAGAGCATAAAACAAAAGGATCATAAGACAGAGCTCCATTCGCTACTGTGTTATGGACTTCTCTTGGCCTTTTCTTCATTGCCCTGCATTGCCTTATAAGAACACAAGTGTTCAGCTATTATTGAAACATTGCCTGCCCTGTTTTCATGGATGAGATGATACTGTTTCATTTCTTGAGGCTGTGACTTTTACCAATTATCTGAAGGTTGTAGTTAGGCTTTCCTAAATTCTAAGCTGAGCTTTCCCAGCTGACAGACTGGGGCATTGAACTGTCTCTTCTGGATTAGGTTTTACATTTGGAAAGCCTTTTCTGCTTCTCAGGAGCCTCTTTAAACAGTCTTTAGTTAATGTTTGGACTTTGGAAGTACTGGAACTGCTTTGTAAGAACTACTTTTTCTTGTTAGTGATGTTATCAGATCCCACCCTCTATATCATACATGTTTTTCATAGTGAGTCCATCAGATAAACCTCTGGAACACAGCAGAATGCATATGAACTTGAGAATGGGTATGGTGTGATTACTAACATATGTGTGTCTATTTGAAGTATGAACAGCTCAAAACACATCTTATTCCAGGAGTATGTTTGAGTATGTTTTTTTACTGCACCTTTTATGTATGTAAGCTTGATATTATTTATCAAATCGGTCTATTAAAATGTTCTTCTGAATTATCTCTGAAACTGAGTGCCTGAAATTGTTTCCCCTTTTCACCTTGTGAATAATTCTGCATACGTTTTCCCTACTTTTCCACATTTTCTTTATAATATTACCCATTCTTTCCATGAATCCCCTTCAGTGATTTCATACTCTGCCTGTATACATTTGCTAATGTTAAAACAGTGTTGCTTAGATCAGCCAACATTGCCTGAGTGTGTATGAGGACAGAGTTTTACTAAAGGTTAAAGGGAGTATGCAAAAAATACAACATATTTTAAAATCAGGTTCACGTAATGTCATTGCCATTATAATCTGGGGGAGGAGAGTGCATTGTCCCCTTGAACGTTTGTGCCTGTATGTGCTTGTGGCATAAGCCATACGTACCTTTAGATTTCCTTGTGGAAATCTATATACATATAGGAATTGATGTAGAAGGAGATGGCCTCCAGATAATGATCACTTCTTCTTAGAAGGAATTACTTCAACAAGATCTTTTTCAATGTGTCTTTTGAAATATTTTGTTATGTGAGATTTGCTCAATGTGAGAAGATGAAAAAGCTTAATTAATCTCTGATTTTCTGTAAGGTAGGCAAATTTTACTGGCATATGGACAGTAACTTCTATTTTCAAGGAATTTGTGTTGCCAGCAAAAATGATTCATGATCACTTCCTTAGATTTTTGGAATAAGGAGTGGGAAAGATATTTCACTTGATTAATAGGAATAGGAATAAAAAATCAATAACCATGTTTTCTGGAAAAATGGATCTGCAGATTTAAAAAAAAAAAAAAAAAGAAAGGATGCTTACTATATCTACTGGTGGAAATTAAACTTTGAATCTGGGCGTTTGTTGGCCAGTGCAATGATGAAGATAGAGCTGCTAACAAGATGCAGAAGATTGAAATGCAGTCCAGCATTTCAGAAGCAGCAGCTAAAGATTTGGAATCAGTTACCAACTTAGCTGCTAAACTATAACGAGTTTCAGAAAGTGGCAGCTGGTTAGTACATGCTGCTATCTCAGTTAGTCTAGAAAAGACCCATTGTACTAGTTTCTATTGGAAGCCTACCCCATTGCTGCTTTGCAGAAATAGCTGGGATGTTTTAGTAGTCAGCATGGACTCTGTAAAGCAAACATATGCTCCACAACGAATAGTGCGGTTTCACCTGCAGCTTGTTAAGATCCTGTGCATTGCCACAACAGCAATGATGATGCTTTGTTTAAACTGCAGATATGTAATTAGATACATGTAACTTATAGGATAGATCTTACTAACTCATAAATTCAAGACATCTTTAATATCTGTGAAGCTATTTTTAAAATGACATGTCTACCAAAGCACTCGCATAGATGAATAGCTATAATAAATCTATTGTATCAAGTTTAAATTGTGTCCACAAAAATATTTGTATTTTGGAACATGCTATACTATGAAACAGAGTATTTTCTCCCATTACCTTAAGAACCAGTAATTCTGCTTTCTGCTACCATTAGTCCATCGCAAAAGTTCTTTTTACCTTTTTTCTCTTTCCCCTTTACTCATTCCTCTTTGATGTTTTATTGTCTCTCTACTTCTGATATTTGTAACAGATTCTGATTTCATATACACTTTTGTAAAATCTTAATAGTATTTACAGTGGTTTTACTCTTGAATGACACAGAAGTAACAGCTCAAAGCTTCTTTTCTTTTTAATCATCTGTCCCCTATGGCATGGACTGTGTTTTCATCATTTTTTTGCAAAACACTATGTCAAGTAGCAAGAATGTTTGGAAGAGATACTGAACCAATTTCTTTGCTGGAAAATCTGAAATTGCAAGCAGACCAAAAAAATTGTCAGACATGTAGGATAATTCATCTGTGTTGATACTTTGCACCACTCTGCCATTTTTCACCCACAGATCTAAAAATATCTTAACAAAATCTCCAGAGGTTAGGGAGTTGGAAGTAATGAGAGTTTTCTTTTGTTTTGACTGGGGGGTTGGGGTTTTGTTATTTTTAAAGATTTCTGTGCAAAGTGTGTTTGAATGTAGCAGTCCTGAGGAACTGAAAAGATTGCTGGCCACAACTTAATGATCAATGCAGATCAGCATTTACCATGCTAAGCAGTGAGCAGGCTTAATCTCACTGAACCAAACAAATCTTGACTCTTGCTCTGATTAATACTGCACCTTGATCTGTGGCCTGATGGACAACTCTGTTGTTCACAATCATGTTCAAGTACAAGAAATCTGTAACACCAGCAAGACTTTGTGAACACAGAAAAACCAAAGAATAATAATGAGTGGAAACTGTGGAAACCCACCAAAGGCCAAATTAGGTGTTTCCTCTGACGAAATTAAGGTTTTACCTGCAGAACTTCTTCCTAACACCCACTTTGCTCATTATTAAAGTGGAGCAACTGAATATTCACATATACTTCAATGAGAAGTGCATAGGTAATTGACCCACATTTGCATGCAGCATCCCAATGTCAACGTATAGTTTTCTTTGGACTCACATGCAGATTTCGTATTGTACAGTAACACCTGGACAAAAGAAAGATAATCCAGTTACCCATTATGTCAAATCTCTTGGCGTCCTCTGTCGGCTGACTGTTAGTGTTTTGTATTGTATATAGATTCCAGTGAGCACAAGAGAAATAATAAGCAATTCCAATGTTTATATTCTTCCTGTTGTCAAGATTCATTTTTATTCAAAGTAGTACAACTATGTGAGCTAATGCTTAGAGAAAAAGGTTCGATTGTCTTTTTGAATGTCATGCTAACTTTGGTAATCCTTTTATTATAGGCCTTTTAATCAGGAATTACTGTCTATCTACATTATAAGAGCAAACACACAAAAAAAATTCCTGTCAATTCAATCTATTAAAGGATTCTTTTTCTCTGTTTCCCAAACTTTGTAATCCTTGCTCAGACTTATGACTGAGGAATGATAATAGAATAACTCCTCTTTTGTCAATGACTGAAAAATAGCAATGCTTTCTTGCTGACAAAATCTTGAATAAATAAGCTGAGCATAATCAAAACAAATTTTAAAATAATTTCTCTCCTACTTCAGGATATTCTTTGAGATTTCTCTCGGATTAATTGCAGCACAACACTAATGGCAGCAACATGGACCTTACTGAAGTCCTATCTCCTGTATTAAGACTGATTATTAATGACATTTCACTGGAGTAGGATGGTGAGCATCTTTTTAGCTGCTCTTTTATTCCTAATGGCTCTGTATTTCATCAGTAAAAATAGTGGTATCTTAAATTTGTCATTTTCCGTGTTCATAAATTTCCCCATTCTTCTGCTCTTTCATTTTAAGGTGTGCTTTGATTCATAAAATATTTTGGTTTTAATCAAAATGGATACTTTTCGAACATCAGGCACATGGCACTAGGCTTGATCTGTTTGGGAACTAAGAGAGAGTAAAACTGAGTATTCATCTCAAGGCAGGAACATTTGCATTGCTCCTCAGAGCCCTGATCTCCAAATACAGCCTGGACCTGCCCTGAATAACCTGATCACCCTGTTCCCTGAAAGTCTGGATATCTTTCCAAGGTAAATGGATGGGCATGGGTAGGAGAGGAGGCATAGTCATTATGATATGTTCTCTAATGGGAATTAGAGAAGGGCCAGAGTGCCAAAGCACTCCAGAAAGTATGCTCCCCTTGCAGTCAGGGCTTCTGGGATTTGCATGCCCTGGGATCAGGACTGGGGGGGACACTGGGAGCCCTTAGCTCCATTCAGCACTGCTGAAGAGTGGTGCAAGCCCCCTCTACAGCCATAGAAGACATGCTTGCATTGCACAACAGGAGTAACAGAGAGAAAATGGCATACATGGATGAGTTCATCCTCACTTTCATATGCAAGCAGCTTAGAATAGAGACAAAGGCGTAATTCTTGTCAGAAGGCTATATTTCACTTTGCAGAAGCTTTTAGTAAATCTCTCATGATCCTATAAACTAAAGGAGTAGCATGTTTGCAAGTCACAGAACATCTTGTGAATGTATTCCTGGTATAATTTATCCAAGACAACAATAGCTTGCTTAGTTCTGTATCAAAGGGCAAAATCTGTAATTAATAAGAAATAAGTTTTTTGAATGAAGTTGAAGGGAAGTTACAGCAAACAACCTTCTCTGTCTCTCTCTGGCTTTTAAATAATCCACTTAAAGGGATTATTTATTATTTAAAGAGGAACTTAAGAAATGGTAATGACTGGGATTACTGTCATTCTAGAAAAAGTAAGACTATGTTCTGTTGTGTATTTTCTTATACAAAAATAATGTGACAAAAGTCTGAAAAAATGTATCAAAATTGGTATCACCAGTGATTGCCAGAGGGGTACCTAAGCCTGTCCATGTGTCTGCACAGGGCTGCAGTAACAGGCCACAGCTGGCCAGAGTCTATGATGAAGAGTTCTATAATAAATTATGCACAGGAACTTCCCCACATTCCTCCTATATTAATGAAAAAAGTTGTCATTTCTGTAGTTTTACTATGTTTTAATTAAAACACAATACTATTATTACTCTCTAATAAAAAGCCTAACCTACAAAAAACTGGTATCAAATTTAAATACAGATTACAATCCCTGGATTATTGACACCGCAAATTCTTGTTTGTTTCTGACTATTGAGTTTTACTGGGATATAGATATTTGAAATACAAATAGGCGATTTTAACATTTAAGGGAAATTGCTTGTCTGTTGTCTTATTGTGTGATGTTCTTTCTAGAAATAAACTTAACCTAACAAATTTATTTCATGGTTTTTCCTTCATACTTTGCTACTATATTTTGCTTATATGTTTTACTATCATTGGGATTTTCAAACAGATCAGAATACTACTACTTCTTTTTTAATATATAATTTGGTAGTAAAACGTGTTCACATATTTTAAAGAGTTATCTCTTCCCCAAAACAGGCATTTCAGGAGGTCAAAAGGATTCAAAACATTCACAATATACACTGTAAATTTTCAACTGTAGTTGAGTATTTAAACAGTAACTTTGTAAAGAAAAAAAGGAAAGGAAAAAATGTACATCTTAGTGTATAGCTTCAATACTAAAGAAAACAATTGTTTTTCATATAATTAATTTTTAGCTTTTTAGGTTTTCTGCCTTTTTTTCCTTCATTCTCTTTCAAGTCCATTCTTTCATGTTTTTGATTACTTCTTTCTTCCTCTCTTGCTTGCTTTTTAACTGACTAATTTTTGTTAATACATGTAGAAGGCTTATTGCTTCCACTGATCATTTTTTCAAGCTATGAAAATTTGTTTTGGGATACTGCTTCTCTCTTTTTGCATCACTCTTCTTCACATCATTTTCAGACTCTTCAGAAGAAGATGGGCAAAGATTTCAAGGGTAGCAGGGGTAGTGAGAGAGGATGAGAGTTTAGCAGGTGGACATAAAGAAATGATACACCAGTAGTGCTGTGGAGAGATTGTGGAATTTGAAAGCTGCTTGGGAAGAGGGTAACATAGTGCAACTTTTAGATGATGAAGAATCCAACTCACTTTGTGTATATGGTAGCTGAAAGGCTTATGGCAGCCAACAAAAATATACTGAAGGGATCATTGTTGAGCTTAATTACTTTGTTCTCAAACTGGAGTTGGTTTAATTGAAACTAATGTGCTAATATTAGCTAGGTTTGGGAAAACTAAGATAAGAGTGCTATGGAAGGATTCTAGAAAGTGTGGAGGTGGTGCAGAATAATAAAAATGTGAAATATTAGAAATGGTTTAATAGCTTTATGCAGTTGGAAGAATTGGACAGTACTTCAGAGTTCTAAGTTGAATAAAGTCACATCTAGTGTAACTTCCTTGAAATCAGAAGAATAATGAAAAGTTAATTTGCCACATAAGCAATTTTAAGGTTTTGGTTAATTTTAATGGGATTTGCTATGGTTTAAAAATGAAGCCTTTTGAAAATGCAGAGCAAGTTGTAGGTCAAAAAAGGAACAAAATGGCTTTGAGTGTCTGGGCATGTCCTGAACTGTGGGGAAAAAAGAGCTGCTGTTGCTTTCATTCAGTAGCATTTTAGAACTAACTGCTTTACAGTTTCATAGAAAACACCACACGACTTCTAGGGTACAGTAAACACACATTTGCTTTGATCAACATAGAATGTCATACTACCACATGCCACTTGTAGAAATATGTCCTAATCTAAAGTGGTTTTGAAATTGGACTAGCCCTTTAAGCAGCAATGAACTTTCAAGTTCTGCTTTGGGATGCACTAAAAAAATGTCTTCATATGCTCTTGGTAGTCGGTACTCTTTTCACTCTCTGATGTAAAATTATCCAAATAAAATAGTTAAAAAGCAAGCACAGTCCAAGAAGTGACTTCCCTAGAACTTCCCTAGAGGATTCAGCCAAGGACAGCTGATCCATTTAAGTATTAACTCTAATTTAAATGCATGTACCAATTTAATTCAAAGTCTGTGACTGAAGAAGATAAGAAAGTTTGAAGGTTTGTAGTACAATTGGTTTTATTAATTGAAAACTAGCATGTAAAGGAAGTTTTGAAAATATTGGAATACGAGTTCGTCATCCAGGTCTAACCACTTCAAATCTCATGCAAAACAACAGTACCTGAAAATTATTTTTACTGTGTGGTTATTCAGCTATCAAGATAAGATGAATTGATAGGCTCAGTCTACTTCCTACTGGGCATATGCTGCATGTAATATAGTCATCATCATTGCTCGCACCTTCCACGGATGCCTTAGCTAAGGCTACCAACTGGCCAACCAGCTAGTCTCCTACAACAACAGCTGATATAGGGCTGTGTGAGCAATTTGGTTGGCTGAATGTTGGGGGAAAAAAGTGAAGAAAAATAGAACAAATCTTTAAAAAAATCTGGTTTTAAAAGGTCAGCTTCTTCAGGTCAAATTGTGATATGTCTCACATTTTACAGCTAATCAATATAAATTAATAACTGCAAAATATAAAACAATAAATCCCAATTTTTATGGGGTTTTCCCCTCAGTTGTTTTTGGTCTAAACAATGTGCTGAGTTTGACGATGAACAGTTTCTTCAGCTAAAACCCATGTTTTCAGAAGGGAAAGATGTTTTGACACCAAAAGTGATTGGGTCCAAGTAGCGTTATATTGACAGTGGTCAGACTCATACTGAGTTAGCACATTTGCATAGTTGCTACTTGATTTGTATTTATTCTTTAATAAGGTGGACACAATTTATCAGAATTACTAATGACTCTAGAAATTATTATTGGCATTTATTTTCATTAAGGTGATTACCAGGTAAAATGACTACAGTTATACTTTATGATATAGTATATTTCTGTCCGTAGGGCATATTGAATTATACCACATTTCAGAGGAAAATATTTTCCTGTATTGAACAAGCACAGCTGTCCTCATCCTGCGGTCACCCAGAAGTGTTGCTGTCATTTGATAACATTATGCTTTTTCCACTAAGTAACAAAGTACAGATCTTGTTTATTTGCAAAGTAATTAACTATCTTTTCATCAACTCCAATGGGAGCTTGGTTGGCTTTTTAGGACCAGGGACTAAATTTTGCTCTCGGCTTATTTTTCAAGTTTGGAGACAGAAGTGGTTTCATATCCTAACATATGTAATGACAGGGATGAGAGGAAACTGGTTACTTTACTTGCCCTGATGTTTGGTGGTTTTATAAAAATATTTCTGTAAACAGGAGATAATATTATCCAATCTGGTCAGTACAATATTAAGTGTGTGATAGTCAAAATGATTCTTTCACATATACTGGCATTTCAGTATTTGTGTTACAGAGTCTTTCCTTCCAATTTATTTTATTGTGATGTTCTAGTTTGTTGTTTGAATTTGATGCTGGACCAGAGCCACAGGTCAGCATGCTTTGGCTGGAAAATGTTTTTTAAATAGCATTAAGTATGGAGATTTACATCAGGAATGACTCTACACATGGCTAATTCCCTCATCCTGTCAGCTGTAAATAAGAACCTATATTAGAAAGGTTGCAATTTATGTTAATGATAGTGCCAAAAGCATTGGTACGATGCTCTTTATATGGGTTCATGCAAATGGTTGATTGCTACTGAAGTGTGTATTAACATAGAGCACATCCTCAGGTAATTTATGGGAAAATAACAAGATATGAAATACTAAGTGAGGCAATGATCAGTGAGCAATATCATTGCCTCAGATCAGTATACATTTTCAGAACGGTGTTCATCATTGCTTCGGAGAAGAAAAAAGCATACCGTACAAAAAAAATCATAATACACAGGATAGTGCCTAGAGATATGATGCAGTATAAAATAATATGATATGATACCTTTCCATAAGCACTGTGAGTTTGGGGGAGTATTTTTTTAAGATGCTTTCATAAAAATATCAATTAAGGAATTGAAACCAAGTATAAAAGACATGATGGGAAAAAGTAAATATTCACAGAATCATAGAATCACGGAAGGGTTGGAAGGGATCTCTGGAGGTCATCTGGTCCAACCCTGCTGCTCAAGTAAGGCTGCCTAGAGCCGGTTGCCCAGGACCATTTCCAGACAGCTTTTTTGGAAGTCTCCAAGGATGGAGACTCCACAACCTCTCTGGGCAACCTGTGCCAGTGCTCGGTCAACCTCACAGTAAAACAGTGTTTCCTGATGTTCAGAGACTGCCTCCTGTGTTTCGGTTTGTGCCCATTGCCTCTGGTCCTGTCACTGGGCACCACTGAAAAGAGCCTGGCTTTCTCTTCTTTATGCCCTCCCTTCAGATATTTGTATACATTGAAATGTATACCTGAAATGACCAAAGGCATATTCCATACCATGCATAAAAACTGGAGGTAGAGGAAGAAAGAGTGGGGTTTGACTTCCAAGTTAGCAGTTGCTGACTTCCAAGTTAGCAGTTGCTTGGAGAGTGGCTGGGCATCGGTCTGCTTGAGGGGGATCATCAGTGATTGCCTTTGCATTGTTTTTTTTTCTTTCTCTTTCCTTCACTTACTAAGCTGACCTTTCTCTCCAACCATGTGATTTCTCACTCTTGCTCTTCTTATTCTCTCACCTGGTCCATCTCAGGGGAGTGAGTTGGCAGCTATGTGGGTGCTTAGGGACTGCCTACGTCAACCAGGCTTTGAATCTGAGAATTTGAAATCAATGCATAACTACTGTTAAGAGGTGCAAAATGATTGTATATTTCAATACAAATAAAGTGCTGAGATTTTTCGAACAGCAATTAATTGAGGATGAAAAATCCATAGTTTTTACTTGCCAAGAAGGTGTTTGCCAACAGAAGACTGATTTGTCTGATTGTAGTGTTCAGGCAGATACTGAATAATAGGAGATAGCATTTGGTCAAAACCAAATACGTAGCTGAAGAATATGTGTGGCGCAACGGCCACAGTTGCAGCAGAGCATTAATCAGGAAATCATTAGCAATGATTAGTCAACCCTGTAACCCTACAAAACAAATCATATTCTCAATTAATTTTCATATTTAATAACTTACTAATGCCATCATTATGAATTTTGAAAAAAATCTCTTCAGATGAACCATCCACTTTAATTAAGCCCATGCAGTAGAATTTCAGTTCTTTTGTGGTCATAATTAGAGGTTGCATTTCCCTTTTCCATATGGGCAATTTGGTAAGTAAAACTATCTTAAAACAACTATAAATTAAATTTTCAAAAGTATTTACTTTTCCATGTTGTGAGAACATAGAAGACTACGCCAAAGGCTTTCTGGTTTAGGATAGGTTTATTTTTATCAATCTCAAGGATTAAGATCATTTGCTGCTTCTATTTCAGTCTAGTTTTAAAAATTGAATTGGATGATTATGGTATGGACCCATTTTAGCTATGTAGTTTTTCAGTATGCTTGTTTTCACTAATGAGCTCTTGCTATTGCAAAGACTAAGCCAGGAGGAAGTGATAATAGCAGTCTGTCACATGATTTCAGCATGTGGAGTTCAGGCAAATGAGTAGCTGGTATCATGTGGTAGCGGTGGAAGGGAGCAGACCTTCCCTCTCAGCTCTGCTCATCCCTCGACCACCAGTGGGATGCTTGCAGAACTGGCTGCATGGAGGAGATTAGGCACATAGTGAGGACTTGGCCAGGCTTCAAGTACTATGCAAAAGATGCTTGCTCACCTCCTAGCTGTTTGGGTTCTAGTGCGTAGTTACACAAACATTCAGCTGAAGCAATGTGTCCGTGTGTTGGCTAAATTTGCATATATATGTAAATAAATACATAATAAATACATATGTAAATAAATGCATTTGTAGGCATCAGATACTCAAACAGGAATTAGATGAGGGTTCTGGGGAGTTTGCTGCCAATCTTGAGGCAGATGTTTTTCTCCTGTCTGCATGAATGAAAAAATTCACTGAATATTATGTTGGTTCTCAGATCAGTGTTTTTGCAGCTTTTCCATTTAGATTTGTTATGGTAATGCTGTACTTATTTATATTATTTTCTTCCTCAATAAGTTATATTGAAGAACAGAGTTTCTAATTACTCTGTTCAATTGGTTGTGAGAATAGAAAATTTGAGGGACAAAAATTCTGTGAAAATAGCTGAATTTCCATTTTTAAGTTACTTTATTCCTTGCTTTCTTTGAAAAGACTGAAGGTCTCGTGTATTGATTGTGAAAACGGCATCATTATATCTTCGTGTAATATCTTTAATTGATTTCACTCAGAAGACTCTAAGTTTATGGTAGTACAATATACTAATTTTTTGGGGGGTGAATATACAAGGTATCAGAGTTATTCAAAGTAGCCTTGACTTAATCCTTTGTACAGATGTTCTTACAACATCACTTGCTGTTGTTGCCCTAGAAATACCTCATTAAAACTAAGAAGTGTACAAATCTTCTAGTAAATGAATTAGGAACTGTTTAATGTATAAGCTAATAACTTACATGGCTTTTAGTTATTTTTTGGGACACTCTCAAGGATAAATTAAAAAAAACCAAAACACCCTTTCTAATTTGCAAAGCAGTAGGACTGGGATTTAAGCTGAAAGGGACATTGGTAATGTCATGAAAGCGCATTCTTCAAATAAAACATAAAAATACAATAATATAATTGGAATTATAGATAGGGAAAAAAATCTGGTGATGTTATCAGTTCTATTCTCAGAGCACAGCCTGGCGAGTAAAAGAGATGTCCCAACAGTAGAGTCTTTCATTATTGTGTTTTGTTCATATTTAAATGATCCATTCCTACTGGAAAACTATTCTAATTAGTATTGTAATTATATTCTGCTTAATTTTTCTTGACTTAATTTGTCCTTTTTCTTTTCCTTGCTTTTTGCACCCCACCAATTAATTTTTCTCATCCCTAAAGTATGAATCCCTTAAATACTCAGAGATGGTTATACCCTCATATATTTGTCCTGAGGAGAGGCAAAAAGGAGAGAGCAAGTACTTACAGCTATCTCAGCCTAGCAGAAGGTATAGCTGTGGACAGAGGGTTCAGTGAAATACAACAGATTTTAACTGCAGAACACTGAAGCATTACGCAGATGTTAAAGGGAAAAAAATAGTGAATTTTTCAGTGAATGAATATATGGAACTCCTATGGAACTGCCTCTCCAACATACAACATGAATATATTTTCAACCCAGTATGTTGAGTTATATAATTTTAACTTTTCAGTTGTATTTTCCACTTAGTGCAAAGAATGCTTGAACACATCATACATAAAACATACTGATTATTTTGTCTTTTTGATTCATAGCCCAAGCTTACCTTATCCATGGTAGTGACATTGAAGTGAGAAGCTATATTAAAATAAGGCAGAAGGAAAACTAGAGATGACTGATGATGATGAGTAGCGCAACTCCTAACTAGGGGATCTACTACCAACAAATAACTTCAGGTTTGCATAATTCCTTCTGTGCATAGACTGATTCTGCTGAGTAATATCCATGAGTGATTACTAATAGGAGACTTTGATTCAAATGCGTGGTGTTTAAATGGTTGCTTTGTGAACATCTGTTTAGTGAGAAGGGAAGAAACTCATAAGATAATTGTTATTTTTTCTTCTTTCCATATTGCTGCTCTTGTTGCCTAACTTCACCTGACTTGACTGCTGTTGTTTCTGTTATTACTGTAATTGCCATTAATCCTTTATTTCTTTTGCTTCTACCACAACTTGCAACATCTGCCATTGCCTCTAATGTAATTACATAATTTTGCCTTCATGTTGCTCTTTCCTACTTAGAAGTTGTAACAAACAAAACGTGGAAGGGAGTGTTTCAACATCAAAAGATTCAGAACAAGGAGAGTGGTTTTTCTACCAGAGTTACTGTATTCGAGTTCTTCCAACACTAGTGCTCACCCACTTATTTTCCTTTCACCATGTGAGTACTAGCATTGTTAGTGATAGTACTAGACTCGTCAAACAATTTTATAGCAAAGCTAGAAACAAGATGATCTGGGATAAAAATGCCATAGGAAGATCTTATATTTTCTGGAGGATACTCAGGGCTGGCCACCACAACTGCACTTAGACAGAGAGAGCAAACAGGCAGACAGGATGCTCCCTGCAGATGCTGATTGTAACCAGTCTAATCTGGGAAGTTCGTCTCAACTGGGCAAAATCTGGACTAACCCTCCAGCTGATGAGAACATGTTGATGGCAGTGAAGAGCATGGGTATCTCAGTAGGGAAGTTTTCCAAGAGATCTCAGGAAGTGGGTGAAACAGAAAATATACTGTACATTGTAAGAAATAATTCATTATTTTCTTACTGTGTAAATGATAGGAACTTTGTAATTTTCATTGGGATTTCTATATAATTTTATCAGGCATGTGAGAGATTAGTGTAATTTATGCACATTATATAAAATAATAGAAAACATACTAATTAGGATCACAAATTTCTCTCCACAAGATAAATGATCCTAGTGCTGCCTTTCTTATACATCTGTGATGGATGTTGATGACTAGTCCCATATAGAATTTTGCTGATTTTTTAAATACTTTTTTCAGCTTGACAGCTGAATCTAAATATCAAGAAAAAAATAGTTTAGACTGTCTGAAAAGTTTCCTTGTTCATGTTTTTCCGTACAATCTATCATTCAAATGTAGAATGGTACACTTCAGTTTTGGATTACTGTAATAAGAAACCTCATAGCATAAAAAAAATGGAAGAGATTGATTGACAAAAGGAGGGGGGTAGTTCTAGTGTCCTTCTTTCATTTAATAGCATAGTAATTGAAGCATCCACCAAAAGTACAGGGTCCATCATGTCCCTCAAGGAACCCAAGGTTTATACATTGCTGAAAGGTAATTTAAAGAGGTGTTGTAGAGAATTTTTCATAATGTTTCATGTTCCATTTAACATTAAATGTATAAGCAGACTGGGGCAGAGGACTTACTCCCATGTAAGTCCTCACTAAGCTCATAGAGCTGTTACCTGTGAGGTGTTGTGGAGGAGCCAGTTCCAAAAGGACAGGTAAATAAAAAAGATGAATAAAGATTTTTCCTTTTACTAAATATTGTACTGCCTCATAGTTTAGGAAGGCTTGTGAAAAGAGAAATACAACTAAGAGTCCCCAGTTCAAGTCAAGGGTTCCTTGTCAAAATCTCCTCTTAGAGATTCTCCAATGTGTATAACATTTTGTATGAAATAATCACAGAGATGAAAAAGACTTTTATGGCAGTTGGTATGGACATCTGGAGGTGGGACAGATGGGATCCAGACCCTGCTTTAATGAGCAGCATCAGGAAAAGCGAGTGATTGACTCATCCAAGCATATTTTCTAGTAGAGGTCTCTGCTCGTAACTGGATTTCCAGAGCAGATCAGCTACTTGTCCAATCCGTGGCCCTTTCCTTGCATGCACTTAGATGTAGGAGTTCTTCCTTTGCATGTGGCAAGGATGAGGCAGGTGGGGGTACTTGAACCCATACCCAGACAAATGCCTGAAAGCACAAACCCTCTGTGACTTTTTGAAACTCTGACCTCAGCTCTCACCACCTATGATCATTCAGTGAAATCATGGAGTAGTTTCAGATGACCATGTTACGTCTTTCAGTGAGAAATGTGTTCCTTGAAAACAGTCCACGTAGATCAAATTTGGTATCTGTTCTGGGACCTTGACTAGTACCAAATTCTTTTGAGATAATTGAAAGAATTGCACAGTGGAATAACTTGCCAAGGAGGAAGTTCATCTTGCATATGCATTAGCTGTAGAATAAAATACTCCATCTAAATGTAAAGTGGATGCTATATAAATGACCACTCTTTTTCTGAATTCTCTTAAATTTTTTGAATTGGTTATCTTGTGATAATGCTTTCTGTTAATGCCTCTGTGTGGGCGTGAACAAATGAAATAGAAGTTTATTTCCCTGTTTATATCAGACATATATTTCTAAAATACTATTTATAAGCTGCACTTTAGAGTTAATGAGTGGGATGACAGCTGCTTCTTCTGGTTGACTGATACACTGCTATTGAGTTACCTTGGACTTAATTTTCAGAAGCTGATTGTGAGCTGTAGCCTGAGTGCACAAAATGCGCACCTGAAACTATAGATCACTGAAAAAAATGGCCTTAACCTTGTAGATCTATCAGTTGCATATGTACAAAATGTGGTAGTGTTTATCTGCAAATAGACCAGAGTTTTTTATTGGGATATTCACAGCAAAATGAAAAAATATTAGCAGTGTTATTTTATCTGGATTTGGCACTCTCAATAAAATGTCAAAGGTTATTTTCTTCATCTAGCATGCTTTGTTACTTTGGCATTGATGTATGAGTAGTAGGTTATGATGATGCTACTTTCCTACTCTTCTGTGTGCCTTCTTTAACAGAAGATAAGCAAATTCAATAGATGTACTCTTTATAAAAAGAGCTTCAAAATCAATGATTATGTCTTCATGGGTAGTTCAGTCCCCATCACTTTACCTTCCAGATGGCTAATTTTTTAAAACAAATAGCTATCACTCTGTGAACTATAAAGGAGGTACAGTGGGGGTTGTTTGATAGCATAGAGTTTTCATGTCAAAACACAAGCAAATTGTCAGGAATGTAGCATATATAATTACAGATTTGATATTTATGAAGAATTTATGGTACTTTGGCATTTAGCATGAAAGCCTATAATAATGATAGATAACAATATAAAGGTGGTACAGCTGAACCTGTTCAGAAACATTAACAGTGTGGATTTCTTCTTAATTCCTGTATTTTTTATGAATTTAAAAGTCTGTTTGGAGGCTGTGTGTGGTCAAAATTCCTTTGATAAATGAACTGTCACTTTGCTTTAGGCATTTTAAAAACATTTAGTCCAGCATATTGATTAGTCATTAGCAGTGTACATCACCAAGTACGTGGAAACATTATTAAATTCCTAATAAAATTAAAAGTGTATTGCAACTGTGTGAAGCAATACAGATAGTTTTAAAGTATTTAGGCTTTAGATGAGTATCGCTAGCAACATTAACTCCTTAAAGGACTAGATTATCCATCAGTAGAGGACAATGCCTCTACATGAGGTGGGTGCCTCAGGGGTAAGTATGCTGCATGCAGTGTGGTGGAGGAGCCAGTGGTGGGTATGTTTCCCAAAAGTACAGAATTCTCTACAACATCTAAAAGTGCCTGGTTTTGGTGAAGGGAAACAAAAAGAAAGCCTCAGCTGAGTAGAACATTTGAATGTATTACTAACATGACTAGATCTAGTTTGATGAAGTTTACAATACTAATAAATAAAACATTACTGGTAATTGTGTGTGCAATTTTATTTTTTTATGTTTTCCCTAGCCAATAAGAAGTAACCCTTACACACCTTAATCTTAGATAAATCAAGGAATAAAATTAGATGTCAAGTCCAGAGGAGGAACCAAAGGGCAGAGAGGAGAGGAGAGGAAAACAGAGTTTTGATTACTTATGCTTGTTGATGAGCGGAAACACCTCTTTAAAATAGTTATCTATTAGTAGCTGAAGCCAACAGCATTTGCATACCAGTCAGGAATCTTTATACTGTTTAGTTTCTCCTTTGAGAGGGTGTTGTGTTTGGTGGTTTAAAGGAAATTACAGTTTAAATAAGGATCATGATTTCATTTGCAATCTGTTATAATTTGTCTGTAAAATTGTTTAAATCTTTCATCTGAGAAAAAGTATGGTTTGTCTTGTAAAGAGACCTTCCTTTTTCTGTCATTTAAAGGATGGCTTACATCCTGTCCAGGGAGCTTGAGTGTATGTTTATAGAATAAATGCAGGAATTGGATGACTAGGATTTCCGCTTTCAACCTTGCCATTGATTCACGGTATGTTACTGGGTACCCATCATGGTTCTGTACTTCTTCTCCATCTACAAGACTGGGAATGGTGAGACTGTACCCCTTAGAAATATATTTTGGTATCTGTTACAAAAAAACCATGCAAATGCTAATTAATAATTTAATCATCGTAATTCCAGTGTGCTTTCTATTATTGTGTTTGTACTTCTATTGTTGTATTTGCCTTCCTTACAGATCAAGTAAGAAATTTCTAGTTGGCTGAGGCTGGATTCTCTGTCTATTGTTGCCTTCTCATGGGAATCTCTTTCTTTGCTTGTATTTTATTAGATATGCCACATTTCTGTCCAACAGGCAGGTCACAGGAAGTGCCCTGCAGCACCTGGGGACATCCTACCTCACATCCCTTATCTCGTTTCTAGGCTATGATACTCTGTCAAGGTGCAGGGCAGTCCTTTCTTGCAGACTCCTTTGCTCTTTCTTATCAGGGAAAAGTCATATGAAGTGCACCTTCATAAGCTCATAGTTCCTAAACTGGGAAAGAATGGTCTGATAACGGAGAGAGTTTGTAAACCTGTCTGCACTTTTTGTGATTTTCGTAGAATCATAGAATCATAGAATTATTTAGATTAGAAAAGACCCTTAAGATCATCGAATCCAACCATTGTAACATTTTAGATGTTACCACAAAGGGTTTTTCCTCCCTGGTATCCTGTCTACCTAGCATAGGTATATAGAATTTTGTTGCATAACAGTAACTCACATGCAACTAAAATTCCTCAAGTTACATACCTGATAGAGCAGTTATGAAAACCCAGGTGTTAGAGGAAATGCAGAAACAGCTTTGGAAGAAAGTAATTTATCTTTTCTCCAAACTGTCAACTAGCAGTGAAATTTTCAGACAAAGTGTTTTGGAAACTTACTGGATCCATGTTATTGCTTCTTAGACTTCACCTTTTAGATGAATATGTGAAAGAGCCTTAACCTCTATTTGGAAGGTGTAGTAAGAATCTAATTATTAAATCCATTATATCTGCATATAAACCAGATTAACAGCACAAGTCAGACCTTGAGCAATCCTGTGATTCTCATGATGGACATGAGCTAATTGAAAGCATTAGAGGCACTGTCCATATCTGTATTGACATCTCCCAGAACAATGAATCTTGGAGACTTCATTACCACTCTTTGACAGCAGCTATTTCTCTTCAGGCGGAAGAGAAGCCCCTAACATAGCGCTGGCCTCTGTGTGTGTCTGTGTCTAATTTCAATCTCATTTAATTTATACATTTGTTATATCTCTGCATTTGTACATTCCATTTCACTACTTTTTGTTTAAAATTGAGTGTCTTCAGCTTGAATAATGTCTTCTTCAGCCTTGTGAGGCTTTTGTTGTCCCAAATATGGCTATTTGTTTTGATAGGCTAAGGCCAGAGTGAGTTGACTACTATGGCAAATCTCGGTGATATTTTTAATTACTTCATGTGAGCTTCATTTTTTTTCTAGATGTAGAAGAAAAAGAAATAGTGCATGTGTGGTGATAATTTGATATTTCCCAGAAAACATATTTCTGTCTTGTAGGGAAACAGAACTTGAGTTCATACAGAAGAAGCACACTTCTACAATGAGACAGTGATTCAGTCATTTAGATAGCACAAATAAAAACTGTCAGCAGTTGTAGTAGCTAGAGTAAAAATTACAATCATCTGCTACATTTTCTTGTAACATAGTGCAAGCATCATCTGCAGTTAAGCATAAATATCCCACTGTGGTATAGAAATACATGATCACTTTCTATCACTTTCCACCATTTCTTCTGAAACATCTGGTGTTAGCCATTGCTATTGTTAGCCATTGCTACAGACCATAAGAAGACCATTATGTCATTTGACATAGCAGCTTCCATGCTGTAGAAAGTCGTGTACAGTATTCCATGCAGATAGCCAGCCATATTTAAGGGATTTGAATGTTACTAACTTTATTGTTATAAACGTGCAGGAAAAAAGTTTCTTGTGTGGGACTGGAGTGTGTGAACTGTTGGGTGGTACTTACTGATTATTTTTTTTTCACCCTCTTCTGTTGTTAAAAATGTCATAGGTAGCTCCTGTTTTGATGATGAAGTATATACACAAAGAAGGCTTCAGAAGCAAACAAGGGGGTTGTTTGACTGTAATGTCGTCTTTATTCAATGTATCTTTCAGCTAAGCCAAAGGGGAGAATGAAAGATAGTCAGGAGGAGGATTTGGCTGTCTTCAGGCAGTTAAGTAGAAATGATTTCTCCTTAAGTCTCATATGCATGTTACAATTTGCATTTTAATTTTAATATTTTGAAGTGTAAAAGCATATTTAAGGAAATGGGCTAATTAGATCTCTGTAAACAGCCATATGTTGCCATTTTTATTAAATTTAAAGGGTGATTAGAATCACAAAGATTTTATTACTTGCAAGAAAAAGGAATAAATACCCACCTGTAAAATTTATGCTTTTTTCCTTCTTTTAAAATACCTTCAATTGCAGTTGTTCCTAAGTTAGTTTTGAAAAATAGAGAAGAAATGAGAAATTGCCCACAAGGTAATCTGATATTTTCTGCTTATGTGGTGATGAATACCACATAAATGCCTACCTGGAGCCAGGTTTTGTTCTTCTTACTTGTAATTGAAAGTGCAAATAATTTTTGGCAGGAATACTCAAGGACCATTGCAAGTAGTGCTTGCTCACTGCCATGAGCGCTAGAAGCTAGCATGCAGTGAGTGGTCCCTGGGGTGGCAGGTCATACCAGCCTCCTCTTGAATTTGCACTTAAACCTATGTCAATGCAGCCTATGTACTGGTGTGGTCTTAGGCTAGGCATATGGCAATTCCTCTGGAGGGGAAACTTGTATTCACTGAGGTTGAAAGGCAAAAAATGGTGCCTGACCTCAAACGTGAGTTGTCACACATTGAACATGATCTTTTCATCCCTCTACCAGAAATATATTTGCATGTATTTGACTGTGTTGCATGGCCAGAAGGGATTACCTGACTATTAGTAAGTGTACGCAGGGAGCATGCCCAGGGAGGACAACTAAAAATATGAAACCGTGTGACCCAGCCCAATTTTTACAGAATGGGTAAGCAGTGCAGGTTCACACTTTAAATCTGAAGACTGTATGCAAGAGAACAGATGAATTTCTGGAGCTGTGTGCCATGATTTCTTTTTCTGAAAATTAAAATGAGGTTTATCATCAGGAGACTAGTACAGATGAGTCTACAGAGATGACTCCACCAGCTGCCTCAGTGAACTTCATTCAAACCACAGAATGCTGCTGCATCTCTGTAGTAACCTTGAACTTTACTGTTGTCTTAAAAGTTCGTATAAAATTATTTCACAATCCAGCTACCAGTTGCTATAATTACTCAATAACATACTAAGAGAGGCATAAAAGTGACCCATTTGCCTTCTCACTCATTACCTTATGAGCTACCCATTTTGACTGAGCACACTATAAAGATTTACTTATAAGACTGTTATGATCTGATATGTCAAAATGTTTTCTATTATGAGGGAAATGAAAAAGGGTTGCTAAAAAAATTACTTTTACCAATTTTGACCATTTTTTGAAGAAAGAATGATAATAGTTTCAGGCAGGGCTTGTAATTTTTAAGGGAACCAATTTACAGCATGCTTTTAGTCAAAGGGGAGTTAGAACAAGGAGTAAACAACACAGCAAACCCTACAAACCCTGAGTCTTCCTCTCTTCTTTGGTGTCTGCAGTATCGTATCTGGCAGTTTGATATTATCTATATGATCTCATTCTGTAGCTGTCTGTAAAACCTGTTGATTTTTTTAATCATATTTGGTCCCTTAATAGGAGAATTTTATAAATGTATGAGATTGATGGAACAAATTAGAAAAAGATATTACTCTTTGAGCATGACTGTGACATAACAGATCCCTCAGACTGTACAAGCTGTGAAAAGAATGACATGTATCAGTGTTTAGCAAACAGGCCTACCCACCAAAATGGAAATTCCCAGGTAATTAAATGGAAGTTCATTCCTTGCTTCACCTTAATAGTCTAGAACCTATGAAATGGATTTTCAGATGTGGTGAGCACTGAATTTTGCTTTTTAAATCAGTATAAGGGGTTTTTTTAAATGAAAATCATGCCTTAAGCACGTATATGTACATCTCATAAGTGCGTATCTACAGACTGTTAGAGTCTTACCTTTCTGCATGTTGTTTTTGGCATAATTTCAGAAATAAAGACAACAAACCTGCAGTAGTTATACATCAGCTTCACTGACTGTCCTAGTTTCAGCTGGGATAGAGTTAATTTTCTTCCTGGTAGCTGGTATAGTGCTGTGTTTTGGATTTTAGTATGAGAATAATATTGATAACACGTTGATGTTTTGGCTGTTGCTAAGCAGTGTTTACACTGGTCAAGGACTTTTCAGCTTCCCATGCTCTGCCAGGTGCACAAGAAATGGGAGGGGGCACAGCCAGGATAGTTGATCCAAACTGACCAAAGGGCTATTCCATGCCATATGACGTCATGCTCAGTATATAAAGCTGGGGGGAGTTGGCCAGGGGGTAACAGTCGCTGCTCAGGGACTGGCTGGGTGTCGGTTGGCGGGTGGTGAGCGGTTGTATCATTCCCCCCCCTTGGGTTTTGTTCCTCTCTCTCTCTCTTGTTGTTTTCCTTCTCATTACAATTCATTATTATTATTACTATTATTTTGTTCCAATTATTAAACTGTTCTTATCTCAACCCATGAGTTTTCTTACTTTTGCTCTTCCGATTCTGTCCCCCATCCCACCGGGAGGGAGGGAGTGAGCGGCTGCGTGGTGCTTAGCTGCTGGCTGGGGCTAAAACCACGACACTGACTGAGGCTTCTAGGATGAAGTTGAGCAAATGGATCACTAACTGGATTCCTTAAGTCAGTCTCTGGCTAAATATGAAACTGCAAGACCTGTGAGCACTTCCAGACTTGTGGGTTCAGGTATGTGCTATGGCCATGTGCAGTGCTTCATTGCCCCCTGCCACAACAAAAGGAACAGGGTAAATTGTCTGGAGGAGGTGAGTACTGCACGCTGACCAAACCCCAGGGTGGGACATCTGAGAATCAGGACA
The DNA here is from genome assembly GCF_034638445.1 of Ciconia boyciana. Lineage (NCBI taxonomy): Eukaryota > Metazoa > Chordata > Aves > Ciconiiformes > Ciconiidae > Ciconia > Ciconia boyciana. The sequence goes on along the minus strand of NC_132935.1, from coordinate 103,705,991 downwards.
CATATCTTGCCACAAAAGTGTGCATTTGCCTGTGCAGTCACTCGCTGTTTCTGTAAGTTTGCGGTGGGGTCTTCTCTGTGATTGGCCAGGACCAGTGAGATTTTGGAGCATACAGAAGAGGGAAGGGGGCTTGACTTACTGATTGTCCATGTATTTGATCCACATGGATGCTCTCAAGGTTCAGTTACCGTACTGGCTTAAGATGGAAGTTGTTCAGTGCCCTTGTAGTTCCACAGCTTGAATGTGATATCCCATCTCAGTTGTCCTAAACCATTCATGTTCTTAAGATTAGTATAGCTAAGTATTTCTTTTTGCCTAGTGCAATGATTTTCGCACAGATAAAGCAATTCTTCTGGCAAGCTTACCTCCCCATCTATCTGTTTCAGTTTTCATCAGCCTTTGGGAGATTGGTTGGCACAAATCCGTGGCGGCCCATACTGGCTTTCTTGTTTAGCATTGTCATGCACTCATGCGTGTGGCCCTGTTATTGTGTCATGCCTATCTCTGGTAATTACATAAGAATTTTGATATCATCAAATATCCTTGGTAATTAACTATTCAGATCTACCCATCTGGTAGATTGGAACATGCAGATAGATTAGGTGGATTTCAGTAAGAGGAAAATATCAAAATCTATAGCAAATTTAGTTCATGCAAATGGAGAGAATTCAGAGATGCTTTGAAATGTTATAATTGTAGAAGGTGATTCTTCAATCTGTATATGAGTCAAGGGATTCCACAAATTGGGACTTTTCATAAAATAGTCTGTATTCTGTGGGAAGGAAATTATATTGAAAAGAGAGGCATTCCAGATGCATTCCAACATTTCTGGCTTAGATGCAGAACCTGAAATTCCAGGGATGTTCACTTCATGTTCTTCCTTTCCTAAAGCTAAGGGCTTGGGGTTTCTTTTAGTCTCACAGGATAGGTCCACTGTAGTTTGTATTGAAATGACAGCTTTAATTCTTCTTTTAATTTTTTTTCTTTGAATCTTTTAATTAGATACTGTCTAATTAATACTAACATTTTTTCAGCGCTTTAATAATCACTCTATGCTGGCACCATAATTCTGAAACTTTTAATACACAGTGGGGGAGATGGACTTGGGATATTAGTATAGTTTTTATTACCGAGTTGCAACAATTAATCAAGTTTAAAATGTATGTTGTTACTACTACAGAAATTGTAATTAGAATCACAGAATAATTTATTTGTAAGGGATCTCTGGAGGCCATATAGTCCAGCCCACAACTAGGATTTAATTGGTCTTCAGTGCTGGAGAAGACAAACTAGCAGATGTCTAGTTACATAGCTGGCTTGCTAAACTGGACTCTGCTCTTTTCACTGTTCCATGGAGCCCCATGGACAGCAAAGCAACAGCAGTCCTGGATTTGCTGCTGCTAAAATGCTTCTCTGATCCTTCCTGAGCCTTAAGATAGTAGGCCACACTGGTGATTAGATGTTTAAGAATTTTGCGTTTTGCTTTTATCCTGTGGCAGAGACTGTATCTCAGACTGTATCTTGTAGATAAGCACTATGCAGGACTCCAGTTTGGGGAGGGGGTGTTTGTGGGTTTGAGCCAGGGAGAAGGGTTTGTTTAGTCATACTTTGAGGATAAGTCTGCAGTAAGTGGTTTGCATTTGCTACAGCTTGAAATACCCATAGGAGGCATTGGAGGAATTGAGATTTTGATCGCTTTTTATTTTGGTGCTGAAGTTTTCAAGCAAACAGAAAGTAACTGTGTTTCTATTCCTGACACTATGAGGTAGTGTATATGCCTGTCAACACAACTTGCAATTCTAAGTGAAAATCTCTATTTTTTTATAGGCATTCATAATCAACACAACATTTTTCTTTCTATCTTCTTTTGGTTTTATTGTGTTTTCAAGGGTAATGAATGAATGAGCTTTGGGGAATCGCTTTGGATCATGGTGAATGATGCAGGAAATGAAAAATCTCTATCCAATTCACATAGCAAATGCACTCAGGTCAAAATAATCCCATCTGTACTCAGCTCTTTGCTTTGAGCTAGTCTACATAGATAGGCACATAATGTTTAACTCAGACATTATCAGCAAATCTTGCAAAGCCTAATGGTTTCCAAGTAGTGATCCACAAACCCCCACGTTATCATCATCATTTGTGTTCACCTTGCAAAAAGTGTGACTCCACCTTCCATTGCAAGGAAAAATCCTTTAATGAAACCACTGGAATCTTATGAAAATTGCTTAGATTTTGTATCTAAGGTCTATGTTTCCCCTTCCTCTGCTTTAGGTTTAAAGACAAATCCAAATTAGGAATGGTTAACATATATATATTTATTTAAACTATTCTGATGTGGCCAAGGGCTGAATTTCAGCTTTGGCTAGTTAATACCAGAGGTTTTTATTATAAATTTTGGACTACATTGAGTTTTTTCATTTTCTGTCCTTCCAGAAGTTAAAAGGTATGAGTGAGCTCATGAAATGTTTATGAAATTAAATGAAAAATTATCAATATAAAATTAAGTAAAATCTTTGAGTTTGTGTTCAGCTCAAGCTTTGCTTCAAGATTCTGTTTTTTCAAGGAAAACTGAAGAGATGGCAAACTCATGCAGATCAAAAATTAAGACAAAGGTAATAGGTATATTCTGAAACTAAGCTAGACATTCTTTTTGTGGATCTGGTTAATAGAAGATGAGCATACATCTTTACAAATCAAGCTAGGCACTTTTTATAACAGATGAAATTGTCTGAAGAAGCTGGGTAGCACAGACTCTGAGTTTTTTCATTTGTCTGTCTTATGTTCAATTTAATCAACACTACATCCCTGTGTGGTTATGATATTACATCAAATTAGATATGACTGCACTTTAAATGTTTAGACAATGTTACATTGCCTGTTTTTCACTGATGGATAGCTGTCAAAGGACTTAGTTATGGCTTGCTACTCCCGAGCCAATACACATTGGAAACTATTAATTTCAGACTGATAGATTACTTTATATCTCGTGTATGACTCTCGCAATTTTTAAAACTTCTTACCTTACTGAATTGCATTTACTTTGTCTTATTGCATATTAGAATTCCAAGCAGTAGACAAGCAAAGCACTTAGTCAAGCTAATATAGCATTAGAAAATGCTATTTTGATTTAATTCTATGCTGTCCAGACAACAGAAGACAAATGCAGGGTAACTAATAAAATGGACTGGAAGCTAGTCTGCACTTACACTAGACAAATATAGTTAATGATATCTGCATGAAATTTAGCCAATTGTAGTCAATATGATGTATTATGCATGGATTAACACTTGTACACTCATATTATTTTGTCAGGACAGCTGGACTTAGATCACAAGTTCAGTTTGTTATTCATACTGATTTTTTTTAATATCCTTCAGACTAAAATTCAGTACTGTTTTTACCATTTGCATCTCTTCTGACTGGTATTTATTTAGCTGTGAATAACTGAACCAGGCACGTTCAACCTTAGGTGTCAAAGCAATGTGTACTTTAAGTAAGATTTCTATGTTTTCAGGCATTTATAATGTAAACACTAAACATGTACGTATAAACACAAATGAATATTCCTTATGAAAGCACAGTGTATTTTAAAGGAGAAAGGATAACACTGAGCAGAATATCTTAACTCAGAACTAGAAATTTCTTTTTTTTAATATATAGCATGACATGAAACCTACTTCTTAGAGCATTTCTTTCCAAAACACTGGAAAAAGGGCATTTTGATTTCAAGGACAGCATCTCCTTCTCTTGTTATGTACTGTTTTGTTCTGTGTTACACTGAATTGCATTTTCTCAGCTTAGCTCTGGACTGGGAGTCAGAAGTCCAAGGTTCTATTTCTGGCACGGTATCAACTTCAGATCACTTAAAGCTCCATGCAAGATTTTTTAAAATAACTTGTGATTTTTTGTACCTCCATTTTTGAGGTATCACTTTAAAAGAACCTAATTTCCAGATTAAAAGGTGAGCAGTTTCTGAAAATACAGCCTCCTTCCCTCCCCACCACCCCTAAGACATTATATGTGAAATACCTGAAAAGAGACACATCCAAAATAGCATCTCGGTTTTGAAACTTTTCTTGTTGTTTTCATACCCATCAATCGCAGATATTTCTAGGTCTTAATTTTTGTGAAATATTTTGAACAATATAGCTGAAGAAAACACTTATTCTTTGCATATGCTTTTTAAACTGGGGAGGCAACAGGGGCTTATGTCCTGCAGTTTTCTTGAAGTAGAACAGTGGTGCAGCATTACACAAGTGATCATTTTTAGAGTTTTATCTAAAGGCACTGTTGTAGTTCCTTGGTCACTGTGGTCACTAAGTTGGATTCTTAATGGAAGTAAGATCTGGGCATAATAGTCTAAAATTATGACCTCACTAAAAAGAGTGAGTCTAGGAGCTGTGGGTGTATGTCACCATGCCTGCTTCTGTAACAGAGAGGAAGAGTTTCTACCTTCCACTATCACCATGGGATGACTAGCATCGCCTCAGACTGATAAATAAGCAGGAGCTGAAGAAGAATGGAAAGATTATTTCTACCCTGTGCTGCCTAAAGCACACTAAAATGCTTTTACCTTGTCCTTATGGCACTTCGTTAAGAATGACCTACAGAATGAAGTAATGTTATCAGTGCCATTGCAATGACCTTAGTCTTCCTCCCTAGGCATATTATATGACTGTAGAATCAATGAACACTTATTATACAGTAATAAGGAATCTAGACTCTTGTCCAAAGGTACATATATATGTTTCTTGCTATATGATGTGTGTGGTCTGCAAGTGGTATGGCTCAATATATAAGTAAATTAGGTAGTTATTGGTCTGCATTTGAGTTTAAACCAGAGGAAGAAGAAATAGGAATGTGAGCATTAAGCTGTTAATGCAAAATACAGAATACAAAATAGTGTATTTACAAAAGCAAATTGCAACCTGCAGAATTTTCAAGTTGTGAATCATTACCCAGTGATCAGCAATGACCTGTTACTAAAGCTAAAATTAGAAAGCACACCTGCCTGATACTTTGCTGAGCAGAACTGTTATCATTCTGTGTTCAGCTGGGATCCAGAGGAAATGGAATAAAATTCTTTCTCAATGTTGTTTAAAATTCCACTGTCATGAAATATATGTTCCATTTGGTATTTGGTGCTTAGGACTTTTAATTAACTAACTTATTCAGTTAAATATATTGTGTACATTTTATAAACACGAAATAAAAGATGCAGATAAAAAAATAAAAATCTTTCATGTAATTTCATGTATTCAGTCTCTGTTCCGAAAGGAAAATTAACCTGTGATGCTCTAGAATATGACACCACTTAGTAAAGGGGCTATATATGTATACATTTACTTGGAAAGGCTTCATCATTTATTTTTACTGAAGTCTTACTCCACAAAGCCATACTGTCCTGTGGCAATTCTCCAGGGTGAAGGGAAGGCAAAATTGCTCACAAGTATCTATGCATATTTTTATGTGTGCATAGGCAGTCATAATCTGTATCCATAAACTATTAAAAATTGTCTCATACTAAGACTGATGGTTGTTAATGAAAGGATAAAAAAAGCTGCATTTTAGAAGATTAAAATGCTGTTAATTTCTGTATGCATTTAAGATTAATAAACTGCTAATTAGGGTATGCAAATGAGGGTATTATGAATTCCATCACAAACATTCACAAGTACCTTATCCATAAATCACATTCAGTTAATGTATTTTTGTTATGTAATTGGGGAACAGATTGATGAGCCGGTCCAATTAGGTCTAATTTACATGTGTATGGAATTTTGTAATATAGTATTATGAACCTAATATGCAAGTAAGAAGAAACTAATTATAGCTTGTATTTGCTTTAGTAAGATGAAAGAAAATTGAAGTTGATTTTAAAAAATACTGCTACTGACTTGAGGTAGAAGTAATACGAGAAGAATGTAGAAATTTTAAGTTATTCTCATGAAATAATACTGTAGCCGTACTGTAGCCATGAAATAATTCAGTAGCCGTCTCTTTAAACTCTTATAGTATTGCATTGTACAGATTTTTGGATTTCTGAATTCTGGGGGCTGAATCCATCAGTAACCAACAATGCCAGAGGGAAATCTAGCCTTAAACAGAGGATAGCAAGTTGACAAAAAAGGTAAAAGCAAAATGAGGTCCATTGTTCAGCTGTCGCCAATGGCAGAAGCCATGTGGCCATTGATAGGCAGACATGAAGGAGGAAAAGGGAGAGAAGAGAAGGGAAGAGTGAGTTCCTGCAAGCAATCCTGGTGCCTTTCAGTTGCATTGGGAATTCCAAGCTCTGATTTGCTTTTAATGTACACATTCTCTTTCCAAAGGTTTCTGCATGGTTTTTTGCTGAGTAACACTTGAATAAGGTCTAGCGGGGAAGTGTACAGCTAAAGTGTTTATATAAAGTTACTTGGACAAAGTCACTATATGGGGAGGAGAAGTGAAAACCTTACCCTCTGACGTAAGTAATCTCATTCTGTGAGGCAGTTAACAGTCATAGACAAATACTCATTTTATTGTTTCCTTCAACAAGGTAGTTTATATTCTCATAAATGTAATGGATAGAACTTTTCAAACGTACATTGCTGTAACTCCTTTGAATCAGAGCTTTCCCTTTCAGGGTGGAAGCATTTCTGACTTTGTATCAGGGTATTTGTGTGTGGGTCACATTACATATTTCACTTTGTGAGAGGAAATAGCATTTGGCAGCTGCATTACCACACAATGTGACCCATACCTTTTAACCTGTGAATTGAGAGAATTAAACATTTATTATCTTTAATTTAATATGCCGTGCAAAAGTTGAACTGCAAGTCATATTGATAGTGGTTACAAATGATAATATCAGGGAGGACACATTTTCAGTCACCTCCTGTCACATCGTTTACAGCAAGCGCCATCTGAGAACATGCTGTTTTGCCAGCAGTTGCATGTAAACAGAAGAGCTGGAGGATTATGTGCAGTTTCTTCCTATTTTTTTTCAAATTACCAGTGTTTTCACTCTTGAGTTGAATGTAAAAATAACTTAATGGCTATTTCTGAGTCAGATTCATACAGAAATCATCACTACATGTAGACAGAGTGGGCTTTCTATTTGGCCACTTAAAAGCAACATTACTTTGGAGCTGCGACATAATGAGCTTCTCCCATAAAACTTCATGAATAAGGAACCCAGGGCTCAATTAAAGTCTTCCTGACTGCAAGGAGCAAAAGTGCAGTTTTTGGTAGTACCTGCCATTTCTACTTCAAGAATAATGCAATAGCACACTAACGTTCAAAAGGAATGAAGTACCACACTGTCTAATTCAAAGATTAGTCCTTTCTGAAGTGAGAAGTTGGGAAGAGACAGGGGAAATAAAATGTGAATTAAACTGGATAAAGTTTTCAAAACCATTTGTAAGTTGGGATATTTTAGCACAATTAAAATTTGTCAGGTTAAATCAGACTCTCTCCCTCATTGAAAGCACTTTTATAAGCTTTAAAAATATTTTAGAACTCTAAGGCAACACATTTATACTAAAGTATTTTCAATAAATCATAAAACATTTTGATAGCTGTTAGAAAAAGTTATATGAACACATACCTGACTATTTTGTTTATATATCTAGGATGTATTGCCCTTTGGTCTCTAAATGTAAAATTACTGAAAGAATAATAAGGTCGTTCTATTATTTCAGATGGCCAACCTCTTTAAAGAATGTGACAGGAGCAATTTATCAACAAATTATCTCTTTTCTGAAAGACTAACCAAGGTGGCCATCTTCTACTTGAAATGAAATCAGTGCTGCACTTAACCCCTGGTTACACTCATTTCAATGAGTGTGATACAGAGACATGCAGTGCCTGCTTACCCTGTCATTACAGTGCTTGTTCTTTGTCCATTAAAAGGCTTAATGTAGGAAGTCATTTAGGTGTTTCTACAAATGAAGATGGAAAAGAGGTTTTCTACACAATGTAGTAAATATGTATTGCTTCTGTTAAAAAGAAAAAAATCTTTAAAAATTTTTCTCGTTTTTGGCATGTTTATCTCCTCTTTTCTAATTTTATTACTGGCCATGGTCTACAGTTTTTTTCATCTAGTAAACACTCCTCTCCTTCATCTCATAGGAAATACAAAAGTTAAAATGTCATTTTTCTCAGTGGCAAAACGTTCGACACCTTCACTAAAGCCAGTATTTTACCCTGAAAGTCAGGGTACAGTGGAACTGGTGTGCCTGTTCAGCTGATTGGTAAATGGATGCCAACAAGTTAAAATACTTCTAATGTAAAAGAACAATAACATTTAGTTTTCTCTTTGTATCTATGATGGATGTATGTATCTATGTGATAGTTTATCTGTCTTTCAAAACTAAGTCTTAGCTGTATGTTTACATTACTTCTGCATTTTCAAAGCAAGGCACAACATTACTTGGTTCACAGAATTGACATGAAGTGACAGGGTAATAATGCTAATGTCTTTGATGTAACTAGTAAATGTCAGCCTCTGCCATTGTAATTTCGGGTCTCTATCCCCTATCCACACAGATGTGTTTTTTGAAGATACCCTGTAAAACAGATCTAGCAGGAAATACCCTGGGTCTGTTTATCATATTTTTTAATAGGAAGTTCTGAATTCAACAAATCATAATTCTTATGTTGGATCTGTTTTACTGTCAGAATAAGGATAGTAGTTTTAAATGAGGTAGTTGCAAGTGCATGGGCTTCCATTAGAGTTCCTGTTCCTGCAGGCTATTCAAGGAAATCTTGTAGCTATTCAGGTTAGAGTAGATTCAAATTGAAGCTGAGCAGTGTTGACACTCTTTTAAGATGCAAACAGACCGTTCTAAACAGCAGGAGATAAAAATACAGTCATGGGCTGTCTATATTGTACTCTAATTTTCAGGTTGGCTGATTGCTGTTGGCTAATTAGGTAATGCAGAGAAAGTTCAGTAGAGCTCTTTGCATTGCATCTAATGGGGCGGGGAGAGGGTCTTCTGTGAGTAAAGTCAGAAGTTCAGTGCTTAGAATATATGAAGAAATTGACCTGTTTACATTTAGGATTTGTAACTGAGCAAAGACATAATCCCACCATCATCTTACCCCTTTGACAACATGTAGGAGATAAAATGGAAAAGAAAGCTACATTAGCTGTTATGTTTGAAGTGTTTATGATGTATAGAGTTATCTGCCAAGGAGTTGGTAGTATTTTCTGCAATAAACTGGTTAATTTTGCTCCTAGATAAAGCATTTATTGCATTACAGTTCAGAAGCTAGAAACATGATGGACAAGTGAGAGGAACTGGAAAATGAAAAAGATAATCCAGTTGCTGCCATAACATTGTACAGATTTGGAGGCTAAACTACTATTATAACATGAAAACAGAGAAGAAGAAAATTATCTATAATATTTTATCTGTTTTTTCTTTCATGCAATTATACTTGATACTTCCCAGAACTCCTGTTAGCATTTAATATGTTTGTTTAGCAGTGCAGCACATCTGCTTTTGTGTCTATTTTGTGCATCATCTTCAGAACAGCTCCCTATAACATGCTGATTCCAGGGTGCTGGGTGTTATGGGTGGGCACACATGACTATTGTGTTAAGTATAGAAGAAAGGTGAAACTCTGTCCAGCATATTCCTAGGAGGAGTTTCAATGTAGGAAAACGCTACTGTAATTTTTTTCTCCCTTCTTGTCAAGAAAGGTCTTAATCGAACTTCAGTAGTTCTTAATTAGCCTTCAGTAGTTCTGTTACTAATAACTTTGAGATGTATTTTCAGCCTGCTGAATTGCAAGTTCCATTCTTTGGCTGCTTTTTGTTTGTTTGTTTTAAGATAACAGAGTATTTTCCACTAAAATGTATGTGTTTTGTGTTGGCCCTTGTTTGGCCCTCATGTTAATGGTCTTTTGAGAAGAATGTAGAACCTGTGCCAGATGCCTAATGCATCAAGATAAGTGTGCTACATCAGTGATAAAGATACACTAAGTCACAGTTATTTTATAAAATAACATCAGCCACAGTATCAGTGGACAGGGTAGAAGACATGAATGAGAGAATAGATGTTTTGGCCAACACACTCAACAAATGCTTGGATACATAGTGATTCTCAAGTACCATGATGGTTATTTCTCACTGTTACAGTTTCAACTTCTTAGCTTTTTCATGTTAATCTCATTTGTTCATCAAGTCTCATTCTCCCCACTTGAGTTTTCTGTTTTAGTTTCCACACCCTTACCCTTTTCCTTTGACCTTCTCAACATTTCGCTATCAACTCCTCTGTCTTGTCCCTTAGTTTCCTTGCTAGCCATATCACTTCAGCCCCTCTTACCTTGCCATTTAGTTTATGTTCATTCTGTTTTGATAGCTCCTAGTTCCATGCCTAAATTCCCTGTTAATATGTTTCCCTTCTGTTTTACCTCTGCATTCTTGTAGACTCTTACATACCCAGCCAGTCCCAATCTCCACTCTCTCCAACCCCATACACACACTTTTTGAATCGTCATCAGATCTTTCCTCTTCTTTGTATCCTAATAAGAAGTAGTAGGTAGCTTCACTAGTAGTTGATGCCATCAGATGTACTTGCACTAAATCAAGTAGAGAAGTACATTTATCCAGGTGATATGTGGAAATAATACCATTTATTTATCAACTGTGTACCAACATGTAAATGAATATTTTTCAATATACTGGATATGCTTTGTTAAACTCCAAAGCTTGTTATGGGCGATAAAGGAAACACAACTGATATGTAAAGCCAAGGCTTTGTTGTCAGTATAGTTGAAATCTTAACAGTCTAACCAGAGAATTATTATTAGTCCAGATCTTATTATTCAAGACAAGGAAAATAGAGAGTTCTGTCACAGAAAATGACAATCTCAATACTAATAATACTAATACTACTAATAGTGCAATTAAACAATTAAAATTGTTATACACACACTTCCTACTGTCTGCCCCTTTCTCTGGTGTTATGCTCACCCTTCCACCTCCTCCCTGGGTCCTAACGTTGACACTGCCAGCCTTCCTTATGCAGGGGCAGGTTGCAGCAGGTCATCAGTGTCCCAGGTTCTTCGCTGGGAAAAGTGGGATGTTGGTGGGGTTTCTTCTTTCTTCCTCCTCTAAGATTTACTTGGGACTGTTTTTGTGTTTTCCAACTTGTTCTTACACCTTTCTATCTTTATTCATCCATCTGCAACTCCATGATACTTCTGAATTCGCTATATGTGATGTTATATGTAGGTTAGATACTTTTCAAGGTGCCTGTTATCATACCAGGCCTGTATTCCTCTGCACTGTGCATTAATCATAAATACTTGATTCCACACAGAGTAACTACTTGTATCTACCACCTGTAAAAAACTAGGGTTATAACTTAGGAGGATAAGCAAAAGTAAAACAAATCAGGCATACCCACGTTGTCATTAAAAAAAAAAAAAAAGGTATTACAGCAAACCCAAATAAAACTAGAGCTGGAGTCAGGTCAACACAAGTTCATACAAAGTCTGACAAGCCTCAGTCCTGAGGCCTTGCAAACTCAGGACAATGCCTGTGAAGTTTAAAAACTGGGCCACAATCTGAGTTGGAACAAAGGGATCTTTTTAAGCTCCAGTAAAACTGTTGTGAAAAAAAGTTGAGAGAAAGCAGTTTTCTCTTACTGGCTTCTTTAAGGGTTTGTTGGATGATTTCAGAAGCAATATTCCCTTCCCAAGTTCCTTAGAACGCCTTTGTTTTAGCCAGTCACTTCACTGTGATTTATTTTACAGTGTGAAAACCAGTCTATTATGAATGATGTCTAAAACACTACAAATTAAGTGGCGTTCGTAATTTTTCTCAACTTTGGGGACAAATACTACTCTAAGGTAGTCTTTCATATCAGTGCTGTGACAGTGCTCAAATGTTTGCATCTAAAACGGAGAAGAGAATAACAACCAGATCCTAAGGAAAATGTGCATACATCGGAGTCAGATTTACTCTCTCCGTACAAAAGTAATTGAGTATTCTGTTTTATTTTGTATTTGGTTCTTTTCTTATATCTCTGTAGGTTTATATACAAAGCAAAACATTAGTCCCAAGCTCATCCTGAGAGTGCTTGCAGTCAAACAGCACAATATAGACTACTTCTGGTCTTCATGGTACTGTGGGTACCTCTGTGTGGTCCTGCATTGGGCATGTAGACCTCTCAGTAACAGCAAAACTTTGTATAGCGTGAACTGGTTTTGGTTTGTGTTGCTCAGGTGATGGATTTAATCTAAGACTGCTGTCTTGGACTGGAGATTAATATTATAGGCTTGGAAATAATTATTTTTAAATAAGTATAGCAGCACCTGTTTTCTTGAAGAGCCAAGCTGATAGACTAACTCTCATTTTTAAAGAATTTTTTATCAGTTTGGTACATTAGGCACGGAAAGAATTTTCCACCATAGGGGCAATAAGCGGGGTATGTATTTCAAGGTCACTTTGTTTATTTATTAAAAAGACAATCTTTTTCTGAACCAAGTCCCAGTGTTCAAAAATAAAAAGCTCTGAACACCTATCCCCTAGTGAGTGATGTAGCTGTGTTCTCTGCTCACATTCCTTTCTGTGCAACACAGGAGGGGTCTTTTTGGCTGTGTTTTGAGCACTTTGTTAAATCAGTATGTAAGATCACAATCCTGCCAGCCTTCGTGAATGATTAAATGTACATTTTAGAGATTTTCAAATCGGGAGAATTGAAATACTGAATTTTTTTTATTTTTTATTTTTTTTAGTTAATTCTTTCTTATTATGTGTTTCAGTAGAGAATATTATTGAGACCTACTCCATACAGCTTCAAAGTCTTGGCTGGTCAGATCTGGGTCACTGATGTCAATCTACAAAGCAGTAGTTCTTGAAATTTGTGAAGACCCAGTCTCAAATTTGAATAGTGACTTTTGTCTTTAATTGCTGCTGTTTCCTAATCATACATCTCCTGTATTACTCACACTTCTTTTCTAGCTGTTTCTTTTCTAATTACAATACTCCAGGATTTTATCATGCCGTGTTAGTGTTACAATAATTACCTAGCACAATGGGGATCCTTTACTGGAGATTCTAAGCACTATATAATGCAAATAATAAATAATGGTATCAGCAGCCTGGGAGCTTTGTGATATATTCCAGAGAGAAGGTCCTAATGACTAAAGTACATTGGAACTGAACATTTACTAAGTCTGCCTTAAGCTTCAGTAAAATGGATTCCACTGTGGCTCAAATAAATACACAGCTTTTTCAGGTAAGTATTGATTATTTGTAATTAACTAATGTCTTTTGCAAGAGAGCATGTCATACTTTCTTAATCTTCTGTTTATTCAGATAGGCAAGTTTTGTTTTCTCTGCATAACTTAGAAAACATAACACCCTTTCTCTCCATTCTGTCATTTATATTAAGGACATGTTAGCAAAATAGTTGCTCAGACTGATGCTTCTGCATAATAGTAAGTCTTTCCTTTGTTATGTTCATACTGGAGATGCTTTTACAATTTCAGAGGTGTAAAGTTGCTTGTATTCTCTTCCTTGAACAAAAGTGTCAAGACTTACTTGAAATCAAAGGCCGAAAAATGGTTATCTTGCAGCACTGCAGTGGATTGCTAAACATTAATTATTCATGAAGACCTTGAGCCACTTGAGTAAATGACATTAAAGACAACTGCTGTGAGAAGCAAGCTCGGGAGTGACAAATTCTATTTATGATGTCATGCCATGAGGATATATGAATAAACCAGTAGTGACAATCAATTTCATTTCTCAAAAACAGATTACATGAGAGCTTGATCTTAAGGACAGCACTTACTTAAAGAGGAAAAAATAATCCACCATTAAAATAAAAATTACTTTTTGTTCACCTTGAATAGAGTGAAACGTTAAAGCTTGTTAACTGATTTTAGAAGAAAAGGGAAATGAGATGTTGTATGTGATTAATATATGCTGACTTTGCCTCACTGAAGTGTTTACTTATGAGTCCAGCATTGCTGTCACAGACAAAATGAGTCTATTTGTCTTACTTTAGTCTCTGAAGGACTGTTGCCAACATCAGGGAGGTACTATGTGCATTTATATTAGCATATATATGCATACATACTGTCAAAGGAGTCTGCATTTCAGGATTGAGGAAAACAGATTATAAATAGATAGGTTATTATCCTTATGGTGAATTGTCATATCTGATTGTAATGTAGCCCTATAATCATATATAAACAAAATGTGTATTGTATCATAGCAAGCAACTTCATTGCCCTCTTCTATAGCAGTGTGAGCTTGGTTCTGCCTCCCATGACACAGGTGAAGTTCCCATTGAATTTATGCTACTGAGAACAGGGTTAGGTCTTTTATTAGGAAAGCAGGTGCTTCGTATTGACGTAAGATCAGTGATCCAAATAAAATAGCACTTTGAGTTATCCATGTCTAAGCTTATGGTTCAAACAGCAGTAATATTCACTCAAAGTTCTCGTTGAATAAGTTGGCTTGTTGTATGATGGCTTAAATGTATGATGGTAGTAAAAAAGGAAGGACCCTTCCTTTCCTTGTCAGTCTGGTGCCATTACAGTTGTGTAGCAGGATGGGAGGGATTTTTTGGAGCAGAACACATACTGCTGCTTAGAATAATGCCACAAGTTTCTTCCCACAGTCCTTCAAGAAACAGTGTGCTAGACATAGCCAAATTAGTCTCAAATTGCAGTATTTTCAATAAAGTTTCAAAAGCGAGAAGAGATCCCTGACAAAAATAGCTTAGTACTAAGCATAGCAGTAAGCAGATCTGTGATCTCATCTTTCATGCAAATCTCATTAGCCTACTGTGATCTTAGCCTTGCTTTATTTGGATATTATTGCTTAATATTTTCTTGTCAACTTCATGCTGGTTTTCCAGTGTTTCTCAAAAATACTTCGAGCTAAGACTGCGCACGGTGGTCTTATTTGGTAAATAGCAAAATACATTGTGGCAGCTATAAGAAAAGTTTGGAGAACTCAGAAAGAGCAGAGTGTAATATGGAAGTAAATATTTTCATTGTCTGGGATTTTTAGGAGTTAGATTTTATATTGCTTTGAAATAAATTTAAAAATAGCATTCATACTGCACCAAAATACAGTGAAGTGTGTCTAAAAGCATTTTTATTAATCAGTTTGTCTCATACAGGTGGCAAGTCAAATTAATTGTAGTTCTGTTGCAGACTTCACAAGAAGCCATTTAATTTATTGGACACCTCCTGCCATGTAGAAATTATTTGTGCAAATACCACCTTTTAACCATGCTATTTAAATTTTGTGGTTTTAGGTCAGGAACTCTTTTTCACTTTCTGTGTGTAAAAGCCTGCACTCAACACTTGTGACACTGATCTTACATTAGACCTACAGGATTCATTACATTAATAAATAATAGCAACATCAACTGCCTAAGATTGATGTAGTGCGAGAACAGGTAAATGTGGAGAGATTTAGAGCAGGATGTGGAGGGTGATTATGCCTTTATTATTTTTCTGTACAGTTAGATAATAGAAAAACTGATTTGCAAATGGTGCATTGTATAGAAATGACAAATTAATGTCATGATTCATAGATGTGTTCAAATTCATTGATCTGATTGCCCACAAGTCCTCAAAGAAATATTCATAAAATGGACATATCTGCTCGTATTGAAAAGTACCATAAGATTCAGTATGTACTAACAAATGTTATCCCCAAAACTAGCAGTGTTTGTTAGGCTTATCTTCAGAATGTGTGCACCTTAGTCAGGGAGACAGATTCAACATTGTATTGTGTATTATGATATTGTATAATATATTCAGTACTAGACTTGGAGAGAAAAACTCACACACAAACCACTTCTTTTTTCACCTGAAATATTCAGTGAATTTTTAAGGTAATGAGTGTATTTGCGGAAATCAATTCCTGCACAATTTTATAACCACAAAAAGCAATAAATTCATGATGAGTTACTCATTATAAATAATTTAGCCAACTAATATATTTTGTGAATAAGCTGAAGGCAGAGAAGTTGTAATACAGTATTATTATTAATGTTGAAGTATACCAGTTAGGCATAAGTCTTAGATACTGATAGGGGAATATTAGGTAACAAAAAGAGACCCAAAAGTAGTAATTTAAAAGCAAAATGGCATAATGTTAATTGTTATATTTTTTTATTTTGAAGAATTATTTCTTTTAACTAGTTACTCTAAGACAAGGAATTCACCATTTTGTTATGAATGATACTGGAGGGTTCTTAACTCTAGAAAATTAAAATGGTTAGATATTTTAAATGCGATATTCTTTAAGGAAGAAAACCAAACCAAACCAAACCAAAACAAACCCAAGACATTCCATGGACAAGTAAACAAAGATGTGAAGTAAGAAGGAGCATAATGGCAGAAAGAATATGGAAACAGCAAAGCAGAAAGTTTTGTACAACGTTTGTGTAAGGTACACAAATCAGTAAGTCCAGACTGAGAGTAGTTAGTAGAAATACTACTTGCTACTTCTTGAAACTGCACCCCATCCTGAAAAGTACAAAGTTTCAATGAAGAAAACAGTCGTGACCAAGCATAGTCTCAGATTCAGGCATTCTAGGAAAACCTGCCTTCAATGCTTTTCATACTGTTGTTCCACAGATCAGAAAAGCATTTTAAGCTATCTGTTTCAGTAATATTTCTGCTTCAAAATACGTGTGCTAAGTACCAATCTCAATACATCTTCCTTGTTAGTTATGCAGGCATATTTGTGCTTATTTAGCTTTTGCTTTGCACTTTCTTATTTTCTATATCAACGCTAGTATTTAGTTCAACTGAGTAAACCTAAAATGTTCTGTGCATTTGCTCAGGGAAATAATGCACAACATCTTCAGGATTGGCTGTTTCTGTGCAAAGTATGCATTAAAAGACAGGCTGCGGGATTTCTTTCACACTGCATCAACAGGACAGTCAAGGGTCATGGGGGACAGAAGGAGATCTGTGTGTTCTGAAAGACATGTTCATGTCATCACAGATGTTCTAATTAAGGTACCATCTTCCCTGTTCCTGCTTCTCATGCTTCAATTGAGGCATCCCCATCCTTTATGCTCCCATTTTCTGTGCACAAATTGAGATTCTTCAGCTTCTGTGTTTGTAACATACACTTAAATTTCTTATTTGCATGCTTGCATTTTTGTTTATATTGCTGCGCTACAATCCACTAATGGCACCGTATTTTTTGCCTTTCCAAATGCACTCCCTCTACTCACCTTGTAATCCTGTGCGATGGGACTAGCATGAAACCTTGGGATCTTATATCCATTTTCATCCATTTGCATGGCATTCTTGTTATTTACAAGGCTCAAGCATGTTTGCGAAATTTGGTATTTTTCATTCAAAACAGATTACATATTGGACTGTTGTCTTGTGTAAATTCAAAAGATCTCAGACAAAATATATGGACTTTGTCTAATTCTTTTTTAATTTAAGAAGAGCTGAATGAGTCTCCCAAGGCAAGTATCTTCATCATCATCAAGTGGTTGCTTAACTGGAGAAAATACTAAATAGGCAAACAAGCTTAAAAATTTTAATTTTTTCATTTACTATTAAATGCATCTATCCAAAGAGGGAATTTTAAATATATATATGTGAGTTTATCAGTCAATATATTCTGGGCTTGATCCCTTAAGGCATTGAGAATTTTACCTAAATTTTAGAAACTGCTTCAGTTCACAGTTATTCTTGATCACAGGAGAGATTCCACAAGGTCTGAAACTCCCTGATCTTGCTTCTTGTATTGGGATTTGCCCCAGCTGGAAGAATAACCTAAAGCTACTCTGTATATAGTCTTTTCTTCCATCTGATTTTTATTGATGTAAATGGAAAGGCAGCTTGGGCCCAGCATGCTACAAAGACCGTTGGGCTCCTTTCAACTCCAGTTGCACACTGCTGCATATCCACCACCCTTCTTAGGTGACAGCAGCCATCTACAGGGCTGTATTTGATAAAAACCCATATCAAGGCTCCATTTAAGTGGTGTCAGTTGGTACAGGCACTGAAGATTTAAAGCACTAGATGCAAATGAAAGTAATGGTAAAATATTTATAATGTGTAATCTTTATACATTCAATTCATAAATCGTTTTATTTAGCAAGAGATTGGAAAGCATTTGATAGCCAGCTAGGCTCTGGAGAGCAGTATGACTGTGTTAAGTATGCAACATCCTGGCAGACATGATTTTATTATCATCTCACTTGTTTTCCAGGCTCTTTTAACCACAGAAAATCCTGGGAAAGTGGAATATTGTGAGCTTTCTGTTGGGAGTTGTGTACAGTTTTAAAGCATTAGCCAAAGCTAAAAAGGAAAAACTATTAAGATTCCAAAAGTGTATTACTCTGTGTATGAGAGAGATTATCTATCAACAACATGATATTTTTTATCAGTTTATTTCAAATGGGCACTCATACTCACACTGCTATAAGATTTGAGTGTTATCTTGCTAACACTGTTAGAATACAGAAGTGATAATATGAAGAGGGAAATTACCAAGGAAAAAATAAATGAACAAGTCAAAGGCCATAATTAATTCAATTAATTAAAGGGTAATCACAAATCTATTTAAACAACAGCCACTTACAGTGATGTGTACACTTCTACAGTATATGGTATCACAGAATCACAGAAGGGTTGAGTTTGGAAGGGATCTCTGGAGATCAGCTGGTCCAACCATCTGCTCAAGCAGGGCCACCTAGAGCTGGTTGCCCAGGACCGTGTCCAGACGGCTTTTGAATATCTCTGTGGGCGACCTGTGCCAGTGCTCAGTCACCCTCACAGTGCAAAAGTGTTTCTTGATGTTCAGAGGGAACCTCCTGTGTCCTGTCTGTGCCTCTCGTCCTGTTACTGGGCACCACTGAAAAGAGCCTGTCCCTCTCTTCTTTACACCCTCCCTTCAGGTATTTAGGAATCTTCAAGTATATCTGTAATCTTTTGCTACATTGTGGTGGATTTCTTTTTTAAGAATAACACTGGATTCCTTAGAGGCAGCCAGTATAAAAAACTGTGGATAGAAGGAGAACAGTTCTCAAGCCAATACACCTTACACAAAGCACGTTGAAAACATGCTCCAGATAAAGCAAACCTAAATTCTGAACACACAGCTCAAGTCTCAGCCAGCCAGTGGATAATCACTCTTTTTGAAAGTCATATCCTCCTATTTAGGTGTAAACATTTTATATACCTCTTTGAGAGTAGTTGAATATGATATATCAGTGCTTTGAATGAAATAAACAGTGCAGAACTAAAAAAAAAAATTCATAGAACAAATCATTAATGCATCTTATGCATCATGAAAATGAATGGAAGATCAGCTGTAAATATTAATACAGCAAGGCTGAAAAAAACCCAGAAAAAAGCTGCCTTATTCAATAAAAGGTTTCAACTAAATCAGAAAATATTTGGCAGAATATGGAATCTAAAAAATACATAAAAGTGTGAAATAAGCCACATTATCATTATAAATAAATTGTAAACTTCCAGATCAAGAGGAACCAAGGAAGTCTGGGACCTTCATTTCCACCTTTTTTCACAATGTATAGTAAAATCCTGGACAAACCAATCTTGAGAGAGTTAACACAAGAATGTAAAATGAGAATCTAAACAAATTAGTTCAGTTAAATTTTTGCTTAAATGAGGACTTAAGTCCATCTGAAGGGGTGATGGTATTCTAAGACTCTGAGGTAGATGTGGTGGGATAATGGATACAATCTGTGAAGACAGTGTAATAGACGAAGAAATACAAATTGCAGACCACCACAAAGGCACTTTCCAAAACGGAATCAAAAGTCTTGCCATTTAGTTTGTTTTGTTACTTGTATTCAAATTACATAAACTACTGTATTGGGATTATGTGGCAAGATTTTAGCGGGGGGGCGGGGGGGCTGCAGGGTGGCTTCTGTGAGAAGACACCAGGAGCTGCCCCCATGTTGGACAGAGCCAGTTTCAGCTGGCTCTGAGATGTATCTGCCGCTGGCCAAAGCTGAGCCCATCAGCGATGTTGGTGGCGCCTCTGTGCTGTCTGTGGACTGCAGCCCCCCATTCCTCATCCCCCTGCACGGCTCAGGGGAGGAGGGGGTAGAAGAGTCAGGAGTGAAGTTGAGCCTTGGAAGAAAAAGGGAGGGCCGGAGAAGGCGTTTGTAGTTTTGTTTTTATTTCTCATTGTCCCACTTCGTTATTAATTGACAATAAATTAAATTCATTTCACAAAGTCAGTCTGTTTTGCCCATGATGGTAATTGGTGAGTGATCTCCCTGTCCTTATCTCAACCCATGAGCTTTTTCATCGTATTTTCTCCCCCTGCCCTGTTGAGGTGGGGGGGGAGTGAAAGAGTGGCTTGGTGAGCACCTTGCAGCCAGCCAAGGTTGCCCTACCTCAGCTACCTTCTTACTAGTGCCATATCCATATGTTTTTTCTCTATTTTTTTTTCTCAAAGCTGGCATTAATTCCAGTCTTTTAGGCTCAAGCTGAATTTCCAGCCCTAGATGGACTGTACTTTCAGGATGCAAAGGCAATGGAGCTTTTGTCACCTCTTCTTGTAACAGTCTAATACAATTCCTCATGCGATCTAGTGGATTAACTTGGATTTTAGAAAGGTACATTGAATTTGGAAGGTACATGGATTTTGAAGGTACATTGGTGATGTTTCCATGCCTAAAGCAACTAGCATAGAAAGAGATTAGGTCTCTGCACATTAGTGATGTTCCATAGTGTCAAGAAAACATCTATCAGTGCTTCAGCATCTGTTGGCTGAATATGACTTTAACCATCAATTTTAGTCAAGTATGTCAAGCAGTACATATATATTTGCAGGAGGGGAATTTTGGACAAGAATCACAAATTATGATTATTTAATTGTTCAGTATCAAAGTAGCACAATGTTGGAATTAAGGTCTGTGCAGTAACACAAATGACAAAGCACGTAGATTTTTTTTCTATGTGTTAGTCTCTTCTCCATCAGTTTCTCTTTAGTAGCAGGTTAGATGAGAAGCAGCTTAGGTTTACAAGCTTTGGGCCAGTGCAGCCAAGCTTAGTTTGTGAAACAAAGCCTGTAAAAGTATCCTAGAACAAGCCAGTCAAATATCCTTGAAATATGCAATTCTTAAAGGTCAGGTGGATTTCTGACCCTGATCAACATCATCCTGGGGCTTCATTCATTCTTTTTCTGCTCACATGAGAAAGCTCCACGGCAGACATTGGAAATACATCCCAGCAAGCACTTCCTTACGCTGCATGGGTTAAGTTGTGCACAAAATGTAATGTCCTTATTTTAACTTTGACTAAGAAAAAAGGAGTTTTGGTGTTCCTTTTTGAACAACTTTTTGTTTGGATTCAGGATACAACTTTCCTGCAATATCGGTTCCTCTCAAGCTCCATCGAAAGTACTTTGTTTAGGTATTTTGGGCAATGACTGCATACCTAAAACTGACAGTTTCTATCATTGTCTGTCCACTGCTGTTGGAGGATTTTATATTTAAAAATAGCAAGTATTTACAGGCTAGCTATATCACAGGTCCCTAAAGTTCTGAAATGTATCAAAATGAGACTCCTAGAGGTTTTTAATTTATATACACAAAAGCTAAACACAACCCCAAAGCAAGTGTTCCCATTTGCTGTCTTGCTATATGATCAGTCTCTAGAAAAGAGGGTTTTTATCATTTTATGACCATTTACAGTTCTTGCAATCTGCCTTATACTACAAAGTAAGCTGCTGATCATAGTGATGTATTTTAGGACACTGGACAGAGTTCTGCTAAGGGCTCTGGTGAGACCATACCACAGATGCAGTCAAACTCCGACCAGATGATGCTGATTTGTGAAGTGGAATCCTGGCACTAAAGCAGTCAATGGGAATATTGCCACTGATTTGATATGGGTCAGAATTTCATCCTGGGTTTCTTCCTGCCTGGGACTTCCTGGAATTTTGTAGTTTCAGGTCGAATGTAACAGACTGCAATAGCAGCCATGCTGTAATCTTTGCCTCATTATCTTGCCAAGAGAATGAATCCATCTTAAAATACCCGCAAAATGTATAGAAGCAAGATAATTCATTTCCCTGACATGGCTCATCCTTAGTCATTGCTAAGTAAGTGGAGTCATGCTATGCCAATAATGTCATTATAGCAAAGACTTGCACACTAGGGACAGGACTGATGTTGTCAAAGTCATTTTACACCAAACCTCCGTTAGTCTTTGCCACTCTTGTTTGCCAATCAAGAAAAGTCCTGTATTCTTCATACATCTAAAATGGAAAGAAAAACATGAGTAGGGCAGACAGGACAACTTGAGTATTAGTGCTTGTGAAGTGGAACACTGACAGTGTTTTGCTTTGTTACTAAAATATGGCAGGACAGGAAAACAAAGAAACAATCATAATAGTTACTGCAGTCACAATCTCTGAATTTACTCTAAAATGGACGCCCTCGTATAAGAAAATTACCCCTGCAGTTTGTTATTCCCAAAGGCTGAGTTTGCAAAGGGCTTTTAAGAACAGAATTCAGAGATAAAGCAAGGTAGTATGAAGCCAGTAGCTAAGCTGAGGCAGTCAGCAGAATGTGTTCCAAGAAAAGTGATGGAAAAACACTTTCTTTGTCTAGGTTTCCCAGCTCCAGTGGAGTAAGCATCTCACAAGAGCATATTTTTTTTTTCTTCTCAGTAAATAAGAGGAAAATCAAGAGGAATATCTGCTACTTGGTTACAGCTATCAGCTGTGAAATCTGGTTTCATGCTCCTTCTCTTTGCATGCCTAGTTTGGAACCTGAACTGAAGATGAGATCTCTTGTGTTACAGGACTCTGTCCCAGCCATTAGTACTTGTTGGAGGTTTCTCTAAAGTCCCCTTGACATACTTGATTCACTGTAAATAACACGCATTGAAGCAGGACCTTGTAACTGCCTCTGGAACTTCATTCATTTCAGAAAGTTTCCACCATTTATTTTTAGTGAAATGTTCTAGAGGACGTAAATGAGATTAATAGATGTTTCAGCTGACACGGACATGAACAACCTGATTAGAAATTGTTCAGGATCTGGATATGGAGGCTTTGAATAGCTTGGTGGTTTCAAGAACTGGGATGTCGTGGAGGCATTTTTAATCCTGGTTTCAAGCAATTTGGATTAGACTCACATGCTGAGCCACAAGTTATATCTTTGGGCTTAATGGCCCTTGATGGATTTTTCTTCTGTCAATTTGTAATAAGTGCTTTTTGAATCTCTCACAACTTTTGGAATCCAGAACAACTTGTGGCAGTAAGCTGCATGATTTCATGTTTTGCTGTATAGGAAAATTAATCTTTGTGTGTGTGTGTGATTGAACCTGCTACCTAGTATGTTAGCTCTTGTATGATAAGAAGCAGGGTGTTATTTTAATAAATTAATGGTGCTTAATTAACCCTTTTCACTACTTACGACTTTTGTGTACCTTCATTTTATCTACTCTCACTTACCTAATTTTGAGGCTGAAGAACCCTAGACTATGTAGGCATTTACTTCCAGGAAACTGTTCTCTGCTTTTAATCATCCTGTCACTGTCCAATGCCTTTGCAGTTTTGCCATCTTCTTTTGAGATGTTGGCAGGGTGAGGTTCAGGACAAAACTGGATATGATGTTACTGATATGAGTGCCCTATTTATTTATGTACTGAGGAAAGAGAATTTTCTGTCTTGTCTGTTTCTTTCCCACTAACTGCTAACAATTAGGTTGCTTTTTTGTGACCACTAGCAAGCTGATATTTTCATAGAATTGTCTATTACCATTTCGGGGGGGGGTTGGGTTTTTTTTTGTTACAGGAAGGCATGGGGTAAGATAAACTGCCTATTCCTCTGGCTGCTGTCTCAGTTTGGAGCAAAATACAGTACTTTCTTTCTAAAACTTCATTGAATAAGGAAGATAGCCCTCTTTCAAATTTCAGCAAGGTTATTAGCCACTGTAGTATTTTCAAATGCTAAGCATCTTTATGAATTGGGCTTTAGGACATACACATGCATACTCTCAGTGCATATACAGCTGAGTTTTAGCCATCTTTGTTCTTGCAGTGAAAAATTCTGCACATCAGGAGTGTTTCAGTTTTGAACTCTGTTCTGTGTTCAGTTTGTTTTCAGAGATAAACTTTTAGTTTCGTCACATGTTAGTAGGAACTGCAATGTCTTCATCAATGTAAGCACTCCTGTGTCAGGTGACATATCATGTGTGAAATGAGAATTCTTTTAGTTCTCAAAATAGTCTGTCTGCACTTGAATCTTCCTTAAATTTCACCTTTAAAATTACATCATCTTTAAGAAAGACCATGGTAGTATGCGACTGCTTTGAGAAGGCAAGGAAGAGAGAGTAGGCACTCTGTTCCCACCGGTTGACTGCATACAGGCCTGGAAGCAAATGCTCAGGAGCCATCAGTGCTAAAGCAGCCACTCTCATGTTTCAGTGGGCATCTCATATCACTCTACCAGAAATTTGATTTTGCAAACAAGAGAATCATATTTTTTATAACTTCCGATAACACTTCCTAAGGATCACACCTTTTTCATTCTCAGCAAGAAATCCTTATGTTTTAAGGTTCTTACCACACTTGGAGATGAAATCAGGCTAATAGCCAAAAATGTGCTATCTTCTTTTGACACTTTGAGGCCTGTTACATTGACAGAATACCACATGCCAGCAGGTGACAGAGGCACTTCAAAATTCAGTGAAATGCAAGTTCAGTTTCATCTGTGTTTGTCATTACATTTCCTAGGAGTTTCCAGATCTTTCTTAGGCATAAGCCTGTGTAGTTATTACAATAAAAAACATTCATAAACTTGCTTGCACTGAGATTTATTCCTTTTACAAACCAGTCCTAACTGGGAAAGCTGGTCACCTTGCTGCAGTTCCTTAGTTTCTTTAATTTGGATACTAGCCACAGTCTCCTAAAATTTGTTCATAATCCTATGAAGGGTTTCGTTGCCTTGAATACTAGGTTTTGTTCTGAGAAGAGTAAACAGTTCCAGATTGGATAGAGCTAACCAGCTATCTATTTCTTTCCTAGCCATTCCCATCCCCTTTGAAGTTTTGTGGGCTGTGTTTTTTGTTTTCTTTTTATTTTGTTTTGTTTTGATTTGTGGGGGAGTGTACAAGGGGGAGTAGAATTCTTACCTCAGGGGCTTGCTACTGATACCTTTCTATTTCTTATTGATTTCTGGCTAAGCTTAGTAGAGCAAAAAGAAGGTGTGAAGTTTTGACTAGACTGAGTGCAGTATGGTGAAGAAAAATCTTTTCGTGAGAAAAAATCTAGCTCCAAAATAGGAACACTACAGTAGCATAAAGCACATGCTTTACTGAAAGTCTGGTGCCATCACCTGTTCATAGTTATCCTGTTCCTGCCTGGAAGTACTGAACTCCTAAACTGAGCTGCAGTGTCCCATTGTTTTTTATGCCATACTAATGTGAGGAGGTAGAACCCGCTTTTAATATTGGGGATATATAACCTTGTTGCTTCACCACTGTGGCTAGACCAGTTCAGTCCCATTGAGGGACCTGGCCAAACAGTGCAGGTCCATAGCAAGTGCAACTATCCTGCTACTATGGCACAAGACCTAGCTTCTGCACAGCAATGCATTGTGCCATATGAATTTATCAGCTTAATCAGAGGTATGTTATTTCATGACATTGCATGATGTACATGCACATTTTAGACTTACACTAAGTCTACAGTAAGTGGACTACACTTAGAGTAGGCGTGTCTACAGATATGCTGTGTGCCAATTACTTTATTAAAAATCTAATGGTTAAAATTTTGCCATGACTGATACTTTTTCATTTTTAGAATGATCAAATAAATATTTTAGACTCTTCTTTTACTTTCACAGAATTTCTGTAGTTTACAGTACAGAGAAGGAGCACACGGAAACCATGTTGCTACTATTGTATTCCAAAAGTGACCCAAAGAATGAAGTCCTCTAAGGGCACACCTTCACGGATATACCAAACACCTAGACAGATTGCCTGGCACTGATGCTTTCTGACATGAAACAGCCCTCATCTTTGCTAGTAAACTGTCTTAGCCTTCAAATCAGGAAGGCTGCTTGTAAACAACTTATTGCTAAAGGCATCTGAACCGTTCCAGCTGCCAAAGTGTGTTAAGAATTGTTGGGTTCAAGTGCTAGCTGAAATGATCTAGATGATCATATTGTAGTACCAAGAAATGTTCCTGGACAATGCTTGAAGTTAGCAGTACAGATGAATTTTCACTGTGTCTCAGCAGTGCACATTTTTCTTGCTACTGTTCTAATGTGTGATAGCTAGAGCCTTATGGAAGGCTAGATCCAGTTCTACAATACTTCTTCTGGCTTCTGTTTATATGGGAATAAGTCAGGAGTAACTCTGTCCCATGAAGAAGACTACGAATGAAGCTCCAGAGTTTCAATTTTGGTAAATATCCTCATCTTCTTGGAAAGTGTTTTGTTACCAGATGCCCAGTACCACATCTTTAACTATCCATTCTCTTAATTTGGGAACAGTAAACAGAGGATAAAATCTTGGAATGAATTTTTTTTTTATTCACATGAATAGAACTTAGTTTTATAAGGAGGTGGAGATTTGGACAGGGTGGGGGAAGTAAAACAACCCAAAAGGTTTGAAGTAAAAATACAGTGGGCATGATGGAGGCTGAGATTAAACAATAATTATTTTAAACACATTTGAAAACCTGCCCAGTACAGACATGTTTTCCTTGACCCTCTGCAAGCTCTAAAGACTCCAGAATGACTGAGATGAAGTGCTCTTGCTAGAAGTTATTATGACAGCGGAGCCAGTTTAATTGCAACAGCCAATGTACAATCTCATTCCTATTTCCTCTATAGAAATGAAACAGTCAGTCAATCAGCTAGGGCCGAGTTCAATCTGGGCCTTCTCTGATGTGTGATCTGTACAGTTAGGGCCTTTAGATAATTGTAGCAGGCAGCCAATTCATCTTGAAACACTGGGTATAAGAGAAAAAATAGGCTTTAAACGTCCATCTGGGTTTTGGAAAGTAGACGTTTCAAGATGCGGCAGACCACTGTGTAATTAAGTAAGTCATCGGTGTCAGTCCTCATAGCAGTTCAATTCCAGATGTGATCACCACAGTATAATGAAAAGCTTTTGAAAAATATCATGTGTCTCTAACAGTGGAGAGTTTGTAAATTCTTTTTCAGTAGTTGTCCATTTTTTGATTTTGGTGGTAGCAGTTGCTGTTTCTGTGCAGTGGCAACCAGAAGCAGGGAAGGAAGTCAGCTGGGGAGCGGTCTCTCAATAATGAGGATATGTTTATACTAGTGCATAAGCTTGTGCTGTGGAATTTGTCCAAACTGTTGCCTGTTCATATTTTTAAATCTGGACTCAGAAGACTATTTTTGCTTTGGGGAAGAGGTTACTTTCTTTTATTTGTACTTTATTTTTTAATCATTGTCCTCTTTTGTTAAATCGTGACTGAGAAATTTTGCATACATATACCTGCAAAATAATTTAATTCCCATGTAGCTCATCTATCTAGATACAGATATTTTGCTAGTTTACCTTGAGAAATAGTTTGGTGAGTTTTGTACAAAAAAAACCAAAAAAACCCCAACCACTAAAACCAATTCAGTGAGAGTTTTATAATTTGAAGAAGTTTTTATACATGCTACATAGGCATGTCTATTGACTTACTTTTAATGTGACGATTTTTTTTCTTTTAATCCAGTTTCTTTTCCTGACCTAAATTCTCCCAGAACGAGAGGAGTAGTAACATAATGGTTTCAAACTCAAGATACTTCTTGTTAAAGTGGAGTAGCCAGATTTTGGTAAGAAAGAATAAAAGACACATTCTGTACTGAGAACAAACATTAAAACTCACCATAAAATTTATTTTTAAGGGAGTTACTGCCAGTTGTTCATACTGTTCATACAGTTGCTACATGAAACTGTAGAAGCCCATTGGCAAAAATCAACTTGCCATACTATTACCTTTGTCATTGACTAAAGAGAGGAAAAAACCCCTAATGATGTTTTCCTTGGTTGCTTTCCTTCACAAATAAAATTACTCCCTCTAGCAATGAGTATTTTTACAAAGCTGCTTACAACATACTAGGAAGTATTAATAATGAAATTAAATTATTAAATATCCATTATGGAAAAACAACATAAATGTTTCATAGCCATATTTGTGGCATAGCATTTGCAGGTGCAATTTCAGTAACTAATGAATGCAATTATAACCTGGACATTTAGGTAATGTAAATGTGAAGATAATTGGATAATTGCTTGTTCTAGTAAATTAATATTAACAAGAAAGTCTTGTAGAGGAAGCAAATGTAACTTGGAAACTTTTGATGTTCTTGCAAGTAATAGTTCTCTATGAGTAAAACATTATCATGAATTTTGCTTTTGATCATTTAATTATGTTTTGACATAATGTCAGTGTCTTTCTTGTATTGAATATGAGCGAGAGATGTACTGGGATGAACTAAACACAAGATTTATAATAAAATGGGGATATTTAAACTTGTCTTTTTGAGATGTTTAGAGGGATGTTTCTGGTAACTATGTTGTTTAAAAGGCTTTTTTTGCTTATTTTAGGATATCTTTTCTATTGTTAGAGAAAATAATTCTAGACACTTTTGAGAGAGATTTTTTATTCACAGTTCTGCTTCCTAATTGGAAGTTGTCATAGGTGACTAATGTCAAAAATAGGAACTGAACATTCATTTCTCTTGGTTTTTTTCCCTTCCAAGTTTTAATACTACAACAATGATTTTTTCGAATCTTGAAAAAAAATGGTAAAAAATACAGCAGAAAGAGACAACAGTTGACTCTGTTCTGGCTAGCAACATTAACAGGGAACTAAGTTGACTTTTTGGTCCTAATATGAGAAAGATGTGTGTGACCATAAGAAAAAACATGCAACAAAGCAAGTTCTCATACATTTCCATTTGCCAGTGGTGCTAGTACAATTTATTTGGTTTCTAAAAGTCAATGTGGTTGCGTTGGTAGAATTAGGGAGAGGCAAATCATCTCTCACAACCTCATCCTTCTTGATAATAGGAATAAAGACCTGGAAACTGTCAAATACATGAAACAAAGTACTAAAAAAAGAAATCACTTTAAGTCTCACATTTTCTGGTGAAGTAGATAAAAGCTCTATTTAATAACATTAGCAAGTATTGTATTTGCCAAGAAAAATGTGATTTAATTAATTTTTTGTATTCTATTGGGTATAAGCTGATAGGAGATTCCCCAGATAATTTCCTTCCCATTTGTGAATCTTTCCTCAAGTCTTGCATGGAAGAAAAAAAAGGCAGGGGACAGCTGGGTTATTCAGGTTGCTGGAAACACGGCATGTGCTCTATTCTATAGGGATAAACTGTTATCTCACAACTGAAAACATATGAAGTTTCACTGATGTTATGGCATAATCACAACAGGCATATTTTCTATACTCACAGTCTGTTGCAAAATTGGTTGTGCCTCAATTGGCATCTGGATTGTAGAGGTTTTCTAGTTGGCAAAACAGTGGAGCTAAGATTAAAAGTCATCTTGTCTACAGTGTTCCTGCCACAGTATACATATCCATTTATTAGCCTTTTGAACATATTCTCCATCTTTTAACAAAACTAAAAGCTTTCTCTTGGAGTTTAATCTTCCTTCACAGATTTTCCATCTGCTCCGTGTTTCACAGTATACATGCGTTAATGCTATACACTTCAGGTAAACCAGAAACGTTTTCATTAAAAGTTATATTCAATTATTTGAAATATACTACCCATGGTTTCAAGTGCTCAGTTCTGGATCACATACTGCTTTTCAAAAAGCTGGGCACATTAATAACAATGATGAGACCTAACCAAAATTGTCCCTGATTTGAGTAAGGAGTTGGACAAGATGTCATCCCAATGTTCCTCCATTCCATCCTATGTTGTTTAGTGATTCAGTTGTCTGAAAATCCAAAACAATGGTACCCAAAAATACACTTATTGCTATGCAGCCACTGACTCTTGCTTAGTGACAATTTTGATGATCAAGCTCTTGATACCATGCCAGCTAAAATCAGAATTTCAAGGACATAATAAGAAAAAGATGGCAAGAAATAAAGGAATTAATCTCCATTAAAAATGGATTTTAAAAAGAAACTTGAAGGGCACGTCTTGGGAAAAAAATAGATGTTTTGAATAATTTATAATCTCTCAAATATTAAACAGGAGCAGTCTTGAGCAGTGTCTTGTTTGTGGTTTGAATGTCATTTTACAAGTGCCAGCAGATTATTTTTTTTTATTTTAATTTTTACATGGGCAACTTTTAATCAAGGGGGTGTACTCAGATACTCCCATACTGCTGTATTAATGGTAAATATCAAGATACTGGAGACTGTGCAGAGAAAATAAAGTGTGCTGGTGTGTAATTCAGTGTGCTTCCAAGGCACGTCTTCCACAAAAAGCGGTTTATTTGAGTCACTAGGAGCAAACAAGTTGAAGGGTTCATTTGAACTGCCATTGAATTTTCCACTCCTTATTGAGTTCACATTCCTGCCTACCTGAGCAAAGACTATCAATCAAAACTCCATGAAAGTTAAAGGAGACAAAGCAGTCAACAGCTGTAAGAAAGGACTGCTTTCCTCACTTAAGTCTTATGACACAGTTCATGGATCAATGGACTATGTGATCAGTAGATTATCTAATTTTCCTAAGTGGCAGAGCATTGAGTGCTTACTGCATGAACCTTAGATCACTGTCAGAGCACAAAGGCAGGGATCTTTGCAGGAAAAGATAAAATCATTGGTACAGAGCATATCTCAGATATGTCCTAAAAGATAAGGTATATTAATTGAGGGGACAGTAAATCTCCTTTTCAAAGGAGGTGTTTGTCAAAAGGTTGCACATCGTCCCCGAATCTCTGTCTCTGAGAGGAGAGGAAATAACAAGCGTGATGTGGGATTCAGGGTTTAAGAAGGTAAGGTTTTCATGAACTCATAGCAGCTGCTGATCCAGATTAAGGATTTTAACATCGCTATTGTACTTAAAGGTTAATGCCTCATAAAGCAAAGAACAAACAGAGCATGAAAAGTCATTCAGAGCTACAGGTTCTGGAGCCTTATTTTTCGCTCCCTCCCATTGGGAGTATTGTTTGTTTACTTGTTTTTTCTTACCAAAAGCAAGCGCTAACTCAATGAGGTTTATCTTTCTGGGTAGGAAATCTCCTTAAGGGTAAGTGAAATCTTAATGCTGCAGTCCTTGGTGACTTTCTGGCTTATCTTGAGAGTTGATAATTATTTTCACCATCAGTGTGGTAATACTGCTGACTTCAACTGTTTGCTTATAGATTAATACAGGATACTTATTATTTAGCCTAATTTTCCATCTTTTCTTACTTCTGTGCTGCAGTAGCATAAGAAGTGTAACTAGAGCTTTCATAAGCAGCCAAAAACGGTAATTCTAAGGTGTTGTGTGTGTGTATGTGAAATACTTAATGCATCATTATTCAGAAGTGTTAAGCACTTACCTGAA
The DNA here is from genome assembly GCF_034638445.1 of Ciconia boyciana. Lineage (NCBI taxonomy): Eukaryota > Metazoa > Chordata > Aves > Ciconiiformes > Ciconiidae > Ciconia > Ciconia boyciana. The sequence continues at coordinate 103,674,508 of NC_132935.1, read as the reverse complement.
GGAGGAAATTTAAAAAGTGTTTCTACTGCCATCATTTTTTTATTTCTTTAATTCGGTGGCAAACTAAGTTTTGACTGTTGATATATTACTTCACTCCAAGGAATATCGAGCATGCCCTATGACCAGTGAGAATATCGCTTAGAAAAGCCTCTTCTAAAATGAAATGTTATGGAGTGGATGAACGAAAAGCTTCATTTCCATAAGAAATTTAAATATCTGCTTAACTTTAAGTCCCAGAAGTAAGCACTTCAAAATAAGTATATGCTTAAACACCTGATTTGAAAGTAGGTGCCGTTTACCATGTCCTAATATCTTGATGTAGACAAAGGCAGAACAATGGAGACAAGTAAGATGACTGTGGTGGTTTTTTTTAGAAGACTGATGCAAAAGTGCTTTTAGAGAGCCAAATATTCAGTACAGTCATAATCACTTAAAATTAGGCAGTGAATAAAAAATAGCCAGAATAGTAGAAAATAAACAACAATTATTTCTTTGCATGGAGTTCCATTGAAGAGATTAAGGCCAGATTACCCCTCTTCACCATGGCATAAATCACAAGTGGTTTTTGTAGTGGTCATACTGATTTTAATACATTTTCTGTAAATAAAGAACTTCTGTAATTTTTTTTTACTCCATAATGAGGCATAGTTCATAGTAAGCTATACCTCCGAGGGGAAAAAAATCCAGAAGCTGTCATATGAAATTAATAGCAATAGTTTTAAATTTAATTAATAATTAATTAATAGTATTTCAGCAGTGTACTACCATTGAGAGAGTATTTTTAACAATCACTTGAATTTCAGAGTAATTCTTATAAGTGCGTATAAAAATACCCTTAGAATGTCTGTGGGATGACTATTCTTTTTCCTTCTTCATAGTGTAATGCAAAATAAATGTATAAAATGCATATACATTAATATAAAAAGAACAGTGTGAGTATTTTACTTTAAACTTGAATTATAATTCTCAAAATCTTTTATGGCAGGACTGCAAAAAACTCCCCCAAATTACACCTCTCATGCATTTTACTTGGCTTGCAGTCAATTAATTTTCATCCATGGTAGATACATCTCCTTGATCAAAACCATCTTGGAATAAATTGCTGCCATTTGAGTAAATGTTATTTTCTGATTACTTATATTCCTCTTTCAGTTAGATAGAGTGTTCTCTACTTCCTTGTTTTCGGGAAGCAGTTTGTTCTAGGGCATTGAGTATATAGGTTGTAGCCATTGAAGCCCTGAACTCTGAATCAGAGTGATTGTATTTTAAGTGTCTTTTTTGGCCTTGGTCAAGTGCTATAATTTTTCTCTTCAACTTGTACGTTATTGCAATAAGTAATGTTTTAAGAAGGGTCACCTTTTTACCTGCTTTAATCTCTGGAATGCTAGGTAATGGCAGACTTTTTGTATGATTGAGCATATTGTCTGTTCTAACTTCTGTACTCATGTCTGAAGAGGCTCCTTTTGCACTGTGCTTTCATGTTCAAATAGTGTCTTATACTCTCCATTTGCTATGTGTCAGTGAGTTACAAATCAGGCTTCAGATCACAGGTTCTTGTAAGTTGTAAATCTTCTAGTAAAGATCAGTCAGAAATTAATTTAGAATTCTGAAACTGTCTGCAGTGGTATGGTAGGAAATAACATTGGTTTATACTAAAGAATGAGCTAAAAAGATTCTGATTTTTAACATACTAAAAAAAGTGAGGATGAATTTTTAAATTAATCTTTACTGTTATTGGCAGTACATCCAGCATCATTGCCGCCTGACCTTTCCTGTAGCTTGCAGCTCTTCCCACCTGAGACAACTCAGTGTGCTCTGACATTTGCCAAGCTGCAAAAAGCCCTAGGAAGTTTGCTGTCTGTCTCCTGGGTGAAGTCACTAAGGCATCTCTCTATTGTGCTAGGTTGTGCCCAGCCAGCTCGACAACAGACAAATGTCAAGAGGCTTGAGAATAGCGAAGAACCTGTTGGGGGGACCACGTTATGATGCAAGAATCAGAAATTTATCTCGGGTCATGCTGAATTTTAGTTGTGGAGCACAGGTATCCTACAGCTTTAGCTGTGTGAGCTAAAATAAGGGATGGTGACTGAAACATGCCAAAGTGTATTTCATTGCAATGCACTAAGGAAAGTGGCTAAGAAGTAGTTAGGAATGTGGGACACCCAGGCTGAAGATTTTAAAACTACTTCCTTACTTAGGGTTAGGCTCCTAGCCAATGTCGAAGCAAATAATTTAAGTGCCCTCATTTTCAAAACAATGTACCAGCTGCTTGGCGTATTAAAGTAGGAACTTCAGGTGTTTGCCCAATCTGAAAATCAAGTTGTTTTTCCTAAGGTTTTCTTAAGCCTAAATTCATTTTACTTTCATAAACCTTTGAGGTAATACTTAGAGACACCTAAATGTGAAGTGGTCCTGAATTTTATTTCCCTGTCCCTAACAAGCTTCCTATGTGACCTTATCTTGCTTGGCGTGGCCTGACTTTTCAGAAGAGTGTTTTGATAATGCAGTTATCATTGGCCAACATGAGGTCATGCCAAACACTTGGCATTAGAATTCTTAAAAAGGAGGCTATTAGGATCCCAAGTGACACATCCAAAACCAGATCCCTTCAAAAGAAACATTTATCATATTTGTTCTGATATACTCTGTAAGTTATCGTAATAACCCTACAGCCCTCTTTTCAACACCTTAACAAAGTTGTTGAAATCCTTTGTTAGAGTACAGTGGGAATTGCCACAGGAGCGCAAATAGTATAAATGTTAAAATTACATTGTTCTGTCGTATGTATTACTAATGTTTATTTTCCAAACTAATGACAGTGAGTCTTAACTAAATTACTATTTTGACCATAATTTGTAGATAAGAGATTCGTGCATAGCAATTCAAGATAAGATGACTGTGTTCACTTTACCACTTCCGACAGCTCTGGAGCAACTTTGAGATAATTACACTAGTATTATTATAATATGTCTAATTTCTTGAGGTCCTGCTTCTGAAGTGATAAGAATAATTAAATAATAGAGGTTATGGATGTAATGAAACAATCACCTTTCATTTGCTCTTGTGCTTATTTATTTAAAAACAATTTTTCCATCTCCTGTCCCCTTTCCTCAGGGGTATAATTACAGCAACAATGTTCCTCCAGGGTTATATTTATACTCTTATCAAACTCCCCATTTTTAAGTGCTACCAATATGAAGAGGCTGCAAAAGGAAGCTATTAATAGCACTTTATAGGAAGTGATGTCCTTTTCTTACTTTTTCCTAAGAAGAAGTGACTCAATACCCCTTATTTTTAGGTCAGGTATTTTCTTTCCATAATAAAGTTCACCAGTGCTGAGATTATCAAGAGTTTTTTCAGTGGGGGAAAAGTTCTGACCTATGACTAAAAAAGATTTACAAAGGAATTGAGCCCACTATGTGGGTTATTTAAAGGAAAATTGTCAATTTTTGCTGGCTTACATGCCTAAAGAATTTAGTATCAAATAAAATGCTACTCTTTGAATGGAACAACCTGTATCTCTGCTTCTCAGAACCCAGCAGTGCAGACAGAGTGCATCCCAGTAGAATTCACCTTATCAGTTGTACTTTCATTGCAAGAATCATTGAAAAATTATAGAAAGCATTTACAGTTCTGAGGAAGTAGGGTTATGAGATGCACTACTGGTGTTACCAGGTAAACTGCTATTTTAACAACAGTTCCAACCAGGAACATAGAAATATGAGTGAGGCATAGCAAACAGCAAATTTCCACAGCTCATATTCTTCATCTTTCCCATGGATTTGTGGTGGACTGAAATGGATGTACTCACTGAATTTTTTCCACATCCATAGCATAAAAGATGGGCATAAGTCTGTTTTTTTCTTTTATGTCCAATACTCTCTGACCAGGTTCTTTCAGATATTCCGCATGTGGAAGATGTAGAGTTTAATATCAAAATTACTTATTTAAAGATACTTGATGTTACATGGGATTTCTGATTTAGCAGAGTGATTGTGTATTGGGTAACACAATACAAATGTAAGTTACACTTAACAAAATATATATAGCAATTGCAATATACAGTTCAGTCACAAAACTAGTATGATTCCCATTACCAGTATCTATAATATGCTCACTGTCACAATGCTGGGCATCCCAAATCAACATGGGTTGAAGCCAGCTCAAAGCCATTGCTGTCTTCAAAATTATTTTGATAGTTGTTCAGTTTTTATAGAATCACAGAACCATAGAATCATAGAATGCTTTGGATTGGAAGGGACCTTTACAGGTCATCTAGTCCAATCCCCCTGCAAGAGCAGGGACATCTTTAACTAGATCAGGTTGCTCAGAGCCCCATCCAACCTGACCTTGAATGTTTCCAGGGATGGGGCCTCCACTACCTCTCTGGGCAACTTGTTCCAGTGCCTCACCACCCTCATTGTAAAAAATTTATTTCTTAAATCCGGTCTAAATCTGCCCTCCCTTAGTTTAAAACCATTACTCCTTGTCCTGTCACAACAGGCCTTGCTAAAAAGTCTGTCCCCGTCTTTCCTATAGGCCCCCTTTAAGTACTGGAAGGCTGCTATAAGGTCTCCCCGCAGCCTCCTCTTCTCCAGGCTGAACAACCCCAACTCTCTCAGCCTGTCCTCATAGGAGAGGTGCTCCAGCCCTCGGATCATTTTTGTGGCCCTCCTCTGCACCCGCTCCAACAGCTCCATGTCCTTCTTGTGCTGAGGGCTCCAGAGCTGGACGCAGTACTCCAGGTGAGGTCTCACCAGAGCAGAGTAGAGGGGCAGAATCACCTCCCTCGACCTGCTGGCCACGCTTCTTTTGATGCAGCCCAGGATACGGTTGGCCTTCTGGGCTGTGAGCACACATTGTTGGCTCATGTCCAGCTTTTTGTCCATCGGTACCCCCAAGTCCTTTTCCACAGGGCTGCTCTCGATCACATCATCCCCCAGCCTGTATTGAAACTGAGGATTGCCCCGACCCCGGTGTAGGACGCTGCACTTGGCCTTGTTGAACCTCATGAGGTTCACACAGGCCCACTTCTCCAGCTTGTCCAGGTCCCTCTGGATTACATCCCATCCTTCTGGTGTGTCAGCTGCACCACTCAGCTTGGTGTCATCTGCAAACTTGCTGAGGGTGCACTCGATCTCGCTGTCAATATAATTGATGAAAATACTGAACAGCACTGGTCTCAGTACGGACCCCTGAGGGACACCACTTGTCACTGATCTCCATCTAGACATTGAGCCATTGACTGCTACCCTCTGGATGCGACCATCCAACCAATTCCTTATCCACTGAACAGTCCACCCATCAAGCTGTATCTCTCCAATTTAGAGAGAAGGATGTTGTGGGGGACCATGTCAAAGGCTTTACAGAAGTCCAGATAGATGACATCCATTGCTTTTCCCTTGTCCACTGATGTGGTAACTCCCTCGTAGAAAGGCACTAGGTTGGTCAGGCAGGACTTGCCCTTGGTGAAGCCATGTTGGCTGTCTCGAATCACCTCCCTGTCCTCCATGTGCTCTAGCATATCTTCTAGAAGGATCTGTTCCATGATCTTCCCAGGCACAGAGGTGAGGCTGACAGGTCGGTAGTTCCCAGGGTCATCCTTTCTACCCTTTTTAAAGATGGGCACAATGTTTCCCTTCTTCCAGTCACCAGAGACTTCACCTGACTTCCATGACTTTTCAAATACCATGGAGAGTGGCTTGGCAACTACATCAGCCAATTCCCTCAGGACTCTGGGATGCATCTCATCAGGTCCCATAGACTTATGTATGTTCAGGTTCCTCAAGTGGTCACGAACCTGATCTTCCCTTACAGTGGGAGGGGCTTTGCCCCCCTGGTCCCCAACATGTTGTCCATTGACTCGGGAGGGGTGAGGAGAGCAGCTGACAGAGAAGACTGAAGCAAAAAAGTTGTTGACTACCTCAGCCTTCTCCTTGTCTGTTGATAATAGGTCACCATTCTTGTTCATCAGTGGAGGTACACTTTATTTAACTTTTCTTTTCTGGTTGATATACCTGTACAAGCCCTTCTTGTTACTCTTTGCATCCCTTGCCAAGTTCAGCTCCAGCTGTGCTTTGGCCTTCCTGACCCCATCCCTACACAAGCGGGCAGCATCCCTATACTCTTCCCAGGTTACCTGTCCCTGCTTCCACTGCCTGTGCAGTTCCCTCTTGCTCTTTAGTTTGACCAGCATGTCTTGACTCAGCCATGCTGGCCTCTTCCCTTGCCTGATTTCCTACATCTGGGGACTGAGAGCTCTTGTGCTTTATGGAAAGCATCCTTAAAGATCTGCCAGCTCTGTTCTGCTCCCTTGTCCCTGAGGACCGTTTCCCAGGGGGTCCTACTGACTAACTCCTTGAAGAGCTGGAAATTTGCTTTCCTAAAATTTAGTGTCCTGACTATACTCCTCGCCTGTCCCATATCCCTCAGGACTGTGAACTCCACCAACGCATGATCACTGCAGCCTAGGCTGCCTCCAATCTTGACGTCACCAATGAGCTCACTTGCATTGGTGACCATCAGGTCCAGTATCGCATCCCCTCGTGTAGGGGTGTCTATTACCTGGCTTAAGAAGTTATCCTCAATGTACCCCAGGAGTCTCCTGGATTGCCTACAGCTTGCTGTGCTACTGTTCCAGCAGATGTCAGGGTGGTTGAAGTCCCCCAGTAGGACAAGAGCTTGTGAGCATGAAGCCTCCTGTAGCTGGAGGAAGAAGGCTTCATCACTAGGCTCTCCTTGATCGGGCGGCCTGTAGTAGACACCAACCACAAGGTTCCCTTTGTTTCCTCGGTCTCTAATTCTTACCCATAAGCTTTTGACCTGCTCATCGCTATTCTTCAGGGACAGCTCTTCACACTCTATCCATTCCTTGATATAGAGGGCAATACCTCCGCCCCTCCTTCCCTGCCTGTCCCTTCTGAATAGCCTGTAGCCATCGATAGCCACACTCCAGTCATGGGATTCATCCCACCAGGTTTCAGTAATGGCAACCAGCTCATAGCTTTCTAGCAGCACAGTAGCTTCCAGCTCCTCCTGTTTGTTGCCCATGCTGCGTGCATTCATGTAGAGACACTTCATTTGGGCTATCGGCCATGTCACCTTCCTAGTGGAACACCCCTTGTTTCCCTTAAGGTGTTCCACCCAAGTTTTCTTGTTGGCTCCTACTACCTCAGAAGCCCCCAGCTCATCTCCGCAAGACTTTGACTGTGGTGCAGTGTCCCCAGCAGGCCCCTGGGCAACAGGTTGAGGGCCCATGCTAGCACCCTGTCCCTCTAACTATTGTGTGTCCTCCTGCGGCTTGCCGCAGGCAAGCCTGATATGTTCCCCCACCCCCTTCACATCTAGTTTAAAGCCCTGTCAATGAGCCCCGCAAGCTCCTGGGCAAAGACCCTCTTTCCCCACTGAGAAAGGTAGCTCCCATTTGACGCTATCAAGCCTGGTGCCGTGTAGGCTACCCCATTGTCAAAAAACCCAAAACTGTGTCGTTGACACCAGTCACGGAGCCATGTATTAATAGACTGGGTCCGCCCATTCCTTCCAATATCACTGCCCACAACTGGAAGGAGGGAGGAAAAAATCACCTGTGCCCCAGATTCCCTCACTAACCGTCCCAAGGCCCTGAATCTCTTTTAATCTCCCTTGGGCCACGTACTGCAACTTCGTTTATACTCTATGTTGGGCTGAGCCAAGTGTTCGTTCCCCCCATGCTGGTGTGGCTAACTCAGGGAGACATTTGCACTCTTTTAATGAACTCAGGGAGAAACATTTACAGCACCAGTTGATCCACTCAACTGTTGACAGCTGCTTATCTAAAACATAGGCTACCTTCCCCCTTTGTGTTGAGATAAAATCAGCTTCTTTACAACAGCTGTGGTCAGTCCCACTCTGCATTATTCCCTGAGCTTCAGGGGAAAATTGCCCTTGCCCATCTCCACTGAGCGTTCTTCCATTTTAGAGGTTTATTGCTCAGTCACAAGCTTCTAATTTCTTTGAGTGCAACTCTGGTATTCCAAGTCTGGATATATGCATTCAAACCTATAGCTCCATGGCTTAGCACACCAGCATTTCCCACCTCTTTATTATTAAGGGGTTGGTTTGTTTGCTAGTTTATTTCTAAACACATAATTTTACAATATTTATTTATGTAGTGGCACATTTATATTGAGCTAATTGTGTAAGTTGAAAACTTTTTTCATTCTCCTGAAAGCTGCCATGAAAAAAATTGTTATCCTAAGTAAAAGACTACATTCCTACTCTATCCCTTGATATTTAATATTGACTAAAAGAACAGTATGTTTTATTAGTTAATCAAAACCACTTATTTTAAAAAAAATATTGGACTTTCAACTGCTTAGGTAAAATTTTGCAGGGGTGGTTTCAACTTGTTTGTAATTAGTATGATTTTTCATTTTTATTCTATATTGCGTTTATAACTTCTACTCTTATTTTTATTGTTCTCATTGTACAAGCCAAAGTTTATACTGCTGTGTCATCTAGATAGAGCAGACTTGGCTCTAAATTATCTGTCTTGAATGCTGATAACAGTGTAACTATGGCAAGACGAGGTTCCTGACAGGATACCGGGATCAGCATTTGTGGAACCCAGACAGGTCTTGCAGCTCTCACTGAACTCTCTGCTGATCGCAGCAGGTTTCACTACCCTGTTACCTCTGCGAACCTAAAGGATGAATCTTTACACAGCTGCAAATTACCCTTGCTGGAATGCAATAGAGATCTGATGTATTTATTATGTGTCTAGGTTCCAAGCAAAACATTTGTTTAAACTTTAAGTATATACTTTAAATATGTATTTCCAACTTATGATACCTATTTCATTATAATAATGGCTTCTTTTGGGATAATGTAGAAAGGATAACCAGTGGTCATTACAGGGTTGGTCAGTGCCAGCACTGATGGCCGATTTGACAGCTAATGAACCAATATGATGTTGAAAGTCCATAATGTTCCAGTGAGCCAGTCATTAAATGTGGTAATGAAAGTTTTTTGAAGGGATTATTACTGTTCTAAACTATATTTAGTGATTTGTAGCAGACATTTCCTTCTCGATATTTGCATTATGAGGCAACTAATTTGGAAATTCAGTAATCCCTGTGTGTTTAACAAGCAAATTTCTACCAGTTATAAAGCCAGGCATACTGTGTTACACTAGCTGAGTAATTGTTATCAACTGAGCCAACAGAATACTTGCCATGCTTTTCCTGCTGATATATCAACTTTTATTTTTATGTATTTATATTGATGACCACAAAGGGTTATGATCCATTTCTACACTGCTTAATCTCATTTAAAGGAAGTTGTGAATTATATTTCAGAATATGAAAAAGAGAGCCTAGCAGCAGAGCTTTGATAACCCTGGGGACTCAAATGCTCCCTTTCACCTTCACGCTGACCTCGAGTAACAATTTATTACATTCCTGGAGGATTAGGCTGAAAGCACGCAAAGCTTAAAATCAACCCAGGGCTAAACAGGAATTCAGACTAACTCTCAATCTCTCTACAAAGCTACTATATTCACACCCTCTCTCCAATCCTGTTTTCACTCATTTTATCAGGAAAAGAACTTCAGGGAAGCAGTTCCTTGTAGCTGAAACCCCAATCTACAGATTAATTAACCCTCTCTTCCAGAATCTCCTCAGTACAAAGTACTGTCATGCTAAAACATGTCTGTGAAGTTAAGCTAGCTAATGTAACACTGACCAGCATTTTGTGATCATTATAGATAAGGACAGGCTACGTCAATCAAAGCTAATCTGAACTTGGACCAGAGTTTTGTCATAATTCAGCTCACCCAGTGTAAAATGTGTTTTTTTGTTTGTCCCAGGTACATGATCGTGGTCAGCCTCATGATAGCTTACTTGGTTCTTCACAGCTCGTCTAACATAAAACTCTCTAGTAAGGCAAAAGCCTAGAGAATTTTGTCTTTCCTCGGGGAGGTTGCTTGATTTCAGTGTTTTGATTTCTACATCTTTAAGTCAATCTAAAAATAATAACAAAAAAAATTTATTTCTTTCCATTTATTCTTCTACAGGTTTTTCAAAATTCTCCTGTCTTCTATACATTCTACATATTTATTTGACCACCATTTGTTGCAGCATTGAAGCACTCTACCATAATTAGTTAATACACATTCTTACAAATGGAAGAACTGGGCACAGAAGAGCTAGGGCCTAGATTGTCAAAAGTATTTAGTGACCTCATTCTCACTGATTCAATACTCATGACTGTAGGGGAGTGAGATATGTAAGTATCTATAAAAGTCTGGGACAAGTAATTTAAACAAGAGCATGCAGGAAGTGTGTGGTGCAACAGCTTATTAAGTTTAGGCCCTTAACCTTGAAGACCATGCATTTCTTTTACCACTAGACTCATTCACTTACTAATACTTAATGTTGAATTACAGTTGTTATCCTTCAGTCAAATTGAAAGTTTTTATCCTGATTTTTTAGAAGACTGAAGAATATTGTAATTTTTTTTGACAAAACATCTTGTATTTTGGTTTAAGATTAGTTTCAGGTTGTGGTCCCAATAACAGAATTTCTTTGTTCTTGTTAGATTTGCTACTAAAGAAGGATTCAAGGTACAGCTTTTATTCTTAAATTTATCCTGAAGTTTACATAGCCACATTCTTAGTCACTATATCAGATTATCATCGAAGATGGCCTATTCAGAATATTTCAAAAGGCTTCATTCAACCTAGAAATATGAAATGTCTTGAGTTATAAAATAAAAACCTGGATGACTACAGATTTAATGGCTGGCTTAAATAGTTCCATTATTTTCTTCCATCATTCCATTATGATGAAGTATCCATTTTAAATACTGAGGAAATTCGATGTTATTAACACAGTTCTTGAAAGACTACTGCATAAAGGCTTGGCAATGAGTTTTATCATCTCAAGAGTAAGAGTACATAGTTTGCTGAGTTCATATTTTGTCAATTCTAATTTTACTTCAGATATAGGATTAAGTGCCTTTCATGTGGTTGTGTCTTGAGTTACACAACCCTAAACATATATTTCCACACTAAGATTATGTCTTCCTTTCCAAAATGCTCCTCATTTAACCACTACACCTTAAAAAAAGTGTGTTCCCATCTCTCAAATGAAATATTCATAACAATATGACTCAGATTAATTATAGAAGCATGCACAAAACAAATGTTAAGAAGGATAGTCTTTGGGTTATGAAGAATCACAGGAAGCAGAGAAATGGGAAATCAAGGTTTAAAACTGGAGAGGAAGCAATAGGGAAGTAGATATCTATTAATCAAGTAATAACCAAAGTTTCACCTGTTGTGAAACTGGTTTAGGTCAATTAATGCAGAATCTAAATGAGAATTAATTAAAAACATATAGAAAGGTAAGAACCAGGAGGGCATATATAATATGAAAATGTGTGTGTGTGAGAGAGAGAAAGGGGGACAGAGAGGTTTTCTTTCATTTGGCAGAAGAGTTGAGAACAACCTAATACAGTGCACTTCAATTTCTGCTACTTTGTAATTTTCTGTATTTTGAAATTGGTCACCGGAGGACAGTTTTAATCACTTCACCATTAGAAGAGTGTTGATTGTTTCTGTGAAGTTTTGGGGGCTTGATCCTCTTTGGGTTTGTACTTTCTAAAGCATAGTTACCCAAAGGCTTCCCTTATCTAAGCTAAGACCATGTGACTTTGTTGAAAGACCTATCCAACTGACGAGATAAATATTGAGATTTAAGGGTCCTAGCAGATTTTTTCCAAGTCTCTCCCACAGCAATAGTGAATGGAATATAAAGTTGTTGCATGTCTTGCAGCCTTTCAGCTTCATAAGCACTATAAATACCGTTTACTCAATCATTAAATTGGTAGGTTAAATATAGCCTAGTACAGAAAGGACAGGTATCCTTTCCTCATTAAGATAACATAAACAATTTTTTCTTTCAGTGTAGTGAAGACATGTTAATTTTATGTACCCATCTTTTGTAACTGAAAATGAGATCCAGTTTAGATGTCTGTACTCACAACTCTGATTGTTGGGAATTTACCTAAAGACTAAATATAACCTTTTGTCTGTGGCTGTCAAAATTTGTATATGGGTTATACCCTCCCATTGTTGTTCACATTTCTGAAACCTGAGCTCTGATGCACTGTTTCCAACTGGGGCCTTATTCCTGGTTGAAGTACAGTTTACTTGGGATCCACAGTAAATAAAATCTTTAAGCTTTGAAACACTTTGTCAGAAAACAGTATTTTCAGCGTTACAAGCTAGATTAATTAGTGGCCATACATAATTTCCAAGTCATGGACCTCCAGACTTGCACATAATGAGCTGTGTGCTCCCTGTATGTCTGCCAATTAGACAGAAAAATATTAAAAGGGTAAGATATGAAGTCATTTTAATTTTACATTGTACAATCAAAAGGGTTGTAGTTTCCAGACAGCAGCACAAGGGGCTTAATAACAGTTACGCGTGAGCAGATATTGCCCATCAGTTATCGACTGATATAAAATACAGAAGCCAGCCACATTCTTTTAATACATGGCACTTGTAATATCACTGTATGCAATTATTGAGGGAAAGTTTTGTATCATCCAAGTCAGAGACTAAAATTTGTGGTTTACTTAAACGTAGCATCATATGTGACCAGTCTCATTATTTTAAAGATAAAGGCCAGCTTCTCTTTCTGTCACTTCTCTGCAGCTAGATTTACATACACACATGGAGGTAGCTTGTGGTTGCTGCAGTTACTGCTACGGACTATGCAGTTTTCTGTGAGATCCAGGCAAACAGGAAAAACAGCACCGCTTATTTCATTTGCAGTTGCCTCTCTACTAACAGATCATTTACTTAGGATAAGTGGGTGGGGAGTCAGGAAAAAGATGGAGAATAAAAAGTCAAATTCATGAGAACTATTCTCTTCCAGCTTCTTTTGTAGTCCTTGGCTATCATATGAGGGCAACTAAGGACTGTACTTGTTTGGTGGAATGCAGGCATATAGCTACATAAATATATACAACTATTGTCTCCTGAAAGCGACCCTATAATAAAGAATTGTCTGTACTAAGTGTGTATAGTTAGATCTGTCTTGTGAGAAGTTTCAGTGAGCCTATAAGATCCCAGTAAACACATTACTTTTGTCAGTAGCTTTGTAGGGATTGGAAACAACATAGTTAGCATCTCCAAAATAGACTGTTTTAGCCTAGGTGGATGTTAAGGGAAAGAGATTGAATTACCTCAGTATAAAAGAACATTTGTAGTTATATGGCATTATTATTATTTTTTTAGAGACAGTTGAAGAAATTATTATTTTAGTGGGCTTTATTGTTGCACTTACAGTACAGGCCCCCAGATATAATAATACTAAATGCATAAAGTAAAGTTTCTCTTCTCAGTCAATGAAACAGCATTTTTCATCTTCTTTTGGAAAAAAGTAGACTTCAGGAAAGATCTCTGACAGTGTTGAATTGTCTGTGTTTTCAAGACAGCCTGCTGTATACTTTTAAAGAGAGTAGGAATAAAACTCAGTGCCCAGCAGAGCCTGCCTGATTTCTAATAGCTTCAGTAAGTGCTTCCTGGCGGAATGGAGAAAGTCTGGCTTAACTGCTACTAGCTGTACATGCCTTTGTGGCAGGTGGGAATGTTCTCTCTCTTGTTGAACACTAACGGTAGGTGAACTGGAAACAGAGAATGAGCCCTGGTTTTTATGATATTTTCATTCTTTTTACTGAATGAGCAACTTCCTTTTATTTGTGTTTCCATTTTGCAACAAAATTTCCAGGTAGGTTGTTATTTTGGTGTATATAATAATACGCCACTTCAGGTGTGACTATTTAAGGTTTTCTACTGTTTTGTAGACAGAATATGGGACAAATTCACCAGTACTTTTCAGCAGCTTTGTGCCAGCCTGGTGGCACAAAGCAGCCATGAACTGGACTTAACAGACCAGTTAAATGGGGTTTATGGCCTCTTTGGGCTGTTGGAATATTGCAAAACAGCTGGAGTGCATTGCTGATGTATCTGGCCCTAAATTGCTTGCATGGTATGAAATACTGTTGTATGACTGTCCCATGGAGATCCCCTCAAAACTGCCTTCATCTAGTGACCTTGCACCAGCAAACTTGTGCTTTAAATGAAGGCAACTGGTATGTACCACATTAGGTAGCTTTCATGTTAGTAGACCTGATGTACTTCAAAAGTGATGCTAAACACCATCATTAATCCCATTTTAGTTAAAAGGATAACTGCCTGAGACATCAGATGCATCTATACTATTATAGTACAGATCAGGCATGCACTTTCAAAGTGAATCACCAGTCATTGCTCTTCCTGCATTCTGGTTCGTATCATGAAACCATTCTGGAGCACACATTTAATACCTTTTCAGTGAAGCGAAGCAGAAAGCTGCACTCTGGGAGCAGCCCTACTGCATCCCAACAACTAAAGAGCATTCAGTCCACAGGACTAGACTACAGTTCATCCAAAATATGGAGCCCTGCCCATCTCCACCCGCCCCTTCCAGCCCCCCCCCGCCCCAAATGGTGGACTGCAAGTGCTTACCATTAACTGTTTCACTCCAGGTCTGCTCTGACTTGTGCTCTACTACTTGCTAATGGACACAGGGAGAAGTAAGGCACTTGTCCATGCTACTGTACACCCAGGAGCAATTCTAGGTTTCCTGAAATTAATCAAGTCCTTGCTATAATTTCTGGATGCTTGAGATAGGATTCTAGCCCTTTGAGTTGAATTCCTTCCTTTATATGATATCACAACTGAAGTTTTCCATAGATTTTCCTCAAGCTTTTCTCTTTTGCAACTTTATTTTTTTAACAATTGTATTGTGACAACATATTCCAACTCCAGCTGCTCTCTTCAAGGACTGTTTGTACGTTCTGTGGATCTAGAGTTTTCAAAGTCTGCACATGCACGCTAGTGTGTGCGCTCACACTATCTCTCCTCCCTCCCCCCAAAGAATTATAGGTTGAGACTTCAGATTACTGAGGTAATTATCTATATACTGAGGCAATAGATAATATTGCCTTTAACACAGCCATGTCAACATAAAGCCGGTGCAGGGACAATCTTTGCATGGGTAACTCTCAAGCAATTTCATACTTAGTAAATGTCAAGACAAACCTTTTGTGTGTCATATTTCCCAAATACTTACTACTAAGGGTCATATGCTCAAGGCACATCTTTGTGGCAGATTCACGATGATGAGCATTATCTCTTTATCTCCTGCTCCCCAATACAGTGCTTCCACTTGTTTTTGTCTTTCATCTGGTATTGGGGGGAGGTTGAGCCAGAGGTGAGCTGTCCTGCTGTAGAGAAAACATTAGATTTTCCAACTTGACATTAGAAGAAAAGGCAATGCTGAAGATGGATTGAATCAATTAGAGGAGAAGACAATGTGCTGACTTAAGTGCATAAACCACAGGTTTACTATTGTTGCTCTATGTACTTATATTTTAATTACCATCAGCTCAAGCCAGCGTAAATCTTCAAGCACTACACATTATGGATGCTAATTAGTAAAAGGGTGTTGCACTGAACATTGGCTTCAGTTTACAAACTAATTGAAGATTTTATTCCTGTAGATTGTATTGCAGCAATCCAGTCTTGAGTTGAGAACAATGTAAATTTCATTAACAAGGTCTGCATCCCCCACCCCAAAAGTCCCATTCTTTAGGCCAGATGGAGATGGTATTAAGAAAATAAAATGTTTGTACAAACAGCTGTTATATGATGAGCTATTAGCAGATGAAATTCCAAAGCTACACGCAGATTGCACACGCAAGCAAAAGTTGCCAATAAGAAGAAAAGATATAATCACCCTTTACCTTCTGACTGATGTTTTCAGTAACCAGCAATTATCCATGGTGATTTAGATGTCTAGGTGTCGCAGTTTGTTATTTTAATCTAGCTTTCATCCAGGTCCTTCAATTCCGTACATGGAATCATACATCCAATTCCATCCAGGTCCCTTGTTCCGTACATGCTTTTGTTAATTTCAACAAACTATATTCCATAAGCAATAGCTTGGAAACACAACTTTGCTTGGCTAGTCAATTCTAATTTATTTTTGGTTAGATGCAAGGTGACAAACAAATATTTGCATGATCAATTAAAAGAGATTGCTACAACATCTTCCTGATGTCATCGTAGACTCTTTGAGGGGAACAGGAGATTCTGACCCTCTCTTACTTGACTTTAGATTTACATCTGTGTAACTTCATTGCTCTGAATTGAGTTAGATTTGAGTTTTAAAAGCAGAATATAGTATAGAGGCAAATAAATAGTGAATATAGCCAAGTTCTTTGGTGAGGCCAACTACTACCCATACCCACCCATACCCAAACCACTGTATCTTCACACAGAACAAGGGAGCCATACGCCTTTTGGGAACCATCCCTGACTCCCTTTCTACTGAATCATGTTCCCAAATTGTTTGGGAGAGCATGAATTAGCTCAGGCTAAAGACATGCCAGAGACCGTTCATGTAATTTAACTATGTAGACAACAGTGCTCCAGTTCCTGAAAATACTCAAGTGGCACGTTCTGTCTGTGAGCAGAGGCAGCTGTTGTGTCTTTATACAGGTTTTTCAGCCATGCATTATGAGTTAATTCACACTTAGCTGACAGTTGGTATTGTTACAATACTGGAATCCTATGAATGACCAGTTTCTAGATTTCATTTTATTAATTAAAAAACTCACATGTTATTACCAACAATACAAAAATAAATAATAAGTCAATTTTTCATGTTTTCTGAGACTGGGTAGCTGTAGCAAGGCCTTGCAGGTGTTCATTATATGCCATTTACTCTAAGTAATGTATTCTTACAACTTACAGGTGTCATACAGATTTTGTGAATTTATAGGGCCAAATGACATTACATCTATGAATCACAGTCCATTTTCCTAGCGACATTAAGGCTGAAATCTGTTTTTCATGCTACTGTTGAATTCATATTCTGTCTGAATTTAGGAGATAAATTTTATGCTGATGAAATTCTCTTTTATTCTGAATCTTTAAACCTAAAAACAAATCTGGAGAACTCACCATTGCAGAGGAAAAAAAGTTTTTACTCTCGAGTGACTTTCTGATGAAATAATATTTTTATAGCTTTATCCCATACATATTTTACAGCAATTCACAGATGGCTGTCCATTCACGTGGACAAGTACTGATTTATAGTAACATATTTTTAAAGATAGATCAAGGAGAAGGAACAGTGTGGACAATTCACGAGAAGCAAAACAACATAGCAAATCGCTAAACACAGTTAAGGTTTGCTAAGGAGCAAAATGCCAATTTTAGAAAATTGTCTTTCTCAGCTTGAAAACCTGAGCTAGTATCCAAAACCGAAGAGACCTGTCAGTAGAGAGAGATGTTGAGGAAAATTAGCCTCAGTTGCTATGCTACAAACATATTTATTCCTATTAACATCACTTAGTTTTATATTAAGCAGGCACTTTTAAAATGGCATTCACTAGCTTTTTGTTTATTTTTCAATTAAACCGATTGGTTGGCTCCTTGACATCCATCTAAGACACATACACAATTTATGGTGAGGTTTCAAAGTGCTTGTGTTTATTTTTGTGGTACAGAAGGGCTCTCAAGACTGTTGTTTAAAAAGATTACTTCCAAGGAAATAGTGTCATTCTAGCCATAGCTAAGGTTTGCAGGATCTTCATATTCTGAATCAACAGGTAAGTGGAATATTCCAAAGTACTGGGCAGTAAGAAAGTACAAACTCAATTATTCCTCATTTTTGAAAATCCTATTATTTCATTCGTATTTCTAAATCTGTACTTAGGAGCTTAGCATTGGGCTCTTACTTTAAAGGGAAAATTATGAATGATTATTTTAATACCTAATATGTATATATTCAGATGAGCATGCGTGAACCTAGCCAAAATGTCCAACAGCAGAAACTTCATTGTATTACATATCTGCTTGAAAATTAAGTACAGTATAAACGTTAGTACATTTGCTGCTGATCTCAGTCAAGTTTCTGTGGTTAGGTAAAGTCCAAAAGTGTTCACAGTTTCCCATTAAAAAAACAGTTGCCCTATTCTTTGGTAATTCTTGTGCGAGAAAAATCCAACAACCTTGCAAACGGTAAGGAGCTGAAGCAAGAAACCTACTATATTATCTAGCTTATTCTGTCTAGAAAATTTGTGGCCAGTGGCAGAATTTTGCAGTTCACTTATGTAAACTAACACACACATTTATGAAAGCAAGTCTCAATGTGATAGTAAATGTGAATTTTTCATTTGTTTTGATGGATTGTGGGTTTTTTCTTGTTAAAGCATGAGTCTGAATCTCCACTCACCTGGTGTTTGTCAATATTCAGAACTGAAGTATTGGTTCAAGCCTGAAAGTAACTCTCTGTGTTGGCAAATCACTACTGTGGATCTATTAAAAGCTCTGTAATACCTTAAGTAAATTTTTTTTTTCTTGTGCATGTACCACCTCTGTGCTAACAGATTGTTTCTAAAAGATGAGGGAGGAAGATATTCTTCATTGTATTAATAAAGGCTGTAACAGGATTAGACATGGATTAGTTATATAGAAATCCCTTTTCAAAAAATATTTCTGTGCATAACATATGTTAATATTTTTACTAGAGAATAATATTAAATTTTGAGTCTCCAAAGATTCCCATGGTTGTTTTGAACTGGTGGAAAATAACCATTCAATTATAAAACAGATCAAAAGAAAAATAAGATAAACCATTATCTGTATAAGGTCTGGATTGTTTGGCATTCACCAGCTGTGCATGTAACTATATTTTC
The DNA here is from genome assembly GCF_034638445.1 of Ciconia boyciana. Lineage (NCBI taxonomy): Eukaryota > Metazoa > Chordata > Aves > Ciconiiformes > Ciconiidae > Ciconia > Ciconia boyciana. The sequence goes on along the minus strand of NC_132935.1, from coordinate 103,655,710 downwards.
TCAAAAATACAGATTATTTTTAAAATGTATTCTTCCCAGAAGGTAATGGTATTATTGCATTTTTGTATCTGATATGTTAACACTCCAGTCTAAAAACTATATACAGTTAAACCTTATACAATCAGCTGTTCTACATACTTGCTGTGTTTAACAGTGGTACAATATTTGATTTATTTTTCTATTGAAAAATCATCTTATTTATGACTATAACACAGAAATAAGTCAAGTAGGTTTACAGGAAAAATGTTAAATTCATTGCACATGACAAAGGACAGTGTAAATGATCCTTCACAATCCTATTTGCTCATCCAAATGTGATGTCACTTAATTTTCCATAAGAACATAAGAAACCAGCTAGCAACGAATGGTGAGAGCAACTGAATGGGCCACTTCGTCTATCTCCTTACCCGAGCCCCCGCTCTGTTTTCAGAATCATTTTGACTCACAGGTGGAAGACAGTACTGATTTCCCCTTAGTCAGCTTTCTCTGTAGTAGACCTGTTCAGACTTCTGCTTGCAGGAGCTGGCATAAAACTGAGCTGAACTAACCCCAGCAATTGCTGGAAGTTGTTTCACTAAAATATAACGGACTTTGTTTCTGGGACCTAACTTAACTTCTTGGCATTTACCTCTCAAGAATCTGTATTGGGAAACTGTTGACACGCAGTCCATACAAGTGCACGTAGATACAGAAGACTTCCAGTTTTACCATGGGGCACACCACATAAGCATAGATTTCTCTAGCTGAAAATATTTAATAAGGGGGACAAGACTAAGCAATAATTTGCAAGGGCGTTCAGAATAGAGATATAACCAAGTGCATGCATAAACATAGATTTCTTCCCAAAAGCCTAGCCAAGAGTGCTGGCTATTAACAGAACATTAGTGGTAGCATTTTTAGTCTAAATAACAAGTAATTAGCCAACCACATTAAACAGTAATGAGAGCTAGTAATCATTTTTTTATCAGCAAAATTAGCCTGGACTCATTTTAAAACAACATTTAATACACACAGCTTAATGAATATGTAAAAGGTAAAAGTTATGCACAAAACCAAATGTACTCTGCAAACCAAAGATAATTACTGTATCTTGACTGTTATGCATGAACTTCTATAGAACAGTTCTTTCCCCACTTCTCTTTCTTGTGCATGCATAAATTGTGGCAGTATTCTGTTGGTGTCTCCAAAGGACTCAGTTTGGTATGCAGAATGAAGTAAATTACTGATCAATTTTGATAAAGCTCAAGATCTTTGATCTGCACTTTTGATACAAGACCTTTGAGAAGCCTATCTAAAAGATAATAATAAATCAAATAATCATAAAAAATATTTTTACAAGACCGTAAGGGCAAAGTAGGTATCTCCTTTCTCTGTCTAGGAGTAAATAATATGTGGTGGAGGAGGCTGGGTTTATATAGACACTACAGATGTCCTGGCCTTAGGGTGCCTAGAAGTAACCTATAACCATTTTTTTCCATTGGGATAATTCTGTGTCTTGAACCTGATGATGAAGTGCGATGGAAACTGATTCTAGTGGCACTGTAGTGTTCAGTTCTTTCAGCAGAATCGTATGTGGGACTGCGTTACTGAAGTGAATGAGCTCACTACTTAGAAATGCCAGCACAGAGTTTGGAGTGTGAGAGAGTGAAAATATTTACGTGCTGCTTGTATGTTAATCTACAGCTTTTCATCTCAAAGGATCTCAAAGTCTTCGTAAACTGATACTTAGACCATACAGCGTCACTTGAGCCTTCAGTGATAAGAAATGCTGCATGCACTTAGCAGCTCAAAACTGTGTACCCAGAAGTTAGCAGAGGGAAGTGCACCTGTAGCTAAAACACTTTTTCAAGAGCATAATTCCCTGAGCTGGTTAGGATAGCCAGCGTTGTCACTTTGCAGAAGCTGTGATTTTCCTGATAGGAACCATAGTATAATCATTCAATATGCCCTAGAAGCAGTAGCTCTGTCACTGAAGTTATCATTCCTATTTTTGTCTTGTCCAGAACAGTATTTCCAGTAAGTGCCTTTTCAAGCAGTGCCCTTCATATGCTGTGTAAAAGACGGTACCACTTATAAAGAAGTTAAACTGAAACCTGTGTATTATCTCTGACCTCAGCTGCCTTGAAATTGTATTGAGTTGGGATCCCATGACAGAATTCTTCCATTCTTAACCAGTGTTCTGTGTTGCAACACCCTTTAGCTAGTCCAAATGAGACCAGGAAAGGGCTCTTCAGCCCTTTGCAAATGTGCAGGCAGTAGTATAGTGGTACAGTAATCATTAGCTTTCTTAAAGGAGATGCAGAAAAAGCTTTTAAAATAAAAGCATAAAACAATACTCCAATTTCTGTCTGTATTTTCTAAGGTAGACCTTCCAATTTAGGCAGGCCTAGCTTCTTCAAACATGCTGAACCAAGGAATGTGTTAGTCTTCTCCCTGATATCTACTCCTAAAGTCACCTGCTGGGGAGATCATTTTAAAGCTTCATTACAGAGCTATTGGTCTTCAACCAGTTTTATCAGCTAGCTGGAGGAAAGATGAAAACACTGAAGCAAAAAGATCTTCTATTGTCCTGTAGCAACACGCTAGGATTTGCTGAATTGTGGCTCAGCTTGAACTACTCTATTACTTCTGATTGTCCTTCCAAGCAACCTCACATTAATTAAGCCAAAGTATTCATACACCAAACCTGCCAAAAAACCTCCAGGTTTACATTATTGTACAGTAGCTATAAGTCAGTCCCTTGCACTGCACTTTCAATGATTTAGACAGTATTATACACATTCTGTATCTATGCTTAGAAATATGGTATTTGTATTACTTTATAAAGAAGTTGAATAGCACTACAATAGGATTAGTAAAGTTCTTGCCAACCAAAGGCCAAAGCTGATTAAGGCCAATTGTGGCTAGCCAACATATATTAAAGTAGGCAAAGGTTTTCAGTGCAAGTGTTTTTAGTATTCTGCGGTACACCTTCAGCAGCTTCAGTAGACCTAAGCCTCCACTCATTTCTCCTCACGCGTTTGACATGATGTCTCAGGACTAATTTAAATCAAGCCTTTAGAAGTTTAAAGAAGACTATTAATTCACTCACCTCTGCAATTCTCAGTGCTACCAAGATTTTTCCCAAAGCTTAATACATTGCATTTAATGAATACAGAACTTGAAATTGCCGGAATATATTGTCCAGTCCCTTCTTATATTAAACCTTCTAAATTATCTTTTTATTTTGATAACTAAGCAGCCCTGAATGACAAAAATATCTTCAATATATAGGAGTGTTTTTATGGAGAATTCTATTGCTACAGAATATTAAGGACCTGAATTTCTTCTTCCACTTTCTGAGTTTGCTTTGCTTTTAACAGCACTGGCCCAGTCCATCTAAGTTACCTCATGTGTGCTAGGTAGGAAGTAGGTTTGAAGTTAGGATAACCTCTCTACTGTCTATGATTATAAGGCCTTCTTGTGACTTGAATATCACTTATTGCTAGTACTTTCCTAGTCTGTTTTTACTGTAACACTAAATTGAAATGAATGGAGGAGTATTTTATAAATGTGCATTGTCCACTACTCAACTGTATTTTATTAACATTAATTCCTAGTTTTGGAGGGGAGCTAGCTTATATCTAAACATGGTCTTCCAGGAAAAAGCAGTGACAGAGATCAGGATTACAAGATTTTATTTTTTCAAATAGATGGTGTTGTCATCAGATTATGTTGATTTTTGAGAGTTCAATTCACAGTTTGCACCTTTGCTAAATTTCCTTCTGTCTAGTACATTCCTGTTATTACAGTATGTCTGAAGTTTGTGAAAGCAGAAAACAAGAAATAAATGTAACATTATTTACAGTTTGTACATTATGTACAGCAGTACATTGTTTATCTTAATACAGCCTGGTGGATGCAGACTGACAAGGACTCCTCAGTACTTGCTCTGGGAAAATTCTGAAAATGCCCTCTGAACATATGTCTCATCTTTTGTTTTGTTTTTAAGCTTTTCATAAGGACTCTAATATAGTAGAATTTAACTCTACTTGGCTACCCAAATCAAGTTTGTGAAGTAGTTATCAGCACTTTTTATAATATAATTCTTACAGCTTGGCCCTGCATTTTCTTTTGCCCCATCCCTGTAAACATTCAAGGTCAGGTTGGATGGGGCTCTGAGCAACCTGATCTAGCTGAAGATGTCCCTGCTCATTGCAGGGGGGGTTGGACTAGATGACCTTTAAAGGTCCATTCCAACCCAAACTATTCTATAATTCTATGATTCTTGCTGGCCGGAAAATATTCTAAAAAAGCAGTTGGAACATTCTGCTTTAATGAAGATGATACTTGGTTTTCTACTACACAAATAAAGTCACTATAACTTTGTCAAGTGATAGATTAAGTTCTATGTGTTTGTCAGAAAAACACTTAGGCTTAAGTTTTGCATTCATGAAATGTAAGTCATCAATAGGGTCAAAAACAGGCAGAATACAACCAAGTTATTTCTTAATAAATTTTGTGTATGCAGATTTGAAAGTCTAAAATTTTGTCTCTAAAAACATTGCAGCCTTTTACAGCCCCAAGTGTGCACTTTCATTCTGTAGGGAAATCCTTGTAGAAATAGAGTTAAGAATGAAAAATTCATTCTGCTTATGTGCTTGGTAATCTTGAACAGCTCTGTAATGTCCTTTATAAAATAGAGCAACCTACAAATCTCATTACTGAATTGCAAATGGCATTCCCATGAACCAATTTGTCTATCTCATTAAATTAAAATATTTCTGTTTCTATTCAGGCTTGTATTGAAGTATCTTTTTCTATAGTTATACCTGGAAGCAGTATTAAGGAGCTTGTTCAGCAAGCATTGGTCATTCAAATGAGATCAAATAAATTCAACAAAATAGGGGTGTTTATTCATATTCCTGTCTGTACTCTAAAGATCTGCAGCCAGAGTATTCTGTGAAGAAGCAGCTACGAAATCCATTTGGGTAAGCATAACACAAAAGTACCAGTTTAACCTGTGCTGTTGCATTGTGGGGACTTATGATTGTAAAAAACATTATTTCAAATGCTGGGTACTGTGTTAAATAAATTTGAAACGTTAAAAATGGCTAGCTGGCACCACTCCAAGCTACTGTTTGACAGGGGTTGGTTAACAGCTGATGTGAAAGGAGAATCGTCTCGGAAAGAGAAGTTGTAGCTGTACATGCTGTGGTGTGAAATGTGATGGTTTGTGTGGTTGTTTCACAACGATCAAGTTGTTGAGGCATTGGTTCTGCTCTTGTAACTAAGTCTTGCTAATTCAACACAGAGTAAGAAAGTCAAATAGGAGTATTTTTTTTTCTCAGACACCATCACTCATAGGAAAATTCTATTGACCAAATTATACCATCAGCAATACCTCAGCAACTCGGTTTTCTTCAAATGCTGACTCCTGGGGTGACTGCATATGCCTATTACTGGCTGTGGGCCTGCATAGGTGTAACTGAGCAGGATTTAATAAGCAGAGCTGTCTATCGTGTACTAAAAATGAGTGCTGCCCAGTCTCCTGTTTCCGTGCTGGTTTTATCATGCACAAAGAAGTAGAAAGCAATGGAGACTGACCTTGGTCATGCAAGTAGGCAGAGGTGATCACAGGCATGGTGGGATTAGATCTGGTGAGCAGGGACATGCTATTCTTCCACAGCTGCTCTTCACAAGGGCAGAAGCAGGAAGCTGTGAGAACAAGTGTTGGGAGAGGCAACAGTTAATATCTGTTGTGCCTTCTCTGTTTACCCTGAAAAACTTTTTTGAGTTAAGAGTTTTCTTCTGAAACACATTTTGGGGATTATCTTAGTTATTCAGAAAGGAGATATTTGTTATTCCATATGATGAGTCTTGAGCCTGCAAAATTTGCTAGTAATTGCACAGCTGGGAATCACTCTGTATTCTGATAGAATGAGTGACAACTGAATTTAATATTATTTCATTTAATATCAATCTGAAAAATTCTACTGGACTTAGATATAAAATGTGTGCTTGTAATGTTAAAATTTTGTATACACTAGTAACAACATTATAAAATATAGGAAAGTTTGTTCTAATATGATTTCGGCTGTTTAGTAATTTTTTTATTATTTTTATGGTGCCTGAGGCTCCTACATTCTTAGAAGAGAATTGGAATGGAAGTACAGCCTACACGAATGTTAAACTTTGCTGAATGATATACTCGCAGTAGATAATGTTTCCGCAAAAGTGTGCACTTAGTTTGATTGAATACATTTTAGAGTATTCAAATTTTTGAAATTAATATCTTTTTAACGTAAAGTTGAGTTCTCTCAGGTTTGTTTAATTCTTTGAGTTTTCCACGATTATTTTTGAAAGTTTACTGATCTTGAATATCTTTGAAACTCTAATGCGGTAAATATTTTTTATAATTGGTTACTAAAATTGTATTTATCTCCTTATCAGTATTCAGCTTTCATTTTCTCATCTTTTATGTTTCATATTAATCTTTTTTTTATTTGGTAGCTCAAGCACATGCTGCCACACAAGTGCAAAATTCCGTTTTCTAGTCGCCCCCTAGAGAGGAACAGTACTTGAATAGCACCTACACTGCAAATAAGCGAATCTTGAGCACTGCTACTCTATCATCAAAAACCTTTGAACAGAAGGAGAGGCACAAACCATCACTATCAATCACTGAGAGTAATTCCACAATTTTTAATGACAACCCTGAGTATGTCCCAGGGTGTCATTTTCTTAACTGTTCATGTTTGTGATTGTAATTTTGCATTCATGTTTAAAATATTCTTTAACATTCCAAATATGGTGAGTGAGTGTTAATCCGCATGTGTAATATACATTTCCTGTAATGAGATTATTGGCTGCCTTTACAGAGTGGTTGCTCCCTGTAGAATTGCTTCTTACTACTTTGATAATTTAAGCTTTGCATAGCAGTCTCCATGTGGGCAGGACCCCCACTGATTTTCATGAGGAATTTTGCCTGAGTTTAGTCTAGAAGTTAAGGCCAAAGATACAGTTTATTGCTTCTTAAAGTGATCCATTTTCAGTTCTTCAGTTATCAGATCTACTTTGGTGTGGTGAACTCCTCAATGGCATATTCAGAGAGAGAGATGTGTCCTTCTAATTTGCTTCTGCACATGGGGTCTTAATTCTGATGCCAGTGCAATTAAAGAGTAAATTATGACAATAAGTTAAAAACACCACTGAGAAACCAGGGTAAACGGGATCAAAGCCAAGCCCAATGCACCACTTTACTGACTTTAGTATCCTCCAGATCATTTTTTCATTTTTCTAGTCTGAGGCTCACCAAGACTGTATAGGAATCTTTACTCACTTCCATGCAAGGAGTCCTTTAGCCCTGCACATATGTAGTTGTTTTGAGTCTCATTTAACTACTTTTGCATTCCTCAGTCTTGCTGTGAGGTTGGAGCTTTCCTGGGCTTTGGTTACTTTTCAGGTTCAAAAGCACATTCTGTGGCAATGCACGTGCAGTTCCACAGGGATCCTCCTTTTGCTGAAGTTTTAAGTGGTGTAATCACAATTAAACAACACAGTACTGTAAGTGAGCTCTGATTCAGGTAACTTTAGGTTTTCTTATTGAGATGAGTGATATAATTTGTTTTACCAGTAACAGCATGTTTTAGTTGTGTTCCAGAAAACATTTGACCTTCCAGTCCTTTCCAGTCCTTTGAGTATACTTGTGTCATGGTGGGCACTTCTGCAGAATAGCTGAGTATCATGAAATGGAAGAAATGGCTCAGAATTGTTACCTAGATTTGTATTTTAATTGCCAAGATGATGTGAGTCCACACAAATAACTTGAGCATAATGCCTTATCCATATTTTGCTGTTAACTTTTCAGGTACAAAATGTTTTTTATGTTTAAATGTAATAACTACACAGTGTTTGCCCTTACCCTAGTTATACCTTCTTTCTGTGGTATATGATCTGTGCCATGATTTTCCTGTTTGGTTTTAGACATAAATATTTGAAGACTATTTCAGAAAATGAGAGATTTCACTAAACATATTTTTCATTTCTAATGTGATTTGCTGGATCCATTTCTATTCAGTAATCTGAAATCTTTCTTCCTTTCCTCTAATATGACATGAGCGCAGTGAACTATGATTGCAGTAAGCATTGTTCTTTTATATCCATTGCATTTCAAATCAGAAAAGTAAAGCTATGAAACTTACCCTTAAGCCGGGGAGTAGGGGGGAAATGCAATGGCACTGTCTGTGGAATCCTCAGACAATGAAGTGTTCGTGGATGCTCTGTTTGGGGTATCTCAGAACATCCCAGCAGGAATAGCTTTAATTTAATTTTAGGTCAATGAACAGGCAGCAATTAGCCAAAAATATGGATACTTTTGGTATTAAAAGGTAAATAGTTTCTTCATATAGACGGGAATGGCACAGTTTCTAAAAAATTACTTTGTATGGTTGTGAGTGAAAAAGAAAGACTGGAGGTACAAAGAATCAGCTGTTATTATGAAGTTCTTCTAAGTCTTTCTGCTCTGATTTTTCTAATCTTTGTATTCTTGTTCATCACCTCCAATTTTCTGTACTTTCAAAGGCCTTGATACGCTAATCCAAACCTTTGTTCATTTTTAGATGCTTAATTATTATTCTTTCCCCTTATTAAGTTTCATTTTCCTGAAACACACCTTATGAGAGAGAGCAATTAACAAAATAGTTTAAGAAGTAACTGAAAGGTCTTATTTCTCTGCACATATCCTTTTCATCTTTTATCCTCTTGATGACATATTTTTAACCTGTTCTTAATAAGAAAGACTATCCTATGCTTCTTTCTGTAGATTGTCATTCAAAGGCTGTACTTTATTTTAAATAATACTCTAAATCTTGTATGTGAAAGGGGTAGACAGTGGTCTGTGCTAATTATTTATATGCAGAGCTTGAAAGGCTGAATACAGGTAGTATTTGGCCAGGGATAAGAATAACTACAGCTGCTTTCACATATTTCTCTAAAATAGGTCTGAACTGGTTTTTTTGAAGAGTGAAGATATAAATCACTCTTTCTTTTCAGTGAGGCTATAAATGCTGCTCATGTGAAGGTGATCCTTACATCATGCAGAGCACTTGCAGAATGACTTGGAAAAGGTCTGTTTATGGCCCAGTTCTATGAAGGATATCTCTGGTGTGTATATCTATATACTGTGTATAAAGTATATCAATGGTTTGACCACAGTTTAGCACTGACAACCTATGGACTTGCACTGGTTAACTTGATCCATTGTTTCTGTTAGTCCAGACAGTTTATAATACTGGCTTCTAAGCTGGTGAAAGTACATCCATCCAGGAGATACAGCTGCAAATCTGATTTATTTTTTTGCTTCCTTGTTTTAATACATGAATTAGAAATACTGAGTGGGCATAAAAACATAGAATGACACACTGAGTCAAACCAAATAGCCAGGTTTGCATTCTCTGTCTAGCGAAAGTATCATTTGCCTAGACAAGAGTATAAAAATAGAGCAAGTGTTTGAGAGCAGCTTTCCTCAGTCTGTGACTCGAGGACTTGCTGAATTGCAGGAGGTATCTTTGTACTGCTAACATTTTAATGGATCGTTTCAACCATGATTTAGGCTATACTTTTTTTCAGAAATGGCCTTGCCTTTTTTTTTCTGAATTTCCATAATGTCATCCTAGAGTGAGCTTCACAGTATCAATATGCTGCATGTAAAAGATAGGTCCTTTTGTTTCCAGTCTCTCACCTGATAATTTCATTTGATGACTCAGTGTTTTCATATTATCAGGAAAAGATCCATATTTGTATTTCCCACGCTATTTATGATAAGCTAGTATTCTGTTTGTTTTGATCCCTTTTCCAGTGTGGAGAAATGCAGCAATACTCTATATTGAATTTCTCCTTGTACAGGTGCCATTACATTCTTTAGGTCATCCTCCCCATCTTGCTCAGTGCCTTTTCTAATTCTTCCATAACCTTTGTGAACTGGTTCAAACACTAGGACTGCAGATAGTTTTTAAAATGTAGATGGATTTATATAGTAGCAGAATGATGTCTTCAGTTTTGCTCTCCACTTTTTCCTTAACAATTCCCAGTACTCAAAATGCTTTACTGAAGTTTTTATAGAACTAGCTCTTACAACACCAGTATCTTTCCTGAGTGTTTTAAGTTCATTCAAAGCCCATTATTGTGGATTAGCATTTTTCCCACAAACATTGCTTTATATTTTTCAACATTTAATTTCATTTTATTTCCTAGCTGCTCAGTCTCATAAGACTCCTGAATAATTTTTAATTTTTACTAACCCAAATAACTAAGCAGCCGCACCAAAGTTTCACCTTGCTCAGAGGAAAGGATGGCTATAGCACAATACCTCTGAAAAATGTCAGCAAATTGGCTGCATTCTCGGTGGCTGTCTCCTCTCTAGTCTCAAGGCATCTGCAGAATCCTTTTTCCAATGCATTCTTTTGGGTGAAGTTTCCAGTATTATGTGAAAGCTATTTCAGCAGTGCTTAAGGGAAGGTGCTATGAAAAGCCAATGGATTAGGCTCCCCCAAAAAAATGTCACTGGGAAATTGTATACAACTTCTTGATTCACTTTCACCACAGCTGATCACCGACTGTTCAATTTTCCACAGTCTTCTGTTGAAGGTGTAGTTGGGTCTTGTATTTCACAAGGTTTCTCACCACAGTCTCTTTCCACTTAATAGATGCTCATTTTTCTCTTATGAGCAACCAGAAGGATTATTACACTTGATACAGAAAGTAGTCATTTGGCTTAATTGAAAATGAATGATAAGAATATTCTAAGACCTACTCCAGCTATGCCCTAGCTGCTTTTTAGATTTAAAGATGCTGTTCATAAGCAATAATTTCCCTGTGCTTTAAAATGGTAAGTTATTTTCAAACTATGAAATAACGTGCATTTTCTCTTCCTTTTTTAAATAGTGGTATGCTTGAGAAGCAGTACATTTGGAACCAAAGCTTAAAACTTGAGCTAGTTTAGTTCAAAACCTGTCACTTTTTCTAGCCCATAAACTTTATTTTCTCTCTCTCAAAAACACTTATTTCCTCCCATTTCTTCCATCTGTGCAAATTCCAGTCCTCCTTCCTTCCTTCTGCAATAATGATCACAGGAATCCCAACTGGTATCAGCATGCTGCCATGCTGCTGAAGGTTATTAGTGCCAATATTGTTAATTACTGATCTGGTTGGATATGCTGATTTAGTGGCAGAGGACTGCTCTCAGCTTCTCCTGAGGGCTATTTCTTAAAAATGCTGCCTACTTCTTTTTATCTTTTCATGACTTTTTTTTCTTCTTTTTTTATCCTACGGCATGAGATTTGGTAACTAAGTACTTCAGCTCATAACTAATTTAATCACTTATGTTTGAATAATGCAGTAGTACAGGATTATAGGGTAGTCTTTTGGCTAAAAGATGGTACAAGAACTGTATTTGTCCCAGGAGACCTAACTCCTGGAGCTCACTCTTTGGCTGGTGGTGGTTTCTGTGTATCTGAGCTGAAGAGCTTTTGGTTCCATAGGCTGGAGGCCTGATCCTGCTTACATTGGATAAAAAAGGGCTGTCTTCACTCCCGTCAGTGGCATTATATGAGTGAGATGAGAACTCTGTCCTGAGTGTGTGGGAGACAGAGAGGTGGAAAATAGCAGGACTTAAAATGAAAGACCACCTGTTACCAGCAAAATCGGTGTGAGCAAAAGGTACACAGAGATTTTAAATATAAAAATTCATATGCAGTTTAAAACTATTGGAAAGCTCCCAAAATAGCTTCCACCTTTTTCAAGAAAACATCCCTCTTTTCATGGTTTAAAAAATTTTAGTAATAATTTATGACACCCTGCAACAATAGATAAATGTGAACCGAAAACAATAAGAAACCAGACATAAATGTTTGAATAATGGGTGTAGCTTTCAAATATCCAGCTCCCCTGGGTGAATGAGGTTTGTCTTTGTCTCCCTAGTAAATAAGGAGGTATTTGGTTGCTTTACAGACGGTCTTATCTACATAAAACAGCATACCCTTCTGTTCAGTGCCTATTCTTCCCGGCAATATTTTGCTTTTAGCACCTCAGTCTCCCAGTCAGAAGAAATTCCCCTCCCTCTCTCTCCACCCCCAGTGCTAGCTGTGGGGTTTTCACAGAACACTGCTTTGAAAGACTGATCTATTTTAAGGTGGCGATGTCAAACTTCCCTATTTATACTCACAAGCACTTCATATTAAACTGCCATAGGCAGGAGAGGCAGCTCTATTTCTGTTTCTGGAGGTAAAGACCACTAGTTCAGGATTTTGAACCAAGTGAGCATTTGTCGCTGTTCGGCGAGGGGGGATGGGAAGGAAGAAGCATCCACTGCTTGTAAAGCACTGCACGGTCCCCTCAGGACTCACAGTTAAAAGCATTCTCAGTGGTAGGTTGTTAATGATAAACAGTGAGGGCTCTCCTGACCTAGGAAAGCATAGCTATACATTCCCCTGATCCTCAGAAAACCACCATCCCTTTAAAAATGCTGTACCTTGAAAATGAGAATTTACGTCTTTAGGCAATCCATCACTTGCGGTACTGTCCCACTCCCATCTGTTCTCAGGAGCCTGGTGGCCTGGCGCTTTCACCCTCATACTGGCAAATAATCCTGGCATCAAAGTGAAGAAAAGGGGGGCTGGTGGGTTTACTGAGGCAGGGGAGAAGGCCCTGGGGGGGTAGGAGGTAAAGGAGCAATTGCTCCTTTCCAGCCTTATAGGTAAGTTGCACTAATGCTGTATCACTGGGAAAGGGGTTGGTTGGGGTTGGGTGGTTGGGTTTGTACCTTTTCAGTGTGAAAATAGGGCAAGCCTTCTGTAGATACGTTATTTCCTGCGGTTTGAAATGGGCTACGGTGGAGTATAGTTCCTTGGCATCACGTGTGTAGTAGGAGAACTGCACATATCAGCAATGAAACATGCAGTGCAATGGTCATGGCTCCTGCTGTGATACAGCTGGGTTTTTGTATCCTGCTTTTTATGTGGCCGTAATTAACACGTCAGTCCTAGCGACAAAACTGATATTTGAAGGTCAGAAATGACAATGAATCACATTTTGACAGCCTCTATTTCTGCGGTATGCTGGGAAGGAGAACTTAGCATATTGCTTAACAAAGATGGGGTTTTCTTACTATCTCTTCGAAGATTCAAGGATGGAGCAAGGCAATTACTCCTTCACAGGAGCTAGAGCAGAAGCAATCACCCTCCTCTGAAGTGAGAGCTGCACATCAGGCAGCAGAATTTAAAAATAGCATGCCCGTCTCCCCCTGCACACTAATGCTGTCGCTGCTCTGGTGAAGCAAAGCTCAGTATATTCTCCTGAAAGCCGTCACTTCACCTTGGCTTGCAAACTGTTTTGAATGGCCAGCTCGGTGGCACAAGGTGTCCATAGCTTGCCAGGAAAGTTCGCTCAGTGTGCAACCATTTTGCTCTCTGTAAAGGCAAGGTTAGTTGTGAAATAAATATAAAGCTAAAAAAGCGGTTTTTCTCTCTTTTTGTTAGTCTTATACCATTTGCAGCAGGGCTAGAGTATTCATAGCTACCATTTGAGTACGTCATTGTGCAGGTGGCTTATACTTCAGATGCAGATAAATGAAATGCTTCTACCATGGCAGGTTTGCTCAGTCCCTGAACTTGTAAATTTGTTGTTTCTAGCTCACAGATACAGGAAGTATTCTGAGCTCATGACAACTGATATGATATCATAGAGCTCTGATATTTGTTCATTTTTATCAGCCAAGGGAGCGATCATCTGATGTTTAAGAAATCCTGCTAACAGGCGGCTGTCTGGTGTGATTTGGGCAAGTCCCACTTACTTGTCATGTGCGACTGGTGACTTTTCCTTGCTGTGCGAGACCTCTAGTCCAATGCAGTCAGCCTCTCGACCTGGATGTGCCAACTCGTGGGAGGCCTGGAACAGGAGGGAGGTTGCAGCCTTGCTCAGCGTCTGGGACTGTGCTGCCTGGTGGGCTCTGGCGCTTGAGGGAGTCCGAATAAAAGGCACACTCTCTCTTATGTTCCTGTGGCTTAATGCACAGTCTCTGGAGAGAATCAACCAGTCTGATTCTTAAAGTTGTAGAAAAAGAGGGCTAGAAGGGAATTGGAAATTTCACTTAATCCATACCCCTATCAAAGCAGGTCGATTATGCTTGAAATCCCTGACAGAAATTTACCTTTCACATTTTTATAAAAATATCCACTGACTTCCATGACCTTTCCAAGCAATATATTCCAGTGGTGCACTGTCTTTATTGGTAGATTTGATCCGAATCTTAGTCTTCCTTTTTGAAGTGTAAGTCCATGGCCAGGTGTCCCAGGCAGAGTTATTCTTTCTTTCCAGCAGCTCCTTAAACACTTGATGACTATGTCCAATGCCCTTACATCTCAGTTTTCTCTTTCTTAAGATAAATAGTCCCAGTTCTTTCAATGTTTTTTTTAATACCTAATACTTTATAGATTTCCAGTGTTTATCACTGCTTTACTCTGCCCTTGCTCTAATGCCCTTCTTGAAGTACAGAGCCCAAAGCTGAACCCAGGATTCCACATGAGGCCTTACGTATGGTGGCTTGTCTTAAGCTTTTGATGTGGCGAAGATGCTGTTTCTTGTGATAGCAAACCTTAATCCGGATCCTATTGACAGAAGATAGTTACACTCAAAAAGCAGTCGCAAGGGATGCAGATAGCTCTCTGTTTCCTTCATAATTATTTTGCACTCTCTTTCTAGCCCACAGAAAGCCACAGATCACTGTTACCTGAGCACAGAGAGACTATGTAAGCTAGTCTTCACATACTATTAAATTTTAGAATCAGACAAGCTACTAACAAACCTTTTTCTCTGGGGAAAAAGAACCAATTTGAAACTGTAGCCATGCATTTGAAAGAAACAATAACATTTCATATGCTTAATTAACCACTGCTTTTTCCCCCGAATCTACTGATTCTAAATATGAAGAAAAAAGTATATTAAAAAACTTCTGCATCTTTAAATGTCAAGTAAATATACATGTTACATTTATTTTTTACTAAAAAGTATTCAGATCTCATTGCATCAAATCCATATAAATCTTTTGGTTTGAAGCTGATGGATGCCAAGTATTGAGTCAGAATTATGAAGCAATCAGAACAACTTGTTTCTTCATCAATTTCATCTTACTTTTTTCTTACATATAATGATTGAGGTCTTGTAAAAAAAAATATCTCAAATCTCCTGTCTTCTTTAAAAGTTATTGCTAGCAATTAATAAATTATATTTTTTTCACTCATAGAGTTTCTTGGGTTCTGTCTTTTTTTCTCTTTCTTGAGCTTGCTCTACAGAGCACCTTGATACCATCAGTAGCAAAAAACACCTCCTAAAATATCAAATTAGTACTCTTTGTGAAAGGTATCACGCTAAGTTTGAAACTCATAAAGTTTCATTTCAGCTGCTAAACTTGGAATAATTTTGCTGCTCAATGATACAAAAAGTTACTAGTTCAACATGGTGAAAGAGGCATATATTCAAAACTGCTGCAACTCTTTGAGAACAAAACTTAGTTCTTTCTAAATATTGATAAATAACTCTGCATAAGAAAAAGATATTTGCTACTGGTAAGCCACCTTCCTAGCTTAGTAGACCATATTTTTTTTTTTGTTCTTCAAGTGGTTATTCACAGTGATTCCTTCTGTCAGGTCAAAAATCTTTAAGAAGGTTATTTTTCAGCAACAGTGTTTACACTCTAAATTCTCCCACAGCCAACGTAGTTCAGAAAGCAAGGACTGAAGAGCATCAAACTGATAGTCAGACATACACCTCAATGAAATAATGCAGTGCACTATGGTAGGAGTACATCTGAATCCCTGCATGTGCCATTTACAACTCAAATATTGCCACCAGATGTAATGATGCTCTTATTCCTTGGGTTCATCTTTGCTATGGTATAGTGTATGCTGTTTCCTGTCTTCATCCTGAGCACTGACTGACGGTCTGCATATTGTTTCTCAAGGCAGTTTCTAACTTAACATTTATTTTTACTCATTTTATCGCTCTTTGAGATCCACATGAGATGGCATCATGAAGTTTAAACAAGACTAGGCTTTAACTACATTCTTCATTTTTTTCTCACAGACTAACACTGCAATTACAGAATTATGAATTCTCTCACGTTCTCTGGATCGATGCTCCTGTCTAGTATAGTTTTTTAAATTTTTATATTTTCTTATTATTTCACTTTAACCCTAGGTATCTGGATTTCTGTGGCAATAAATGTACCTAGTTTATCTTGTGCAGTTTTTTTATAAACACATAATAAAAATCTTTTAGCTCTGGAAGTCTCATGTTATATATAAGCATGTACTAACACATGCATTTTTATATGGCAGACATTTTTCTTAGCAAGACTGTGTCATCCACTAAAATATTGCTATCTTTGTTTCTCATTATTACTGAATTGCAATGGTACATGCTTGGCTTTAAATCTGATAGATCCTTAAATGAATCTCAACTTATCCTGCAATGTTGCTTTGCACTAGGCATGATAGTGGTGGATATAGCTCTTTTAATACTATATGAGTTAGTGCATTCTGGATCCAGATGGAAATGGGAGAAAAAGATGATAGCAAGTTGCAGTCCCAGCTTACAGATTTTTAAAATCCATTAAAAAGTTAGGGGCTTGGTTTTAATTTGCAAAGTATTAAAAATCCTACCTGTCAAATATTCTGGGGCGGGGGGTGGGTGGTGAGAGTTTATAAAATGTGTTATTAAATGTGTTATTTGAACAGCTATAGAAATTTTGCACTTTTAAATTCCTGAGAAATTGGTAGAAAAGTTGTGTTTGCAGAAGACAGATGCCCATTTATGAAAAGAACTGTAGATGTGGAGTTTGGCTGTGAAGAGTCCTCCTTTTACCTCTTATTCACCAAGGAATGCTGCCTACAGCAGCTATCTTATTGCAGAGTGTGTATTCTGTGACTCTGGTTCCTACATCTATGTAATAATTATGTAGTCAATTATTGTTGACTTATTATCGTCACTGAAATAACTCCAGGTTAAACAGCAGCTCTTTGTAGTGAAGATGATAGTGATAGTTATTATTAGCTGAAGTTATTCTTGCATTCGGGACTACAATGGCACCAGGCAAAGAACCAAGTCAGCCCAGGTCAGGGGCCAGAGAGCTGCAGCTGGAGGAGGACCACACAGTTGGAAGTGGTGGGAGGTGGAGACAGGAGCAAATGTACTGGGGAAGGAGAAACCGGGAGTGCCCTTGGAGCTCTCCATTGATTCTTTTAAAGAGGACTTCTATTTACATCTGAATGAGTCTGTAGAATCAAGAATCAGAGGACATTCAGGTCACACACATGCTAAAATAGTAGAGGTCTCTCATGCAGACTCTATGCCAACTACAGGGGCTTAACATAGTTGCTCTGGAATGAGAATAGAAGAAAACTAACACCGATCAGTCTCAAAAAATATAACATGATTTTTTGTTTGTTTGTTTCAAAGAGCATTTTGGGAGTAAGAAAGTAGGAAGAAATAGAGAAAAAGAGCTGAAGTATGTTTCTTCTTACACTTATTTTTTATTTCAGCTACACCTTTTGATGCCTGTGATTATTTGTTAGTGAAGGAAATTTACCAAGTAATTAGTTCCTTTTATTTGTAGTAGTCACTAATTTGGGACCCACTAATGTTGGCAAAGGCCAGGAGGCAACACTTTAGGATGTTCAAGACCTTTTTATGGTACAGTGAATCGTAAATAGTTAAATATCTTTTTCATGCTTCTCATTTTACCATTTTTATTTTCCTTCTTTTCCTTATACTTTTCCTCCTTCGCTTTAAAATAAATTATTTACTCAGATTGTTAGAAATGCCCCTAAAAACTCCATGAGAATGATGTATGATAGCTTTACTATTCTTTTGCATTTATAGCAGATATACATCTTGTCTGTTTGTTTTTAAAGAAGAAGAGAAAAGTCAACCAAAACCGGGTAGATTTATATTAATGGTAGCTGTAACTAATCAACAGGGCATATTCTCTGAAACTTTTTTTCCTGTCTTGGATAGATATATTCTATTTCTAAGTTTCTCTGACACACTGTCGGGAAGAAGGAGGAAAATGATTTATGAACTATTCCAGCTAACATCAGTCTTGATTTAAATTTTTGAGGAAATATCTTCTTATTTTCATAGTCCAGTCAAGAGTCTCCAGATCCCACTGGTCATTATTTGAGTTTACATTGCCAGGATACAGACACCAGCGGCTTTTCCTTCCAAGAATTTAGCTGTTCTTCTAAACGTGCTGAGAACAGAGAGGAGGTTCATGAAGACGTTTGAAGGAATAGAGTTTGCCGAGCCTTCTTTAGACAACATATGAATTATGCTCCCTTTCTTGATCAGAATCATGACCACAGTGCATTTTCTAAAACCATTTTTGTTTTCCATAAGTCTGGGGGAAAAACTCATTTTACCTGTCATAGTGAATGGATGGTGACAGTACACTGATTTCTATGCCTAGAAAGATTAATGATGCTTCAAGAGCAGATCTTTTAAGTTCATCATTCAAGGGAGATTTCCATCACATTCCTAATGAATACTTTGGGATCCAAGGACCTGGGAATAGATGTCATCACACAGGTTAGATTCTATACATAAAGTGTTGAAGCATTTATTCTAAAGGGATGGAAATATAAATCCAGCAAGGACATGAGGACAGCAGGTGTGTACATGGAGGAAAAACACAAGCCAGCTACTTAGTCATATAGCAGTATGTTTTCTAAGTGTTGCAAGCTATATTTGTACTGGGCAACTGATTCAAGCTTTCTGACTGAAGCTGAAACGTTTTCCCCTTTTTTTACTCACTTCTGAATACTTTTAAGAATTATTCCCCCCCCCCACCCCCCCATAAATATTTGGTTTCATTCCATTTTTTCTTCGGTAGACACATACATTTTTTCTTCTTTGGTAAAAACTAACTGTTCTCCCCTCCTACCCATCCCTCCAGTGGAGTCCTTCCAAAACCAACTCTCTTTATCAGTTGCAAATTTATGTTCTTTTGTATAAAAATACACAAGCTGTGCATTTTTAAAAAGTGTATATGTTTAAAAAGAAAAAAAATTCAACACCTACTGTGTCCTTTGCTAGTGCGGATAAGGTCAGATAAGTAATTCAGCATCTTTTTACATAAAAATTTTATGCAACAGATACTTCTGTTCAGAAGTCAAATAGCATTTTTTTTGTGTTTTTTCTTCTCTGAAGATGTATGTATCTTTTTATACCTATGGCCAGTCAAGGGACAGAGAGAAGTGTGAATATATCACCAAAAACGAGCAGCTGTGAGTGCTTCTTTGTCCTCCTTGGGGGATTGTTTTGTTTTATTATATTGGTATGATACAAGTCAACAAAGTTTCATATCATTTTGGGGAACTCAAAAATATGCTCTTTATGAAGCTTGGTTTGTTTCCATTAGCTGAGGAGAAATAGGCATTTTAAAAGCTCAAGTCCTACAATAAATAATCTCTTTGTAGGTAAACACTATTGCTATCTATATAGGCAGGCTATAACATGTATATAGTTACAGGATCTGACAAAGCAAATAAAGATGAACGATAAGTGGTTCATCATCGTAACCTCCCATGCTCAGCTTGGGAGGTTATAATTACATGCAAAGAAAACCTCTTGATATAACTCACATTGTATTCAGGCAGTCCTGAGCATCTCTTACTAATAGGCTAGGCATAACATCAAATAGATGAGCAAATAGAAATGCTTCAAAATTCAATTTCTAATCTACTTCTCTCATACTGTAAGAAAATTTTATCAGAGCCCATATAATAGAAATTTGTATAGGTCTATCTTTTTTATTTAAATGCAATAATTTTCTAGTGTCATTTGTTTGCCATCAATTTTAATTACGCTTGGAAAGTACTCAAAACTTCAGCTGTAAAATGAATACAGCAAAGTATATATTTGTGTGCTGAGTTTAGAATTTAAAATTATAGCACTGAATGACTCTTGGAAAACCAAAGTGGAGAGTTTTTACTGTTACTGAAATACTTTGACATGGATTAGTTAGTTAGTATGGATTAGTTGGTTATGTTAGTTGGCATGGATTAGTTAGTATGGATTGTTACAGTTGTGAGGAATTAGAATGAAACCAGTAGACTGAAACACCAAGCTAAGAGGTAAAGAAAATCTGAGGTTATTAAGGTGAATTGAAGAATTGTTAATATTGACTCAACAATGAGTTTTACCGATTGGGTTTATCAAGCCATTCTATCCATGATTAGTATTTAATTAGTAAAAAACTCAGTGGAAATGAGGAAAACAATATTTAGTTCTTGAAGATGTAGTGTCAGAAATGTGGAGGGCTTACAAATGAATTTTTTTAACATGCCATTAGTAGCATAGCTGAAAAAAAAGAAGTCTTACCCTTCTAGTGATCTGGTTTAGGATGTTAAATTATGGTATTCGATAATCTTCAAAGGCAGGCTGTATAGTATTAAAAGCCAAAGCAAAACAGGATTTTAAAGTAAGAAATGAGAAGTTGCACATTGCTGGCTCATTTCTCTCAGAAGAGAACGTGAAAACTTCCTAGTAGGAGAATGCCAGCTCTTTAAATATTCAGCAGCACCTCATAGTAGCCTATGGGGCTGTGTTTATTTGCTGGAAAGGTTTCTTCTGTTTTATCATCTTTGAAGATCTGTGCCACAAAAAGCAGAAACGTGACTCACAATAGCCCAACGCATTTTAAGAAAATTTTTTTGCTGTTCTTGTCCTTATATTATTATAAATGCTCTATGATTCCTTTAAGCCATATGTTACCCTGAAAATGGTAGCATATGCAAGTTTCAAAATTAACAGTATGCAGCTTTGTAACAATTAACCATCTGCTTGCAGTGCTGTTAGGAACTGATAGCATCTCCATGGAAGTCAGGGAAATATTAGAATAGTGTACCTGCCAAGCCTTAGTCATAAGTTATCTTACATTGTAATTTGTAGTCCCGGAAGAGCAATAAGAGGCAAAACTGCGTCAAAGTTGCAAACTGAACTCCCCCTAACCATTTATCTTAGCATACTATTAGTGGTGGATTGAGCAGGTCCAGGAGCAGATGTCGACCAAAAAAAGTGGATTAAAGGCATAAGCACAAGGGGACAGAGTTGATAAAGAGCAAAAATCTCCTGAGTCTGGGGCAAGTACTGATTTGGCTGTAGCTTCCTCTGGGTGGGGACAGATGACAAAGGATAACTGCACGGCATCCCCTTTAACCATAGTCCCTTCATCCATTCCTGCAATGTACTTATGCAGCACTTTTAAAAAACCTGGGGAGTTTTGGCATTTTTTATTTTTGTTAGTAGCATGGATACAGGCTTCAGATTGTTATACAATGGCGTGTGTAAGAAGAGAGTTTAAAAACTCCTGCTGTGGCCCTGCTTTGTGCCCCTTCCTGGATTGCTGTGCGGCCAGAAGCCAGGATTGCATTTGTGCAGACAGTATCAAATGAGGGAGGAGGAGTTTGCATCATCTTCCCCAGCCATATTTGAGCTTGTCACAGTAAGATCATAGGGGTTTAGGTCTGTTAAAGCTCAGCATATGATGAAAACCCTAGCATTTTCCTGGTACATTACTTTAAGCACTAATACTTGATTCTAAATAGGTTTTAAAGAATCTGCCTGGCTAAAAATGCACACGATGAAGAGTGTTCAACGAAACATTCATTCCCCTTTCCCTCCCTTCCCAAAAGAAACCCTTTCGTTAAATTGAAATAATCCCTATACTCTGTATTGAGTTGCAGGAGAAAATACTTAAGACCCAGGGAAAAAATTGAAGTCCTGTTGGTTTCTGTCTCAAAATATGCCATTGTGTAATGTGGAGGAAAGAGAAATAGCATGAGAAGAAGCTATTAGGAAGCTGAGTCCTGGCAAAGTCAGATCTTGGTGTGATCTAATTTCAGCTCTAAAAGCCCACATGTTAAAATAGTTTATTACAGGCTTTGAAATATAACATCAAGTAGGAGGTGCTGCCCCTGCCCTTGCTTTTAAGCTAATACCTGTCTCCTGGGACCACTTACAATATCCCTAATTTCTGAGGAGCTAGAAAACCTGTACCGTTAACAAGAAGTAAGTAAGCTGCCCACAAAATTCCTTACTAACAGCTCCCTGTAGAGTGAGACAGTAATTTTGCCTTCCTGGGCCAGTATAAAGCAAGGTATCACCATATCATTTAGTGCAACAGAAAGAGAAACTCCATACTATGAAAAAATAGACGTTTCCCAAAACTATTCACCATTTTCATTGCTAGAGGATATTAGAAGTTAGGCTTAGGAAGTCAGTCATATCTGCAGAAAATTCTCTTCCACATTATTTTCTCTCCCAGTTTGGTCTGTACATCCTAATCCTAGGAACCTTGCCTATTCCAGGATGAAATTCTACTCTTCATCTGATTCTTAAGAAAATTTTAGGTGACTGTATCAACTGTGCCTGTGTAGCAGATTTAGTGATTCATTTCTTTGAGAATTAGTCACCAACTGTGCATACAAAACATCTTTGTTTAACACAAACTGTTATTCAAGCTCTAATCACTCATATATCTCAAATGCATATTCTGATAATGTAGGAATGGAAACTTTGTAGATGCATGAAATTGTTAGCTCTGAGCAACAAAGAAAATCTTTCTTGTAAATTATGTATGTTTAATTTGACAAGGTTCTTTCATACTGAGAAAATCTTCCGCCATTCACTAATCTTGGTGCTCTGGTGTGTCCCATCAAATGTTTAGAAGAACAGCTAGATGGCACTGAAAATAAGCAAAGCTTTTAATAATTCTTCCTACAAAAATGACCTAATGGAAGTTTAATGTGTATACAGTATATTGGAAGATAAGTTCTACATCAGCATGTAGGTTTCGAAAGGGAACAAGGCTATTAAATGGCACATCAGAACTTGTGTGAGATGAAAAGTTATAGTTTGATCACACAGTCTTCCTTGAAAAGTAAGATAGATATGGATAAAGGTTAGATGGGGGAGAAAGGTAGAGGTGAATGGAAAGAGAAAGGTTACATCAAAAGAAAACATGTTAGAACTAAATTAGTCTTTAAAAATAAGGTCATAAAAGGGCCCACCATGTGCAGAGAGGAAGGAAAAAAAAGGAGAAGAAAGTGAAAAAAAAATTAATCAGTAGATCACAGAGTAGGAAGCCAGCTGCTAAAATAAAAGTGTTAATTTTATCCGGCAAGGAAATGGTAACAGCTATAATTAAAGAAGAAAATTGAAAAATAAAAAAGAATGGTATAGAGGTTTGACATTTGATCCAGGGGGAGGCAGAAAACTTCAATGAGTAATGACTTTGGTTTCAGATGCATGTCTGTGGTCTCCTTGTTGGAGGGCAGACATAGAAAAGTTAGCTAGCTACAGACAAAGGATTATAGCTAAAGAAGTCTATCTTAATTAGGACTACGTTTCATACATGGGAATAAGAAGCCTCATCTTTTCTCTCTACGTAAAATACCGTTTTGCACTTAAGGCACAGTGAAGGGTATAAAATGGGCAGTGCCTGTGCACCCCCACTCAGCTTGCAGTGCAGAGTAAGTGAGCTAGGGCCTTGGTGACAGCAGTAAATTATTACTCCATGAGAGCTAGATCTTACACTCAAAACACTCGTTACACTCGTGTTGGGAGCAAAAGGCAACCCATCTCATACATGGAAACAAGGGTTTGTTGGTAGTACAATTAATATTTTAACAGTCTAACAATCCAAATTAACTAATGCAAAAAAGCGTCATTGATAATATAGTTTAAATTATTATCTAAGAAAGCTTCCTACTGTCTACTCTTTTCTCATTTTGAACCTTTTGATGTTCCCCTGGATCCTAAGGTTGGTACTGCAGTAGAGAGACTCACAATGGGCATCAGCATAGAAACAATCCTGCTCTAGATAAAGTATGAAGCTCATGGTGAGGATTTCTTCTGTCAGTCTTAGGTCCACCTAGGGCTCCATTTATTTGCCTTCTCATCACAGTCTGCTTCTGTCTCATCAGTCCACAGCTATAGGTTAAAAATTGCACAACTGCCTCTCCCATCCTCAGTTAACCCAAAGGGCTGCTGCTTGTTTTGCAGGGACTACAAGGTCTGTCGACCCTTCACTGTCCGTGGGATTCAGTGAGCTGAAGTCCACCCAGGTCAGGCACCAGTCAGGTGGCCACTGGCACCTGTTAACCAAGATACAACCAGCTCAGGCCCAGGCAAACCCAGAGAAGTCCTGAGAGCTTTTTCTATCAGGTTGGCACAAAGCCTGTGTCTGGGCCGCATGGGGGGAAGCAAGTGAGAAAACTCATACTTTGGAGCGTATCTCTGTCTTTGTAATATTTCAGACAAAAGTAAGTACCTTTGAATAAGGCTGTTGCATCAGTGAAAGTCTAAGATGGTTTTAGCAGCCAAGGTAAAATAGATTTTATCAGTAGGGAGAAACAACATTTGTGTTTTAATTCCTGTAAGACGTTACTAGTGGTTACTATCCAAGTTGCCCTTGTAAGACCTAAAATATTGTATATATGTGCTGTGGTGTTCTTTGTCAACAGCTTTCTTTCTAATATTAATTTTAGTACTTATAATAGTCCAGATAATCATTATGCTGAAGGGTTGTTTGTTTTAAAGGGCTGTATGCTTTATCTTCATGGATAAGAAAGTATGCATCCATAACACAAGTAGAAATATTTTCAGATTGCATCCTATTCCTTACATCTCTTGTGTGTTTGATTCTGCTACATCTGAGCTTAGTGCCATGCTGCCCAAGTAGCCATATTGCCCTTCAGGAAAGACATGTTAGGTGAAATGTTAGTCAGGATTTTGTGGTCTGATTTCCAAAAAATGACAAATGAATGAGTCAATAGTAGATGAACAGTAATTAACAGACAATTATGTGAACAGTGGAATTAACGGATGGGATTGTGTCATACATTATTAGTCTATTATAGGTCTACCTCTTCACTGCGTTTCCTCTGATAAATCTAATAATCTAGAGGCAAGCATGGTACTATTAATATGCTGCTAAGCATCTACTAATAGGTAAGATGCTTGATACCCAGTAGAAGGCATAATGGCCCATTACTGTTTTCCCTAATAGAGGCATACGTTTGTATCCCTCTTCTCCTGCTCGGTTTTCACAAAACTTGTACTACCTCAGCTATCTTGGAGACTTGAGCTCTCTTCAATATTGGCTGCAGATGAGTTGCAAAGTTTTAGTGCTGATAAAGAGAAAATGAGACTGTGCTAGTCATCACAATTTCCATATAAAGCAGCTTTAAAAATCATCTAGATTTGTGAAACATTTTTTCTGCATAGATCAAAGAATTAGATAGTAGCCCTTCTAATACTTCTGATAGCAAATATATAGAGAAAAGTGAGACTCCTAGATGAGTGTGGTGAAAGAAAAAAAAAACAAGTGAAAAGAACAGTATGATACTTATTAAAGCATTTGCAACCAAAAGAAAGAGCGAAGGAGGAATTGTAACTACTTGATGAAAAGATCTGAAGGTGTTTTGTAGTGTTAGAAAAAGACTAGCCCCAGAAAAAGAAAAAATGGGTTCATCAGTGGTTCAACTGTGCTTATAAAATGGAAGCACTGCAATAATATTTTGCATCTGACAGTAATTTCAATAGTAGTCACAATAATATTTTGGAACCAAACTTGATAAACGTGAAGGAAAGAGCTAATGGCATGTGTCGTATTTAGAGATTTTATTATTCATTCTTCAAGGTTTATTGCTCTTTCAGGAGCACTTCCTTCATGGCAGAGTTTTGTCATAAAATTATCCGAGAAGAGTCTGCAGTCAGTTACTTCTGGATCTTCTGAAAGATTATTCCATATTAATGCTGTTGTAAGTGTCTAGCAGATTCTGGGTCATTTTACCCACATCTCAGCATCCATCTGAGTTGAACATCAGTACAATAAAATCTTTGCAGTTACTGAAACATACAGTACCAGAAAACAATTCAGTTATGTGCAATATATGTTGATATATTCAAATATCCATTGATCAAAGCATTGCAAGAGTCCGTTTTTGATTGGACATGCTAGACTGATCACTAAAAATGCCAGATGGAGTTACTGAACTGAAAAAGGGGAAAAGAGCATAATACACTCTGTACATATTTTAAGAAGCAAGACAATAAAACAAGTGAAAAAAAGCTAGCAAAGTTTTACAAAACAAGAGAAGTTCATCCACTCAGTTTTAAATCACTTATAGTTATAAATGAAGCAAATAATTTATATTTCTTCTAAATACCAGAGAGAAAAGATTATCTTCATGCTAGCAGAAAGTCTATAGACATTTCAAACAATAAAATTTTGCACATTGTGATAACAGTATACACTAACTTTTTCCTCAAAAAGAATTTGCATATTCAATCAGCAATACTTTGAGTTTTCTGTATTAATTGTGTTTCACTCAAAAAGAACTCTAAAGCCTTTGTAGCTGTTGTGTATTCAGTCATCCTGCACAGCGACTGGTACTGTGCCCACCTTATGAACAGGGAACTGGAGATGCAAAGAAATAAATGCAATGCACAACTTTGTAAGGACTTATCTCTCATTTTGGACCAGCATTTTGTCTACTTTTGCAGCCCTTCGCTGACAGAACAGAAACTCATCAGGAACAATTAAGGTGTCATGGTGGTGATTTTGACCCCTCTGCAGCAGTCCAGTGCAATGCCCCTGAGAGTAAGTGCACCTTATCCAGAATAGGAGTAGAATAAGACTAAGAGCAAGGTATACGACTTGTGATAGTCCTTTTCAGAAATAAATGTGAACTTCATCCATAATGGTTTAGGGACAAAGAATGGGCCAAAATGCATCTTTGAGGACTGTTGTGCCATCTGTTCAAGATCCTAAACCCAAACTCTCCTTTAAAGTAGGGTGTAAGGACTGGAATAGTATGCATACTCCCAATGCACACAGTTAGTGTAGAAAAATGCATTCTCCAAAGCATTCAGCACTCTGACCACAAACTCGATTATATAATATTTTCCTCCATTAATATGAAATGCAGAATATGGAACATGGGATTTGGTTGGATGGTTGTTTTTAACATTTTTACAGGTCAAATGTTATGACTAGAACCTATGATCCATTTCTGCCATTGCTCAGTTATTTTTTCCTCTGCAGCCTTTAATATTTCAACTTGTCATGTAAGCCCTTGTTGGTTTCTCTGTCTTTGATTTTATCTTGGATTTTGGTTTGTTTCAATCTTTATACAACTCTATTAATTTTCATAACATTTTGTTGAGGGCAAGGCAATGTAGTTTTTATTCTTTTACCCAGTCCCTGAGTAATCTGTCTATGGCATGGTCACTGATTGTTTGGAGAGTTTTTTATCCTGAGGGCACAGCTAACTGCATGCTCCTGTCATTCTGATCGACATAATTTATTTTTAATATACGTTATAAAACCTAAAATTGTAGTAGATTTTGTTCTGTTAAGACTTAAACACTGCAATGGCCTTTATAAATGATTAATTTGAAAATATTGAGGAGAAGGACTTCAGGAAAGAGAGAATCTTAAACTGTGCCATAATTATAATTAAATTTGGTAATTAAGTAGTAAGAGAAGAAGGTAGTCTGGGAATTTCTGCATAAAGAATAAATCTGAATGGTCTGTCTTTGGTGAAGTAAAATACAATATTTTAGGAATAATGGACTAATAATACAGAAACGAAACAAACAGCAAGTTATATTTGTCTATGCTGACTATGTCATCCAGTAATTACAAACCATTAATGGTAAACAGCACAGAATATACAAGGAAAAATTTGTAGCAAGAAGGGTTGCAACATTCCAAGAAAATATGTAAGGTCAGTTCTGCTGTTATCATAGGACTCGAGGATAGTTTGGGTTGGTCATCTGGTCCAATCTCCTGCTAAGTTATGAACTACAGCTTATTCTGCGCTAATACATTGAAATCTGTTGTTCTAGGTGGTGTAAAAACACTCTGCTAGGGACGGTTTGTCTCAGACTACCTTGTCTTCTAAGTAATGAAACTAAGGAAAGGAATTCCACAGAGCAGCTCATCACAGAACTAGAAATACAGGCGAGGTTACTTCAGTCACTTCTGCCCAGCCACGTTCCCTGTTTTGTAAGGACAGTTGACACCAGGGTCTGATTCAAAGCTCATCAAAAGCAGTGGGAGCCCTTCTGTGGACTCTAATCCATGCCTAAGCACTTGCTAAGTCAAAGCTCACAGCACAGTTGTGGGCTTTAGTCTTACTGTAATTTCAGTGGCAGTTAGGAGACACTCAGTATTACAAAAGCTAGACCCCAAGGCAATGGTAATAATGCACATATAAATATATGTGCATGTTTATGTTTATTGTGCCTTTTCTAGAAGACATAGGTTTTTAAACTGCTGAAACCTAAATAAGATGCTAGAAATGTAATAGTATTTCCATGTGCAGTTTAACACATACATAATGCATTAACTGAAAAACTGGTCTGTTTTCTCTGAATTCTGAATATGCCTTTTAAAGGTTTGATTTTGGGGGTCTTTTCTGGGGAGGAAAGGTGCATTGGTCAGATAGCCTCTAATTCTCACTGCTGAATAGGAGTCCCATTGCAAAAATGTTTCTGATCAGCCTTGGGATTGCTGAGTGGCCAGGTGTAGCTAGGCCCTGGAAAGAGGATGCTATCTCAGATGAATGACAAATGTGCATGAGCACAGTCTCCAAGGTTGTTCTCTTGACCCTCATTGGCTCAGATATTCATACGAAATCAAGTATTGCCTTTTGTGTTTCAGTCACCTTTTCCACCAATTTACCAATGGATGAAAGGGAAGGAACTTAGGCATGACATAAGTGCTCATATTCTCTCATGTAACATGAGTCAGGAAAGAGATTTTATGCTAAAACCTGATTTTCCATGCGTGAAAAGAGTTTTGCCTTTCTCACGGCAGCATGTTGAGCAGTGCAAAGACCAGGCGTCATTACTTATGAGGCTCTATCACAGTGCTGATATTTAGTGTGACTGGTTTTGGTCAAAGGTCACCCATCCATCATCAGTAAATAATGAATAGAAGGCTAATGAATAGTATCAAATGCCAGTTAACAAAGAAAGCAAAGCCATAAACAAGCCAATGTGCTTGAGCTTTGCAAGAAGGGGCAGAAGCCTCAAGACTAGACAGCTCTGCATCTGCTTCAAGCCTGCTTAATGTAGCTGAACTGAGGGATTATGTGATAGGCCTTGTGGTGAGATCTGGATGTGGATCCCAGCTGGAAAACTTTATTTGTGGATAAGTAAAAGTCAATGTCCATCATTCAAATTGACATATTTCTGTCTGTTCGCAGTCAAATCAGTAAGTATTTAAGCAAGAAAAAAACCAAGCAGGCAAGAATCCCTCTAGTTCAATGAATTATGTGTTTTCCCCACTTTGTTTCATGCTACAGCATGGTATTAAGGTACAGAACAGTAATGTTGGAAAGACCTTGAAGAGCTCATCTAGTTCCTCTCGTGACAGCTGCTCCTTTGTCTTTCCTGAAAGGTATTTCTCTGACCTGATATTAGAGCTCACCACTGATGTGGGGGCTCCACAGCCTCCCCAGTCCTGTTCAGGACTTCACGGTCCTTACCATTAGGACAGTTTTCCTGAGGTCTCATCTAGATTTTCCTTGATCCAGTTTAATTCTTTGCCTGCCCACTGCATGAATGCAATACAGACTGCTCTCCCGGGCTTTGCAGAAGTCTGTTTTGCAAGCAAAAACTGTTAGCATGTCCCTTAGTCTTTTCTTCCTTAAGATGAATACTGAAAAATAATTCTGTCTTGTGTTTAAGTTGTGTTTTCTCAACCTCTGATTATTCTCATTGCTTTCCACTGGTCCCTCTCCAGTGAACCTCTCCCTTCCCCCTTGTCTCCTTTCCCCTCTCTCTCTTTTTGCTAGTTGTTGGTTTTGAGGGTTTTTTTGTAAGGAAGTGTCCAAACGTTGAAACAGAAAGAATTACTACACATCTCTTGGAAGCTCTCTTTTGTTCATACCCATGTGTAGGGTGTTTGTCTTTTTCATGGCATTGTTGACTCAGATTTCACTTGTGGTGCCCCCTACTCTTCCAGCTTTTCCTGAAGAACCGTGATTCACCGAGTTCCCTGGTTTGTATTTGTGCTCTGTATCCATCCCTACTCAGCAATGTGTAGGAAAGGCATGTTATTTTATGTTTTTCTGAAGTTTAATTTGTAGTGGACTTTTAAATCAGTTAAGTTACAGCATTTGCGCATGTGACAGCCAACACAGTGCATGTGTGAAAGAAATTTATCAAAAGTACTGAGCCCTTCTGAGCACCAGAATTAAAATCACATTGTGATGGGGCTGAATGCACAAAAGCAAGTCCTCAGTTTGAGAGGCCCGGGAATTGTTAGAGAGATTTTCATGTTTCCTCGTTCTGCTGTTATTTACATTATTAAAAGTAATTGGAGACTGAAGTCATAATACCTACTGCAGAGCTATCATGTATTGATTTTCAGTACTTTCTGGGCAGCTTCATGAAACAAGGAATTAAAATGAACTCATTGAAGTACAAGCATTTCTCTCCTCTGTCACGCAAGTGCTCCAGATGGCCATTGAGCTGGGCTGGTGGAGGTGTGGTGGGACAAGTTTTCAGAAAATTGTTTTACTCTGCTGTTATTCATGCTGAACATTGTAACTGAAATGCCATTCACTGTGCTGTCAGCTATTGTACTGGTCACTACGGGGCTGCCAGAACAGAAAGACAGACAGATGCTATTATGCAGTGCAGAATTACCAGAATGAAAAATATTTCTTGTCTAATAAAATAGACCACGTTAGCTGATAAAGTCAAATAAAATACATTAGAAACATGCGTGTGCTAAAAATATAAGTGTCTGCTTACCCATATGCAGCTACATACATACCTATATATCCATATAGATGTATACATGTGTCGTGGCCCAGCCCCAGCTGGCAACCAAGCACCACGCAGCCGCTCGCTCACTCTCCCCTGGTGGGATGGGGGAGAGAATCGGAAGAGCAAAAGTAAGAAAACTCGAGGGCCGAGACAAAGACAGTTCAATAGGTAAAGCAAAAGCCACACACGCAAGCAAAGCAAAGCAAGGAATCCATTCACCACTTCCCACGGGCAGGCAGGTGCCCAGCCATCTCCAGGAAAGCAGGGCTCCGTCACGCGCAGTGGCCACCTGGGAAGACAAACGCCATCACTCCCAATGTCCCCCCCTTCCTTCTTCTTCCCCAGCTTTATATACTGAGCATGATGTCATGTGGTATGGAATAGCCCTTTGGTCAGTTTGGATCAACTATCCTGGCTGTGCCCCCTCCCAGCTTCTTCTGCACCTGGCAGAGCATGGGAAGCTGAAAAGTCCTTGACTAGTGCAGCAACAACTAAAACATCTCTGTATTATCAACACTGTTTTCAGCACAAATCCAAAACATAGCCCCATACCAGCCACTATAAAGAAAATTAACTCTATCACAGCTGAAACCAGGACAACATGGTACATATATAGATTTATATATATATGCATACATACCTACACACATCTACATATTGGAATCCATTGAGCTAGCAGCAATACATTTTGGATTCTTGTTTTGTCTGCCTCGTCTCTGAACACAGTAATACTCCATACATAAATTTAATAAGACACAGGGAGTTTCTTTTGTTATTGAATTCATTCATTGTGGTTTTGATTCCTTCCCCATCTTGTAAGGTTTCCTAAATAAATAGGCAGAGAGCTATGATAATTTGGGACTCCCTTGTTTTTATGCACTACCTTTCTCCTCTTTGCTCCTCATATCTGACTAAAAAATCCCTTACTTTACAGGAAAAGAAAAAGAGGTAAAAGTGAGATAAGGCAGATAAAAGGTAGTAGGGAAAAAAAAACGTAATTTGGAAGTTAGATGCAGAATTAAAAAAAAAAATTAAGGAAACACTTTTTGACAAAGGTTTGACGGAATGCTCATTTTTATCAGAGAGAACTTCCTAGCTATCAGCTTATTCCCCAACACACCTAGAGCCATGTGGATCATAATTTTATTTTGACTAAATGTTTTCATTTGATTCAAGTTTGGTGTGAGCCCATTATAGCTCTCTTCACAGTTGAATCATAGCAATTGGTGACAACTGCTTTTGTGAATCCTGAAGTGTAGTGATCAAAGCACCGAGTAGCTAGGGCAATAATTGTCCAGCAGATATTAATTGAACAGTAATCCATATATTAATTGTCAGATAATTATCATTCAAGCTACCATATTTTTAATAGTTTTATATTCAAGTGCATGTTTTTATGTTTCACTCATGTCCCTTAATTACAAATTTTATTTCCTACTATTTCTATAAATAACAGCGTAGTGTTTTAACTGTTAGATTTTGCCAGTTTACTGGACATGAAGTGTACAGAAAAATGTATATATGATATTCCTTCTTTATTCTGCATTGTAGCACAGAGAAGAAAATATTTTGTCCTCCAAAGAGCTTGATCTTTTACTATCACCTATCTTGAATGCTTCAGTGACGCAGAGATTTGTTCAGTCTGGTGGAACTCATCAGATGTCAGAAACACCCCATAATTCATTGTGCAGATATTTGTGTCATCTCCTTTGAAGCATGGAGGGAACTAGTGCCTCATTTGAAATGTCTCAAAATCCATTTGCAGGAAACCCATTGTGAAGGGCTGGCTGTAGGGATCGCAGAGAAAAATAATTCTGATCCCTTTAATAAAAGATGGAAGTGGTGCATGTGTGTATTCTGCCCTTGCCCTTTCCCCAAAAGGAAAATCTTGATTTCGCCTGCAGTGTTTCCTCCCCACAATGGCAAGTATTGGTCCCATTTCTCACTAATTAAAGTGACAACATTCATCTTGGGACCACCTATACACCAAAAGTAAATGCTATATTGAAAGGTTAAGGCAAAGAGCAAATTTCTTGCTGCTTGTTACAGGTCTCTAAGAAAATACTGCATCACAACAATCCGAGCGTTTATTTCAAAACTTATTTCTCACAAAACCAAAATATTAAGTTGTAATATTATAGTATATAATTACCATTTGGCATCTTGCATGATAGAGGTAATACACCATAGCATCTTCCTAGAAAAGTGTTGGCTTAAATAATCCCCTCATTCTTTTTATTATGTTGTCAGTCAAAAGTTTCAATAAAAATCTGGCATGCTTCTGGAACTATAGACATGAGCTTTAAGTGTACTTTGTGTCTTAGATCATTTATCAAACCTGCTAGTTTGCCGTAATCGATGCTGCTGTCTGTTTCTGATCAAGGAATAGGGTTTTGGAAACTTGGCAAAGAGTAGGTCTGTAGCTGTTTCACAGTCATTAATATCAGATCTGTCCAGTACTGGATGAGCCAGAAATGTATATTTGATCTAGTTCAGGAAGGTGAACATCACTGAATCTCTTTTGAATTTTTTGGAGAAGATGATAATGAAGTTAACAGTTTCATGCACTTAAGCTGGTTTGATATCACCTGCAGGAGAACACATGTCAGGTGGTACCTTAGCTGGCACAAAGTTAGCGTTGCATAGACAGACAATACTGGATGTAGCATAAAGCCTGCCTATACAAAGTTAATCCATCATTGTCTTTGGAACAAATTTGAACCAGCAGAGTGAATTCATACCAAATCAGTACCTTTTCCATCATGTTTGCAGTATTTCTGATCTGGTACTAGGAGCCTTAAAATTAGTTTTATTGTATGATAGATCTGAGCAGTTTGTAATGGATTATATACTACAAAATGGCAAATAAATTTCTTCTTGATGAGTTTAGCTTCCAACTCATTCGCAATTATTGTCTCTTCGTGCCTTATCACAGGATAGTTCACAGATAAAAGTGTATACTCCTTCATACTCAGCTCCAACTATCTCAAGAAGAGTGTGTGATTCACAGCTGGAGAAGCACTGAACTACACTGCTGGAGTAATGGGTTATTTCTTGGGAATAACTGAAAAATTCTGCATTATGATGCAAGACTACTTTTTACTGCTTCACTCCATGCCCATTCTCCAGTC
Source organism: Ciconia boyciana (assembly GCF_034638445.1). Lineage (NCBI taxonomy): Eukaryota > Metazoa > Chordata > Aves > Ciconiiformes > Ciconiidae > Ciconia > Ciconia boyciana. Next base: position 103,621,697 of record NC_132935.1, on the reverse strand, counting down.
TGTTTCTCTTTCTGAAATAAATACGTCCAGTCTGAAGCCAGGATTCCCTGGTAGTAGTTTGTTCAGATCATCCATCAATAAAGCAGACTCACAGCTGCCAGCTCAGTTAGGTCAGATTGTACAATGCCTCTATTTTTCCAGAGACTAGCAGAGTTTATGACATGAAGAAGAGAGAGCAGCTGGTCATTGCTGATAAGGCACAGGTGACCACAGTAAGGCATAAATAAAATATACATTTGATACAGGACATGTGGTCAGTTTTGTAAGTAAGTAAGTTGCTCATTGACAGACTCGCAGCTTGCAGATCCTTTTGGACCTCACCCGGTAAGTCTGCACTATACAGTTGGTTTCAGTGTTTCTTTTTTTTTTCCAGTTTCTCTCTAAAGGTCGATCACTGTCTACAAACTAGCAGGGAATTGTGCGCAGTCGGTCCAAGATATTAAAATTCCTTTCAAATTGCATCCTTGTTTGTGGTGGAATGGGATATTTTGTAGCCTAATTATCGTGTAAACAGCGATTCTGTGGATACAATTGCAAGTGCATCTAATTCAGAGATCATCTTATGTGACGCAGGCAGAGAAATATAAAGTCTTTGTATTATTTAGCACAAATTGAGCATATTTCTAAAAATATTTCCATTAATATCAAGGTGAAATAGATTACAAGTTTAAGTGAATGCTAAATGTCTTTATTTGTATAGCATGAATGTCTGAAAAAAACCCCTCAGTTAACTGTATATCCTGCAAAGGCTTTAAAAAATAATTTTAGTGGCCTTTTCTCAGGCTTTTAGTGCAGATAGAAAGTTAAAAGCTAGACACCAGTAGGTCTATCTTAGTTCATATTAATGTAAAAAACTTCAAAACCTTGATAATAACATGAGTCACACAAAAGTCTTGGCTAAATCATTACATTGTAGGAAAAACATACTGGAAAAAGGCACTCACTTAACATAACTTTGAAAGTAACATGTACATTCTTATCTAATCAGATCTATAGCATTAATTCTGCCAAACAGAACAAGAAAAATAAAATGGGAGGAAAGGTTGCATGTGAAAACCTAGGACTCTTAAAACACCGAAGAATCTGTCAGATCAGTTGCAAGTATCTGAAACCGAAAAAGGAGACTTAATCTCATACCAGTCTTTTTTGCCTGAAAATCATCAGGCTTTTGGTCTACAAGGTGAGTGGAAAACTGTCTCAAAGAATGACAGCCAGTGGTTCAAAGTCCACCTGGTGGTCAGTGGTGCTCCTCAGGGACTGGTATCAGAGGTGGGCAGTGAAAATCTAGGAGGCTGTGGGCACAAATTACAGTGGAGGAAATTCCAGCTAATCCTAGGGAAAAATACCTCACTGTGAGAGCAGTTAGCCATTGCAGCAAGCTGCCCGGAAAGGCTGTGGAATCCCAATCTGTGGAGATTTTTCAAGTCTGTGAGTGCCCTGTTCTGAGTGTGAAGTTAGCACTGCTTTGAGCAGCTGTTTGGAGTAAATGACCTCCAGATGTCCCTTCCACTCTACATTATTCTGTTTCTTTGGGATTAATGGAGGAAGCAAATTTTGACCAGGAATTGATGGGTAGATGCAACCTAAGCAGGCTGAGGAGAGGGCTTTGTGCAGCTGCATGGCTTGGCAGTGCCATGTGCTCTTGGAGCATGTATGATCACTGCACAGTGATAAAATTATGATGGTGAAACATGAGAAGAAAAGGAGCCTGTCAGAGGCAGAACTCCGGTAATGTGGCACAGCATGAAAATAGCAGCTGTAAGATCCACTTCAAGGAAACAAGAATCCAGTGCTGTTTGCAGAGAAGTGATGGGGTATCCATCTTATAAATTACATAGCAACTACAAGTGGAAAATCAGTCACATTCTGCATCACTAAAGCTTCCAAGTAGCTTTCAAGGGTAACCAGTATCTTTTGTTTTATTTGCAAAGTAGATTATAATGCCAGAAGGGATTTTTACAATCATTTAATCTGACCTTTTATTTAAAACATGCATAGCATTTTTCTGTTTATATAGAACATAAGTTTTAGAAAAGATCTCATTTTTCACTATACAAATTTTTAGTGGTAAAGAATCTAACATAACTCTCAGCGAATTGTGCTAAAGGTTAATGAACTTCACTGAACTTTATTTCTAGCTTAAAATTGCCTAGCTTCATCTTCCACTGGTGGGTTGATTTTATGCTTTGCCTGCTACAGTGAGAAATTTCATAATAACTTCTGAAATTTCTGTTTTCCCTCTAGGTATTTAGAGAATGTAACCAAGTTTGCTTTTTACCATTTTACTCCAGGGTTTTCAAACTCTTACACCAAACATCACTTCCAGAGCTGGCATTGCTCTGGCCTCATGGAGCCTGGTCACTGTGGGAGAGCCCTCATGTGATAACTAGGATTCGGCAGGACAGCCCATTTGCAAAATGCTGTTGACTCACAAGTTGAGAAGGGCTCTGTATGATAAACTAAAGATTCAGGCCCTTCACAATGCTCATTCTAAACCAGCTTTTTCAGTCCGTTATTTTGAATCTCCCTTAATTTTTCAACTCTCTTCATAGCAAAGAAGTATACATGCTGTTTCATTGACAGTCACCTAACAGGCCAAATACATTAAAAAATACGTTACACAATATCTGTTTCAGGTTTGTTGCTGTCTGTTTTGGGTGGTGTGGATTTGTGTGTGTGTTTGTTTTAACAAAGAATGGATTATCTGTAAATAATCTGTAGGGTTTTAATACTCTCTCAGTCCCACTGAGGAGTTCGTGTTAAAACCCTGTTAACACTGTAAAAATGTTGCTTTCATGGACAAGCCTGCTGTCCCCACCTTACGAGTATGGTTTGAATTCTTTATTTCCAAGTATTTGACCTTTTGTTTGTCCACATAGGTTGCTTAATGCTGAGCTTATGAAGTGATCCAGCTTGGTCTGTCTGTATCAGTAATTTCTCCTCTGTGATATTTGACATTTTTTCTTACTTCCTGTTGTTTACAACTTGATCAATGACGGTTTTCTGTTTACAATTCTATTTTGGGATTCAACTGTTGATTTTGTATCCATTTAGTGAGCGCCCATATCAGTTTTGCATTGTAAGAATCTCTTAATTAAAACTTCACTTAGTCTTTTATTCTTTTTTTCTCAGCTAAATTAGAGAATCCATTAAAATGCTGTGTTTGTTGAGATATGTTTTCTGTAAACGCATGTATGCTCATTGTTCAGAAGATAACAATAGCTCTAAAGAGAACTGACCACAATTCTCTTGGAAGGTAAATTAAGAGAAGATATATTTAATGTAGAGGACAATGTAAAAATACTAAGTACAGGAGTATGCTCAGATTATGGACTTTGTGCATAAGAGACATTCATTAATTGGAGAAAAAGTACTTGCTGCACCTAGTTCAAAACATTCAAAACATTTCTCCCAGGGTAAATTCCTTCTATATTGTGTGAATCAAGGGTCATCCAGTTTGTTCTCATCAATACCAGTATTTGGCAGGCATTTCCATATCAAGTCATGGTCAGGATCAGGTCCAGAGACAATTGCCAGGTTCAGACAAAGACCAGCAATCACCAGGCAAGTCTGTGGTGACAAGGTGGGTCCAAGGTCAGGCCAGGAAGGCAGTCCATTGGGCCTGGATCCGAATCAGAGGGGTCCATGGCTGCAATGCAGCTGCAGTGTCGCTCAGGTGGGAACATGCTGGAGAGCGTCATCCTCAAAGGAGCTCCCAAGGAAAGCGGGGAGCCCCCAGTGAGGCTCCCTGGCAGAGCTGTTTGGGGGGGAGTCTCTGCTAAAGTTTCCTCCAGCTTTTTCTGGAGAAGCTTCAGAGTCAGCTGAGGCTTCTCAAAGAGCTGTCTTATCAAGCTGGCCTGGCAGACAGGGAGGTAAACTCCTGATCGTGGAAGAAAACTGCATGCCAGAGCAAAAGGAGTCCAAAGAATTGACCAAGGGAAAAACTGTTGATGATGTTATCTTCACCACTATGTCATTCTCTCTCTAGAGTGTGGGACTTAAACTCTATCACACAAAGCAGGGGAAGTCATTCTTCGCGTCAGTGCAGTAATGTAGGATTTTAAAATCAAGTTTTGCAGCAGCCAGTGAAATTTGAGTTCTGTTTCTACTGTTAATATGCAACTAGTAGTCCATACACTTCATCAGTCTAATGCCTCTGCCCTGTGAGCATATAATGATAGTTAAGAAACGCCATTTCAACTCATAGAATAAGAGATTATCATAATATCCTATTAGGTCTTCAATAAAGTGCGTCATTAGCCAATTTGTATTTTCCCGTAGAGAAATCTGAAACCCACGTGTGAGAATTAACGTGCTTGAATGGACTGATGAAACAAGCTTCAGCAAGGAAAAAGAGTGCCCAGAGCTCAGGCTGTAGGAGGTGGTAGCTTGACAATGTAAAACACATCACCTAACCTTTCCAGTTGTCAGTCCGAATCAATATGTGTGTCTGTTTCCCAGAAATCAATAGAGACATGGTTCTTACGGTAGCCATGAGACCCAACCTGACCTAGAAGAGAAATCATCTAAATAGCAAAACACAAGCCCCTCATCAACTCTGACAAATTATCAGCTGAAAAGGGCCCTGATTATTTTTGTTTCATATCCCAGCATTGGATGCAAAGACAGTTTTCTCCAGATTAAGCTGAAGATAACACATCACACACGTGAAGGCAATTACCCCACTTAGCTGCTTGTCTCCTTTCACACTGGAATTTGTATTTGTTTAGACTTCTCTGTAGCAACATCATCATTATTGATGTCTCATACAACTTCTAAAATCTGTGTGTACTAAGTATACCCTTTAAAAGGTTATTCATACACTTATCTGATTTTTAATAAGAGTCTGTAATAACTTACAGGTTAATCTCAAACTGCAAAAGCCTTGGGAAATGAAAGGGTTTGGACTGTAGAAACTTAAACAGGATGAAAACGCATTCTGACAGGAGGGCTTGTTGGGGAGTGTTATTCTTTTACACATCCCATTTCTGTCTCATGTAGCCCTTGCTTAACAGATGGCTTGGTTTTGGACCTCCAGCTTTAATCTTTATTGGTCCCAAAATGATGGGTTTTGTGTAGTGCAGCTCCCTTTATTTCAATTTGAGTATGCTCGATAGTCAGCCTGCTGTAAGCCTCGGTGCTGAGGCTCATCTGGTCATTTTTTCCTCATTTGAAATCCATTGCTATTGTATGGAACACAGCACATTACAAGTCATAGTAATACATGTTTTGTGTCATTTTTATTTCCAAAGGATTGGATACCTTCCCAATTTGGAATGGTGGGCGGTCTGGGAGCAGTGTGGCTACCGTGCAAACAGGCTAATGTCTGTATTCATATGTTAGTGCTAGTTGTGGCTTCAAAACTGTGCATGCACACTGTGTAATTTAAAAAAAAAACCAAAACCACAGACATTTTCTGAGACAGTGTGATCTGCCATAGAAATATCAGTGTTATTATCAAGAATTCATGGCTCTCAATACAGCAGTGGAGGCACAAAGGAAAGGAAGAAGTAAAGCTGATTGTTTTGAGGTTCCTCAAGGGTCAGTGGGGAAAGAAAATCGACAGCAGCAGCAGCTGCTGCAGCAGTCTCATCAACAAAAGAAAACCCTTGTGCTCCCCAAAACCAATTTCCAATTACGCCACAGTCCATGTTCCATATGAAGTGCCAGATATTAAGTTCTCATGGGTGGAGAGAAGCCTGAAGTCCTTCTGGCTCTTATAATGTCTTTTATCTTTCAGCTTAAACTACTGCTGGGTTGTGCTTGGGGGCAGGGAGCAACAGTTTGAAAGGAGAAATGCTTGAGAGAGGTATGGGGCCTCTGAAGAAAGACCACTTGCAGAAAAAGCTTTCATCAGTTCTGTTCACCCAGAGTGCAGCTTAATTTACCTTGGGATCTTGTTAGTTTTAGTTCATTTGTTAGCAAAATAATGGCATCAGCTCTTAAGGAGTTGTCATACTTAGTTCCATGTAGGCTGTTATTACTGCAAATCAGATAAAATGGACCAGCAAGACACTCTGTGCTGAATGATGTAGGTACACATGAGAATGTTATCTGTTTTCTTCTCCGTATAGGTTAAAGGCACTCCTATGTGGGTGTGCGAAGCAAGATCCCAAGAATTATTTGGCTATTTTAAATTTGTTTAAGGAATGTTTTGATTGTCTTCATTGTGTATTAACAGCAAGAGAATTCATCTAAAAATGTGCTTGCAGCATGCAATTCTGTGATGCCAGTACCATTGCCTGAACTTTTTACAGAACTTATTTTTGCATTTGCCCTGTTTCCACATGATGTATTGAATGCCAGCTTCAATGACCCTCTCTTTGCAATCAGTCTGGTGTAATAATTTGAGTTTGATTTTACAGTCCCTTATGAATCATACTACTAAAAGAGTAATCATTGTTGTGCTAATAACCACAATTTCTGAAATCTTCCCAATGGATCTCTGCTCTAAGATGAGGCTTTTGCTACAGAAAACTTCAAAATGCATCCCCTTACTCTTGAAATATCGTCAGCAAGTTTCTGGGCTTTTTTATGTCCTTTTTAAGAAGTTAAATAATTCCAGGGCTTTAGCTGCATTAACCTGCAAAGGGTCAGTGGTAATGGGTATGCATATGCGTGTATGCTGTTTACCTGTCCATCAAGGTTGGGTAGAGATAACTTTATCAACTGATCACAAAGGCATTCCCCCCTTTAGCAAAATCATGGAATCCTTTGATTTATTGTTAGTATGTTCTTTGCACGACCATGACATGGAAATGTGCATTTTATCATGAGCTGTCTGAGCGAACTTCAGGGTGAGTTGTAAGCTCGTATCAAGACTTTCCCAGCTTTGCTGTTGCTGCCACCTGAGCTTCCTGGGGTAGTGCTACCTGTGAAAAGCATATTCATACTGCAATTACACTTTCTAACTGTGATTTAGACATCCTGTATGTCCTTCTCCCAGAACAAACACCGTAAGCCCATTGTTTCAGCACACGTAGTAAAATTTTTAGTGAACTTTTTGTAGAATGCTTATGTATGTAAATGTTCTTTTTATCCCTTGAATGTCATTTTATTGTTTGAAAGTACTTACTTTTCCTTTTCCCCTTAGCATTACCTGAAGCAAAGACACTGTTCTTTGGCTGTAAATGATCCAGTGAATTTACGGTACACAATTAATTGCAACACGCAAGTCTGGCACACTGTGTTATTAAGGATAGTAAGGACTGTGGTGATTTTATAATGAATTCACTTCAAAACCCAGCAAATAGCATACAATAGCATCTGACAGCTGCTTTCCCCAGCTAAATCTCGGCACTGAGACTTGATTCCAAGAAAAATAACAAGTCAGGCTTGGTTAGTAGTGCTACAGCTTGGAATATGAGTCCTGACAAGGGGAAAAATAATTTGTACTGTACTAGCTTTTCATGAGCTGGGGCGAAGCATAAATCTCTCCAATGGCAAAATAAAGCTGTCAGACAGCTTTTTCATAAGATGCCATTGGACACCAATATGACAGTTCTCCCTCCTGATCTTTTTAATAGGTTGCTAATTCTGAAAGAAAAGTCATCTTTGCCTACATTTTTGTAGATCCAGGCAATGAAATTTTAAGAAGCAGTTGGGATACTAGAACAAAAACTACAGACTGCTACTTAATAACCAGGAGTACCTCTGTTGCCTTACTGAAAAGATGCTTTAACCAAATGTCTAGTATCTAGGATAAGATTCTGTATTTGCTGCTTTATATTTTAAATTGATATAGACATATATGAAATATGTTCTCTGAGAAATTGGCAGGCAAATATATAGGCACATGAGAACACTTTCATGCACTGAAGAATACGTCAGTGGCCATCAGCGTGAGGCGTGAGTGCCAGTAAGCAGGCAGTAATTTTGTTTCTCAAGCACTTGAACAGGTTCCCTTCTTCTCTGTCGCTACTGGACATAGATGAGAAAATTTAGGCTCTTCTCAGTTAGGCCAGCCTTTATGTACTGAAACATAATTGAAGCCTAAGAAGTATGGTGAGGACTGATTGCAGGAGTCTTCTCTTCCAGGATATGTGGGAGAGCCAGGGCTCTTGGCTGGGCATCTAAACATCTGATTCTAGTTCCTGATACTGAAGGTCATGGAAGTTCTTCTAGTTTGAGTTATGGAGATGGTTATCCTAGCCTCCACTGCAAAATGCACTACTTTATGGCTGTGGAGGAAAAGGACAGCAATTAATTCCTAGGTGCTCTTAAGGAAACAGTGAATAGGGTGTGTTATATTAACTTTACTGAGATGTGGGACAAAATTAATTGAAAATGTTTTTTTGAATATGTTATTGAAAATAACATGAAAATGTTATTTTCAAGATAAAATAATCAGCAGTATTTTGTATGCTTTTCACAAGTATTTTCCAATATTTATCTTCATTTTCTATTAAAATCTTAACAACATTTTTCATTTATAGATTACTTTTGAAGTATGACATAATTCTGAATATCATAAAAAGGAAAAATAAAACCTCTTTTAAGTATTGTTGCATTAAAATGCCTTGGCCATGAATTTAGACATCAAATCATATCAATTCTTATATTAACAAGCAGGCTGAGAAATTACCTATTTCAGGGTTGTCTTTCTGAGCAGACTTTAAATCTTAAATTTTCACACAGTTTACACAGCTTTTGCAAATAAATAGTACTGTCAAATAGACCAACCACCTCAGTGAGCTTATAAAGAAAACGCATGCTCCAGGCTAGTCATAGCAAAAGAAAAAAGAAAAAAAAAATTATTGGATACTAGCACCATGAAAAAAGAACTAAAACAGACACAAGTACCTACAGAATGAAAGTCATCATAAATAACAAACTAAAAGTTTCAGGTCATATTTCCATTAAACTCACAAGCAGCTATAAATTAGGTAGTCCTAGTTTTCTGAAGTGGCCAAGGGTTCTTTTTCATTTTCTTTTTGTTGGTTTGGTTTTGAATCTCTGTTTTCTGCCCCAAGTTTCCCATGTGCTCAAATGCCCCATTTGTGTTGCCTTGATGGTTTGACTAATTTAACTCTTAGTCATTAGTAGAATGATGACTGCTGATGTAATCTCTTTTCATAAATACTAAGCACTCCTTATACTTTTCATAGTTGGCTGCAAAGAAAAATGATTTATCAGTTAACAAAATGACGATAACAACATAAGAATTGACTTAACTTAAAAATGTAATATTAAATTCATGTGTATATATTGCACAACACAATAGAGAGCAAGAAGTATTACTGAAAAAATGGAAAATCAAAAAAATATTAATTGAAAGAAAAACAATCTCAGTACTGTCACACAGAGATATTATATATGAATTGTCATTTCATCTTAGAAAGTTCACTTAAGAAGTCACTGTCTGCACAGGTACTTTCATTGAAATCTGGAAATGTGACCAGCCAGCCAAACTCTTCTCTCAGCTCTGTTCTCTCAGTTTCAAATAATTTGGCCTTCCGAGTGATCTCTTAAACTGACAGAGCGTGCTCACAACCCACCTGGGGTGCAAGCAGGAGCAGAATCTGCTCTACAGTTGAGCATCTTCAGTTAGGAGTTTCTGCTGCTGCCGTGAAGCTCCTCAGCAGCCGCACGTTCAGTCTAGGCGGGCACTTCCGAGACACGAGGCAGGGGCAGCACACCTGCAAAGCGTCTAATCAGCTTCATATTGGTCCTAAGCATATACATAATAGTAAAGGTGAGCAAAATAAAATCAGCACAAAATAAACTAGGTCAGCAAAGCCTACCCAGCTTTGACACCCTTGACTTTAAGAATACTAAATTGGAACATGTGGATGTACTTAATGCATGAGTGACATCAAACCACGTTTGCTTATTTTTTCCAAATATTAAGCCTTCCAAAGCTGAGATAAATAGCTCACAATGTTCATAAAAATGATTTGACCTGACTGGAATAGATACTGCTGATGGTGTAAGGAAAAAACATGGCAATAAGAAGCAAGGTGAAAGCCGTGAAGCGCACAGCCATATTAGCATGCTGAACTTTTCAAACAGTGACAAAATTATTCTTTCAGTGCCTGTTTCTTCAGTGCAATATCAGATAGAATTCCTGCACAGGATCTAATGAACCATGACCTAAAATCAAGTTACCCTTGTGTGAGGCTAAAGGTACTGTATGTTATAGTGTAGCTTAATGCAAAATGCACATGTAAAGAATATATTTCATTCAAACATAGAAGAATTATACCTGCCTTTCCACATGTGCAGATTGACTTTTTTTGTCTTTAATTTCATCGTCGTATATTATCTCTGGGAAATAGCTTTCATTTCTACCTATGATTTATTTAGGCTTCCAAAATTGTAGTACATTTTTGAAAGATATCTTTGGGCTTATTCTGCCAATAACAAGAACTGGGCAATTAATTCAACCTGTGCTGTTTTAATCTGTTCCATTAACAAAGAAGTGAAGAAGTGAACAAAAGAATCTTTTCTGAAAATAATAACAATTATACACATAGTGGGATTGTTGTTGACATTCACTAGGATTTATTAGAGAATCTGTAATATTAATGGATAACTGGAATGGTTCCATTAAAAAAAAAAAAAATCAATTCAAAGCTATCCTGTCCAGTAAATTAACACCTACCTGCTTGCAGGGGATCAGCTAAATGTAGTCATTAAAGTTAGGCAGGGTCCCCAATGAGCAGTTTTCACTGGTCTTGTTTTTCAGAGGTTCTGAGCCATTGGCTTCAGTTTGAAAGTGTTCCTAGCCTTTCTTTATAAACCATTCCCTTTGATTTTAAGGACCAGATAGAGGTCAGGAAGATTTCCTGACAGGCAGAAGCAGGATAATCCTTATCCAGAGCAAGTTGTAGCTTGCTTTGATTCACCACAAGAGGCTGCAGATGCAGATAGAATATACAGGTTCAGAAAGGAATTAGGCAAATTCATGGGCAGTGGGTCCATAAACAGAGAGTAACAGGAATAGGCAGAAATATACCCTCTAGCATCCTTAACACAGTGAACTGATGCTGGGGGAGTGCAAGGATAATCAACCACAAGTAATAGCCAAACTGGGATCTTTTCTCTAAATATTGCCTCCCATTGCCCCTGTCAGGCACAGAATTCCAGGCGAGGTGGGCCATGTTCTTAGCAGTGCTGCCAATATTAATTTCTGTTGCTATTTGTCCCAAAATAAAGTGCTAGGAATGGGAAAGAGCTGGGACAGAGAACCGAGGGAAGAGCCTTGGGTAGTCACCACTATTGCTCCTTTGTTGCCAGAAGTCGGGAAAAGTGCCTAAGAGTAATTGCTGGAGTGGAGAAGCAGAAGCAGCACGCTTCCAGTCTTCCTTCAGTAGCCATGGGAGTCCACCAGGCTTTGTAGATCCTTGTTGCAAAAAGTGCTGTGTTTTAGTGAAGGAAGAACAAAGAGACTGAAGGAAAACTTGCTATGGGGAGGAGATGGTGAATGAAAGAGAAGCATTTAGCTTCTCCATGTAGTTTACTAATAAGAAATACAGTCATCAGCCCTCCAAGGGCTGTGTTGTGAATGAAGCCTGCTGAATGCAGAGCGCCATGGAGCATCTGTCCACTTTATTCCATTCCCTAATCTGAGTTCTGTCTGTATTGCGGCTTCAGTTACTGGTACTGAACAGCTTTGAAACAACAGCCCTAAAGTGTTGAAAGTAACACCATTTTTATTAATCAGCTGCATTTAAAAATAATAAAACCAATTGGTTTTATGAAATAAAAGTCAGTAGAATATAAAGTGTGCTTTCAAAAGTTATACATTTTGAGACTGTTTGGCTACATTAGAAATAAATATATTATTGACTATTAAGAGTTCTGTTCATACTACATTAACTTTGGTTTGGTATGGTTTTATATTAAATGAAATGGTTCACACAATGATACATTTATGAGATGAAAAAGGAATTGCTTTTTTGTGACACTGAAAGATCTCTGAGAATACAAAGAAGTTCCCTTAGTCCTTTACATTTTTCTGAATATTCTGTAGAAGGGGAGCACTTCTTGATAGAAGACACTGATGACCAGATTCTTTACATACTTTGATTTAATAACTGCAAATCTGGGATAACATTGTACATGGATTTAAATAGGAACTAATATTTTGCATTAATTTTAATCAAAGTTCAGCACTGCAAAGCCATTGCAACCACTGTTAACTGTATTGCCTGTAAATGTTAAAGGCTTGTGTGTGTGTGTGTGTGAGAGAGAGAGATCTGAATCACTAAAAAAATTGTTTGATCTGATGTTCTGGCCATATTCCTGTGTCCACATGCCCCATTAAAATAAGATCAGCCATTTTGCCGTTAGAAGACTGTTCTCACACCACAGCTATTAACTTTGTCTGTAAAGTTAATGAACTTCCTAAAACCAGGATATCTTTGTCCATTTTCTTGGTATCCACATCTTACTCTGATACCATCATTAGTTTTCTGCTAAGTGACCGAGTAATAAGCACACAACACCTTGCAAGTGGCTTCTCTTCAAAAAGGGAAATGAAAAAGCATCCTGGTCATAACTTAGTACACACAAACTTCAACACTTCCTACAGCAACCCTCGAAGGAGAGACGTTTTGTGCCCAAAGAGCAGTTCTGCATCAAGACTTGATTCTGACCAAAATCCCAAGGCAGGCAGAGAGTATCTCTCCTCCTCCTTCTTCTCATGATGCTATTTCTTCACAAAAGCTTGGGGGGAAAAAAACAGTCAGTCAATGACAACAACAAAAAAGCTATCCCATGACTCAAAATTTGTTCCTATGATAAGAAAAGATAACTTCAAAAACAGAAGAAATATCTTCTGGTATTACTTGTCATCGCAATACACTTGACAACTTTTATATATAACTTTTCCCCTCTACTGTTTTTTGTCCTTAAACTGAATTTATATACATTTAACGCCATAAGACCAATGGTATTGATATTTTAGCAGAATAATCATGTATGATAAAATAGTCTGATGCTTAGAATTGTATCCATTAATGATCAGTCTTCATGTTGGAGTGCACCACTACTTCTATTTGGATCAGCCCTTTCCAACAGGTTCCAAAGCAGAAAAAATAAGCAAAGGGCTCTGAAGCAGAAAGATTCACATCCTCAAAGGAGACTATAGAGCTATAAAACAGGATGAAATGTGAGAGGGGAAGAGTGATCCTATTTCTAAATATTTTTTTACCTGCATGATACATCCTTCTCCCTTCAAGACGTTCTTTTAGTCTCTTCAATACAGGGTTTTACTCTTTGTCATGCCCAGTCATAATGGTGTCTGCAATATATCTGCATAGGATTCCTGATTTGGAGCTTATGAACTCTAGACAAAATGCTGGTCTTCTTTTTCTCAGCTAACATGAAGCAGGATGGCCACAAAGGGCTGTTCTCATTTGTCTGGCACAGAGCGATGGGACACAGCAGTGTCTCCCCACCTTTTTCTTTTATTAACTGTAAACTATCGAGGAGCTCCAGAGCCTCTTGTATGGACCACTGTGGTGCAGGGTGGTCTGGTGTGAGGCTCATCCTATTCCAGTGCATGAGGTTATGTCCTAGTGGAAAGTCTGCCCCGCTGCATGGTAGCCAGCTAACGAGAGCTGTCTACTAAAAGCCCCTCTGTTGCAAGCCCTAGCACAATATGCTGGGCAATTACAGGCTGTTGGTGGTGTCCAGAACAGCAGTGCTGGAATTACGGGTTGTGGGGAGGGCTAGCCGAATATGTGCTGAATGCAAATCCCTTAAAATCATATGTTCCCTCCTTGACCTTTCTGGAAATTTAATCATGCATGTTAGTATATTCCTAAATTCATTTGTGTTCCTAAGCCTGCGGGTAGGTCTTCAGAATGAAGAAGCATGCATCCAAATGGGGCCAGATCCCTAGCTAGTGTATATGCACACTGATGCGCACATCAGTGTATATGCGCACAATAGATGTGAAAAATGGTTCTGTCTACACTAGAATACATTCTGGGTTTAAAACTGTATGCCATTTGTCATTTAAATGAGTTAAAACATGCCCTGTTTGTGTCTGTCATAGTGGTCTGTGGCACCCATCACTGTAGTCTGTAATTCTACTATCACTTTCATCTGCTTTAATAATTTCTACCTGTTTCTGAATTTTTAATCCTCTTTTTGACAATTCTAAGTAATTTATTTTCTTCTGGTGCTTTAATTAGCAGTTTTGCTTCCCAGGGAAGTGCTTGCTGACTGAACCGTGCAATCCTTCTCCTGACAGGAAGGGTGTAAACAAAGAGAATTTTGACTACCAGTCAAAACTACAGCATTTCCACTACAGCATAAAAACTAACTTCAAAGACGAGAGGGGAAAAAAATACAATAGGAGCTTCAAATATCACTAATGCTGTAGTTGGATGCTGTATCAATAAAAGCGATTCTGTCATTCACTGTGGAAAGATAACGTTTACCCTTACATGCTTATTAAATAATCTTTTGGAAGCCAGGGCTACGTAGTCTCATATCTGATAGATTGTATTGCAGGCTGGAAATGCTGCTGCAGCATTCACATGGCACACTCTTCTAACTCGCAGCACTTAGTTCCATGATAATCGAGTCACAGAAGCTAAAATGATCAATTTAGAGTCTAGAATCAAGTCATGCTATTACCATACCTATTGTGTTAGCACTAGAGCTGAATGGCCATACTGTGCAGAGTAGTAACATCTAATAAATACCTTCAGCTGCCACAAATTTTTCACATTACTGTATTTTCAATAGTGTTATTTTATATGATGTTTAACAATTCAAAAGCATTGAACAAAGCAAGTGTTTTCAGAGAGCTGTGTCTTTTTGGGTTTTGGTGTTCTTTTAACATGTGTGCAGATATTTGGTTTCTCTCTCCAATTCTGGAATTTAATTTTCTCTAGAGTTCTGTGTGAATTACTTTCAACATATGTCTGGGATAAGTAGATTTATGGTCTAGATGATCAAATCTAATTGTGAAATGGCTATTTTTAGGATTATGGATGCAGTTTTTTGGAGATGTATAAGTGGGATGCACAAACAGAAAATTATGAAAAGTAGAATATCTATTATGTAAGATTTTACTTGTAAAATTTATTAATAAGTGAATTCCATGCAAATAGCTTTGTTTGATTTAATGAGAAAGTGCCAGCAGCAGATTAGATGAGGGAAAAAGACATTTTAAAGAAACATGTTTATAGGCTGAGTTCAATCATGTTTTCTAAATGTGAAAAATCACTAAGATAAGTACATTGAGATTGATTGAGGTACTCACATGGGTTTGAAGTTAAGCTCATATTTAAGTGTCTTGCTGAATTGGAGGAATAAAAAGAAACTATTCGGTAAGGGTGTTTTTTCAAAGTAGAAATTAAAGTAGAGGGGGTTTATTTATTTACACATAAGAGGCTTAGCTAATCCAAAAGCATTAGAAATAAACTTAGAGCAGTATATGAAAATATAAAGTTACAGACCCAATGCCAAGAAATATGATTATATCAAAGTTCAGATCACCTTTGCTCAAGTATTAAATAAAAAAAATTTATACATTTTTAAGAAATGGTTAAGATGTTTTTTGAGTTTGATAATATCTCTTTGTGCTTTGCTTTGGACCAGCTGGAGAGAGCATGATGAACATGTTTGTTTTCCAGTGAAGACAGATTAATTTCCAATTAAAAGCTGTTGTTTTGGTTTTTTTAAAAAAAGAGAGAAAATGAATGCATCTTTCTGTGCAGCATTTGTGGTCAAATATTGAATAATCCATCTGATAGCTTACTATATGAATTTGAAATTAATTGAAAATAATTATGGAGCGTGCCCATGTATTTTCATTATATAAACTGAGAACAATTAAAAAGCTAAACAAAGACCATACAAGATTAAAAATATTTAATTAATTTCAATCATTATAAATTGCGTGAATACAGAAAAGAAAATGTGTTTTGTTTACCTGGCAAAGTCCTTTGAATTGCTCAGTAATAATGAATGCATTTGTTTGCCAGAAATGCCGGATGGCTGTCCAGTTATGTGTTGTTAACATGTACATTTTAAAGATCTGAGCCCAGTTAATGCATTATGGAGCTCTACCTCTTTGATGCACCATAACCTTGCGTTTTCATTCCTTGCAGAAGGGAATCCATATACCTGGTGGGTTGGAAAAGCCAATGAGAAGCACTACTATTGGGGTGGATCAGGACCTGGCATTCAAAAATGTGCCTGCGGCATTGAACGCAACTGTACTGATCCCAAGTACTACTGCAACTGTGATGCTGATTATAAGCAATGGTGAGTGGTTTACAAGAAGGCAGGGTGAGAATGACGAGAATCTCGTAACTTTTACAACACTGCTATTATTTTGAATGTCTTTTTTTTATATGTTTCCTTTCTTACCAAAGAACAAAGGCAAAAATACTATATTTATGATCCCTCCTGCAAAGTGTCTACCCATCTCTTCATTTCCATTTTATTCATGGTATCTGTGACTGTCAAATATAAGGAGTATATTTATGTTTTCAAGTCAACTGAGCTATAGAAAAGAATGCTAAAATTGCAAAGTCAAGTCCTAATAGGACAGCATTTTGGCTGCCCATGCAACTTTGTCTCCATCATATTCAGTTATATTACAATACAGTATTTAATTTTATCTCTGCAACTTCATTTTTTCTCAGAATTTCTCCTTTTTGGAGTACTATTGCTGCATTTGCCTGTAGAATGTGAGAGAGAAGAGTTGAAATCACTCATCTAGTGACTCCAACCCTCATTATCCATCTTTCATGAGAAAAATGTGATAATAACTAGGCTTAAAGAGTATTATGGAATGAGACTGTATTTCCAAGGAAGCATGAGATAATTTATCTCACTTTGCATGAGATAATTAAATATTCATTGGCCTGTTGGTTGAGAATATAAACCTATAGCCCGTTTGGGATGAGACAGTGAGAATTGGTTCTAGTTTCTTCTCTAATAAATAGTTATTGATTCATCCCAGGTGGAACAATTTTAACAGAGGGACTGAGGAAGTCCTACCCCAGAGTATTTTACAGCCTGGTAACAGGGGCAGTCTGCTGTGAGGTAATTGATGTGGGTTTAAATCCCTTCAGGCAGAAAAGAGAATTAAACCTGCATCTCTGATATTCCCCATAAACACTCTAACAATGAACCTACTGCGTAAAGCTCATCATCATTTTGTGTGAGACCGTCTCTGTGTTCTTAAAACACTTCGTTTGTAAGCTTTAACTGTTTCTGTCTCTTTTGTCACGACAGGCAGCGTCATATTTTACATGGTATGCAACGTTCAGTGGCCAATAGGAACCATACTTTTATGAACACTTTTCCCATTAATAGCAACCTGTTGGTAGTTGAATCAATAGTGGCTCACAAACCATTTTGTGTTAATTGATAAATTCATACAGCTATTAATGAATATAGAGCTACAGAACTCTAATGGTATGTCAGGGATTTAAAAAAAAGCATAGGGAGAATCACAAAAACACAGAATCACAGAATAGTTGAGGTTGGAAGGGACCTCAGAGTTCATATAGTCAAAACTCCCTGCTCAAGCAGGGCCACCTAGAGACAGTTGCTCAGGACTGTGTCCAGACGGCTTTTGAATATCTCCAAGGATGGAGACTTTGCAGCTTCCCTGGGAAACCTCTGCCAGTGCTTGGTCACCCTCATAGTAAATAAGTGTTTCCTGATGTTCAGAGGGAACCTCCTGTGTTTCAGTTTGTGCCCATTGCCTCTGGTCCTGTCACTGGGCACCACTGAAAAGAGCCTGGCTCCGTCCTCTTTGCACCCTCCCTTTAGGTATTTATAGACATTGATGAGATCCCCCTGAGCCTTCTCTTCTTCAGGCTGAACAGACCCAGCTCTCTCCGCTTCTCTTCATAGGAGACATGCTCCAGTCCCTTAATCAGCTTAGTGGCTCTTCATTGGAGTCTCTCCAGTAATTCCATCTCTCCTGTACTGGGGACCCCACAGCTGGACACAGTACTCCAGGTGTGGCCTCACCAGTGATGAGCAGAGGGGAAGAATCACTTCCCTCGACCTGCTGGCAATACTTTGCCTAAGGCAGCCCAGGATACCATTAGCCTTCTTGGCCACAAGGGCACATCGCTGGCTTATGTTCAGCTCGGCATCCACCAGGACCCCCAGGGCCTTTTCTGCCAAGTTGCTTCCCAGCTGGGTGGGCCCCGGCATATACTAGTGCATGGGGTTGTTTTTCCCCTTTTTTTCCCTTTTTCCCCTACACTTTTCCCTGTTGAACTTCATGATATTTCTGTGAGCCCATTTCTCCAGCTTGTCAAGGTCCCTCTGGATGGCAGCACAACCCCCTCACATATCAGCCACTCCTCCCCGTTTGGTGTCGTCTGCAAGAATGAAGTATGAAAAATACAAAATTAGAGTAATAAAGGAAATCTTCCAGGCCCTGCAGAAACGATAGATTAGGATGTGGGAAATCAAATATTGCCACCGACATTGCCACCCTAAGCTTTAACATTGTTAGGATAGTATGCTGTTAGGTATGAGATGGGGTGAACTATAGAACACCACAGAGATAGAGAAGTCAATATTAGAGACAGAGGAACCAGACATGGTGCCAAACTTCAGAGCTAGAATTATACAGAGAGTGAAGAATATGAAGTCAGAGGACTCTGACTCAAACATAGTCACTAGAGCAGTGTGGCAGGAGGGAGGTAGGCTTGATTCTGTGACAAAATGGTAAGGATAAAAGGAATATATTGTAATAATAATTAAGATAATGGCAGAATTAGGAACACTTATGGTTTTCATTGCTTGAGGCACTGGATGCATATCCATGAATAATAGTCTCTGTACCATATGTCGACTGTTTCCTTTTACACTGAGGGAAATGCATGGGGGAAATAGCATTGACTTTTGATCTCTTCTTGTGGCTTCTCTAAGAGTCACAGATGATAATTTAATAAGCAGCATTCACTCAATAATCTTTTTCTGTAACCTCTACACCCCCTATATACACTGAGATTATATGGAATCTACTAATAAATAGATTAATGTAATTATTAGATTTTTTTTAAATCTAAAATGAGATTACTATCATAATAGATATACAACTGTTTACTCAGAACTTCAAACAAGAAAACATTTATATAGTATTTCTCTGGATATGTATCAGGGTTTTTTTCAGGAAAACTACTGTATATTACAGGACAATTTCTGAAAAATAGTTATACAACTGGATATTATATTTTAATCTGTGATGTGTGTAAATCACGAGAAGACATGAAAGACTTGTTATAGTCTTTAAGGACATTTTGTTCAAGATTCATTTTTGCAGTTTAGTTTTGGCAGAATCTAGCCCATTCCAAAGTCATACCTTTTGGGTTTTGGAATTATTTTGGGGGAGTCCTAGTTAGGAATTTTGTCTAGCCAGGCTGATCAATACCTAAAATGAAAGTGAGCTCCAGAGGTGAGGACACCTCACTGACTTCAGTTATCAGGGGCAGAATGTTAACCAGGGCCTCCAGCATGTCCGTGCTCTACTCTGGTGACAGCAAAACAGCTCCTGGTTTGGACCACAGTATCTGCAACAGCACTGTTGGAGAATTGCCATCAGCAGGTATATTCAGCCAGTGGTAGCAATGGGAGCCCGGAAAGGGCAGAGGCCATTGAGAGGCTGAGAGGCATGCGGTTGCTGTGAAAGCGTGCACCCATCACATCCATTCAAACCTTGCTTTTGCATATATAACTTTACATATTCCAACTATTGCATAAACTGTAGTATGTCTTCTCATCCTTAGAG
Organism: Ciconia boyciana; assembly: GCF_034638445.1. NCBI lineage: Eukaryota > Metazoa > Chordata > Aves > Ciconiiformes > Ciconiidae > Ciconia > Ciconia boyciana. The sequence goes on along the minus strand of NC_132935.1, from coordinate 103,601,968 downwards.
GTAAAAAAGTGTTAGCTTAGGAATATTGGGAGCATTACTTTGGTACAAAGGGGAGCACAATGCAAGGATCCCCAAGCAAGGACTAACTGAGATGATAACTCCAGAACTAAGATCCAGGCACCGTGACATAGACACTAGTAAGCCTTTGTAATAGAGTTACATGGGTATTCCAGCACAGTGAGGAAATTACTATTAGTACAGGGATCTTTGCAGCTTATGATGAGCAGGCAGGTCTCAGCTCACAGACTGACAAAGTGGCTTGCCACAGCTGTCATCCTAGCTCATCAGCACAACTTAGTTTAGAAGAACTTACAGTCCCCTAAAACAGAAGGGCTGAGTAAATGCCAAACTGGGGCTGAGAGGCCAGGTGAGACTTTTGCAGTAATTGTATATCTTGGCCATAGCTGGGAGCACTGCATTTGATCCTGGTATGCCCATAATTATTTTCTGCTCATGCCCAGACAATGTGAAAAAAGTTTATATCTGGGTTTTTTGTTTTTTTGTTTTTTTTTTTGGGGGGGGGGCAGGAAGACACAGTGGTGAGAAGGCAGTAGCTAGAGAAACAACTGTGTTAGAAAAGGTAAAGAAGTAAGATGGGAAAAGAAGTCTGCTGAGTGGAAATTGTGGGAATGAAAGGTGAAGAAGAGGACAGAGATTCAGTGCAGAGGTTCAGATTTTGAAGTGCAGGGCACTCTTTTTAAAGGAGATTGGGGAGCCACTGAAGAGTTGGGTCAGGCTAAATCAGAGTGATGTAGTGTAAGTATAATATTGTCCGCAATTTTTATTGTAGAAGTTAGAAATTGTGTTAGAAATGAAGCAAGGAATTGCAGTTTGATGAACAATCTTGTAGCGAAGGCAGGAGAATGCTCCCCTGGAGAACTGGATTCTAACTCTGCCTCTGGAACCACATTCTTGCATGGTGCTTGCCAAGTTTCATAAGCCATTTCTTCACAGAGCAGTCATTAGTTTGATCCTAATTTTCTGAGTACCTAACTGGAAACCCAGAGTTCCAGTTTGTGGAAGTACCGAACATTCACAGCTGCAACTGGAATAAGTGATCGCTCTCTCTGAATGTATCTAATGCTGTCCTCCAAAACAAAACCAAACCAAAACCAAACCAAACCAAACCAAAACAAGCCTGTAGGCATCTCAGATTGAGCACTAAAAATGTGTGTGTGCTTTTAACCTTATCTTTCAGCCTTAACATCCAATCTGTAGAATAGAGATGATGCCAGATACTCACTTCACAGAGGTATTGCAAAGATAGGTAGATTTATGAAGCAATCATCTACTGTAGTAATGAGCACTATAGAAAATCCAATGAGAAAATGCAGTCTTTATAGAAAGAGTTGAAATACACTTTAAATATAAAATGGGGTCCACATATTGAAGCATGAGAGTAAATTAGGAGAGTGAGCAGTGATTTACTAAATAAGTATTGTCTGCCTCCTGTACTGAATAATGCTGGAGCCCTCTAGAAAAAATAATAATCAGAGACCAGTCAAGGACTGTATCATGGTGATAGGTACAGGGGACAAATTAAAACTCTTTAAGCAGTCTGAAATATTTCTTTTTCCTAAATTTTTCTTTTGATTTGTTTTTTTTTTACCAAGTGTATGAGTAATTTTATATAAGCACAGAACCAGCTGTGTTAATTATGGAGTCAGTTACAATGTAATTATTCCCAGCGACTAGCTTACACCATAGGCTTGATATATCTTAAATCTGGATGGTTTTTCTGTTAATGCTTTTTAAAAGTTCACTGAGCAACTTTACACCTTGTCTGTCTGAATAAAATAGAAAAGAGCATTCTGTAAGTTGTAGAGCTATTTGTAGCTCATGCCTAATGTGTTGATTATCAGGCCCAGATGGTAGGTAAGCCAAACCGTAGATATTGGCAGGGAATATGAGATATGGAATTCAAATTCATGTGTATTTGCACACATCATCTAAAATAGAACCTGATTCTTAAGAGAAGCCCATCTTGTTGCTGCAATGTAAATATTAAGTAATCATTTTTGTCATGATAAAGAAACAAAAACACAGGTGGGAAGAGCTTCACCCAGAACAATCCTACCAAAATGAACCTTAGTCCCAAATTATTCATTATTTGTTTCCAAAATGAAATTAATTCAGAGGTGAGTCAGATTATAAAAAAAGGTTAGTTTTTCTTGCTAACAAAGATCATTTATGAAAGACTGTGTGGTTGACATTCAGTCAGGTTGCTGCAATTTTGAAAGAATAAACTCTACTGAGGTTGCTGTTATTAGTAGCAAGAAATTCTCTGGGTTGCTGTTAAACAAAATCTTCTTCAAATGAGTAATTTCAGTTAAAATGTAAGGCTTTTTGAAAAAAAAACATTATCTTATTTGAATAAAAACATTATTATTATTACCATTTATGCAGTTCCATAAAAAATGGCTGGCATTGTAGAGATAGACAAACTGTACCAATTAAGCAGCAAATGTAAAGATCTGCAAAGAAATTTTGTTTCCTGCTCTCCTTTGACCCTAAAGTCAGTTAAACACCCAGATTGGCCAAAGTTCCTACACCACAGGTTCCTTACTTTTTCCTGTGTAGCAGCCACAATATGTGAGAAGACATAATATGATGCTGTGCATGGATTTACTGGGAAAAGGTGACATAGAAGTTTTTTTCTTTTAGCACTTCCTGATGAGGATGCAATTCAGGTTACAAAGTAGGGCACGGACTTCACTGCCAACTATTGATGTGACTGCTAATCTTTCAAGAACTATTTGGTGGCCCTAAAGATGGTCAAAAGGGATTAAGGAGAATTTGAAGATAACGGTGGTTTGGACAAATGGAGGAAATGAGCAATGAAAGCAGAAGGAGGGAGCCTCATTTTCTTGTTTATCCTCTGTCACAGTTTGGAAATTAACATTTCTTTCTCCAGAGCCTGCAAAATTACTTTATTTTTGTGAGATGTTCTCCAGAATGCTCTTCAGGATACATCGCCCCTTCACTTCTGTCCTGGTTTCAGCTGGGATAGAGTTAATTTTCTTTCTAGTAGCTGGTATAGTGCCGTGCTTTGGATTTAGTATGAGAATAATGTCGATAACACACTGATGTTTTAGTTGTTGCTAAGCAGTGCTTATACTAAGTTAAGGACTTTTCAGCTTCCCATGCTCTGCCAGATGCACAAGAAGCTGGGAGAGGGCACAGCCAGGATAGTTGATCCAAACTGGCCAAAGGGCTATTCCATACCATATGACACCATGCTCAGTATAGAAGCTGGGGGGGAATTGGCCCAGGGGGCAGCGATCGCTGCTCAGGGACTTGCATTGTGCATCACTTGCTTTGTATATTCTATTGTTGTTGTTGTTATATTATTATTATTATTATTATTATTATTATTATTATTATTATTATTGTTGTTGTTGTTGTTGTTGTTGTTGTTGTTATTATTATTATTATTATTATTATTATTATTATTATTATTATTATTATATTCAAATTCTTAAACTGTTCTTATCTCAACCCACGAGTTTTCTCACTTTTACTCTTGCAATTCTCTCCCCCATCCCACTGGGGGGGGGGGGGGGGGGGAGTGGGCAAGCAGCTGCGTGGTGCTTAGTTGCTGGCTAGGAAGCGCTCTTCTCCTACAGTGGAGGTTTCAGAATAAAGTTTCACATCATGGGAAAACATGATTAAACAGGGCTCAGATTAACGTGAGTTGTTTGAGTAGCAGGAATATGGGTGGATGTTGAAATGGTGGCCTGTGGGTGTGGCAATGACAGGTAGGTCATTTGTAGCCAGATTTAACAGGATATTAAAGGCTCCTGGGGCTATTAATAGACATCAAGGCTTAAGTATAGTACATACTAATTCTCATTGAAATCATGGATATTTCAGTTCCTGACTCCCTTAGACACTTTTGAAAATCCATCTGTCCTTTAACCTTGTGCGCTCTCAGTAACAGAGCTGCTGATGCAGAGCGAACTGGCTAGTTACATGACACTGGCTTCTCCTATCCTTCATTAGAAGCTGCAAACAATGTCTTTGGATATTTTTTTAACATTACTTTCCTATCTAGTTTCCACAGAGGTGTTAAGAGATCAGAAGTGACTAGGTTATACCTTCTCTGTGAAAAAAAAGCAAACAAAAACAAAAACCAAACTGAGAACTTATCATTGGCTCTACTTGATTACATTTTGATTAAATTTACTTAATATTTGTAGCATTATGTAAAGAAAACTTAAAGAAGTAAAAGGGATCAAATATGGATATACCTGAACTTGAAGAACTACAGAAGTTGCAGTGAGGAACATGCATGACTATAAACATCCTATATATATATATATGAAAAATTTCCAGTTTAACTAGACAGATTGACTGCATACAAAAATCAAGTATTTATATAATGTAGCCATATGTTTAAGCAGTACCTGGCAAAATAGACATTTTTGCTAAAATACAGAGGCCTGTATTTAACAAGAAAACATACTGGTTTGTATTACATAAAACCAGAAAAGAAAAAAAATGAACAGAAAATTATCTAGTAAGATGCCTGATGTCCTGCTGTTTTGCTTGGCATCCGATAAAGACGATGAACCTCAATTTCCTAGAAATTGAGGAAATTTTGTAGAATTAGGCCATACCACTTTGAAAACTGTAATTCAATGCTTTTGCAGAGCTTAAAGGCCATCTTTGAAATTACAGACCAGAAAACACAATTAGTAGTTGTGTTTTGTGTTGTAACTGTGTACAGTAATTACATCTGTTCACCATATAAAAGTTGAAATATGAAAACTTATTTTTTAGTTGTGCTTAAGGAATAAACTAGTTTTCTGGGCGAAGGCAGGGAAGCTTAGCTGACGACTTGAATTACTTCATATGGTTGTTTTTCTTGTACTCCTACAAATCCAGAGAGCCTTTTGTAGGTTTTTAGGGTTACCTTTCAGAGTTCCTCTGTACATTGACATTGGCACCTAGCGTTAAGATAATTCCAGTCAATCAAAATTTAGCACTATGACAGTATGTAATGGCACAGAATAAAAATCTGCATGAAGAGGAACACTAAAGACAGAAAGTCAAGCGTTCAAACCTTAGGAAATGTTAGATTTAATACAGCTAGTAGTACTTTTTTTCTGAATGATTGATAGATTTGAGCTGAAACTTTCAGCAAGAGAAAAGCAGTTAGCCAGAAGCCAGGAAGTTCATTCCTACGAGTTATAGTTTGGCCATTAAAACTACTCTAGTAGGGAAAAGGGTCAAGTGACTGGGTATTAAATAGGCTGCTGCCTGCTCTGCATTTCTCAGCTGTGCTCATCAGCTGTAACTGGTGTTCAATATTGAAACAGTTTGCATGCTAAAAAATGTGAAATCTTCCCATTAAGTGAATTCTGTCCTCTTTTTTTATAAACTGTTCTATATTTTCTTTTATAGAAACCATATATACCTTGTGTTTGTCCATTATGCATTCTTCTTTTCTGCTTCTCCCATAAGAGAAGGCTAAATGTTTTTGTTACTGATAACAACAGATTAAGAGTTTGGGAGATGGAAATTATAAAGTGGAGAGATTAACTCCATCCAGCACTTGGCCGTGCTACAGATGTGCTAAGTAGCACCTTTCAAATTCTCCTTTACTTGTGCCTCAGTAGCACCATAGGACTCTAACTGCAGACCAGAACTCTATTAGACAAGGTTGTCTACAAACACAAGAGGGCTGCTTTTTCCTCAGTGTTCATACTATCATAAATACTACCTAAGACTAATGTGAGTGATTCAAAAGTTAATTTGAGGGCAGATGAAGGGCATAGCATCTCTTGCACGGTAAGTGTTCAGGCTACTGGTTTTATGTAGATTTTGAAGGACAGTACCTGCTGCCCTGGAGTTATCCCTAATGTTTGTGTTGTATTGCTAATGCATAGCCGACAGCTGGCAGCTCTAGTCCACAATCCAGGCAAACCCAGGATCACCTAGATTGCTCTTTCTCCTTTAGAGATGTTCCATGCAAGTACTGACAACAGCCGGATGTGTGTAGCTCATGGGATCTGACAGATGTGCAGCATGAACTAATACAGGTTGAAGGCATTAGGAGTTTGGGGATTCAGTGAATCATGCAAACATTACTACTGTTTTCTCTCTTTTCCATCCTGTATTATTCACCTTTGGGACTGGATGGTGGCCTTGTTTGTAACAAGCTGGTACCACTTGATGTTTAGCTGTCATTCCACTCATTGGCGTTAAAGAAAGCATTTCCCTTAATGTTTTTGGCTCACAGCAGTGACCAAACAGCTGAGGACCCAAGTCTTAGCTTTCTCCAAAACTGAAAACACAAGAAGATGTGAACATTGATGTGACATGAAATAACTGTTTGGCAGTCTGCCTTATCTTTCTTAAAATGGCACCTTCTTACTTGGTGTTACATATTCAGTCCTGTGCGCTTATTTTGCAGTTACTATGATTTTTCATCCTGCAAGCAATACAAAACTAGCATAGCTGAGGATGAGGAAACAGGAATCTGTACTTCTTCATGCATCATGAGCAGTCTTTTACCTTGCTGCGTATGTAAAAATGGTTGAGCTCTAGCAACCTGCTAAGGATGAAGATGATTCCCATTTGACTTCAGGTTCATTCATCATTCAGTGCTAGCAGTAATGAATAAACTTAAAGGGGAGAGCGATGACAAGATGTTATCCTTGTTTATTAATTTGGTCTGTAAATAGCTGTGAGACAGAAAGTGAGTGTTCATCCTGCTGCCAGCCTCACTTCTGAGTTTTGCTGTTCAGGTTTTCCTGTGTTCAGCTGACCTCAGTTCCAGCCAGTCACAGACAGCTGGTCTCATCCAGATCTTTTTAAGTTACAGAATCATTCAACAGCGATGCTGAAAAAAATCTATCAGAATTAAGTATCTGTAATTATTACTCTCTGGGATATTCTTGCTATTGTTAGAAACTTCCCACCATTTTCAGAACACTTTCTAAGAAATTTGTGAGAGACTTATGAACTAGCAGGTGAAAATGCAGATATGTGAATTTTTTTTCTACCATACAGATGATTTAAAATATAATTCCCAGCATATTTCAATTCTTTTTGTTATTAAACTTAATGATTAGTGTGAGTGACAAATCAAGTGATCAAGAACAAAAATATCTGCTATGTCTTGCCTAGAAACATACAGAATTTTTAGTCTGAATGAAAAGCTTATGGTCTTAACTTTAAAGTAAATTACCTCACTGTTGTAGCTTGTCAGGTAAGGGCAGAGTACGCTGAGCACTGTGCGCTGCAGAACTTTTAGCTGCCAAGTATTTTCTCCTCCTCCTCCTCCTCCTCCTTTTATTTGTGTGCTAACTTAAAGAGTAATGACTCTGCCCTCAGTGCAGTGCTATGGAGATGAAATCACCCCAGCGCTGACCAGCCCAATGTATTTCACTCAGTACCTGACACTGCTCAGCTCTTGAATAGAGTGCTTTTCTTTTCTTCTTGAATTGTAGGACTCCCCTGACTTTTTTTTCTGAATCAGTACAATCCTATGCAGAAAACATCTGAAATCTGTGACAATATGTGTTACAGGGTAGATGAAGACTGCAGTGCATGCTTGGCTGTTATTACTATTAGCAGTCATATTTTAGCTGAAACAATCACAAGGGAGTCCATCAGGCTGAAGGTATTAAGCCTCCAATGTAAACAAAAGATATATCTGTTTTCACTGTTTGTTCTTTGGTGTACCAGGATTTATATATGTATAAGGGGGAGAGAGGAAGTAATCATATGAGAGAGAAGCGGGGGGGGGGGGGAGGGGAGAGGGGGGCAGTGGGAAGAGAAAGCCCAGAAGCCCTTAAGATGCATTTTTTGTATCAGGTTCCAGACTTGATGGCGATGTTTTCTTCAGAGCCACTGATCAAAATATGATGTCAGTGCATCACTCAGGTAGTTGCAAAACTTTAGCATTTAGAGGAAGAATTGTTCTTTGTCCTTTTCTCATTTTGCCCAGCAGACTCTTAGCACTGCAGAAGATGTGATAAAGAAAAAGAAAAAAAAAAGGGCAAGTCACCTGCAATATTGCTCTTTGCCTGGGAACTGTTGTTATATGCATAGTGCATTATTTTACTTTAAAGAGGAAGGTTGCTTGCACTGGCTATGATAAACACTCAAAGCAATCCAGTAACCTCTCATAAAGTCTGCAAATTGAGCAATAAAGGCAATGGTTCTAACACCAAGACAAAAGGGAGAAACTGCTTTTACTTTTTTTTTCTGTAGTTAGACTTGTAAAAGAAGTTTGAATTCTATAAATTGCTTTAATATCGTGGACCAGGTGTGGTTTTATCTTAGTTACCATTCATGTCTCCCTCCTGTTTTGGTGGGGGGTTTTTTTGTGTGTTGCATAATCAGTGAATGCCCCAAGCTTTCCAAATTACTACTTACCTGTAATTAATCATGGCTAGACATTTTGTCCCAGCCTCAACCCCCCCCAGTTCTCCAGCTATTTTTATTTCCTCTGCCTCCTGTTCACGCGCAGAATATTATAGTGATGAAAATTAGTAAATGTAGGAAATAGGATCCCTGGAGATCCCTCAAAGTTTATAAGAGCTGTCTGAGTATGCAATGGAGACTTTGTAAATCAGGTCCAAGGTAATTTGTTGCATTTTAATCTCATGTTGTTTTCAACAATCTTTAAATTGGCATTAAAATGCTACATGGATTCTTTACACTAAAAGTGTGTCTATATGAGCAAGCTTGCTTATGGGATTCAGATGGCTTTTTTTCATATTTTTCTGAAGAAGAAGAAATGTTTTACTGGGAAGAAAACATTCTATCTAAACCTCAGGACAGCTAATAATGTGTATTCCTTTACATTATCACAAATACTATATTTTGCTCGGCTTTTGATCAAGTGGAAGAGGATATTGAAACTATACAGACACAATTGTTAATCTGAGGCATCTTTGTAAACTCTCCTATGAAGAGAATTCAAAAAGCGCAGTATTTTCATCTCCATTTTCTAATGGAAAACAATAAAAGGACATGAGAAAAATGAAGAATACACAGTATGATTTAATTAGGGGATAGGTGAAAAGTGGAAGAGCTGAAGAGGGAACAACATGGGGCTTGTGAGAAAGTGGAAGAGCAGGAGCAAGACGTTGAGGATTATCATGTGTGGGAATTCAATCATAGAGAGATCGGTCTTTGGCAGAAACTCATCCTAAAATGGCTATTACTTCTAATTAGTTTGACAGTTTCTGTATGTCATTGCATCATATTATGTGCACATCCTGTGACACATACTGCAGAGAAATGGAATCAGATAGTTTAGTATCATAATCATTTAGAGGAAGTACTGACTTTCCTTGTGGTCATGAAAGACCAACTAGAGTAATAGGTCATTGATCCTCACTGGGATCTTGGGCTGTATTGCATTAAAAGAAAAGAATTCATAATTGTCAATATAAGTAATGCAACTCTCATATGCTTGCCCCAGAGGAGAAACAATTATACTGACAAGACATCATAAAGTAAATCTTTGTTATAAAAATAATTTCTTAAGAATAATGTTTCATAGCAAAGTCTCAGGACTGATATAGATCACTTTCAGGTTTCATCCACTATCATCTCTATTTCAGAAGAATGCAAACAGTATTGTACAGAAACTTGTTGTCTGCTTGTATTTTTGAATATTTGCCATTCCTGCATATTTTGTAGAAAAGTATATTAAAATTATTTTTATTACTCACCTTAAAACAAACTATTTTAGTGGCTTCAGTCAAAGAGGTATCAATAGCATATTCTGGTTTTTCTGGGTTTCTACTCCTAAAACCAAAGATCCCAGCATCAGCTCCAAATGTTTTGAAAATCAGAGATTGGTTTAAATGAAGAGCTTACTGTCTCAACCACAAAGAAACACAAATACGTTGCAACTTGATAAAAACATTTGTTAGGCACTCTGTAAAACACTTGCTAGCTGTGACCAGGAATACTTGTGCAACTCAATTGTATTTGGAAATACCAAAGATAAGGGATAGATGTTCAAAAGGAAATACAAGCCACTGGCTAATAATGCTCCCTTTACCATTGTTTCAGGTTTTCCACTATGGTCAGTCAATACTGTAGCGTGAGAGTCATGGTCCTGGGGGACTCAGGGGTCTCCTTTGTCTAGTTACAGGCATGTGCAGAAGTTACAGATGTGGCAATGCCACTTTTTCTCAATTACTTGTCCACTTGGACAGCACCTTCGCTGTTGTCATGCTAGGAAGAAGGTAGTATGCCAAATGGAGAGAGGCTTGTTTCACCAGGTGGAAATATGACAGCATAGAACCTCTCTGAAAATCCTGAAGTAGTTTAAATCAAATATATGTTTGAACTTTCTATAGTGGACCTTACTAAACACTGGGCTGGAAGTATTTAGATTAAAAGGCTGTATTTTGAAACAATCTCTAATAATATAGACTATAGGGATTCATTTGGAAGAAAGCCAGCTTTATCCAAAGGACAGCATATTCAAAACATTATGAAATTGATTCCATTTCTCATAATTGGCAATAGAAATGCATCATTAGTATAGAGAATGGAGAATGCATTTCCCCATGATTGGGGACTTCATGGAGAGGCAGGCTCTAAGGCTGAAGATTTTGAGGGAGATTTTATTAGCACTGCTGCATGCTATTACTTCTTTAGAAAAGGGATTGCCAGTAAAGAATGAAAACTGACACTTCATCATAGTTTTGTGTTTCTTGGGGAACTACATCAATTTTTTTCGATCTATGATGTCATATACATCTTCTCCATCAATCTGGACACTTTATGTATCTTCAGTTGCTAAGGCGGATATCCTTGTCATCTTTACACATAAATATCCTCAATTTTTTCTTGCCAAAAAGACCTGAAAGATCTGGTTTGACAGTAAGGCCTGTCATCTTCACAAACTACAAATTATTTTTTGGTAGGCACTTAGTTGGGGACCAGCACTTATTTTATACTTACTAGGTATCTGTAAGCATAGCAGAATGCATAATGATTAGAAGCGTTGTCTCCTGGAAAACAAGGTGGCTAACCATATCGCAAGGATTCTCAACACAAAAAAACAAAAAAGATGTAAATAATGTATAATAGAACTGCCAGAATGCATACTGACTTCTATTTTAATTACAACTCCCTAGAAAAGACCTAATCTCAAGGAAATGCAAGTTTCATGGAGGCACTAAATCATCTAATCTTCTATTTTGTTAAATCTTTTTCATCTTCAGTCAAGGAAGTGAACATGGAACAGAAATGGGGGGATGGAGTCAATTGCAAGTCTTGTCACAGCATAAATAGAATGATGAAAACTGGAGGCCGCCCCTGTAAACAAAATGGGAAAGTATTTTGAAATTGCATTAAACATGTTTTCTTTCTTTGTAGGAAACTAAAGCAAAACAAAACAAAAAAATTCTTATTTTAATGATCTCAAGGGTATTTTTTGAAAAGACTCAACCACTTGACCACTTCATGCTTAGTCCCATTGTTGATCTAGAATGAATATTATCCCATAATTCAAGAAAGAGAAAGCTGTTATTATTTCTGGTCACATTAATTTTTTAGGGTTTTTTACATGTTTCTTTAATGATTACTGAAGGTTCAGCTAAGCAGTTATTTAACTGTTCCTGAGTTCAACAAATCACTTGATCTTTTATACCTGCCCTTACTTAACTTCCTTAACTTTCTTAAGAACCTTCTAGTGATGTAGTTCCGATATTTATAGTACCTACCTCCTCATGATTCTTATATGATTTCAGTTTCCGCTTCTGATGTATTAATGCTTGCAAATCACTTACGACCTTGTATAAATCCTTATAAGCTCAGTATAAATTATACTGATACAGCTGAAGAATGTATTTGCAATCCTCCAGGTTCTGTTGTGTTTATTGTGAGTCCTCTACAATCTTAAAACAGATTGTTTGTAGACAATTATTTTTTTTCTGAAGACCTTGGAAAACAATTAACTAATACCTTTCTGTTTCTGAACTCCCCTTCCTTAAAGATATGTGAACAGTTTCCTCACTGACTCTATTTCTGTTTATTTTGTGCCCTGAAGATCTTCCTTCAAGCAGTATAATACCTTGCTCAGAAGGAATTGGGGTAATTATTTCAACCCCAATTGGGGTTGTAATTTCAACTGGGTATTGTTGTTGCATGCACATGAGGCCATGTTGTCCTTTGATAAAGAAAAAACAAGAAGGGAAGTTCACATACAATGGAACACTGTTAACATACCTACATAGTGCATAGGATCATAGCACAAAGACACCAAAAGCTGGTACAGACCTGTTAATTGGTATAAGACCAGCTTAAAACAGATAGGGAAAAAAAGTACTACTTTACACAGCCACTAGTAAACTTTTGGAACTTGCTGCCAGAAGAGGCTGTGCAAGCAGACTTTATTGGTAGGTTCAGAAAAGGATTTAACAGATTCATGGAAAACAGGTCCATCAATGGATACTGTAAGCACTGTGCACCCTGTAACATTTTTAATGCAGTCATGGTAGATGGTGGGGGAGTGAAAGTTGAATTTGTGACAAAAGTGGCCACGCTTACGTGCTTGCCCTGAGCAGCATCTCTTATTGCCACTGTCCACAACAGGATGATGGAGCAGGTGGACTGTTGTTCTGATCCTACAGGACATTTCTTCTATTCTTATGTTCTTCAGAAGGCTTTTGGCAAGACTTATTTGCTCAGCCATGGTTCTTGCCTGTGAAGCCAGGCTGCTTTTCAGGGCTGAACTACAATCTTTGCACAGTGCACACAGTGGCTGGGGTTAGCAGCAGCTTATTTGTCTCTGCATTGTCTTCCATCTTCCATGTGCTAAAACGTAGTAGTATCATTTTCTCTAAAAATATACTGAGGTAAACATGAGGGAGAAATAAATATTTATGCTAGCAGACATTCATGAACACAAAAAGTAGTGTCCTGTGAATCAAATACTTACAAATATATTAAACCTGGAAACCAGGATTTCTAGCCATCAAGAATGAAGTTCTGGAATAGCTTTCAGATAAGAGTATTGGGAAAGAACAGACAAATTCTTCCTAATTTTGGATGTTGCTGTGGTTTAACCCCAATAGGCTGCTAAGCCCCACACAGCCGCTTGCTCACAGCCCCTCATTGGGACAGAGGAGAGAACTGGAAAAGTGCAAAACCTCATAGGTTGAGATAAAGACAGTTTAATAGGTAAAGCAAAAGCTGCATGCATGAGCAAAGCAAAGTAAGGAATTTATTCGCTACTTCCCATCGGTGGGCAGGTGTTCAGCCATCTCCAGGAAAGCAGAGAGACAAACATCACTCTTGTGGGTTTGCCTTCTTCCGCACACCCACAAAAGTAAAATGGGAAGCAATCTTCTGGGGCTGAGACTGGAGAGAAAATCAAAGTACAATGTGATAGTTACCTCTAAGGACTGAAGGGAAACAGAGGTCTTCTGAGGGGAGACAATTAGCAGATCATGTGTAATACCATAAAAATACAGTATTTCAAGGATGAGAACTTATAGATATAGAAAATAAGATGTTGTGGTTGTTGCAGTTAAAGGTTGAGGTCAGTCAGAACAGAAAGAGCTTACTGAAAAATAGGCTCAAATACCTAAGTTTTCTTAAAAATCAGTACAGATGTGGTTGGGGCCTTTACAGAAAGGAAATAAATAGCTGAGTATTAACTTCTCTTGGAATTTTACTTTTAATAGTATATGATATTACTTCTCTCCCCATCTATTGTCTCTTTATTGGCTACTTAAATAGTTTATTATTTAGAAGAAGGATGCTGGTATGCTTATTTTCCAGATGATGTCTAGCAAGAAATGTAATTTTTCCGTGTCTTCCAAAATGTCACCTGTGATACAGAAGTAGGATAAGTGTAATTTTTTGCAGAGAGCAGAATCCAACACCTCTGAATACAACATTTTTCATGTAAGACAGCTTTATGCTTACTAACAAACTCTGTTTTACAGAAACCCAAAAGTAAGGCTAAAAGGGCTCAGATATCATCTATATTAAGAATAAACGTGCTCAAATGAAACAATAGTTTGGCATAAAAAGACAAAGGAGAAGATAAGCATGAAAAATGCTTACCAGGAGATACAAATTTGGAAGACAGAACCAACCTACTTATCATACATATGAAGGAGATTTTGTGAGGTTACCTAATCAAGCACTCTATTCCAAGGTGTGATCAACCTAGATTTTTTCCCAAAATATTTGGTGTCATCGTTATACAAGCAACTGAAGAGGTGAGCTAAATCACAGCACCCTTATGTTCCCCATGGTGCCTTTGTGTGAAGCGTAGGTTGATTTCAGTGTGGTATGAGGTATATGCATAGATGTGATGTAAGGATGAACACTACAGGAAGTGCCAGTGAAAAGGCAGGAGCAAGGGTAGGTGTTTATACAATCAGGTTTTACTGAAATTTTCTAGGTGCAGTAAGTCCCATACTTCATAAAGTTTTCTGGACCAAATTCAACACTAAGTTATGCACTTTAGTACCTTATTGAACTCAACAGGCATATAGGGGCTGAAGTCAGCATTAACTATAGCCATCTGTTATTTTGTCATGCCATACTCAATTATTTTTATTTAGCTCTTTCAGTCATACGAAATAAAACTGTCAAAGTTGTCAAGAACTCCAAGAAATGAAGCCTCTAAGCTGCTGCTCCGAGATTTTTAATATTTCTTCCAATACGGATCCTTGTGCCTTAAAAACATGCCAGAAGCACATTCGCTCTGATAGTTTGATAGGACATTGTCCTGGTTTCGGCTGGGATAGAGTTAATTTTCTTCCTAGTAGCTGGTATAGTGCTGTGTTTTGCATTTAGTATGAGAATAATGTTGGTAACACACTGATGTTTTAGTTGTTGCTGACTAGTGCTTACACTAGTCAAGGACTTTTCAGCTTCCCACGCTCTGCCAGGTGCACAAGAAACTGGGAGGGGGCACAGCCCAGAGAGTTGACCCAAACTGGCCAAAGGGCTATTCCATACCATATGACAGCATGCTCAGTATAGAAACTGAGGACTGGGGGGAGTTGGCTGGGGGGCAGCGATCGCTGCTCGGGGACAGGCTGGGCATCAGTCGGCGGGTGGTGAGCGGTTGCATCACGTTTTTTTCTTGGGTTTTGTTCCTCTCTCTCTTGTTGTTTTCCTTTATTATTATTATTATTATTATTATTATTATTATTATTATTATTATTATTATTATTATTATTATTATTTTAAACTATTCTTATCTCAACCCACGAGTTTTCTCACTTTTTGCTCTTCAGATTCTCACCCCCATCCCACCAAGGGGGGAGTGAGTGAGCATCTGTGTGGTGCTTCGTTGCTGACTGGAGTTAAACCACGACAGACATGATCCAAAGGCTTGTGGATAGTTAGTAGAGTAGATAACTGCAAAGAATTCATAATTTATCTGCATAGATCTTGCAATAGTACATTCACTAGTACAGATATTAAAAACACACATTTCATTAGATAACTGCTTTTTGTGTGTACACAGTAAAATGTTACTGTTACTATAGTGCATTCAGATGTAAAAAAATGTAATTAAAAATGCTTGGGCTTTTAAATTAGATAATTTATGAAACAAGTGGTAATAATCAGTACGGTCCTTCATGATTTTCTTTCCCCGGAGCTAAGGTAGCCTGCTATTTCATGGGAAGTTCCAGCATGTATGAATGGATCATGGAATGAATACGGGTTTCTCTTTGTCAAAGCAATTAGGAAGAAAGACATTTAACTTTCTGGGGCATGTTGAATAATTGAATGGGTCATTTCATTTATTGTCCTTCATTTGATTACATCTGTTGAGAACAGAGTTTTCTCATGTTTCTGTCATAAGACAAAGCATTTAAAACTTTCTAAGGATGACTAGGCAGCTTTTTTGGCATTGTGAATTGTGGGTTATTCTTAATATATTTATTAACTATTATTTTTCAAAAGATCTTTTGAATTTTGAAATATTTTGAGGTAAAAGAATCATGCTGTTTTGAAAATGCCAAATTGACTTTTTAACTAACTTAAAAAGTTTCTTTGAGCAAGCTATTTTCCATTTCCAATGTCAATTTTTCTTGGAAAATTCCCATAGCACCCCATTTCAGCCCTAGGACCACAGGAGAACTTTCTTTCCTTGGCTTCAGCTGAATCCCAAGTAATCTTGTCTCCATAATCACCCAAGGTGGAAGGCACATCCCAATACAAGATTCAGCACTTCTCCCAAAGGAAATGCCACACATATTCCCTGTCCTACTTGAAATATTTTGAAACTGAGACAGAAAATTGATTGAATTGTTGATATATGCAAAGATCTAGAGGTGCTGGAGATCAGTTACAGCATAGTAGGATTCCTAGATTCCGTTCTTAAAATATTTTAAAATATCTTGGTATAGAAATGAGAAAAATTAACAGTCAAGAAGAGGAGTTGCTGGACCCCAAAAGAAGAGGAGCCCGAAATTTCTTTTTTTTCTGGGAACACTGAAGAAATGAAGTTTGTAAGAGCAGTTGCCCTGCTTGAAGGAGAGGCCTTCTGTCTCCACTGTTTTGTTGGAAGAAGACTATGAGCAAATACTCAGCAAAGGGAGATTTTCCCCGGAAATTGATCCATATTGTTCAAAAGAAAGCTGAGCCCAGTTTGCTGTCTCCATTATTCACCTTTTGCTGTGGTTATTCAGTTTCTCACAAACTCCTATTTGAGAGGAAAGTCGGGAAGTCCTTTCAGGCAAGAGCCCTGTAGAACCAGTCTAGACTATCGCAATCTTCTTCCTGGTGGATTCTTTAAATGAGACATATTTCTCACTAATTTCTCAATGTATCTCACTTCATATCTCTAGCGCACATGGAATCAGTAAGTGCATGATAGCGTTAGCATATCTTCTGGCCTTCAGGGTTCCTTCTGAGTTGCCAGAGGTTTCTGTGTCTCATCTCTTGCCAAGCAGAGAAAAGGGAAGAAATGGAGCAGGCTTCCTGTCAACTCAGAAACTCTCACCAAACTGCTTGCATGAATTCTGTGGTGATACAGTTTCAGCATCAGGCATCTTAAAGTGTTCAGCTCAATCCCATATGCCTGGTCATACTGGAAAGTGTTGTTTAGACACTCTGCCTTTGGAAGACTCGTGGTGTTTTAAGTTTTTTGTAAAAAAAAGATCAATATGTTATTAACTTTTTAAAAAAATAGGCATTTTATTAGCAAATTGCTGAATTATATACTGTATAGCTTATCAAGTATTCATTTTCTGATCACTATTAAAGCATATAATCCTCATAAGGATGTTTATAATGATTCAAATTAACCTGCATTTAATTAAGAAGGTTGGTGTTACGGGATTACAAGATTTGAGAGGTGTCCAAAGCAAATTTATCTCCTAATGTAATTTTAAAGTTTTTTCATCTTAAAGGTCGGGGAGGGATAGACTGTATGAAGTGAGAAAGGAGACCTAAGTCTCAATCCCAGAAAAAAGTGTGAATTAAACATATATTTGCATGGCTAATTTAAACTGGTTTCTTCTTCAAAGAAGGTTTGAAGTTCCTGCAAGTGACTTAAGTCACATATGCTAAATGCAAATGCCAGTGTTTCTTTTGTACAGTTCATTGTCATTGAGGGTATCTAAAATTTGTTCATCATTCTTTGGGTGTGACTATTTGTGAATATGATGCTTGTGTATTAAGGTAATTTAATCTAATCTATTCAGTCTTTTATAATTTCTAAACAAGGATTACTGCTGCATTATCGGCCTCATGTCTTTGGTATAATTTATCTTAATTAAGAGACATCAAAGGATGGGTTTGTTTATATTAGTAATTAGGGTGGTGGGATTAGATGGTCTTTCATCGTATTGTTTAGATTTTGAGGAGGTGAGTGCTTTCAAAAATAAAAATTTTTTTGAGTGCTCTCAAAAATAAAAATAAAAATCCAGGCTGCTTCCCTGTTTTACTTGTGCATTTTCCACTGAAACAAACCCCTTGCAAGCCCTTGTTTGCACGTAGCTGATAGTTGCACCTACACATAAGGTTTGCTTACCCAACCAAAACACCTGTTACATTGTAGTTAAGTGCATGTTGCTAAAAGTTGGTGGCACTTTCTCATGTTTTTTTACCAGGGTGCTAGAGAAGAAGCTTAACTGCCTTAAGATCAGTCTTAATGGTAAGAGTTCAAACTTCTCCTTCTTTTGCTGTTAGGAATATGAGAACAATATATTTCATAGGACCTCAGCCCGTCCAATGACAGTGTGGAAAAAAAGGTGAATTGAGTTATGACTCTCCATCAGTTTATATGATCCGGTATAGTAATGAGAAATTTTCCATAATACCCCTTGGCAGCCGGATCAAGGGTGAGTCACTAGCTCCAACTTAACTTGTAAGGGTATCTGAGGTGACAAGACAAGTGGGAAAGGGACAAGAGAGCTATAAGAATCCCTGGGAACAGCAAATTCAAATGGAAATAAAAGTTTTCGGCCTAGAGTATATTGTTGGCAGTTTACAATTCCTAAGAAGGGCAGAGCCCTGGGAACATGGTGCATCTAAAAGTATGGCTTTTGTCCTGCATAGTCTGTTCATAAAAAAGTTAACTAAATTTTATCAAAACATTTCAAAAGTTAGCTAGTTCTGCTTTAATCCTCGCTTTTGTTTGGCCTGTTTTTAATCCTGTTAATTAGAGCTTGCATATTTCCAAGTAACTTGCTTCCAGATTATTAAGGCTGCTGCCAAAATTGTATTGTTCATTAAATTCTCTGTAATATTAGCTCTTCTTAGCAGTTCTAATATAAATAAAATTCTTGCCAGATATTTTTGGAAGAGAGAAAACAGTAATACTTGGCACGTCTACACCCTTCACAATGTTTTTTACAGACATTCATTTGCAGATATTAGCTGAACTAAACCGCTTTATACCTCTCTCAGATAGATTATGGAAATTCAGGGATTACAGCAGAGGTGCTTGCATAGTAGAAAGCTGGGTCTTATGAGAGATGGACAATCATATAGCTTTGAAATGGGAATACTTGGGAGTTTGTATTCTTCAAACCACTGCTAATGATTAAATAATATGTGTTTAACACTCGTCGTGGTTTAACACCAGCTGGCAACTGAGCACCACACAGCCGCTCATTCACTCCTGTCACAGTGGGATGGGGGAGAGAATCGGAAAAGTGAGAAAACTTGTGGGTTGAGATAAAGACAGTTTAATAAGTAAAGCAAAAGCCACGCACACAAGGAAAGCAAAATAAGGAATTCATTCACTACTTCCCATCAGCAGGCAGATCAGCATCCATCTCCAAGAAAGCAGGCTCCATCATGCGTAATGGTTACTTGGGAAGACAAAACACCGTAACTCCAAACGCCCCCCCCTTCCTTCTTCTTTCCCCAGCTTTATATGCTGAGCATGACGCCATATGGTATGGGATATCCCTTTGGTCAGTTGGGGTCAGCTGTCCCAGTTGTTTCCCCTCCCAGCTTCTTGTGCAGCCCCAGCCTACTCGCTGGTGGGGTGGGGTGAGAAGCAGAAAAGGCCTTGACTCTGTGTAAGCACTGCTCAGCAATAACAAGAACATCCCTGTATCATCAACACTGCTTCTAGCACAAATCCAAACCATAGCCCCATACTAGCTTCTTATGAAGAACATTAACTCTACCCCAGCCAAAACCAGCGCATTCTCCACCCCTTATTCCATACCATGTGCCTCATGCTCAGGTCCCACAACTGTCCAATACATCCTCATTAACTACCACCCCTCTTCCCATCCTTTGATACAATACACAGATATCATTCCCTTAGTCTATCTGACCACCCCTATGAAATGCCCATAAGATGTCCACAAAACGTCCATTGATTTCATTTAGCCCATGACTTTGGGCTCCATCTCTTATGGTGGTCACTCAGGACAGGAGAGGTAGCGTGTTGTGTGGAGTTACTGGGCACCAAAGCCAGCTCAGGTCGGGTCACTGCTGCACTTGCACTGCTTCTTGTA
Source organism: Ciconia boyciana (assembly GCF_034638445.1). Lineage (NCBI taxonomy): Eukaryota > Metazoa > Chordata > Aves > Ciconiiformes > Ciconiidae > Ciconia > Ciconia boyciana. The sequence continues at coordinate 103,582,031 of NC_132935.1, read as the reverse complement.
AGGCTTGTCCTCCATTGCTTCAGGTGGTTCCTGCTATAGTAATTCCTATAACTTGCAACTCAGATCATGGGTTACAATAATTTAAAGCTATATCCATTACAATCTCCACCCCTGGTCCCTTTGGACCAGATCATAGGGTTTAGCATTGCAATGAACTCCTCCCCTTGCCCCTGCTCTGGCTTGGACTTATCCGCAGACTGCAGTCCCTTAGGGGTGTACCTGTTCCAAGTGGAGCCTTATCTATGAGCCACATGAGTCTCTCCAGAGGTATACCTGCTGCGGCATAGACATAACCACAGCCACAGACCCTTTGAGATGTACCTGCTCTGGCATGGGCTTATCCATGGCCACAGATGCTTCAGGGTGTCCTGCTCCCACATGGACTCATCCACAGGTCACAGTTCCTTCAACTCGAGTTCACACTGGAGTTCCAACCTGTCCACTACAGCAGCACAGAAACAGCAGCGATGCCCTGGCCATCTGCCAGCCCAGGCACACAGCCATTGCTGTTATCAGAATGTTCCCAGGCACAGCAGAGTAAGATGATAAGCAGTACAGCAGCACAGCAAGCAGCAAAAGCAAAAAGCAGCCAGTAACGAGCCCTAGACTCTAATACACAGTAAGGCAAGCAAGCCCCATGGCAAGCACAGGAGCCTGCTGATTAATAGCTAAACAGCAATAACAGCTATAAATTCTATCTATCTAGCACATTCCAATCAAATCTGTCGTTATCTCGAACCCTTCGAGCCCCACGTTGGATGCCAAAAAGGACTGTCATGGTTTAACCCCAGCTGGCAACTAAGCACCACGCAGCCGCTCGCTCACTCCCCCCCCCGGTGGGATGGGGGAGAGAATCAGAAGAGCAAAAGTAAGAAAACTCATGGGTTGAGATAAAGACAGTTTAATAGGGAAAGCAAAAGCCGCGCACACAAACAAAGCAAAGCAAGGAATTCCTTCACTACTTCCCATGGGCAGGCAGGTGTTCAGCCATCTCCAGGAAAGCAGGGCTCCATCACACGTAGTGGTTACTTGGGAAGACAAATGCCATCACTCTGAACGTCCCCCCTTCCTTCTTCTTCCCCCAGCTGTATATGCTGAGCATGACGCCATATGGTATGGGATATCCCTTTGGTCAGTTGGGGTCAGCTGTCCCAGCTGTGCCCCCTCTCAGCTTCTTGTGCACCCCCAGCCTACTCGCTGGTGGGGTGGGGTGAGAAGCAGAAAAGTGCTTGTCTCTGTGTAAGCACTGCTCAGCAGGAATGAAAATGTCCCTGTGTTATCAACACTGTTCCCAGCACAAATCCAAACCATAGCCCCATACTAGCTACTATGAAGAAAATTAACTCTACCCCAGCCAAAACCAGCACACACTGCAGTTTCAATCCAGTAGGTGTTTTATTTGTATTCTCAAAACAATTCCAGTTCCTCAGCTCATGTAACCATATCTTTTAAATTTAAGTCCGTTCCTACCTGTAGTATGTTCTTTATGTGTTTTCCTGTGTAGGATTGGACTGATAATTAAGTGATGTCTAACAAAATTGGAGGAAATAAATTACCCCAGGAGCAGAAGTCTGGTTGTATGAAATGATTATATAAACAAATTAATAGTGATACAGAATCTTATCATTACTTTGACTATGTCATTTGCTGATATATGCATAATGCATTTCTTTTTTACATACCACAGAATGCTTATAAAGAGTAAGTAGATGATCATAATCAAAACAATGATAAATCTTACACTAATATCTGCTGCTTTCATTCAAAGGCACCCTGAAGCACTTTGCAGACTGTTATATATAGGAAAAGAAATTAGAAATAGAAAATTACACTGAGATTTCATCAATATCTCCTGGTAATAATTACAGGATTTGATCAGATTCATTCATCTCCCATTTGGCTATTAATAGGAATATGACACACTCTGAATTCAATCTTTATTCTCTTAAGGGAATTTTCTTTGGTGAGGAAAAACTTCAGAGACTTTCTCCACCCTCTTAATGTGCAAAGTCTTTAAATACCGGCAGAAGCATTATCACTTGCAGGAATTGAGTGTTCCAGCTGTGATTATTTCTAAATGTGTAGTACAAAGTCAAGCATTTTAATCAGTCTTTGGTTTATAACTTTTTTGACTTTGTCAGCGCTGATTAGCATGTCCAGAGGAACTACAAGTACCTTAGAAAAGCATAACAGAGCCACTCAGTCTCTTGAGTGTGTTTGTCCTTTTGGTGCACGCGTGGGCCAAAAGCTATCATTATCCCTTTTTTGTTAAGAGCAAACAAACTACGCAGGTTCTGCTGGTGAAAAGACAACACAGTTCTCTCAACTCTTAGTCCAGTTCTCCCAGCCCTCAATAGCTCCTGTGCAGAGGAGAATGCATTTCCTACAACCATGAGACAAGTAAGCGGTTGTCAGAAAAAAAGGCTGTTCCTGAAAAGAACTCTAACTTTTGGATTTATTGTCATGGCAACAGCTTTAAAGTGACCATATCACTAAATGCATAAATAAAATATTAAAATGAGTGGAAACAGTAAAGAGGGAGAAAATCATTACTGCTCCTTTTTATTTGCTTCAAAGGAGGTGAAAGCTATTGGTGACAGGAGAAGGGCTGCCCTTTGACATCCTTATTTGGAGCTGAAATATTAGCTCTTTTTGTGAGAGGGGAAGGAAAGAAGAGAAATGCCAATAGTTTTCTTTTTACCGCTCTTTGAAGAATTCTTTATTTTAAATAGACACGTCCATCTTTAAAGCATTCTTTGAAAGAGTAGCAATCAGTAGAGAAAGCCAGTCTCAGAGGAAAATCTCAGAAAGAGAGAAGTGATGACCTACATTTATCCTCTATTAGAAGGGAGTGGGTCCCATGGATACAAGTCTTTAGCAGAGATGGAAGATTAGGTCTACATACCTGGCTTTGTTATTCACCCTTTTCTTTCTTAAAGGGAAAGTCCTTTAATCTCACTTTTCTTATATCGCCTGTCTCCAAATTGATGAATACGATACCTTTGTAAAGGGCATTGCAATCTGTGGCTGAAAAGCGGTGTGCTACAGCCTAGCACAATCTGCAGAAGCAGCCTGTGAGGGTTACTCCTCTCCATTTTCCTTCCTCTCTAGCAGTCCCCTGTAGCAGCCTTACCAACATAGCACCCGGTATAGCTGTGTCCAACTGGAGACGGTTAATGATCTCCGCAATGCAAAGGGCCCACGGAGAAAGGCAAGTGCTCTGAAGGGGAAGAACATACAGATTAAGGAAAACAGTCATCTACTGTTTGAAGAACTCTAGTAATTAAATCTCTAATTACGCTGTTCATCACAGAGAACAGACAGGAGTTCCAATGAACTGTTGTTCGAAAATGTGATGGTTATTTTCTTAATTACTTCAGTTGTGCTTCTTTTAAAAAGAATGTTTTGCCTTCCATCTCTTCAGAAGGACCCAGTGAGGATGATGACTGGAGATGTTACTGGAAAATACTGCTGTGCACTGGAAGACTCCGAGCATTACCACAGATCATGCACATCCCTGCTGTGCTTCCCCGTTGTTAGCAATCTAATGAGTCAGATCATGGAGTCATCTGAGTTAGAGATGAAAAAGACTTTCAGTTTTCTTAAAACCTTACCAGTTCCCAGTTATACTCATACTGTGCACTTCAGTAACTTCTCCAGATCCTGAATTCATCCTTCATCCTATGGTATTTTTGAACAAAGGAATTGATTTTTAGATTAAAAAGTTGCTTACTTTAGATACTCAATTACATGGCAAGGTACAGCTAAAAAGAAAGAGGAAAAATAAAAAGATAGAGAAATAGATGGATTTATTTTGCTTCCTCTTAATTTCTTTTGTGTCAAAAAGTATAGTCCTAACACTATATATAGTGCATTTTTTCCTGTGTGGATAGTTTGGGCCTTCCATGTGTTTATGTCAGGGAAAAAAAAAAAAAAAAAAGAAAAAGCACCTGAGAGATAAGGTACCTAATTAAATTTGGTTTATTTTATTTTCTGTTTGGAAGAAACAGCACTCAACATGCCAGCTGGATTCAGCTCTGGAAATGATACAGGAAAAATGTTGTAACTGTGCATAGTGATTTGGCCTAGGCGTGAAAAAGGCACGAGGTTACTCACAGCAGTTGAAATGAGGAGCTTTTAGAGATGACTATAAATTGAATTTTAGTGATCTTGCTAACTAAAATGGGGTTTGAGCTGCATACTTGTGGTTGGATTAACAAGTTTAGATTTTTTGGACTTAGGCACTTAGTGTTAGAAAAGACAGGACTAAGATGACAAGCCTTTTCAGATAATTAGACTTCAATTTCTCTTTTTTAATATAATAGTAAAAATGTTAAATATAAAAGAAGCACTGTTTCCTTGGTATGCAGAGGTTTTATTGTTAGGATAATAACTGGCAGCAACTAGAGCAAAAAGGATACACTTCTAGGAAGCATTAGGATTTTTTTCCGTCTCAGAAGACATCAGCAAGGAGATCAACAGCAAAGTGTTACCCACTGGAATGGAGCTGGTCAGTCTGGAAAGCAGGAAGACCCACACAAGCCCAGCTGAGTCCAGGACTGGCCACAAAGCAAGCTGCTACTCTGTGTTCCTGGGTGACAGTAGCTGCTATCCATCTGTTTTCCAGTAAACGGGCAGCATTATTGCTCAAACTGATGTTGTTTGAGACAGGTTTTTAGGCAGTAACACTGTACCGGTGTAATTATTACATACCTATTCTTTTGGTGCTTAGTTCATTGGACAATAATAATGATCAAGGAAATTATTGTTATATATTTCACAATTGCTTTATTTTTCTCTCTCTGTAATTCAGGAGAAAGGACACTGGGATGTTGTCATACAAAGAGCACCTACCAGTGAGTCAGGTAGTGGTTGGAGACGTTGACCGGCCTGGGTCTGAAGCCAAGATATCTGTGGGTCCTGTGCGTTGTCAAGGAGATCGTAAGTTATCTGGTTTTCTTCCACTTACTCCTGGGTAGAAAGCAAACTAAATTGGAAATCGGTAACTTTGTAGACACCCCATGCAAATTTAGAGAAGTGGCTGTCTACTCAGACTTTTTTCTGTGAAAGCATGATGTGATTTGGGAAATTTTGTCTATGAAACTGCACATATAATGGCTCATCTTTGCATTTAAAATATTGATATTTGTCTTTATTTTATGGTAAATGTGGCAACTTTGATTATTCAGCTAAGTTTATGTAGATATAAGCAGTAATACAGATTGCATAAGAACATCTCTCAGCATCTGTGCTTCTGTTGAGTGCTCTTGTCAGTGTCATTATCATTGCTATGCATATCACTGTAAACTGTATTTACGGGATATAAATAGTAGCATGATGGCAAAACCTATGGCTGTAAACTCTGTTTACAGGTGTATGAAGTTTGACAAGATTTTTATCAAGTGTTAACCGTATCAGGGCTAGATGTTTCCAGGTAAAGCATTGGGAGTTTTTTGTAGTAGTCTCTGATTTCCAGGCTGAGTGCTGATAGGAGGTGTACATCCTCCAGTTTGATCAGCAGGTGATAGAGTAAATCAATATAATGGATAAATTTCCACTTCACACACACACAAAAGTTGGGATGCATTTAGGAGGACTGTATTCTTCCTTCAATCTATTTTATATTTCAGAAGGTGAAATTCACCACCGAAGGCAGAACAACTGCTTTGTCAGTCACACTTCAAAAACTTAAACTCTATGCAGTTGGCACACATGTTAAACTTGTCCTCTGCATTTGAAGGCCATTCTGTTACAAGAAAGGTTGCCTGATTTAATTTACAATAACTAATATTTGCATGGTCTATAAGGAATACAAAATCCATCCTGAGATGCTGGTAAAGAGTACTATAAGTCAGGCTATGAGATTGCAGTGATGTAGAAATATTGAATGGTTGGGCATAGTACATGGAAGTTGAACAACCTGGTTCTAACCAGCATCTAACATGGCATGACAGGGATGAGTACGGTTTATCCTCCGTCCTCTGCCCCTTTACAGCTACATGCTTTTCCATCTGCATGTTTCCAAGTACTTTACCAAGGAGGTCAGTATCATTATCCCTGCCTTAAGCTAAAGTAATTAATCCCAACTGACAGGAAATCACGTACTCAGAGTCATCCAGCAGGACAAGTACAAAAGGGAGTTTTCTGGGTCCCAGTCCGGTGCCTCAAAACCTTAGGCCATTGCTCAGTGATACAACTGAATGTGGTTAGTCTCTTCTTCTGTTCGTGATCTTTCTGGGTTGCGCAAATGATCCCTCCAGCTCTTGTTAATGAATTTGATGCCTAACGAGCAGAAACAAATATCATGGGATGTTTGCAAACTTTCACATTGCCTATTTGGTGCTTGTTATTTATGGTGTTTGACTAATCACAGGTCAGTTTGTGTTTGTTTCTTTCTGAGCTATGTTTGACAAACATTTTCGTAATAGGCTCTTACAACTGATGACTAAGAAATAACGAATAGCATTTTTCTTGCACCTGTATTCCTCATATCCTGAATCTGAGTGCTGCTAGAAATATCAGTCTCTAAAGTGTGAGCCATTTCTAAATATTAGTACAAATGAAACCTCATTTGAGCAGACAGTAGCCTTTATTAGAGTGTAACTGAGTGACACAGCCATTTGGGAAACTGAACAGGTGTATTCCTAACATCCTGATTAATTGCATTTTCTGTTTGAACCTTACAGATATGATTTGTAGTTTTAAAAAAAACTTTGCCTATGAATAAATTTGAATTTACTTCCATGACCATATATTATTGTGAAAAAAATGGTATAAGTTTTCTCACAGGAGATAATACAAACCCCAGTCCTTTGCAGTTAGTAAAAGCTCCCATTTTATATTCCGAGTGCATTTACTATGCATTCTCCTTCGTATTCTTTCTTGACTGTATACAACAGCTGCTGTACCCCAGACCAGTACTGGCTCACCATGGATTAGAGCTTGTGGAAAACAAGGTTTCTGTCCTGGGGAAAATTCCAAGATTTCAACATGTGCTTTTGTTCCAAAGGGAAGAGAGATCCAAAGTGCTGAATTTGTGGAAAGGGATTTAAAAAAAAAAATTAATCCATTTTTTGTATATTACATGCATCAAAACCAACATTATTAATACTAAAGATGTTGAGTCTTTTGTCACAGCACAGGAAGTTCAGTTGCATGTGTGTTCTATGTAGTTATCATTGTATAATTTTTGAAGGTGGTAAATGAAACTCAGTTAGAGGTATGAAGACTGGCAAAGACATACATATTTTTGGTCTGCTTGGAAGGAAGGTGGAAAAGGTAAGAATGCGTAACTAGTCAAATACAAATTTACCTATTTAGAAGGATTTCTCATTGTGGTTGTAGAGCCTGCCAGTACTGTGACAACTTACCTCATATTGCCCTGAGGGTTGTCCATGGCATGTGATGTATCAACCGATGGTCCAGTGATATTTTGCAGCACGTGAAGGGCCAGACTTACAGTATAATTTGCCACACACTTCATAGCTACTTCTATGTAACATCTAGAGACACTGACATGTCACCTAGGCCCAGTCACAGCTGTACCTGAGAGCTGTAAGAGTACGGCAGAGTTGCTGGCCTTTGCAGTCCATAAGAATAGACAGCTGAAAGCTTGCTATTCGAGGCAAGGAGGATTAAAGAAAGCAAAGACATGTCTTGTCTCATGCAGTTCCCTTCCTCCCATACCCATCAAATTCTTAAAGAATCAACTAATCACTTGGGCCCACAACAATTAACCATTCCTACACTATTGACTGACCGAAGTAAATCTGAAAATCCTTCATCTCAGTGCCATTTGCTTGACACAAACTAAGGAACATTAGGAATGTAGTGCACTTATTGCAGAATTGTAATTGTTCTCCTGTTGCAAAAATCGCTAGATTCTTCTTTCAGAAATATAGATTTTATTTTGGTCCCACAAATGACAATTTCATTTTTCTATTCCTCTGATTTATGACCTGATTAAGGCTGCTCTGGGCAAGCTCGGATGGTGGCTATTTGTTGGAAATAAAATCAGAAAACGTGGCCATGCATGATTATCCATCTTTGTGTTCCAGAGTACTTTTCATATTTAACTGCACCTCACAAAACACTATTTGCATCCTGAAAAGTAGTCAGGAAAAAGGACCTTTATTATCCCTTTAAAAATCTGCTTAAGCTGCCATGTTCTACCAAAATGATGAAGATTCATCTGGTCATTGTGGCAAAAATCCCATAAATCTTGCCTGGGGCCTGTCTTGTACCTTGGATAAAATATCCAGGATGTCTCTTTTCCATTTGCTATTTTAGTGTTGAGGAATGCTTTCTAAATATTTCATTATTTTTCTAAGTGGTGACCTACCAGGAGAGCACACTTACCCAATTTTATGGAGAACAGGTGCATAACCAGGATATGGATTTGGTGGGGTTGTTGGCATTATATTGCATCCAAAGATCGAACAAGGATTTTGAGCAAATGTCAAGTCTATCCAGGCTTAAAGCAAAGCTGTCCGTCCTGGCCACTGCTATATAAGCATTGTACTTACAGAATGGCAACGGCAGTTTATCAGCGGATTCTCAAAATTCTCTAAGCTGAACTGGAATGAAAAATGGAACCAGGAAGAACATGTATCTATGTGAATTTGACGTTCACCAGTCCTGAGACTCCATAGTAATATTGGATAAGGAAACTACTCTTGTTTTTCTGAAGTGAATGTGTTCAGTGCAGGATCTAGAAAAAAGGGCCAACGTAGAACCACTAATTCATCAGCTTTACTCTTCAAGTATCTTTGAGACACTGATTAAAATCCCTTCACAGACCTATTACAGTTGTACTAATACTCATGCAATAGCACCTGGACTCCTCAGCACCGCTGCATTTGGCCTTGTCCAAACCAGTAATATAAAGACCTTGTCTATCTCTTTATGTTATTGCACTGTAATGCAAAGGGGCATCTTGATCCTTCTCCCTTTAGAGAAGGACACAAGTATGTTGGGGTTTTTTTATCTGTCTAAGCTGAGCCTGAGGTGGTAGATCAAGGCTACAAAAATGGATCTGGTAGTTTCTTCTGAAACCAAACTGAAGAGCTTAGCTTACTATGTTGGGGCTATTGCTACAGAGATTTCATCAATAATCGTATTGAATGAAAATTACTTTTGTGACTTTTGGCACCTTTTTGAGACTTTCTTTTCATTTCCCTTAGGAAAATACTAGTGTTCTCAAAGCTCCTGTGTTTCTAACCTGCTAAGAGTATCCTTTTCCCAAGGATTTTGATTCGAGTCTGCTCTTTATAAGCCCAGAGGGGAACAGACTGACTATTCTGCTCTAGATTTGCGTTTCTCCTTGAGTCTGTTTTCCTTTTGTCCCATTTCCGCTATAGCAAATACAGAATTTAAGGGGGAGATTTTTTTTACACAGCTCAGATTTATGTTTTTTCCATCTCCTCCGGTGTAGTTTTTACCCTCCCAGTAAGACTTCGATTTCTGAGCCATGAATCATTTTTCGTGTTTTACTTCTATTATCTTTAATCTTCAAAATGTGGAGGAGAAGGCAGCTGCATTGACTGTGGTTTATACCTTAAGTTCTTTTATTCAGTGATTTTGACCATGGCTCATCATTACTGCTTTCATAACTTGATGCTTTGTTTCTTTCACTTCTAAATATCGCTTTTGGCTTTACTCTTGTATTTCCTTTTAAAATGTTCCAGTAGAGTTGGCTTATTTAATCAGACAGTGGTGTGGACATGGGCATTTTTCGTGACTCTGCGTTTGTATTAAAACCACTCTATAGATACCTAAAACAGACAGCCACTGCCAGGGTCAGTGCTCACAGGCTGGTATCCTTGCTAAGGTGTGATTTTGTGTTCCTTAAGTACTTCTTATGCATCACATGTGCAGGTTGGTGACTCAGAACTGTTAGCTGTCATGAAAAATAAATTTACTGTTTCATATGCATGCTTAGTCTATTTTCATTACATTCCAAATTGAGGACACTTTCAATATCTTGAACTTGTTTTTCAATGGTACCACCTGAGTTTCAGAAAAAATAGCACTGCCTTACAGTGCAGTTTTCAGTTACACATTAAACCTATGAACAAGGTCAATATTCTAGTAGGATATGCAATGTGTTGACTCAATCAGACCAGCAGTGATGTTACTGTTACATACATAGGTAAGGTAAGCTGGAGAGTATCCCAGTAAAAAAACAATTTGAATTGGTAAAAGATCCATCTGAAATTTCAGTAGAAGTGATTTACTCCTACTGTATCTTAGACAGCATTCCAGTAATATAGTGACTTGTCTTGCAGGTTACTGGAAGTGAAAACACTGTATCAAATGAAAATTAACATCAATGATACCCCCAAAAAAGTAAATCAAACCTGAGTGCTTGCAGCTGGCCTCTTAAATGTATAATTAGATGTGAAAAATACAAAAATTTGGTTTTTGAAACTTCTGAAGCAATGATTCCACTGGAAGCTTGTGTGATGGGATTACACATCTGAAATTTAGGCAATTCCCATTTGAGGTTTAATTACTTATCTGCTAGTCAGGTTAGAAAACTAACCAAAATCTCTAGATTTTTCTACATTTCCCTATTTTTTGCTTGTATTGCTAGATATATCTACATACATTTATTTTTTATGAATTTCTTATGACTTTCCAATCAATTGTGAGAAGTTCAGTAGGGTAAATACAGGACGAAACTCGATCCATCTGTGAGTTTAACTTTTTTCCCCAGTAACTGTAGCCGCCTTTAGTAAACATAAAAATTTGTCTGCTGAATTTCCACAGTTCTTAGCCCAGCATGTCTTTATCTGTTGCACTGGATTGTACATTGTGCAATTCAAGTGGAATACAAATTCATCCAAAGAACATCAGGACATTGTGCTCGCTGTTTATCACAGTCATTCCAATGCTACCAGCAAAACAGGAGAAAGAAAAGTTTCCTTTCAATAAAAGCAGCCTGACAACCAAGAAGTACTATTTCAGACTCATTTGATTTTTTCAGTGGATTTTGTTGAAGGTGATAAAATAAGAGTGTTCACTTACAATTTGTTTAGGGATCATCCAGTTCAGTTAATCAAATTGCTGTGATCATTCTTCATGTGCAGTTGCTTTCTCAGAGACCCAAGAGAAAAGAACAACCCACTAGGTCATCCTTCTAAAAATTGCTAAGTAAACAAATCCACTCTTTTACAGTTGTTTAATATCTGATTTAAATAATGTCATTTCCCATAGCTAAGTCTATCTCTTTCTCTTCACCTTTAACTCTGTTTCATACTGCATAATTTGCTTTTATTGTCAAGTTTAACTAGAATTTATTTTAGTATTTGTGCGGAAATGTTTTCAACAGCCAGCAGTGCTGGAATGCCCTCCTGCAGGGCCTTTATGTTTCTGAGAGAACTCTTCCTTTTCTCACCTCCCAGGAAATCTCAGACCGTGACCATTTGTTTCATACAAGTATAGGCCATTTCTGGCCATGTGAATAAAACTTTGCCTGTCCTGAAAATAGGAGCTGAAAAGCCTCCATTGTTCACATGAATTTAGGGCATTTCTCTCTCACGCTGAAATATGCAGAGATTTAAAGGTGGACATAGGATAGAGTATGTCCTCTCGTGGCTTCTGTTACACAGGTTCTCATATCCTTCCTAAGCACCAGAGTGCTCCAAGTGCTGGCTTTTTGGCTGGTAGTTTTGTCATCCTTTTTCATTTGCAACCAATTCTCAGAAGCACTATAATTACATTCAGAAGTGATTCTCTGATGTCGTAAATCAGAAACCTTTGAGTTTAATTTATAACTTACTGTTATATAAGTTTTCAACAAGATAAGCTCTACCTTAGATGATCCATGGTGGACAGTACCAAGATGAGAAGACCTAATGTCTCTGGAATTGGAAATCAGCTTGGAATTGTCTTGAGGTTTGGGGGGTGAGGGGTGGTAGGCAGTGTGAACTGCATTGGAACTTGTATGGCTGAAATTATTTAAGTTCCAAATATATTTTCTTTCTTCATAATACTTAATCTCAGCTAATCATTCTAGATACTTTGCTCCTACTCCTTTGCGTTTGTACAACAGGATACATTTTGGCCTAGAAAATTGGGAGGAAATAGTCTCTAGAACACTGTAAGGTTCATTGAGAGCTCTTTCTACATACCACGCTGAATGTAAGGTTCCTTTTACATAATCTCAAAAATCCAACGAGGAATGGGTAACGATTTTATTACCAATTTAATGATTTCGGTATTTATCTGAATTTAATGATCTGTATTATCTGAATTTAATGATTTCTGTGTTCGTGCACTCATTATAAGCTGTCAACATTTCTACTGTAAAACACCTTTTTTTGAGGTTTATAACATGGCCATAAAATTCTCTTTCAGTTCAAACTTTGCATACAAGTGTATTCATGGAATAAATACTTTTAAAGTGACCCAGTTTTAACATAAATCATATTGACTCACAGGTAACATATGAATATTCTCTAATGTATCCCGCTCACTGGCAGGTTTTGTTCTGTTCGCTTTCTGAAAGCAAACCCGACCCATGAACACTATTCATTTTATAGAGCAGGAAGAAATACAGATCACATAAAATGTAACCATCAGCCTAGAAGGACATGTCTTTTTATGTCTGACTGAAGCAGCAGGATGCCTACAAATACTGCAAGAGAATAAAGGAAAAGTAGTGTTAAAATTATAATTCTGGCATGTTGGGAAAACGAGTGCCCCATACAGGTTGTGCCATACGCAAGTCAGTAATCCAAGGTAAAAAAAAGAAAAATAAAACCTTTATATGGGACTGACCTTGTTAGAACATACAGAATAGAGATCCTTTTAACAGCAGTGTTGAGTCTTGATGTAGTTTGACCCCTTGTTTTTAATCTTTTTCAAGCTTTGCCAAGATCTGGTAAAGTCTGAGTGTTTGGTTCAGAAGAGCAAGACTTATGCCACTTTTGTCCGTACCTGGTGGTGTATGAAAGTATTACAGATTACACTGTCATTTAGTGTGTATTTTCATTATGAATACAATTTACATTGCTGGAGACTTTACCTTAAGGACAAGAAAGCAGTATGCTCTGAGTATCTCTTTTGAGGGGAAATAGATTTAATCCTTGTCATCTTTACTGTATACTTTCCTGCCAGTTACTTTTTCTGTGCACTCTTTACTGTCTTTTAAAATGAAAGTCACATCTGTTTTACACATGTATTGAATTTAGGTACAAGGAATAACACAGTTCCACAATTTACATCTCCACACTTCCCAGTTTCATCATGAAATGTAAACCAGACGGTGGCAGAGACATTTTACCTGGTTTAAGATAGGAATGGACCTGGCTGCTATTAATTAATTCTCACATGCATTCAATGCTACCTAAATGTGTATGTTGGTATAAACTACAGAAGGCAGTTCATTCGAATTTCAAAGCACTAATAAATTTCACTCTCTTTATGTATTTGCTGAAGTAATGAAAACATATGGCAATCAATGCCCATGATCAATTCTCCAACCGATTGTAAAAGAAAAAAATGGTGAAACTCCATAGGGGAGTTATGAGCTTTATGTTTCAGAGATATAGAATTAAAATGCAATTAAGAGGTAATTTTATTCAAATTCCCCTCATCATTATGATTATATTACAGGTTAATTTTATCTTCTTTAATGCAAAAAAGAAGTATCTGAAGCATTTCACATAAAGTATTGTCTCTAAATTCCTAGGGAATTTAAGCAAAGAGTCATTAGTCTGATAGATGACATACAGTAGCTGTTGGTATTAAAATCAAATCCTGTTAAAGTTATGCTTTAATTATAATTTCAAACATTTTACCATCTATGTGATTGTAATGCATATTAGTATCTTACCACTTACCTATAGCAAAGTAAGAAAAGCAATTGTGCGGGGTACAAAATCTAAGAATGAAAACATGAAACAAATCCCACAGTGTATAGAGAAGTGATGAGAAGATGTCAGTAAAGCAATAAGGAACTAGAAGAACCTGAGACTAAACTGGGGAAGGAGAAGTTGATGGAATCTTGTCAATTACATGCACAAATTTACGGTCACCTTTAAATTTCACCCCATAAACCTGAATAATCTCAGAAATGAGGTATAAAATGGAGGAAATTATCTATATTCATTTTTTAGGTGGAACTCTTTCTCACTTTAATACTTTTGGCCTGTGTATTCCTGCAGCACTGACTGACATTTAAAGAGCAGAAAGAGTGGAAAAAGGCAAAAAATGATTGAAGGTGAGGTAGAGTGAGGTCAGTCTCGTTCATCGCTATGTGTAAGTTATGCAAATTCAGTCTCATTTAGACATAGTTAAGTGAGTGGCAGCAGGACGGAGGATATCCAGTTATAAAGGAGCTCATCTAACCTTGCAGCACCCAGCACCTGGCACACAACACAATGTAACTCAGTGTGCCCAACCACCAAGATGGAGAAACTAATAAAGAAGAAGACCTTCAATGCTTGTTAAACTTGCACCATTGATCTCTGTACCAGGGAACCAAGTTAACTCTAACTATGCCTTAATACAATATTTTAAAACAGCTGAACTTTTTCTATCCAATGGTTGAATAAAAAGGAAGGTCAGGTATGTATTCCACAACCACAGCTGCACTTCATGATTTCTCACCCCGCAGGCTTCCCTCCCCATCCTTTAATTATAGGGCTGAATTCTGACTTCTGTTCAAAACACTCCCATCATCAAGTCCTATTCCATGTATATATACACAGTATTTGGTGTGTATATCATGTCCCACTCAGTGCTTACCAGGATTTTCTAAGGAATGTATCCTGATCTTTCTCTTGAAGAAGCAGCAGGTCATTCTAGGTTTTTATGTAGACCCATGATGTGGTCCCCAAAGGAACAGCTTTAGTACCTACTAACACAGGGTTGCAAAGTTGTGCATTTTGGGCAAGTGATTAGAAGTCTGAACTGGGGAAAGGGAATATGACAGTAGCGTGAGAGAAGTAGAATAGATACAGTGTGAATAATTAACCTCCTATTTATTTTCTCTGATCTATTTTTAAATGTTTTTTCTGACCTTTGTGTTCTATGGAAAAACTTGCAAATGTGGGGGGAAAGGGGCTAGAAAACTGTAAGAGAAATATGAAGAATTGCCTACTTACTCCCTTTTCCATTGATGATGCCATGGAGAACTTCCACTATTAAATTTCTGGGTTTGAATATGGTGGGTTCCAAATTAAAGTTGCAACCTGTGAAGTGCCATAAATTCAGTATTTAGAGAGCAGGTTTCAGAGGAAAGATTGCAAATCCCCTTCACTCTTCCTCTTTTCTGTGCTAAAAACGTATCTTTTGTGAGGTTCCTACTTGGTTCTTCAAGGCAAAAAAAGAAGAAATTTGAAAATGCTGATAATTTTAGTCAAGGTTTTAACTTTGAATCAGCTCAGATAGAATTAAAAGGAGATGAGTGGAAAATCCTTTACTTCACTTTTTTTTTCTCATTAAAGAATTCAAGGCAGTTCTATCCATTTACTGTTAGGAGCTTACAGTAATCTGTACTTCGAAAGTCTTAGCTAAGCTTGCAGAATCATGAAGCTTTCAGCTTAACAATATTAAGCAGCAAATTCTAACATTTTTATATGCCTGTATTTCAGCTCTCATTTGTGAAGAATCATCTGCACATCCGATTTGGTCTAATTCAGAGGAGCAATATTTTTCATGAGAACAGCTTTCAAGGAAGCAGTTATGGAAAGAGAGGCAATAGTGACTTATGGTTTCAAAATCTTTTTACAGCCTTTTCTTTCACTGATCAGTTTCCAACATGCACATGGTGTATATTTTATTATTTACCCTTGGTTTCATGAATTCCTGCAGATGGAAAACTTTTGCCTTATCACTGCAAATAGTTCTGCTTTTGAAAACTGAGGAACTAAATCAGTGTAAATCAGTTATTAGCTACAGAACACAGTTCATGTATCTTCGTCCCATTCACTTGACTATCATTTATTTTAGATTTGCTATGATAAGGTTAAATTTAAAACAATTCATTGTTATGAACTGTATCTTCATATTTCAGATGCAGGCAGAAGTAAACTCAATCCATAGTTGGCAGGATATCTTCCAGGAAAGTTAAGATGCTTCCAAAAACATGGTAGAGAAAGGATTTTCCTAAGAAATACTTTAATTACCCATCCCAAAAGAAGAGAAAATTCTCAAAAACACTTGCCATACCAACACTGAAAAACATAAGAAGTAATTTGAAACAGAACACATTGGTTATCAAGCCCAATTCCCATTAATGGTAGGACATCATTGTGACTTTGACTTTCAACATTTTACAAAAGAGCCTTTTCATCACTGTTTAATTATATTTCATAAATAAATAGGTTTGAACTAAAAGAATTTTTAAAATGTCCAAATCAGAGTAAAATTTTCAAAACAATCATCTCAATGTAGTTATATTCATGAACAGTTTCAACAAACTATCAGTTTCTTTCAAAACTTTCAAAAGCTTCAGTGGTTTGTAACAATGACAAGGTTTTGTTAGAAAATATGTAACTAAATTAAATACTTGCTTTATGGGAGGGACAATTCTTCTTTCCTTTCTTTAAATGCAAAGTAATTCCCTGTGCTGAGATAGAGACTTCTGAGCTTTCACTTTTGTAAACTAAAAATAAACATTCTTGCAGTAGCTTCAGTCCTGCTTAAATTATAAGGTGATTAACTGATATTCTACCCATCCGTATTCTGAAGTTTATCTCTGTATATCACCATGCAGAGAGAGCTCTCTCCTGTTCTCTGTACACACGCTGTATTTCAGGTGGCTAATGTGATTGTTCTCCATAATATAAGGTAACTTTGGGATCCCATAAGGACAGTCAATTATTAAATAAAAATATTATCATACAGTGCATTGCAGCTATCCCAGTCTCAGAAAATCTGTAGTAGTCCAAGATACAACCAAGTAAAATTAAGATGCTTAAAACAATAGGCAGGATTTGAGAAAAATGGAAACCAGCATCTGAAGCTGTAAATCCAAGAGACAGGTGTGTCATTGTTAGCAACTTGTTAACAACCTCCCATGGCAACAAGAATGACACAGTGTTTTGTTGAGGTTTTGCTTTTATCCATGAACTGTTTGAACCTTTAAATAATAAAAATGTGTAGATTTTCATTATTGTAGTTCTTTCTCTTTTTAGCCCTTAGTTGATAAAATTCTTTTGCATTGCACTGAAAATATTTTCCAAAGGGTGGGGGGGAAACTACCAGTTGTTCGAAGAGGACATATAGAAACCAACAATATCAAACACAACAATAAAGCAATATTTCAAAAAGCAGAGAATATGCCACCTTCCAGTCAGAAAATCTGCCGGATGATGACACAGGAAAAAAAGAGCAACTTTTTATGGTATTGTTGCAAATTGCTTTATATTTTCTCACCATCCAGAGCAAGACATTAAATTCTTAAAGATCATAAAATGTAAGATATTTTCAAGTGCTTCTGAGCTCAGCTGGAAGAATAGGGCTTAGAATCATGAGTTAATTTAGGTTGTAAGGGACCTATGGAGGTCATTTAGTCCAATCTCCTGCTCAAAGCAGGACTAACTTCAAACCCAAATCAGGTTGCTTAGGGCCTTTTCTTTTCATTTTATGAAAATTTCTGAGGATGTAGTTTCTGCTGTCTCTCTGGGCAACCTGTCCCAGTGCTTACCCACTCTAGTTGTGAAAATATTTTCCTTATATCCAGTGGGAATTTTCTGTGTTGCAATTTGTGACTGTTGTTTCTTGATCTTTTGCTTTGCACCTCTGAGAAGAGCCTGGATTTGTCTTCTCTAGAACTACCCATCAGGCAGTGAAAACAGCAATTAGCTCCCCTCCAAGCCTTTCTCAGTATAAACAAACCCAGTTCCTTCAGACTCTCCTCACACGTCACATACTTCAGTCCCCAAATGCTTGTTAAATACATAACTTGTGAATCAGGAAAAGGGCAGAGATCACATGCTGATTGGTTTTCATGAGTCAAGATCTGTAAGTCAGGCCTTTCCTTTCCTGGGTTGTAAACGACAATCCTGCTAACAGATAACTACTGCTGATGCAGTAGCCCAACCAATGCAGAAGAAGTCTTTCCACATATGACAATTCTCTCTAGCTGCTGCCAACCACATAGCCAAGCAGCTGAGAGATGTCAGCACGATTCAAAGCACTTTATTTGTGTCTGTCTAGCAATGACAAATCTATACTGTTCAGAGGAAGGGAATATCAACACAGAAATAACCCCGGTTCCTTCCTGATCCTCAGTAGTGTGGAAGCAATACAAGGGATATCGCAAACAGTAATCCAATCTCTTTTCAAACTCTTGTAGACATCCTGACAAACCAGAGACCTAAGGACATATATCAAGAGCAGCGTTGCCCACCTCCATCAATTCTCCTGGAATCACTTCCATAAACTTATCAAAAGCCCATTGTGTAAGTCTCTTGTCTGCAAAAATGTTTCAGTGTGTAGAGAGAAAACAGGTAGATAGAAAACAACTTCTAATTTGCAATCAACAGGAATTCATGTCCAATCTATACACTTTTGATCTTGTACCTATACAAATATTTTGCTTAAATACATCTTCCTTCCTAATCAGTACTTCCAAAATGTATTCATGGTCATCTTGTCTCCTCTCAATGTTTTATCTAAACTAACCTAGCCAAACTCTTCTAATTCATTTTTTGTAAAATGTGTTCCTTTCACTAATCATCCTGATAGACTTTCCCACATACTAGATCCATTCTTGTGTAGAAATCTGACTACAGTCCTTCATTCCATTCACGTTACTCAGATGCTAAAAGATAATAATTGTGCTTTGACATGGCTAAGGTTAGATGCTGAAGACCATCTCAAGCATTTCCATTCCTTTGTAATTAGCAACAGAGCTACTGCTATGGATCCAGGGCTCAGGCTAGTAGCCTCCACTCACATCCAAAAATAAATGAGCAAAACCCCAAACCAAGAAAAATCCAAAAACAATAGGAAATTGTATATGTGCTCAGTGATTTATCAGAACAAAACAAGGGAGTGTCCTCCCTCCAACAAATACTTTTTGATGTTGAAAGAAAACATAACATGTAAGGCTATCAGCCTCAATTCGTATCAGCCTTATTCTATGCCATACCATGCATGAAAATAGGGAAATTATTCCATGATTTGCCACACAAAATTTTTTCCTCTGCGAGCTCAATATGTAAAAAGCAAAATTATTCATAAATAACATTCACATGTTGCCAGAGTCCACCTGCAAAATTTATTTTTCTGGGCTCCAGGGATTCTGAACGCTGCTGACTGTATTAAATATGCATGGTAGGAAGAATGATTAGACTAGACCTTTCCCTTGAGATCTTTAGAGAAATGGTGGTTTATGCTGTAGATTTATCTCTCCACCTTGTTCCTCATCCCCTCTTTCCTACTTGTAGTCACTCTCTCGAAGAGACTTAGGCAAGTAAACATCATCACTTATCACAGAAAGCAAGCCTGGGGCCCTCCACATCTCTTCCGTTTTATTTACACATGAAGAGTCAGTAGTTCATAGTAACTGAGCTATGATCAAGGAGCTTCCTGAAATTAAATTCATTAGTAAAACAAGAAACATTCCGGACGTACACAGCACAGCTTGAAGTACTCAGCTGAGGAACTAATTAAAGACAGATAGCTGAGTGGGTAATGGATAAACACACATTGTGGGTAGAAATAGCTAGGACAAATACGCATACTCCCTGTTATATTTGACGGGAAATTAAATTATCATGTATACTGAAATAAATTGAACAATAAGAGCTCTCCTGCAGCTTTTAGGCACAGACCATCCTTGGGGGTGAGACAGCAGGCAGTGGGATCAGCAAGCGGAGCCCCTGCAATGGTGCCCTCTGCAGCCCTCCAGCCTTTGGGCAGTACCCTGCCTCTGCAAGGGTCTGTGCTGCACGCAGCTCTCACAAGGTAAGGGGGCCAAAGCCTTCCGAGTCCACCCTGCATTCTCTGAACATGAGCGTAGACCTTTTGTCCCTATAAGTGAGAGGCTTTGAATGACACTTCCTTCATGCACCCCCTTCCCTTACCCATCACCCTTCTGTGCCTCCTCCCAGTTGATGTCTCTGTGGGCAGAGCCACCAGTGTAGTACTCCTAGTATCACATACTGGTGCCCAGTGAAGGTAATGAAATAGGTGATAGGAAATATCTGCCCGCTAACATCAGGTAGCACTGTGGACCTTTAACTTCTTAGTTTGAAGAGCATCAGATTGTTTCTGCAAGGAGCAGATGCAAATGGCAGGGCTGCCTGTAGCTTTTAAAAGGTTTAATGGTATCTTTTTGTATCAGATTTGTAGACTACGATATGCTGCACACCAGCCATTTCCAGAGGCTGCTTTTTGCACAGCAGTCTGTAAATGAACAGAGAAAACACTGTTCATGACATGAAGGCAGCCAAAAGAGATATGACCTTTGAAAACATAGATAGAGAAGAGCTCCTAGGGGAACTCAAATAGCCATTACTAGATGAAAAACACCATTAAGCTCAAGTTAAGTTTGCTAGTACTTATCACCAAACTGAAAGTTGAATTCACAGTTTTAAAAATCCCAAACACTAGGGGCCTGATGGAATTTATGCGGATGCTTTAGGGAGAACCCAAGTGGTTGAAAATAAGATGAGGAAGATTTAGTTCACAAAAGGGCTATTGGTTGTAGCCCTCCCTGCACCCAGAGTCGTAGGACTGCCTCTAATACGGAGCAGGAAGGTTTCCCAGTGAAATACATTCCTGGTCATACTAGTGCTGAATCCTTAGACATAATTTTATAACCCATCCTAAAGGAGGCATTGGGCTTTGTTGCTCTGCCCCTGTAGCAGGCCCAGACATAAGAGAGAGTCATGGTTCCTTTGTAAAAGAAGTCACTCCACCCATTTGCAAGAAACATTTTATTTTGCTATATACGTCCATGGTAAACAATACCAGAGCCAAGACACCTTGCACCCCTGCCTGCTTCCTGCTCTCTGCCTGCGGCCCATTCGACTCCCTCCTTGTACTGACTCCAGCGTTTCCCAATCTGACCACAGCCATGCAGAGCAGCAGGGGGCTTAGCGCCTGCTCACTATCACTCTGCGTGCCAGGAAAATCCTTCTGATAATGAAATCCAGCAAGTTGTGCCTTAGTTCACAAATAATTTACTTCAGTGGAATTATTAATGGCATAGGATGCTATTCAGTATGAAGATAATTCTTACCATCCTAGCCATTGGTGGCACAGATTACTAAACATTTCAATTACATCCAACCATGTATCAGAACACGGGGGTGGCTTGTATAGGAAATACAGCTTACATACTCTTGATTTTCATGGATGAGGTCAGGGAGCAGGAGGGTCAGTTATGACATTTAGCCTGCCTAAGTCTGTATTTCTGTACTCACAGATATTTAGACTTTTACTTTTCCTTGGAGTGTTAAGGCCCCTGTGAAAGTTATAAGGGGCAGAGAGGCAGAGGGATCCAGTCAGTAGGAGTTCAGAGAGCTGGCTGCACTGCTAACTGTCTTCATGGCTTACAGATATCACTGAAACCCCAGTAGCTGCTGGCCTTGACATTTCTGGGAGCCTTCTGCAGTGAATTTTGCAATCTCCATGGCTGCAGCCAGACAAAGATGTAATATATTCTGTTATTCTGTTCAATACTTGGATCTATTCTAGTTCTTTTACCTGAGATATTTATTCCAGATCATCTAGGAATCTGACTTGGCATAGGTTAAACTGAGGTGAAGTAGCATTTTGGAGACATGTTAGGTTTTGTTTGGTTCTGTAAAATGGAGGAAGTCCATTACATTGCCCAAAAGGGCAATAAAAATAACTTGACAAATGAGCATGTGTGCTTTTGTTTGCTGTGTTTTCTGGCTTTTTTTTTTCATTTAATAATTTTGTACAGCATATGGAAACAAAGCCCTGTTGTTTCCCTGCTGCCTGCAAATAAGCACTATCTTACTCCTTGTACCTCTGCGTTTATGAAAGACAGGCATACGTAGCCCGAATATTCAGCGTTAAGCTGATCTGGATAGCAGTAAATAGAAGTGATTTCAGACTCCCTTAGACAGATTAAGTTTACCAGGTGTAAATCTAGAATTTATATTGTTGGCTTTCCAATAGCATAACTTTTAGGTATGTGTTGGTTGAGGTATTTTTGTGGTTTTAATCTTGTGGTTATACTGTTTCCTGCAGCTGCATCTACAATTTATAGCAAAGATATGCTCTAACAAAGCTAGTTCTTGCAAAGAATACTTGGGATTTACATGCAGCATTTCCCCTCTTTTTAAAATCAGTTAAATACATTTTGACTTACTCAGATTCATATTATTTTAAGTCTTCTTCTATTCCAATAACAATTTAAATAAATCTTTTGCCACAGAGATATTTGATTCAAATCAAATGGACACAGTAGCAACAAGAACTACTGCCAGTTGTAACATCTAATGAATTAGTAATTCCTGGAGTACTGCTTCGCAATTTTTTAAGTACTTAAAATATTATACATCTAGGAAACAATGTAACTGTCATTAAAAGGTCAACATTTATTGACAGTTGACTGTGACAGATTTTTGCATTTGTAGCACTACAGGACTAACACACTTATCTCAGGCTCAGTTGCATCCCTGTTATCAGGGACCACTGTGAAAATACTCACCTTCCAAAATACTGACATCTCTATACCTTTGAAATAGAGAAGGCAGGAAGAAAGACACTTTACAAGCGTAACACAGAAGAATACTAGGCTTTACAGGAAGGATATGTTCTTTCAAAATCTAACATACATATTTTACAATATTTCTGTCTTCACTGATTTTCACTTTTTTACCCTTTTTACTACTTTGGCCTGTTGGAGTTGTTTTTTTTTTCCTTTTTAAATTTTTTATTTTCTGAATTCTGAATTAATTTTCCTATCTCCTTTGCCCAGAGTGTACAAGCACATCCAAAAGGGCACCTCAGAGACACAAATGACCCATAAATCTATGCAGAAAAAGCATAGCTTTAGCAGAGTTCTTGAATGCTAATGCTCTTAACTCTAACAGTAGGGTTTTTTCCTCAACATTGTTCCTTTTTACAGAAGAGTAAACCAGTAGTAACTGAACAGTCCCTGACCTCTGGGGAAAAAAACAGGATATTAATACACAGCTGGAAGCAGAGTGAGGACAGAAACAGCTTCATGTGGTTCAAAAGCATAGTTCATATCGTTGTGCCAGAGCTTGTCCTGTTCACCGCCTCACCCATAGGGTGAGGAGTCACCTTCAGGACTCTCGTGTTTTCAGCAGAAGAGACGAAGTCTAGCCATACCATTTCCTCATCAAATCAACTTTCAGTTCATCAGGTGTCAGAGGCGAACTGTCTGGAGATGGCTCTCTTAGCCCTGCTGTGCACAGAACTTTTGGAATCAAAATCCCTTTCTTCAGTTGCTGATGCTCAATAATGTATTTTAAATACAAATTTATACTAAAACTTGTTGGAATTCAAATTTTGAGTGGAAATGGAAATCACTTAGTGCCATGCTACTATTTTGCTTTTGTTTGGAATGGGTGAGTACATGAAAGAAATCTCATTGGCAGGCTTTCAGATTAGAAGAATGTAAATCTTCAGGTTTTATTTTAAAGTGGAAAAAATTTAAATGCTAAAAAAATATTGTTTCTACTGTGAAAGTGTTTCCAGGGTAGTATATGAATTTAATCATACATTGTGCAAAGTGTAGATTAATAAGTATTTTTATTTTTTCCACACACAAAAGCTGCCTGAAACACACCGGATTCTCAAGTTCAATATGAATTATAAGATAGAAATGTAAAGTATATTCACCATAATGCAGCCCATGAGATTTCTAGACTGTTTGCAATATAATAGCTGTAGTTTTGTATTTTTAAGCTATAGTTTTGATCCCAAAGTACTCTGAAGCTATTTTTTAAATACAAACAAGTTAACTTGCTGCTGACTTACCGTGCTGTAGGATACAGAGTTCAACAGCATATGGAGAGCTTAAAGCCACATGAGTATCGTGAAGGTACCAGGGAAATTTAGGAAGATAGGTTGTAATTGCCTAAACTATAATTTTGCTACAGTTGAACACTACTCTTTCTGAAAGCATCTTTTCATTTTCAGTCACCCTTAGCGGAGGTAACTGCAAAATATTTCCTCATACAATAGTAAGTAGGTGTGGGAACTCCTTGCCACAGGACACTACAGACGCTACGATTTTACATGATTCACAAAGGGATTGACAAATTCAAGGAGGAAAACTGTACCCAGGGTTATTAAATGTATTGACACTTCTGGATCACAAAGTGTTTGAGGTACAGATCTCTGAGTGTTCAGAAAATATTCATGGCGAGTATTACTATCTGCTTGTCCTGGCCTTGTACTCTTCCCTAGGCATCCACCATTGTCCTGAGCAGAAGAAAGGTGCAAAGCTGGATGGGCCTTTAGTGGGTCATGATGCAGCTATTCTTACCTTCTTAACTTTTACATCTAAATTCTTACAGGAGAGGTCATACCAGATTGAGTGCCTCGGAGGTAATGATATTGGAACCAGTACAGCAGAGCATTTAATGGCCATTTTTAACATTAAGCAAATGCTTAAATGCCATAATCTAAAATAGAATGTCATGATTTAGTGAAGTGATAGTATTAATATTATTCTAATTATTTTTAGTAAAGTACCAGTACCATATAAATAATAAAAATATAGTCCTTGTCCTGTGTGCCCATAACTTTTCTTTGGCTCATTTAGTGATATCCCTAATATATATAAAAGTAGAATCTTTGCAAAGGAGGAGTCTCTTTTTATTTAGCTCCAAAGAAAATTATATATTCAGTTCATATTAATTCTGTAA
Source organism: Ciconia boyciana (assembly GCF_034638445.1). Taxonomy (NCBI): domain Eukaryota; kingdom Metazoa; phylum Chordata; class Aves; order Ciconiiformes; family Ciconiidae; genus Ciconia; species Ciconia boyciana. The sequence goes on along the minus strand of NC_132935.1, from coordinate 103,557,192 downwards.
CATGAGCTAGCTCTTGATACTTACTGTTATTTTAATTCGGAAAAAGAAAGCAAATCAATTTCTGTGTTTCAGTTTCTAGTGACCTATCAGAAACAGTACAATAGCTTTAAATGAGCAATTTAATTAGTAATCTCACTATTTGATCCAAATTAAGCACCAGGCTACCTTTCTCTGCTGTTCCTGCTGACAATACTATTTTTCTTTTTCAGTTCAAAGTCAGTGACAGACAGCTGCATTACTCCTAAACAAGGAAAAGCCCACTTTTTATTAATGTAGTTTAAAAGGTTTATATTTTTAAGCACTGTAAGACAATATGCCATATATGTAAAGGTGATCTGATGATGCATAACAACATTTAACTATTCACTTTCAATGAATAGAAGTAGATAACATTCAAGGAAGTCAATATATTTAAAACATACATTGCTTATGTTTAACTCACCTATAAGGAGCTGGCATAACTGAAGAGGGAGCTTTGTACACAGCCAACAATGATTGCTTGGATGTTCCTACTGCGTAACTGGGGAGTTCAAGGATTTTGTATTATTCTAGAGGTGAGGCAAGGGCCATTACTAAACGGCCAGCGAAATCCATTGGTTGAGTCTGATAACGACCAGAAACTCCATGGTCCTAGAATATTTTTTTTCTTAATGCTAAGAATAGTAACTGGAACTTCAACTTTGTGAATTACCCATGTTCCCTAACAATTTTTGGAAACTTCATGAGCATTAGCGTCCCTTGGGAGAGGGCAGCAATGCTATCTCAGCTCATTGTATCCTAAGCAAAACAAATAGAGTCAAATTATGATGCTTTAGTCAGTTATGACTATGTTGCACAAAAGCTTATAACTGGATGTAGGATGTAGCTTCCTCATTGCCTCCTCACTGCAACTGTGGGGTGAAACAAAGGCCAGATCTAGGAAGATGTGCTGTATCTATTTTCCACTGAAGATAATGTATGCACATAAGCGTAGGTTTCCATGTTCAGTAGGTCATGTTGATTCTTTGTGCAACAGCATGCGGTACCATCATATAACCTGCGTACAGACTGAGTCTGCAATTGAAAGAGAGTCTGTTCCCTTGGTTTCTGTGGTATTTTGGAGAGGAAAAGTTTGTATGTTCAGGACAGCCATTTCAGAGGGAGAACTCTGATGTGTACTGCTCGTGCCATCGTACAGGTGTACTTTGCATTTCCATCACTGTCATCATAGCCTGTGTGGTGTTGTCTGCTTGCACAGTCAATCAGTAAATGTTATGCCTCTCTTTGGTGATATGTAGTTAAGTTTAAGCATTTGTTTCTTTTGTACTACGATGGTGTGGAGGTTTCTTTCCTCTATTTTTTCTGTCTTTAAGAGCTCACTGCCGAAATAACCAGGACATGCCTAGAGGAGAAGTGGCTGGCCACTGACACTGTAGAATACATGTCCTGGTTACAAAAATTGAAGGCAGATAATGGGAGCAGTGTAAGAATGATAAGAATGAATGAATACTCTTTTTCAGAGAATCAAGTACGGTGTACCATTTCATGTTTTCTTGGCTGACTACTGATGTCTGACGATTTAGGATGTGTTTTCTGGGATCTGTTTCAGGACATGCCCTGGCAAAGGACATGGGGTTCCTGTCTGCAGCATCCAACTCTAGTTCTTTTTCATGCTGCCCCTGTACTTCTTCACCAAAACCTTTGGGTTAAGTAGCGACATTAGCACTTGAATGGGTTGAATCAAAACCTCCTAGATACTGAGCTCTGGGCAATTTGCACTTTGTTTTGCTCATGCTAATAATAAACTAGGCATAATCAGACAATTAAATTTAAAATTGGAACTTGGAATACAATTTTAATCTTAATAGATCAAAACACAGGTTGTGAAGCTGTTGTTATTAAAGCTGTTAACATGCTTAAATGTTATTGCTTTTGTGCATATGCTTAATTACCACCCTCAGCAGTAAACAATTTGATATTGTTGTCATCGTAATTTAAATGCATGCATTACAAAGAATGACCACAAACTCTAATTTTAATTCTTATTTATGAAAGTTTATCATTCCTCATAATGAAAGAAAATAGCAGCACCTTCCTCATCAAAGGCTTCTGGGAAAGAACAGTTTGGGAAATTACAGTAAGACGTTTATGTGAGTTTATGATTATCAAATATGATTTGGAACCCATTTAATATATTGCAAACAACTTCATAGGTAGGAAGTGGTATATTTGTTGCAGGCTCAGACATGCAGAGAAGAAATAGATCATTATTTGGGCCACCTGGAGAAAGCAAGCCTTATAATTTCTTTGAGCATCCCCACTGCTCACTTCTCATTTCACCAGAGTATAGCTTGCTTATGGTTTTGAGAGACGGAACTAAAAATCCATTGAAACCTTGCTGGTTGTCAGATATGAGGATAGTATCTAAAAACTGTCAACTGGAGAGTTCAAAATAAAAGCTTTCATCTCTTGCCAAGAGCCACTATATCCTAAGAATGTGTCAGTTGCTTCTACATAATACTGCAAACAGAATTAGGAAATGGTATTCCCTAAAAAATGCAGGAAAGTGAGTTCAGGTCCTGGTACAGTTTAAAAAAGAAAGAAAGAAAGAAAGAAATTTAAAAAACAGCTGATTAGAAACTGAACAATTCTATCCATCCAGCTTTGCGCTAATGGGGGATACTTTGAGGCTCTGTTCAAATCATCTTTTCTTCCCTCACCTTCTCCCTCAAGGAGGATCCTGACATCAGAATCACAAACATGTTTGAAATAATTTCATTGTGGAATTATTTTGAGTAATAATATTTCACATCTTTTTAGTGAGCCGTTTATCATGACTATTCCAGAGTCAAGAATTACTCATTAATACCGATTAGACACAAAGGTCAAAGACTAGCTGAGCAAACTCTTGGTAATATACCACTGATCTAATCATGCAGTATATTTGTTTGCAAAAAATAATCAGGTACTATTCAGAAAGAGATGGTAGAGCATAGACATAGTCTAAATAGCACTGTAAGATTATATATCTCTGGTTTAAAAATTTGATTCCCAAATCAAATTTTTGAGTTGAATTCTCATGAGTTGTAAAATTAGTGAATGTGAAACACTTTCCATTTGGTGGACTTTTTGGGGGGATCTTTGGAAGTTCTTATTTCCAAGTTCTTAACTTTTACTTTCGTTGCAATTATAATGGCAGAAAAATTATTTTAATTTCACAATGGCCGGAACTGAGGCTTCAAAGCTAAACGTACTAAATATAGTCCCTGAGTATCTCCTGATACACCATGAATGTCATGAGACTTGGTAACACTGAATGTACCTGTTCAGCCTTTCTAAGGTTGCTAACCTCTAATTTGGTCAGTGGGTGAAGATGAGGTCTCCAAACACTGGTAGTCCAGAGAAGACTGAGTTATGGCATGGTACCGACTCCCTTCTTCCCTTCAGAAACTGATTGTTACTGGGCTAAAAAGTTTCTAAATATTTCTCCAATCAAATATTTTTATTGTCTCTAATTGCCAGCAGCTGCCAAAGGGATGTAACGTGGTCACAGATGGGAGGGCACATGCATGTAGCTATCATGGCAGATGTGGTCCCTGCAAATAAACCTAGGAAGGAGAATACTCACCAGCAAGACTTCCTCTTAGTCTTTGCTGTGAAAAGCCTAAGAAACCCTGACTTAATTCACGTACGAGAAGAGTAGGTAATAGGAGAGGAGGAAAGTCACTGTTGAATTCAGCCCTGGTTTGAAAAAACCTCTGCCAGTGGCTTAACTCTCAGCTGTAAGAGGACCACACAAAAAGTCAGTTAGAAAATGAAGGGAGGGAAAGAACAGTACGCACAACACAGGCTTCCTCCTTCCAACATTTCATTTAGATGTGTGAACTAGCACCCTTCCTTTAAAAAACACTGTAGGAGTTTTAGATGTTAGTTGATCAAAGCACAAAACTGTGTGCTGGGCCCATCCTTATCCATAATTAATTAGGCTTAATTACAGGCTTATGTGATGATCATTTTTTTCTGAAACCTTGATAATTGCAATGGACCAAGCCCTTAATATTAAATCTTATTTAAAAGCCACTGACTCAAACTGTACCTTCTAATATTGTCCTAAAGCATTTGTTCACTGCTGATACAACTATCACAATGCCAAATACCAAATAAATACCAAAGCCTCAGTTTTTAGCAGCAAATGTTTCTGATAGAAGCCCCCCTTCCCTCCCAAATTGTGAGCCGGCTTTCATTTGCTGGACTCTCTCAGGATCACAGCATCAGATCACACCACTGCAGAAGTGTTCAGTTATTTTAATAGGGCTCAGATTTACAAGATGGAGCGTATCATTTAGTTCTGTGTGCAACTCAAAGCTTTTTTGGCAAGACATTAGAGAGTGATATATTTTAACAGCTATAGCTTTTCTGCTTATTCTAGAGGACATTTAAAATTGCATAACTATTAATGCCATAAATTCAATTTCGAGTTAAGCGTTACAGTCAACTGATTTGGAATAAATATACATTATATAGGCCTACAAACTGATGGTCATTCAGCATATTCAGAATACGGTACATTTAATTTTATAAACAAATTTTTTGCTCTCTAGCAAACTTGAAGGGGTTTGCCTGGACTGAGAAGAAGGGTAACAAGGGAAGACAGATTGTTTGTCTCTTTTGTGGAGCAACCTAATGGGTAGTCCACTGCTATCTACAATAACATTACCAACATAAATTGTGCAGAGTTGTGATCCACTCATTAATCCATACATTGTATATTCAGAGCTGCTCCTATCAACTCTGCCTCTAAAATATTCTTGCATAGAAATGTGGATGTGTTGCAGGCTAAAACTGCACTACTGACATGCCTTCCCTCTCTGACTGCCATGAAAATTTATCATTTTCAGAGCATTTTAAGGTTATCTCTTCCAGGAGGAGAGCTTAAAAGGTTGTCCCTAGATTTCAGTTTTCTTTGCTTGTGAACACAAGTAGCTTCCTAGAACTATACAGTATATGTAGTACGTTTCCTTTTTGCAGCATGTTCATTGTGGATCTTTTGCATTTTAAGGATGCCCCATCTTCATCTTCTTTCTTTGCTCTCCATTGCTGGCAGTAGCAGTTTCCAGTTCTAAATTGCACTAGCATGAGTGATGCTCGCTGCATAGGAATCAAAGCATCTGTGTCCTGACAAACCACTAATAATGGATACAATTGCAAACAAGTAAAGTAAAATGTCAACTAAATCAATTAAAAGCTTGATAATCTTTTTTTATGACAGCAACAGTGAAAGTATAAATGGAAAACAGTAGAAATGCACTGGTGTTAAGTATGGGCTGAATTTCTACATTCTTCTTTACTTCTTCGATGCAACAAAGGAAAGAAACTTTATTTCTCAAGTTTGGATTTGAGCTGACTGTTTGGGAAAGAAACCCATGCTTTTCTTTTACACTTATGTACTTCAGCTGAATACGTTTGATATGGAAATTCTCAAGAAAATAGACTCCATACTGCCATTTTATAGAGTCATTTTTCAGGGGAGCAGAGGGGGAAGCACTTTGAATTTTTACGCAAACATTAATCAAATGGGGCAAGCCCAAATCATATTCTAATGCAACTTGTAAGTCACCTACCCTGCAGCACTTACAACGAGTAAGTGCCTGCGAACATTATGCAGCTAAAGTAGAGCAAGAGTGCAAATAACAAAATTATGTATGTAATCCCAAAACATTCTACATTTTATATGGTGTTTATGTAAAGTGGAATGCAAGTGGAATGAAGTTTTGATGTACACTGCTCTAAAATGTTAAGCAAATATTTGGGCAATATAAAACTGAACAAGCTCCACATTTCAGGACTAGCTCAGGTAAATCCTAGCCTTCTACTCAGAACTATTATTTTGTTAACTTTTCTCGGTATAAGGAACTCACATTTTCTTCTTATAATAGGATCTTAGTTTTGGGCCATGCTTGGAGGGAAAGGCCATAGGACAGAAGTATTAGAAGGAAGATCTTAGGAGGTCTGTATTGCTTCCCTGCTGCTCTCTCTGAAGCCAGCAAATGAGCTTGGCAGGAGCGGAATTGAAGGAGATTTAAGTGGAGCTTTGGAAGAGCTTCACAGGGAGATGTGAGCAGCAGTCCCTGGAGCTGCTTTAATTTATGATACTGTGTGCACAAACCCATCTACCAGTCCAGTGTTCAGTAGACACAAGAGAATATTCAGACCTGTTCGCCATACCTGTCCTGCTCATCACAGGGCACACATCTCAGAATCAGAACAAATGTACTTGTTCTTTGCTGAAATAGTGCAAAAAATTATTTCTGCCTTTAAGTTTGCTATGTGATTATAAATAGGAGTAAGTAAATAACAATCGAGAGCTCTAGGAAATTTGTTTTTATAAGGTTAGTCTGCTAAAGCAATGGCTAGCCATAGTTCATCACTTGTTGCATTGCATTTCATTTAAAAGTTTTATCATTTTATCATATATTCTTTTGAAAGGATTTGGGCAGCACAAAGGGATTTAAAACTTCTTTTGGGTAGTAGATAGGAAATGTTAATTTAGTGAATTCTACAGCCTTGTGAGTTTTCTTTTTCAATTATTTGTGGATGGTAATGGTGAACTCTGAGCAAAGCAATCATGTGGGCTATTTCCAAATTTGTGACAATATATATTTAATGCCAGTTATTAATTTATCCTAAGTAGATGGAGCAGCAGCCATAATAATGACATTCTAATTAGTCTTCATAGCATTAAGCAGTATATTAGCTATAGGTTTGGGATTTTTTTGTATGCAGTATTTGCTGGTGACAGTTTCACAACAGCAAGTACAAACGTGCCTTATTACAGTTTCAATATATAGGAAGAATTAAATTCCATTTGGGATAGCCATCAGCTTTAGGAAAAGCTTCAAAAGTTCCCACAGGGCAAAGATCTGATGTTGCGTAGCAATACAGTACCTACAGCTGCTTAATGAAAGTGTGCTCTCCACATTTGTTTCTACGTACACATAGCATAAACATTTTTAATATGGCATTCAGATTAGCATATTGCAATATTGCAACGACAGGTATTTATAATGTATCATGGGACTGAGGTTTTTTAAAGGTAGGTTCCTTTCACTGCCTTCTAGTTTCTGAGTATGCATCTCATGTTTTAAGATTTTTTCCAGTGCAATCATTAAAGCTAGGACCATTTTCTTTTTATTCTTTTCTTCTTTTTTCTTTTTTTAGTTTTTGTGGGGGGAGGGGGAGTTTGAGGGAAGCTAAAATTTCTACATATTTCTGTACCTCCAGCAGCTGAATCTTTTACACAGTCAAAAGACTAATGATAAGGTCCCAAGAGCTGGAAACAGTAAAAGTTTAGTCTTTCTGCATGAGGAAACTAAAACTGATAGTGAGAATTAGTCATAGTCTCATTCAAATGAGGCAGAAATGAACACACATTTGTCAGAAGCTCTCTTCCCTAGTTATTGTGCAGCAGGACTACATGCACATCACTTTAGACAATAAAGAGTTCCAGCCCGTACTGATTAGACTCAATATTACCATTTTATACCTATCGAAGGGCAAGAGATTGACAGCAAAAAAAATATGCCTTTAAGTTCACTCATTTGTTAAGCACGTACATTCCTTTTCTCATACTCGATCTCAGGAGGCTGATATAAATTGGTTTTCTCCTCTCCTCATCTTTTTACCACTCATTTTCATCCATTCTGCTTCTTTCTCTGTTTAAAGAAAATGGATCCCCTGCGTGATGTTTCCAGTACAGGTTCATTAATACAGCTGTCCCGGTGTCCCTTGGCGCTGTGCCTTAGTCTGCACTTCACGGGCTGAAGCGTGGTTCCTGCATGCTGATCTCCTGGCTACGGTGAAGCAGGCGTTGATTCACACCAGCTCACGCTTGCATCACCTCCTCTCCCCTTCATCTGTTTCTAAGCAGTGGCACCAAGCTCCTTGCAGCAGAGAGTCAGAAAGGAAGGGAATAAAAATGAGATTTGAGAAACCTGTAAGACTTGCCCGGTATTTTTCAGAGGGCATGACAAACCTTTCTCATTAGGCATGCGATCAAAATGGAGCCTGGTGGCTTTCTTGGAGAATTAATAGGAGTTTCAGCACTGTGCGCTGAGTCTGTTCATGAACCATGAACGTGGCCAGACCCCGTGTTCAAATTATCTTTAGTAATGTGAGTCAAGTAAATACGGGACTGCTGTCTCTGCATTTAAGAAGGCTCATTTGTCTGGAATTTGTCTATGTTACTGAGGCAAAAAGAACAGCCAAAAGCAGCACTGAAGTGCTTCTTGCTGTGTCTTTCTCTGAGAGAGAGATATTTTCTGCCTAAAAACAATTCTGGTCTGAAAACTGGTTATATAGGGATGTCTTCTCATACTCAGGAAATTTGCTTGCTCAGGACCACCTGCTAATGTGAGCATCGAAATGCTGTCTGCTGTCTTCCTGCTGGCGTGGTCCGAGAGCACCTATACTCCAGCGAGGGTAAGGGCTGGGCTCTTTACCGACTCATCAATCACGGACAGACTGCTAACTAATTTCCATTATAGTGTCCATCTGTGCGCCCCATTCTGCAGGGACAAAGAGCCACTCTGTAATTATGGATAGGTCCTTAATTATACCTGAGCAACTTCGTGAGCAGAAATAGGGACACACAGATCAAACTTTGATAAGCATTTAACCAGCCCTAGGCTTCACAGCTAGTTATGGAGTTTGAGCCAGAGCAAAATAAGTTTCCTATGTTTCCCTGGGCCATGTGTATCGGACTGGCAAGGAGAGGAAGAAGAGGAATTTTTTTTTCACTAAACAAAATAAAACACCTGGTTTTGAAAGTCAGTGTTGAGAATAGAAGCACACTCCAAAGAAAACTGTGGAAAAATAAATGAACAGGTATGTATAGTCATAGGGTAAAGTAAATCCCTAAAGAATCTTTTAGATGTAATGTATGAAATGAGTTTGAGAAATTGAAAGACTGATGGCATATAGATGCCAGAACAATATCTATGATTTCCACACTATTTTCTCTCTTCATGTGTCCTTTTAACTAAATGTCCTGGGGAACTGAAGGTCTTGAACCCTTGTATGATCATGTAATCTAGAGTCTTCATTGTCATTTAAGTGAGAACATGTGCAGCGTACATAGCATTCGCTCTCCCAGAAGAATTGTAAAATATGTTTTCACTTGGGGTGAAAACTGTTGTAGGTTACTAAAGGCCAAACCGCAGCTCCCTGAATCACACCTAATCCGGTGGAATCACGGAGGAGCTGTGTATTTCAGCAATGTCACTCAAGTTACCCTTACAATTTGTGAGAGGAAGGTTAAAGTCAGACTCTCAGGAATAAAGGGTTCAAAGAGCTAAAACACTGAGCCAAGATTTCATTTGGAAGGATCTATCTTTGAAAAGAATGTCGTAAAAGCCTGTATTTATTAATATAGCATTTGGGGGCTTTTGGATTGTGTAGCAGCGAGCTAGTGTTATTGCAAAAGAAGTTTATGCAGTATTAGACTCTGAAAATTACTGGTGTAAGGTTACTTACACCCAGGCACGTGTCAGAGTTGCAATATAAACATGATTTAAAGTTATTTAGTAGCAACATTTGTTGATGTTGCGGTAGCACTCAAAGATTTCAACAGGGATTGCCACCACACGCACTGAAAGAATGGTACAAAAGTGTTAGGACCCAAAGGCACAAACAAAATACGGATGAAATATGTGAACATGGTGAACTGTCACAGCTTGAATTGTGTCCTCTGATAACTATGTCCCAGTCCTGCAGTCAGATTTGCCCTGGAAAATCCAAACTGTAGTTAGTTTACATGTGGGTGTAACCATCTGCTTGTGCTAGCTGGACTTTTAGCTAAGGTCATTATTTAGAAGATGCTTGTCTCTGTTACTAATAGCACTTATTGCTACAACATCAGCTTTAAAAATGCAATCTATTTTCCACCATCCATCATTTATTTACTCTTTGATTTCATTCTCTGGGAGTAATAGACAGGCTCTCTCATTACTGGCAGTTCTACTTTCTGATTTCAGATGCTACTACAGCACTTTTTAAAAAACTGTATCATTGCAATAATTACAATGTAATGAAAGGCTGTATGTTCTTACGCAGTTTGAAAAGAAAAATAATAACTAGGTTCTTGCTTTTTTCATTTAATCCATGTCTGATCCCTCCACTTCTTGCACAGTCTCTGTTGATAAGCCTGTTGAGGATGTCAGTCACTTTTCTTTATTTTACTTACGTTTCCATTAAAGAGTTGCTAGAGTGAAAGCTGAAATTTCAAAACTCAGGACTAATATGTCAGCATGGCTTTAATTTGTGATTTTTGCTTTCATACTGAGGTTATGGCAAGGTTTATCACATTTCATAAAATAAGATTCCTGTTTTTCTGGCTAGTGTTTATTTGCTATGCCAGGTGGAAAGGAGGTATTGCCAGGAAGATTGATGGTAAGGTCCTGGGGGACCCTGGTCCCAGCTTTGTCACAGACTTAGACTTAGATGTCAAAGCAAATAGTTCTGATTTTCTGCATCAGTTACCTCCTACGTGCAATACGGAATTAGGATGACAATATTTAATCAACTTAAATGGGAGTCATTAGACTTAAGATCTCTCTTAAAACTCTGTGCTGTGATTCTCAGGAAGTGCAGTGAAGACTTAAGTCTGGGACTGGGGGAACTGAGCTGTGTATTGCCTAGTTTCTAGAGTGGAGAAGAACCTGGAAGAGGAAAAAAGCCCAGCAGTCCTAACACTTTATGAAGGCTTTTCAAAGCAGTGCAGATCTGTTTGCAAAGACCATGAGCTGCTTCAGTCTGAAGAGACTTCTTCCATGAATGACTATAGCTACTTTAAACCTTTTCATATGGCCAGCATGGTTTGTAGCAGATACTTCAGGACCTGAACACTAAAGAAATGCAGAGTACAATATTTTCTTAGTAGCAATATTTTTTGTTGCTATAGTCACAATTTATTTTTTGACTTGCAGTATCCCAGCACATGGTTTTTTATCACACCTGAACAAAGAAGTTGCGCACCATAATGGTGTAACTATGTATATGACCCAGAGTAAATAATCTCTTCTGCCTGAGAGGGCTCTAGGAGAAGTAAAAGCCTGCAATGTACCAAACATAATCTAAAAGCATGAAGCTCTTCTTTTTGGTTACTGGTGGCTTACATAAGCAGGCTTGAAAGAGACCAATCTCAGATTGCACAACTTTTCCTTTTCCTATGAGAAACCAGTCATCTTAATGATTTCCAGGACAGTGCTTTCCAGAAACAATGGAGAACATGATCTCTGGATAGTATGGATGGAGTATTATCTGCAAATTTGAATAATATGTCTCCAGACAATTCAGCAGCACCTGTGATACTAAAAGCATCTATTTATATTCCACACTTCATGTTTTTGGCAGCTTGATGGGCTGCATGTTCCATCATTCTGACATACTGAAACAGAGCTCAATGTGACTCAGTGGAACAACGAGCATTAGCTGCTGGGATTGAAGTTTTTGCTAAACCATCACCTATCCATCTATTTAAAACTAAGCATATAAAGGCAGTTTGCTAATTACCTACATTAAATGGGTTATCTGAATACCTGTAATTCTTTATGATCAAACAGAAATGCATTATTTCAACTAACATGTTCACGTCTGTTCAGAGATGCCCAGGAATTATTCGTGTTGAACTGAATCAACAACCCTGTCTGAATGTTCAGCACTCCCATTAAACTCACTGAAAAACTTGTGCAAGTCCACACTATTGGACTACAGTACACAAGAGTTGCTGAACCAGGTTCAATATCACAATCACACTTATTTACAATATTCAGTAAAAGAACCCCAGTAAAATTACAGTATGTCATGATGGAAAAGACGAGTCATTGAAGGCTCAGATAGATAGATAGATAGATATAGATAGATATAGCTATGATTGTGCATTTGTAAATTTTAGTATATATTTCTACAAGCCATTGTCTTTATTGGGACCTGCACTGATACTCTCTAATCTCCCAGGGCATCACCACAGCACAGCGAGGCTGTGAGGCTCAGATCATGTTTCTGGTGGGCAGTCCCATCAGTTAGACGATAGGCACAAGTGCTTGGTGTTGCTTCAGCGTGTCCGGCTCCATTCTCCAGACACAGCTAGCACTGGCCCAAAGTGTAAGAAGCTGACCACTTCTTGAGCTGTCTCCTCTATGATTTAGAGAGGAAGGCATGTCCTCATATAAATGCTTTCTTCCTTTTTGTCTTCAGCTTAATTAGCAATGCCATAATTCCATCCTGAATGTATTTTTTTGGCTACTTGACCTGTATTACTCCTCTTTTTTTCCTCCCTCTTTTTAAAAAATAGCACCATGCAAATAGGTATCTTAAAGGAAAGTAATGCATCACAAATTGCAAAAATGTAAACTGCTCTTATTAAGGACAAAAAGATAATGCAGTCAGATTTCATTATGCATATGTTATAAGAGTAATTGCCTTTTGCAGTTGCAAGGCATTCTATTTGCGCGCTGAAGATATTCATGGAGACACAGCGCATAACAAACTGTCTCTCAGCTCAAGAAAAATAGGCTGAAACCATGGCCACCATGTTAATTCAGACAATAAAGAAGTAATTAAATGTCTTTAACTGCCTTCCTTTTAACTATCTCTCACTCAAATTACTTTCCCCCTATTATTCATTTTTACCCTTATTGTAAATGTATCAGTCTTGTAAATGTTCATGTTTGGTGTGCTCATTTTTGAAAACTGGCTAGGGACAGTCCTTGGAAAAAATGGGAGACTCTGTGCTCCCTGACTTTGTGAAGAGGTTAGGCAGGTAGACTGTGAGGAACGTAATGCTGAGAGTAGAAGGAAATGAAGAAATGAAAATAGGCTTAGGATTCAACATGGTCTGGAAAATAACATTAGGAAAATAGGTGGTCGGGGAAAAATCAACAATGCAAGCTGGACATAACTCCATCCAGCGTCCTAAATCCTGCTCTTAAGATGATGGTCAGCTCCTGAAAAGGCTGTTATAAAACAAATTCCTCTCCTACCAGTTTCTAAGTCTTCGTGTAAGCTCCTCCCTCCCTCCTTCCCTCCTCATCCTCCCTCCCTCCCTTCTTCCCTCGCTCCCTCCCTCCAGCTCAGATGTTGATGCCCCCCTTTTGCCAGTGCATGTACTGGGGCAGGAGAGAGGGGCATTTCCTGTGAGTCCACCACTCCTTGTCCCACGATCGCTTTCCTGGCCATACTCCCAGAACTGGCTAATGATCGCAGGCAGCATATGGTCTATGAACAAGAGGTTTGTAGTTTTTAAAAACAAAGATCAAGTGCTGGAAATGAGAGCTTGAAAGCAATGTATAAATGATAGGAAATCAATCAAGGGAGAACATGATATGGAGATGATGAGCCAGACAGGCCAGGAGAGATTTTAAGGAAGAGATAATACAGCCTACAGCTGGAAGCTTGCTTCTGAGGGGGGAATGAACGTGATGTGAGAGCAGCTAAACAGGCATACAGCTCCTGTATTGGTACGCTGCATTCACCAGGATCTGCATGCTTTCCTGGGAATGCACCAAGTTTCTAAAACCGGCCCGTGTCCTGCTCCATGGCTCACATCCGCAGAAGTGTTTGGGTAATTTATTCCTGTTTGAGAACTTACCCATCCAAATTAGTAGCAATTCCTGGGCTGTTATCTAGCTCGAGCAGTGGGCAGAGCTCTGGTTTGGAGTATTTCACTGAAATGAAAAAGATCTGAAGTGCTTACATGGGAATTTAGTGCCTCAATCTCTCAAAGTACTTTTCTGGTCTGAGAGAGAATTCTGCCTTCTGTGCCACCTAGATTGTTGCTGGTTTAATCCAAAGACTGAAGATGTTTGAATAAGATGTAAAATAATGATGGGGGAGATTTCTTCCTTTAAAAATCAGAGATTGGGAACATAACAGGTATTGTCAAAATAGATGTAGGTATTCCTGTAACTGCCATTTGACTCTGACAGTCCTGAATAAAGAAATAACAGCAAAATTAGGGTAGCCATTGCGTAAAATGCTTACTTTACCCGAACAGTTTTGAGTATGATATAGTGCCATATGTTTCTACTGCTGTGATATGCATATTACAATACAGTATTTTTCTCTACACGCTCTTTTTTTGTACCAGTTTTGTCTCCATATATTCAAATGTCATCAGCCCCCAGTGGACAACATCACAATGGTTTGTTGGAGATAACGAATAAAATATGAATGAGAAACGTTTACTGTAAGCCTATAGGGAAAAAACAGACAGCATAGAATCTCTTGTCCAATTTACAATGTAGAGGGATATTTTTGTCTTGTGCTTGTAAATTCACATGAATACTTATTTCTGCAGACTGTGGCTTCCTTTCACCCTGAAACCTCTCAAAATCCAGATTTTTTCTTCTGCCCTTTCATTATAATGAAATGAGTTGGCTTGCTAATTCCCTAATTTAAGCATTATTTCAATGGTACAGATGCTTTCTATGGTACTTACAAGACAGTAAATGTGTGCTGATTTTGCTCATAATAACCAATGCACAGAGGGGCTGCTCTTCGCACATTAGGGATGGTCAGGAAATGCAGACTATAGGTTGTAGGTATTAATAATGGCTTTCGTGTACTAATCCAAAGTGCTGTCTTTCCCACTTTCGATCACTATGGGTATTCGGTTAGAATTAGCAGAACTGTGTTTCTGTTGGGAAACTGCTAATCCTTTTCTCCATGCTATTGAAATGCAAAAAGTTTTCTGCAGAAGAAAAGAAATACCCTTTTGTACACTGAAATGATCGTGTATGAGAAAAGCTGGTAATAAAAACAAACTCCTCCTGCCATTGCAAGCCACACTGCACCTTTGGAAAGGTACAATTTTCAAACGGAATGATAAGTTCTTCTAAAAGAAAGATAAATTCCTTTGCCAAGGTGCTCAGTTGAACTGGCACTTGAAGATTTATCAACCCAGCACCTTCAAAGAACACACATCAGGTCCCTCCAAAGTTGCCAGGTTGTAAATACTGTGGAAAACTTTGTATGTGTTGCTGGTTTGTGGATCTTTAAGGTGTTTTCAGGTGTCTCTCTCTGAGGTGCAAATATTTTCCTCCTTTGTACTTGTGAATATAATTCTCATCTGAATTCAGCATGTTTAAAAAAAAACAAGACCCACCAAGTTTACTGGACTTGAAATCCAGGAAAACCAGACTACTAAACCCACGTTTCAGAAGTTTTTTCCACCACTTAGTTCATTTCTATCAAAGTGGCTACTTCCATAAATATCCAAGAATAGGAATTAGGAACCTATATTCAGGCTTGTGGGTTTGAGAATTTTTTTCTTGATCCCCCTGTTCATAGGGAACCAGTGTATAATAACACGACTTTGAAGGTGATGAATATGCTGGGTGTGTTAGAAAGCATGCATGAGAAAATACTATTCAGCGTGTCTAACACACTGGTTTTGCTTATTTATAGCAAACTTCTTTTCTATTTATAGAAAACTTTCCAAGCAGGCACCATCAATTTTAAATTGTTGGTGGATAAGAGTAATGGTGAAAATACCAGACACTTGATTTGTACCTTTCTTGCGCCTGCTTTTTTGGTGTTCATTGTGTATGGATGTATTTCCAGAGTTGTGAAAGAAAGCAAGTTGCCTAGCACATTCAAGAGCAGCAGCAGAAGTGGGATGAACTGTCCTTTTCCATGTTCCTCAGCCTCTCTGGGACCAAAAGGACAATTTGATGTCCTGTGCCCAGCAGAACTAAGAAAGTGTGGAGCTGAGTGACTTCCAAAGATTGGAGGTCTTCTCCTGGAAGTGGTCGCTATACAGCATTTTTCCCCCTCAGGAATACTGAAAAAGAAATGTATAGAACATGGAGACCACTAAAGAAACGTGAAAATTAATGGATTCAGTGCAGAAAAGTCATGTAGACCATTGCTGTGGTAAAATGTAAGAGGTGATTTTTATTCCATTTGTGGTTGGTATTAAGAATTAAAGCTTAAAGAAAAAACCTACTCCCATACAGCCATAAGGCTGTATTTTATCTTTGGATGCTTCTTGTGGTCCGCACAGACCTCTTGAGCTTTGGTCTTCCAGTTCATATTATCTGAAGAAATGCTATGTCAGGTATAATTTATCAGAGCGTGACTCTTGCTCCCACATCAGGCTGGGACATGTACCCACACGTGCACACCACGCACCCAGCGACAGAACTCCCTGCTGTTCACACTGTCTCACACAGAGAGATCATCCAGACAGGGTATTTCTGTGCTACCACTGGAGAAGCCCGGGAAGGAGATTATGAATCTGAGAGTCAAAATCTGCCTGGAGCTCTTCCTTCTGCTCTGGGAAGGGAGCACGCTGTCGGAGAATACTGCCTGCTGCTCCAGCCAGCCTCCAGTCAGCCTCCAGCCAGCCTCCTTCCCCTCCAGCTGTCTCCTACCCACCTGCCACAGACCCTCTTCTTCCTTGCACAGTACTAGGTGATAATTTTGTCCTTGTTTATGAAATAAATCTGTGCATTTTACAAAGGAAGCAGAAACTCTCTGTTTTTACCGGGTTTTGTGGTTATTGCAGGGCAGCAAGCACAAGCGCTTGTCAGGGGCTGCACACAGTCTTTATTGCAGAGAAGTTGCAACGTGGTTTGAGACACAGCAGTTGAAAGCCACCAGGAAAGCAGAGCGAAAGAAAAATGTTGAAGGAAGACTGGGGAATGAGTACTGAGTCCCAGCACTGACATGGGGCAGCGTGGCAGAGGGCAAGACGTGGAAAGTCAAGATGTATTACTGTCAGAGCAAGAAGTGTCAGGAGATGACACTGGAGCAGCTATCACCCTGTGCTGTAGGTCAGACCCTCTGCCTTTATTTGTTCAGTGCAACCTGTCAGATATAGTGCCACACCAATTACCCACTGATCTTTCATGGGTGAAGAGTGCAGCTTTCCAGTAATCAGTGTCTGGACAGTCACAAGAGGCATCTCAGCAGGCTTTGAACTCACTGTGCCTGATTCCTCAGCCCTGGAGCCCAGAGCTAGCAGCTTTTAGGAATACCTCTTGTCTTTAAAAGACTGGCAGGCAGCTACTGCAATCTTGACTGGCAGCACCAGGGAGGGCAGGCTTTCAGTTCTAAAGCATGGAGAAGAAACTGATAAGCAGTTCCCCAAAGGGCCATGGGGGCTCAAGGGGGATGTAAACACACTGCAGAGGGACCCGCGGCCATACTGCAGGCAATGTCACATAGCCACAGGGAGAGCTGCTCCAAAGAAAGCAGTGAGGAGGCCAAGGCTGAGCCTCCTTGGGAAGCCACCTGGCCATTCCTTACTACCCTCCTTATGCAAGACAAACGCGGGGGCTACGAACTGGGCAAGGCACCTACAGCCCCTGCGTAACCAGAGTGGCAGGATGCTTGAAACACGTTCACTGGGAACAGCATACAGAGGTTGGAGATCTGATGTAACAGGGCAGTAAATTACCCATCCTTTTGCTATCCGAACAGATGGGGAAAAAAAAGCTGATCTAAAAAGCTAAACTATTTGTTGACACTTACTTAGATACAAAGGCAAAACTCCTGTCCTCCTGCTTTGCCTTTTACAAAAGCTTGTACCCTGCTGCCATCTGATGGAGGATTTTTTAAAGAGGCGGAATAGATCAGGTTCCTAGATGGTGTCAGAGCAAAGAAACTTGGATTCTGCAAGATGTTGAAGTTCAGCGATCCTACAAGAAAATAAAAGTTCAACATTGAGCCATTTCTGGGGTCACCTACTTCGCCCTTGTAATCCTTCTGAATACCTAGCCTGATTGATTATTATCACCATTAACTTCCAGCACTCGGAGAAAAATGAATTATATTGCAGCAATACCATGTATTGTATGCATTATTCTTCCCTCTCAAATACAGAGTTGATGGAGAATTGATGCTTGATCTGCCACAGTTCTGCACGAATTCCAGGAGAAGGAAATAAAATAAAACAGCCATAAAAGAGAAGGTGTTGTCATTCCTGCTTGTGCTCCATTTGATGTCAATGGGAGAGTTGCAATTGAATCTTTAGAAAGGGTATTATCAGTCCCATATCTGGCTAGCAAAGCTGGCATAAAGCAGCAGTGATAAAGAACAGCAGCCAGTGAACTGAAAGCAGTAACGCCACAGACAGGGTGTTTTCTTAAACCGCTGGTCCCAGGAGGTGATCTGTATGAATAATGGTTTTGTTTACAGAAGATATGATATTTTCAGTCACTAGTGGCAGCAGTGTATATAGTCGTTCCATTACCACGTGATCTATGTTGTACAAAAAATTTTAAATCCCATACTCTAAAGAGCCAGTAGCCCACCTTTACTTTCATCTGCCTTCATTTAGAAAAAAGGTTGTTTATTTGTTTGAGTTCCATTTAAGGAGTACCAGCTGGGTCTGCCATTAAATATGGTTTGCAAAACAAGGCAGCCCTGATGTTTAACACCCTGACGATCTCTGATGCCTTTTATTTAAGTAATAAATCAGTGTTTAATTTTATGGCATTACGCATTACCCAGGAGAGTCATTTAGCAGGTCAGTTTTAGCATAGTGATAAAACTTGGAGTAATGGGATTGAAGCTGCCACTTCTGGCAGTTCGTATTGGGCAATACTACAAATTTAAGTTCCCTAACATGCATTCAATTTAGATTTAATAAGAGTTATTATATCCCATGTTAATTAAAATTGGATTATTTATTGCAAACACTTACAGAGAACTAGCTACAGAGCTGTGGCTGCAGGTACCAAATTTGGCCTCAGAAGTGCCAAGCAGTATCTCTTCGAGTCTTTCATGAAACCAAATTAGGATGAAATTGTAGCTTGTCTTCCATGTCGCTGTGGTCACTATAGTGGCGTTTGTGCATGTTTAGCCCCTTCACGATGAAATTGCCATGGATGTGGCACAGAAAGGAGACGCTTGATGAGGAAACGCTCTTGGAAACTCTGAGCAGACTTCCGAGGTCTCATGGCCATGACACCAAATGTAGCGGAGCACAGGGTAAATGCCTAAATTAACTTTTCTTAATTTCTTCAGGTGTAGTGCAGATGAGCTAATGCCCTCACCGTCTCTCCTCTCGCACCTCTTTCCTTTCATTGCTGTAACACGCAGAGAGCTCACTATCAGCCTGCTGACAGAAAGAACTGCTTCCCCTGTCTCAGACAGCACGTTGTTAGGGCTGTGTTAGGCTCTGCTCAGCCTAATACGTGAGTAATCTGCACTAACCTCCCCCTGCCAAACACCCTGGTCTCAGCTCTGCATGAGCTACTGCTGACAGAGCTAGAGAGTGGGCTCAGACTGGTCGGAGAAGTAAAAACCCAAACATACAAGGAAACAAATTAGCAATGGTGCATAGAAGACATGGTCTACTCACCTGCTCTGTGGATCAATGTTCAAATGTTTTGTGTGACGGAGGTCAGAGAAACAGGCACAGACTCCGCAATGTAGGTGATGCAGAGAAAAGCACTTTTATCTAAAGTTGCATCTGCAGCCTGGGTTGGTCAGATACAAGGAGGAAATTGCAGACCTGTAGCAAAAACACTGTAGACAACACAAATGCCAGATAAATGCTGCTGCAAAGCATTGGTTTCCAACACTTTGCTGTTCATCATCTAACTACTATTTTTGTAGCCTCTAACAAGTTGGAGAAATCAGTAGTGTCCAGAAATTGCTGGGAAGAGGGGGACAGACAGCCAACTTAAAGCTACAAGTTGACTTTTCCTTAGCCACATAGCAACTTTCTAATTTTCAGCTGCTGCCTGAGATTTAATTTTAGACTCCAAGAAAAACTAGTGTTTCTAGTGTTTGTGTCATCTGACAGCTTTTGAAGCAGGAGATTGTTATTGTTGAGGCTGGAGAAAAAGGATTGTCCAAGGGGACACAGCAGTCATTGCTCCTGAACAGAAAGAAGAGACACGAGTTCCAGTTTTCACTTCAGCGGTTATATATGAGTCATAGAATTATACATTAATTTAGGTTGGAAAAGACCCTTAAGATCGAGTCCAGCCATTAACCTAACACTACCAAGTCCACCACTAAGTCCCAAGCACCATGTCTATACATCTTTTAAATACCTCCAGGGATGGTGACTCAACCACTTCCCTGGGAAGCCTGTTCTAATGCTTGACAACCTTTTTGGTGAAGAAATTTTTCTTAATATCCAATCTAAACCTCTTGTTATCTCTGGAAAAGAGACCGACACCCACCTTGCTACAACCTCCTTTCAGGTAGTTGTAGAGAGCAATAAGGTCTCCCCTCAGCCTCCTTTTCTCCAGGCTAAACAACCCCAGTTCCCTCAGACGCTCCTCACAAGACTTCTGCTCTAGACCCTTCACCAGCTTCATTGCCCTTCTCTGGACACGCTCCAGCACCTCAATGTCTCTCTTGTAGTGAGGGGCCCAAAACTGAACACAGTATTCGAGGTGCGGCCTCACCAGTGCCGAGTACAGGGGAACGGTCTCTTTCCTAGTCCTGCTGGCCACACTATTTCTGATACAAACACTATTTCTGATACAAATTTCTGATGAAATGCTGTTGGCACATTCCCTGGGATGTGCCAGGGGGACATACTGAGGGAGCTGATGCAGTGGTAGATGAATAGGCAAGACAGGGAGTTGGTGCATGCGATGGAAAAGCTTGGATGAGCGAAAGCTTCATAACAAGATACACTTTGGAACAAGAAGGGAAGAAACAAAAAGCAACTAGACTGAGGGCCATCAGCTTTGCTTCAGAACTAGCTTTTGTTGATGTGAAGTATTCTCCCCGCAAAAGCTAAGGTTTTCTGTCTGGGTTTTTTGTTTGGCCATTTGTTTTTACCACTCTGGGCTAACTACTCCTGAGCTATTCTCTATTTTTGGCCCTCTCCTTGGTAGCTGACAGGCAGTACTTGAGGCTCAAATGGATAGTGGCCATTAAGACAGGTACCAGTTTCTCTTCCTCAGCCTTTTTGCAGAAGGCACAACCTATCAAAATACTGACATATTTGGTTAGTAGTGTTTACCTTCAGACAGGCCTATGTTTAAGCCCCATACGGAACCAAGGCCAGAGTGCTTCTGTTTGTTAAGATAAAATTTAGGATTTGGAGTGGATATCTCTGACAAGCGTGTTCACATGCCAAGCTTATTAGAAGGACAAGAACTTTTCCTTTTTGCCTTTTTTCTGCTTTTCCTTTCTGAAGGGCTGACAGCAGCACTCAGTTATGATGTTTGCCAGCAGCAAGCCCAGCACAGTTGTTCGAAGTCTGGATCCTTTTTGTGCAGAAACCTGTGATTAAGCTACCTTCGACAGAAGTAACGTCAGATCGTGTCAATATCTAAAGCTTTCTATACTTGGTTATTACTCTCCATGGCTAGATGTGACTCTTCATGTTGCCTTTTCAATCATTTTGATTTCTGTTTCCCTCAAGATTAAAACTCATGGGAACAGGAGAAAAGGTTTAATCTTTTACTTTGAGAGGCTGGTCTGCTAAAGCTGCTCAGCAGGAATACTCACAGGAGTTAAGGCAAACAGAAAACTAGGCATTAGGCTTTGTGTCCAGGAGGAAATACCATGCATGCCATGTTGTTATAAAGCTTAAGCAGGCAATCTGCACAGAGCTTTAAAAAAACTGTTCAAAGCTTCGTGTGCGTACAGATTTTTTTTTCCCAGACTTACAATTCCAATCATCTCTCTCTTCAATTGTGGTAGTGTCAGATAAAATTCCTTATAACATTAAATAGGTTGGATAAGCTGAAGAGATTTTATAGCAGTGGCATATTCAAGTTGTAGAAGGACTAAAAGCTATTAAGGTCAATATACTATTTCCTGATTTGCATCTATAATTAGTAGCAGAATACATCCTATCCATTTTAAAGAGTAATCTTATTTATGCAATGAAATACTGGTTCATCTCATTAAAGAAAGGAATCCAGCTTGTCTTAAAGTAAAATTTGGCACAGAATTCACCTATTATTGTTTATTTTTGAAAAGCATTCTATTTAGGTGATGACAGAGGAGTAAGATGAGTTTGGTTACCAGATTGCACTAGTCTGCAGATAAATAATCAGCTGATTAAAAAACGTTTCATTCTTTTTCAAGCCAAAATTTATAGATATGTGGATGGGGAGGGCGGGACACAAAAAATTCCCACTGATAATCATTTTCAAATCTAAAGAAACTGGTAACAAGAGGAAAATGCAAAGCTAGAAGCTTACAAAGACGAAGGCTAGACTTTGGCTTACCATCTTGGTTTTGGCAGGGCAAAAACCAAATGACTTTGCAAATAATCATCTTTTAACCATAAATTTATCTGTTGACCTAGGGGATGTTTGCTCTTTCAGTTATTTGAAGAACTGATTTAGATGTCACCTGGAATAGAACAAGAGCAAGAATAGAATAGAATAGAATAGAATAGAATAGAATAGAATAGAATTAGAATTAGAATTAGAATTAGAATTAGAATAGATAAACCACTGATTTAGTAATCTGCAGCTTTTCTTTCCCTGAAGGGGGAGGCTGCTAATACAGTTGCATAGTCAGTGGAAATGTATACAGTGCTAAACCTTGGTGTGATGCTTCTAAGTTCCTCTGTCCTCTGATGGGGCAAACAGCATCAACTGCCACTGAAACTGAAGAACTTGCCTTTGCCTCATGGTGTCTCTTAAAGGAAATAGTGCAAGTATGCACTTGTCAAAGAAGACTGATTTTGCTCAGTAAAAATGTAACTAGTACTATCATAATAAGTGAAAACCAAAGAAATTGCATAATTACTCATCATATGGAGGGGAAAAAAAATGGCAGGAAAAGTTTAATCTGCAGAATAAGCTTTCAGTCTCTGCTATTTGGGTACTTTTCTCAATAAATATTTATGGACAGAATTGTTCTTAGGCTACTCATATGAAGACTATAAGCATGTTTCTTTCCTTCCTATGAGTGTTTGAGCTTTTCACTGAGTCATGACCTTTTTTTTTAGAAAAGCCAATCAGCCGTATTCTGAAGCAGGACCTGTTGCTCCCTCTGTGCAGAATTCATACATTTTTAGATGCAGCTGGAGTAATCCTCTTTACTGCCACCCTATTCCCCAGCCCCCATTGCCTCAGCACTCACAGCAGCTGGCTTACTGTGCTCAGCAAATGGGAGAGAAAGGACATTTTGCAGGTTCAACCATTCTGCTAGAAACTCAGTAATGAAATCAGAAATGACAAGGTGAGCTCAGCAGAGACCAAGCTCTGAGATGGTTTTTTTGCTAACCCTTTGCTGGCTAAACCTTTCATTCACATTCCCAGAAAAATCAAATCTGAATCTATCATTAATTGGTACTCTTTATTCTTCCCGGTTTGTTTGTGTGGGGTGGTTTTTTTCAGGGAAGGAGAAGGAAGGAAGGAAGGAGGGAGAAGAAGAAGAGGGGATGTGGGGGGAGAACGTCTATATTTATGTGATACTACATTATTTGCCTTTGAGAGTCCTGTCACTGAAGAGATATGAAAGTATTATATCTAGAGAAAAACAAGAAGACCCTGGATTGCTGACAAGTATTGACATGCATACATAATAATACATATTAAAACTGTTCACTTACACTGAGACAATATAATACAACACTGGTGCCAGTTTTTCCTTCATTGCAAAAACAGAGTTCCATTTGGTTCCTCCTCATCAAATTTTCTATTTTAACCTGTATTTATTTGTATTTTGAGCTCCCAAAGAATACATAGCGAATTCAGAAACAAATGGCTATAAACACAGTACAACAGCAGACCAGGTGAAATATCCCTAAATCAGAGGTAGTGATGGTTGAAGCCAAATGCTCTGTTGGGAGTGCTCTTAAGCAAGCAGTATAAGATGGCTGAGAAGGTGACCCACCATCACATGCACAGGCTTGATATCGCCAAGATTTGCCATCAGGAGTCTAGTTTACCAGCTGTTCTGTCTGTTAGCGATGACTACACAGGAAACATGCAATGCTGGTTACAAGCTGCCTATTTATAGTCTGAGAAGGGAGGACCAAGATTAGTTTTCATTGCAGTGACTAGCATGAAGGCTGAATCTGAGCCAGACCAGCCCTACTTAGAGGGTCAAACTGCAGTTGAGGTAATTAGTACAGGCATACGTTAAGTTTACAAGGCGCGGTGCAGCACTATATACACTAATGAACTCCAGCCAAGCTGGTACAGCTAAATGACAAGAATGCAGTGCAATGCAGAGAGCCTGTCTTAGTGCTGGGTATGTGCTGTGCTGGCCAGCTTCTGCTCTCAGCTCACTAGCCCTCCATCTCAGTGCCTGGATAGGTGTACATGCTCCAGTGGCCTGGGTGCACCCGTACAGCTCGAGTGCTTCCATCTCCAGAGTTAGGTCTGGTTTTGTTCCAAGGCATTTCTTGACTCATGTCAGTGTTTCCTTAGAGAAACACTGCATTTGTTTCTGTCCTTCAGGGGATTTCCTTCAAGAAGAGAGGTTGTCATGCAACAACAAATTCCTATGAAATTAGGTGGTTTCTGTGCAGCCAGGTTTTTCCTCCAAGTCTGCCATTTAACTGTATATTTGAAGTCTCAGTTGATCCAATACAAGCAGATTTTGGTCCATTTGTGCCCTTATGTGACTTAAGATTGCCATTCACAAAGACTATCTTTTCCCGATGAAGAAAATTGTAAAACCCAGTGTCAGAGTACAGCTCTTCCCTCTGGCAGAAGAAGAAAGACTTTGTAGATCAAAGCAAAGTACACCTCTGGTGTCAAGCAGCCCAGCCTCTTCACAGCTTGTGAGTAGTTTCTTATTTAGACCAAACGCAGACCAAAGCTCCTATTTTTTAGTATAGCCTGAACTCTTTCTCAACACCAAATGCCTGATCTAGTAGCCGTGACAGTAAGCATGACTGTGATGTTCCGTTTCAAAAAGTTTAGATCTGCTAGGGCAGGTATTTATTTATTTCTCCAATAAATGGAGTCCCAAGGAGCCTTCTGCTTTGGGCTGCATGACATCACAAGTGATAGAGTGGCCTTGGAGGCTCAAGCAGAGCCTAAGTAAAATTCATCAGCAGTCTTCAATGATCAAAGTAATTTATTACATTTATTTATATTTATATTGGAAAGAAATGTCATAACAAGTAATGTGACATGACGGGTATCTTGGTCATCACAAGATAATTACACTCATGCCGGGTTACAAAACACTGTGAAGAAACATTTACTTCTTAACACATAGCAGAATATTTGTCATCTTTGCTTTTTAAGTGTTGATAGATCTTTTATTTACACATGTATATATTTTTATGTGTAAATGATGTTGCCGCACTGGTATGTTGCTATTTGAGCAAGCAGAACAATGTTAAGAATTGTATTCTCTATTTTCGATATGTTTTGACACTCATTTAATGACTTCACACAACAGCAATGCATTTGGATAACGTGAAAGGTAAGAAGTAAATTCATGGAAAATTGTTGTCAACACTTGTATCATGGTAGTGTGTTCAAATTCCAGCCAAGTTCAGTACTCTGCTTCAAGAAAAAAAGCTGCCTCTTGCAGCCTAAGATTGTAACTGCAGTTCGCTGCATATGTTGACAGTCCTACAAGATCAAGATTCAAAAAGACCTTATAAAAGAAAAGAGAGAAGAGGTATTTTCTTCACCTCAGAGATCTTGGACTCTGGAGCCATAAGCCATAAACAACTTGGCCAGGGTCATGTATGATAAGAACCTTAGAGCCAAGAAATGGAATTTAGAATGACTGAGTTATGGCACAGTGCCTTTACCCCAAGTCATCCTTCCATTTCAGATAAAAATCTTTATTGCAAGGGATTCCTTTTGTGTTCTGGAAATCTAGTTTTAGATGTGCATGCTTTTCCCACTTTGTGCCATGCTTTGTAAAATGTCTTAAAGCAGTTTTTCTCTGCAATCTTTTGTTGTTACATGCCAGCTGAAATATTCCTTTACAAGTCCAAATTTCTGGATGACTGTTTAGTAGAGAGACATTTAGCATCAGAAAACCTAGAAAAGGAAGGAGGGCAGGTAGGAGGGCAGGAGAGTGGAAGGAAGGAAGGAAGGAAGGAAGGAAGGAAGGAAGGAAGGAAGGAAGGGGAAGGAAGGAAGGAAGGAAAGGAAGGAAAGAAATGGAAGGCAGAGAAAGAAAGATCTTTGTTTCTGTTTGAGATATCTTTTTCACACTTCATTTTCTCTTTCATTGCATATTATTTTGGCTGAGATGGAAAAGATTTGGGAAGTAAGTGTTGAGTAAATGCTATCAGATTTGTATAAATTGAGTGTAATGCCATGAACAGTAGAGCTACACCAGAATGATGTGAAAGAGGTCAGAATCAGATCTCCTGTAAATGTAGAGGAGTGTTTTGCTTTCACAAACCATTTCTTCTCCGAAATACTAACTTGATTTCAATTTTTGAAGGAGATTTATTTCCTTGCCATTTTTATTCAAGCCAGAACCAGATTTTTTTTTCCCCTGGTCATCGTTCCTACTTTCACAGAATAGTTCACAGAATAGTTGAGGTTGGAAGGGGTCTCTAGAGAAGTCAAACCTTTAACACAGGTTATTGGTACTAGACTTTTTTGGAATGCTAAAGCTAATAATTTTCTGTTGGGGGGGTGCTATGTATATGTCTTTCTTATATATCTGTAAACTCTGGTTGGTTTAATCCTCATTGAATTCATAAGGGCATTTTTAACATATATATACATTTAAGATTCTCAGTCTCAATGCTGCTACCACTCAAGTCCATAATAATTTTATGACTAGCTGCAACAGGAGCGCAATAGATCCCTTCTTCTCTATATATATGATGACCTATTTAGTCTAAAAAATTTTAGTTAGGGTTCTGGTTTAGATTTGCTATTACACTACATATATTTGCTTGCATATTTGAAGAGTGACTAGCCAATGACTGCTCAAAGAGTGACAGCTACAATTCTACAGTGAGCTCACCTGAGTAACTTTGCCCATGTAACTATACTCTCTGATAACAATATTAACAATAGCACTAATGGTATGTTAAGACTAAAAAAGGTGGATAAAGGGAGTATAGCCAGGCACAAGGCTCTAGGGGACCACTTAATACAGGAAACTTTTCTTTTTAAACTGCAATTTTGTAAGTACTCTATCTTTGCATTCTTGGATTTAGAACACTGCTGAGATAGCGTAAGATCTACTAAGATCACAGTAAGATCTTTGGGCACAGTGATAGTCTTAATGACTTATTTTAAAGGTAAGGAACAGGCAGCAAATGGAAGAAAGGCTCAAATGCAGCCAAGTGAGAAGTTTCTCTGCCATAGACGATATAGAAATTAATCGTAAAATTACTTTTCAAAGACCTTCTTGCAAAGTCTGATATTAGTGACTGAAGGGGAAAAGGCTAGGTCAGCATAGGCATATCAAGGAGTATGTCCAGGGCCAGAGCACATAATACAGCAGATGTTCTAGCCAAAGCTTCAGTTTATGGGGTGGAATGGTACCGTAACATAGAGTCCACTGGTTCTTCTCAGTTCCTAGAGCAGTCTAGGACTGGGAGGCCACAGAAGTATTTTTAAGCCCTTGGCTGTTTGGATTCAGCACAGGATGTCCATCTCTAGAATTCAAATTCTCCACGAACGCTCTTAATTGGTCTCCTAGATAGCACAAATAGCATCAGTAAAAGCCACATGCCTAGAAAATATATTATGGGAAGTTGGACCTCAAATAATGTTACAGTGACATAAAACTGGAGTGGCACCATGAGAATCAAGATTATAATTTTACTCCGTAACTGTAGGTTTGATGTAAATCTTAAGTATTTCTTAATTTCTGTGGAATTGGGATTGGGACATGAACAAAGGAGTCATTGAAAGTATATTTCTATGGATAAGCAGTAGAACAGCATAACTTTGTATTAGTGCACCTGCTGAATTAAATTAATACTTCAAGCAAATGGTTTTAGCTGTAGGTTTCATCAAAGCTCAGAGGACTATGATTCATCAAAGGACCTAGTCATATCTTGTGAGTTAAATATTCTCAGTTTTAGTTCAGAAGGCTCTGAAATCCATCCAGTAATAGAAGATCAAGCAAAATAATTTGATGATGTCTGTGAATAACAGGTAATTCTGGAATCAATGACATGAAGAATAGTTAATGTGCTACATCAAGACTAAATTGCATCTTACATTTTAATTCTGAAGAACATTTTCCATTGTGAAAGTGGAGCTGCTCAAGGAGAACACAAATCAGATGGTCAAAGAGCCAGGACACTGAGGCCATATCCATAGCCAAACACCAGTGACTTTGAAGCCACACACAGAACAGAAATGTCACCCTAAGCAGAGAAACTTTCCTCCAGAAATGAGAAAATATAGAGGGGGAGAGCTGCTTAGAGATTACCCAGCACATCCTTCGTATAAAAAGTCATGCCAGGGTAGCGAATGGGAATGGCAGAAGTAGAAACGGTTATTGCATCATGTTGTCCACATGGTGTTGAGCCAGTGCAATGGCTCTATGTCTCTACTGAACTCTAGAACTGCATCTGATTGTCCACATACCTAGCCAAGGATCTGGAGAGCAGAAAGGAGGGGGTCTGAGAACTACCCCTTCCTGCAGTTCACCTCCACAGCACAGGCAATAAATTTAGTACCACAGAGGAACTGAGCTGTTAAGAAAGGTCATTGTTTTCTTACAGTATTGTCCTTGTGTCTTTGTCTTACATCTTGCACAGTGACGTGCTGAGCATACGGTGGTTATGCAGTATTACCAGATGGGAATGGTAAGCTATTACAATTGCTTTGCACAGCTATAAACACCCACCCATATCTACAAGGCAGTAGAGAATCAGATCCTCATAGTTAGTAACATGGTTTGTGGACAACAGCAGGTTCCTGTATTTAATGTTTACCATTCTGGCATCATGGCAGGGTTCCTACACATTGTGTTGACTGTGGCACAGGGGTGATCAAGCTGATGTTTGCAGGTCAGTTATTGTTTAAAAAAATTCCCTTGAAAGGACACCGGTTTACATGCATCATTAAAGCTCCATCAGCACATTACACAGCTCCAGGTTGTAAACCATGCCAGATCAGGACCTTTCATTCTTTAGACGGATGAAAGTAATGATGCCAGCAGTGACAGGCTATGCATTGTGATTAGGCATTGTGACCAGGAGGCAAGACTTTTGAAAAATGATCTTCCAAAGATGATTGCAAGTAACACAGCAGGTGCTGGAAACTTTTCTGCATCACTGAATCTGTTTCATTGACTCCAACATTTCACTGATAAATGTGATTGCACTTTTCCCTCACTCAGCAAGTATAGTGACTGGCAGAGTAAAGCAAACTTTAGCATCTGTTTATATCCATTGATCTATGTCTTGTAAGTGTTATGTCACTTGAGAATCTTCATGAAAACAGATAATTTATAACGGCAAGGAGATAAACTGCTATCCATCTTACTGCAATCTTAATGTAAGCTGGTTTATGTCCTTCATTACTGACCATAGTACTCAAGTTGATCCCAGATAATAGGGCAGAGATTCTTTCATTTCTAAATAAGCAATTTAGGCCTAGCCTGCATTTGTAATTCCTGACGGACAGCTACCTTCTACTCAGTATCTTGTTCTGCATAAAGGAGTTTGGGGCTTTAGACCTTGGGCCTGTGTGAAAAGGTGACAAATTCTGTGATGAGATCAACCATTGTCACAGCAGTGGCAGGTATGCAGGACTTTTGGCATTCGCAGTAAAAGAAGAGGTGGCAAAGGACTGTGAGTGGAGACCAACCAACCTTCCCACAACTGGAGGAGACAAGGGCATCAGTGTAAGATCACCACCCAAATGCGCAGAGACAGTTAACATTTTTCAGGATCTCACTTTCAGAAAAGATGCATGCAGTGAACTTCCAGAAGAGAAGCCTCCAGGAATTACTTTGGGTTTGAAGTATAGTATAGAAATCGAAGTGGTTAAAAACCATAAGCACAGTTTTTCAGTTCAAATGTACTTTCTTGTTTGTCTGCATCTGGACATACTGGTCTCTTCCTGGCTTTGAAACTCTAGACCCCGGCAAGCCTCCTGCAAATCCTAACAAAGACGGACTCTCAGCCCAGTTCTGCCAGATTCCTTCCATCTCTCAGGGTTTTTAACACTCCCATTCTTTAGAAGGAACCAGTTTTAGTTAGATTAGCCAAAATGCATTCCATTACAATGCTGCAGCCTTCTGGAGTTGAGGTAATTTAAAAAAAAAAAAAAATTCTAAAACCTACCATTTATCCTTTAAAATTTGAATTGTCTTTAATGTGACAGTCACCACAGCAGAGCTAACTTTTCTGTTTTGCTAACTGAACTCATCTTTAGATGTGTTGATATTCTCAGCAGGGTTTGTTGTGGACTTTCAGCCATTTGTTACTTTGTTGAAAGATACAGAGCTAGTTTTATCTTGAAAATTGAAATCTAACCTGTATTTTTATTTAGCCTCAAAGGGTGTAATTCAGTTTGCTGCTACGCAGTGTTAATACACTCTTCATCTGTTGACTTGGGGATTATTCTTCTTGTGTGTTGTCAAAGGACTTTTCTGCTATTAAGCCAACATCTTGTGTAGCAATTCCGTTTAGTTTATTTTTCTTGATTCATGTTTGGATTAAGTAAATCAGGACACTACCATCTTAATTTTAAATTAAGTAGTAATTTACATGCTTCTTTTCAAATGGCATTCTGCCTTGATGTTGATAAATTGTAAACCCATAGCCCAAGAAATACAATATTGCCATCTCTACTTAGAGTCTATGGATATTGTACCGAGGATGCAAGGCCACAGGCTTGCCAGGCTTGCACTCTTTTGGCTCCTGCCTCAAGCTTTTTTTACTTGGTTTAGCTGAAACACCATTTTTTTTCTAATGGAAGGTTGGCTATGCCTAGTTTGTTTTACTTTTGCTTATCTTCTTATGGTATAACCACATTTTTATATAGATACTAGTAAAAAGTAGATACTTTGTGCAGAATGAGATATTGATGACTAACATAATGATACAATGCAGAGGAATACACATCTGGTATGACAGCAGCAGCCTTGAAAAGTGGGAACATGGGATGCAGGGCAGAGGAGTACAAGCATGGAATGACACAAGACTGGGCTCTGACTGATACAGGGGATCCCGGGGCTGTAACCAACTCACCAGCAGTCAAATAAATTCAGGACTGGAGATGGGTGAAATTGATTTCATGGGGATCAAAGAAATCAAAGAATATATGCAAAACTTACCATATATAGGAAATTATATATACATTAAGTGTAGTAAATGTAGTATAGTAAAACATATAGTAAGTGTGGCACAGAGTTGCAGTCCAGTGAAGAACGAAGGTGTAAAGGCGTGTTAGCACAAACAAAAATGACACCAAGCAGATCCTTCAGGAGGGAGAAGCCACCAGCATTGTAGTCCTCCCAGCAAAGGACTTAGGCTGCTGACAACTTGCCATCCTTGCTCTCCTGTCCCCCCAACACATGCACCTCCTGCTCAGACTGAAGCCATCCTCTCAGCCCCGCTCAGATTAGCACCATTGACAGAAGAGGGCTTGCCCTGCTTCGAGCTTGCAGTTATACCTTTGAAAATAAGGTTCCACTCAGTGCGAGAAACACTGCCAATTTTCTTTGACTTTTCTTTTGTTTCTTGAATAACTTGTGACATTCTTTTTTGATTGGCATATCTTTCCTCCTTCTTCCCCCCTTGTTTCATTGACAATTAAGTTGGATAAAGTCCAACAGCAAATTTGGATTTATTTAGGGCCAATTCCACTCATGATGCAGATCTGAAGACTTGAATCAAAGCTGTGCTTGTTGCTGTACTGATACCCAAACTGCTCTGAGTGTGCATGCATAGATTCCTCTCTCCCAGAATGAAGAAAGGAAAAAAAAAACCTTGATTTGTTGAGCATAATTGTATGGATAATCTCAATCCATTACTTTGTGGCACAGAACAGTTTTCCATTCACACATCCATCTTCTCTGAAATAAGAGACTATTCTTACATTTTATTCACATAATGGTTCTGATAGAAAATCTGTTTTGCTGCAGATGAGGGCCCTGGAGGTTTCTGGTCTATTGTAATACATAAGAGCTGCCTGACATTGCAGCATTCGTTCTCTAGTGCTATTGCCTAGCAGGGCTAAAAGCACTGACGTCTTTTTACAGTTCTGCTGTTGCCATTATCCATTTCAATGGGGTTTAAATGTAAAAGTGAAATTGATGGTGTTAAAGCATGAATTTCAATCATGCTAAGAAAGAAGATATTGATGGGAGCTAGCAAGGGAGTTCTGGACAAAACTACTGCAAGGGAGAAGCTGAAAGGCTGATTGCTGTAAGCCCAATGGCTCTGTTTTATTGGGTTACAGAGCTACCACATGTAAAAAGACATTGGTCCATGTTGCATAACTCAGGACGAGGTGAATTTGTCCTTATCAGTATTATGGCAACCATCTTCCTCCTCCCTGAGGTGGGACTTCATGGAAAAACCTTCAAGTCTTTATTCAGCTTTTTATCTGAGGTTTAAGGTTTCCTTCTCATTAATCTTTGTAGTCAGGGTGATTTCTTGTGGCCACAGACTATTGTGCTTCTTGTAAAAATCATACCTTTGTAATTACAGTGCAGCGTTCTGCCTGAGACTGAGTCTTTATGGAGCAATAGAAGAGACACTTTGTACCATACAAATTATAAAGAACACAGTAACTCAGAGTTAGCAAAACTAATGAGAAAGAGGTAAGGCTGTTTTGCAGGAGCTTAATGAGTTGGATTTTCATTTCCACAGCAGATAACCAGAGCTGTGAGCAACCTTGACACAAATTGAAAACAGAATCACAAAGTGTTACGTGGTCAATTGAAGCATCTCCGGCACAACTATTTCTCTGACCCCTGCTTGGATCAAGGCAAACATCCATGACAGAGTTTCTTCTGGGGCTGTGGTCAGCTTTTCCCTTGCCTGCCTTTGCGTGCCCTGTATCCTAAGGCTTAATGCCATCACCAAGAAACATGCAACTTTGTGAGAAACACAGCCATATTTTGGGGATCTCCACATTTATCTTGGGTTGCAAACAACTGAAAAGGCTTGTCTGATGTCTTGATTTATTGGTATTTGTGCTTCCATGACAGCAACATGCTCTATACCTGTTTCATTGGTTTAAGTCAAATTTAAACACTAAGCAAGCTTAAAACAACAGAGCCATACAACAGAGCTGTAGTCTTGATTACAGAATTATAGAGGAGGTTACAAAGAATAAAATAAAATTATAATGTTATATTTCAGACTATATTCTACAATAAAAGTCCTCCTTAGCTTTTATGGTATTTTAGCTAAGAGGCAGAAAGGCTATCTAGAGGCAGAAAGGGCAGAAAAAGGGATGGTGTGTCTCCGAGCTCCTCTTTCTTCCCATCTTCAAAATAGAAGCCCTTCTGCCTTCCCCGTCTTAATGTTTCCAAGCCTACTGCGTCCCTGAAAAATGCTATCCCTCCTAGCTTGAGTGACTTTCTTACAAAGCAGAACATTTCTTGCAATGACATGAATGACATTTCTCAGTCATGTCCCATAAACATACCGTTTTGTAAGGTCCAGTTACTCCTAGGCAATAATCATGACAATAATTATTAACAGGATGGATTACAAACTTAGCATTTAGAGTGTTCTTTCTAAATAAACTCCCTTCCCACCTCGTGTTAGTTTGGTATCCCTGCTGCCATAACATCTACCCTGTGGTTTAAGTCCCAGTCCCAGTTTCCTTCATCACTGCTTGCTCAGCCTAAAGTGGGAGAAAAATGCCAATAGGATCAATATGTTCAAACCATTTGAAGAAAGGAGTGTGACAGTGTGCCAAAGAAATTTTAGTGACTGACAAAGGTTCCTAGCAAGCAACAATAATAATGTATGTGAAGTGGATTTTTATTCAAGATTTCCTTAGGCAGCCCCTTTCTTATCAAAAGATACCATTTTATGATAAAAATCATTATGTATGTTTAGCAAAACATTTCCATTGTACTCTTAATAAAATGTCTTTTTCCCCTGAAAGTGTTTTGAGATTAATGTATACTGATGTGTGAAAACATGATTTTATCTTTATAGGAATTTGTTATTAATAGTCTTTGAAAATGTCTCTCTCAAGCTGCAGGTTTTCCCATTCAATCTGCACTGTTTGTATTTATCCTCTCGCCAGTAGCATCTGCAGCCAAGGCTTTCTGCAGAGTCAAATCACAGTATTTCGAATGAAATGTAAAATCCTTAGTGATGGGCCTCTGCAGCAGACTAGATGTAGCACTAAATAAAAATTGTTTGATTTTGTTTTAACAAAACGGTGACACACTTTTCAATATGAACCCATTCACCTGTCTGGCCCTGGAGTTGTACTCAGGAGTGGTAGTCCTATTTAAAAGTGTACTGTGGTGATGGTTTGAAATCTTTGCCATATTGCTGGACCCTGTTGGATGAACCCACAACCAATATCAGTCCTAAAAACTCTGAAATCTATATTTGACTTTAAAAACTAAGAAAGTGGAATCTTCCCCTCTGACTATACAAAGGAATGGTCACATACAACTGAAAATTAATTCCCTGTAAAGGCAAACCTGCACTTTGGTTATGTGCTGTCGTGGTTAAGGATTTAACCCAGTGTGTCCCAGCGTTGCAGACTGAGTCTATGTTAAATTACACTTAATGCTTTCAAGTTTGCCAGATAATTAAAAAGATATAAATAAAATATTACAAAATAAATAGCTAGTTCATATAGCAGCTCCTACTCTTATTTACTTAATTGCAATAGTAGTGACAATAATATACTGTATTGCAGTGGAGGCTACAGTTAAGGGGAGGCTACATTGCACCAGGACTTGACAAAATAAAACAAACATATGATCCTTTCAACAAAGCCATTGTCAATGCATCAGTGGAAGTGATTAGTTAAGATAGGTGTCTAACTCGTAGTTCTTGAGATGTGTGGGGCTCACAGAAGATGTGAGCATGGTGTGAACGTGGGACTTGCGTGCAGTGACTGGCTGGATGATGCTGACAGGAGGGCTGGTCTGTAACCAGCATCCCCGGCCAGAGGAGGATGCCTGACAGCAGAGCCCATTGCAGCCACGCTATTTGGCTGGACGGTGACACAGCTGCATACTCATCGTGGTCTCACTTGGGTTAGTGAGGTGGCTGGGGAGCCTTTTTCCCTGAAGAGATATTTGTCTCCATTAGTACTTGAATTTCGTACTAGGTTCCCTGTAGCTCTCACAGCTCTTTTGCTTGTCGTGTGTTCTTTTTGTTTTAGGCTTATAACTGCGGTAATATTCAGAGAATGTAAAGCTAGGGGACTAAAATACTTATTTAATTTATCAAGACACGCAAGCATTTCTACAAGGTTATTCAGGGCAGATAAATTAGCTCCTTAACAAGGTTTGCGTTAATATATTCCTGACTTTTTGTCTAAGTCCTGTTTATTTCATGTGAGTTTATTCAGCAAGTGGAATAAAACCTGTTTTGAGAGTCTGCCAGCATCTAGCATATCTGTAGCTCCCAGGAGAAGGAAATGTAGATGTCCAGGTACATTGCAAGTGGGAAAGCGTATACAGTAGTCCATCTGGATTCTGTACTAACAGATTATCGACAAAGCACTCATGCACCTAGACCATAAGCAACCCTAATATTGAGGGAGCACTCTGGAAAGTGAGAAATGAAAAGAGACCTGAGACCATGAATGAAAATAAAATTCTAGACCTTTTTAATCTGTGTTGCTTTATCACTAGGTATGTCTTCAGAGAAAGACCTTGCAATTACTTAGCAGACTTTTCTTGCTAAAGCTTGTTTATGATATGAAGATTATTGACATTTCTATAGAAATCATTAATAATATTCAATCTAGAAATTATCAGTTTGTCTAAATAGGGTAAATAGTAATACATGTTGAAAACCAGCTGACCTAGCCTAAGTGGTTAATTCACAGAGCTATATATCTTGCGTTATGAATGCCCATTTCATCCCCTTTTCACTGCTCACACGTGCATGTACACACATAGACACAAAACCTCAGTTACAACTTTCCTCCTGGGATGCATTAAAGTAAATGGGAAGCTGCTGCTTTTTCCAAAGCCTCTCATTCTGCATTCTTGAGAGAGGCAGAATTAAATGGAGGGGATGGGATAGAAATATGGAAGGCATATATGCATGTATTTAAACCTAAAGCCTTCTTCTGTTAATTCAGATGTGCAATTTAAATTTGAATAGAGATTAATAAATTACACAAATTATAACACTTTGGACTTGGGTGTGGGCCAGTGGTGTTATATGTAAGCAGTATTGAGCTTCTGGAGTTTCAGCATGCTCATTCATATTCATCCTGTGCTAACCAGACAAATAATAGCATTATCACCTAGTTCAGTAATCAAATAATGGAAAACCAATCTCCAGGAGTTTTGACTGGAATAGAAAGTAGTTTCTTGTTGTGTTTATTAGCTGGAATACTAAGGACTCAGCTGTGGTGAATTAATGAGTGATATTTTAATAAATTTATGAATTTGGATACATAAGCATCCTGATGAAAGTAGAATTAGCTTTTTCAATCTCTCATTGGCTTACCATATCACCTATATCTTATTAATTCTATTTTCTTTGCAATGTAATGCTACCTTGCACAGAATGTTGACTGGCATGCTAGCTAAAGTACTGTAATAGTCCTTGAATATTATTAATTATGAAATTTCTCCAGTGGAAATGTATTAGGGGACTATTAGGGGCATATGTTAATTGTGTCTATATTGCTTAGCTTCTTTTATTCGATTTTTCCTGTGATATATGATCACAGGAAAGCCTGTGATCCTAATTGACATGGCTACATCTTCAGAAGAAATGGGTGTAGTTGTGTAGAGTAAATTTGAAGACAGATAAGTTACATGTGACACAATATATGAAAGCAGAACATGTGCCTGAGGTGAGGCAGTTGCCAAATTAGTGTTTTGCCCATCTGTCTGATCTCCCATAATTCAGTGTTACTATACTAAACATGTAGTAACAACACATTGGTGTATGACTGAATGTGATAAATTAGGAACTTGAAAATAAATGTACCATCAACTTGCTCTGCCTTCTGAAACCTGACACGCCATATCCAGAAAAACAAAAAGGAGGTAGTAGAATCAAGGTGTTTGGGGTTTTTTTCAGTGTAGACACCATCGTAGCATATACTGACATGAAAAGCTTCAACTTTTCTGACAGCTTCAAGGGAGCACTGAAACGTGTGTATTTCCTGTCTCTCTCATGCAGGAAATTACTGGAACGCAGCTTCTTTCGTTACTTCATCATCCTACCTTCACTTCTCCACCTTCCAAGGGGAAACCAGTGCAGACATCTCCTTCTATTTCAAAACGTCGGCCTCGGACGGGGTGTTTCTCGAGAATCTGGGGAACACTGACTTCATCAAACTGGAGCTGAAATGTAAGTCTGTGCTTCCCATCACTCTTCTTGGCACCTGAATTGGGTTCATGTCAGATGGCAGGTTTCAAGGAATGCGTATCATTCAGTAAAATGTGTAAGCTCACTAAATTCTGGAAAAAATTCCAAATCAAGCTGCTTGACATATTTTCAAGTTGCCTTATGTGGGAGGAGTGCTTGAGGTATCTTTGGATTGTTTATTGAGGGGAGAAATACAAAGACGTATAGAACTTGTAACATGAGTTATAAAAATGACACTGACCTGAAAAGATTTTTCAAAATTGCATGCCAGATTTATTTTTTTAAAGTGTCTGCAGCTGTGTGTGCTTTTCTATTTTATCTCACTGTTATTTGGAAATAGGGGAAAGAAAAAAAAAAGAGAGACCACCCAGACAGCACTGTAAGGAGCCAAAGAGCTGAAAACTTTCATATGATATTTTAAAAGCCCTAAAGAATCTCATAGAAATAAATC
This sequence comes from Ciconia boyciana, assembly GCF_034638445.1. Taxonomy (NCBI): domain Eukaryota; kingdom Metazoa; phylum Chordata; class Aves; order Ciconiiformes; family Ciconiidae; genus Ciconia; species Ciconia boyciana. The sequence continues at coordinate 103,519,366 of NC_132935.1, read as the reverse complement.
TTTATCAGTATTATCTGTTAATAAAATCGCTGATCCGAAAAAGGGGGCATAATGATATCAAGAGGCAAGTTAATTTTATTATTTAAACTATTTTTAATGGCCCAGGGGCAAACTTTCCAAGGAAGATGACAAAATCCTCAGCTGTACCTGAATTCTGCTTAGTGAAATTGAAGCAGTCGATTTAGAGGGGAAAAATGTTTTATGTCTCCTTTGTTCTCCCTTGACCCAGTTTACCCTGTTGTAAATGGGAGCGGTGACAGGCCTGCTGTGTTACGTGTGGCTGTTATTACAGCCTCGAGCGGCACGTTACAGCAGCAGGGTTATATGAGTCCAGCAAGCTGCCTCCCTGCACTCCAGCACCAGGAAAAGCATTTGTGCTTCCTTTTGCTGAGGGAGCTACTCATGGACGCCAAGGACCCAGCTCTAAATATTGATGCACAAAAGTCAGCGTCAAAAGTCAGTAACGTTGAAAGAGAAGAAATTGTTTGCATACCCCAAATAATCTTTTTTTATGCAAATTCAATGTGATTTACATGTGTGCATCTAACTTTAAAACAAAAATCCATTTTCGACACTTCCCAAAGTCTAAATGCACAAATTAGAATGTGAAAATTTAGAAACAGCCAGGAGGCCCCTTTAAAATGTTACTAAATTCCCCCTTTGGGTAAGAGTAAAGTGCAAAGTTCCAAGTGGGTGACAGCTTCTTTCCCTCTTTCTACAAGGAATTTAGTTGATGTTGCTTAATCCCAATTTGCTGTAATCTGCAACTGGTGCAAATCAAAATAGCTCCTGTTGAGTCACAGGGAACAGTCTCATTTGTATTAACAAGGGGCACATTCCTTTAATAATAAAGTGGCAGGTATTTTTAATTTCACTTTGCATTTAAGTACTACTTACAGTCAGCTGTGGTGGGCATCTCCAAAGCTTCCTGCTCTTCTAATGTATGGGAGGTGTTCTCAGCCACTGTAGTTACCAGACCAGCTATGCTGTTGACTTAGCTAAAAGGTGACAATAACAGTGAATAAAGGTGACTTGGCAGTAACTATAATTCTTTTGAACTCAACACAGTTTAAATAATAATCATGCTGCAGTGGCTCGCTGAATAGATGCACCAGTTCAAGAAAGCATGTGGCAGTGTACTCAGAATATCATTAAACAGGAATTTAATTTTAAGCCTATGCTTGAAATCCACAGACTTTGCTGTGATTTGGCATATATATAAATTCAACTTCTGCCTCATGTCCCTGAATCTAAACCTTAGATTACAAATTCTTGATGGCAGAAATTGAAATATCATCTGCAAAAACAGTCTACGAGGTCAAACATACTATTGCTGTTTAAAGTAGTAAAAGACTCTTGATTAAAATTATGCTGACTGTATTTACTTAAAAGGACAAAGCAGTTCATTCGATATAATTGCATTCCCTCCACCCTTTCTTTCCTGGAAAATATTGCTTGAAAATTTCAGAGCCCCAGAAAACAGGCCTTTCTGTGACTTGAACGTTCTACCAGCTTAAAAAGAGTTGAATACTGTGGGTTTAGTAACAAAGAGAAACTCATTCTCTCTTCTGAATTACACATTTATTAAAGAATGTTGGTTTTATACAGTTTTAATGTTTGTTTGTTTCATTCTAGCCTGCACTTATGTTTTGTTGGAATTCATTCAAATGAAAAGCAGTTTCAGGATTTCAGAATTACCTTACATGACTTACAGTAGACCCTGCTGCTTCTTAAAAGTTTGCTTCCCCTTTACAGAAGTCCCATAAAATTAATATGTGAATTTGTTTCTTAACAGGAATATAAAGTTAAGTCAGTAAGGTAGTTACAGAATTACCCCTAAATCCTGAAGAAGGTTTCCTTTGGCAAACTGCTTTCTAGCTAACACATCAAGTTCTCTAGTAGAACAGTTATTTTGTATTAAAGGTTTTTGCGTAATGGCCGTCATCACCTATTTACTGCAAGCTGCTACGCTTCAAACAGTGGGTGTGTTGCTTTTGTCTGTTCATTGCCTTCTCATACAGGTACAATTCGCACTGAAGAAGAATGACTCCCTACAAAACTTTTCCTTGATTTCTTTACTTTTTACAATTCCAAAAGGAAAATGTTGAAATCAGTGTCCTGCCAGCAGACACTGCTAATTCTTTTTTCTTCTTCCCTCATGTGTGAAATACCTGTGTATACCTGTCATATATGGTTAGTGAAGCATGAGCTTAGCTCTACAGACTAGGAACCGAGAGAGTCTACAATATCCAGTATTTTAATCAGCTTGCTGCCTGGTGAATGCATTACAGAAACAAATTGTTCGGTCTATAAAAATTCTTAGCTTCAGGTCTTTGGAAAGGAGTTTGCGGTTGCATGTTTTATTCTGAGCACAAGAGTTGTCACTAGGAATGCTCATTAAATTATTTTATTGGTGTGCTGTCTTGGAGCTTCTTAAGGTATAATAACTGCACAGATTATTTTCTAACTCTCTAGATTTATAAGTTGGAATCTTGCAGTATTTTGAAGAGTAACTTCATGTGTCTTCAGCAAAGCCCAAGACTGCCATCTCTGAGGAGAGGGGGAATACGGGAGGGAGGAGAAGAACATGTTTCTCTGATTTAAGAAATAGTTTTTCCAAACAGCTGACAAGGAGGATTGTCATGAAAAAAACAGTGATAAAATGTTACTATGAATGTGGCTGAAGTCTTTGGTTATGCCATTTGTCAAGCAGCTCCTCTGGCAGGCTCGTACTTGTCACCATTCATGGAAGAGTTGGCAGACATGTGGAATTACCTGAAGCATCAATTTTTACATACATCAGTAAATCTACAGAACCCCATTATTTTTATATCTGGCTGGTCAGCTGGCAATGACTAGGATTGCTTAGAAAGGAGGTAGTTGGATAAGGTATAAATTTTTCTGCAGAGCAGTGCTTCCAGAAACCATACGTCTCTGGTCAAAACTTCCAGATGTTTTTAAAATTAAAAATGGTTTTTAGAGAGAGAAAAAAAGGATGTTTTCTCTTTTAGAGCTTTCCTATACAGTTTTGGGAGGGTTTAACCTAAAATCTGGTCTTCCTATAAAAACACCATTGAGATCACCATTTTTTCATTTATACGAGCCCCCTTTTTTAACCTTGACCTACCTTTTAGGACCCAGAGGTATGTAACCTGCTGTCTACAAAGCCTGCCAGGGCTGTCTCAGACAGTTCCTTTTCAGTGCCTTTCATAAAAGCAATCCACCAAAAAGTTTGAATATAATTTCGAGGAGCTGTTTGGCATCTTTCTCGGAGCCCTTCGTCTGCTCCCCCACTGTGTACCTGAAAGCACCTATGAAATTTAGTGTCCACTCTCCATATAACTATACTGTGTATATGCAGTAGAGCTGGCACTTGCTCTGAAAGGCGTTGGCTATAGTATGCAGTACTCCTATGAACTGAAATAAGCTGTGTGGCCCATCAGATACACATATCTGCCATAAAAGACCCACCTACTACTGCTAACCAGTTTAGCTGGCCATTACCCTAATTCATCCTTTGCCTTTACCTGTGTACCCATGGTTCAGAGGTCGGGAGCAGACCTAGCACGCGTGAAACAGAGATGCAAACAGCAGCCTGTATGTCAGCCAACAGCAACATGGATCCTGCAGGTCCTAATGTTCTTTTTTTTAAGTATTTCAGGATTAAATGTTGCCAAACAAAACATGCCAAGAATTTCATTTTGAATTCTTGAAGACTCTCAGCTCCCCTCCCCATTCAGTTCTTCCTTGCAGTCACTCCTCCCTGGAAATGGTAGCTTTGCATAATGGAGCCCAGCTAGAGCCATCGAGGTGCAGGGAAATAGGCCTCCAGGATCCTAACTGGAAACTCTGCAGCAGGCAGGGGACTACCTAAAATCCAGCTGAATATCAACATACCTGACTAGGGTCAAATGAGCAAGAGTATGGTTTTGTACATTTATGAGGCATGGGTTGAAGACGTCGGAGAGCTGTGACTATGAAAATCCAACTGTTTCATACTTGTGAGGTGTTTGTCAAATAGTCCAAATTTGAATTTTCTGATCAAGAGAAATCCCAAGGTTTGGAAGAGATGTATTCCTGAAAGCAAATTCTGGAAGGGACATATTCCTGAGAATTTGGGAAGAAGCATCTACCATCACTGTTTTGTATCAGATTCCCAGGACTGTTGCTCTAGAAAGCCAGTGGTGAATTAAACTGTTTCCAGAAAACTCTCTTGATTACACTGTCATATTATTCTAATGGAAAAGATACTCTGAGCACTTCTGTAGCTCCCCTCATCCCAGCACCTCCAAGCAATTTACAGTCACTAATGAATTGTGTGTCACTGTTATTATTCTGAAGTAAGTAAACAGCAAGTCAGTTTTGCAACAGAAGAAAAGATGAGGCTTAGAGAGATAAAGGTCAGCTTGTGTTTGATCCTGGCATGAACGTGTAAGTGAGGAAGGAGCCTTCTTATTAATTTATTGTAGAAAGCTAGAAATATTTACAAGCCCTGCATTCAGAGATGTCACTTGGCTGATAACCCGTGCAATGCTAGCTGCCCTAAAAGTCTCCCCAAGGAGTCATCAGTGAACTTGGCTGCTGTGAAAGGGATTACATAGAGTAGCTTGCTAATGAGAGCAGTGGTATGGCTTCAGGATGGGTCTACTTGCTCTGTGGGCAAGGGATACTAACAGCACTCTAATACCCAACATTTGCACTTGAAGAGAAAAGTCCTCCATTGCTTCTTGTGCTTTGCTGTTTCTAGGCTACTTAGCTGAGACATAAGTAACTTCTCCAAAATCAGACAAGAAACAGTGACAGACCAGGGTCCGTGATTCCCACTGCTGTTTTCTTCTGCCCAGACAGCATTCGTTCCTCCAGACTGAATGTTCTAACACATGACTGATTAATACATCTTCTTACAAATTTTAATAACTTCATCATTTCTTTCTCCAGAGGCATCCTAAAATGGAATTCTACCATATCAATGAGTTTTACACATGATACTCTTTATATTCCCATATGTTAATGTAAATGCAGCTTACATTTTCCACTGCTTTATCTTTCTAGCTGGGTAGAGAAACTGGTGTGACCTTTGTTGTTTCTTTTAATTGAGTTGTTATTTTGCTTTCCTAGCAGAAGGTCACTTTTTTGAAAAACAACCCCCTAGGAGAGCATGTTGCATTAGCCACACGTTAAAGAATGCACAGGACACTGAGGAATCTCTTCATCCCAGGGGCCAGTAAGAAGTTATCAAATTAAATGGAAAAACATTAAATTTCTTCAGGGAAATTTTTGACCCGAATGTTTTTACATCAGTATTTGCAGAGTCTCATACTATTCCAGGACAATATGAAAGTTACAAACAAAAAAACCCTAGTCTGAAGAACTGCAAGCACCATTCTTTTAAAGATAAGATTCCTTTTCAGATGAGGTAGGTGATGCAGAAAAGCTTGATATTCAAACAGGGCAATTTATGGCCCATCTGAGAAGGCCAGTTCCACCTGTATCCTTGTTCCTAATTAGCAGATGGGAATAGGTGCCCAGGCTGGCATGTGGGAGCAAGCCAAAGGCAGCAAATAAAGATCCCAGCTGGGGAACTGGCTAAGACTGACCAACAGAAAATCCTAGGCACAGGGCTGTGGGGAAATTAAGGCCATCAGTAGCTCTTCTGTAACTAGCTTGGACTCTGACAGGGTACAGGTTGCTGGGTACAGGTTGCTCTACTTTGGTCTGCCTCAATGTCAGTATGGCATTCATGACTCTGCACTGCACAGTGCTGTACAGCGATGTACAGCATCCCCTGAGCATTACCCCTCTCCTTTCAAGGGTGCTGGGATGCTTTTCTCATTGCCATAAAGGGCAATTTAATAGTCATTTTATGCGCAGTGTCTTATAAATCAGTTACAGCTTACATAAAGTTCAAGGTGGGAACTGACTGGCATTCAAAAAGCGTATTTCTCCCTAACTTTGGTTTGTATTGCACCAAATACATGCAACACATGGCAAACCATTGCTAGCCCTACCACCCACCAGCTCATCTCAGGTCTTTGCCCTCATTTCCAGTCTACTTTCTGAAACTGCATATGCTTTGTTACCTTCTTCATGTATGCTGACCGTGATGCATAAGCTGTGTCTAGCTCCCTAAATTTGTCCAACTCCCTATTGAAAATCATTCGAATTTTTGCCAGCTGGACAACTGTTTCAGACTTTCACACCTTTGTTGGTTAGAAATCTTCTAATTCCTAACAGTTTTATTTGCATCTTTTGTTTATAGCCATTCATTCTTGTTTCAGTATTGTTCTTTGGCTGAACTAATTGTTTTTCCTTCGTAGCATTTACTCTCTCCTTGTGTATTTATGGAGCAATCATATCTTCTCTCAGCTTTTAATGGCTATGTTAAGCAAGACAAACTCACATCATCTCTTCTCATAAGATATGTTCTCTTGTTCCTTTCTCTTGTTATGCTAATAAGGTTCTCCCTACTCAATTCACCTTGAATTCTTCTTTCTTAAACACAGGTGATCAGAACTATCCACATTAATTCTGATAATGGTTTACTAGTGCCTTGTACAATGGCATACCCTGCCCACTGCGTCCCAGGAATTTTTGGCTGATCACAATGGGATCCCATTTGTTATGTATTATTTTCTGACCTTTCCAATGTTGTGTTACCGGCAAAAAAGATTTAGACATATGCTGACCTCTTGTGCAAAGGTATTCCTTATAAAACTAAATATGACTTGACCCAAAACAAATTAGAGGTCCTTTAATTTTCTGATGACCCATACTTCATCTATCTCGTCAACGATCTGTGCAATTCTGTTTTCCATCTCTGCTCTTTTTGGAAGAAAACTAAATATGCTAGATCTGTAACAATTCTCTTCTTCCAAAAATCAGAGGTTTTTCTAATCAAAGAAGGATATCCATTACATTGACTTTGTTAAATCCTTTATATGCTTTCATATTCTTTGTGTTCTGCCACACATTAGAAAGTGATGTCTGCTTCACTTACTGGCTTTATGTGCACTCTTACCCTCCTTGACGCAGGGTAAAATCTGGGCACTAAGTCATTAAACTATGGTAACTCTGTTAGTTTACCTTTTTGTTGTAATTCCTGTAATTTGAAATAAAAATTCACATGTAGAACTGAAGTCAACAAGCTGATACATAAAGACTTTCTTGTCCTGCTACATTTTGAAGTGACTGTGTGACTCCTTGCATTAGTTCATGTGGTAAGTAGTAGCAGGATGCCACTTTGAGCTCAGTTGACTTCTCCAGCCCAACTTTGTCACTGAGTTTTCTGTTTTAACAGCGTAAATGGCAACATGTTCCAAAACAAACCAGGAGGACAAGCTTCCTCTCTTCTTGATAGCAATGACTGAATTTGGTTTACTTCAGGACCAGATGTGTCTCCTTCTGAAGACCATGTGTCAGAGGCTAGATCCACCAGCAGGCGTAAGCATCTCTGTACAAAATTTTGATACTCAAAATACCTATTCAGCTGCCACCTAGCAGGAAGCGTGTCAAGCCTGTATCAGCCTAAATTTTCCAAAGGAATTTCCTCAAGATGTATCCTCTGGCATGCCCAGATGTGCCTGCATCTTTGCAACACCTGAGTAGCACATGAAGAGCTGTGGTTTCAGTGGGGTAGGCACTGCTCTGCCTACCTTACATGGCCAGACTTGGCAGGTGTTCCCAGTGCATTCCTTTTCTCTGCCCACATGAGTTTCAGATATCTACCTTCCACTGCATCTGTGGATGCTCTGATCACTAGATTATGAGGAAACAACGTCTTTGAATATCTCAATCTTTTCTTCACCACTTTGCAGGAATAATGGCATTCTTAATAAGCCATGGAGCAAATAAAGAGATAGACCTAGTGGCTAGGAGGCTGAGGTACAATTTTTTTTTTCCCAAAAAATACTTTAATATTTTAAAATGTTTATCTCAGCAAAGGACAAGTGTGTGGTTTTGATAACATACTGCCCATGGGACTAAAATGAATCTCAACTGCTCTTTCAGTAAGTAAATAGCCCATGCAGTCTTTGCAATCACAGAATCACACAATCACAATATGACTGAGTCTGGAGGGGACCTCTGGAGGTCATCTGGTCCAGCCCCCCTGCTCCAGACTTTCTCCCTGATCTCTGGGGCCTGGGACTCCTGAAGGCTGGTCTTGCTAGTAAAGACTGAGGCAAAGAAGTGTTCGTTACCTCAACCTTTTCCATGTCCTGTGTCACTAGGGCCCCCACATTCAGCAGTGGGCCCTCATTTTCCCTAGTCTTCTTTTTGCTGCTTAAGTAGCACTTAGGCACTTACAGAAGCCTATCTTCTTTTTGCCCTGCTCTCTCCTTTCAGGATCCTGAACTCCACCTTCTCGTGAGCACTCCAGCTGGTGCTGTCTTCAACCTTCACATCCCCAGCAAGCCCCTCCTTTTTTGTGAGTGTAAGGTCCAGCAGAGCATCTCTCCTCATTGGCTTCGCTTTCACTTGTGTCAGGAAGTTGTCATCGATGCTCTCCAGGAACCTTGTGTTGTCCCTCTGACAGATATTGGGGTGGTTGAAGACCCACATGAGGACCAGGGCTTGTGAACATGAGGCTACTTCTAGCTGCCTGTAGAAGATCTCATCCACTTTTTCTTCCTGGTCAGGTGGCCTATAGCAGACACCCCCTATACTGTCACCCATACCACTCTGTTCTTTAATCCTTACCTTTAAACATAATCAACATCATCCCATACATTGAAATGCCATGAGTGAGGAAATCTGAAATGGTCCAAACAAGCTGCATTGTTTCCTGAGGCTATATGGCCTGAAGCCAATGGGTCTTCTGGTCCTAATTAATTTAGATGCTTTTGAGAATCTTTCTTCTGAGTGTTTAAACAGGGTCTTGGTAGTCTGTAAACTACTTTTTTTCTTTAATTTGGGCTTTTTAGATAAAGTGTTGGCAATTGCATGGTTAGCCTGTTGAAAGTCTGGATTATTCTTTATTGTTTTCACCAAAGTAATTAATTTTTAAAGTAGAAAAATATTTTCTGTGACTAAATGATAAGATATAATGAAAGAGGAGGTGTTTTTAATAATAATACAATTGTATCCATAATGCTTCAAATATTTATGCACATGATTCATTCGAATTATATCAATAGATTGAGTCAAGTGAATATAATTTTATTCTCTTTAAGTGTTTGTGAGAACATTATAGTGTGGTAGACTCTAAATGTTCATATAAAGTTTTGGCCACAGATTTTCCTAACACTTCGCAGCATTTCATCATGGTTTAAATGCTAGTTTTAAAAAATACCAGTTTAAATCATGTTGAAAATTAATTAATTTTTAAGTCATTCTTGATTCAGTCTCTGTCTTTCTACCTTGCCTTGCTACAGTTGTTCTGAGGACAAGGAAAAGGAATATTTATTCTCCTGACTTTTCATTCAGAAACCTTGCATACACGTATAATTTAAAAGAAAAGAAAAAACATTCACATAAAACTTTGTTAAAAAGCTAATAAAGCAGTGAATCTATTTTCTAAGAAGAGCATGGAGGCAGTTACAAGATTGCCATTACACTATCTTACGAAATTTAGGCTTTTTATATCCTCTTGATCTAAACATCTTGACTTTGGTTTTAAAATAGAGCTTGGATCACTGTAGTGCATTTTTTCTCTACTCGTACACTGCAGACAGCTCTCTATTAGTATGAATTCTTAACAACAAATGTTTTATACAGTCATAAATCCTTTCACTCACCCTTTTATGTTTTCCACTGTTACAGCAGGAAATAGGAATGCGTCTCCTGTTGGCTTTACATTTCATGAGACTCAGGCACGTGGTGGAACAAAGTAGTTAAAAAAAGGTGGCTAAACCAGACAGGTCCCTCACACACAACTTACAGGGCAGAGTGCAACAGGGTTCTTACCCTGATGGTGACCCCTGGGCAGCCACAGAGGAATAAAGAGCAGCCATGAAAAATTGCTTATAAAACAGCCACTACAAATGACAAAAACTTACATGGCCAGGCAGAAAAATCAGTAAGTTCATATCATCATGAGCACCTGGCCAGATTGAAAAGTTTTTCAGTAGCTACCACCCAGGCATCTAAATACCTTTACAAGTCTTAACCACAGTCTACAGCAGAACCTACAGCTAATACACAAATTACAGAATAAGAAAAACACCACAGAAGAGGAAGAAAAGCACATGGGCAATGTACTCTTTCTCAAAATCCCACCACAGAGCGGTGACCGTCTTGATGTCTATTTTTCAGGCGTGCACCAGGTGCATTTGCCACTTTTAGTATGATGCACTGTTTACAGTTTTGGCTGATTTTTATGACATTCAACTGTGGCATATTCAAGAGGGGTTTTGATATCCTTTATCTCTGCTTGTAAGCACCCAGACTCATTGCTCAGCACTTTTAGAACCGTGCCAAATTCACAGCAATTTTTCGTAGAAAAGAAGCTGCTCTCTCCTCTCAAAAATCTCTCTGATACTTTACCATGCTCAGACATAATCTGATTCCATGAATGTTAGCACCCACTTTTATTTTGCCTTTCATCCAACAAAAAATAACTACCAGTTACACAAAATGCTTTATATGCTGCATGGGAGAGCTCTGTTTTGATGGCTGTGCTTCCCCCTTGTTGTGGTGTCTTCTGTTGCATGGGACCAATTCAGTTTCATGGTAAAGCGTTGCAGTTAAAAGGATATAATGAAGTATATGGTAACCCACTACAGACAGGAAAGCACACGCCTCCTCACCTTTTCCACTCAGTGCACTGACTACAGTTCCCTTTGTGTGAATCATCTCTCACAAAAGAGACCAGAAGATATTGCTGCTGTATTTTTTTAAGCTTTAGTAACTCTCAGGAGATGAATCAACAAGACCTTCAACTGAGTCACTGTTCCTTCCTTCCTTCCAAGCAGCTAAGTAGTTACTGGAAGAGGGCTGGCTGGATGGGAGATAATGTCGTTGATCTGAAATTGTATTATTGCCTTAGAAGTAAAGCAAGTAGGTATTTTTCAAGCCCTGCTCTAACCATCTGATGTGTGACCTTAAACAAGTCCTTTCACATATCTTTGCTTTGGTTCCCTGTTTATGCAGGACTGATAATGTTATTTTTCATTCTTGATGTCCATGGCTGAAAATTGCTACGTCAACTCAAATATAATCATAAAAATATGAGAGTTGTTTCCAAGTACTTATCTACAAGACAGCTGGAGTGCAATGAGCATAACTGAAGTAATTAATAAATAATGATAATAAATAATTATCTTCTTAGGGCATATTTGGCCTTTGCATGATCTTTCATGAGAAAATTTGGTACTTTCATTTGAATGCAGTATTTTTTATCCCCCAAAGCAATCTAATCTACTGTGTAGGAAGATTGGTATTTCTGTTTGATTGGTTAGTTGATAGTTGAGTTTATTTTGAAGTGAAATAAAAATAACTGATTCTTAGTTATTACCAAAATCAAATCCCTCCTTATCTTTGTTCTCACACAGATGCTTACTCATGATGAGGAAGGAGCTGTAGTCAGTTCTGATTTCCCTTCATATTGAGCTCCAGTATAGTTAGGCCTTTCCAAAATATTGTGAATTACATGTGTAAGTGGTTGTCTGCCAGTAGAAAGAGAATTGGTGTCCATCCACAAGGTGAGAGAAGCCAGGACCTTTTTTTTTTTTACTACCTTGCACCTGGAGAGCATTTAGCCAGTTGCAGGTAGCCCGTGTGCTTTGGAAAAGGTTGAGACAGGTTTCCAGCAGTTAAAAGTTCCCCCTCAGCTGCAGCCAGACAGCAGGTTGGACCACCCTAGGGAAAACTCGGGTAAGGATTGTAAGTCTGCACTGTTCTCTGCTCCAGCTTCTGCTCCAGAGGAGTAATCTAATCTTGTGTGTGCATGGAAACAAAATGGCTCACTGACATAATCACTCTCTACCAGAAACAAGCTGTAACTGAGAAGTGCTGCATCTAACAGATATGCCTCTTACCATATGCAACTTCTTAACCTTTTGAGAGCAGACTATGGTAGTGAATAGCCCACTTTTAATACTAGTATTGTTGAAACAGTGCAGCTGTAAATGTGCACTTGAGGAAATTACTCCACACAGTAGTATCCCAGTCTATTATTCCCTTAAATACTGAAAACCAGGGCGGGGGGCAGAAATAGTGTTGCTAGCTGAACTCACGTGAAACAGCAATAAGGAAGCACTGAAATACACCTGCAAATGTTTCAGAATATGTAGATAGGGATGAATATTGGTGCAAGTGGCATATGCACAATGAAATTAAGCTTGATGCTGCAGACTAGCCAACAGACGAGCAGAATAATGACCTGTAATTTTTTATTTCTTTATATATATACTTGTAACAAACTAATTGCTTTGACTTTCCTAATGCGATCCAAGAGGACTAATCATGCACTGGAGAAAAATGGAAAATGTAGGACTTTGTGATTTACTTTTTGGAACTGAATTATGCAGGAAACAGCAATAAAGCACACTTTTAGCTGCCAGAAATATAGATCACACTAGCAAAATCTTATTTACTAGACACTATGAGAATCCCCTAGCCATATGAATGCAGACAAAAGCCATCCTGGTGCCATGCTCCAGAAACACACATTTACTGCGAGTGATATACTGCTGGTAATTAATATACTTTTTAATTTCTTCCTTCTACCTGCTACTATCACTGCAGTCTTATCTAGCATGAGCTTCAGCAACCCAGCTCACTGTTATGTTCCAATTCCATCCAGAGAAGCACATATTCAGCATCAGAGGTTAAGCAAGGGAAACAGAGACAACAAACAGATTATCATCAGCAAACTAATAGTCCTACAGTCCATCAGCATCCTTTTTTCACTGAAGCTGATTGTCATGGTTTATCCCCAGACAGCAACTAAGCACCAGACAGCCGCTTATTCACTCCCATCACAGTGAGATGGGGGAGAGAATCGGAGGAGTAAAAGTGAGAAAACTCATGGGTTGAGATAAAGACAGTTTAATAGGGAAAGCAAAAGCCACGCACACGAGCAAAGCAAAACAAGGAATTAGTTCACCACTTCCCATGGGCAGGCAGGTGTTCAGCCATCTCCAGGAACGCAGGGCTCCTTCACACGTAATGGTTACTTGGGAAGACAAACGCCATCAGTCCTAATGTCCTCCCCTTCCTTCTTCTTCCCCCAGCTTTATATGCTGAGCATGACGCCATATGGTATGGGATATCCCTTTGGTCAGTTGGGGTCAGCTGTCCCAGCTGTGTCCCCTCCCAGCTTCTTGTGCACCCCCAGCCTACTCGCTGGTGGGGTGGGGTGAGAAGCAGAAAAGGCCTTGACTCTGTGTAAGCACTGCTCAGCAATAATGAAAACATCTCTGTACTATCAACAATGTTTTCAGCACAAATCCAAAACATACCCTCATACTAGCTGCTATGAAGAAAATTAACTCTATCCCAGCCAAAACTAGCACATTGATGAAAAAAATTACAGTGGGCTTCAACTGGATCCCCACAGAGAGCTGTCACCCTCACATTGAAAAAGTGTTTCCTGATGTTCAGAGGGAACCTCCTGTGTTTCACTTAGTGCCCATTGCCTCTGGTGCTGTCACTGGGCACCACTGAAAAAAGCCTGGGTCCATCTTCTTTATACCCTCACTTCAGGTATTTATATACATTGACAATATCCCCCGTGAGCTTTCTGTTCTCCAGGCTGAACAGTCCCAGCTCTCTCAGCCTTTCCTCATATGTGAGGTACTCCAGTCCCTTAATCATCTTAGTGGCCCTTCACTGGACTCTCTCCAGTATGTCCATGTCTCTCTTGTACTGGGGAGCCCAAAACTGGACACAGTACTCCAGGTGTGGCCTCACCAGTGCTGAGTACAGGGGAAGGATCACCTCCTTCAACCTTCTGGCAACAATCCTCCTAATGCAGCCCAGGATACCATTTGCGTTCTTTGCCACCAGGGCACATTGTTGACTCATGTTCAACTTGGTGTCCACCAAGACCCCCAGGTCCTTTTCTGCAAAGCTGCTTTCCAGCCAGGTGACCCCCAGCATGTACTGGTGCATGGGGTTTTTCCTCACCAGGTGCAGGACTTTGCACTTCCCCTTGCTGAACTTTGTGGAGTTCCTGTCAGTCCATTTCTCCAGCCTGTCGAGGTCCCTCTGGATGGCAGCATGGACATCCCAGTTTTGTGACATCTGCGAACCTGCTGAGGGTAGACTCTGCCCTGTCATCATCTAGATCATTAATGAAGATTTGAAGAGGATTGGAGCCAAGATTGACCCCAGGGATACACCACTAGTTACTATCTTTCCTACCTTACAGCTTCCATCTGCCTTCTCCTCACTTGCCTTTTCCACAATTTTTTTCTGTCATCTCCTCTCCCCAGTATTTCCCAGTACTCTGGAAACCCCAGACCATGGGAGTCCCAGAATTTCCCAGGGCTATGCTGCAATGTAGTTCAGTACTTCTGAGTCAACTGGTATATATTGAATATCCAAGATTAAAACCACAGGTGAGGATAATGAATTTCAGGGGCTCAGCATGGAGACAATAAGGGAAGATTATTATAGTAGAGGGAGTCTAATCTGACAAATGCAATGAAGGAACAAGAAAACAGCTAGCTATTCAGTCAAGCAGCCAGATATATGAAAATATATTTGAACAGTCATAAAATGAAATTATGAAAGAAGGATTTTAACATATGTAATTCCCATTAATCCAAAGACGCTTGATTTCTGTAAACAGAAGGCTAGGATTTAGACTTATTATTTGTCCAGTTGTTGAAATTACTGGTCCAGTTGTAAATCTTACTAGAAGGAAGATATGAACATATCATGGAAGAAGGACAATAATGTATTAAGGTTCATGTCTTTTAAATATACAGCAAAACAATTTATTTGTGTGCAGTCTTGTCTTACAATGTGACAACATAGTCATATGCATAAGAAAACAGCGGCTTTTGCTGAATCAGGACGTCTCTCAGTAGATCTAATTCCCTGTCCATTTGCAAAGAAATGTCACTGCAAGTTTGCAGCTACCAGATGTAGATACTGCACACAGCAGAGACTGAATCAAGTACCTTCAGGCTGCAGACTAAATGGTGGAGAAAATGAGGATCAAAAATATGAGAAGGATAGGCACTTCAGAGGATGCTCTTTTCTGCATTTGACAAAGCTTTTTTCTTTATTTTTCATTCTGATGTGGTTTTTTGGTCTGCAGGATACTTTGAAAATTTCAAAATTAAAACATTGTATAAAAACTCACTGGAAAGGTCATAAGAAGCTTCAGACATTCTGCACAGTTCTGTATTCCTGATGAATTTGCAGAGGAATTTAATAAATCCTATTCACCATAAATTAGTTTCTTTAATCTTTGCAAAAAAACCACCCTTGGATTTCTATTTTATCTTTTCTAAGTATTACTGTATCATTTTTTCCAAACCTTTAATGGTCAAAGCCATTCAGTTATACGTGTTTTCATTCCTTTACCTTTCATTGAGAAGTTAATTTCTCTTCTCCTTTCTGTACATGTTTCTAGACTTCCTATGTCTGAAGGTAAAATATCTTTAAAAATATTTTCTCCAGGCAACAAGAATTTCACTGAGCAGAAATCAGTAATACTGTTACAGAATGTCTGAAATAACTCATATTTAAAAACTAACTTTACAGATATATCATCAAAATATTAATGCTAATAGCAGTCACTGTACTTCCTTTTTCACAGGGGAATAATATTTTATCAATATATACGGTAATCTCTCTTCCCACATATCTCAAGTCCCTGAACATCAAGGCAGGGACTGAGGGAACAAAGTCCCTCCCATTGTAACCCAACTCAGGTTCATGACCACCTGAGGAACCTGAACGTACATGGTCCATGGGACCTGACAAGATGCATCCCAGGGTCCTGAGAGAATAGGCTGATGTAGTTGCCAAGCCACTCTCCATCATATTTGAACTGTCATGGCACTCAGGTGAAGTCCCCAGTGACTGGAAAAAGGGAGAAACATCACACCCATTCTTAAAAAGGGTGGAAAGGAGGATGCAGGGAACTAGCAACTAGTCAGCCTCACCTCTCTGCCTGGTAAGATCATAGAACAGATCCTCCTAGAAGCTATGTCAAGGCATATGCATGACAGGGAGGTGATTAGAGACAGCCAACATGGTTTCATCAAGGGAAAATTGTGTCTGACTAATCTAGCGGCCTTCTACGATGGAGTGACTGCATCAGTGGACAAGGGAAGAGCTACTGATGTCATCTGGACTTCTGTAAGGCCTTTGATATGGTCCTTCACAACATTCTTGATGCTAAATTGGAGAGATATGGGTTTCATGGACGGACTGTCAGATGGATAAGGAACTGGCTGGATGGCCATGTCCAAAGAGTTATAGTCAATGGTTCAATGTCCAAGTGGAAACCAGTAATGAGTGGTGTCCCTCAAGGGTCCGTACCGGGACTAATACTATTTAATATCTTCATCAGTGGCATAGACAGTGGGATTGAGTGCACCCTCAGCAAGTTTGCAGATGATACCAAGCTGAGTGGTGCAGTTGATAGCTTGAGGGAAGGGATGCCATCCAGAGGGACCTGGACAGGCTGGATGAGTCAGCCCATGTGAACCTCATGAAGTTCAACAAGGCCAGGTGCAAGGTCCTGCACCTGGATCAGGGCAATCCCCAGTATCACTACAGACTGGGTCATGAATGGATTGAGAGCAGCCCTGCAGAGGAGGACTTGGGGGTACTGGTGGACAAAAAATTGGACATGAGCTGGCAATGTGCACTTGCAGCCCAGAAAACCAATCGTATCCTGGGCTGCATACAATGAAGTGTGGCCAGCAGGTCGAGGGAGGTGGTTCTCCCCCTCTACTCCACTCTTTTGAGACCCCACCTGGAGCACTGCGTCCAGCTCTGGGGTCCCCAGCACAAGACAGACATGGACCTGTTGGAGTCGGTCTAGAGGAGGGCCACGGAAGTGATCACAGGGCTGGAACACCTTTTCTACAAAGAAAGGCTGATAGAGTTGGGGTTGTTCAGCCTGGAGAAGACAAGGCTCCAGGGAGACCTTGTTGCTGCCTTTCAATATATAAAAGGGGCTTGTAAGAAAGCTGGACAAAGACTTCTTATGAACACATGTAGTGACAGGAAAGGGGGCAAGGGGCAATGGTTTGAAACTGAAAGAGGGTAGATTTAGATTGAACATAAGGAAGAAATTCTTCACGATGAGGGTGGTAAGACACTGGACCAGGTTGCCCAGAGAAGTTGTTGATGCCCTATCATTGGAAGTGTTCAAGGTCAGTTTTGATTGGGCTCTGAGCAACCTGATCATGAAAGATGTCCCTGCCCATGGCAGGGGGGTTGGACTAGATGATCCCTTCCAATGAGGACTAGAAGGTCCCTTCCAACCCAAACCATGCTATGGTTCTGTGATTCTGTGATTGATTGTCTGATGGATTGTTTACTCCATACAGAATATAAGCTTGTTCCAAAGGTTCAGAAAGACACTGAGCCTCACGTGTTACTGTATTATATCTTGTGGATGGATTTATGCCATGAGAAGTGGGTGTTGAATGATGTTAAATGAAAGTGATAGCTTTACTCACCCTTCTTTCCTTCTTGACACTTAAAATGACTGCATAGGATCCAAGAGAGTGTAAAGTTGCATGATATTTTTGTTTGAGTTGTTAACC
The DNA here is from genome assembly GCF_034638445.1 of Ciconia boyciana. NCBI lineage: Eukaryota > Metazoa > Chordata > Aves > Ciconiiformes > Ciconiidae > Ciconia > Ciconia boyciana. The sequence goes on along the minus strand of NC_132935.1, from coordinate 103,501,688 downwards.
TACAGGCAAATGTAGAATGTGTCTAGTCTGTACAACGAACTCCTATGTTAGAGAGATACCTGAGCAAATTCTAAGATAGCATGTCCACATAAATCAGCACTCAGCTATGCTGGGTTTGATCCTAGGTGCAGTATAGCCTCTCATTAGAACTAATTACTCTTGGCACAGTATCATGCTGATGCAGCTGTGCAGCTTCCAGAGCTAGTTCATTTGGCACTTAACTCGGGGATCACTGCAGTCTTGGGCATAGATGTGCACTGTCATTTGGTCAGATGAGTGAAGCTTTTGCTCATTAGTTCAAATGGCCATTTCATTTGGGAATTAGATAAATGATGAAATCTTCCAGACGCTTAGTCCAATTATTGTAAATATGGTCAGGATTTTTGACAACTACCTGATTATTAACAGACAGTCAAGCTACGCAGTAATTCCTGCATTGCAGTCAAGCAACTTGGATCAACAGTTTCTCTCTGAGATGTTGTTTTGGTGGCTTTAGTTTTTAGTTGTGTCCCTTGAGAAGTGGCCTCCTCAAAGCAGGTCCTGTGTTCCAATATGGCACTTCAGGGTAGCATCTGTAGCCTTTTCCACATATTTTCAGCAGCCAGGAACAAGCTATCAATGCTGTTTCAATGTCAGCATTGGCATGGTGATCTCTCACCCCTGAGCAAATGAGGGCAGCAGGGCAGGTGATTTAGAGATGACTCTCTAAAGCTATCTTTAAACCCAGCTGAGTATAAGTGGGAAAGGTGGACAAGGTAGTTGCTTTCAAATCCTGGAAAGCCCTCTTTTCTATCCAGAGTCTACTAAAGTCAATGGGAAGGATTCCAGTAACTACAGTTATGAGACCTGATCTTGACCCTGGTCATGGATTCCATATAAAGATACATAAACCACTAGCTCTAGATACATTTAACATCTCTATCTGTTGATTAAGTTTTCGTTCATTTTCAATTATTTCACTGAATTCTGTCTACTTGTTTAGTCAGTGAGCCCTTTGTCAGAGGTGTATTCACAAACAAACTGTCCAAGAAGTTTGGCCTTACAGAGATAGAATATTTTCAAGCTGTTGTTTTCACAGAACAAGCAAGCAAAGTGGAGGGGGGAAATATCTGTCTGGCAGGTTTTAGTCTACAGTTTATAGCTTATTGTTGTATCCTGTTTTACAGCCAAGCAAGTGAGCTCTGATTCTAGCTGTAACAAGGCATTTATGTTCTAAGAATGGGATTTCAAAAGGATCCTAAAGAAGTTAGATACTCTAGCCTTTGATGTAAGTCAACTAAAACATCAGTGAGTCCCATTGAAGGGTATAAAAATCCATCGGGGAGGTAAAAGAAACAAAGCACAAGGGAGGAGATGAAAGTATGTGTTTCAGAGAAAGGATAATGGGAGAGAAGGACAGAGAGACAGGCATACAAAACTGACTATGAGGAGGGTTATAATCCCTCCTCCTTTTTTTTTCACAGCTGATGTGTCTTGAGAACCTCCACCTACTGATTAGCATCTTGTGAGCACCCACCTGTCTGTCAGTGTCTCTTCCTCTGCTGGCAGCCTCATTATAGCTAGAGATTTATCAACAAGGATCATACTGGATTTTCCTAGTTTGATACTTGTTGATAAAATGCAATTTATCAACAAGGATCAAACTAGGAAAATAGAAAAAAAAGAGATTTGAAACACAAAGAGTTCTAGGAAAATGGGATACCTAGCTGTTCATAGGTCTTGAATGCCAGAAAAGTCTATCAGCTCATTTAGCCTGACCTTCTGCATAGCAAAGGACATACAAGTGCATGCTACTTCCCGTGCGGTTGAGCCTCAGAATCTGTGTTTAACTAAAGCATATCTACCAGAAAGCCTTGAAAGGAAGGACCCAAGGAACGCAGAATCCCACAGGCAATGCAGTCATAGAATCACAGAATCATAGAATACCAGGTTGGAAGGGACCTCAAGGATCATCTGGTCCAACCTTTCTTGGCAAAAGCACGGTCTAGACAAGATGGCCCAGCACCCTGTCCAGCCAAATCTTAAAAGTGTCCAACGTTGGGGAATCCACCACTTCCCTGGGGAGGTTATTCCAATGGCTGATTGTTCTCATTGTGAAAAATTTTCCTCTTGTGTCCAATCGGAATGCCCCCAGGCGTAACTTGTACCCATTACCCCTCGTCTTTTCCACGTGACTCCTTCTAAAAAGGGAGTCTCCATCTTCTTTGTAGCCACCCTTTAAATACTGGAACATGGTGATAAGGTCTCCTCTAAGCCTTCTTTTCTCAAGGCTGAACAAACCCAGTTCTCTCAGCCTTTCCTCATATGGCAGGCTTCCCAGTCCTTTGATCATCTTTGTGGCCCTTCTCTGGACCCTCTCCTGCCTGTCCACATCTTTTTTGTATAGTGGGGACCAAAACTGAACACAGTATTCCAGGTGTGGCCTGGCAAGCGCTGAGTAGAGTGGCATAATGACTTCATTATCTCTGCTGGTAATACCCTTGTTGATGCAACCCAGCATCCTGTTGGCTTTCTTTGCCGCAGCAGCACACTGTTCACTCGTATTGAGCTTGTTGTCCACCAGGACCCCCGGGTCCCTTTCCACAGAGCTGCTCCCCAGCTGCGTAGATCCCAGCCTGTGCTGTACTCCTGGATTATGTTTTCCCAGGTGCAAGACCTTACATTTGTCTTTGTTGAACTTCATAAGGTTCTTGTTAGCCCACTCTTCCAGCTTATCCAGGTCTTCCTGCAGGGTGGGTTAGTCGTGTCCCTTCCTTTTTACAGGCAAATGCCTCATAGATTTAAGTTGAGGAAATGGTGGGATCTGAATAGAGCTAAAAAACAAGAACACAGAACAAAGAGTGAGAAGGGCATTTTGTTTGCCAAAGTTGCACTTCTGTGTTCTGAACAGATGGCTGACAATGACCTGAGACCTTAGAAAATTGAATCGATGAAAGAAACGTGTTCAGATTTAATTATATGTAATTGCACAAGGCACAGAAAGGGTAAAACTAAGCCCCAAGCCTCAGTTAATTGAGTGAATATATGTGGCAGGAGCACAGAAAAAATTCACCCTTGTTCAATTTTATGAAGTTTCCATCACAAAATCTTGTACTCACTGAATAAACTAAAACCCACATTTATTTTCTTTTTTTATTTCATAATTAAGCAATTTCAGACATTTGTTCAATGTCTGATCCTCATTCTCATTTCTTAGAACAACTGGCTTGAGTTTTATGGTGTTTGGTAGAATAGAAAATAAAATGATCATTGGGAAAACTCTCTTCATGTGCTACAAAGTGACTGACCAGTAGAAATCTCTGGGACCTGTACAGCTCATTTTCTACATGGTTCTGAAAAAATCCTGCTCTGGTTCTGTTGGTCACTGTGAATAAATAGTGACATGTGCACATGTATGTTAGATACCTTGTAATCATCCCCTTCAAAAGTTTGACAGAATAATACCACTGTCATGTCAACCAAGGATGTATTCGAGTCAAAGATGCCCCATCATGCAAGGGTTGTATGTGTAGACATAAAGAGATTGAAAAGTAAACCATACTTAGGAAAAAAAAAACCCCTAAATAATTGCTACTCTTCTACATAACTAGTTATGCTGAATTTCTGAACAAATTTGATGTTGTAATGGGTCTGGCTGAGCTGGAGTTAACTTTCTGCACAGCAGCCCGTATGGTGCTGTGTTTTGGATTTGTGCCTGAAACATTGTTGATACCACACCACTGTTTTGGCAATTGCTGAGCAGTGCTTGCACAGCATCAAAGCTTTCTCTCTTTCCCACTTCTCCCCCAGTCAGTAGGCTGAGGGTAGAAAAGAAGTTGGAAAGGGACACAGCCAGGACAGTTGACCCGTGGCCAAAGGGATACTCCATACCATACAACACCATGCTCAGCAGTAAAGCTGGGGTGGAGGAAAAAGAAGGAGCGGGGGCAGCGCTGTGTGCTCAAAGCCCCACCCAACCTGACCTTGAACACTTCATTCCCCCAGTCCCTGCCTTGAGATTCAGGGGCTCAAGAGATGTGGGAAGAGCAATTGCCAGTGAAAACTGAGACAAAAAAGTTTTTGAGTACCTCAGCCTTCTCCATGTCAGTTGTCACCAGATCCCCTGCCTCATCTACTGAGGAGGTACAATTTCTTTTGTTTTCCTTTTCTGACTAACATGCCTGTTATCAGATGTTCATCCATTTCCACTAAAGTACAAGTACTAATCATTTTACCTAGAGATGACCCTGGTTGGAGAACATAACTGATCTGTAGACTCCAAAATTCATTCCAGTGGAAACTGAGAATGAAGAGTCAGAACCAGCAACATAACTCGCATGTGAGAAATGTTGTCGTGCAGCCTCTGCCCATCTGCAAAGCTCTTTTCATTTATATACTTCATGTTTTTTCAGTCCATCAGTCTACCAAATAAGTTTCCTCCCCTTTGGTTTATGACAGTCATGCTTCTAGGTTGCTTGGGGATGGATCAGCAGAGTCCATAGATGCTGTACTGCCTTCTCTAACTTCTCATGTCAGCAGGTACATGCAGTGAAAATGGCCTTTGATGAGAAGACTTTTCTGGAATGCTTTTCCTTCCCTAACTATTAGATTGAATATAAAAATATAATATGAATTTATACAAATGGTACTCTTCTATGTCAGAGTGAATAATTTTCTCCAATAAGTACAAATTTCATTATAAGTCTTTCAGGCTGTGATACAGATTTCAATTTAAAGCCATGCATAAAGCTAGACTATGCAGGCACAGAACTTCTACTTGAAATATCTTTATTTGTCAATTCTCTACACTTTCTCTTTCTCTTTTAAAGGAAGAATAATCTTCCTTTAAAAACTTAGAGATGCTTCCATCCAGAAGACCAAGAGCTTGCAAACAAAGAAGCATTCTTGCAGAGGTTTTCAAAATCCTGGATGGGGTTGTAGTCAAGGTATCCACGAGCAATATCAACAGTGCCATCAGTTGCCGCAGAATAAGATGAAAAGTCTGCTAAGGGGTTCTCATTTTACAGCCTTGTAGACAGACGGCTTTTGGGAAGCAATTCAAGCCTGACAATGAAGAGATCCAAGGCGGTTCTTCAAAGCAAAAAGTAAAGGAGAATTACACACACATCCTTGAAAATAGACTTGAACACAACATACAACTTAAGTACTGGAGAGATTTTACTCTAATTCCTAATTTGCCTGAGTTTATTGGCAGAACTGCTGAAGTTATAAGACATAATAACATTAAAATGAAACATCATTATTTCTTTAATGGCAAGCTTTGGTTCATACAGATTTTCTGTCTTGTAAAGTGGAAAAGGCCAAACAGACTAAATTCATGGCTTATGAAAGGCAGTTCATTCAAGAAATGAAATTATTTTATTCAGCAGAGAACAGAGAGTACAACAGCAATAAAATATGCTTTTAATTTTTTTTTTTAGGAATAGCCAATTTTGCAGAAAAAAATCAAAGGTGTCAATTGTATAATAAATTCGGGTTGAAAGAACATTCTCTGTAAAAAGTTTATTCCTATCCTTCCAGTTTTCATAAAAATGCATTTAATTCAGTCTGACATAACCTTGTGAAAATCTGTTAGGTCACGTACAATAATATTTCCCACTATTTATCAGCGTTGTTAGTGATAATGATCATGGAGTGGTGCTTCTACCACAATTTAATAGCCTCGCTGAGTAAGATTTTTATAAGACTGTTTTATTAATTCAACCAAACAAGAAACCACAGCTGTACTGGAACACTGAGACTATAATTGGGCACCCGAGATTTTTCAGAAGAATTAAAAGGACACTTCAGCTTTTTTATTTTATATGTAAGAAAAACAAATTAAATGGACCTCTTGGCTGTCTTTACTTCTGTCTGGTATCCTCCTTTGTGAATGCTATCATTGATAATCCATTTTCTGGTAACCCTTTCATCTGATGTTTTCCCACCGTAATATAATGTACAACCCCTAATTATATAAACTAAACATCAGTAGGAAAGTAAAAATTACATTTCTTCATTCCAAAATCATCTATATATTATTAATGACACTCCCTGTTTAATAGTAAGTATCAATTATATAGTTTGCCAAGGATGACCTGGAGGAATGTCTAGTAGAGCCTAACGGACATTTGTAAAATTTCTAAACATGTTTTGAATCATCCACTATAAATAGAGCACACTAGTGCTTGCTAAGAATCCATTTCTTTTTCAGCCATAAAATCTCTCATAGGTCATTACCACTGCATTATTAGTTCATTGTAAAACTTAATTGCCCCTCAAAAGAAAAAAAAATGTAGACTTCCCCTGCACCACTTTTTTTATCAAAATGCATATTTCCCTAAAGAAACCTATGGAAACTGGAAAGCTGCAGAAATCAAAAATTAATGTCATTGTTTCAGGGTCTGTTGATGTTTTTTCTAAAAGCTGGTGAACAGGCTTTTCCAATATTATTGAAATTAATAGTGGAAATAAAAAATTCTCTTCAAGGATATAATTTATTCTGGTTAAATTTTACAAGCCAAACTGATGTGATTTCCATCACATGCTATAGAAACTTTTCACAATGGCTTCCTTGGAGATACTTTAACTCCTACTCAAGTTAGAACTGAACGTGCTTATAAATTCTGAAAGGTGGCCGAGCAGTGTGTATTTCTAGCAAATATGACTCATTTCTGTTTAGGAAGTATAAATGAATTTGTTTACAACATAAGATGGGTTCCCTTTTGCTTGGTCTTTCAGCTGCTACGGAGGTTTCCTTTTCATTTGATGTTGGCAATGGGCCTGTGGAAATCATTGTTAGATCTCCCAACCAGCTCAATGATGACCAGTGGCATCGGGTCAATGCTGAGAGGAATGTCAAACAGGCCAGCCTGCAGGTCGACCAGTTACCCCTGGAGGTCCGGAAAGCACCAACAGAAGGACACACGCGACTGGAATTGTACAGCCAGCTCTATGTTGGTAAGATGCAGAGTGGGTAACTGGGCTTTGCTGTCACATTCTGAACACTTTGCCTTGTGTCTTGCCAACAGCAGTTAGTTTAATGTGGGAAGTTGTGCTCCTGAAGCACTTGCATGACAGCGCGGGGGGGAAAAAAATAAAAAAAAGAAGAAAAGACAAGCATGTCCATAATTACAGAAATAAGAAGACCAGCTAAGAGAAAAATATTCTGTGCTGGCAACTTGTCATTTTTATCTTTCCCCACTTGCAGCTCCTGGCTGAAAGTGCCTCTAGCAGGCAGTAGTGCCAAAGTCCTTTTTTTGCCAAGTGTGTCTCACGCACACACACTTATTCACCAGAGGAGTGAAAAATTCTGCATAGGTCTTGCCAGGGCTGCATGTGCCTGCAGTGCCCATCCTAGCCTCGGCAGCACTTTCAGCCTCTTCAGGATTGATCATTGCCCACGCTTTTGTGTTCACGGCTCTCACTGCAGTCTTTTCCCTTTAGTCCTGTGGGCTGTTTGCCCATTTGATGTAGGAAGGCATCACACAGTGTTACACAAATGCATTCCCTGGAACCAAGTTAGTCCAGCTGCTTTCTGGAGCTGCTGGTCTCCGCTACATTTTGGGCAGGCTATTCCAGCAGCACTTGTATTTCTCTGACTGTTAGCCCCAGGGCTGTGAAGTGCAGACATGCCAAGTGCCGTTAGCTGGATTCAGAACTGCATGAAATGTTGAGCAAAGAAGCACTTTCCTACCTCTCCAGATAACTGTTAACAGGAGAAGAGGGAAGGGGGAAGGAAAAAAAGACATTATCTCATTTTTTTCCCATGTCAGTCAGGGTTCAAACAGCAGACATGAATTAAAATGTTTAAAGCCATCACTGCCTTAGTAAACAGCACAGTGTCACTGCAAACTGTGTATAATGTGTCACCAGATGTGCAGTCATTATTTAAAAACTCAGATTCTCCTTTACTGCTGACTGTGATCCCAATAAAAGGCAGTTCAAAAATAAGCTGAAGTGTGAAGTTTGTTTAAAAGAGGGAGCCTTAACCTTTTAAAATAAATACCAAGCCTTTTGCTGAAAACAGAAAGAGCCGGACTTTTTTTCCAGCCTGAGTTCTTGGAGAATTGTTAATAACGGTGATTTTTACTGGTAGTTTCGAATTAACTGTAACATCAGCAATGTTTTGAAATACCGAGTACCTTTATTGCCAAAAACTGAATGTCCAGATCTGCACCAGATTTTCTTTCTTTCTGAATCATATCCATTTCATATAACTTGGTGATTGGAGCACACGTCTCGAAGAACAGATTTAAATCCTTACCCCGAGTCAGACCGAGAATCTATTTGAGTTGGAGTGTCCCAAATGAACACCCTGAACATCAGGGCCTGGAGAGTAATACTGAACAAGAATTGTTTCGATGCCTCCTGTTCCACTTTCTGGAGAATAAATGTCTATTCCTTGGGCCAGCGAGAGAGCCTGAGGGATGATGACTTCATGTCCTAGGGGCTGGGACAGTCACCAGGAGGGGAAAGAAGCCAATTAGATGTATTGGGGTTTTTTTCGTCAGTGCAGTATATATGAATTTACATAGAGTGGAACCACACCAGAATGTCCTCTGCCCTGTGCACTTGGCAGAGGCTGAGCATTGCCTCCTCTTACTCCAAATCATCCAGTTACCAGCAGTTGATTTGAAGCAGCCCTCTCTCTTTGGTTTGTATTTAGTCCTCTTCCCCACTCAGGTAAATATCAGCCTCTGTGCTCTGTGGTGATGAGCGTTCAGATCTCCTCAGGGACTCTTCAGCACCTGCGATGCTGCAGTAATCAGAGAGATGAGAGGATGAGGAGAAAGGATGACAGCCACTCATTGTTATTTGCTTGCATTTTTTAGGTTTTTTGTTTCTATTCCAGCCCCAGATGAGACTTTCCTAGCTGAAATCACATTTTTCAGCAAGTGTTTACTAGGGGGGAAAAAGGAACAGTTCTTATTGACTGCTAAGAAAAGCCATCTCAACCCAGATTTTTAAATGTAGCTCTTCAGTGTTACATCCTTTGCCCTATACTCAGGCAACTAAGCAATATACCCGATGTACTTGGAAATTAACTTCTATATTTCCTATTGCAACTGAGAGTGGGGATTTAAATCTTTTCCTTCTTGGAAAAAAGGATCCCCATTGTGGCTTTGAAAAACGTAACACTGCATAACATATTATGGCATTATGATTAGCATCTATTATCACTAATCGTGTGGAGAGTAAGGCTATACCTTAGCAGTTGAGCCAAGCCCATTTCTTCCACTGTTATCTGTAAAAATCTTGAAGTTGAAATGAAATGAAGTCTTACAGTGGAGGGCTAGAATCTCTAATGTCTAGTCAGTGTAAAGCAAACACACCTACTATTTATGCTTACTTATGGTATGGCAGCAAAGGTGAGGTTTCATTGATTTCATTGTCATTAGAACAAGGCAATTCCTTACCTTTACAAAGAAGTTACTTACTTCCAGCTGGTGTCACAAGCTTAGCAGGGTATTTCATGTAAAGGAACAACAATAAAATCTGCTCAGTGTTGTCTCACAGTTTTACATTCCGTCTTAGGTGCTGCAGGAGGCCAGCGAGGCTTCCTAGGTTGCATTCGTTCATTAAGGATGAACGGGGTGACACTGGACCTGGAAGAGAGAGCGAAAGTCACGCCAGGGGTGAAGCCTGGCTGCTCTGGCCATTGCACAAGCTATGGGATGTACTGCGCAAACGGCGGTAAATGTGTTGAGAAGTACAACGGCTACTCCTGTGACTGCTCCAAAACTGCCTATGACGGACCATTCTGCATTAAAGGTAAATGCTTTAGTGCAGGAGGCAGAGTATGGGAGAACTATCTGCCTGAGAAAAACCACAATAGAATCAATGCTTCAGCTTTTATTAATTAAACAAGTAAATCCTGTTTAATACTTCTTACAAGCAAGTCAAATTATACACCCAGGATTTAAATGTGATGATTTAAAACCACATCTCTTGTTAGTACTAATATATGTTACCTATTTAAATCAAGTAAAACAACAACAAAATGCATCAGGAATGCCTGTAGTCATAGCGGGTCTGGCCGACTGTATTCCGCAGTCTTGAGCTGTTGAACAATAAATTCCTACTAGCACAATGTCATGGTTACTTCTTTAGAAAAAACATGGATTTAAACAAAAGCTACCTAGTCTCATTCAGAAACATATTTGGAAATACATAGGTGTGAGCTTTGGGTTGAATATCTTATAAATTGGGAGGCCGAGACTTCAGTAGCTCAGACCGTGTTAAGAGATTGAACTTGCTAGGGTAAGGGAAGGTACAGAGCTCCCACATCTGTGTCAGTCATTTGGAAATGCCTAAAGTATGTTCTGAATTTTCAAAATCAATGATTGTAAGAGACCAATTTACTATGGACACACATGCCTGCATAGGAAAGAAAGACAAGGAGTGAGGGAAAGAGGGATCTTACATATCAAAAAAAAGTGAGAATGAAGATGCTAATTTATTTCCACGTTTTTTCTTATTTTGACCAGAAATGATTGTGACAAGGTAAGTAGTAACAGGAATATAATTTTCCAAATGTTTGCACAGTTTGCAGGCTTTGTGGCCATTCTTTTTTTTCCCTTACATTTCATAGGATATTGTCATTATCTTCTTGAAATATTCTTCTCAACACCTCTGAAGGTTCCATCACATTTACCTGAGGTGCTAATATCTCTCAGCAAGCTCTCTTTTACTGTGCTTTTATTGGTACACAAAATCATCCAGTCTGTTGCTTTTCCTAATCATTTTAAAAGCTTTCTCAAAAGTTACTAATCCTACAGTTTCAACTAAAAAATGTGAAGGCTCTTCTCATCAGTATCTGTGATGTTAAAGAAACTTCTAACCTCATAAACTGCTCTTCTGCTTTTACGTTACCCACTGTACCAGGAATCCTGCAGGCAGGCTGGGTCACCAGTCACCAAATTCCCTTCATGAAGCTGTCTTGGCAGTAGGGGAAAGCTGCTGTCCTTTGACATTCTGGTTTCCAGCTCCTTAAATTCTCTTTTTTTTCCAAGTCAGACTTTGAGGATTACTTTGCAAATATCCATACCCTGCTCCCTTCCAGCCACACTTAGAGGAAACCAAGTTTATAATAGAAAGAGGCAGTCTTTTTACCTGGTGATGGGTTATGGACTGCATTTTCTCCTCACATACTTCAGCCACTTTCATTTATACCCATATGTATCCAACTTCATTTCATTTTATCATAACAGAGCTTTGTCCATTGCTGATGTTGCTCTCACATTGGAGCATCCTCTTCTAAAAGCTAAGGGATTGTTTTCACATCACCAGATATTCTGATGAATCTCTAGCATGATTGTTTTATAAATTCCAAAAACTGTGATGTATTTCTAGTGCAGCAGAAGTTCCACTGTGCTTGCATGCAGGAATTTCATCAGGTTTCACTATGCTGTGTGTCGTGGTTTAGCCCCAGACGGCAACTAAGCACCATGCAGCCGCTCACTCACTCCACCTCCCCACCCTCGTGGTGGGATGGGGAAGAGAATCGGAAGAGTAAAAGTGAGAACACTCGTGGGTTGAGATAAGGACAGTTTAATAGGGAAAGCAAAAGCCGCGCGTGCGAGCAAAGCAAAACAAGGAATTCATTCACTACTTCCCATGGGCAGGCAGGTGTTCAGCCACCTCCAGGAAAGCAGGGCTCCCTCACGCGTAATGGTTGCTTGGGAAGACAAACGCCATCACTCCGAATGTCCCCCCCTTCCTTCTTCTTCCCCTGCTTTATATACTGAGCATGTCGTCATATGGTATGGAATAGCCCTTTGGTCAGTTTGGATCAACTATCCTGGCTGTGCCCCCTCCCAGCTTCTTGGGCACCTGGCAGAGCATGGGGAGCTGAAAAAAGTCCTTGACCAGTGTAAATACCGCTTAGCAACAGCCAAAACATCAGCGTGTTGTCAATATTATTCTCATACTAAAACCCAAAACACAGCACTACACCAGCCACTAGGAAGGAAATCAACTCTATCCCAGCCGAAACCAGGACACTGTGTTGCTTCAAAGACAAATTATAAAACATGTCCATCACATTCAGGACTGTACATACAGTAATTCCTGAGAATGCAATTACAGTGATTTCAGTTCATTTAGCAAATGGTTTGTCTGAGTTGAAGAAGGGTAATGCATATTTAGTATTTGTGTTTGCTAGCACAGTTCTGTTAGAGGAAACCCATTCAGGCTGGAACTGGGTCAGTCTCTTACAGATCACATGTGTTGACTCAAAAATAAAAATAAATGAAAAAAAAGAAAATAATTGCTGCCATGCCATATTCCATGAATTCACTTTTTATTTTTTTCTGTATTGCCAAAACTCATCACACTGGCTTTTATTTGTGTTTTTCTGTTTCTCTTATAGATAGATAAACCCCAAACTTGTGCCAAAACTAGCTCTTAGCTAAAGTGTTTTATTTTTTCCTGGATGTGGAGCTAACAGAATAATAAGTACCATTAGGGGAATAATTGAGCACCTAGCACAGACAAACCCTGGTTGTGGTTGGTCTGTAAGTACTGTCATAGCAACAGCAGTAATATTATACTGTACTATACTATAATATTCTCCTTATCAGCCTCCCAGTCCAGCCAAAGGCCCAGAGCTCTGACAGTGATACTTTGGGCACGCAGTAAAACTTGCTGTAAGCTACTTCTGCTGGGCAGCACTGAGTCATGCAAAGGTACTCATGCTAGCATGGGGATCTTTGTACCACATGGTGTTGTGCCATTTAAACATGACATCAGATGTCTGCTTTAAATATCAAAACTATTCCAGGCTAAAAATATCTCTCTAAATCCTTAAGACCTTATGTATGAAATGCAAATTACCAATTTCCTATCGGTCAGTGCTGAAAACTGAGGTACTCATCTAGAATATCCCCAAGTATGATTTAGTGTGGGTGACTTCATGGGGCTTCTCTGTAGAAACAACAGTGTGGCACTGGGATAAAGTTAGAGGATAAATTAAACACAAAATAGACTGGGTTTGGGGCATCCTGTGATCAAAGTAATTGTAAAACCTCTGTAACAAACAGTGCTGATAATGAGATCTTTAAAACAGTTAATTTTCAGCCCATTAAATTTTACATTGTAAATTTAACTTGCATTAAGCCTTTTAAATCAAGTAAAGCACTGGAACATCTTGTGCATGTTGTCAAACTCGCTAGACTTGTGAAAGAAAGGGATCCTACATTTTCTTTCTAATAGCAGCTCCTGAAGTCTTGTACTATGTCCTCTTGGTCCATGAGACAAGACTGTATATATTTTCTAGATACAAAGGGCAAACATACAGTTCTAACAACAGCAAAATAAATACTAGCAAAACAGATTAGTATATTTTAGTTAAAAAAAATATTTTAAAAAATTAAAAAATCTGTTGGAAAATAGCAGGGAATCTTTCCCTGCTCTCCCTGTAAAATAAAAAATGTTATGTAAATTATATTTTAGTTGATTTAGATGAGAACATCACAATTCTGATATTTCAATTCACTTTTCATTAACAGTTTGACACTTTCCCCTCTCTAAAAACCCTGAAATGTCTGTGAACATGTTTTTAAAGACTATATTCTCTGTTTTCAACCAATTCCATTCTTTATAGCAAGGACATAGTAGAACACTGCTCTGTCACTTGTGGTTTGCTAACCTGCACCACAGTATGCAGTTGGATGCTGTGATGTTGGGCGTGTCTAAAATGAGGCAAGCAAGAATATTTTCCTTTGTTACCTTCACTAGGAATTCACGTCAGCTGCCAAGAAATAACAAGGTTAGTGCTTTGCACGATAAGCTAGGACTAGGTTTCATTATTTTACTCCTCTGAGTAAATCTTCCAGGCCAAGTAGCTCTGTTGATTTGATAATCAACAGTGCCTGACTTTTTAAGTCATCACATTCAAACCAATACAAGATATTACAAGAAAAATATGCTACTCAGCAGGAGAGAAAGGTGGTATAATATAATAACCTTACAGTATACCACAGTCTTCTCTTTCCATTGATTTTAATTTGCCATAGGAAGCTTTTCTTATCCAAAAATTTTATTTTGATATTCAAGTGACTTGCCCATGGTAAACTTTTTGGGGTTGGTTATATACTGAAACTGCTAGCAGAAGAAGTGATAGGAAAAATCAAAGAAAAAACCCCATCATTACCATAAGGAAAACACCACACAATGGTTCATAAGTAATAAACACATCTCACAATAAAACAGGCCTTGCATATTGTGGATTCTTTTGCTGATGAAATCCATCCTTAGAGCCACTGACTGATGACTGACAAGAAATTGCATTGTCTCCAGCCTTATTAGCAGCAGACCACAATGTGATTGATGTGGTCGTGGCCTGGAAATTACACTGTTTTTTACAAGGACAAAAAAAAGTTCAAAAATGCAGTCTGACATGTATTTTAACTTTATTTTTGTTTTGTATTTGGGGCATATGCAATTGGCTTCACTTCTCCTTTCATTGCTCAGAGAAATTGTTCTGACGAATAGCTGCAGTGTTTCTGCAGTCCTACAGATTGCTTTCTGACCTTTCCCTGTCCTTTGCTTAAGCATAAATTCTCTTTTTTTTTCCTCCCACAGCTGTCCTATCATCATAAAAGCATTTCTGAGAAAAACATTAATTTTTGTTCCCTTAAAAACAAACTTTTTCTTTCCTTTAAACAAAAAGAGCAAAGGTCAAATGCTGAAATGGCTATGCAGAGCATGTGGCAGCACTGTGATGTGGGGGATCCCCCAGGGAGAAAGCATTCCTCCTTTGGGTATTGAAGTGCTGTGGATCAACAGTAGGAGAAGAAATTGCCACCACCAGGAGAATGTGGCTGTAAAAAAAAAAGATTAAATAGCTGGTGCTGTGACTCATGTGCCTTCAGGTGTGCTGGAAGGGTAAATTCGAACCTTCCCAGTTTCTATGCAGTTACTCAATTTGCATCAACAGACACCAAGGAGATGAGCACAGTATATACATTTTTTTCTTTCTTTCAAGTAAAGCTCAGATTCACAGCGTGAATTATTGCAATCCTTATGCCAATACCCGAACTGAACTCCTTCATGTTTGTTTTTATGTTTGCATGGACCCTGAAAGCCTTCACAGTAGTATTGTCATGGTCAGATTTCCTTCCTTTCTTGCTCCCTTCTCTACCTGAAAGAGAAAAATCAGCTTTTTACTAGGCTGAGTGGATGCAAAAAAACCATACCAGCTCTGGTGCTATAGCACATGGGTGAAGCAGCTCTGTACCCTTCCACAGACCCTCAGACTGACACTTGGCCATCTCCAAATTCTGCCCTGGTTATACCTATACAATTGCCTTTATTTTGCTGGTTGCAAATACATTTCATTGCTTTGCTGTAAGTAATGGAGAGGTGATTGTTCGAGTGGTTTAAGGTAACTAACTTCTTGGGTTTCATTGTTCATTATCCCAGAACCTGGAAAATCAAGGCAACATTCCCTCCCACCCCCTAAAAAAATTCTGCTATACACAACATGGTTGTGATCTGTTAGCTGAAAGTTATATCAGAAACTGTCCTTGGGTTGGGAATGTTAGGCTCCCAGTCTGGTAAGTCTGAATGCTGCAGTCAGGTTTTTCTACCTGTAGATCAAACTTCAGGACTTGGGTCTTAGCCTCTATTGAGTAAGTATATATAGTCACCAAAAAATATATACTCTGTAAAGCTATTCCATTCTGCTGTCCTGTCAATACTGCCTTATTAAACATGCATGGTTGTGCTCTAGTGCTTTGAAAATTGCATTTCACTTAAGCTGCAAGAATTCTTTTATTGGAAAAAAACATTTTTTTCTTTTTAAAGCAAAACAAACCCTCTCCATACTACTTAAATATCTCAAAGAGATATCAACCTGATTATAAACTGAACTTGCCATCCCACTTACCATCCATAATAAACTACTTATAAAATGCAAGGATTTCTTATTCTGTATACAGAAAGCAAATAAATCAGGGTAATAAGTTAAAAAATACTAAGTCCTGGCTCAGAAAATGTGATAAACTTTCAATTTATTTCTCAGCTAACCATAACAGGCCTGCTCTGGTGTCATTGCTCACTGAATGCAGATGTTTTATGAAAGATGAGTAGAGCAGCTTCAGCAACATTGCCGACTGCTGCATACCTGTGCAAAGGCAACTGGGAGATTTGAGGGTCTCGCACCAGACACCTGTGTGCAATATTTATACACTTGCATGCTATTGGAGTAGTATTGGCACCTCACAAGCTGATAAGGTATTTATCCTTACAATAGCTCTGTGATGCAAGAAGATGTTTTTATTATGGTAATGCAGAAAGCGAACAAGATAATGAGGTAAGCAGGGAACTGCTCACTTTTAGAGTGGATACCTGTGGTACAGGAAGGAATTGAAGCCAGATCTCACCTATCAAAGTTGTCACTCTGAATACTGTGCAATCATCAAATGGCAGTCTGTAATATTTCTCAAATGGGTCTTGCAAAGCTGCAAGTTTTTCTCTGAGGTTACCTAAAGAGCAACACCAAAGACTCCCCGGCAGGAAATCATGAAATCTGGTCTGTTATATATTTGACATTACGTTTTTCTTCATCCATCCTGTTTTATTTGATGGGGGGTTTTTAACCATTATGGATATTTCCATTAGAAAGGGAGCTGGCTTTTCATTTAGATTCAGCAGAGAATACACAGAGCAGGTTGCCATTCCCTTATTCTGAGCCTACTGTCCTAGACATCAGTTCAAACAGCTGTAGCTATAGAAAGATCTGTAGTAATTTCACATCAGTGCAGAATGAACTGCAACTGTGATTTTCCTGAGATTTTTAGGCTTTCCTTGGCATATGCACTTCTGTACAGGTATATCAAGGTAGAATAAAAGGCACCTGCTTTAGGTGGTGCAAGGGCTATTGCAAAAGAAGGTTCAGAGCTCAGCCTTGCTTAGGTATGCCATACTGCTTCCCAGCGGAATCTACCTATCGGCATTGACTAGGGAGGCTCGAAGGTGTAATCAATCAGGTGGCGCAACACCATCTTCTCTGGCAGTCATCCTGTTCTACTGAAGGTAGCGGGAAACTTTGCATAGATTTATGATCAGGCCCCATAGTTTCACTGGTGCACATTATTTTACATATCCCCCAATTCTGATGGTCATCTGTTCAAGAAAGCTTTTTTTATACTGAGTACTGCTATATTCATATAGAAGAAGCAAACCCTCAGTGGGTTTGTATTCTATTAATGCCAGCAAGCAATTGCTGTATTTTGGTATTTTACTCCACACCTAGAAAATTCAAACGTGGACCACAAATTATTACAGTAATGGCAGCCAGAATATGAGACTTGAGGATGTAGGACAAAACCTTTAAATCCCTGCTTCTTGGTTTCACAAACTAAATACTGTGAGCCGGAAGGTAGAATAAAATGTTGAGTGAGCTAACCAGATAAATGATAAGCATTGCCATCTTCAGAGCACTTGAAGTAAATTCTCTCCCAGATCAACAGCTGTGAGATTCTGACCCTTTACTGATGCCCTATGGCCAGGATGTATCTCAGCAAACAGTCTTAATCTTTGTGACCACAGCCTGGAAGTAGCTGCAATTTCTGGTGCTCTCTAGCACACTTTTAGCCACAAGCCAGACAAGCAAGCTTTAGTTAATCTATATTCAATATTCATAACTGTATGAGAAATCAAAAAGGAAACAAAATTATGCACTGGGAAAGAGGTTTCGTTCAGCTGTCTAAATTGCCCTAACAATTTTTGTACATGCACCGAGAATCAGAACACTTCCAGTGACTGTCCTTACTTAGGATTTTGAAAATGCTGCTGCTTTTCACATCCAGAACTCCGTGCAGGGAAGACATGGCATTGAGCACTGGTAAGCAGCATCACAGAGTAATATTTTTAATTTGCTGAATCTGAGCAGGGCGAAGGAGGCATTTAGGGTCTCCACATGGGACATGCTTACAGCTCTCAGAAGGCATTTCAGCCAGCTTTGTGAAAGAAAGAGGCGAGAATCTTTCTCTGCTGCATTTTTCATGTGTCCTGGCCAGGCTTCATAGTTGTCAGGATTTTGTCTCCAGCTTCTCTGAGGCAGGGATTTTACCCTGTTACTGCCCATTAATAAGATTTTTTTGAAGGCCCAGCCTCAAAAAAGCCAAATACAGTAATACCAGAGAAGTAACCAGCATTACTTTCTCTTTGGTCCCCAGGTGAAAGATGACACAAGACAGGTCTTGAGTTTACTTGGAAAAATGTGAAATGGCAGTTGTGAGACAGCGATAGCTGTCCTACTGCAGAAGGTAGATTCCACTTCTTACGGTGCCGCTCTTGAAAAGCTCCTTTGTTGAAATTGGGGATTTTTTTGGTAGCTCCACAGATCTATTGCTTCTTTATTTATGAGGAGTAATATCTTGAACTTGATGCTTGACCTATTCATGACAATCCCTATTAACATTTGTATCCCAACTGTCAGCACTGAGCCAATTCAATTGCCATAAAGCCTGCTGAGTTCTGCATCTTTTATATATGCCTCCAGATAGAAAATCTTGCTGCAGCTGTGTTCAGCCACACCTGTGCAATGCTGGCAATGCTCTTCACAGGTGAGGAAAAAGTAATGGAGAAAGAAGACAAGTTGTGGATGTGACTGAGTGTGTGGCTACCAGAATCGTTATAACTACCTGAGAAGAGAAGAACCGATACTGACATTTCACTGATGTTAAACCAGCAGCAAAGGAGAAGCAAGTTCTTAGGCCTACAACACTGGCCCAAAAATGTCATGAGATTGTGGATTTTTTGTAAGAGAAATGGGGGTTTTTGTAGCTATTGTCTTTTTCCTCTGGTCTTTCAATACTCTTGATCCCAGACATCATGAGAGTGTACAAAAGTAAAAGTAGCTGAGTGGGGAGAGGGAGACTGGGGAGATGACCACAGAATTGTAACCTTCAAAATAAGTTTGTCAGTTCTGGGTACATGTGCATTTTGTGTGGAAATTTTGGAAGCTTTTGCTTCATCCCTTTTCAAATTGAAGCTGGAGAGTTTTGTAAAATATGTGCAGTTCACACTGGGGATATGCACTTTGCTTGATAAAATAATTTCTAATGGATCCACAAATCCTGTTCTGGGTTCCTCTACAAAGCAAGCCCAAACTGTATGTATTTGCAGAGTCCATCAACAGAGGATGTCCGCACTGCATGTTGGTGTAGAAATAGGTACTGCTTTCCAATGAAAACTGATCTGTTACTGCCACATTCATTTCCCCAAGTCTTCTGCCTCGAAAGGGCAGTTTGCAGAGGAACCCTTCACTACATATTATGCCAGATCTCCCAAGACTCATCTTTTCAGATAGCATTTGAAATATTACAAAAGAAAGCAGAGGGTGGTGCGCGGAAACATCATCCGCATTTCAGTGGCAGCGTTTGTGCTGCATTTTGCCCATTTTATTCAGGCAGCTTGAATGGTTTTCTGAAGGAAGGACTTGGATATTCCTTCTATCAGAGCTTCAGGAAGATGATACACTCGTGACCTCCAAGTAGATAGTTTTTTCATTGATCAGCCCTCAGCATTTCCAAGTCATCTTATACCTGCGTTCAATATAGAGAAAATTATTCTTTAGCTTTTTCTAATATTTCCTAATAGTTTAAATAGCCTGCTCCTGTGAGCCGCTAAGCACTTTGCAGCCCTGCTGCAAGGACTTCAGCTTCATTCAGTAAAGAGTGTAATCATGTGCATCAACCTCTTTGCTGAGCTGGAACTTGAGGGGATTCAATATCTTCCTGTTGAGGGCCTAATACAGTCACACAGCCAAAGTGAACCTTCCTCTTATCCTTCGTCTTGAAAGAGGTGGTGTGCATGTGAGGAGAATTTCAAGGCTCATTACAATAGCTTGTACTCCTGTAATAATACAGCTATACTGAAAATTATTTTCTCAGTGCAAATCAAGTTAAACATACAGAACATTCTTTGCTCTGTCGTGAAACCCTTTTGGGAAAAAAAAATATCTTACCATTTCAGAGAGCACCGTTTACTTAAAGCTTTCGTTGTAGTAATGAACATTTAAAGTAGCAATTAATAACATTTACAGCTGTGGAAAATGCATTGCACGCTTTCCAGTTCAGCCCCAGAGCAGCGCTGAGGTCAGGACTGAAGGCCCCAGTATTCCCAGTGCATGAGGCCCTGGGCAAGCATAGCGTCGGGCAATCCTGAAGATTGCTCCTAAAATAAGAGGCATAACAAGCAGTGAACAGGCCAGAGGCAAACATAATTTTGCATTGCTACGCTGCGTGCGTACGCGGAGCCTCCGCAGGGGCTGCGGTCCCCGCCAGCAGAGTGGCAGTGTCAAACGGCAGGGCTGCCTGGCGCGCCGGGACCCGGCACACCGGCTCTGGCGAGCAGCTCTGCCAGTGCCGCAGCAGCGTAACTGATACAGCATCTGCCCAAGGAGCAGCTTGCGTGAGCCAGAAGCAGAGGTTGAAGAAGAATAAATTAGCGGTCATAGGGATATTTTTAAGCCAAATACTTGCAAATGCTTAGAGCTACAGTGTATACTGCTTTAGATTCGTAAGTGTGAATGCTTATTTTCAATGCTGCTGTTAACAGCAGAAGGCATCACAATTTGAGGAAGTATTTTCAGGATAGGACCCTTCACTTTTAATCCAGGAGTACTTAAGTTGAGTCTACTGCAAAATATAGTTGTTAAACTGAATTGCCTCTCCCATAACTGTTTGAGGGTGATTTAAGGTTTCTCCTATAAAATGGCAGTTATAAATCTATCAGAGTGATTGAATTATTTATAGCACCTTGGGACCACAACTTGACTCCATGTTTTATATGGCCGCACAGTGACAGTGACTATGATATTTTGAGTTTTGGAGAATTTTTATATGGTAACAGGAGAACATAAAAGTTTTCCAGCACTAGATTTAGCAAAATTCTGGAAAGAAGCATCAGTAAATTCTATTACAATTTTACCTGTCTTCTTATCTTTCCTCTGCTCAGCTACCCTGAATAAAGTCTGCAGGCTTATTCTTGACTTGCTGTGTATCACTGCACAGCTTGTAAAATGGACATCTTGCTTCATATGTTTTGAGATAAAGCCTTTGCTTAGAATTGTGTGAAGACTCCAAATGCTAAAAAGGGATAAAAATGAAATTTCTTTTTAAATTAAGATAGTGTGTTGATTTTTCAGAAGTTTAGATGGGCAGTTTTGTACCAATCTGTGGCAACTTTGCATCATGTAGGAAGGTAGTAAATAATGAATGATTTTTTTTTAAAGACTGGTCACCTCTTTAAGCATTGCTTATAACCATTCTTTAAAGATAGTACTCGTATGCTATGCTTATAATCTTTATTGATCATTTTTAATCCCTTATGAAAAGTTCAAAAACTTACCTTCTTAATTAAGTTCACATGTAATTCAAAAATTTCCTTTAATGATGTTGTCCCAGACAGCAAAGCCTCTCCAGCACCTATCCAGTCACTAATGAATGACTGCCATAGGAAGCCAGTCCAGCGATCCCCAATAGACTTAGCAGGTTATACACTACCAATGGTAGGCAACTGTGCTGTGATTCCCGTAGGAGGCTGTCAAAGTCAGCCTTTGCTGTAAGAATGTCAACCTTGAATTATGTTTTTAATGTTAAGAAATAGGAAGGGCTGCATTATTATGAGAAGCAATAGCAATGCTTTTTCAACTGAAAGTATTAATTCTGCCAAAAGTAGTTTTATTTTCTGTCAGGAGTATTGAAACATGACATTTTGTCTCAGATTGGTTTGAAAACTTTGTCTGGGTGGCACCTCCTGGGAGCTACAGTTCAGGTGTATCTTGCCTTGTTCCTGACTGAGTCAAGCTCTGTAGTTAATTTTATCTCCCATAAGGGCATCCTGGTTATGCAGTTCTCATGAAGGATTGTGCTAGCAGTGGATAATTTTCTAGCGTTGCATCCAATCCTATTTCAAATATTTCAGGTGTTGGAATTGCCATCATTCCGTTGTGAGGTCCTTCCAAATTCACTCAAATCTGCTGGTCAGAATTGCTGTTTTTCCTTTTCCTTGACAGTTTTCCTTGACAGTTTATTTACTGTGCCCCTCAAATATCTCTTCCTTGTATCTCCTTTTGTGGACCATTATCTGCTGCAAGACCTCAATGAGAATAAACCTAAAGTGTGGTTCTTCTGGTCTGTAGTATTGATATGAGATACAGGCATAGACTTTCTGTCTGTCCTTCTGGTCTATAGTATTGATATGAGATACAGACATAGACTTTCTGTCTGTCTTTCCTTTGTTCTGTGAATCCAGGTACCCACCAATAAAATGGAGATTGTCCCTTTTATTCTTGTTGGAAAATAGTGAGACTCTTGACTTAATATTGACAAAGTGCTTAAATAATGCAGTAGTAGAAACATGTATAGATTAGGACTGGTTAAGTCAGTAGCAATGCTTCATCCAAAAGGTGTCAGGAAGTTTAATTTCTCTTTTTTTTCCTCTCTTATGTTCAAGATGTTGGAGCATTTTTTGAAGAGGGAATGTGGCTTCGTTACAACTTCCACTCCCCAGGGACTAGCATGAAGGATTTAGTTAGCCGAACACTTCTGAGTTCTACAGATCCTGAGACTACAGCGCCCGACCTCAACTTGAATAAAGAAGACCTCAGCTTCAGCTTCAGTACCACCAAGTCCCCTTGTGTCCTATTGTACATCAGCTCCTATACCCAGGACTTCATGGCTGTGCTTGTCAAGCCGTCTGGTAAGCAACTGCTCTGGGCTCTCTCCATTGAAGGCACAATTGATAATAACACCAGGCTGGCATTCAGCTGGAGGTCTGAACTAGTGAAAAGTGTCTTCACCCTTGTCACGTAAAAGTCAAGTACATGAGACCTGAACCTGTATTCTGCTGTACTAAATTTTGTACTGATGTAACTGTTCAATTCAGTGGGGTTTCACTAGCCAACCCTCCCCCTCAAAACAAAAAAACCAAACCCCCAAAAAACCTGCTATAAGAGTCAGATCCATGCCATGAACTAGCATTGTGGAGGGGACAAGTAGGCATCTTAATCACTGAAGTCATGGCAATATCACCAGTAGTCAGTGGAAAGTGTAATGTACTGTTCTTCTGAAAACCTGACTACCCAATGACTAAAATATGGATGTAGCATAGTATATAAGGTCCTAAACATTTTGGTGATGGTTGAAGGTTGGATATGGACCATTTTCTGGTACAGTATCAAAACAGAATATATCTCGATTCCAATTAGTGCCTTAATACCCCATGAAAATCATAATTAGGATTATTTTACTACCGTTCTCTTCTATGGGATAAGTTAATATGAGTATTCCACATGCCACTCAAATTTTTCCCTTCATGGGGAAGAAAGAAGGTGCATGAAAGAAATCCCACATCAGACATCTAAACTATAGTTATAAAGGTCTAGTGCTGCTCTTTTGGGCCACAATAGTTCAGGTTTTGATCAGTAATGGGGTCTGCATTTCCCTTTTCAAGCATCCTTCCTTTTAATCAAATATTCAAATTTGTTATGAAGAGCAAACACTTCACTTTTGTTTAGAAAAGCAAAATCTGTCTGGCAGTATGTCATGAATATCAGTTAACCACTTTTGACTGTACTTTTCTAACAATATAATCTGTGGTTTTCATTTCACCATATATTATTAAATTTCCATAAAAGTCCAGACGGTCACCTGTCAACAACAATTAAATGTGAAAACAAGGAAGTCTCTTGTGTAGATTATGTGTCAGTGTTAATTTCTTGTAATTTTGCCTTTATTCAATGCATATCAATGGTTTATTCTTTAGAAAACATCACGTTTTGTATAACTTCGAAGTATTTTACTGCAGCAAGGACAATAATCTCAACAATAAAGTGCTACTTGATGTGCTCAAATTTGTACCAATTGTCCATACTGTTCAAGGCATAGCTCCGATTTGTTTGGTTTGCAATCCAGAGTGTTTACACTTTGGTTTTGAGATGCTGGTCATTGTCACACTTCTGGGTTATAAGCAGGAAGCAGTTTTCAGCCCAGTAGCTTTATAATCTCAAACACTAACTCTTCTACTGTAGACACCAGCCCTGAGAGCAATTTAAGTGTAAAATGATAACGGTTGTATGTGAAAATAAAGAGGGGAAAATAGCTGGTGAATAAAGATCAAAATACCTGAGGGTGCTTTTCACATTTCTTTCACTAGGGAACCTGCAAATTCGGTACAGCCTAGGAGGCACCAAAGAGCCATATAACATTGATGTTGACCACAGAAACATGGCAAATGGACAGCCCCATACCGTTAACATCACACGGAATGGACGGGACATAGTACTGCAGGTAAGCAGACAGTGAAGGTTACTTGATTCCATTACTTGTAGCTTATAGCATTTTATCTCTTGATGGTCTCCATCCCTTTGAAGATACCAGTGCAATTTAGGAAATGAAAAGTAGAGTAGATGGGGTTCTGCTTGCAGATGGCACTCCTAGGAGTTAACAAAAGCTATTCTCTCCCTCTATTGCATCGAGTCATGTTCTGAAATCCTCATTCTAGTGTGATGACAGCTGGGCTTCTACAGGTGTCACTGTAGATGCTCGAGGGCATCAGAGACATCTGGGCTGGTAAATAACATGGGACTTAGGATAAACCTGCACCATTCTGGAGCAGCAGCTGGAAGCCAGGAGGGATACCCTACAGCATCTTAAATGGCAGTAGAGCCTGATGCACACACACCTAAATATCATGCTATAAGTCCTGAGTCTGCAAATGAGAATGTCTTTAAATTTAAATTTACCCTGCAGTCCAGTGAAATCGGAAGAGCTGTTCTGTGAAAGTGAGCAGATGCTTAAGTGTTTGTGTGACAGGAGTCTAAGACAGAATATTATTGAAGGCACATAGCTCTAGCTTATTTAGTTTTTGGTGCAGCACAAGCAGGAACTTCATCTCTCCATATCTCAGTTTACAAACCTTTGAGATAATATAATACTATTTAAATAACTGAGGGGAGTGCTGCAAGAAGCAATCAATGTTTCCAGACAGCTTTCTCTCTGTGGTCATTACAGCACTCTCTTTTCATTCCCTGGTTGTCACATCTGCAAACATGGAGATTGCAGCAGGGTATGAGAACAGTTTTGTTGGCAGGAGAGTCAGGTAGATGGGATAGATTAATCTGGATTTGATAGTTCATAAGAAGCAAACCAAAACCAATAAAAAATGAAATATAAAAAGAGGAAGTCTCCTTGGGAACCAAGCCAAAAGGTGAAAGATAGTAGCTGTCACAGTATTATCTACCTAAAGATTAAAATAGATCCCTGACAGTTACTGTTTCGAGGCATCAAAAGGAAACCTTTTCAGTGCATTACAATGTCACTTGACTGAGGCTCTCAGTACTCAGAATAACACTGAATGCATTGAAGTAGAATTGACATAAAATTAGAAAATTTGCAAAACGTCAGATAATCTAAAAAGTATATAGGTGATACATCCAAACACTTTTCAGGCTTTTGGAGGCTGGGAGGGGTATATTTTGATATATGCATCTTTCTTGCATGCTGTTGCATTTGGATTTTTTTCTCTTACTGCTAAATGGAAGCTAAAGAAGACCTACAGTTAGGTTGCCTTCTGCTGTTAAATGCTTCTATTTGGGGGAGGTATGGCATGTTTCCCATGGAGCCATAGCTGGCTGATTTAGACAGCTATAAAACTAAATAAATTATTTTCTGAAGGGATCAGATGAGATACCTTGCCCAGTTGGAAAATATGTACACAGTTAAGTATCCCAGCCTTGCATCAACGCACCTACATTTGGGACCCAACAATTTTTTACCCCGTGTCTTATGAGACCGCTACCTATCTAGGGCTCTGAAGAGCCAGAAACATTTTGGGTAGTGTTGCTCCGCTGGGGTAGAAATTTCTTAATTTAGTCAGTGTGCTTACAACACAGCTTGTTTATGTAATCAGAAAGCAGATGCATTTGAGGCTTACTAAATGAGACGATCTGTCTGAGGCACATGCAAGAATCGGGAAAGTAGGGACCCATACAAAGAAAATCCAGAAATCCTACCTCTACTGTATCCTGAAACAGAAGATTTCTATCAAATTTTGTTTATTCGTGTGGTGGGTTGACCTTGGCTGACCACCAGGTGCCCACCAAGTCACTATCACTCCCTCTCCTCCACTGGACAGGGGGAGAGAAAAATATAATGAAGGGCTCGTGGGTCGAGATACGGACAGGGAGATCACTCAGCAGTTACCATCACGGGCAAAACAGCCTCGATCTGGGGAAATCAATTTAATTTATTACCAATCAGATCAGAGTAGGGTAATGAGAAACAGCAACAAATCTTAAAACACCTTCCCTCCACCGCTCCCTTCTTCCCAGGCTCAACTTCACTCCCGAATTCTCTACCTCCTCCCCGCAAGCGGCACAGGGGGATGGGGAATGGGGGTTGCGGTCAGTTCATCACACGTTGTCTCTGCCGCTCCTTCCTCCTCGCTGTCTTCCCCTGCTCTAGTGTGGGGTCCCTCCCACAGGAGACAGTCCTCCACAAACTCCTCCAATATGGGTCCTTCCCACGGGCTGCAGTTCTTCACGAACTGCTCCAACATGGGTCCCTTCCCAGGGCTGCGGTTCTTCATGAACTGCTCCAGCATGGGTCCTTTCCATGTGTCCTTTCCATGGGGTGCAGTCCTTCAGGAATGGACTGCTCCAGCATGGGTCCCCATGGGGTCACAAGTCCTGCCAGCAAACCTGCTCTAGTGTGGGCTCCTCTCTACATGGGCTCTCAATGGGGTCACAGCCTCCTTTGGGTGCATCCACTTGCTCCAGGATGGGGTCCTCCTCAGGCTGCAGGTGGATATCTGCTCCACCGTGGACCTCCATGGGCTGCAGGGGAGAGCCCACCTCACCGTGGTCTTCGCCATGGGCTGCAGGGGAATCTCTGCTCTGGTGCCTGGAGCTCCTCCTCCCCCTCCTTCTTCACTGACCTTGGTGTCTGCAGAGTTGTTCTTCTTACATATGTTCCTCCACTCCTGTCTTCCGGCTGCTGTTGCACAGCAGTTTTTTCCCCTTCTTAACTGTGTTATCACAGAGGCGCTACCACTATCCCTGAAGGGCTCGGCTTTGGCCATCGGCGGATCCGTCTTGGAGCCAGCTCTGTCAGACATGGGGGAAGCTTCTGGCATCTTCTTACAGAAGCCACCCCTGCAGCCCCCCTGCTACCAAAACGTTGCCATGCAAACCCAGTACAATTCTCCGTAAGGAAGTTGATTTTGTTACTTATCTTGTTACATTCGGTAAATGAGAGAACTGATATGAACAGAAATGGCTCTAAGTAGATTGTTCACTTGAAAATTAGTCCCGTTTTCAAATATAAACTCTTCATGGTGTTTGAAAATACAGAAGATAGAAATACAATTTTTCTCGGTATCCAGAGGACAAATCATAAAGTATGAGTTTTCTCTTGCAGATCTGAGCAATGAGCATTTGAGTAGACTTTTATTTCCTGCAAAATCCTTCTCCAACCTGATGAGCAGCTGGTTTGCTTGCTTTTAAAGAAGACAGCTTGCTTGCCAGGTGCTGTTGCTCACACTTCCACGTCTCTACGTGGCATAAAAGTGTCACAAGAAGGATTTATTTCTCATCAAAGCTTCAAGAGCACTCAGTTAGTATTTTTGAGATCTTAACAGCAAGTTCATACTTAGAATACCTGTCTTTCTAACTTACTGTAATAACCCTGTAGTGCCAGAGAGATTTAAAAAAATCTGCAGCCAGGCAATAAATTGCTACCATATGAACTATGTGAACCTGAGTCTTATCATGATTCTCAGGAGTTTCACTGATATATAAATACAGTAAAAGACTCATTATTGAACTCTATGAGACCTCACCTGATGCTGGCAGACATGTGACCACTGATTACTCACATAAAGTTAGAGTTACTGTCCAATCAATCAGAATTTGAAGTGAGCTTTGAAATAAACACAGCCACAATATTGTATATCCATAAAGTAAGAAAAAAGCACAAGAACAAATATTTAGTGCAAACTGTTTTCATTAGAATTACATCCCTATTCCTAACATACCAAGACAGTCAAGACTAAAGGTAGTAGCAAAGACTCTGTCAAAAGTTTTTTGTATTTCAGTTTTCTACATTCACTGACTGCAGACAAATCAACAGTAAGTTCTACATTAAATAACAAGCTCCTATTTGTGATGCCAGTGGTTTCTCAAAGATAAGATTAAGGATATAAGGTTCATTTAGGTGTCAGGAAAACCAAATGACATAAATTCAGGGACAAAGATCTGCTTATTCTCTGTTGTTTCCATGAGGTGGGCCGAATTACTATTTGCTAATAAGAATTCCTCTCTCTCGCCTCTAGCAAAATACCAGATACTAGTAACCATGGCACACCTCCAAGGCTGCATTAGTTCACCTGTGGCAAGAAAAAGCCCGGGCTGACAGATGGGGAATGCATTATCCCAGTAAATGACATTTCAAGAGCTGAGCTTTAGGTCGTGGAGGGCAAGTTTTACTTTCTTTGACTTCATTAAAAGGTTTCATGCTTCAGCAGGGTATTTTCCATATCAGAAAAAACAGATCTCTCTTTACCAAGTGTTCATGGGTGATTAACGCTATTCACACATTAGTAAAATCTTCTTTTAAGAAAGCCAAGGACAAAAACTCCCTAGCCGAGGTTCTGATCCAAAGCCCATTGAAGTCAATGAAAGGCCTTCCATTGACTCCAGCAGGCTTTAAATTGTACCTTAAAGAACTGCAACCGTTGCATCCTTAGTGCAAGACTCGTACCTCCGGCTTCGGTGCCTGTCACCAGATTGACATAAGGATGGAATCTGGATCAGAGACATTTCTGTTCTGTTGCACAAAGCTATATCAGCATGTTACAAAGAAAAAAAAAAACAAGAAAAAAAACCCATATGGTGTACTTTAATTTTCAGTGGAATAAAGCTGATATCAACAGACTTAGACTGGGCCTCTCAGCTTCCATACTAAGATATTCTTGTAGATTCTCAACAGGTCTCCAGTTCTTCATACCTGCTTTAAAGCCATTTCTAAGAACGGGTTATGAGTCACAGCTTCTTATGCCTTCTTTGTTCCTGAAAAGGATTAGACCTGAGCAACTTCTTCAGGACTCCAGTGTCCCAAACGCATCCATATACTTTCAGGACAACTGTAAGCAGCCAGTGCACATCTGACCATGCTCAGAAGACCATATGGAAGGATAGCTGACAGTTCTCTCTTTCACGCTTGAACAATATGGAGAACTGTAGTAGAGAGGCTATACACAACAGTACCATATATTCACAATGTTAATTGCTAATTCCATTCAAAGTGAACTTAAGTATGAGGCTTTATGGAAATCTGGACATGAATTCAGCTGTTCATAAAATTGAGAATAATCCAGAAAATTTATTTGTACAGATCTCCATTTTCCAGCTTCACCAGAGACAAGCTGTAGAAATACCCATCTTCTGTGAAAAATAATCAATGAAATATTTGACCCTTACCCAAATGAAACCAAGAAGAAACAGAATTTTTGCAAGTCCGCTCTCTTATTTCCATTTTGAACTCTGCACTACGTGAAAAGAGATAACATTTGCAAACTCCTAGATGCTTAAAAAAAGTAAATAATACAAAGTTAATTCAAAACTAATCTGAATTACAAAATAAAATGGTAAACATAATAGCAACAAAATAAAATGGGTGAAGTAGAGAAAAGCAGTCTGCATATAATCCCAAGCTAAAATGCAATTAATATATCAAAGATTTTTATAATTATAGATTAAATTTTGGTCTCATTTAAGGGAGTGAGTGGGAACTTTCTCATAGACTTCAGTGAGGCTATAATTTCACCTCCTATCATTATTGTTGCTGTAGAATCATACCTAACTATCATGTTTCATACATTTTGAAGCCTCAACAGAATATGATCGCTCTGTTTGAGCTCTTGCTTAACAGAGGCCATAAAATTTCACCAAATGATTTTCTGCAGCTAACCCAAAAAGTAATGATAGCAGTATAACACATTTTCTAGAAAGACATTTTAGCTAGCTTTAAAGACTTCAAATGATAGAAAATTTACCGTATCCTTTGGCCACATCTTCCAATGGTTAAATGCCATTCCTGTAAAGAATCTGCACCTAATTTACAGTTTGAATTCTGCAGACTTCAGCATTTAACTTTGGGATCTTTGTGTCTATGCCTGATAGATGAAAGAATTGTTTGGTGTCAAGTGTCATTCCCCTTCACACTTTTTTAGAGATGCTGATTAAAACATCTTTTCATCTTTTTTGTAAGAAGCTAAATAAATTGAACTATTGTACCATCAGTTTACCATCAGAAGTCTACCATTTTTGAGCCATAAAACAATTCTGTAACTCTTCTCCGAAAACTCTCCCATTGAGTCACATTTTGAAAACCTTCACCCTAGGATTACACATGGTAATGGTAGTTATGGCATAAAAATGATGTAGACATGCCATCATTATTTATTTATTTCCTTCATTTTCTGGGCAAACATGCTTCCACAGCATCCTTTGGACAGCGCTGTAAATTGTCTAGACTCCTGATTAATTTGAAGACTGGTTTAACTAGCATTTCACTGACTGGTAGGGAATGGGGAAGTACTGTTCATGATTTGAAAGAAAACAGCCAGACAGTATTTACAAATTCCATAGCAGCTGGCATGAATAAAACATGTTTTAAATATCTAGGACTTTAACCACAGGTAAACATGTAAACCATAGTTAATATTAATGCAACTGCAACCCTCTGCTTTTTTCCTAATAATCAGGTATATCTATTATATTAAAAGTATATTTAATGAATTTCCAGGCAGGTTTTGCTTTAAAGAAAAAAAAATCATTTGTTCTATTAATAGTAAAGGCCTTCCTGAGGAAATGAATTATTTAAAATCCCTGGGGATACGTCATTTCCACTATGTATTGCCATTCTGCAATGGCAACGTATTACTCAAAATGCTAGTACAACAGAAAGGCAAACTCAGACTATTTTCTAGAGCAGAACCATACATTACATCTGCATGTTTAATGCATTAGTACTCAGTTTACCCATATCTACTAAGCTCTTTTTCACAATCAGAAGTCACAAGAAAATGTTTGTTGCTCAGATTTGAAAATAGAGGTTTTTTTCACAAAGAGGTGACAAAGTAGCATAAAAAGCTATCAATATGAGAAATTTTGAAAATACACCAAAGCTTATATCGATATAGTATCTCATTCCTCTAACCCTAAATTCCATCTGCTTTCCAAAATACAGACCCTGATCTTTGCATACTTCAAATTCCCTCCAAGTATAATGATGTTACGGATGTTGCAGAAGACTAGGCGTTCAGTTCTCAAGAGTCTGTAAACAACAGCAAGAAACAGCAGAACATAATTTAAATCATATGCATCAGAATCAGAAATGAATGAATAATTCTCCAATTAATAATTTTCTTACCTATTCTTTTGTGCTCACAGGATGTCCATGAGCTCCTAGCGGTTTTGTTGATTTTATCCTTCACTGAATTTGCTCAACTTCTTTATTTTATAGTGTGACTTACAATCTTTCAGGTAAAGACAGCAATATAGGTAGGTGTCGTGGTCTAAACCCAGTCAGCAACTAAGCACCACACAGCCACTCGCTCACCTCCCCCCCCCCAGGGTGGGATGGGGAAGAGAATGGGAAAAAAAGGTAAAATCTGTGGGTTGAAATAAAGACAGTTTAATAGGACAGCAGATGAAGATATTATTATAATAATAATAATAATAATAATAATAATAATAATAATAATAGAATGTACAAAACCAGTGATGCACAATGCAATTGCTCACCACCCACTGACTGATGCCCAGCCCGTCCCCAAGCAGCGATTGCTGCCCCCCAGCCAACTCCCCCCCCAGTTTCTATACTGAGCATGGCGTCATATGGTATGGAATAGCCCTTTGGCCAGTTTGGGTCAGCTGTCCTGGCTGTGCCCCCTCCCAGCTTCTTGTGCACCTGGCAGAGCATGGGAAGCTGAAAAGTTCTTGACTTAGTATAAGCACTACTTAGCAACAACTAAAACATCAGTGTGTTATCAACGTTATTCTCATACTAAATTCAGAACACAGCACTATACCAGCTACTAGGAAGAAAATTAACTCTATCCCAGCCGAAACCAGGACAGTAGGCAGGAAGCTCATAAATGAGCCATTTCTGCTACCCTTTTGTGCATGATGGAGTTGGTCAGTGGCATCTGCCAAGATAAGTCAGCACATCCTCATCAAATCCCTGCTAGCTGAAAGTCAGACAAAATGTTTTCATAAACAAGAACTCCTTTCACTCAGCAATACCCTTACCCTGAAGATCAGAATATGGAGTCAGATCTTTCTCTTGCTGGCAGATATGCAGCAGGGAAAACATCATCCATAGAGCCCCATCTGAGGGTAGCATCTTGCCCTGTGGTTGTAAAACCTGAGCCTGCTGCCTGCCCTGTAGCTGCTGCAGAGGGACAGGGACAGATGCTGAAGTACACATTTTTACAAAAGTTTTTCCCTCTCTCTGCATCAGCTGAGATAGTTTCAAACCTTGAGGCCTTTTGGAAGAATATTCTTCTTTACTTTCCGTTCTGTAAAACCACTCCATAGGAGAGGAACACTTTTACATATCCATCCTTCTTCTCACAGTTTTTTCAGCAGAGCCGGTATTGCAGGATTCAGAGGAATTTTTCAGTTGTCTTGTCCCAAACTTTGGCCATGTCTAGTCCACATGCCATGATAAGACCCAGAAGTGAAACGCCTTCCTCACCGTACACCCCCGTTGCCCTTGGAAATGAAGCTGGGGCATTCAGGGCACGAGGGAGAACGGTGCAGTCTGATAGCTCCCCAGGCTGTGTATCAAGGTCTGCAGAGCTTATCAGCAGGCTTATCCACCTCACAATATGTGTTACACACATTGGCTTATATTGAGACTATTTCCTTCTTCTACAATGTATTTCCAGCAATAAATGTGTGTGTTTTCCTTGGCCTGTGTGATTGCTGGTTTAGAATCAATTTTTATTGGAATCAAAGAAACAAAGAAAGAACAAAAGAATCATTAAGTATTTTCAGAATCTAACATTAAGCCTAAAAAAGTCAAAACTTAACATGAAATAGGTGCTTTCCATTATATGGCAGCACACACTGGACAAATTAATGTCCTGTGAAAGTCATCTTTAGGTACCTGAGGTAGATCTCTTTAATTTTAATAACTTGGCATTATATGACCTGCTATTGCTTCTGTTAACATTTGTTGTAATTCATCTATTAAAGAGAGCAATAAAAAGTCAACAGATATGTGAAAGAAGCATCAGAGAATTGTTTCAACTGAAGGCAGCCAGACTAAATAGTCTCCTTTTCCTTATCATTGCTTCTGTTACATTTTGACTTATGTATCTACATTTCCATTTAAATTTTATCCAAATTTTTGTATTTTTTTACAGTGAGGCAAATTATCCCTGATATTATTTATCAGAGCAAGAGCAGCTTCAGGAACATATACAAGATTATTGCACATAAGGGATTCAAGTTTTTAAACAGAAAAAAACCTTTATATTTATTTTAATTTTTTCTGCAATGTATCTATGTTTTTTCTATGTCTATATCTCATGTTGATCACATTTCTAATTTAAATCCCTGCAAAAAAGAGACTTTATCATAAAAGACTGCAGTTGACATTTATTAAAAAAACCTGCAAAAGTCTAAATCTGTGCTTTAAATCAGCAACACAGATTTGGAGTGGTTCCTAAAACAGTATTAACTATACCTCTATAGAAATTTCATTTGAAGAGCTCAAAGCACAATGCAAACCTTAAATTTGCCTTATATCATGCTGGTGAGGTATATGCCTCCTCCTGTGTTCCAGATGAGCAGTGAGGCTGCAGGTCTGTGACAGTCTAAGCCAGCAAAAAATGCTGGGTTTATGGTCCTGCCTTC
Source organism: Ciconia boyciana (assembly GCF_034638445.1). Classification (NCBI taxonomy): domain Eukaryota; kingdom Metazoa; phylum Chordata; class Aves; order Ciconiiformes; family Ciconiidae; genus Ciconia; species Ciconia boyciana. Next base: position 103,467,766 of record NC_132935.1, on the reverse strand, counting down.
TTCTCTGGATCCACTATTCATTTACAGCCTCTGGCTTGTCCCTGCTCTGGCTCTGATCCGATCCACAATAACCTGGGTCAAGGACCTGGCAGAAAAAGATCAGCGAAGTACTAGTGCCACACTAAGGAAGGAGCTGAATTGCAGTAAAATTGTCTTCGGTGATCCTAAGGAATTACATAATTGCCACCTGAATCTGCTCCTTTTCTGTTGCATTAAAAAGATAAAATGTTTTCAAATATCACAATATTTAAAATATTGTTTGTAAGGTTTTTCCTAACCTTTCAGCAGGGGAATATTCATCTCTGTTTCACCATTAAGAGGTCAGATTTCAGTCATCCCTGAAAGACAAATAATATCTTCTATTTTATTTTCATAGTCACCTTCCTGCTTTCTCCTAAATTACTACCATGCTTGGGAGGAGCTCCATCTAAACACCTGCCCACCATCTTGTTATTTTCTTGGACTGTCATGCTTAGTCTATTCTAAATTTGTAGGCATTTAAAACTGGAGGAGGAACCTTCTTTTTGTTATGCAATATTATAGTACTTAGCACAAAAAGCTCTTGTCCAGGACTGAGAAGCTTTTTAATACAAGTGATAAATCATTATAATAATGCAGGAGAGAAATATTACATTGGTCATGATGATAACACATCCCTTTCTTTATCCTGCTATTACTGAAGTCAATAGCAAAGCTGTATTGACTTCAGATGGTGCAAGATTAAGCCTTACAGCATTATTATTCCATAGTATTTTGAACATTTTTTTATAAAATGTCTTCAGCATAAAGAAAAACGTTAGCTTTATAGCAGTACACAAACACAGACTGGATTGACAGTGATACAGATGTAGATATATCCACAGGGTGAATATAATTGTGCATATGGATATATACCTTTTATATATATCTTTTTCTTTTTTTTTTTCCGAGACTACTAAGGTGATGTAGGCATTATATTTGTCCTTAGATTGATATGTCTGTTAATCTTGGGACTCCTGTCAAGATTAGTTTTATTATCTAAGTGAACAGTAATTTAAAAGAAATAGCATTTTATTGAACTTTTGCTTAAATCCCAGCAACTTCAGATAAAGACAGTCTGCCTGGTGCGACGTGACTTGAGAACTGAAACTGCAAGTTCCTCAGAAACTGCCATCTACTTTCGTCTGTGTAGTGCTCAAAGCCACACTGTCTGTTTATATTAAGCTCAACCGAAATTAATGAGTTTTTAAAGAAAAGTAGCTGTAATGAAAAATCTTAAATATAATTTAAAAACTGTAATTTAATACAAATTCATGACATCAACCTCTGTGTATGCAGAGGTTCTATTTAATTTTCATTAAATAATGTAGTATCTTTTTTCAAATATCATTTGATGCTAGTAATTCCTTTTTTATGGTGTGTCTTACATTAAATTGATAGCCTAGTATTTCATACAAAGACTGCAGGCTGCTCAGTTCCAACTGCTTACACTTGAGTACCCACTGGATGGCAGTCACATACAACTTTGGAAAGAATTCAGTTTGGTCCTTTAACTCGCTGATGTAAAAAAGAAATCCTCGCGAAGTGCCTCTAAAAAAAAGTTTTATTTTCTTAGATAATGCTAGTTTAGAACAAAGACAAGCAATAAACGCAAGCGGACAGAAATCTCACTGTTCCCTCACTGTTGCCTTGTGGTGCACCATTTCATTTCAGGTGCCAGGACTAGAGAAGGGCGTAGCTGGAGGCTGGCTGTGGAAGGCAACGCAGGCGTCCCCCATGGGGCAGGAGATGCTGGAGCTGGCAACGGAGCTGTAGCTGGCTCTATCGCTAGTCAGAAATGCTTGCCCCTGTTGATGGCAAGGCCAGAAAATCAGTATCAACAGTTTTTAAATGGAGATTTATTTCAACCAGGAATCAAAAGAACCTAAAACTTCAAATGGAGTCATTAAACCCTTAAAACAATTCATAGCTGAACCCATTTCCTTGACTTCAATGAGATCTGGAAAATGTATGTGAGTTACCAATTCAGTTACCGATTCAGTACAAGAGATCACTTTAAACTAATACCCCTAAGCAGTAAACTGGCTGTATCTGTTAGAGCCTTCAACGTAACACAGCATTAGTCTCCTTGTTACCATCCCTGGCTCCCACGCGCGGCAGGATCTTTCGCCTCTGCACCATGATGGTATGCTCTGCCATGCTGACGTCCCAAGGGCAGACGAGGTCACTGGAAGGATTTGGTTGTTTTAATCTGGCCGAGATCACCACTAACTAAATTGTTCCAAGGTGGGGGGAAGAGGGAGCACACCTGCTCATATCTTTGACTCCTTTTTGGCTGCACCAGAAAGCTGCATGGTTTCACCGCCGGCAGGCCCTGCTGCAGCCTCTCTCTTTGAGCTTTGCCACCAAAGTCCCACTGGAGGACTCCAGTGTGCAGGTGTGCATGTGGGTCTGCCTCTGCCTCTGTGCTGTGCTTGTGCAGGGGCTTCCCAGAGGAATCGGAAAAAACGGGCACAGGGGGAGAGGGCAAGAGTGCTCGTTCCCTGTCCTCTGCTCCCTGCCACAGCACTGGTACCACCCCCATTTCCAGAGATGGGCAGCCTATGACCACACACCAGTTTGAGGATTTGGTGAAATACAGTATCATTATTTTGGGATCGTTGTCATAGCGTAATGGTATATTTTTACTTATTTTAAATGTGAGTGCCATTATGCATTTTTGCCAGGAAAGGCAAAGTTGGAGAATTGTGTCTGGCAGAACAGGGTGAGGTTTGCATTGCTCTTTGATTCCTGAAGGATTTTCCACCATAGCCTCAGAAGAGCTGCTTAGCAAATACAGCATGTTTGATTACCTGAACTACAAAACCTAAGCTTTGGGTGATGGGGTGATATATTAGATATTCTGGGCCCAAAGTATAGAGCACCTTAAAAATAAAAACCTATACCTCAATGCTGTTGTACTGTGCAGGCAGAAGGCAGCCTGGTATTCTTGCAGGGAACCTGTATTGCAAAGAAACAAACTATAGCTTTACTTAGCTAATATATTAATTCTCTATTAATCCATTAAGGACCAGCCTTTCCACATCCTGAACACTAACCGAAGACAAAGGGAGTTTTACCACACCACAGCTGGCAGGATTTGATATTCTGTATTTGTGCATGTAAATGCTCACAGTGATTCATCATTTAAATTGGCTTTTCGTTTTCAGGTATGTCCTGCAGACACAATTAGCATTCTCAGGTAGGGACAGCCTGTATGTTAGGCAGGGATGACTTTTTATTACTTGTTCCTAATAGTTACTCTGGACCATGGCTACGGCTCTAGGATACCCACAATACCTTGATACATTGATAAATGGATTGGTAGATTCATAATAATTATTATAATTTATTAGTATCTTATCAGATTAGTGATGATCCGATCAACCCCAGTGCTCAGATTCCAAGTTACAATAAAAAGAAATATTTAAACATTGCTCCAGATTGATTTTGGAAAAGGAAGAACTTAAATGCTGATGATGTTGACAAATACCAATGTACACAGTAGTATGCCAGTTTCTTTTATCAGAGATGCTTCAGTATATTTTAAGTCATACAAATAAAAGGAGAACCTAGAAGATGAATCCTGTGCAATCAGAATGCATCAGAAATAATTCCACTGCAGGCAAAGAAGTTACATGAGGTTCAAGTCTTGGCATATGAGAGGCTGGAGGATCAGGGTTTTGTGCATCAGTCTTTTAACCAATCTTTTCCTGATATGCCTCTCTAAAGTCTATACCTTCATTTTAATAACCATACTGGCAAATACCATGACAACTCTGAGGTCTGAGCCGTTCCCATTCGTCTTCTGAAATAAGAAGGGAATATTTTTTTCACCTGATATGTCTGCAGCTCCCATTGACAACAGGTCTGACACTTGTGATGTTGGATGCTGGAACACTGATTTTCATTCCAGCAGGGAAAACAATAGCAAGCACTTAACTGGAGTTTGTACTTAGTAGGACCTGCTGTGGTTAAGGTTGAGAACTGTTTTGTATTTTAGCTCTTTATATTTGTTTGGCTGCACCATTTCAAGAATAAGTCTTTTTTATTTGAAATTATGTAACTCTAATTTCAGGTAAAATATGTATTTCTGCTATTTATTAAAAATCTGAGAGAAGCTGTTCAAAATATTCTGAACAAACTGAAACGTCTTAGTTTCTGAGTAAAAAGATGGAACTATGTTTTTCCATATATTTAGCTCAAAAGTCTACAGTTTAAAATTGGGAGATAGCCAGTAGTCATGCTAATAAACATTCGTGGCCAAATTTTAACTAATCAGTGTGAAAACTAGTTATGATCAATTAGAAATCATTTCTGAACATGAATATTTGCTAGACCTCTTTTGTCATCTGCAGAGAACATTTTCCCTCTCTGTTATGTATATACACATCTCTTGTTGAGGTTTTATGGGGCAGTATAAGAAAGACAGGACCCCTCTTTTCCAGTCATTATAGTTTTTTGAGATGATTGCCTCTGCAGATTCATGGGTATGACATCAGTAGGCTTTCTAAGGACATGAGCTCACAGTATTCCAGGGTATCAGGGGATTTAGCCCTTCAGTTGTATGCTACCTGACATTCATTTACTTTTGACCACTCAATTGAACATTTGCAGTATCATTAAAGCAAACTAATCCAAGAGAATAATATTTTGAAATTAGAAATTATAATATGGCAGAAAGATATGTGAAAAAGTTGTATGCCCTTTAGTGTTGCGGTTCCTCCACAATTACTTCTGCAGTCTATTATACCCTGCAAAGTCTTAAATGACATATATGAGTTTCTATCCTGTTTTGTGCCAAGGTAAGGCCAGAATAAAATAAATAATCATTGTTCTGCCCTCTTTAAGCCTGTGTAATAAACACATAAAGCCAAGAAAATAAATAAAACAGCCAAGATAAAAATTCACCCCAATTACCTTTATGAAATGTGAACATCAAAACTCTATTGAGCTGTATTGAACTGTCTTAATAGTACTATTACTAAGCATAGGCAATTTATTTTATTCCTCTCTTCACATTTTTCTGTTGAATAGTTAAAAAACAGGAAAAAATATGCTAATATAATGTGATTGTTATGTCATATGGGGGAGAATATGAGTTTCCTATATATTAAACTATTTATCTAAGTTGATTACTCTTGAATTTATTTTGTAGGTTTCACTAGGTGCCATCACAATTAAATTGAACAACATTTTTAACAAGAAAATAATAAACATGAAGTGCAAAAAAGTATGTCTTATTCATTTATGACTTTTCTGAGAGAAAAGGAGAATGCCCAATACCTGCATTAGTCTCAAGTTCTCAGCTATGTAAATCTAGCTTTAGCACTAACATAGGTCCCAAATGGAAATCTTTTATTAAAATAATAAGCTGTTTTATTGTTGGTGTTGATGCTGTTGTTATTTTTAGCAATTATATTGAAGCACACAAGCAAAAGCTGAAGTGATCCTACAGCAATCAGAACAAACAAATCTCCAGTATAGGTATTTTCCAGGCCTTGGGAACTGTGGAGATGGCAGATATGGAAAGAAGGGTATTAACTGTTATTTTGCCTTTATCAAAATGAAAGCAGAGCATATCAGACAGAGTTGTAAGTAGTGGCATAAACTCTATAAAGTAAACTTGATTCAATAGCACTGTAAGAAGGCAGATCGGTTCAAAATACTCATAATTTCTTTTATCTTTCCCCAGCTTGATCACTACCCTCCGACAAGTTACAGCCTGCCAACAGCATCTGACATTCAGTTCAATTCCCCAAAGGCACTATTCCTAGGAAAAGTTATAGGTAAGATTTCATTTTATACCTGGTTATTTTATTAGGTATTTTCAGAGAATACTGAAAACTGTAAGCACACGGGACAATGATGTGTGTCGTGTTTGCAGCAGGACACTTGCTGCACATGTCATTCTTAACTAGAAAGTGGTGATATTGGAGTTATACCTAAAGCAAGGGTTATGTTCACCTTGTCACATAGGCTCATGTGCACACAAATAAGTGATTGTCTGCCCAATGCATGGAAAAAAAGAGATACGGGTGATGAGACACTTGTAACATCGTATTTGTGAAGTTTCATTACCCTCTCAGTGTCAGGTGGAGGGAATACGAGGATATCATTGAGACCACTGCTTCTACGAGGAGATATTGAAGTAATTTTAAATAGTATCTTCCACTGTGAAGTTATCATATGCTTTACATAATGCCTTTATTCATGCAGTCAGACTTCTTATCCCAGTGCATTCTCTTGTGGCATAGCTATCCCTCATCACTCTGCCAAAACTGCCACTTTCTCACAGTGAGGCCCACTAGCAAGGTCCTTTGGAAGTCTGTAACACCTACAGCAACAGTCGTCTATACATTTTCCATCCCTTTTATGGACCTCATCATTATTTCCCAGTGCAGCAGCTTCCTGGCCAGCTCCCCAGCTGAACTCGAAAGGCAATACAGATGCATCTTAAACTGCCTGGGCCTCACTTTTAGGCCATCCTACTTTCCATTGCTTAATTTTTCCACTACTGGCATTTTACATGAATTTCCAGGGTTACTCACTTCAGGAATCAATTATTCCCCTGACATTTACAGCTTTTAAGAAAAGCTTTTTCCCCTTTTCAGAGCAAGAGGGTATTGATATTATTTCCTCCAAGTGCTTTGTACAGGGATGTGGTTGCTTGAACTGCAGCGAAGGGTTTAATCCAGAAAATTGTAAACTTTTCTTTGTTCAGTGGTCTAAGGCATGGGATCTGTGAACCCCACGCACTGATTTTTGAAGTGGAAAAGCAATTGACCACATAGCTAATGTGACTTTTTAAAGATACACTTTTTCATTTGTTTCATTTTTTAAATTTAATGTGTTGAACTTCTGTGAAATAGGAAATGAAAAGCCTTTAAAATGTTTGGTTAGCAAGAGAGACATGAACCGTTTTCTGGTACTCTCGAAGTCAGTTCTGTAGATAGTACAAAAGACGGTGCGGTCTGATTTTGGCGAGTCTCTGGAAACTGGGTGCATTCCCACCTCACCGCACTGAATTAGGGTGGCTGGAGTAGCGCTGACTCTCCACGTCGGCCAGGCTGCCAGCCTCTGTATTCATTAATTAAAGTGAGGAGACGAAGGACTTCAGGTGGAGCATTCAGCAGCTGGAATAGCTCTGCAGTCAGGGAATGGGGCTTGAGTCTTTCCTGCCAGGTAAGTGTGAGCAAAAATATCAGCTATAATTTTCTGAAGAGTGTTGCCGTGTCCGTCTCCCATAACGGATTCATTGCCAGCAAGGTTCTGTTTCGTTTGAGGTGGCAACTCTCCGTAATGCTTCATTTGTCTAAGAAACTACCACAGTATGGCAGTACTGCCTCCACAGCTCAGTCTTCTAAATAAGCTTATCTTTTTTGAATGGCTGTTTGGATCCAGCTAAAACCGGCACTTTCCCGGCCATTCTAATCAGGCAGTGCTTTGGAGGAGGCTGAGCAAGGTGCATGAGAGAGAGAATATGGAGATAGGCATACAACAGAGAAAATACTGCAGCATAAGAGATAAACAAAAGGGTAAAGGAAAGAAAAGGACAATTCCTAAAACACAGAGGAGAACAATGCACTGTACACTATGGTGTGAAAAGAAAAAATGGAAGAAACACAAAATGAAAGGGAAAGCAAGAAATACTGTTTACACTACACTAATTTAAAATACCCTGAGTGCAGACAGAGCTCTGCAAAGAAACCACTTATTCCTTTGAATAGCTCAGCTGGCAGCTGTACTAGCAGCACAGTCATGTAACCACATAGATGAAACCATGACAATGGGTAGGAGGTTTAGTCTTTGCACTGGTTCTTTCCGAGCTGAATTTTTAAACACGGTCATAGCACCACAAAATCCACCCAGCTGTCTCCCACATAACCCCACGCCCAAGTGCTGGTTTCTTTGACATGTTTAAGTACTCCCATTCTGAAATTTTCTTTATTCTTCATTCGTGAAGAATAAAGGGGCTGCAAGAACTGGGCAGCTCAGATGGTCCATGATACAACCTTTCATGTCTAGGTTACTTGTTTCAGTATTGGCAGTGACTGAAAGCCGTAACCATCTCAGAGGTCCAAATAAAATGAGCTATCAATCCAGTTCTGTTCCTACAGATCTAAACCCACAGCACCTCACATGTGCCTCATTTACAAAAAGTCATGGATCTGGCTGAAAATATTTTAAGTATCCTCTGACTGTTTCAGTTGGATCCTACCAAATGAGACATGAAGCTTGGTAACAGAACAATATCTGTATTCTGCCTGTTAATATCAAGAGCTTGATCATAGGACTCACTGGACTTTTTCAGAATAAAGACATATAAGAAGAAAAAAATAGCAGAGGTCAGTGAGTATAATTTGATTTTTGTTTTAAAAGAAAAAAGATATTTTAAATATCTGGGAACTTACAACTTATATTCCTCTCACTCTTTATAAATAGGGTAAACTGACATGAGCGATTAAAAGCAAGTTCCAAATCTAGAATTTCAAATAGTAAACATAGTCCTGATAATATCTGTCCCATAAATACATGTGATACAGTTGAAGGTTGTCATCAGGAAGCATAAAGCAATCACAGCTATCACCGATACCCACCTTCGACTCCTCTGCTAACTTCAAGTTTGGGAACAGGCGAAGGTCTTGGGAAGGAGTAATTTGTGGATAGGTTATATTTCTGTTTTTCTGTGCTACTTAATGATTTTAAGCCACAGACAACTGCTTCCCTGTTTCTGAAGATGCTATTTGTCATCCATTCTTACAAACTGCATCATGCATTCATTATATATCGTACATCCTATTATCCCTGGGATTGATTACTCCATTTTTTAACAGCATAGGATTATATTAGCATGGTTGCCAGTATGATTCTTTTGCTTCCTCCTCTCTGCTTCTGTTACTGTCTTTGCAAAATAGGATAATTTGTTAAGCAAAAGAGCAAATCAGTACTAAAGAAGCAAACAAAAAAACCCCTTCTATTCTTTCTGCCAAAGAAAAATTGAACTTACATGCAAAGGCACAGATTTCCTGATGTAAAATTGTTGTGCGACTGACCACGTCTATTGGTCAGCCTTACTGTGCAACTCTCAGAGCAGTGCCGAATGAGGGAAGAGCATGGTTAACACGGTTACACAAGTGCAGCAGTTTGAAGGGCAAAGTAGATGCGGAATCCAGTATCTTTAAAGCTTCTAATTGTCACATCATACTGGCTAGGCATATTTCAGTGGACCAGAGGGATTAGCACCAACAGAAGATCTGGATACATATATCAAGTTACAATTTGTACCCACCTGCAATTACATTCTCTAAATGGGCAATATGGCAGTAGCCTCCTATTTCACTGCTAGTCTGTCATCAGTTGCATTCAGTTTCTGTTGTTCCCATACTATACAATTCTTATTTGTCATAAAAAATGAATGCAAGGCCTTATTTCTAAAGACAGATGGGGTTTTTGAAGAGCGGTCTGGAACAATCTTACAAAGAAACTGATCTTCCGCCTGTCTTATTTCCATTTTTATTAGGGTTCTTTGCATAGGAACAGCCACTTCTGCCACAGCTGTGCTTGCTCTGATAGCTCATCTGCTGCCAGACAGAAATGATCACTTGTACAACACCTACCACAATGCAACACCACTCTCTGCGCTAGGTGTTACAACAATATGGCTGATTAATAAAATAGGGACAAAAGGGCTCTGCGCCTCGTAACTGTTCATAATATTTTCTGGAAAGCAGGAGGGTCACATCAGAAACAAAAAGAAATGATTGAACTGCAGTTGTAATCAGGGAGCATTTCTTCTTCTTTAAGGTGTTTTCTGCTTTCCTGAAATAATTTCCAGAAAACGCAAATGTTCACTGGCTTGAAAAACACTATATATAATATTTTTAGCCTTCTGGGAAACTGGAGGTAAAAGCATTCAGTATACAATTCTTACACAGACAAAATGGATTATGATTTGAGGTGTGAAATAAAGCTGAAGGAGAGAATGAATGAAAAATCCTGTTTTACGTGAGTGTGTGTCTCTAGTGCTGATAGTAAAAATAATAGCACTGGAGAAATGCAGGATTTTATAAAAAAGGTAGAAGGGAATTGTTAATGTTTCAAGGAAGTTCTTTAATCTGTTATTTAAACATACGTAGGCTTTGATGGCCGACACAGATGAGGTAAGAGGGAAAAGCTGGCTATCTGGATGACCAGCTATGAAGAGAAAAAACAAAAAGTAGACAATGTGACAGGAAATGTTCCATGTCACAGGGTCCAGATCTGAATCTACATTTTTATTCAGGCTGCAACTCGAGACTCATTACTGAGGTATAATAGAGCAGAGGTTTGCTTTTCCCACTAAGTGTAGTGGTTTTAGATGCAATGCTCAGGTTTGTCTTCACATCCTTTTTGGAGGCCTACACCAATTTCCATTATGGGAACTTGCTGTATAGGGAACTGATATCATAGCCTGTACTTTATTACTGAAAGTGGAGTATTTCTCTGGGTTTTAGTATGCATTTATAAAGAATTAGCTACACATAATTAAACATGATTTTGTAAAAGTATCATTCTGGTGAACAGAAATAATTTGAGAGTTTCTTAATAGGATATTTGATTGAGCACAGAAACACTGAGATCAGACAAGAGTTGCTCTTGAGAAAGTGGCAGGGAAGTAAAGGAAATGTGCTCCTTGTCTGTTTTCTGTCTCCACCAACCACTCCAAATCAAATGATATCATTTCAAAAATACTTAAATATCCAGTTGGATACAATCAGCATAATACAAGTCATCTATAACAGCCAGATTATGAATTTCAGAACTGACAGCTGTCCCTGCAGCTAATCTCTGTAAGCTCCATTTATGCCTCTGCCTCACCCTAGTGCTCTTCAGGTACTTCCAGTAAGAGCAGCAAAAAGGGAAACACCTTTCGGGTCTGTCTTCCTTCTTACAAAAGCAGCTGCCATCACTTTACAACTAAAGAGAGACCCTGGAAATCAACCCCAGGGGCCTTGAGTCTTTTCTCAAAGGGGGTTTCCTCAAGAAGAAGAGGTAGAAAGCCCATTTCTAGATGTGTTATTTCCCTGGTGTCAATGAAAGGATTTTTTATTGTTCCCTGGCTGGAGTTTCTCTGTTTCTTTACCGGCATGTGTGGTGAAAATAAAAACTGGTGAGGAGACATTTCTCTGGATTCATTGTGACATTCCCTGCCTTGGACGGATGGGAGGTAAGACCAGCTTACATCTAGCCAAGTAAATAGTTTCAAGTGTGCAAAGGAGAGATCATACAAAAACTTCACAAAAAGTAGGAGATAAATGACATTGCTTACATGGCTTAGGTAAGGTATAGAAATGGGAACTGCTTTTTTTCTTGCATGGCATCTCTCCACAAATAGATACTTAATAATAGGAGGCAAAAGTTCAAAATCCTTTGAACTACCAGCGGGGACAATGGCAATTTCTCCAAGAGGTAATCATTCTTTACTACTAAATAAGATATTTTCTTTTCCATAGAACAAGCCTGGCAGTTTGATGCTTCAACACTTCTAGCTGAATAACAGAAATGACCTACAATGTAATTCATCCTACCAAAAACATCATACACTTTCAAAACCAGCTTCAATGTCCGTGTTTCCACACAACTGCAGAGGTTTATCACTTAGAGGGTTTGGCATCACTCATGCCAAAGCATGAACATCTCATCTCTTTGAGAACATTTACCATCATTGAAAAGGGGGTTTTGATAGCCTTGATAAAAAATTCTGTAAAGGACATAGGCAGTGTCATCATTGGCACTCAGTTTGGGTATGCTGCTTGACATTGACATAATCTGATATGAAGTTAATGTTAATCAAATAAATCATCGAACCAAATACCGATTTAGAATTAGGTCTCTGATACTGTAAGGTACTTCACTCAGCTCTTAAATTTGGATCCTAGAATATAATGCAGAGCTGTAAATAGATTATGAATAATTTAAAAGTATTTTTCTACTACACGTCTTTGACACGTATCTACTACTACCTCATGATCATAATGAGGTTAGCACCTCATTATATATATTAGCAGTGTGGCAGTCAGGGCTCCACAGCTTGAGTTTGTTCTGTGGCTCTCCTTCATTTTGCAGTGTAGACAGATAATCTGAGCACAGGGTATCTTAGCCTACTTTTGCTGATAATGAGCAGAAAATAGCTAGTATGCAGTAAATTCTTCCACTAACTTACTTGAAAGTAACTGCCTGCTACTTCATTTCTGAGCACCAGCATTAACATGCAGTACTCTAATCTCAGGGAAAATGCATATGTGCAATATGTGCATTGTCATATTAGGAGCCCTCCTGCTACAGTAGCAGCTTGAATATTAAATATGTGCTTTCCCCTGCATGAGTCACACATGAATTATCATACAAAAATATAATATCTGGACAATTTTCCTTGTCCTCCTCCTCCTGTATAATAGCATCAGCCTGGTGAAACTCCTCTGGGATTTAATATTGCCTATCTCTCTGACCTCAGATCTGTCTATCTGTCCATACCTTGCTCTTTGAAGCATTTCTGGTAATGGTGGAAATGTTCCACAGCTCTTCTAGTTAAAACAAGAACCAAAGTAAAAGTAAAATATTTTTTTCTTTCTGACCTCTGAGTTTTTGATCTATCTGGTTTCTCTGAGAAATCCTACCTACAAGCCCTATTCAGAAAGGAACATTTCCCATCTACAGGCCTCCCATGCAAGGGGACACCATAAAGACTTTGAATTGCTGGTTCCACCCCAATAACATCTGTGGCAGAAATCAGGGTAGCCCAGGTGAATTTTATCTTTTGTTTGGGGGTCGGACTAGGTGATCTTTTAAAGTCGCTTCCAACCCAAACCATTCTATGATTCTATGAAGAAGAGAAGCCAAGAATATCCATTGGTGCTGTTCGCCTCTCAGCATCTGTGCTGCATCTTCTTTCCATTATTTCAGAATATTGTGGGATTTGGCTGCTGCAGCATTGGCCTGCTGGCAGCTCCAGAGAGGCAGAACACAGACCCCAGACAAACTGGACTAAATTAGATGATATGGTAATCTCAGTAGTCATGAGTATAGCCAGCTTTGCTCTTCCAAAAATTAGCTGGAGTCATCTCCTCCCACTAACTTTTCACTCCCACCCTTCAGGTCATTCTTCATCTCTGAGTCCCTATCCTGTACTTCGTGGCTGGCAGTTGCCCTTTCACTTGCTTATTGCACTATTCTCTATAAAAAGACTTCATTGATTACTAGTCTTCAAATCTTCTGTGGACGTTCAACAGCTCCAGAAGGTCATCTTTTTTTTTTTCCGCTGTGCTCCTCTAGCATGCATACCAGCCTGTAACAGGATGAAAGAGTCTCCCAGTTCCTAAAGTATAAAGTTCTTTTCCTTTATGCTTTAAGATGTGTCAGAAAATTGTTTCATATAAATCGCTCTACAGAATCTCGTGGAGAAAATAATCCCATTGCTTTACAGTTCTTTCCAAAGTATGCATCTATTGGCTCTGAAAAAAAGAAAAAAAGAGGAGATTGTAAAGACATTTAATTTAGTGCCATTTTGAACAGAGTATTTGCACAAGTCTTATCTGACATTCAAAACCATGTGATAACAGTTTTGAAGTAATGGAATAAAATGAAAACTTAAACTTCAGTAATTAGAGTGACCTTTTCCTAACTTCTGTATTTTATTAAGGTGGCGTGTCTTAGTTATACAACTTTTCCCTACTGGAGGAAGAGAGGAACTATTTCACCTGTACTGTGTAATATCTAGTACTAATTTATTTCAAATGCAGCTGCTTTAAAGGGTCAAAGAGGGGACAAGATCACCAAGGGCATCAATAAAACCTGCTGTTGGCCCTATAAAATTACAATGGCATAGACAGCAAAATCGGAGTGCCGAGAGCAGCTACAAGGCTTGTAAATCATAAAACAAAGTGTTACACAATCTGAAAATTGAAAGCCAAAGGTATACCTGAAGTGGAAAGGGAGAGCATGTTATAATTTTCCTCCAAATACATTTGAAAGAAAAACTGAAAATCAGAATAGATCTCCCCTAAAATCATGGAAAGACAGAATTGACAAAAAATTGTCTTTACTAGGCCAAGGCACAAGTCTTTAAATTTTACATTATTTTACCTAATGTGGGCAACCTCTGCCCGTGGCTCCAGAGAGAAAACATTCAAATATAATATGAATATGCACCCATGTTTTGATCTGAAACAGCCGTAGAAATATCCATTCTGGCCAGATTATTTTGGTTGAGGGTGCAGATTATCTACATGACATTCCTTGTAAGGACAGGTAAACAAATTATGTCTAATGCAAAACTCACTCATTGTTTGGCAATTGAAAAAAACCTCAGTTTTTATCTGATGCTTGTTTCACTTAGGAAAGTGAAGGCAGTGGGGGGAAAAATCAGAACAAAACAACTCATAGCCTGAAAAAAATATTAAAATGAAAACTCTCATCTTCGGTCAGATGAATGATAATCTTTCCAAGAGATTGTGTGCCTCCGAGTCTGTGGTCTGATTTGGAGAGACTGTCAGACAGGCAAGAGAAGTGGCTTGTGTCCCCTTGTTTTGGAAGATCACTGGTATCAAGTCAACCCTCTCCCTGAACCGCTGTCCTAGTTTTCACTCTCATCAGTAATAATTTGAGGTTGCCCATGTCCTCTTTCGATCTTCAGTGGCCACTTATGCCAGAAGCACCAAAGGCTTCCTAGGGCCTGGAGAAAGTTTGCTCACATTGCTGGAGAACCTGGGAAAGGCAAGGGGTGCGAGCGTTTCTGGAATGTGAACTAGATAGGAATTTTGTGGCGTGTGCTACTGTGCCTGAAATAATAAAACCAGAAAGGACAGTAGGACCATTGCCCCTAGCAAAGCACTGCACTGATGCACCTTTGCACGTTGGGGCTTAGAGCTGCCCTACATCTGGATGGCTTTCATTCTCTCAGAGAAGTCTGGACCTGTCCGAGCGGATACTTTTTAAGCTGTACAGCTTTGTAGGATGAAATTTATCTCAGTTCTAAGGCTCAACACAAAATCTTGGCACTACTAAACCCTGTTTTAATCCACAGCCTTAAGTAGACCTTATATAGAATGTAAAGTAAGTCTATATAGCCCTGCTGTTCTTTGCACAAGAAGTGACCTGTTCTGCATAACCAAGTATAATCAAGACATAGTAAAATAAAGTAAACATATTCCTCAAACAATATTAAGTAATGAATAAATGTGAAGATAAGATAATCTTTTTGTAGGTACTTTATATAGAACTATAAATTCATAGGCTAAATTATTCATGGTGAATAATTTGCTTAGCTCCCACTATCACCAAAAAAAAAGGGAAGGAAATAAATTATGGGAAGATAATCTAACATTTTTCTGTTAAGCCAGACCTTTGACTGTAGGTTACTTTGCATTTCTTTTAAAGGAAATGGTCTCATTATTTAAATTACAGAACCAAAACCTGACTGATGTCTTATTTTTAAGTGTTTCTGCCTAGCAAATTTTAAAGCTATATATATACACTGTTCAAATAAGCCCTTTCTGATAGGTACAGTAATTTATTCTCCATCTGCATATTTCAGGGAACAGCTCACACACTACTAGTTGCCACAGAGAAGGAACTCATTCAAAACATTGCTTGTTTCATTTCCAATGGCTTCAGCTACGTCCATGCTGTAGATAGCAACATGCGTTGTAGTTGCATCAGTGACCTCACTTAAAACTTGCCATAGCAATATAGCTGTGTTACCACTCAACGTGGACTGGTTGTCCCTGGTTATCTGCATGGTATTAAGGTGTGCTTAGGAGGAAGACACTGGGAATCAGTCACCCCAAACCCATTATTGCTGCTTGCTGTGTCTCAGTCACCAATAACAAGCTAAAAACATATACTTTATTTAGATTTTTGCACCACCTGTGTTTTTTGTGTGCCATTTCATTTATGGTGAAATGAATTTCAGCTAAATTTCAGACACGGTTTCAAGCTGAAACATGGCAGTCAGGCACCAAAGCGGGGAAGGCAGGATCTTACTCCTTGTTGTAGGAAGGAGTTTACTAGCCAGTAAAATACAGGAGGTCTAGTCCAAAAAGTAGACCTTTATATATCTAAGGAAATGAAACAATTTGTTTTAATTTAATAATTCAGATTTTCTTCTGGATCAGAAATTAATAGAATGACTTCTGGAGGGGAAGATGGAAACTGGACACCCACAAGTCTTCCATGAGGACATCTACTATAACAGTTAAAATTTTTCACCAAAACCCAAGAATGATCTGCATTCATCTGAAAATGCATGTATGGTGAAAGAGGAAGGATTCTGTGGTGGAAACTCTCTTTGCTGGGTGTGTTATTTGATGGAGGCTTTGAAAAAATGGTTATCTCATGTCTGGGGTGGGGTTTTTTTTGGTCTTAAAATATGGTATCTTATTTGAAGAATACATTTTACAAAAAATTTAGCAGTTTCAAGACTATGTCTCAGGATAGTATTGTTTTTAAATAGCTTCCTGAATTAGATTCAGAGGTTTTCTACAGCATAGTCTATATCAGTAACGGCTCCTCGTGTTGCAATTCGGTTGTTTATTCTGATATTAAATCTGACATATTAGTAGCAGTGTCATGCCATTGACCATGACAGTTACTGATCCTTAGATTTAGATGCCATAATAAAACTCCATTTAATCTGCAGTACAGTGGCTAGTTCGTAAACACCTCATTTAAATACAACAGGGATAAACTCACATCTTTACAACTTTCTTTTTAGAGAAGCCTGTTTCCTCTCCCGTAAATGTACACCACTTTCCAGAAATATCTTCTTTATGACTACATGAACTTACAAATCTATCTCAGTGATTCTCAGCTACAGAAATATCAGGGTTGTACTCCACTTGCGAATGAGGCAGTTGAGTAAGGTTGCAGTCAACCTCCCACCAAAAGGTAATATTTTTATTTTATTCAGTCTGATAGCAAGATAACATATACTGTCACTGTTTTCATTACTCCTTCCTATTTTCTGCTTTCTTCAGAGAGTGTTCAGAATTTTACCAGTCCTCCCTGCTTTTTTTTGGAGAGATTGTCAGCTGCCTCATTGTTACATGAAAACACTTGTATCAAAATTGTCTCCTGATCCTTCTTCCCAGTTGCAGAATCAAAACTGTGTAAAGATTTCACCTTAATACATGCAGTCCTTCAAAACTGTCCAGGGAGAGAAACATATTTGTCATCAAGTGTCAGAAAAATTGAATTGTTTAAAATACTCAAGCTAGAATGACCCTCCACACACAAAACCTTTTTCTTTTAGAATAATTTGAAAAGGATTTCTTGAGTTGTAGATGATGAGACACCTCAGAAATACTGATACTGAGAGGCATCTTCAGGGAAAACCACTAGTACAATTACTAGTGTAACTCATCAAGCTGTCATATCACTCTCAGCCAAATTTGAGGTGATTTCAGTTTAGCACCTTGAAAATATGTACTTTCTTCACTCAGTAAATACTTAACATAAAAGTAGCATAATTCCCAGCATCCTTTGGCTAATGGCAACCTCTAATTGGTTTCTTGCTTCTACATTCTCATGGGATTCTTTGCAAGACAGTCAATATGTGACAAATGAAGAAGGGAACAGTCTACTATTTCTACGTTAATTAGAGCAGGAATTAGAGACTCTCTTTCCATTTTTCATAGGTAACATCTTGGGTTTCCCTCTAGTTTAAACATAGACAAAAAGATAGATTTAATAAGATAGTAGCCAAACTCGACTTCCTGGCATCACAGGATGAGAGTCGGAGATTATAAAGCACATGCAAAGGCTAATGAACTCTCTGGTAACTCATCTCCTATTTATGAAAAGAGCATATGGAGCATATGGGAAAGAGCAGCAGTGTGTCAGTGGCTTAAACTGATCTGAGTCTAGAAAAAGTACATAAGCCTGGTGACTGCAAAAGCTGCAGGAGAAATAGAGGGACATGAACTTCAAATACAGCTTCTCAAACGATTTTACTTTCTCTTAGGCAAACCCAAACATTACTTATTTTTCACCATTTCGTAAGACTACCGTACCAGTTGAGCACTTTCCTTTTCAATTCCCCAATGAAATATAAAAGAAGAAAAATGTCCAAAAGCTTTATAAGCCAAACAAATCTTGGAGCAGCAGTGCAGGATAAAGAACTGGCAACGTTCTCAGAAGACTGTAATTAATTTTTTTAAGATTAAGTTTATTGCCTAATTTTATCTTTATCATTTTTCCCATGATATCCTTTGAAGAAGTTTCTTGGGAAGCTAAAAAATAAATGGCTACTAGAAAATGTCAAATACAAACTAACCTGAAACTTGCCAAACTATGTCCTTGTTGTGATGTGGGCCTTGTTCTGCCAATTATGAATTAACCCGTACCAAAACACAAATGCCAAATACACTATGACACTTCTGTAGCTAATAGTTAATACTGAAGGTAATGTACAGGTGCTGTTATGTAAATATACTCTCGGTCTCTATACTAATTCTTGTATACTACATGTTACACTAATAGTAGTCTACTAATAGTTACACTAATAGCAGTGAGCATTTATTAAGATGCTTTTTCTTTTTTTTTCACTGAAGAAATACAATTTTCCCCGTAGAATAACTTTGTTCTGAGCCAAGAACATTTTTTCTGCTAGTTCACAGTGATGTTTCTTTCCTTCTTCCCAATTCAGCATAGCCCAGAGGCCCATCTGTGATTCATCTATGTGGAATAAAAAAGACCAGATAATAGACTGGGATACTATATTTTGCTGAAAGTTTCTCAAGTATCTCTAATGTTACTCAGTAATGTTAATGCTGCTCTCATGCTTTAAATATGGACAAACAGGACACTAACAGAACTTAATGTAGTGGGATCTGTGATCTGTCAGGCTTAGAAATAATCTGAATTACTCTGAGTCATGCAAACTGGTTTTATTTTGAGTGACTTCTACGGTAGACACGTTAACATACATCCTAAAGAGCAGTTCTGGCTTTTGGACAATACATTTTTACAGAACTTTAAGGAAGTTAATAATGCCAAAAATGTCTTTGTCACAGCACTCAAGAAGATGCTCTGCACTACTCTCAAATACTGCTGCAACTACTGGGGTCCTTTGAGATCCTTAAGCTAGGAGTTCTTTCCTGATGTGTTAGAATAAGGAATGAGAGGAAAAGAACTGTGTGCATCGGTACTTGCCTCTCATTTCAAATAATGAAGTCTTAGATCTCTGGCACATAATTAAAGAACTGCAAAGCACTGTTAAACTTTGGGGTTTTTTTCTGGAAACTTCTGGAAAGATACAATGAAAGAGTATATGAAGGGGGACAGTTGAATGTGGGTTTGGATAATCTTCAGATTATCTAACTTAATTTAAAAGTTTAGAAGACAAGCTGTGAAAACTCCAGACATCAATTAGAGGATTTAAAACTATAATC
Organism: Ciconia boyciana; assembly: GCF_034638445.1. Lineage (NCBI taxonomy): Eukaryota > Metazoa > Chordata > Aves > Ciconiiformes > Ciconiidae > Ciconia > Ciconia boyciana. The sequence goes on along the minus strand of NC_132935.1, from coordinate 103,448,318 downwards.
CTCATGTAGTCATCTCTAATGCCCTAGAATTTGTGGTAAGATCTGTTTATTTTAAGTTAATTTCCCTCAATATCTCATTTAAGTAGTATAGAAAGAAACTGGCAGTTGAAAGTCTCAGGTTTATTACTCAAATGGCTTTCACAGATTAGATGTAGGTAGATCATTTTCTGTCCATCAGCTCTTCCACCCCTAGCATGGATGCTTAATTTCTCAGAGGTGCTTGTAATGCTCATTAACTTGCTGAAATAAAATAATTGCTAAAATAACTAATAGGTTAAATTTAAATATAGTTTTTCTTACGCTGTTTTCATAGTAAAAGTTTCTACTGAGCCTTTAATGTGTTAATTTAAAGAGGAATTCAGCAGAGAGAGTCTTGTACACATTGAACAAGAAAAGTAGGAAAGGTTTACCTATAGCAGTAAACAGCTACAATACAGTTTAAGTTTGGCAAAGATCTGTAAAGACCATTTTGAGGACTTGATTCTAATGCACCCTGTAGTTTGATAAGTGATTCAGATAATAACAACTGTATTGTGTAAAAGGAACTGCTTTTCATACGTATCAAGTAAGGTTCTTAGTTTTAGTCATAAGGTAATTTAGAAGATGAACTTATTCCACATTAGATCACTGTATTTGAAAAACATTTATTCCACCCATAGGAAATATCAAGTGACAGTGACAACAAATTGAAAAGTTTTGTAGGTTTTTTTTTCCTGCCAGAAACTTTAGCATCATGTCCACTTGAATATTCATCTGGATGAAGCAGACAGTCTTTTAAAGCCATGAAATTCATGATGGCAACCAAATCTCTCAAAACTGATCAAGTTTTGAAGAGTGAAGGTACTAGGGTCAGAAAGTGAGCTGGTAAAGCTGTAGGAGCCCTCTCTGCCCTAATGACCATGCTGAAAGGTGTACTGGCTGCAGGGCTGTCCCTTCTGTGTAGAGAGGTGGTAAGGGGGTGTCAGTAGTGGAAATTTCAACCACAAGGAATGTGTGGAGGGGACAGCAGAAAGGAAGGGTGGAGAAGCAGCTCAGCACCTATGCCTGAGCTGTATGGATACAGCTGGGTACCTATCGCACATCACCTTGCCATCATAGTTACCACATCACTGTCCTTCCGTGCCTCGCTGGAGACCAGTTCCTATCTTAAAGGAAACCTGAAAATCACCATTGTCCCACCAGGGATGCAGAGCTGGCAGAAGAAACTGGGGTGGGTGACACACTGCACTTCCGCAGAGCTAATGGCACTGGGTAGGCTGCCTCAATAAGGATGTCGCGAGCATCGTTAGCAGAGCTGGGAGGCTCTGTTAACCTTGCTTCCAATGCCTGAGCCAGCTCAAGTACCTCTGCTCAGTGCTGCTGTGTGCCATGTGGCGTCTAGTCATTTCATGACTTCAGAGGGTGACCTGCTTTCCTTTCTAGATCATTTTTTATAAATCATTTGTTGTTTGAGCATTACATTTCAGCTCTTGAATGCGTTTCTAAAAAGGAAATTGATGACAGACAATTTTTCTTCTTTTTTAAGAAGGTACCTCATCCATAATTTCCCATTTTTTTCTGGTTGCAATATTATTAGCTTGCTGTGGAAAAGCACTGTCCCGCAGCACCCTGCACAGACACTCACAGGCATCTTCACACGCAGCAAAGGAACCGACATGGCTGTCTCTCAAGGCACACGGCCCTGCCGAGTTCCTGTGCCAGAATGAGAAGGCAGTATTTTTAAGTGACATTGTAGCTTTATCTCAGGTGAAGCAAATGGCATTTCACACTGGCATATACTCTCAGGTGCTTTCTTTACCTTGAAGAAGCCTATTCAGCAGCTCTCCAACAAGTGCCTGCAAGCTTGCAGGAGCCCACAGATTTCTCTCCATTAATACACAGAGCATATCTTAATGGCTTAAGACTGTTACCTTGACTTTGTCATAGTGTCCCCTCCAGGAATGAAGGAATGCCTGGGTGACAGCTAAGCTTGCATCATGTCTGGTACCTACTTGTTGTACCAGGGTATTGCTTGTAGTGTGCCAAGTCCTTTCTGCTGAGGAATGCACTGAAACCAGTGCACTAATTTTATGAAGGACTTTTTTGCTGGAATGAAGGTGATAACACTGCACCCTGTTCTCATACAGGAAAATAAATATTTTCATCCTCTGTAAATGGGAAATGTTAGAGTAGCATTTCATTTCCAGTTTATTCTGAGGGGGGGCAGAGAGGGAGAGGGGGACAGGGAGGGAGAGTGGGACATGATGAGCTTAACAGACAACCAGTTTGTGTTCAGGCCTGGATCTGTCCCCTTTCTTGTTTCCCCCACCAGGAATTAGCTAGTAAGGTGTTCGTCACAGGGTTCAGACACTATCCTCTATTCCCTGTGTGATTCCTTTACCCACAGTGCTGCTTACACGGCTGTTTCTTGCACTGGTTTTGTGCCTTTTCAATGGTGTGCATGGCACTTACACACCAAATCCATTTCTATAACTTCTGAGCTGGCTGTTTCCAAACCTTCCTTAAGATTCACCTGTGGCTGTTAGATTTTTTTTAAGAAATTTACTGTTTACATAATTGTCATACTAATGCATCTGATCAGATTAGAAGCCAAATTAAACATAAGCCAAATCATCATATAGTGGAGACATGTACAAAACCTTGTGCATGCAAGTTCCCCTGCATTTGCCTCCCAGTCCCCAGCCTGCCTGCCTTTGAGCTTCCCCACAGCTCCTTGTGAGGGCAGCAGGCTTAAGACTCCTCTTCTACTAAAAACTGTGCTGCATTTCAATAATGCTACAATTACTTTAGCTTTCTCCCAAGTAAAAGCAATTTGGGAAGCTTTCCTCATGCACAAACTTGCTCTAGGCTTCTTGCCTAGCCCATATCTCCCTTCTCCTCCCACTTTCATCCTCTGGCTCCCTTTTACCACTCTCCCTGGTTCCCTCTGGCTCCAACTCATACAAATTTGCAGCAGGCAGATTTTATCTCAACTATATTCAGGTCAGGCTCCATCCTGTTCCTGATGCTGGATTCAGAGCGCTGTGTCTCTGCTGCTCTGGATCCAGCTCCTTCTCCTATCCGCTCACCCACATTTCAGTGCCCCGCAGGCTCACAGCTACCAGGAGTCCAGACACCCAAAGCTGTGGTGTGGTCTGTAAAGCATGGCAGACCTCTGCGGGTCAGCTTTCTCCAAGCTCTTAGCATGAGCAAATTGTATGCCCTACCTCCTTTCTTCCAGAGCTCAAGTGGAAATTGTAAGAAAAATCTCTACATTTTGAAAAATAAGTAGAAATTATTATCAACTGCTTAGACAATTTCCTTTCCATAAGAATAAAACAGGTGGGGCACCTTAATTCTGAATATCAAGTTCGTGTTGTGAAGTTGGGTAAGTGCCTCTGGAGGGGGAGAAAAAGGGGAAGAGCCAAAGGGACTGAGGAGCGGAGTGGAAGAAGCCATGAGAAACACAGATGTGGGGCACAAAATGGTGGCGACAAAGCAACAGCATCGATAAGCTAGAAAGCTGTCCGATACCAGGTGCCTGTGGCTCAAACAGGGATGTCCTGCTCCTGTGGTGCCAGTTCAGAGCAATGTACAGCTTGGGAAACTGCACTTGATCAGCAGTCCATGGAAGGTACCAGTTTTTCTTGTTTCTTTGCGTTGTTCTTGCTGTCTGACCATGAGGCAAAGAAATGAGCAAATATATCTTTACCTCACCTGACTGCTCCTTCTTAATTATTGTGGATTTGCTTCCACTCACTAACAAACTCAGATCTCCTGGCAAAACGTAGAGCAACTGTCTCAGCTGAGCATGTGACAATTTGGCTTCATCCCATGCTGTTTTTACAGATTGCAGACTGAGGGCATCAACTTTTGTGCTGGCACATTTCCATCCTCTTGGACCTCCAGTCACGGGATTTCAGTATCATGGACAAAGCTAGCAACACGTGCTCTCCCCCTCCATACACAAGGGAAAGCTGATGAAGGGATCGTGTGATCAGTGCTACCCTTACAGTGATCTTTTGAGTTTCAGCAGCTGACAGAAAGTCCCCTGCTCTAACCACCACCCTCACTGCTTTGCTATTGAACTGGTTTACAAACACATCAACCAGCCTTTTAAGGCAGACATACCAACTTGCCATAGATTTGCTAAGACAAAAGAACAGGGTCCTCCTACAATTTAAGCTCCTGCAATCTCAATCTAGCCTTCACCTCTATTCTCTAGACTGCTGCCTGAATCAGACTTCTGTTAGTAATGAACTGGAGGCAGGGAGGAAAGAAATGAAAAAGTACTCATTTAAAATTTTTCTACTTTTCAGATGGAGTCATCCACAAAAATCCTGAGTATAAAAAAATTGTTTTTAAATGCATATTGGGATTTTCCTGTGCCAATATTCAGCTCCTCTTGCAGAGTTTGGTGCTGAGCATGCTCAAATAGCCTTTTATAACTATCCACAAAAATAGTTTCTGCAGATATGTATGTACCAGCTTGTTGGCTGCTAAAAGAGACATATTGCTTTTACAGGTCACCTATCTCTGTTCCTTTATTCCAGCTCTTCTACTGACTTGCATCTGCCCAGCAGCCCAGCAGTAACTCTAAGCAGGTTGCTTGTCATTCAGAAATCTTGGACAACTTGCTACTGTGCCTGTGAAATTAAACCGTGCTTTGCACAGACCGTGAACTGGAACATGTTGTGGCTACATTAGCAGATGTACAGATAAATGTTATGCCCAGTAAATTCAGCATATCCAGAATATTTCAGCCTCACTGTACATCTGTTGATGTGTCAGACTATGTGTTCTCTGTGCATTTCAATGCTGTCAGACGTGTAAGCATTACAAAGCTCACTATTATATTGGAACTACCAGCAATATTTAAAGTATTTCTTTTTCCCAGTTGGGGGGTGGGGGGGAGTACAGGTGGAAAGAGAAGTGCAGATTTTTTGGGCAAAAGAACCTTTAATGGTTTGTTCTTTCCTCAACTTAAATCAAACTGCTTCAATCAGTAAGTAATAGTCTGTGTATCAAGGAATGGAGGAAGCATATCATATTTTAGAGGATTTAGTACCTCAGTAAATTTCAACAGAGATCGTGATGAACAACCCTAAGATTTCCTAGCACAGAAATTCTCACACATACATATGTTCTTGGAGTACCTGAGGCTTCTCAAATAATGCAAGTTTTCCAGATTTCTGTGAAGAACTCTTCCAGTGTGAAACAGGTGTCTTGACAACAACCATCTTCTCCTCCCCACCTCAGTCTACCAATCCACATCACCTAGAGGCCTGAACCAACCATTTGATGCTTAAAATCTCAAAGAACAGCATTTGTTCTAAGTGCCTGAACATCATGACGTGAAAAGATCTGAAAACAGCAGTGTTACTTCCATAAAACCTCAGACAAAAAAAAACCACAACAGCAAAAAAACAATACAGGGGAAGTGGTAGATGTAACAACAGAATAAAAGATATAACTGATGATAATACTTGGAATAAAACCGAAAAGATGGAAACAGCTGAAATGTGAATAAAGAGGATGTGGAAAACAGTGGTGAATAAGGAGGATGGGGAGAAAACACTGAATGGGAAACCATAATAGATAGGTGGTGACCTGTATCACATAATCAGCATCAAATACTTGAACAGAAAGCTCTTGAGACATGTGGTGCCAAACATGTAGTAAACCACCATAAGTTATACTCTGGATAAGCCATCAAATTCTACTTAAAATCTGCATTTCTTAAGCTGACTTACCAAAAACCTCTGCACATTTTACGGAGAGCTTTTTTCTTAATTCCTCACGTCTTGAAGTTCTTTCTTCTAACATTAATTCTCTGGTGTCCTTCTCTTATTCATACTGCAAATGATTCAGCACCTTAGGACAGCAAAGATTTGGCTTCTCTGCTCCAATAGTTTAACATATGTGTATTTTGTGACTAAAACTTAGTTAACACATTAATCTTGAAGTCTGCTAGAGGCTGATTTTTATATGGTTATTTTTATAAATTTTTATATAAATATATATAAGCTAAACAAAAAAATTCAAAGACAATGATACCAAGCAGGCTATAGAAGGAAACCAATTTCCTCCTAGAATGTGTGCATGCTTCAGCATCCTAAAGACTGCAGCTTCTTTATCAATTCAAATACCATTTCTCATCTTCCAGTGAAATCTTATCGGAATATTCTTCCATTCTGGAGATTTTACAGTTCATGCATTTCTGTAGATATTAATTAAATATCTAATTTTCTAGTTGGGTCTCTGATTTGGATCTAATGTTTTTCCAGCTTATTCATTATTACCCTTTTGATTGGAAAGAATAAATTCATTCCTTGAAGAAGAGAAGCATGTCTTAAATATTCATTTTTTAAAAAGAAAATCTTATTTTAATTATCTATTTTTCTTCTCTTTGGTATCTCACCATAATTAATCCTTTATCCTTTTTACCCTCAGTGCATTGTTTTAGAAATTGAAAGGGCATTCATCCAAGAAAAAAATAAAATCTCAAATCAGCCGGAAATAAATCTCTTTGTGACATGGAGCTGTGGCATTTCTGTTCTTGTCAAGAGACTTCAGGCACTGCAAATGAAGTGAAGTACCCAATTATTATTAGATTATGCTCAGTCTTCATACTGTGGTGTACCAACAAGAAGCATTTCTGTTCCATGAATTTCATGTGGGCAGTTGGGTAGTGGTTGGAAAAATGTTTGTCCTTCCAGGGCTGTCATTTTATTACCTCCCCCATGGTTCTGCTATTGGACAAGTTTCATTTTTTCCTCATCTGCTACATGACTTTTTTTCTGTGAAATATCCATAGTGAAAGCTTCTTGTATTTGTGCAAAACCATGCGTTGCTGTAGGACAGCTGATCACAGGCCTGGTTTTGAGTCCTGGCACGTGCTGCTCTTGTGTTATGCTCTGAGACATCGTATCGCTGCTATTTTGTAGTGGTTCACAGCCCAATCAGCATTTAACATAAAATTAGAGACTGTTTCCCAGTTTTATGCCCCCTACAAGTTCATCTACTGTGGTTCACTTCTCTACTTCCCTGGTGTACGACTGGGGCATGTCCCATACAACAGTCTAATCCAAGCTCCCCGGCTTTACAGCTTTGTTTTGCACAGGCAAAGCCTTTTCATCAGGCTATTTGGGGGCTTTTTAAGGCTTGTTGAAATATCCACATGATCGGCCAGCCTCTGCCCTGGTAAACTTGTTACAGAGGCGGCATATGTTCAATAGGATGGAGACAGACAGCGCTTGAGACTCTCCTGGCAGGATTTGAAGGCAGTTGTGCAGTGCATTGGTAGTGTCAGCTGGAATGATGTAGTGGAAAATAAACTGGTCTGCTAGTTTGGGATTCAAGATCCAGAGTTTCAGAAACAGTTTAAAATAGCATCATGCCATCTGTCTTTGCATGATGGCAAAACCTGCAGTAGTAACAAGATGATGGCAGTGATAGCCTTCTGACTGACCAAAGAAACACGCAGCCCATTTGGTCTGAGCTGTGGAGGCACTGCAGCAGCTTTGTAAGCTCCTGCCATTCCAAGTATGTTCTATGTTGTCAGTCTTGGAGATACATTTTACCTAAACAGGATATTAAATAATTATTTTTAATGAGTTCTTTGATATCGTAAAACTCAATTATTTTTTAAACTTCTAATTGGGAGGAACATTTCATTTCTGTTCTTTTCAACATACTGCATAGATAGAGATCCCTGGAGTTTAGTTTTTCTGACCCAAGACAGCAAAGGCATAAAGCAAACTCCTGTCTTACTGACAAATGTCTGTCTCTTTATGAGCTATACATACACATTATAGATACTCTTTTGTTGGCTCTTTTATCTTCTTTTTAGAGAGAGAACCTGGTTTACATACTACTCGGGGGAAATATTGGGCTTGAAACAGTTCCTGGTTTGCAGGAGCAGACTGCATACTGAAGAGACCGGTGACCCAGACTGATGGACTTTGCAATAAGGATGTGGATTTCTGAATCTATTTAACAAAATTATTTGATTTAATTCTTCAAGGGTATATAACAATATTTCTTATTTCGTAGTTGCTCTTCATGTTGAGATAATGTTTAGTAATTTCATCCCAATGCAAAATGCTTTCATGATGATCACAGGCTAAACACATCTGAACATGTTGCAAATAGCAATCCTTGCTCCAAAAAGGATTGCTTTTGTCCTTGCATTTTGTTTCCCTTCAAATTTGGTCCCTAAATATCAGGCTGATACTCTGTCAAAATTGAGTTAACTTCTTATCATAACCATAAAAGTTTCAATTTTACCATTTTGTTTTTTCTTCCCTTTTAATACCTGGCCCTAATGGAGACTATGTTGGCTCACAATTGAGCCAAACTGTTACAATTTGACTGGAGCCTTTAGAGTCATTTTCAAGTTCAACTCGAGGGAAATAATGGGAATCCTTGACAATGCCGATGTTACAGAATAGCCTGTGCATGGAAGGATGGTGCTTGCTTTGTTCTTGGCTGTCAAGTTGTGATGCTAGCAATTTTGACAAACTGAAAACAAATTGTGTCTTGTTTCAGAGACACGTGAGTACTATTCCAACAGAAGCGCGCTGTGTTTTAATGATCACAGCACTGCTGTGAAGCTCACCTGAGTTCTTTTATGATCAATTTAAAATCCACGTAGGCAGTAAATACATGATGTTGGATGGGAAGAGCAGATAGAGAATACTGTGGTATTAAAAACAAACTTTTACAAAAAGCCAATTTGGTGAGGAACTGCAGAGTTCAGAAGTGAACCTAGCTAATGGCTGATAGACTTTGGTGATGGTGACTTTCTAAAGGAGAGTGCAGAAGTACCTTCAGGTCATGGCTCTGGACAGTTTTAAATATTAAAATCCTTTTTAAACAGAGCAGCAAAGCTGTCATGTAAGTTGCTTAAGCAGTGTTGACCTTTGCAAACAGGCTCCACTCCTTGGATAGATAATTAGGCATGTCTTTCCATCAGGAGGGACAGACTCCTCAAGACTCAGCATTCTGCTACAGTGCTCAAAACACCAAGAAGCAAGACATTTACCTCTGATGCACTGCTACAGCACAGAGGCAAAGAATAGCAAAAGAAATGTAGTGTACTGATTTATTTTAGCTCATGAAAGTTACTGTCAGGCAAATAAAACTAGGAAGCGTGTGTTTATAATGAGTATTGCATTAGTCTGTTTCCTATAACAGATAATGGCTGCCGGTTTCCTTTTACCTCTTGAAAAATCTGTTCTCTGACATAATAGTACCCCATATGAGAGAAACAAACAGTGCTTGTGAAGACAAAATTACACTGATTGATTGTCCTAAATTCAGTGATTTGTAGAACAGCAAACTGAGCAGGTGCTGCAGTGAGGGAACAAGTGGCTTCGTAGCAGGTGACAACCTGACTTTCCATTCTTACAGCAGACTTCTAGAAGTCAATTTTGGGGAGTAATTATTGTTGTTTAGATCATCATATCTCAGTAATTAAGATGTGAATTTCCTTCTCAATTGGGTCTGTCTTTGGTATTTCCGGTGTGCTGTCAGTGACTACTGAAATTATTGTTATCTGGGTAAAATATATCTTAAACCTCATGAAGTATTTGTTCTATTTGCTTACGTTAATAATTGTTATTTCCAATTATAGCTGATTAGATGATAAATAACACATTGGCTTTCAGCCATGACAGTAATTCAGTTTTAGAGTCCTCATAAATGCATGAAAAGCTCAAACCAAGGTCTCGTATTTGCATATATTGAAAGTCACTTGGATCTGTATTGTAAAGGCTACTGGTCTAGCAATGAACCAGGAAATTTAAAAGCCATACAATAAAATCATGGTAATCTGTAATTGGTTTACTTTGTTTATAAAGTAAACAAGTTATTTTTGACATTTAGGTGGTGCCAGGAAATTTTGCTAGCCAGGGAAATCATATTTATTTCCTAAATTGAAGTGTGAACTCTGGAAGAGCCGCGTGAGTACACAGCTCACTCCAAACAACCACTGACCATGTATTCAAAAGGGCATTGGCTGAAGGTGTCATTTAAGTAAAATGTGTAAAACCTGATTTTAGGGATTTTATTCATAATCTTTGCAGTCAAGAATTAGGTCCTGTGGCAGTCTGCTTTTTGGGGACACTAGGAATACTTTTGCTCCCAAACTACACAAAAGCTCAAGCAACTGCCCTAGGGCTGCACTCGTTTTCGAGAGTGACCTTCACCAAAGGCTGTGTGCAACAAAGGCATCACCACCAGAGTGACTACCAGGCTGGCAGTCCCCCTAAAAAAAAGAGGAAGAATTGAAACTTTGGCAGGAATAACTATGTGGAATGAATGCCCTGAGATCTGTGAGGTGAAATATATACAAAAGGCCTTCCAGGTCCTTTTGCTGGCACTAAGTGCTGGTTTTCTGGAGGACAAAACAGTCAACCTCCTATGGTTATGGCCTTGTCCTTGAACAACACAATAGCTTTTATGCTTGTAGTGTTCATTTTAATATAGTCTTGCCTTCTAACATACAGAAGGAGAGCAGGTGTGTCAGCAAGAGTGATACAAACTCTTTCTACAATTATTCCATAACTATTTGCATTTACTTGAGAGAGAATAGAGCAATCTTACACTTCCAGTTGACATGAAGGAATGGAAGCACGCCCCACTCCCTCTTGCAGTCATGGCAATGCACTGATTTATCACAGCCTCTGGGCCTTTTGTGCAGACCTTCCGGTGGTGGCTGTCATCAGAGTGATGTGGCTCTTCTCCACACCTTTTCCTCATGGCAAAGTACCTCCGAATGTATTTAGCCGCAAGATCCAGCTAAGAAGTTAGGAAATGCCTTTCACCTCATTTTATAAATGGAAAACTGAGGCCAAAAGCAACTTGGGCCAAGCGCAGAGACTTGTAGGTAGGTTTCCCAAACTAAAAAGCCAGTACCATAGTCATTATGCCAACCTTCTTGTCCAGGTGTTTACTCTTGAAACAGGAAAAGGAGACCTGTACTTTTTCCCTGTTTGCTGAAACTTAAGTTACAATTCCTTCAGGGACTGACACACAAACTCAAGTGAGTGTCTGAGATGTATCTTACATGTTGATAACTACCTTAATCCCTAAAATTTAGAGCCAGGTTTGAGAGCAGGCTTGGAGAGATGGTAACATGCACTTCCTCCTAATCAGCTTCCATATTTCACTGATTAAGTTCTTTGAAGATCTGAAACAAAGCACTGGAAACCCTCCAGTTAAAATGTTTTAGCTAAATCACCATCCCATTATATATTATTTAGAATGCCTACATGTTGTAGGTCAGAAAGTTTTTTTCATTGTTTTTTCTGTACTATCAAGTACACCTAATTTACTACCAAAACTGTCCTCAGTATGCCAAGAGCAACATCCTTTGGCCATGTGTATCAGAATTCTCACACCCCCTCATCCACAAAATTAGTCTTCAATCTACAGTTCTTGTTTTTGGAACAAGCATGTGCAGAAAAAAAATAAAAATCAGTCACAATTTGCTCAGAATTTCCATGAGGGCATAGCCATTTCCCAGATGGCTTCCAAAAGGAACCTCCCTGAATTTCAGTTTATTGTTTAGGATTGGGTCTCTTAACATCAACACAATTGCCATACTAAGATTGCATTTGCTAAGAGGATTTACTGCTGAACCAACACCAGTGTTTAAAATGATTGATGAGTTTTCTTTTTTAATGTGTGGATTAATGTGTGGAACAATTACTGGAAGCATATACCATATTTGGTGCAAGAAGATGTTTTCCTTAAAGAAAGTCTTCCAATATATTTTGTGTCTCTTTTCCTCATCCCCAGACAATCTCCCCACATAGTAAAAAGAAATATTGTGTTACTCAATTACTACATGGCCCTAGAGTAAAATTTATTAATTGTCCATGGGGCTGCAGATCTCAGAAAATATGCTTCCCTGGGACGCCTAAAGCACAGGAACTCAAGAACACCCCAGCTGCGTGACTGCTCTTTGGGGAGAACTTCACCCAGGTTGCAATAAACTTTGAATAAGCCTTGTCACACTACTGGAAAGGACTTCTTGCAATCAGATAGCACAGTAGTAAATATGGTATTTATCTCTATTAAATATCCTGAGATTGCTTCTAATTCTCAGCCAAAGACTGGTTGAGACTTTCAACTCAGCATCCTCTGCTATAACTTGGTGTTTTAACTTAATGAGCCGAGGTAAAGCATCACTGTCTGTTTTCATTCAGTGGAGTGAAAGATAATGTTTCTGTCTTTTTCTTCCTCACAACAGAGAATCGATTAGGCTTAAGTCTCAACTATGGTATTGCTATGTTAACACAAATTAATTGGGCTCACCGTGTAGCTTTTCTGTTGTCAACTTTAACAGATCTCCTCATTTTTTCTAACTTTCTGTACTCATAACAGCAAAAAATAATGGCAATACTCTTGGAATTTCAGTCAGTGTTGTCCTGGTTTCGGCTGGGATAGAGTTAATTTTCTTCCTAGTAGCTGGTATAGTGCTGTGTTTTGGATTTTAGTATGAGAATAATATTGATAACACACTGATGTTTTGGCTGTTGCTAAGAAATGTTTACACTGGCCAAGGACTTCTCAGCTTCCCATGCTCTGCCAGGTGCGCAAGAAGCTGGGAGGGAGCACAGCCAGGACAGCTGACCCAAACTGGCCAAAGGGCTATTCCATACCATATGACGCCATGCTCAGTATAGAAACTGGGGGGAGCTGGCCGGGGGGCAGCGATCGCTGCTTGGGGACGGGCTGGGCATTGGTTGGCAGGTGGTGAGCAGTTGCATCACTTGTTTTTTTGTTTTTCCCTGGGTTTTGTTCCTCTCTCTCCCTCTCTTGTTATTTTCCTTTTCATTACAATGTATTATTACTATTTTTATTTTATTTTATTTCGTTTCATTTCATTTCATTTTATTTCAGTTACTAAACTGTTCTTATCTCAACCCACGAGTTTTCTTACTTTTGCTCTTCAGATTCTCTCCCCCATCCCACCGGGGGGGGAGGGTGAGTGAGTGGCTACGTGGTGCTTAGTTGCCGACTGCAGCTAAACCACGGCAGTGTTTTTATCTCATTAAATAATAGAAAAATTGCTAAGTGAGTACAGGTGAGTAGTTCAAGTGACTTGCCTTGCTACAAACTAATTGCTCATTTGGCAGTTGAAAAAAGCAGTTCCAGCTCTAGCAGACAGATGGCACTGACTGTGCTTGGTAGCGGATGGAGCCAGAGGGAGCAATCTGGAGGTGTCTTCAGTGGTGCCCCCTTAAAAGTGAAGCCAATGGGGCCTTTGCCCTTTGGTGCCAGTTGAACTTGTGTCCAGGTTCTCTATGTCTAAAAGGGGGTGTTTGCAGAGCTTTTTGGGAAGGAGGGGCTGTATTACTTCAAGCATTCCTCTGCAGGTGTCTTTTCAATAGTGTTTTCTTAAATAGTTGGGGGATCTCACCTCATGCATGACACGTGGAATAGTAGAAAATTTGGACACATTTTCTTCAACTCCAACGAAGTGAGCAATAGAGGTTGGTGTAATGAGCTAGCTAGAGACAGGCATTGACGTTCCAGTGACATGAAAGACGTGCCAAAAATAATACTGAAATCAAGGCCGTATTGTTCATGTTCAAATACTTGATGGAAAACCTGAACATGCTTCTGGAACTGAAACACAACATCAGGTGGTGACAGGGTACTCATCATTTAATAATGACAGGAGCATTTAGCAAAATGAGTAAGCATTTGTGGTGAGTCCCAAAAATAATTCCACTCCCTTCAATGAGAGCAGTGGTTGGTTTAAATATAGGTTTCAGAGGGAATGAGAGGGAACCTAGCTAGACAGCATCTCAAAACTATAATGCTTGTGCTGAAGCATGACTTAACAGAACCGTGCAAACTGGAGCAAGAAGCATAAAATAACATAATGTAATCCTGGGCCTGGACCTTTTAAAATAATTTGTTCATTCACTTCAGTAGAATGATGCTTAACTCCTTAAAAAAACAGAAAAGGGCTGATTAAAGCAGAAGTTCCCCCCTCCAAACTGTGCTCTGCAGGATGGATTTTTTAAGAGTGGTTTACTGAGAAAGCAAATGCAGTTCCTTTTTTCACTGTAAGGTGAATGCTCTCTCTGTAAATTGCATATCTGTCCAGATCTCTCTGTAGTTATTATTCACAGGGTCTTTCAGATCACAAAATGGTGACATGCAGAACTGTCCATCAGCCTGAACAATGACAGAGAATGGCTACTGTAGCACAGGCGGTTAGTTCCTAATCCCTATCTTAGATTGCAACTTCATTGTGATACGCTACATTTGCTTTAAGAGAATAGTCCCAATATGATGACAAAAAGAAAAATACTTAACTAAGAAATACTTGCAATTATAGCCAGAAGATGTGTTCTTAATCTTGTCTATATTCTTCAGCCTCTCACCTCTCTTGAGCAGAACTAAGAGCTAAATGCAAGTTCTGCCTTCTCCGTTGTATATACTGAATAGAAAGCATCCATTGCTTGTAGCTGTATTATTTATGACATTAGAAGACATTATTCATTTATTACATGGAGGATATTCAGTATCAGAGAATAATCAAGAGTTTTTGTATATTCGTTCATTTTTGTCCCCAATACTGTATACCTTGCCATAACTATAACATGAGATCTCCATACATGTAACTTCCACTCACTTATTCAGGAAGCAAACATTACAGTAGTTCCTCCATTTGAAGAGTACCCTTCCTCTTCACACCTTTCCCTGTTTTATAAATCTCAGGAGAGAGAGGGAAAGTTCAGAGTAGACACTGGTGTTTCATTTCAGTAGCAGATCTGGAGCTCTCATGGCCAGAAAGGACTGTTACATCTGGGTGAATTTTCAGCTCGTGAAACCTCTCTGTTGGTTCCAAAAACTTCCTTGTGTAAAACACATCTTCCAGAAAGGGCACCCGTTTTGTGTTTGAAGTCATCCCCTCCTTGGGTAACTTCTTTCAACAGTTAGTCTGCTACACCTTTAAAACTTGCAGAGTTTATTTCCATAATGTGTTTGGCTTTTGCTGACAGACACTGACTCTTGCTGTGCCTTTCTTGGCTTGGTTAAAGAGCTCTTTAGCTCTTTGTACCTTCTTAGGTAGCTTCTCAGCTTCTAAGCTTATGATCCATGATTTGCTTCCACTGAGCATGTTCTTTACTGATACTGTGGATTCTAATTTCATTAATCCAACATGCCATGAAGGCACACACACCTTTCTAAAATGTAGTCCATATATACAGTTACATAGCTTGACCAAACTTGTACTCAAAGTGGGAAATTTGAAATTTATTTAAGGAAACATTTTTGTTTATTCATTTATTTGAAGATTTCATTTATTAACTTATTCATTTTTTCCATTTATTTGTTACTTATAGAATTCTACAATGTTTCTTCCACTGCTTTTATGAAAAGTGATATCAGGCTAATTATCCAATCGTTAATCATCTCATTTTCTAACATCACATTTTTTAACAATTTTCAATTTTTTGAAAGGACCTAAGGACTGTTCTGGTCTTCTGTAACTACTCCAGTGCTTAAAGGTCTATCGAACGCTGTAGGAACAGTAATCTCTTCAATTTACACCCAGGAGTTCTTAGAGAACACTAACATATAGATCCAAACAAGCATGTATGGTTTAGATTTTATTTGGCATTTTCCTCTGATTAAAAGGAACTGTAACATCCTCATATGATACAAGCATGAAGTCTTAAAAGTGTGGAAACTTGCTCTTTGAGATGCAAGCTATTCTTAAACATACACTTCCATCCATGGATTTCTTCCCGTCTCTCCTCCCTCTTGCTGCCGTTGATTATTTGCCTCGGCTTTGGCCAGTTAGGCTTTTTAAAGCACATACATCACATATTGAACATAATCAGGTTATGATTGTTGGTCCCTAGGCAACCACCATCTTCCACTCCAGTGATTAAGTCATCTTTATTCATCATAATGAAGTCCAAACTAATTACCTTATGTCATAGTCAGTAAAATTTTTAGGAAAAAAATAATTTTGTTTTCAATAATCTAATGATGGTTTACTGGCTGCATGGGATCCCAGCACAAGCATTCCAGATTGAAGTCTCTAGGAAATGAGAATGAGGGAGATTTTTTCCACACACAGCAGACATGCCTATCATCCCCTTTTCATGAACTTTATTAGCATACATGTTGGGACACCTACATTTAACATTATGCTGGTTTGAGTTATTCACCAGCAGAAATCTACCAGTGATATGCTCCTTCCCTACCATCTATCCCAAGCTGTCCTCAGCATTCTGTAGCCAGAAATTAACATTCCTGTCAAGCAAATTGTCTCTCAAGAATGTAATTATAAGTGAGAATTTTCCATTCCCTTTGTTTATATCTCAGATTCAGAGCTTATGAATACAGGCAATTAAAAATTTATTCTGGCAGGGCCTTTTTCTACTAAATTATTATTTTATACTTCCAAGAGGTGGAATAAATACCCTGCACAGAGCTCTGTTCCTCTGCAGCTAAACTGCTTCCAGTACTTGGGCCAACTCATTTAAATGTAGTCTGAATATCTCGAAATTGCAGATTGCCATGCTGAGAGACCTTTCAGCTCTCTCCTAAACTCTGAGTGCCTTCACTACCTATGGTTGAACTACTGCTTGCACAAATTGGATATTGTCTCTGCTAGAATTATTACAAACAACCATTCACTAGTTAGAGATTCCTCATTTACTGATTGTTTTTTTCATTATAAAAATGAGTAGGTTCATGCATTACTTGTGGGGACTGAGGAAGCTCTCTGTGAGTTTTCTATGTCAAATACTCAAACAGACCAGGGTATTGTGTGCCTGTGCAGAACAGGACCCATTTTTATTACATCAAAGCTGACTTGCTTCAGAACAACCAAAGATAATAGACCTCAGTAAAATTATGATGGCAGCTGGTTTACAGGTCTCAGATTGCAGCCTCCTCAGAAATACATAGATTGTATGCACTGTCAATGTCAGTTTTGTTCAATAAAGTCCTCCATTTTACATTCTTGTTTAATAAATCCAAATAGGAAAAAGCCCTTCAGTCAAGTACTTACTGCTGCTGCTCTGTTCTCTCAGAAGAGATCAGTCATGCTGAGTTTCTAGTCAAGAGGTGAGCATCACAGAATTTTAAATATATGATCATTTTATGGTCATTCAGTGAGGAAAGTACCTGCTGGTGCATGCGGTGGTGTTAATGAAATGCTACGGCAAACACTCTTCAAGATACATCCCTACTGATACAGCACAAATAAGAGGGGAGGGGAACAGATTGAATTAAAGGGGCACCTTTTACAAAAGTGCAAATGCTTGCTGTGCCAAAATTAAAAAAAAAAAAAAAAATGATAATTCATACTTGAAACTGTGTTTCCAATGAGGGATCCCCTTTTAACACAAAAAAAGATAGAACAAAAAACCCCCTAAGACTATGTAAGCAGTATTGTATCTCTGGAAATATGGAGAGGAGAAACTACCGCTTCTCTTCTGGAATATATCCAAAAAATATTCTCTCTGAACTGTTGCAGAGATGGTAACCATGGCTGTTTCTCTAGCAGTAAGAGTTGAATGATTCAGCAGTGACCTTGTGAAAGTTTTGCTGTTCGGGACAATTATATAAACATGACAGGATACTGAAATGGTGAGTTGAATTGATGTGGCTAAATGTGACACCACGCTAGCTGTGTAAAGATCTTAGATGAGGTCCTGCTGATGAGTACCATTATCTCTTGTCTGACTTCTGGAGTGACAACTCATAGGTCTTGTGATCCGAGACTCTGGTCCCACGTTTCCTCCATCCTGGTTCCTCTGTGATCAGTTATTCCCATTATGGCACATTTCTGGTCAAGTGCTTAATTTTTTGGCTTTACTCGCTCACTTCTGGCTCCTCGCTAGAGAAAAAGCCAGGCAGACCCATGTAACGATCTGTCCTGTCCAGTGCATTTTGTTGGCTGCAGTGGTACTTTTGGTCTGAGTCAGCGCTGGCAGCCTCTTTCCACCAAAGCTTCCACCAAAGCCATGCAGCATCTGCATCCATGCTGGTGCCGGCACAAAGCACCGGTAGCAGCAGGATGAGCAGCGGATAGCAATGGCCAAGCTCAGCCATCCTGTGTGAGCTGTAGCCTACATTGTTGTTGGCTCTTCAGGGTTTATGTCAATCCCCCAATCGTATCTGCTCCTTCTGTCTTCCTCCCCTCCTCTTCAGCACGAGGGACCCTCTCTCCATTTGGCAGTATGGGAGATGGAGCAGGGGCAAGGGGAGGAAGGTGGTGGTGCAGCTGGGAGAGGAGGAGAGAGCACGGAGGCACTTGTTAGTCTGAGGAGCGGAGCGGAGGGAAGAAAAAGGTGGTCTCATAATCTCTGTGTTAAGAGATGGATATTGTGTTAGTAATTGGCTATTTTAACCCCTGCTTTTTCCAGTGCCCTGTAGGCAGGCTGCCGAGTCTCCATTCTTTCATCTTCAAACTGAGCAAGTGAAGTCGTCTCAGTAATTTTAACTTTTAAAAACCATTCTATGCAGGTTCTTATTTGGCTTCCCTCGCCCTTGTATGCGAGTAAATTAAAAGCAAAAGTATTTGAACTGTACCTTTCAAAACTCATGAAATGCCAGAATAACCTTCAGCTACCTTTTCCCCGAGAACGGCTGCTTAATAGCACCGGCTCTTGATGCTGAGCAGCACCTTCTACAAAGACGATTTCAAAGCTTTAGCGCCCCTTTAGCGCTTAAAAAAAGCGGGTGCTGGTGAGAGAAACGCAAGTGCAGTGCCCGAGCCGGACCTGCGCCTTCCCCCGCCCCTCCGGGGGCTGCGGGCTGCCTGCGACTCGCCGAGGACTTTCGCCCGGCAGCGTGGCGGGGCTCCAGCCGCGCCTGGGGCCCCGGGACCTCCCCGCAGCGGCGCTCCGAGGGCAGGCACCAGCCGCCGCGATCGGCTCCCGCGCTCCCCCCGCCCACTCCCACGCCAGATCCAGTCCGTGTATTTCCGTCTCCACTCCGCCCGACGCGGCGCGCCTGCAGCAGGCAGGTCGGGGGAGGCTGCGCTGCGCTCCGCTCCGCGTTTTCCGCCCGCTCCCCACCGCAGCCCTGCCTTGCGGGGCGCTGCTGCCGCCGCTGCCCCACGGCTCCCGGCCGGGCCGCCCCGAGGGCCCGGAGGGCAGGGCCGGGAAGACGGCAGGTAGCCTGGGGGGGGGGGGGGGGGGGGGAGCGAAGGCTTGCTCTGCGAGGCGGGGGGCACGGCAGCCCGCGGGGCTGCTCCTGCCGGAGCACTCCGGGCGGGGTTGAGGCACTCGTGTGATGAGCTGGCGCCAGTTCTCAGCCTGGAGGGAGGCGGCGAGCGGGCGGGGGGGACGAGGTCTCCGCAGCGTGTGCCGGGTCGCCGGCGTGCTCGGGGCGGGGGGAGCGTCGCTGCCCGCCGCCTGCAAACGAGTCGCCGCTGGCGAAACATGACCGTACGTCTTCTGCCAGAACAAAGCTGCGATGCGTGTGCGAGGCATCCGGGATGCCCGCCTGGTGTTTGGGGTTTCCCGACCTTGTCTTACATGGTTTATCTCTGCGCGGTGTTCAGGTTAAACGGGGGGCTGGGGAGAAGAGAGAGGGGCAGCTCAGAGGGACGAAGGATGGCAATCTGATTTAGATCATCTTCTGACGCTGATGCTGCAACCCACCTGTAAGTTTTTGTTTATTTTTAATACGAACTGGTTGTAAAAGAAGCAAGTTAATAAGCAGTCCTGTTAGACATGTCTGCTTCCTGATCCAGCTGATGTGACACTGAGTGTTTAATCTAATACAAGATTTAAGAAAAAAAGCAAATGACTATTTCTTGTCAGTGTAGCATCTTGAACTAACTTAATGTACTGTTTTAATGTATTTCTATGCTAGAGCAAGCATAACAAGGTGCTATAATTCTAATTTTTTTAACATTTATTTTTACTGCAGCTTGATCAAAGGCTTCGCTGTCCCTCCAAAGAAATCCATTAGGTTTGAGATTAGAAACACCCAAAGCTCCGTTTCAGTATTTGGGTGGGAGCACTTGCTACGGCTTGTTAACAAAGCCATTATACTGCAAATGGCATTGTGCCCTCAGATGCTACTCCAGAATACTGTTCCATGCTTGGATGTGATAATAGTAATGATAAAGCATGTTGGTAGTGCACAGTTTGTTTTAGGCCAGCTGGAAGTGTTCGGTTTACACCATCTAATGAGATGCAAAGGTAGTCACTGAGTTAGTCCTTGCATGTTGTCTGGTCCTGTTCTTCCATCATCCCTCCACACACCCAGCTCTGTGTCTTTTTGTCAAAATGTCTATTATCATTACCTACTGAATAAGACTGTGGATGAG
Organism: Ciconia boyciana; assembly: GCF_034638445.1. NCBI lineage: Eukaryota > Metazoa > Chordata > Aves > Ciconiiformes > Ciconiidae > Ciconia > Ciconia boyciana. Next base: position 103,428,007 of record NC_132935.1, on the reverse strand, counting down.
CAAATCATAGAAATTGCAAAAATACGCACACTGAGGATGCCTGGCGTGTAATATTCTGCGTCTGATCTGAAAAGCACTAAAGGTCTGGTTAAGCTATATGTATTAAACCTGAGATTGGCAGGACTGGAAAAGGAAGTGTGCTTCCGTACTGTTTCTCATGGAGTGAAATTTGTTGGCTGGCATCAAACCACACCTATTTCTTTCATCCCCAGTTTATTTGTTGAATGAGGGAGCGTTTTTGGTTTCCAGATCATAGTGTAATGCTTTTACATTTCATTCTTTATGGAATCGTGATTTCCACTGCCTAGAGGTGAAGAGGGTCTTCTGCAGGGCTTTGCCACTCTGACTAAAGTGCATGAAGGCTTCTTTTAAACCAAAGATTGAGAGCTCTCTTTTTAGGTGATTTAGTTGGTCCACCCAAATTTTGATACAGTACAGTTGTGTAGTGGTGGAGGTGTGCAGTGTTTTCCACAACACAACAAGTTGAGACACTCAATTACCTTGCCAGGCTGGGGCCTTAAAATGAGCTGCAGGAGGTCATTTGTCCCATAGTGAGTAGTTCAGCATTGGAACTCACTGGCGTGGGATGCTGTGGAGGCCAGAAGCATTAATGGTTTCTGAAAAGACTGGACACATTCATGGGAGACAGTTCTGCCGGTAGCTAAATATAAAAACCAAGATGCAGCCTTCCTCTCAGAAAGGTTTAAAGCCCATGTTTATGGGAAGCTGAAAAGGTATTCTGGGAAAGGATCATTTTACATACTCCATGCTGTTCTACTACTTGTGAATCATCTACTATCAGTCACCTTTTTTTTTTTGAAGAGAGAACAATGAACTAGATAAGTCATTGATCTATCTAATGTAGCTGTTAAATTTTTATGATAATTTGACATTGTGTATCGAAGAGCAATACTTTTCAGGAGTGAATTTATTGCACATAAGCATGTTCCAGCAGAGGAAATACAAAAGAGTATTTCACATATGCATACTTGTAACAAAGAAAAGAAGCAAAAGCCTTTAGTGTTTCTTGGATCAACCCCATCATTGACTTTGAGATGTAATAGAGACTGTTCAAATATAAATTGCTCAGCTTCAAATTGTGAAGCATACGGTACTGGAAAAAAGGCATAAAAGAAATAGCTTCTAAGAAATGAAATTGGTTCTTTTTCCCTGCACTGTCCTACAGTATTTTTCCAATTGTTAAAATAAATGATGTTTTTCAGTACTACAGCTAGGTTGGTATTGTCTATACAAAAAGTGGATGTTTTGATCCGAGAAAAAATACGTTCCAAATGAAGAAGAAAACAGAATGAAAACGTTGGGAGAAAAATGACCTACTAAGTTATAACATACTCATCCTTGCTGGCATTCTGCTTTTCATTTGCTTGCTATTTTCAGGCTTTTGATAACTGAATTAAAATTGCCACTACTTAGAATGGTCATTGCTTGTTCATAATGTGGCAGTGTGCATATCTTCTGGAAAATGTCAGTTCCCAAAAAACTTACATTGCATTGAAACACACATTACAGTGCATTGAAAACCATCATTGTAGATACAATAGCCATGGATTTCTTTTAAATTAAATAAATAAGAAAAATTATGTGGGACTGATGAAGAAGTTTTATCTTTGTGATACTAACATCCCTAGAAGTGGTTTCTTAACAAACAGATTGCAGATCCTTACATTTTTAATTAAAAGAAACCGCAACCCCAAACTTTTAAGAATACAGACGATTAATATAAGGCATACATGGTATGTGAATAAAAATAATATCTTACTGAAAAATCATTTTCCAGTTTTAGTTGCATACCATGAATCTTCTTCAAATGGTTATTCTAGCTTTTTCACCATGTCCAAGCGAGACAGTAAGATAAGCAAGGGAGGAGGGAGGCAAGAGAGGGAATTTCAGCCTACCTACTCTTTGATGAGACTGCACTTTTATTAAGATATTTGAGTCTGGTGATATAGAACGCAAAGCGTAGTGTGAGGACGTTTGCAGATTGTCATAGAAGGGTACCCATTAAACCACGAAGTAATAATCAGACTGAAATTATATTATTTTAATACAGTTTTTAAGAAAAGCACAATATAACTAAATGCATTGGAGTTTGGCCAAGACACATTATGTTTGGCTACAGGCTGAAAGAGTCTTACTTGATGATTGATTGATTTATTTATTTATTTTCTGGCCTGAAAAGCATTTGCTGAGTTATGTGGCAGCCAGCTTCCATAAGACATAAAAGCACATTTAGGTAAACCATATGAATGAAACTGCCTATTTTTTTTTGCATAGTAATGCTACCTCTGTATATGTGTTTTAAACCCTAAGGGTTGGACCCCTCTAAGGGTTATGAAGGATGCTGTGAAGATGAGTTATCATGAGCATAAATTAGAATGGGCTTATAAATCCTGCTGAAATACAGCGTCCCAGCTAATTCTGAGGATGTTTTGTCTGTGATAATAACTTCTATTTTTTCGTAGTGGTATCTATGATGATAAAATTACTTAGTTATTTTGTCAGTCATTTTGATTTGTTGGGGTTTTTTTAAAGAAATTTCAGCTATATAATTTCTGCTCCTCCCCCATCATCTGCTTCCTCTCACTCTGTTTAGAGCCTGCCTGCAGACAAAAACTAGATCAAACATTTAATTTTTTGTTATGTATAAAACACCTGGTGGTGGCTCTCCTGCTGCTGCCCTCAACCCATGATCCCATTGCTCTTGCATCATGTGAAGAGAATAGAGGATGGGGTAGAAAAAAAAATTGTTCTTGAAGCTGTCAGATACCTCTTATGCAGTTTTGCCTTGAGAACTGCTGATTTCTGCAGCTTGGATTACATCAGTGTGTGCTGAGCACTTTGCTTCTCAATCGAAAGATTTCCATTAGCCCTCAGGAGGGTTTGCAGTCAAGGTACGTGGTACAGCCTGACTGAACGATATTAGTGTCCTATTCTGTCAGCTCATGCTATTGTCTAAGTGGATGGCCTTTCTTTTTAGCTCCCCCTACATTTAGGATTCCTGCTTTAAACAACAGGCTGAGCTTTTTGCCTCTGGTACCTGGGGAGAATGATTAGTCATCTAGAGGAGAAATAAAATGATACACAAATTTATGAAATGACTATATTACCACTCACAGTTGGTTATAAAGGTAATGCACAGAGAGGTCTCTCTTCCCCCAAAATCCATGTGAGTTTTGGTCCCACTGGCACGGAGCTGACTGTTTGCTCCCATTGAGGTTCTGCCCCCAGCTGAACACTTCTCGGGGGCCACTCTTGAGTGGGAACATTTGAAGACTTCTGCCAAAATCAAGACTTCCAGTTGATGTCTGCATGCTGGGTATCATTCCTTGGCAATAAAGGGTCTCTAGAAACTTGGTATTTCTTCTCCTTTTCCCTGATTTTGCATTGTCTCATTACCCTTGGAAGAGCTTTCTTTTTTATCAATGGAAATGTGCCATACGATCTATGCCTCCATTAGTGACCTTTCCAAAGTCATGAGAAGTTTGTGGGGTGTTTAAAAAAACTATTTCATTTTATTTTCATATTTAAAACCAATGCCCATACCTTTTTTACTTAGATCTCAAAACACCTCAAGTGAGACAGATCCCAACTAGAGTGTAGGGGGAATTCTCTATGTCCTACTGAGAGGGAGGGGGAGAGTTTGACATGATGAATATCTGAAGTGACTCACTCAAGGTTATACAGTAAGTCAGTAGCAAAATGTGAAGAAAATACTTGTTTCCTTGAAAGAGTGACGTTCACTTTTACTGTTGGCCTTAGTTTTGTGGTTTTTACAATGCAATTACTAAGAACCTTGCAGCATCAGTTAATTCCCTTTTTGTTAAAAGGCAGTGTGAATTCCTGAATAATAACTGTTGTTGGCTACATATGAAATTTTAAAATGGAAAATTCCAGGAAATCATACATCCGGCATGAAGTCTTGAAACATTCAGTAACTATACCATCAGTACAGAAGAACAGAAAAAAAAATCCAACTCGTTGTTCTCAAACCCTCTTCATTTGTGGCAATGTGAAACCAGGCTGCTGTCAAATAACATTTCCATTTCATAGCATTCTTCACAGTGCCTTTTTTGACTGAGGAGCTGCAGTTCAGCACTGGTCTTTATTATTTCTGCAATAATGGGACTCTGATAGGAGGGCATTTCACATCAGTGATTTACTGGCTCCATTACAGTGTGACCCGAAAGCCGTAACTCCTCTGCCAGGGACTGGGTTTTGGCAGTGCTCCAGGGCTGCAGCGCAGCTTCCAGGCTGGCTCACGTTCTCTGATCCTGTGTATTTTTCACCTAGTTCGATCACTTCCAGCTTGTGCGGAAAGTATCAGGAACGTTTCATAAAGAAATGGCTTTTGTTTGGGCAACGCTGATAAAGCTGCTGCTGCAACTGAAACATGTGCTGAGCTGTTACAGTCTTCATAAGTAATTTTTCTCTTGCTTGCACTGTGGATAAGGCCATTTCTTAAGTGTCAGTCAGCGAATGAAAGCAGTGTTTGCTGTGCAACACTATCGGTTGGCACTGCTGGGTTAATGTTATTTCCTTTGGTTTCTGACACAGTGCTTCATACACCACAAATAGCATCTTCTCCATGTTTCAGTGGGTGGTCAGTGAGTTTGTCAGTCTAGACATAAACTGTCTAAACAAAATTATTGCATACAAGCTATAATTTCTTAGAAAAGAAAACCAGAAAAGTTACAATAAGTAACATCAAGTTACAAAGAAAAAGTTAAAATAGCCACGGAAGGACCACGTCACACAGTAGGGCCATACTGTGGGCAGTACCTGAAGGCTCTGGAAAGCAATCAGGTGTAGGCATGTCTGAAGGCATCTGACTTTGGGATCTGATCAGGGGTCCAGGGCGAAGGGAACAGCAAGTCTCGCACATGTGCCAGAAGAGGGGTTGCAGGACGGCTGTCCCAGCCCCATGGGGGCTGGAGGCCACCCCACAGCTATTCGCCAGATTTACTCCATCCCTGCAGGCCCCTGGGCAGCATAAACATGTTAGTGTGACGGGAAAGAGACATGTGAGGAGGCGTCCAGGTACCACCTGGCCCTCACAGACCTGTGGACTGAAAAAAGCGTGTCTGCTACATGGGATTTGAACTTTTGCATAAAGAGCAGTAAGTAGTCATTTGCACTTGGGTCCTGTGAAGCTCAGGTCCCCATTCTCAGGGGTCGCTTGCACCTTCACTGCCCCCAGCACCCCTGTAACAAGTTCTCCATAAATGAGCATTTTGTTCCACTGGTACTAATGTCCAGAGAGTAGCATGCACTAGCTCAGTTTTGAGTAATGGACAATTTTGTTGTCCATTACTGTTGTTTTATACTCAGTTTGTACCACGTACTGAATTTTAATTCACGGACTGAAATTAAAAGCCAGGGAAGTTTGAGGGCCATGGAAAGTCTTTACAGTGCCTTAGTTCAGTGCCCATACATGCCTTGCAGTTTTACATTAACTACAGCTCATTAAACATTATTCTGGGAGTTTAGCTTCTTTGCTTCGTACTGCAGGTGTTTAGCATATCTGATATGACACATGGTATCTACACAGTTAAGTGGTATTGCTATGCTTTTTTATAGAAGTTGCTGATCTTAGGACAGAGAAGATATAAACAGCCAGTAAGCAAACAGGTGCTGGATCTTCATACTGGAGGATGTTCATCAGAAGACCCAGGAGATGTGTCAGAATGTAATTTTCCCTTTGTCTGGTGCTGTCCTCCTTTTGGGTGTATATAGTAGTTGCTCCTGACATGGACTTTTTAGCCCTGTGGCTTTGGTCTAGCAGTTGGGGTCAGCCACCCCAGATAGGTTCTCCCTATGACTGTGTACTGTATGTGATTCAAGCTAATTTATTTATTCTCTGATTTTTTTTTATACCACGCCAGTCCTCAAGTATTGGCATGTGCCAGGGTTTGATGTTGCATTGAACTGCTCACCTCGTTATCAAATACTGCAAATAAGAGAAAGGACTTTAGTAATCTCGGTGGACTGTGACTTCTTGAAATCAATAGCTTCCTTTCAGCGGAGTTTAAACTGCTTTCTATTATGTGGAGCCTGAAGCAGTAACAGAGAGATGCTTAAGATGCCAATTGGGCTGATCTTTGAGCAGCGGGTAATGTAACAAGATATCTTTCTGAGTACAGGGGACAAGAGAGCACATGGTGCTTTATGTTGAAGAGAAAATCTGTTGCTAAGGTTGACCCAAAAGCAATTAGTGGTTCATTTAATTGAATCGGTGAATTCACCTGTGCAGTCTATTAAAATACTGCATAGAGATAATTTAGGATCAATTTAGTACAGCTAGCTGAAGGATTATAGAGATTTATAATGGATTACCTTCTATCTACCTGCCGAGTGGATGCTTAATCTTAAGTGAAATAGCAGAGCATCCTGGTAGTTCAGCCAGAAATACCGCCCTGTGGCAAAGCTGGACTTCTCCCACTACTGACATGGCTACTCTCTTTCCAGAATCATTAAGCTGTTGTATTTCTGGGCGTAAATGGGCACATATAAATAGGTCATTGTCCTAAATCCAAGCAGCTGGATTTTTCACCATTTTCAAAGCAAAACTCAAATGATGTCTTGTGTAAATTGTGTAAGAAATAGTCTTTAGTAAATTGAACTGAAAGGGCTTTGGTTGTGCTGCTGAGACTTTCCTTTGTTTAAAAGGCATCTTCTGTCACAACCAAAATCACTCCAGTATATAGTGCTTTTCTTCTCCCTGCACCGCTATGTGCTACTTCGGGCAGAGCTTTCCCACTATCAAAGAAGAGCTAGATGGCTATAACATTTACTGAGAGCCTTGCTGTGCTAGAAGTACCCTTAGCTATGCCTTATTTCTGCTTTGAAGGGCATCACTGGAAAACTCCAAGGGAATTCGTAACAGGATATTTATTACATACATTGTTGTGCGTACCCACAAACTGTACTTCAAGTTCTGTTACATTTCCTTCCTAATGGAACATAATTCACAATAAATAGATGCCTTGATCCTCTCTGTATGTATTGAACACTGTGCAAGGTTCAGAATTTATTACAACTTTCTGTATTGATCTGCATTCCAGAGTCCTATAAAGAAAAAAAAATGTACAGATCAGCTAGAATAGAAAAGATACTCAGCAAAGATATTCAGCATGTATGTTTAATAAAATCAGGTTTTGTAGGTTTACAAAGTTTTGCAGCGGGTATGTTTCCCTCTTCCCTCACGGCTGACTCTCTCTCCTCTCCCCCTTTCTGAGGTCAGTGTAAAACACAATCCAAGGCCATCTTTCAACATCTGGCATGACTATACTGGTATGGCACAGTACTGTGCTGGATTGTATAGCTTTGTGCTGCAGAGCCTTGTGTACGTGCAAATCATTCTAGGATCCTCACATGGGGAACTTTACATAAATAGAAAGCATTTCTGTTTCATGTATAAAAACCTGCTCAGGGCTGTGGGACCAAACACATCTTCTTTTTTTCTGCTAAATTAGGCTGTCGTTTTTCTCTAGTCTTTCTAAGTGATGCTACAAGAATGTATAAAAAATAAATGGTAGAATTAAGCGGACCTAGACCTCTCCAGCAGTGCGATAACCTTTTGAGCTATTAGAAGCACCATGGCCCTCTGAGCTACTCTATAAATCTTTTACTGTTAGATACGGAAAGTAGAGAAAGGAGAGAAAGAGTAGATAAAAACTATATTTGGCAATGCGTCTGCTTCTACAAGTAGCTCATCAGATGCATGCTAACTAGGTCAACTTTGGTAATAATCTGAACCAAACTGTTTATTTGTTTGTCTTGTAATAGTGCCTAGGCAGGAGCCACAACTCTGCATCTACAGGTAATGTAGTAAGGGCAAAAAGGCTTAAAAACCAGAAAACCTAATTATACTGATCAGTATTGCTATGTGCTATTTATACGTTTGTTACTTATGCACACGTCCAGCCACAATTTTTTCCTCGATACGATTTATTTTTGCTTGTTTTCTTCCAGATTCATAGAATAATGAATTTCAACTTGTTGGGTACTATTAATGGTGCCTTTTGTCATAAGCATGCTTGAAAACAGATGTTCTTCACCTCTTTTCACCTAGGTGGAAAAGAGCTTCTTCAGTAGTAGCACATAATTTTCAATAGAGAAATAGTATTATTTTAATCACTATGTGGTACGTTTCTGCCACAACTGTGGGAAATAAGCCCTGAAATCAAAACGAGTAACTGAGGATTAAATTCCTATATCTTTTTACTGTTAAAGAAGTAAAAAACTGTAAATAACAAGTAATTGATGTTAAGTATATCTTCAGTGAATGAAAACTCACAAGACATGGGGCAACATCTGTGTGGTTCTTAGTATACTGTGTACTAGTTATATACATTTTTTAAATGTTTAAGTAATCTGTTTAAGTAAACTTCTGTGGTTATTGTGTGAATGTTCAGTGTTAAGGATTTCTATACTGCAGTGCATCTGTGCTAGAATGGATTCACCTGAATGGTCTCTGTCTTGTTGTTATGGTCTTCATCTCAAGTCAGCAGGTTATGTGGTCAAGGGAGGAAATGGTTAAAACCAGCTGAAGTTAAAAAAGGCCTATCAGTGGTATTTTTGGAAGTCCTTCATTACAGAAATGCTTGTGGGTAGGGTGCCAGCAGAAGATTGCTGCATCAGATCTGAAAGCAATAATACTAATGTTGCTATTAGGTAATGCTAATACTATATACTATAATATTTATATGACTTTGCACTAGCTTATGTGCTGAAAATTAGAACAATGCAAAGTAGTTGCATTGTACATGTCCCTTTTTTAAATAATGTGATGGTTGTCATCTTCTTTTATTTTTCTCCCCTCTTTGTTATAGGGAGAAAATTTAATTTTAGTCATGACAACAAAGGCGTATTTCATTATATAATCATTACACTCTCCAGGGATGGGTTTATAGCAGGCTCAAATACACAGGGAGGCAAAGTGTAATGGCCTAACATCAGAGAGCATCGGTGTGCTGAGCCCCACAGGACGCGCACAGGAAGAAACGTGTTCACAGTCATAGAAGTTGATCCATCTTGTTTTAGCACTGATGTGATGCGAGCTGGTGGTAAATTTGCATGAGATGACTTGCACAGCCATCATTTGTGAAATGTTTTAAACAAAAATGCAGGTCTTCAGCAAGGTGCTTTGTTAGGGTTTTTTTGGTTTTTTTCTTTAATTCTTTCAGAATGTAGTATCCATCACTTATTATTCACAGAGTTAGAGAAGAATGGTGCTGAAGCTGCTAAAGTAGCACAATCATATTCATGGATTTTTGTTCTTGTCATTCAGGATTGTGAGTGGGAGGCTATTAGCATTGCTCCATGAAGTTCCACAGAATATATACAAATGTGAATATGTACAAAGGTAATCACTAAACTGTTATTGACAGTGGTTACAGAGTTTGAAGAGAAATATGGTCTTCTAATTGTTCCTTAGATTATAAGGATTACTCAAAATTGCAGCTATTCACTGAATATACCATGAATATTTTATTGAAGTAAGAGACAGTGGATATTGAGGTCAGATAGGAACCTTGTCTGAGCGATATGGTCTACAACTAGCATTCAGAGGCATGAACTCTGGCTTTTGTGCAGCTTTTCTACTAACTGTGGAAAGTGTGCATGCATGTGTGAGTTTTTTTACTTACTATCAAATTTTTGAAGGAGATTATGCTAACTAACTGGTCAAGATACATTTTTAAAGGAAAGCTGGATGAAAGACCCACGTGACTAATACAATTATTTTAATGCATTTAAGCTAGTCTCTAGCTGAGTCCTGAGCATGTTTCCACTTTGTCACAGGTGGACAGTCGCTGCTCACTGCCAGCTTGTGAAATGTGGCTGTAATATTAATACAGGCTGGCTAAGTACTAGCAGAGAAAGGACGTTCTCAAATGAGAAGGAAAAGGGAAGATGGGGGGAGTAGAAAATCTGTTCTTGTACAGTGGATCACATAAGGATCTGTGAGAACATAAGTTCTGTGTGAAGACCAAGAAGTTGTTTTAATCGTGCTCAAGATTTGTACAGTTTCCACCAGTTTTCCCCCACTTCACGTTTAACATGTAAACCCAAAAAATAAAGTGTACCTGAAATGCACTGCCTGGTTTGTAGCCTTGAAACTCCTTGTATGTATTCCTGATGCAAAACCCTCAGTACTCTTAGGAATAGCACTGACTTATGTATCATGATAGTTTTTAGGGAGCCCAGTCAGCAGCTCAGACCTTATGTAATTGATCCTGGTTTGGTTAGAACTGAACACAGTCTCATGCAAAAGGTTAGTAATGCATTTTCTAATAATTCTGGTTTGATTTTTTTTTTTTTTTTTTGGTAGTAAAACTCAAACCCAGATGTTCTTTGGTTCCCAGCTCTTCCCCAAACTCTTACAATAAAACTCTTTCCCACTTTCTCCTCACACCTCTCAGGAGAACCCTCTCTGTCCCATCTCTGTTTTCCTTTCTTTCTTTTTTACGACACAATCCTGTGTTTTACAGATGTCTTTTTTTTCCAGAAACACCATTTTTCAAACCCTTATCATTGTTCTTATCTGAAAAGGTTGCTTTTGAACAACCTGAGGCTGCTCCCTGTTCTGTGTTCCTGGGATACCATCTTGCTTTGCTCAGCTCAGTACGACTTTTTCCACTGACTTCAAGGGCCAGACGTTAACTCCTGTCCCTGCCAACCCAGGGGAAGGCGGTTTGAAGTGTCTCAGCGCCTCCGGAGCAATACTCCGTGGTACAGCACAAACGTGATGCTGCCATGTGTCCTTTTCATTCACTCCGTGCTACCATAGAAGAAAGGAAGCCAAATTCCTCACTGCCATGTAAATATTATATTAGACACTGCAGTGAGGCTTTGAAATGTTAATACCCCCTCTAACGCAGCCAGCTGACAGAGAGTGCCGGTTTTGTTTCCGTGTGACTCAAGCCGTCGCAACAGGTCCTGGCAGAATTAAAACAGCTGTGAACGGCCTGCAGGTTCCTGGGTAGTAAGGGCATGTGCCGCATCTTACGGCTACTGTTTTGGGATTTTAACTGGTGTTTTAGAAAGGAGAAAGCTACTTGGGGGGTGACTTTGAGGGACGGCGGCTGTTTTAGAGAGCAACAGTGGGGCCCCGTGCTCTGCTCATGGATGCCAGCTGCCAGCTTGCCTGTCAGCCCACAGCAGCGAGGCGTAAAATGGCTGACTTGCAGCAGGCTCTCAGCCGACACAGGCCCGGTTGTGGAGGTGTGGGAGCACACACACTGCTCCTCAGCCTGCAGCGGGGTGGAGGGGCTCCTGCCACCTCTCAGCACTGCGGGGGAAGGAAGGAGGCTGGAGAGGGGCAATTTTCCACCTCAGGCCAGAGGGATATTTGGTCCCCTGGCGAAGGGAAACTTGGTCTCCTGGTGAAGGGACACATGGTCTCCTGGCAAGGAGACAGGAGGGGGACGGGAGTGAACAGGAGTGGTCCTGGCCCACTGAGAGGGGCTAGAGGGTGACGGGCCAGGGTGAAGGAAGGGGCATCTCTTGCAGCAGCAGCTTCAGCTGGGAGGAGAGACCCTGGTGATGACTGTCCCTCTACCTTCTCTTTTGCCACCTCTTCTTGGGGAAAAGATTTTTTTTCCTGGCCTTTTGTTCTCTGATGACTCCTTCATGCCGGCCTTTCATTTTAATGATAGCATAGCAGTGAAACCGAGTCACATCAAGGCCTGAAGGTTTCCAGCTTTAATCTGTAATGAAATGTAAAGAAGCCTGGCAGGGACTGACACGTTCTCAGTCTCCTGAGAGAGGGACTTGGGAACTGAGCTCTGGGAATCAAGTGGTCAGACCAACCGTGCTTTCCAAAGCAATTAATTGTTTTGATTAATCTTTTTTTTTTTTTTTCCCCTCCTTAATTTCCCATAGAAATTGGGAAGATTGACCAAGATATATATAAATACAACACCCCAGGATTTACTGGCTGCCTATCGAGAGTACAGTTCAACCAGATTGCTCCACTCAAAGCAGCTCTGAGACCTACCAACGCCTCCTCTCACGTCCACATCCAAGGAGAACTGGTGGAATCCAACTGCGGAGCATCTCCACTCACCATCCCACCAATGTCGGCCGCTACCGACCCGTGGCACTTAGACTCGGGTAAGCTGGGGTTCATGCCACATTAGCTCAGTGGAGCAGTTCAGAGAAGAAATACGTCCACCTTCCTCTGTAAGGAAAAACAAAACTGAGTGGATGTGATTGATAGATGACTGTAGGACTATAATCATGGTAGGAAATGCAAAGCTGGAATGACAGAGATTTGCCACCACTTCTAAATGCAGTTACAGGGTATTTTCTTTGCCTTTTTTTAATATTGTGCTTTATTTTTCTTTTCCATAAGTCTTGCACTGTTTGAATGTTGAGTTTTGACCTACCTGCTGTTGATAGCACTTTCTCTGTAGTATGGGGTATGTAGTCAGCAAAAGGTTGCAAGTACAGATAAATAAGGTACAGTAGCATTTCTTATGCTATATTCCTAAGAAGCGAGTATATTGTAGTCAGCTTCATACAAAAAAAGTAAATCTAATTTTAGGCATAAATATATTTATATAAAGTGCTGATTTGTTTTCTGAAATGTCTGCTTTCCTCAGGCCATGTTTAATGGGAAATCCCATTAGGTATGATGGCATTCATCTCTTGCTGAAAATGCTGGAAAGCCAAAACAATTTGCTGATCCCAGCAATCTCATCCTGCTTTGTGACTGACAGTCTTTGAAAGTATACATTGTGCCTAACTTTAGAGGGGTTTTTTCTCTCTTGCTTTTTGAGAAAAAAAAAAATTGTTGCCTTTAGATTTATAGGGTTGGGTGTACGTTGACCCCTCTCTTGTGTTTTATCCTCATTCTGATTTCACTTGTAGCAGTGTAAATTAGAACCTGTCCTGGCAAAGCTGATGGGTTTACAGTGGTATAAAATTAAAATGCTAGAGGAAAAACTGGGTCCATAATGATTTTGATATCGATTAGTCTTTGCCTATTGTGTTTGGGGATGCACCCATCTGCCAGTTTTTATATGAGACAGGACAGGTATATATGTCTGTCTTAGAAGTATAGGCCAAGGTCATACCTTTGGGGTTTGGATTTTCTTTTTTTTCTTGCAATGTCAAGGAAGTCCTTGCATCATCTCCTTTCAGCTCTTCTTCAGTAGAGAAATGGGGCAGATGTTTGTAAGGAGAGGCAGGTATTCCAGGGCTGAGGGTCCCAAACATTGATACAAGCAGTATCATGCTCTAAAACCTGTCATTTCCTCCTTGCTGCCATGCCATTGTAAGATTTCAGTATGTCTCTTCCCTGTTTATAACATGCAAACTCCTACTTGCATTTTTTCATCATGAATTAGTAGTCGCTTTCTTCTCTGAAATTATTAGGTCAGTTTGTACCTGAAGTTTATGTTCTGTGCTCCTCTTTCTATAAAAGCACATTTCCTGAAGGATACCTTACTGGCTCATGCCTTTAAAAAGTGTGCAATAAACTTCTTGAGGATGCACTGCTGCTGTGAATCTTGTGCAGCTAATGGGTTTTGGTTGTTAATTTTGGTTGGTTTCTTTTTCCTACACTTAATTTGACTGCAAGCTAGTAAAAGACTATGGTGGGATTTACTCAAGATATTTGAACTGTTCCTAATAGCTCCTGCTGTTAAAAGAAGGAGGTCCTGTTTGTCCTTGCCACGTGCTACTATGCTTGTCCTTGTGTTGGCTCAGTCTTGTCTTGAAAACTTTTGCTGAGTTGATTCAACTTTTTTGACCTGACAGATTACAAATTTATATATTTTCTTCTGGATTAATTGTAGTACTTGGTAATGGAGCCAGCTTGAAGGATACCAGGGAACATACAGCATGCAATTAGGTTAGCTCAAGCTGTCTGTTAACTTCTGCCCACTAAAAAAAATCTCATTGCCATAGCCAGACTTGACTTGACTGTTTCAAGTCATGGGCAGACAGAGTGCAAGTGACCCACCTTCATTTTTGGTGATGATAAGCTTTAGTAAGACTGGGAGCTAGGGACCTCTCCTCCTGTCCTCTCCAGTGCTCTGCAGCAGTAGAGGGAAACGATCATATTGCTTTAAAGGCTTCTAGTGAGGGACTGTTGTACACTGAAGGGAGCAACAATGTCAGATAAGTTACGGTAGAAAGAAATTTCACAGCAAGGGAGTGGTGTTTCACCGGGGCAGGAGTGAAAGGACATTCAGGTGTGGGTGAACAATTCCTGACTGTCACTCTGGGTGACATTTCCATGATACCGCGGAAGGTATCGCAGCAACTCATTTATGGGTATCAGGTAAGAACAACTCAGTCTTTGTAAAAGTATCTCTGGTGGTCTGACACAGCTAGCTCTGTTTCAGTCTCAGGAAAAATATATACTGTAGATTGTGTAACCTTGCACATGGATCATCTTGATGACTGGTAAATGAAAATGCTTGGGTTTAGTGTCACTTTGCATTAGCAAATTGGCAGTTTTCACTGCGGATTTTTTTGTTTCCCAAACCCTACTAGAAGACTTTCTAACACAAATTGTGTTGAAAGAGAAAATGGAAGAATGAGAGGTATAAGTAGTGGTTCCCATTGGCTCCAGAGCTGGAATAGTCTCGGTACTCTCAGTGTGAATTTACTCCTTCACTAAAGCAGCTGAAGGGGCGAAGACAAAAAGCTCTTTTGAAATTCACAGAAACAGTTGTAGTGGTACTAAAGCAAAAGCCACACACCGTCTGCCGCAAAGAAATGGTTGCAAAGAACATGGCTTTGAAAGCAGCAGTTACTATGTACAGGGTTTCTCATTCAAACATGTTTCTATCTGTAATTTTTATTGTTATGTCACCTATTTCATTTTAAATAGATCTTAACAAAACATGAGAGTTGAGGATGGGTGGTTTGTAGTGAAAAGAAAAAATCAGGAAAAATTTTGTGGCAAGTACTATATGGTTTAACTCTCATTCAGTGACATCCTCTGCACTCATCCTAATTCATATTTTGTGTTAAGTGTAGATTTGTAGCTTTGCTTCTCAAATACTGTGGAATTGAATGTTGAGGACTGAAAAATGTAGGAGGGGATCAAAGATAAGTGTCTAAATAGGACAGATACACCAGACGGCAAATGTAATGATCCTTTCACCTCTAAACTGCAAGTGCTGGATCAGACCTTACGGATAATTACTAGATGTTAAGCAGGTTCTGCCTGACGGGTGACCTACATGAAATGTTTGCCTTAAACTCTTCTATGTAGTTACTGCGTGGACACCTCCTGCTAGCTGCAAAACATTTCGGATGCCCTAACAGAGAGGCTGAAGGGAAAATCATAAAGACACACATCAGTCACTTGCAGTTGACCCTTAGAGACAAGTGCAGGGATTTATCAATAAGAAACCTTGTTGATTTGCTCCCCAGACAAATGGGCCATACAGCTTCTCGATTCATTGTCTTGCACTTTCTATTAGCCTTGAATTCACATATATTTCATATTTACAGTAGTAGTTCTTTTTAAATTTCTTTGTCATTGTAAAAATGCCACTTCCCTCCCTCCCTCCCCATCCCTGGCTGGCATTTTCCCATGCTATTGGGACATTATCTTAAACCATTATCTTGTTCAGCTTGTGAGTATTCTTACAATGCATAGTCTTTTCCTGTTGCTATGGTGATTCTTTCTTGGTGGTGATGAAGCGCAGGAATTCAACAAGTCATTCTTTTCTAGAATGTGACTTCCTGGTGATTTAAAAAAAAAAAGTCAATAATCAAACCTAAGCAGATCATCAATATAGTTCCCTTCCTGTTTTCCTCCCATCTGTATTATCTCAGTTCATGTCAGACAATCCAATTTGCCTTGGTTACACCAAAAGGAGTGTAGAAAGGAGGCAAAAAAGAGCCTGATCAACAACCATGTTCTTTAAAAATGACATGTCCTACTTTTACATGTTGTCTAAACCCAGTAAATTACCTGTCTGGCATACATTTCAAAACAAAAGTTATAATTGCATGCCTTTAGTTATATTAACATGCATTTTAATATCTGTTACTGCAGCATATGTAAAAAAAAAAAGCTAATCACCAAGGGGTTTTTTTAATATCTCTCAGTTCAAATTAGCTAAGATGTATGTCACTGATAACTGACACCTTGCTCATTGTAGAGAAGCAAACAAAAGCCCAAACAGATTATTATTTTTGTAGTAAATAAACTCCCACACCTAAAAAGACTTGTACTTAAAATCAGAAGATGCCTATTATTGGGGTGGGGTTGTTCAGTTTGTGGGTGGTTTTATCTAAGATAGAGGTTCTGCAGTTTACTCATGAAGTTTCACTTCCAAACTTTTCTTATTTATATTAAAAGGATAAAAGAAACCTACTACATGTATGTACCTGTCCATTTTAGGTTAAAGATGCTCCAGCTTGCCAAACTACCCAATCCTGAATGTAGTAAAAGCAAGAGATACCAGAAGAGTCAAGGTACATACAGCGGTTGACAAACCATGCTTTAGCCCCTCTAAGCTGCTGTGGCGCTATGTAGCTGCAAGATGCGTTTATTCTGAGTATGAACAGAATGGCATCTAGAGTATTTAATGCAGGATTAAGTTAAACCCGTATTAGCTTCAACATATTAAGAATTAAATGGAGCAAGATTAAATGCTATGTCTGCAATGTTCTTCAAGTGGTGTGACTTTTTTCTGACTGTACATATTTAAACCCTAAAAGTTCTTTATTTTTGTAGAAGGTGAAAGGCCTTGCCTTTTAAGAATCAAGATCTTACTTTGAAACCTATATTGAGCATGTCTGGCAAAAATATTGTATGAAGACATGCACCGCTGTCAAGATTAAAACTACTGCCTGCAGGATTAACTCCCATTTTGTTACAAATTCATCCCTCTTCCTTTAACAAGTGATGGCAGGAGAAGAGAGTGGGAGGGCTGAATACTGGCCATATGATCCATGCTCACCTAATTGGCCAACTAATTATCTTTGTCAAGTGAAAGATAGCAGTCGATTTCTGAACTAAGAGAAAGTGTCACTTGTGTGTTACTGGTGACAGTGTGGAAGATCACCTTCCGGATTCAGATGCCAGTGGTTGGGTTGCCATCCCACCCTCTGACCACTGGTACCTACATCTCAGAGGGCAGAGCGGCAGCATCTGAGGAGAAGGTGTGTCAGACGTGCACTGGTACAGATGTGGCTACGGAGACAGGAAGTAGCTCTTGCCCTTGTCAAGGGTTTGTTACAAATGATGCAGTGGGAAGGAAGGATCAAAGGCGTTACTTGCTGGAGAGTGGTGATTCAGCCCTTAAAATGGTCTTAGGTTACAAACACACAAACAAAACGGTCTTCTCCTGGCCATAGACGTTGAAAGAGTCCTGTACGTATCAGTGAATCCAACAGCAGGAGGAGTAAAGTCAATGGTAATGTGTGACACAGCGCTCATTCTCTCCTCGAAGGGATGGCAGGGGAGCAGGGTCACTTCTCCAGGCTTCCTGCAAGGGGCAAGCGAGTCTGGGCAGGAGGGACAGAAGAGGTGCACTGCTTTTGTTCATGATGCAGCCTTAACACATGTAAATTTGATCTTTTAGGTGTTAGCAAAATTAGAAATGGATGTGAAAGCAGTTTCTAGAATAAAATGACGCTCCTCCTTTTTCAAGCACAGCAAATAGGATTAGTTACCTGTACTGTAATCAGAGAATGATGCCAGATTTTCTCTTGGAAGTTATTGATCACTCGAGGTCGTTGGGTTTTTTTAATTAACATAGCACGTAGACATTGGGAGGCTCTTTGTCTGCCGGTAAGCTAGTTTAATATTTATACTCTCTATACAAGAGACGGAATATGCACTTGCAGCCTGCCCTGTGGGCCAGCAGATTCTTCCACTGCCAGATTTTGGTGCATTTCTGTGATCAAGTTTCCTCTGCTGAGAGTGACCAGCATTCATCCCCAATTCTCCCAATATAAATATTGTCTCAGAAGTCCACGGCCTTGACCCAAGTTGTTTCAAACAGGAAGGTGGCATTTTTTTCAGACTGTCAGGGATTAAGTCTAGCAGAAACTCATAGCTCAGTTTCTATGCACCAAGTGTTTCTTGCAGGCAAGAAGGTAAGTGGTAAACATTGAGATGCAACAGTTTCTATTTTTGTCCTCCCCCATCGAGCAGCTAACTAGGAAGAGCATCTGTCTGAAATTTGGCACAATCAGTGCTTCATCCTTAAAGGGCTTAATTATAGTGCTTGAATTACTGTAAATCTCTCTATTGATTGGGAATAAAAATGCCTCCCTCAGTCTCATCTAGTTCCTTCACACAATTATGCATAGCTTTCTCTTATCTTTAAGAATATATAATTTCAGCATGAAATTTCTGACACTCTGTCTAGTGTATCAGACAGCTGACAGACTGCCAAGCTTGTAAATTCTTCTGGCATTCATTGAGAGACCAGCATTGTAGCTATTTCATAAACAGTGATTTGAATGTTAATGCTGCTACCTAACGTCAAGACAAGAAGGCGGTAATATTAAAAAGAGAGTGTTTTCCATCCTCCGCAAAGACTGTATTTTTTCCACAAGTACTAACTTTAAATAGGAACATAGGGATGGCATAAATTAGGAAAAAAATGGAGTAGAGAAAGAAGCATTTAGATACCTGAGCACTTCATGTGACTGCCTTCTTTTTCCTTTCCTTAGGCTGAAAAGCACTGCACTTCCTGTGTAAGAGGTTATTCTAGATTACAGTCAGGTCATTACAGCTATTAAAGTTTATTTTAGATTTAAACTCTCCAGTCTGACCCATTCCTCATCCCCAATCCAAGCCTTTCTTTTTTCATAAGTGGATGAATGCTAGAAGTGCAGAACCTGTTCTTGTTCATATCCTGGCTGTGAGAAGCCCTTTCTTCCAACGACCTCAGTTGATAGAGTCCATCATTTTTTTTTCTCCTTTTTTGTAGCTGTCATAAGTTTACAGGCTTGTTTGGTATTCTTGTTCACTGGGTTGGATTTTTTATTTTTGTTTTTTTGTTTCTTTCAAGTATTCCCTGTGGGTCCATTATCAGCAATTAGCTATATACAGCTAGGCTTTGATCAGCACTTAACTCTACTGTTCCTTTGAGAGCACTGAAGCATTTCATATTCTACATTAATTATAAAAGGAAGTATTTGTTTGTCTTCCTTAACAGGTGAAATGTAAGCACTGCTCATAAAATTTTCATGAAAGTGATAGTTTAGGCCAGCATGACTAATACACTAGCAGTTCTTGTCTGGAGTCATAGTGAGACCCAGTGTCGGACAGACGTTACTACCAGGAATTGAAAGATAGATGAGTTTAGGTCTTTGATGGATGGGGGTGCTCTAATGTGCTGCAGATCAATTGGAAATTTGGCAGAGCAAATGTTCAAAACACTACTTCTGAGACAGAACTTGCTGAAGTTCAAACTGCAGATAAACACAGTCCAAAAGTGATTCTAAATGCCTGCTCTCCTTTTAAAATGAGAAAGAAAATTCTGTAGTATACAGGTACCAGTTACTAAATTTAAAAAGTGTTTTGGTCTTGCCTTCCCACTACTTTGTACAATTACTTGCTTGTGTGCAAAAGAAAGTGTAAAAGTTAGTATTGGGAAATGACCATACAAAGGGAGAAGCAGGGGAGAATCACCTAAATTATCCCAACAGACAGTGCAGGAATGTTTTCCCTGTTTCGTATTTCATCCCGGACTGTTTTGGGGGAGTTTAAGCTGCAAAGATGGATCTCCTAATACGGCACAAGTTTTTCTGTCCCTTTGCTAGGAAGACTGCTTTTTAAGACTGAAAGAAAGAATATTGTACTGCCCTCTCGGAGCAAGCCATTCATAAAACTCCATTTCGTCCTCTGCTTAAGCGTATGGTCTAAGAGCAAAGTTCACCTGCAGAAGGAAATTAAAGGGCTGATAACACAGCCAATTCAGAAACAGCTGTCTTGACTGATTGGGTTGTCAGCTGTTGGTGTCTAGTGGTGAGAATTTGCATTGTCCCAGTTCATTGACCATGGAGCATTCAGTGAATTTTCCCCCAACGCTGCCATTGTTCGTTGTTGGCATTTCCATTGTTCACGCCAAAATTCATGCTTTTTTTAACAGAAACATCCAACTACTCTTTCTTTCATAATCCCCACTTACTTTCCCACACTGTCCCAGGCGTTTGCATACAGAAGGGCTGTTCAAAGGACAATGTTTCTATTAAGCCATCATTTCAGAGGATTTCTTAATTTATACTCATTTCACATTGGAATAAAAAGACAATTGGAGAGACTTCACACAACACTGTAAAAACACAGGTTTTGTGTCTTCCATCATCTCTGTGTATGTCTCTCTCTCAGCAGAAAACTCACCAGTAGCTGTCAGTAAAAACACTTGCGAGTCAGTGAAAAATTCTTAGGAAAAAAAATGCAACCCTTCAAAATGTTTTTGATCTAACAGAACATACCTGACAAAACTTAGTTTAAATAATTGGTCCAAATAGCACTAATGTGTTGGAGGAATTTTTTGTCATTTATGAAGGATTTTTTCTGGTTTTGTTTCTTCCCTATCCCTCCCAGCAAAGAAGGTTACAAAGGATTGAAGAAATTAGTGGATTTTGATCCAATGTTGAGCATTTCATGTTCCAAATAATTTTCTTTATTGGCGACAGAGAGAAGAAGTTGACATTTTTAAAGTGAAAAGCCCTAATTTTTCCTCTAAGCTGCGTGTCTCTTCTGGTAGTTTTGGAATTGCTATGTGGGTGTACTTTTTCCAATATCCTGTAGCTTGCACCAAAAAGATTATTAAGTCTGTGACTGTGAAGACTTCTATTTCCATAAAGACAGAAAAATGGTTCATATTAGGGTTATACTTGTAACCCTCTAACACTACAAGTTGAGGCATCACTAAAATTAAAAATTCAGTGAGTAATGATTCACAGAATCACAGAATCATATAGGTTGGAAAAGACCTTTAAGATCATTGAGTCCAACTGTAAACCTAACACTACCAAGACCACCACTACACCGTGTCCCTAAGCACCTCATCCAAACGTCTTTTAAAGACCTCCAGGGATGGCGACTCAACCACTTCCCTGGGCAGCCTGTTCCAATGCTTGACAACCCTTTCAGTGAAGTAAAATTTCCTAATATCCAGTCTAAACCTCCCCTGGTGCAACTTGAGGCCATTTCCTCTCGTCCTATCACTTGTTACCTGGGAGAAGAGACCGACCCCCACCTCGCTACAACCTCCTTTCAGGTAGTTGTAGAGAGTGATAAGGTCTCCCCTCAGCCTCCTTTTCTCCAGGCTAAACAACCCCAGTTCCCTCAGCTGCTCCTCATAAGACTTCTGCTCTAGACCCTTCACCAGCTTCGTTGCCCTTCTCTGGACACGATTGACCCCATATAGCACACTAGAACAAAAATTACCTTTTACTAACAATATGGTTAATAATATATTTTAAATATTTTGTGATTGGGTAAGTGTGGGTATTTATTTTTAAACTTGGAAGTGTTTAATATTAAGAATAACTTCAGCTAAATTCTCAGTTCTATACTTAAGCTGATGTCAGTGGGACTTCAAGTAAACTCTGTTAACAGTTTAATGTTAAACAGTCCTCCCTCAGAATCTCTTCTCAAATGCCCAGAAAAGCAGGAGTCGTTTTCCTCCTTTCTCTGTTTTCAGCTTGGAGAAGTAGGAAAAAAAAATAGATGTATTAATTAAAAAAAAAAAAAGTTAGGAACTTTCAATACAAAATTTGCCCTGGCAGCATAAAAAGACACAGCATTTTTAATACTGCTTCAGATTTTTTTCTTCTTTTTCTGAACTGCTGTAGTTTTCTTGTCATGGGAGCTCTTCACAGAGCCACACTCAGGAGGAGAGTGGTGGGTGGGACGGGCAAGGGCAGTGGGATGGGCAAGAAAGGCCAACTGGAGTCTATGGGCTGTGATGTTGACCTTTGATGTAGGGCTGTGTAATGGAGTTCTTTACTCCTGCTCCGTCATTTATGTGCATGTGTTTAGAGTTTCTCTCGTAATCCAGTGCCTTGAGGAAGGGGAATGCCACTGTGGTTGCACATTAGTTTCTACTATCAAGAGTCAAGCAATTAGTTTCTGTACTTGCAGTCTGTAATAAGGAGTGCTCTGTAATTTCAAACCGTAGCAGTACAGTCTCACCTGACTGGCAGAGTTGACATAATTTGGCAAAACGCAGCCAGAGAGCTTGTTTTTGTTTTCCTCTGTGTTATGGTCCTGTGGAGAAACGTATTACTGAATGGATCTGGTGTCCAACACTTTCTCAGAATCCTAAGGTGTCAGTGAGTGTTTGCTCTCTTTGTGAGCTCAATTCTTGGATGCCTGGCTGCAAAATAGAATTAGGAAGAAGGAGTGATAGTTCACATCTTTGCTTTTATTTTGTTCTCTCACTGTTCTACTTTTAATCAATGTCTTGATTGCTGGGGGTTTTATATACCCTGTGATCACCAGATCCAATTGTTACGCTTGCTTCTCTAGTTCATATTTATGTGAAAACCAACTGGTCTTAATAATGGGAGAATACCTCTCAAAATTGTGGACATCTGTAAAGCTGAAAGGTCACAGCAGCCTTGCAACATGTGTTAGTTCTAGACTGAACAAACTCTATTTCCAGCATTTCACAAGTTTCATCCATTGTTTGTTTTAGACCTGTGATCACTCCCACCCTTCCTTTTTTGGAGCAAATCTAAACTGTATCTTCCTTTGTAGTGTGGTGTATTTTAACTAAGACTCAGTAAAAACGTTCAGTTAAAAAAATTGCTTCCAATGGCTTATATGTAACACTCCTGGTAGTGTATGTCAAAATGAGATTTGCCATTTACTTTTTACTTTCTCAGTACTGCTCTCTAGCTGAAAAGTCTCCCCACTTGGTTTTGGTTTTCCCCTTGCCTTTACTGAATAGCCTTTTGCTCATTTCTCTGCCTACACCCACTTTCTGGACCACTTTTCTACTTTAACAGGGTCATTTTGCATTTCAATTTTGTGAATTTGCAAAAGTCTTTTATGTGGGATCCATTGTAAAAACTCTCCCTCTGAAAATGGCAGATGCAAAATCACGCCTACTATAATGAAGGAAAATTATCATTCACTCTGTTAAAGCAAGCACATCTGTCATCTTTAACATCTAATCTTAATTATGGTCTGTTTATCCAGTCCCATTTCCCCTTTCCATTCAGCGAGTGCTGCTGTATTGCAGCTGGCTGTGGCAATGACCATGCTGAGCGTGCTGGATGATGGTGGGTCTCTTACTGCATTTTTGTGGTCATCTAAAATTTCAAATGTCATTAAAATGATGGCGAAAACACGGATTTTGCCTGCAGTCAGTCTTTAATCACCCTTTTAGGTGCTGCAAAGTTCCTTTAACTCCATTTACCCTGAAACTAATACCAGAAAGTTGAAAAGTGCAAAATATAAGTTCAGGCTCTGTAGATTTACTCTGTGGTTATTGAAACTATGGTCTCAAACAGCAGCCCGTGAAAGAAAGAGAAAGCAAAGTATGCTGTGTGCTTTTACGTAAGTTAGCTTCAGGATTATCATGTTTGAAGCAAACCCGATGGCCTGCTGTGGGAAGACAGGGTACAAAGAACAGCATCGCTCAGCTTGGATTCTGGAAGGGAACCAGATGAAGTGATGTTCGTAAGCCACACATGAGCTTAGCATTTCCTGGTACAGTTCAATCCGTCCCTACACTAGCTGTAGGTTTTAGGAAAATGTCTTTGGTGTGTCCTGACAGCAAACCGATGGCTCTGTGCCACAGCTATGTGAGCAGAGGATTTCAGGGAACTGGCAGCATGTCTCTTGGGCCAGTATGTAACCGTTTTCCAGGATAGATTAAAAGCTCTTTGCTCTGTTCTTTGTATGTTGATTCACACAAGTGAGACCCTGGCTGCTCAGAGAAACCTAGGGAAGATTCAGAAAAAGCTCCTAAGTTAAGGAACCCTTTCCAGTATAGTCCCCAAACCAGATGGGAATCAGCTGTTCGAAAGCAACCTTTGTAGACCAGGTAATAAAGGAAAACTGAATAGCCCTATTCATGGCCTCAGCTAACAATTAGGTAGCACAGTATGCAGACCAAAACTCCTGCAGTATGCTCCCCACACCCACCTTATGTGACATTCACAACCCACTTGCTGTCCACAGGGGCTTTGCAGGGTAACTACATAGAGTAACTGCAGCTCCGTGGCACCTGTTTGCTGTGACAAGACATGATTTGAAGCTGTCGAGGTACAAGTATCAGGCAGTGCAAAAAGGCTTGCTGAGACATGTAGTTAGAATTAATGTCACAGTGATAATGGAAGAATCTGAACAGGAAAGAGGTGTTCCCAGCTGTGACAGAGAAACGAAGGCACACACTTGTCCATTAGCAACTCGCTATGTACTTCATCTGCATATTACAGCCATGCGAGGTAGTTACTATACCACTGTGATTTAGATTCCCATGAAACATGAGAGTCACTAGTAACAATATTAATTTTGACCAGTCATTTTAAAACATTTTTAGGAGTTACTCTTTACAACCTGTGAATGGCACTCTGTAGTCTTCTGTGCTTTTACCAGAGCATCAGTATTACTGTTGCCCCTTTGTCAGCCTGCTCTAACATGTTCTTTCCTTGTTTAGTTCTTGAATTTCAGCAGCGATGGAAGAAAGAATCTCATTAGTTGTCTTCTTGACAAAGTTGCTTAATATTGCCGAGGAATGTGACCATAGTAAGGTCAGAGGCGAATGATCACATGTCTGAATGACATAACTGCTATCTGAAATACCTGCACTTGGTGCCTGTTGGTGACAGTACTCTGTTGTTAAGCTCACCTTGGTGGGTCAAGGAATGTGCTCTCATATGTTCTCTTCAGCCTAATTGCTGTGGCAGGAGTTACCCTTTTGCAGTTCTTAGACCCCTGGTCTGTAGCTGTTTCTGATCATTTGAGAAGCTACTGCTGTCCAGAAGAATTTCAAGGAAACTTTCACCTAAAAAAGAAGATAGTAATGAGTTCTTTTCTTCCTCCTCTATCCATCTGTAGTAATACATTCAGTAAAAAACTGGTATAGACACTTCTGCAGCAAAAGATACTCTATAACCCCACACTTGGCTGAGATTTTAGATACAGTTTTTCAGTCAAAAAAAACCCCATAACGTAAAAGCAAGTATTCTGCTGACACAAGAGTAACAGAACAGGAATTCATGAATTATGGCGATAATATCTGCCAACACTGCCATAGGTGCTTTAAAAAAAAATTCATGAGCATCTAAGCTCCTTTTTTTACTACAGCACTCCTGGTTCTCCAGCAGTTGCAGCAGGGCACAACTTATGCTATGTACAATCCAATCTGGTGGTGAACTCTTGTTGAAATAGGTAGTCTCCTGCCCCCAGACACATGTTCCTATTTCCTCTTTGTCAGAGATGAGAGTCTCAGAGTGAGTCACGTCTGCTTGTTGATCCAATGGACATCTCTTTGAGTGTGTATGATGACTAGATGCAATGGAAAGCAGCCTTAGACGGAGGCATCAGGGCCAGTCCTAGAAGCAGCTCTCAGACAAGATCAAGGATGTAGCTTCACACATCATGCTTCATGTTCTTCATTATCCTGCGGTGTACATCAGTGGCTGTTGAACGTCATAAGCTGTGGCCTTCCATCTGCCAGGAATCCCTTGTAGCATAGCCGTTGTGATGTAGCAGCTTGGGAGGGATCATGCTGCCACCAACAGCAGCCTTCCTCTTTCTTCACACTTCACTAGTGCCGTGGTCCTCGAAACAACCTTTTAAAAGAAGATAAAATATGCTATTCAGTTGTAAGGGAATGGGGAACTGTGACCATTGCTGATTTTGAGATTTTTTGCGTGCGCACCCAGGAGAGCAACTCCAAACCAAGTGGCAAGTGGTAGGACTTGTTAACTGCCTGTGGTGCTGCTCCTATGGCGAGGGGCCTCCTTTTGGGTTAGAATGGCAGAGAGCAATTTCCTTGCAATTTGGCAAATTGATGCTTTTCTACATAGTGTTATTTGGCTTTAGGATTTTCCCTGAGGTGCAGGGAGGGCAGGGTTAAAGTTAGGGTTTATTTTCCCACTGCCAGCCCTTCCCTTTCAGCGCTGCAAGGATAATATTATGGACCCTGTGCCAAAATGTCTCTGTAGGAAACATTCATGGTCCTGCACAGTAAGGTTCTTCTTTGGAGCAAAATCCACTGTTACGGAATCAGGTATTTATTTATCTTTTACATTTTTTAGCCTGGTTTGTTTCAGAGAGGTGCAGAAATGCTGTTTTCAGAAGCCAGAGCACCAACAAATGTCAAAGGCACAAGTGCTGCTGGCAAAAACTGTTGGCCAGGCCCCCTCCACTGAGCCCTGAGAAATGCTCTCTTGTTTGTCCCACAGGCGACCAGCCAAAAACTAGCTGCTCAACACACAGCTGGTTCAGCTCTCCCCCAGAGTAGGCACACAGAAGGCTACTCTAGCCCCAACCCTCTTTTCAGGCCACGTGGCGAGCTGAAGCCATTCATTCTTTAGTGCAGCTGCTTTGCGGTACAAAAGGAACTTTATTATGGATTTTACTCCATGCTAACAGAAAGCCAGTTGAATTCCCTTAGCCAATTTTTGGGTATAGTGAATGTATCACTGGCCTGTAAAGGCAACTGATTACTTTAATACAATATCACCTAATCCATCAAGCAAGGAAAATACAGCTGGGTTTTAAGTACTGACCTAAGAAGTAATTAATATCTTTGATTATTTTAACTGTCTCCAGTTAAATACTTTTAACAACATTTTCTCTATTTCAAAATCAATGCCATAGTCCAGTGGCAAAGAAGAGAATGATTGCAACCCCTCACCTAGCTCCTCGGGCTTGCTTAGTCACTGCAGTGTCTAGTTGCTATGTCTGACTATAACAAAAATGTTGATGATAGGTTTGATTGATGAGATTGCCTTTGAAAAGCCTCTGTGATGTTTTCTGGAGGTTAAAACCAAGACCACCATCCAAATTCTACTTTAAACCTGTACCGATTCCTTCAGCCAGCTCTGCCGCAAGTAGTCTCTCCTTTTTAGGTAGCTGGCAGGTGAGTTCTGGTACATCTGGCTGTGTTTCCTCTCCTCACCTGTCTGCTGGAGGCTCTCCTCTCCCACGGGCTCTCCTGCCTGCCATGCCTCAGCTCCTCCAACTCACAGCCTTGCATCTTAGCTCCAAAGCACCCCAGCAGCAGCTGAGCTGCCACATTGGGCTTTCTCCTAGAGTAGCAAAGGTGCTGGCACGTGCTCCTTTGGGTAACTGCTCTACAGCTCTGAC
This sequence comes from Ciconia boyciana, assembly GCF_034638445.1. NCBI lineage: Eukaryota > Metazoa > Chordata > Aves > Ciconiiformes > Ciconiidae > Ciconia > Ciconia boyciana. Next base: position 103,400,715 of record NC_132935.1, on the reverse strand, counting down.
CAACAGAAAATGCAGCCCCTCGCTTACCTTAGGCTGTGCAGCAGCAAAAGGGATGGCAGTTTTTCTTTCAAAGAGCTTGCAGTTGCACCCAATGGCAGTCACTAAATCCTGGAAACTTCTCAAGCCTTTCATAGATAGCAGTGACAAAGGCAAAAATCTCTATAATAATATGTACAATCACATGCATTTGAAAGAAAAGGTTTTGTTTGGTTTTGTGCTAAGAAACTTACTGAATTTACGTTGGTAGAGTGACAAAATTATCTCCTGTATTAACAGCAATGCTTACCGAGAGTACCTCCTTTATTTTAATTTTGGTTTTGTTAAGAGGAGGAAGCAAGAAGTTTTGAGGGATTAGATAATAGTAAAATATTTTTTCTTTTCGTCTTCTTTAGATAAATATCTAGGGATCACAATTTTCTTTAAATTGTATCTGAGGACGGTGGATGTATTTCTGAACTACTGTGTGAAGTTTCACTGCTATTACAACATGAATCTTTAATTCCCTATTTACAGCCAGTGCTGATTTCCCATACAACGGTCAAGCTATAGGAGATGGAGTTAACAGAAACTCTGCCATTATTGGAGGTAGGAGAAACATTTACTCTTCTAAGATACTTTGTGGTATGACTGTGATGGCTGAATTGCGGTTGGTAACATATTCAAGCTATTTGCAAAGAGCTGACTATGTGGGAAAACTACACCTAAACAAAGTTACATAGAAATTTGTGTGAGTCTGTTCAGGCACGTTGTCCTAGTGAAATGGTTTGTTCCCACTTAGTTTGTCCCCTCAGATTCAGTTTTAACCAAATCAAAATACTGATATTCATAATCCACATATTAAGCATCCATGTGGGGAGCTACTTTGCAGTATATTAACTCTTAACTATGTTAAGAGTAATTAATTTATATGAAATGGCAAGGACGCTTTTCCAGTTACAGCAGATTCAACATGAATCTATGTCAAACACTATTTGCTCCATCCCTGACAAAAGTCCCTCATGATCCTGCCTTGTGTTTTAGGGGCCAAGTTCTGCTATAAGTTATGTGCTGGAGAGTCCCATTCAGTGTGATAGGTGATATTAAGTAATACCAGAATTGGAATTTTGAATTAACATTCCATTGAAGATATTCTGGCCAGCTGCCTCCAGAAATAAGGATCCTGATTAATTTTATGTGCACATTCAATTTTCCCTGCCCTGTCCCATAGTATGGAAGTGTTGCACCATAACTCTCCTAGGAGAACTTTGCCACTGCATCAAATTCTGAAGGCATATTAAAAAAAAAAGTAAAGATCAGCCTAATAGCTTTCAGTCAGTCAGTTCTAAATGCATATAAAATGACATACTGGTGGTGGTTTTTTGTCGTGTAAAGCAACGCTGAGTATAGTAGTACATGCAGTCTAATGGAATTTCTTGTTTCTTTTCCCTGGCCCCCTCAAGGGTCTATGTTTCCATATCCAGGTTTAGATTAGCTGCTTTAGTTTTTATTTGCTATAGTATTTTTCCTTTTTAATTTATATTTTTATTACTACTTAAAACTTTTCCTTCATACTTTGAAACCGTACAATACTAGGAGGATAGCATTGCATTCCTCAGAAAAATTCAGGCCACACCTGAACAGTCTGGCATCATTTAACGAAAGTGGCGTAACATAATTCTGGCTGATTACAGGATTTTTTCAACCTGAGAATTTTACAATGTCTTCATCCCTCATGCCTGTAGAGAAGGGCCAAAAAAGGAACAGTGCTGTTTTAGCACAGTTACCTATGCCTAAGAGGGTAAGATATATAAGGCTTTTCCATAACAGGGCTGAACCCCAAATAGACCATTGCAGGGGGAGCAATTAAGGATAGGTCTGATGATAAAGCAGTTACATCTGTAATTATGTGGAGCCAGTGCTTAGTGGGTGGAGTAAGCCAAGCCAATTTTCAAGGACATATTGAGGGGCTGTGATAGATCTATACAGCCATTGACTGGAAACTACACATCAGTGACTCCATCCTCAAAGAGCTGTCCAGGCAGTGACAACATCACCATTTCACCCCTGTGTTTTGGGAGCACTCGGCACCCTCTGCTTCACGGTCAGCAAAGCTCACCTCTTTAAGTAGGTATTAATGTTGATGTTTACCTACAGGATGAAAGTCACTAGCAGACTCCACTCAGTGACATTTTGTATATAGCGACAACTATATATCAATATTAGACTAGTGGAAACCAAGCAACTGTGGTGATGTTTAACTGCCCAGGTGGTTTCGGCTCAGCTCAGAGGAACTGTGGGATCCTTCCTTTGTGTCAAAATCTGGTGTTCTCCTCACTAGTGGCATCTTTTCTTTCCTCCTCCATGTAGGCGTCATTGCAGTGGTGATCTTCACCATCCTCTGCACCTTGGTGTTTCTGATCCGCTACATGTTTCGCCACAAGGGAACCTACCACACCAACGAGGCCAAAGGGGCAGAGTCAGCCGAGAGCGCCGACGCCGCCATCATGAACAATGACCCCAACTTCACGGAGACCATTGATGAGAGCAAGAAGGAATGGCTTATCTAAGCCCATGGGGACAGGGCCTGGGGTGGGATACAAGCTGGACCAGGGTGGGACTGGGATGACTCTTGCAGTGGAGAGAAGACACTCTGTGTTGGACGCTTGAGCACACGTACGGTAAAAAGATCAGCACAACTGGAGGAGCAAGTGACAGGAAAATACCACTGAGACCGGATGAAAAAAAGAATATCTCAAGCATTTAAGAAAAAATACTTTTAGTATTTATTTACAGCAAATTGCCCCTTCTGTATCCAAACAACTACAACAAAGAGTAGTTTTGCAGCTTCAGCATTGGTTAAAATTTTCGGTAATACCTGTCTATTTCTGTGTGTGTTTAGAGGTGTTCTGGATACCCGCGACGAGAATTGGGGCTGGTTTTTTACATTTTTTAAAAGCTGTTTAAAATGTGGGTAGTTCTGTCCTGAGAACAAGTGGCAGACCTTTATTCCCGGCGTTGTGTTCCTTCATGGCTGGCCACTTCCCCACAGGCTGCCCTCAGCCCTGCACCTTGACCGTATCACCATTCATTTTGGTGGTGTTGAACCAGGGGTTCAGGGCTGGGGGTGGGACAGGGGGGTGAGGATTAATGCAGATCATACTCACCAGTTTTTCAATGTGTCATCAGCCTGTGCCAACCCTGGCAGAATCCATCTTCTTGACCCAGGCACTGATTGTGTACAATTCTCATCAGCAATGTAAAAATACTGTTATTACAACTACTACTGCTACCAGAGAGTAGTTGTAATACTACTACTCTCTGTAGTAGGATGATCATAAAGCACAGGAAGCTTTGGGGTTTTTTTATTATTATTATTATTGTTTTGTTGGTCTCTGAGGGAGGATGATGCTGTGTGAGTCTGTAGACCTAGTCTGTTCCTGTGTCTTTGGATATGGCACTGGTGACCTCAGGCACGTGCCAATTCAAACTCAGCTCTGCCTGTGGCATATTGGCATATACTGTACTTAGGCATAAGCATTTTAGTAGGGAATTAGAGCCAGACTTTGTTTGCTTCTGTTTCTTTTTTATAGGCTGTTGAGAAGAATTAGTACAGCTCTAGTCAATGCATTTGAACCCACGGGCTTCACATAATACTTTTTTCCCAGCTCTAGCATAGAGATTTATTCTTTAAATCCTTTGTTTCAGTCCCTTTGCAAGGAAAGCCTCTGCTGGCAGTTGTTCGCACAGGCAGGAGGGTGAGACGAAGGAGGCTTGGAAACTCTGCCCAGAGAGCACATGAGAAACACACAGCACACAGTGGAGAGTTACTTTTCAATATAGACATTTACCTGAACTATTTTCTGTCTTTGTAAGGCATTTTTAAGACTAGCAAGGCAAATGCCAAGTGCAGCATTGCACCCCATGTCCCCTCTCGGACCAGTGAAATTTTAGGTGTCACCTGAGAAGCAGGTAGGCAGCTTGTAGGAAAGGCAAAGGGGCAGCCTGAAGACCTAATATCCTTTGATGGCAATAACAGTTTTAGCTTGCCTTCTGCAGACGAGTGTGGTTCTCCAGTGGTCTGATTTGATAGGAATTTAAGGCCTTAATGGGCATTTTTTGCAGTGGAACAGAATGAAGGAATGAATGTATTGCAGGGCATTTGCTGTGTCCTAAAAGAAGAGAAACAATACTGAGAATTTCCCTTTAAAAGTATTTATGCTCGTGGCAGTGCTGGATTTGCTTTATCTTTAATATTGCTGGGTTTAGTATGCACAGATTTAAACCATTTTTCTGTGCAAGAAAGATTTATTTTTTCACCCAAATCTGCAATCTATGACACTGAGCAGTGCTGGCATCTTTAATTTCCTTATCTTTTTGGCTGTATCTCTCATTATTCCAGTCGATGCTTTAAAATGAAAAAAAAAAAATTATGGAGGGGGAAGAAAATATTGGAGTCTTACCAGACAAGAAATTTATAAGCACAATTTGTCAGACAGACAAGGCTAGATAGTGTGGGTTTTAAGGACAGTAGCATAAAGTCCTCTTCTGGATTCATTGAACATAGATATTGGAGCATATCAAGCCCATTGATTTCTTCTGTTTATGGATTTGGAATTAACATAGAAAAAGTTGCCAGTCTCAAAAAAAATTACTTTCTCAGGTAACATGTGGCAGAGGGGTTCAGGTAGGCATAAAAATCACCTCTGTCACTCTTGTGCTTTGCAGTCTTTTGCCTTGCCTCCAGTATTAATCCCTCCCTCTCTTGTGTTTAATTGAGCAAATGAGTCCTTATTCTTGTTTAATCGTGGGTGTAAAATAAGTCTCCACCCCTTGGAGAGTATCAGCATGGGATGGATCTAGCCTGCACCACTAACTATTCAGCAAAATACATAGCAATCACAGATGTCTTTGTAGGATTGAAAAGGCATTCTCTTTTCTATATTATTTTATGTTTAATCCGGTTTTAATGGTATTTTATTCCACTCTGAAAAACATCCTTGCCTGCAACTTCAGTTTACCAAGAGAAGTGAATATAGCATCATTTGCATAGATTGGGATTTGGTTTGCAGCAAGAAGTTACTAATCTGACCTTAATGTCTGGGAGGAGGATCAGACTTATGTATCCTGAGAGACTAGAGTCCTCTGCTGCTTCATGTGGGAGAGACAGACTTAGCAGCCACAGTGCGAATTTGCCAAATGCCTCAGCATGGCACTAGAGGGGAAAGATGGCTCAGTCTCTGTGCCTAACCAAGTCCTTGGCGAAGCTAGGCACAGTTGTCTGGGTTATGGTAGTGAGGCCTGTGACATCTATTAATTGATTTTCTAAGATTTACCAGCTAATCCACAACACTTTAAGCAAGAATTTCTGGAAAACAACCTTTGACCATTGCACAACCAATAGTTGTAAATTAGTGTCTTAAATTTGAAAAACAGGTTTTAAATTTCTGAAATCAAGTTGCAAGCATCTGCATCTCTCCATTGACTGGACGCCATGGACCTCTTTATGTGGAGGTCATTAGTGGTCTGTTAAAATGTTGATAATCTTCAATCTTGTCATTATTTTCATGATACAGTCACTTTCACAACTCTAGAAACTTTTTATTATTATAATTCTTGTTTCTTCTTAAACTGGACCTTAGACATTATATTGTAGACTAGCAGCTGGTCTCTGTATAGGCATTTGGTGACTGTAGGTGAATTCCTGCCTGTCTGCTTTGTATTTCATTTTTGAGAATGGCGTATGTTTAATTATAGGCAGTGGGCATTCAGCAGCCTAGCAGTGAAGCAGGAGCAGGCTCAGAGAAGTAGCTTGTATATTTTGCTAGCGCTATATCTATTCTGAGGATTTCTTCCTCTGTGAGCCTATTATTGAAGGTTGAAACAACATCGATAGTTTACTTCACCCACTCTTACTTGTGCCAAAAATGCATGTTGTTTAACAGGTACTACCCATATGCCTCTAGTGGGAAAATCTGTTGGAGGGGAGAGTGGATCATGCTTTTATAAAATTCTGTACTTTCCCCAAAGAATACTAAAATAACCAGTCTTTATCACCTCTTTTTAGCTGCTTCACCTATTTGAACTGTGCAGGAAAATGTAGCTTCTTGTACTGGTTGGGGAACCAAAGTGTCCCAGTTGTGTTTCTAAAAGGCTCATTCCCAGTTCCACGGGAATTGATGGCAAAACTGCCACCAGCAGTGGGGAGAGCAAGACTGGGCTGGAGACTAGGGCTCTCGGTGTTAGTGAAATAATGTAAGCAATACTTCGGATCCTCATTCACAACACACACAGACCACCAGGTAATAAGTCATGGAGCTCCAAAGAGCCAAAATGGTGGAAAACTAATTTTGATGTCAACTCATCCTCAAGGGGAAATCCGCAATCCAATCTGGTGGTTTTGAATCAAGTCTTTCACACACTGCTTATTCCATATTTACTGATAGAAAATTCAGATGTATTAAATAGGAATATGTATCTTTAATTGGTACTGGAGCATTTCTGCTTTGTATTTTTCTTGTCTTAAATGTTATCTATATCTTTTATATCTCTTCTAGCAGTTACCACTTCAAAGGTATGGCAGCATTTTAATATCATGCTGTAGGTAGCATGATGTATGTGAAAGGATGGTCACCATAAATATTTTAGTAAGACTGCCAAAGCAGTGCTGTATATGTACAAGTTCATTGTAGTGATAAGAATTCAGTTTAAGAGTCTAGTAAATAATTACATTTTAATTAAAAGAGTGTCCTTTAATGGCAGATGCATCTGATTTCCAGGGTATCTGTTGAAATGTGAAGCTATCTCAGTTTGACAAGCAATAGCTTTTAATACGGTTTCTCCCTTGAACAAGTTTACATTCCAGCAAGCATGGTGGACACCTGAAAGGGTGTCATTTTTGAAAAGCGGAACCTAAATTCTGTTAATCAGATTTCATTATCCATCCTAGAGAAACAAAACGGAAACCTTGCCTTCTAAAAGCAACAGCATGTAAACTAGAATGAAAGAAGGACAACATGTACATACACATAGTATCTTCTGTGAATGTCTTTCCTTTTAACTAAAGTTCTACTAGAAACCAGATTGGTAAATAAAAAAATAAAAATAAAAAAAAAGAAAGAATTTCGAAATAGTTTTAATTACCCTAACAGCTGTTTCCTCATGCTTTGTATATTCTGATCATTGTCTTTATTTTTTCCTTCTCTAATACCAGGAAATCTATTTGGAAAGGACAGAAGTTGGAAAGGCCTCTTAAGAAAAGACCCACAGTACATGAAAAAGGGGACTTCAGAACACATTTATACATAAGAAGAGAGGGTGCTAAAACCAGGGAAGATTTACTGAAGTACAAGTATGTTCCTCCTGCATCAGGCAGCTCTGATTACCTGTTTCGGAGGGGAATCTCAGGCAGTGTAAATCTGTACTTGTTGAGGTGGGCTGAGAGTCCGAGCGTAGCATTTTGGTAGAAATGAAATGACTGCCATTCTGAGGCTTTTCCCTTTCTGACCACTTTGCAGATAGCAGCAAGCAGTCTGCCATCAGTTCTGCTCATGTTTGTTATTGCAGGCTCTGTGGCATTGCCAGCTTCACAAGAGTTAGACACTAAAAATGGCTGTGTGTGGGTTGTTTGCCTTCCTTTCCTACCATAGCTCTGTCCTTTCCTTTATGAATGTGAGCCTTTTATTGAAATCGTCAAGAAAAATGTGTGCTCAGCTCAACAGACTTGTGTCTGTTCCTTTTAATAAACTACCTTATCAGCCTTTAAAAAGTTTTTGTGATGTGAAGCATTTTATAAAAGAACTATGTTTAAGTGCACTTGAATGGAAGAGTGTGAAATCTAGGCAAAGAAGCATCAGTGCAACAACCACCCGAGTCAGAGGGACTGTGTTTATCCCAACCTGTTGCTCTGTCTACAGTGTGAATTGCCTTAACCACTGGCCCAAAGCCCTGGCCCCGTCCAAGACCTTAACGTACTTTGTGGAATATAGTAGTGGCGAAGTCCCGTTGTGATGCCTTGTGACCATGTTTTGACTGTATATGTACTGACTGTTGTAACCCCTAGAAGGAGAGTCACACTTTCTACAGGAATATTTTTCATTTATATAGGAAAGGTCTAGAACAAAGAGATGGGAGTGAAGGTTCAAGTTTAAAGCCCTTCTGATACGTTTACACTGTGACACGGAGAAGAGTCTTTGCTTCTTGCTGTCACCACGTGTGTTTCACTGCAGCCAGAATTCTGTGGGTGTGCATGTGCATCTCTGAAATCTAAGGCTATTCAGGATGCAATGTCTACAGCTCTTGGGTAATTACTGCCATAATGTGGGTATATGGTGGATAAGATACCAAATTTGCTTCAAATCCATGAGTCTGCAGTGCTAGCAAAATCACTCTTGAAATTAAGTGCAATTCTGGAGTTAAACTCAGACTTTGCCCTACAGCAGTAGACACATTCAGTGCCTCGAATGAGAGCAGTCTTGGGCCTGGTTACCCAAAAGCATTTATTTAACAATCTGTAACACAGTTCTTTTAACACCCTATTTAGCTCTGACTTTCACATATAAGCAGACTTCTTCTTGAAGCACTGTGCTCAAAACCCTGATTATGCCAACAATTTAAGAATGAGGAAGAAAAGTGGCTGATTCATGGCTTCTTCACAAAAGTTTTTTTAAAAACTCACTTTGTGTAAAAAAGAAAAGTTTGGTATCAACACATTCTTTCACAGAGAAGTGTTTCTTTTGACTAGTTTTCTATTTTCAAGACATCATATGAGAAAAGTCAAGCAATTATTCCACATGATATAAAGCACAACCAGAACTGCTTCTGTGAAAAGGGGGTAAGATATACTCTGCAAGTATACATAGAATCAAGTAACAAATTTAGTGCATCCCATTCCTTCTGTGATGCAGCAGCTTCCAATAATGTGTACTTATGCTCCCACTGCTATTTTTTCCTTAATGGAAAAACATCTGGATTAAACAACAAACATAAGAGAAAAGTGTGTACCATAGATTAATGTTCTTGCTTGGTATGCAATAGGGTAATAGGGAATAGCAAATGGTTATTTCCTCAGATTCTATAGTGTTGATTCTGCTGTCTCCAAGGGTCAGAGATGTACTATCACCACATTAATTATTAGAACCTAGAGGTATTTATACTGATAATATTCAACAACTGGCATTCTGGATTCTAGCAAAGGGCTGCTCTAAACCCATGTCAAGGCAGGTAGATGACATTTTCTAACAAGTAGGAAAAGTAAATTGCTGGAATGACACTGGAGCAGAAACCATTTGAGGGAATGATTAGCATGCTGAACAAGGAACTATACCAGAAAGTTTCTTCTTGCCCTCCAGTTAGGGATTTGGGGTAGGTACAGTGCTGCAGCTAGTCATATACCACCATGTGTGCATTGCCTTTTTGGCCAAAATGTTTGAGCTTCTCCCGCCTTTCACATGCTTTAAAACAGGCTGTTGCAAGAATATAGCTGAAGATGTGAAACTTAAGCAAGCTGCTCTAGGCTCCTGGTGAGAGCACAGAATCACAAGCCCCAAGCTCTTCTTCGACCTGCTGGTCTGGCCTTGCTTCAAAGACAATTCTCAGATGTGTTGCCACCTGTCCCTGTCTGTTGTCCCCTTTTCCCCATCTTAGAGAACCACAGAACAGCCCAGGTTGGAAGGGACCTCGAAAGACCTTCTGGTCCAACGTTTTGTGGGAAGGGAGCCTAGATGAGATTATTTAGCATCCTGTCCAGTCGTGTTTTTTTCCCCACTGACTCCATTTTCAGAACTGTAGGCTATCAACAGGCTCTTGTTTAAGACAGACTGAAAGAGTTACTGGAGCAAGTCAACAAACTCTTGAATCAGCCAGAAAGCAATAACTTTACATGACTCAGGTCAGGTGGAAGCAGGCTTCGTCTGGAAAATTTCCAGCCTAACAGCTCTCCTACATTTAGTCACGGCTTTGGTTATCAATGGAGCAACCAGCCAAGTCTATGTATTATTTTTTTAAATCCATGTGGAGGTATGTAAGATAAATAAACTTGGCTGAATAAAGACAAGGTAGCCATCCCCTGTATGCTAATGTTTATTCTCTAAACTGTGCATCCTCATGCTTACGGTTCATGTGTCACTGAAGGAGTCTGACCTTGGCACAGTCAATAAATCATTCACAAGCTGGCCCAACAGCCCTGTACTGCTTTGTCTTAAAAATCTCTCTTGGGTAAATGTTTAAATCTCTGGTTTGCCATCATAAAGCACTGGACACAGTATTGGCAGCTAGTTGCAATTTATTTCTGTTATAAAATCAAGGTCTGCCTACAGTTTTCTTGTGTAACTTGCACTAACAAGACCTTTATCCCTGAAACATAAACTACTGCAACAGGGTGAGGTAGCAAAGAGAAATTCCCTTTGCTGCACACCCTGAAACACAATGTAAAGTCCCTTTTGTTACACAGTTCCTGGTACAGGAGTAAGATCTCTGTATACATCTAACGCCTCCTTCTTTCCAAACCCCCTACCCACCACTCCAAGGCCAGCATGGAAAGAAATTGGCCGACAGTTCTGGGTTTTTTCCCCATCTCTTCCTCTACGCTATAAATGTTCCCTCTCACTGATAAATTTATCACCTTTCACTGTCATCTTTAAAATAAACTCCTTCCCAGCAATGCTTGCTACTTTGACCAAGGTGAAGCCTCTCACCTTCCTAAAATGTGACTATTGTAGTGGGAGAGTTGTATGCCACTAAATTCCTGTCATCTGTTATATTTGCAGCTGGTTTTAATCTGTTTATAGCACTCAGTGACTGAAAGGAAAAGTTTGGTTTCTGCCATCTGCAGCATTATTTTATAACTCATTTGTATTTGTTCCAAAATCACAGCACCGTCTGGCAAAAGGAGTCTGAAAACGAGGCAGCTGCGCCTCATTCCATTAAGCATACTTTTTTTTGCTTGGTTCAAATTTTCTCAAGAGATATCAATACTAAAATAAATATCTAGCAAGAGCCAGCTTCTATTTTCCTTAGGGCCTCACGATGTCAGAAGTAACCCTCAGCCATCCCTTTCCCTTGTGCTTTTGTGGCACGTATACAAGGCCACTGGTAGCCTCCAAAGGAGGACATAAAAATAGTGACATTATAAAAGCCTCTAGTGGTTTTAGTCTCTTGGAGTTTTAAAGGTCCATCTCAACAAGGGCAACAAGTCTGCACTCTTACAGATTTCAGTTATTAGTACATCCAAGAAAATTCTCAACATTGGTTATTAAAGAATTTTATTTTCATTGGACCAGCATCTCAGAGAGGAAAAGAAATGCTTCTGTACTTGGAGTACCTGAGATATTATACTCACCCCGTTGCAACTCCTGCATTGTGTCTGATCTTTTGAAGCTCCAACTACTTAAGATACGGGATCAGAGTCACTTGAATAAAGAAGGCTAAGGCATCACTTGATTCCCATTAAGTCTTTGAAGTACAGGGAACTGGGTTTCCACAAATCTGCTTTGTGTGGTCGATCTCACTTGTATGCTGGTAAGCAGGATCTTTTCTTTTGCTCTGCTCTTCAGTGGATCAAGACACATCAGTGGGCTGGGCAGGTGTCACATAAAATATCTTCAGTCCTAGTGAACCGAACCATGCGTTGAGCAGCCCGAGTCCAGGGAGTTCCTGTGATACAACAGCATGATTTGGCACTATATTCCTGAAAGGCTTCAGCTCCTTGACAACCCTGCTACTGCATTTGACTAGTGCTAATTAACAGAAGCCTGCTGGAAATAATCTGTACTGACTTAATCCTACATGTGGATGCCAACCTTAAGTAAGAGCGCTTCATTTCATGGGGATTAAGTAGATTCCCCACACACACACACTACAGAGTGCTTGGGCTGTGCTCAGTCTGAAACTTCTTACTGACATATATAAATAGAGATATAGAGATAAATAGATATTTTTATGGAGATGTTTTATAAGTGGCCTTTACTTTGTGCATGGTAATTATTGCCAAACTCTTGTTATTTAGGAGGTACAGAGTGACTGGTTCTGCAGTCTTTAGAAAGCAACCAGCTGTCTCTGTTGCAAGGGGGACTTGGGGTCCAGGCTTGGATTTTGATTTTTATTATTCAGCTATAATTTGCATGGTTTGGATTTGGGTTTTGTCTTGGTGTCTTCTTTTCTTTTTTTCTTTCCTCATTGGTTCTCTGGCAGGGACACATTGGGCTCAAGCAGGAACTTTTTTCTCAGTCTTTGAGAGATGGATTGAAGCCATCGGTGCCATATAACACTTCAGAAACACCTGTCTTGCACAGCCCATGATGTTACCAGTGTGAAGGCCTCAAAACACAGTTTCTTTAGCAAGCTATAGGGGTTTTCACAGTTTAGTGAGGTGCTCCTATTTCTCTAGCTTTGCTTGGCAAGATAGCAAGCTAGCAACAGCTGGGCTATGGGTGTAGCCTCATGAGCAGGAAAAGGGGACAGCAGAGACTAGGACATGAATGAGGGTTCAGAAGTAGATTCATAAAAACAGTAGCAAAAGACTGTCAAAATTGCTACTGAGGCAGGTCATTTTACTTCCTCTTTTCTTTTATTCCCTTGTTTTTAAATACTCTCTGTTTGTATGCCACATCTGAGTAATGCATCTTGACCAGCCAGCCAGCTCTCAATAATCTGGGCTCTTGGTTAGAGGTAGAAATGCAGTTGTGCTTTCCTATCGATCTCGTTCTGCTGCTGTGGAGCAGTCTGTACCCAGGAAAGGACCAGGGCCATTAGCTAGTAGGAAAGCGAAACCAGCCTCTCACCCCTTCCCTCCAAACCAGGTTGAAAGCCAATCCCAGGGTTATGTGCCTACAAAGCTGGCCCAGTTTCCTGGTGGGTGAACCAAGACCTTGTCTGTTTGCAGTTATTCTAGTCCACAGGTTTCTTTCTTGAGCACAATTTTCCCATGGGAAGCATAACCAGGATATGACAGTTACCCTATTTAAACAAAAATATGTATATTAAAAAAAAGTCCTAATCTGAAAGTATAGTGTATCTGAGATTCCTCTGTTATAGACATTTAGTCTACAGATTTATGGCTACATTTGCTATGTTATGCTTGAATAAACATATAATTCATTGAAATACACGAGACTGATAAAAGTACTATCTCTTTAAGGAGAATAAACTGTTTGTATTTATAAAGAGTATAATCTGTTAGGCCTTATTTGAAGTATGTACTGTGGTTTGGTAAAAGTACAACATTAAAAGAGCCTTGCCAGATGAGGACTGGTTTTGTGTGTGTGTGCGTGTACAGTTGCTTTTGAATATTTCAAACCTTAATTTAACAAAAAAAAGTTCTACAGGCTGTGTGTATAAGTGCCTGAGATGACATGCAGAGTGCTCTTCAGATTCCTGTGTACAGTGGCTTCAGGAAGGGGACAGGTGAATCTGCTTTTCTGAATAATTTGGATCCAATGTTGTTTGGAAACAAAAGTGGCTGGTAGCGCCACTGACTGGCTGGAGATTTTTAAAAGAGGATTTGATAAAATTAATTAATAGTAAGAATTCAGACTAATGCTGCCACTGCACATCCAACTGGTGTTTATCTGATGGAGGAAAGATCTAGAGAAGCATTAGGCCCTTTCAGAGCAAGAACTGGCTTGCCACAGGCTGCAGTCGTGTGGCTCTTTCCCCATACACTCCTTACACATCTGTCCTGTTTGGATGGAGTGTATCCATCCCTGCCCAAGACATACCACATGCATTTGAATAATGACTAGTATTGCTCATGAGGTTACTTGTTAAGGGGAGAGACATCCTAGAGGCTGCTCTTCTTGCAGGCATCCTCTTGCCTGGCGCCCACGCAGGCCAGCAACAGCTTTGTGGTAGACAACGGACTAGGACTCCTGCTTCTGCCAGCTCTCCCTCTGAGTGCAGCCTAGCTGACACCCATGCGTACTGAAGGCACGCCAGTGCTGCCTGCGGGACCGAAAACCATGCTCCTGAACACGTGAAGCGCTGGGTGCTTGCACTGATGCAATGGCCTTCTGCCTCTTTGCGCAACGTTTTTGTTTTTCCTAGTGAAAGACTTCAGCTGGCTCCTTATTGCAGGCAACTCTTCCTCCCCCACACCACTACATGAGCCCTTCCCTGCAACTCAGCAAGAGAAAAAAAGGTCTGCTGGGGCATTTGAGGGGACAGCGAATCTCATCTCTGACAGCCCTCTGGTTTATTAATTGAATCTCAGGAGCTGCCTTCAGCCTTTGAGTGATGTAGCCCAGGGTAGGTCAGATCAAAGCTGCATCTCATGCTGTAGCCTGGTTTTGTCGTGCCCAAAAGCAGATGTCTAGGGACGACGATAACAAGATGAGTACATAGCACAGTGTACTTGTGATACTTCCTCAGAAGAGCCTCTCAGCTGCCAACCACGTGCAGTTTAAGGACTTTCTGGGCCAGAGGTGTTTTTATATGTTTAGTCGCCTCTTTCATCCCTACTCACCATGTGCTTGTGCAGAACAAGTGGAATCTCCTCACAAGTCCCGTCATTTCAAAACAGTAAATTGCTGTGCTATTTAGTTTTAAAAAACAACTAGCAACTGAGCAAGAAGGGGAGGTTTTTTTTCTTTATTTCTGCTTGCTAATGAAACAACCTTACCATGTCTTAAAGCAGAGATGCAAAAGAAACTTTTCAAATTTAACTTGTGCTCTGTACAGTCCTAATTACATCTCTGTAAAGATCACTGCATTTTATAATGATACACTGAGGACAAACTGTATAGTCCCAATACTCAGATAAATCTGCAGCCCTGTGTGAATTGACTTCTGACTGATACTTCCTGTCATCATCTAACAAGATTTGTAACTTGATCCTACGTTGCATGTGTACTAAAGAATTATTTTTTATCTGTGACTTCCTCATCTATCAGTGCCCATGGATAGTCATGTTTCTTGTATGAGAGACAGGCAGATGCTTTGCTTTTGGAGCTGACTGCTGTTATCCCCCTTTTGAAAGGCAGGCCCCCAGCAGCATGGCTGCAGGCCACCTTACCCTGCCAGCTTCAGTCTGAATGGCCACAGCTTTTGGGGGAGAGGGGCAGGTCCCCCCTGACAGCCCTGACAGCTGTGCAGCCTGAGCTGGCCAGGGGGACCTGCTGGGGTGCCGGGTGGGTGCAAAGTGGGGAGTGGCAGCAGGGGAGGGATAGGGGCCGGGATGCTTCCTGGAGGAAGAGCAAGACAACAGGCTTCAGGGATGGCAGAAAGAAAGATTTTTCCTAAGGCCCTGAAAGAGGCTTTGTTAAGTTTGCTGCAACCCAGGAGGGCCTGGAAAGTTGTTGAACTGAGGGCAAGGATGAAGGGAAGCAGCAGGCCCGGGAAGGCAATGCAGGCAAGGGAAAGATCTGCTTTTACTTCTGTTCTGAATCACCCATCAAAGCTGAGACGTTGTTTTGTTTTGCTTTGCTTCCAGAAGTTCCCTTGTGCTAGTTTGGTTTTAAATGAAACCTAACTGTGTGGTTGAAAAGCACCTTTGGTATACTCACATCGAGGAAGAACTATAGGCAGTGCTGCCTCAGAGTCCTGGCTGACCATCGGTCCTGTTCCCATATAAACCAAGAAAAGCCAGAGGTGCCTGACCTCTCCAAACCTCTCCATTCCTGTTTACCTTGAATTACCTCTGTGGTGTTTCATGATGTATTCCTGCAGAAATCTCTTCCCAGGGGAGGGTTTTACCTTGATGACCGGTCTTGTGTGAATCCCACAAGTGCAGCAGTACCCTACAGGGGTTTGTGGCTGGCAGACCTCCTGGCAGAGCTGCTCTCCCCATAGACTCAAAAGCCACTGGAGGAGAGCAAAAGATAGCAACTCTTACGGCTTCAGTTCTCCCACCAGCCTTTGTGCCACTCCCTCACGCTACGCACGGCTTTTTGTATGTCTCCATTTTGTTAGTATCCTTAAGCACACAGCGGATTAAACACTGGTTATCCCCAAACTGTGGCCAACAGACCTCGGCTTCTGTCTTCAGAGGACACGGTTGAAAACCCGGAAGGTCCTGAAGAGTTTTAGCTACTCCTCTCCCTTCCAACAGGTGTGAAGTTCATCGATGCTGAGAATGCATCCTTGCAGTGCCTGCTCATCTAATAAGCAGGTCTTTCTGACACCTTTTTCCAGGAGTGTTAGGAGGGGAACCTTCACTAGCTGGAAAAAGGGTTCCTGCACCCTCTCATTACTGATGGTTTGGTCACTAAGATGAGGCAAAGAACTGCATAGATAGAGCAGTTTCAAATTGCTAAGTATCTTAGCAGGATACAGTAAGAGAAGAGTAGAAGTGAGGGGTTTAACTGCTTGACTTGATTTATAGGGGCTATGGTAAAGTTGCATTTTAAATCCTATCGAACACTAAGCCTCAGAAGTCAATGAGACAGGATTTCCCTTTGCAGAGTTGTGCTGGGTAAGCCTGCTAATCTCCAAATCCTTCAGTTGTTTCATGACGGGATGTGGTAGGCAGGTTAGCGTTACTGGCTTTTCTCCATTTCCAGATGCCTGCGCATGTTTATTTAGCTGGATAAGAAGTGAAGTGAAAGTGCTACTTTTGTGTGTAAGGGATTTGTGGGGGAATACTTACTACTGTTTTGATAGAGGGGTTAAAGGACAGGGATCCAAACTGTAAGGCTTATTTATTAAGTTAGATTTTTTTTCAGAGAGAGGGAGAGAAAAGTCCTTTAGATGGTCGAGGGAGGAAGGAGCAGGAGAAAGCACGGTTTCTGGAAGCCTCCTCATGTGCCCTAGTCTGGCTGCCAGCTTCCTTCCCTAGGCAAACGTTTCTCAGGTGAAGGCACGCTTCTGGTTTGTTGCCGATTATTCTGGTGGTCCACCAAGACCAGCTGTAAGAAACTTCCCATAGATGCTTGCAGTGCTGTGGTTGGCCATCTACCCTGTCCCAGCCACCAGTCTTCACACCAAGCAATGTGTTGTGTGAGAGCTGCTCTGTAGTAGTCCCCTGTGTGCAGGGAGCTGTGAAAAAGGTGAACCTGTGTGTCATGATGTAGAAACCTGGATGTGGGGAGTAAGGTGCCCAGAGAGTTACCATCAGGCACAAACTCAGGGTTCCCACCACAGCAGGAGCACTTTGGCAGCTTTAAATGGGGCTGCCCCTGCAGGCAGGCAACCAAGTAGGAGCAAATAGGCCAAAACCTTGCTGACCCCTGCTGCTACCCAGAAGGAGGGTTGCAGGTGTGCAGTGATAATGGTGACAAAAGGAGCGTGAGCTGGCGTGCTCAGGACCTGCAAGGAGCGCCCAGCCTGCAGACACACTCCCTTCTTCAGTTGATGCTGGTTTTAACTCAGCCCTGGTGAGGCTGCCAGATCTCTAGAATGGCTTTTCCACACAGCAGGTATGCCTTGGAGAACAGGATCGAGGTTTTAGCTGCTGGCTTCCCACGACCCATTTGGCAGGGGATGAACTACAGTGACTGCAAACACACCTCCGTGCAGCTGGGGGTGCAACCAGATCCCCTCCCGGCGCAGCCGAGGCTAGAGCCGTTGCAGTGCAGGTTAACCGGGCACCAGCCCAGGCCACTGCCAGGGCACTGCACCGTCTGCAACAGGCAGAAGGGCAGAGAGTTTCACAAGCCCCCAATAAAGCAAATTCTTTGACTGGTGTTAGGGCTTTCAGACCTAACAAGGTGCTTTGTTATAGCCCAGAACAAATTTCTAGACTGCTCTCCTTCCACCTTCCCAGTTTTCTCCCATTTGTAAAGTCCACAAGGACTCTTTCATGCTGGCAGAAAGAAGAATTACTCTGATGCGTTGCAGTAAGTTGCAATAAATTACATTGACCTTTTTTTTTTTCCTCTTTTTCTCCCCCTTCTGGTTCTCGTACAATTGATTTTGGGACCAAGCATGCAATCACAATTCACTCACAGTGTCACAGCAGGGACTGAATTACCTAAGGGAAAAGGGTTGGGTAAAAAATTATGAATTATTTGATTGTACACCAGGAGCACCCATCATTTTTCTGTCATCAGGGCTGCATCAGGCAAGAGTGAGTCTTGCCTGGGAACCATAAATCAGGTAATACCATTTGGCTTTGGTCACGGGGGCATTTCTTTCACACTTTCAGTCTACTCTTTTGAAATTATTAAATGCTTACATTTGCCCATAATTTTGTATGATTTTGTCCCTCACCCTAAGAGAGGAGTCTGTGAAGGTCCATTACAGCTTCCTTCTTCCTACGGACCTGAACTGCTTGTAGAGCCATTCAATCCTAGGCACACCAAGGAGACATGGACAGGAATTTGAGCTAAAAGAATGGGGAAAAGCGTTGTGACATTATCGTGGTCTGTCACAAGTGTGATTAATGATGGCAGGCAGGCAGAGGCAGGGGAGAGAAGGGAAGGCAGCGCAGAGGATGGAAGAGTGGCACTCATCACAGGCAGCATGGCTGGCAGCCCATGGCCAGAGGCGAGATGGGGATGGAAGGCCAGGCGAGCCCATGTACCACTGAAGATGTGAGCATCATTTCATTTTTAAGGGCAGTGAGGATGGGAGAACATAATGGCAACCATTTTCCTGTGTAAAGAGGTCACTGTGGATGGCAGCGTAAGGTATTATCCAGTTTCAGGAGGAGCACTCAGTGCGATACAACAAGCAATAAGAAAGGTTGAAAAAGGACAGGGAGGATAAAACAGAAATGCCGAAATTTCTGGAGTCAGTGTATGAGCTTTTGTGTGCCACTGGACACCACGTACCCTCCAAATGGTAGCATTTCTAGTGCTAATGATAGATATTGTCACTAGGGACTCAGTCTCAATAAACATTATCAGCTTGCTCTCTCCATCTCACTTCTTCCATTAACACTTCCATTTGCTGCAGAGGATGCCCTTGAGGTTTATGGCTGTACAGCAACAGCATTTTGGACTTCTGTCAGGGCTTGCATTTTGTTACTGGAAGCTGAAGACAAATTTTGAGATAAAATAACTAATTAAAGCCATTTTAATAAAAAATCTAAATTGAAAATAAATTTTAAAACCTTCCAGTAACCAAATAACATCAGAAATGACTATGCTAACAGAAAGTGACTATTGTCTTTTGTGCACTGACTGACTACGATCTGGGGCAAAGTCCTCTTCCCTCCCACGTCCTACAAGAGTTGGTAAGGAGAAAAGAGGGAAATCCTGGTGTATAAAACATACTGGCCAACTTCTGTTTTCAGTTGTTTTACCTCTCTGTAAATCCACACCACCGAATTAAAAGCAGTGGATTCAAACTGCCAGCAGAGCCTTGAAGCATACTCTTTGCTTCTGAACAAGAACCATGAATCATTTTCTTCCAGAATACTTCCTGCTATACAACAGAGCACCCGATTCTGAGGGTTTGCGACTGTAAGTCCCCAGTGCAGGTGTAAGTGAAACAAGACGCAGATTTAGTTATTCTGTGAACTCACGTGATAATCTTTGCCTCCCCAGCAAAGGCACGGTGTGGCTGGCATCCTGGTATCACCGACACGATCTGATGTGCATAAAGGATTTTCTGCAGTGTCAGATTATGGGATCAACAGGCTGTTGGTTTTCCTTAACCCTGTCACGCAAACATTCAATCACTGTATTACTGTGCAGCAGTTCCTAGAGAAGTTCCACAGCTTCAACTACAGAAGAAAATTAATTGGGCTAGCCATCTGCTCTCTGGATTTACTAGAAGCTTTCACAGCGCATCGGCTAAGCATCTCAGCGTGGCAAGGACCTCAGCAGAGTCAAAAGGTAGGACATCCCACAGGTGGAGATGGCAGCCCTTCCAGCTTGCTGTGAATCCAGAAAAGCTCCTTGAAAGAGAATTTCACAAGTGAAAACAAAAAAAAAACCAACACAACAAAACCCAATAAAGCCAGGCAAAAGCAGCACGTGGTTTACTTTCCCAGCTGCAGTGTGAATTCTAACAAACACAGAGCTCCTGTATGAGAGCTGAGAGCAAGGACTGGATTATGGAGTTTCCCTGGACCTGAGCAAAACAAAGCACACCAGCAAGGCTTCCGTGGAGCTCACTGGAGAGGCCAGAGAAGGAAGATAAAACGGGAGATGCGAAAGCAGAAACCAAGCAGAAGGCTTGGTGCAGACAATCCTTGTGTGAATTTGTGCTTTCCCACTTTAAAACAGGATAGGAAGAAATTTATCATCCCATCCCATTTTTATACAGGGAACACGCTGGGGAGAAGCTGTGAGAAAGGCTAGTTCTCGCATTGGCACTGGATGTTCATCTGTGTAGTTCAGCAGTCTTGAAAGTTGCTGTTGGAGGGCAAGATGGAGAGAGCAGGCATCTATTTACACTAGAGAGTTAAAAAGAGGGATGGGAACATTGGAAATAGCGCAGTGCAATCACAAAATCCTGGAAACTCTAGGTTAGACTTTGTCCTCACTCTCTGTTTTTTAGCTTTTTTTTTTATGGTGCCTAAAGAAAAATTTCAGATAAACAGATTTTTCTGGTTTATATATTTTGCTGAGAACCAAATATTTGTGTGTATGTGTACATGTGCCTGTTTCTATGAATATAAAAATGACTTACAGCAAGTTAATCTAAAGAGTGCCATCTACTGCTCATAAGAACAAGTCGCATGTGTAAGCACAGCAAAGTTGGGTGCTGGATGTGGCTTCCTGCATGAAGCTGCTTTTATGATATGAGGACTTCAGGTATCTCAGACCATTTTAGTTCCTTCTTGGCACTAACCCAAAGCTGGGAGAGCGGCTGCAGGGCCCAGCAGTCCCAGCAGCCCACAGCTCTCCTCTCAACAACATTGAAAAGGATTTTTTTTTTCATTCCCGGGTTAGTTATGAGTTTATCATCTCAAGGCAAGCTTAAACTGGCACTGATGCATCTTGTATGACTGTACACCTACACCATCCAACAGCTCAGCCATCTGAAAGCATGGACATGAGAGGGAAGACTTCAGCATTGCTGTTTGGTATGCTGCTTGAACAGCAGGCTGTAGTCAAGCAAAAAGACCATAAATTGCCTCTATGCCCCCATTATTCTTCCTTGGTCACTCACGGCTCTGAAGCTTGTCACAGGACCATTACATCTCTTCTCAAATTCTCTTGGTTGGGAAAACAGCTACTGGGGTTTCCAGAGTGTTTCACTAAAGCTGGTGCTCCCTGTCTGCAAATAACAAATTCAAACACGTATAAGTGCATCTCGTATAATATTAGTTTATATGTTAAAACACCGCAGTCTGAGTGGCCTTCTGTGGGCTGGGCTTTTTACAAAATAG
This sequence comes from Ciconia boyciana, assembly GCF_034638445.1. Taxonomy (NCBI): domain Eukaryota; kingdom Metazoa; phylum Chordata; class Aves; order Ciconiiformes; family Ciconiidae; genus Ciconia; species Ciconia boyciana. Next base: position 103,379,525 of record NC_132935.1, on the reverse strand, counting down.
TTTAAGCTGGGCACTGAGTGACTTTTCAGCTGGCCCTAGGATACCTTAAGTAGTTGTTAGGCATCTGTTGCAACTGTGATGGTACAAGATCATGAGCTACACGTGTAACATGCTCTACATCCATAAGTAGGGAGTTGCTGTCATACACCTCCAGTGAAGAGAAGGAAATCTTTGTATGCTGCCTGACGAAAATACCCCAAAGTGGGATCTGAAAATGTTCAATAGCCCCCTAACTGGAAAGCTTGGATCACTGTGTATTAAATCAGCACGTGTCCTCTGATGAAATGGCTTCTTCTGTGGGCAAAATAGACTTCATATAGTCGCTCTTAGATTAACAATTGTTGAAAACTAAACTAAACACCAGTCATATTGGAAATGTCACATGATGTTATTGAATCATTATGACTCCAGCTTTATTAACTTACGGTTCCTAAAATATCATTGTTGAAACACTGACAGTCAGACGTTGTCTTTCCTTCCGTTATTCTGTAGAACATAAATAACCACCTTACCTCAGTTCTGCCAGCCCAAGAACATGGTACTGTAAGACGGATAGTACATTTATTTGTGCTGGATAACTGGTCCGTTCAGGCCCGAATACATTGTGTGTGCAATAGGGCTGCTCCATTTTGAAAACACATCAGCCTCTCTGCTACTCTTACACGTATCAACTCCTAGAAAACCTATGAGCATCCAGATCAAAGTTTATTGAGTTGAGGAATAAACAAGACATCACGTGTGGCCTGGAGCCTCTTGTGTGTAGCAACCTTCTCCAAAGCTGCTTTTCTCTGCAAGAAGTATCTGGTTGGGGATCCAGAAAGAGCGTAAGAAGTGGTACCTGAGTGGAGCTATTAACCAGCACTAGAACTCACTAGCATGATTAGCTAGTAGCTAGAGCCAGCCTGATTTTTTCACAGATCATGAATAAATCAGATGAGATGTACATCAGAACCTTGTTGAACCTTGGTTCAACAAGGCTAAGTGCCAGGTCCTGCACTTGGGCCACAGCAACCCCATGCAACGCTACAGGCTTGGGGAAAAGTGGCTGGAAAGCTGCCCGGCAGAAAAGGACCTGGGGGTGCTGGTCGACAGCCGCCTGAATATGAGCCAGCAGCGTGCCCAGGTGGCCAAGAAAGCCAACGGCATCCTGGCTTGTATCAAAAATAGTGTGGCCAGGAGGACTAGGGAAGTGATTGTGCCCCTGTACTCGGCACTGGTGAGGCTGCACCTCGAATACTGCGTTCAGTTTTGGGCCCCTCACTACAAGAGAGACATTGAGGTGCTGGAGCGTGTCCAGAGAAGGGCAATGGAGCTGGTGAAGGGTCTAGAGCAGAAGTCTGATGAGGAGCGGCTGAGAGAACTGGGGTTGTTTAGCCTGGAGAAAAGGAGGCTGAGGGGAGACCTTATTGCTCTCTACAACTACCTGAAAGGAGGTTGTAGAGAGGTGGGGGTCGGTCTCTTCTCCCAGGTAACAAGTGATAGGATAAGAGGAAATGGCCTCAAGTTGCACCAGGGGAGGTTTAGACTGGATATTAGGAAATTTTACTTCACTGAAAGGGTTGTCAAGCATTGGAACAGGCTGCCCAGGGAAGTGGTTGAGTCGCCATCCCTGGAAGTATTTAAAAGACGTTTGGATGAGGTGCTTAGGGACACGGTGTAGTGGTGGTCGTGGTAGTGTTAGGTTTACGGTTGGACTCAATGACCTTAAAGGTCTTTTCCAACCTATACGATTCTGTGATTCTGTGATTCTGTACGAACTGCCCCATCCACCACAATAGATATTAATTCAGGAGTTAATAGTATTTCAGATACTGAGGCTAGCTACATTCCTTATTAAAGAATTGCAGAAAGGAAACCTTTTTAGAATTAGACAGCATTTGGCATTCAAAATGTTTTCCAAGCAAACAGGCTTCATTCAAAACAGCATTTCCTTGAGAAGGCTCCGTTTCCAATAAATGTTTTGAGCTTTTGTCACTGAAAGTCCCTGGAGGAAAAAAGTAGCAGAAGTCCACCATCATCTGCACAGGAACACAAAACCTCACCAGATCCAGTGTCATGCTAATGAAAACTTCTTCAGGTGCTCAGCAGGGCAGGGCTCCCTGCGCTTGTAACAACAAAGGCTGCTTCTCCACTGGGAAGCGGAGCTTCTCCAAGCAATAAGCAAACAACTTGAAGCCCATTACATTGCTCAAAAAATATAGACCATGTCTTCTCGGTGTACAGCGGATAATCATCAGGGTAATGGCCTGTGACCTTGTCATGGTGTGGAGCTGAACGTACGTGCAAGAAACCAAGCAAGAAAACTTGAAGCAAACTGAAGCAAGAAACCAAGAGAAGACATGGTCTATATTTTTTGAGCAATGTAATGGGCTTCAAGTTGTTTGCTTATTACAGCTGCTGGCTGGCCAGCCACCGGAGCATGCCAGGTTATCCTTTGGAGTAAATCAGTAACGGCCCCAGGAGGAGGATAAAAAGGAGCAAATGTAAAGTCAGGTAGGAAGGGGCATCCAAGCAGGTGAAATGGTTCGTTTTGGTCAAATGGTTGCCACTAACTGAAGTGGAATGCCAGCTAAAGACACTCTGCAAGTAGCCACCTGCAAGAAGTAGTAGTCAAGCCAGCAGATGATGGGGTGTAGATGAGATAAGAACAGGAGGAAAGTGCAGCGAGGCTTGAACATGGGCCTAAACAGAAGCTGTTCCTGCAGCTTTTCCTGTAAAATAAAACACTTCAGCATTTCAGGAACACTAAAAATCCCTCTCTAGCCTGTTTGGTCAGGGACTAGGTGGCACTGTGTACCCAAAATATGAGACATTAGTCAGATATTTCTGTATGGTTACAGGCTGAAGTGAATGGTAGGGAAAAGCTTGACAAAACAGGAGCAGCACAGGGAGAACGGGACATCTTATGGTGTGGTCGTATGTACAGGTGCCTCGTTTACAGGAAAAGATGATGAAGGACCCGCTTTCTGAGTCAAATGTCCCCATCCTGGTTTCAGACATGTTTGCAGTCCCTTGCCACCACGCTTGCCTGGTGCGTCAGGGTGGTTGTTGGTGTTGGGCAAGAGGACAGACGGACGCTTGCCTGCAGGGCCTTCCTGCTGACCCTACCCATAAGCTGCTTTTCTGCTAGAAGCATGTGGAAGCACCAACACAGCTTGTCCCCACTGACGAGCCGCCCTCCTCCTGCAACACCTGCAGGGCTGCTGGACAAACCCTGGGACTGGCAAGCAGCAGACTGCCGTGCCTCTTGTGGGGAAAGAAAATCTTTCACCAAAGCATGTGATAAGGCATGATAAAACACAGCAAACTACATTCAACTCTAAACTCCAGGGGAATTTAAGACTTTTCTAGCAGGGAGAAGGTCTTTTTTTCCCTCCTCATTAGAGCCACCTGAGGAGGTCCACTGAAGACAGACAATTCAGTTTGTCATAAAGCTGCAAGAACTTTTTGGGAAGTTGACAGTTTACAAAAACCTGGCATTTGTACACACAGAACTATGTGGAAGCTTGTGACGGAGGTTTGTTTGGGTTTTGTTTTTTTCTGTGTGCACCCATAACACCCACAATTTGAAAAGGTGAAAACAGTTCCCCCAGGATTACGCCATGATGATTCATTCTAGCAATTATCCCCTGCAGCACCAAGCATTGCTTTCTTGTTTATGGTACCTTGGCACACAGTGGTGGGAAAGCAAGTGGCAGTTTAAGCAGTGAATTCTCTACAGGCTTAACTGTGAAGTCCTGCAGCTGGTGGGAGCTGGCTTCAACAGGAGGAAAAACAGCCTGGACGGGGAGAGAAATCCTGTGCCCCTCAGATAATATCTTCTGAGGGGATCATTTGGCATTTTGTATGCACTGTTTGCAGCAGCAGAGAGCAGGCCAGAGACCATCAGCATTTATGGATGAAGTCGCCACCATGTTATCTCCTAGTCCCAAAGCATTCGATGTCTGAGTCACAGAAGGAAGCCTGCAATGGTGGGGAAGCCGAGGAGGGACCTCACAAGGAAGCGAACCATTCTCTGAACCATCTACAAATGACAGACAAACCCTTGACCACTATCCTGCACACACATTGATTGAGCTGCTGGATGCTTTATCACAACATGCACCTTTTGACTGCTTTCAGCTATCCTGAGGGAATGAAAGCTTCACTTGCTTGTTTTGGTTCTCAAAGACATCCTTCCTGTCTCCTCATTGTAGGGGCCGTTGTCTCTGACTTTGTCAGACCAATAATCCCGAGCAAATCGATGGTATAGCTGACTCTTTCTTGACTTGCCCTAATGGGCCACGGAGATGAATACACAGATTAGGTGTCTTTAGAAATGCTCCGGTCCACTGAAAATAGCATCACTGGTCTAAAACTCTCGTGTGCTGTCTTACAAATAGACAGAAATCATCACTATTGCTCCTTGACCTGAATCCATCAGACTGGTTTTCCCTGACCCAGCTGAGAGCAGGCCATTGCAAGGTGAGCAGGGCATGCTAGCCAGCTGTAGGAGAGTCCTAGTCTTTCCCTCTGTCAATGCTTTTGTGCCAGGCCACAACAAAAAATCACATAGCACTCAAAACTAGCAAGCAGGGGAGGCATTAGGGTGGAAGAGAAGGCCTGGATAAAAGGCTGATGGAAGGCATGAGGGTAGTAACCTTCAGGGGAGCCATATGGACTGGCAAGCAAACACCAAGTTTGTCAACAAAGACAGGTGATCCCAAGGCAAGTCAGAGAGTCAAGAAGATAGGTACTCAGGGATGGAAACTACAAGATGGTCACAACATACATATGATTTTTAGGAAAGGCTGGCAGACTTTCTTTTATGGTATTATTAATGTTTAGTATCATTTAATTTCCTGTAAGACTAGGTTATTTGTACTTGTAAATAATGCATAACCACCTTCATTTTTTTCATCAAGCCAAAAGGCTCTTTTCAGTTGTAAAATACTTCTGTTAAATGCTATACCCATCAGTCTGAACTTCTTCCATTGGGTAAAACATAAACAGGAACATAATCCAATCTAAGTTGCTTTTATATAATGCTTTCCTGCCAATTGCCATTTTAGATTTTTCTGAGACACCAGGGAGTTATGTTATGTTAAGCTTTAAGGGGATGAGTTCTGTTGCTCTAGAAAGCTAAATGAAAAGTAACATACATGAAAAGTAAAAATGTCCAAAGCAGTTGATATAAATTAGTGCAAGTGGAATATGAAGACTCGAGTCTTTTGGGGGCCTATGGGAAACAAAAAATGCTCCCAGCAAATGAGCAGGAGCAAATGGCAACAGCACGATGGGAAATAGTCTCTCTCTCACATCATCAATGAAGGTTTCTGAAACCATAAATCCACAAAAAAACCCTCTTCTCAGTTGATTTTCTGCTACTTCCACCTCTCCTCTTCCTACCCTTATCCTTCTTATTCTCCTTTCTACCCTTAGGGCAGTATGTGCAGACGTACCTAAGCCAGCTATTAACATAAACTCGTTAACAGTGGTAGTCAAGTCATAGGGCACATCCGCATGATGTTTTGCAGGGAGTTATGAAATCGCCCGCCCTAAACTCCCAAGCTGTCCCAACAGGAGCCGTCCCCAGCCTGGGTGGTGTCCCCAGCACGACATGAAATATTTGCAGTCTTGAGTGTGCTTGTATACAAACCACTGATGCCTGTGCTGCTGAGTCTTCGTGTTCAAGGCCACAGTCAGGTCCAGCATGTGCCCAAGCTCCTTTCCTTTCCTTTGCTTTCCTTTTTTTTTTTTCTTGTATTCATCCCTACACCTTCTAAACCACTGCTGTATTAGGAAGTTTTAAAGAAATACCAAGTTCAGCTTATCCTCCCCAGCCGTCACCTTCACTTGCAGAAAGGAATGATATCAGTATTTGCAGTGCTGCCTCAGCCCCCACCCCACCCTGCTCCCACTTCCAGCACAGGGAAGTTTGAGTTTCAAATCCATCTCACCGAGCAGGTCACCAAACACAAAATATGCTTATTATCTTTTCTCTCCAGTAATCAGAGAAACTTGGGCAAAATTAAACAGCAAGCAAGCAAATCCCCAAATACTCTACGGAATACTCTATGGAATATAAATACTCTACGGCTACGGAAAGGAGAGGTTATGTTTTATGTGCTTGGCTTGCATAGTACTACCAAGCAGCAGTCTCAGTTCAACTTTAAATGAACCTCGCTTTACCCTAGCAAGGTTGCAGAGCGAAGCAGCCGTAGTAGGTAAGAGCCACGGCAGGTGACTTGTGAGACCGATCGGAGCATTAACTAAGTGATGTGGAAATGCACCGACAGCTCCTCGCTTCCATATGTAATGGGATTTCTCAAGGGACTGGTTGAACTGGTTGCAATGGCTGCTTTACATAAGCAGAGTGGTGAGAACCAATTATGGTAATGTCAAAAATTTGTCCGAAAGTGTGGCCTTATTCTGTGTTTGACCATGTAAAAGGAGCCCCTTTTCAGTAACTGTTCTGCTCCTAGAGCATGTCCAAGCACATCTACTGCTTTTAATGGCAAGGTTAAGCTGGGCAGTAACTTTCTCCTGTGGCTCCTCAGAAAAATTGCAAGCAATTGCCCAAGTGCCAGTTCAGCCAGGGTGTGTGCAAACCTAACGCAGGGAGCAAAAGTAGAGAGGGCATAGCTGAGGGCTTATTTTGGTCCAGAGCACGGCTATTAGCAATGAAAAGCACAATAAGAATGCAGTCAGTTCAGCGTCCTTGGCCAAGTATACAGGACTGAGAGTGAGTAACACATCCTTACACATAGTGAAAGGTAAATACACATCAGCCTCAATAAAAGCATTGTAAGAATTTAATTACTATGATAATTTAGTAATTTTAGAGTGTATCAAAGCTTTACAGTCACCCCAAACTTACAGGTTGTGTTACAGGTAGCATCACCACTGGCTAGCTGACCTGGGACTCAGGGGAACATACATAGAAGTGGAAGGGATTCAAGATTAAACTCAAAGCCTGCATCTGTACAGAAACTTTTTTCTTTTTTTAATCTGTAATCTAGTTATTCTGCAATACCAAATTTCCAAAGTCTGTAAATTATTTGAAATTATGCAAGTTTAGACTGTATTTGTGCAAAGCTCATAAGATACTGTTGCCATCTCATGAACGAAATATTTTGCTGTGCTATGTGAATTTAGTCAAAAAATGAAGTATTGAGCAGTTATCATGGGTGAATGACCTTTTTGTGATTTACCACACAATAATTTAGAAACTGTAGCTCCTGTTAAATTCAATTATTTCCCCTGCAGCTTTTAACTAAGAATGGCTTTTAAAGGTGCAGTGCTTCTCTTACATTCAAATGACTTTCCCTCTGCCCTAGAAGAATTAAGAGAATTGACAGGATGGAGGTTAGGTGCTAGTTGGGGACAAAAAAAAAGCATTAAAAACATTAAAAGCAAGTAGCATAAATTACAGATGAACAGCTAATAAGCTGAAGAAAACATACCTGTTTTAGCTTTCACATATGCACCTGATCATCCCCGAATACTTTTAACCGTCTTTGGGGTGGGTTTTCTTTTTCCAGTTATACCACTAATACAGACATGTGAGATTAGCATTAAAGTTTAATTACAAGTAGTTTTTTATTATTACTGAAAGTATTAGCAACATAAATTTTCCTACTGTTGTTCATTACAAATGCCCAGCTGAATTCCTGCTTATTGCTCCAAAAGCTCTGAGCAGTCATTATGGAAACGTAGAAGCATTACTAGGAAAATAGGGACTTGGACAGGAGTGATATGTCCACTGGGTAAATCAGGATCAATTCTGTCATTAAAAGTGGTTTTATATATATATATATATAATTATATATAGTATATGATATATGATGATATAGCATTATATTATATACATTGATATAGCATTATATTACATATATTATCTATTATATATTATGTATATATTACATACTATAGATTAGCTTATATTATATTGTATGATATTATTTAGATATATGTCTCTTTTAATATTTCCTTAACAGTTGTCTATATTAGAAATATTCAGAAATGTATAGAATCTACTTTTTTCATTGTGCTTCCTGCTAAACACCCCTTCTTTTGCTGGGCCAGTCTTTCTGAGAATTCAAGTGCTTTTCTGTTCTAGCTGAATCTACTTCAGGACTTCAGGAACCACACGCACTGTCATGACAGATGCAGTGGGAGCCTTCACACACAGCTCGTCCCCTCAGTGCTTTACTGTGGGAATGGGTTGTGAGTGAAAGGGAAATAAAAGATTTTGAAGACAAGATCTAAAGCACAAAACTAACTTGCTTTCTGCTTTTCAGAAATTGCAAGGATATTGTGTCCTGATTGTATCAACTGGCTGGGAGTGCTTCTTCTCTAGTCTATTCTGTAAAGATAACTTCCATGTAAATTGTTCCTTTGGGGCTGAAAAGATGGGCTGGTGTAGAAGGAATCAGGCTGTTGTTACTGTTCAATTTGAAGAAATTTCAGAAAAGGTTGTGAACAATGTGCATCCTCTATGCAACTTTTATTTAAACTTCATACATGCTGCATGAGAGAACCCCCTGGGCAAATACCATTGTGTTTAAGCAACAATCTGATGGCTAGTTGTCTAATGTGTGGTAGGCTTAATAAGTCACATTAGCCCATGGTTAATGATAAAGAGCTACTGAAAGCAAAGAAGCAGTTGTGCAGTATTTTTACAGTAGGATTGCTAGTTTATACAGGAGGCACTCCTGGCACTTTGACTACTTCGAGCTAATCTACAGCATGCCTAATCTCCATCAATGCCCAAGCTGCGACCTGGGAGGTTCTCTCATCAGCTCAGCTTCTGCTGCTAAATTGCACAGCTGCTTATACTGTAACATCACGGAGTTGCGCAGCAGCATATTTGGGCTGAAATCCCATCAGAAGTCAAAGGGCTGTGTGTGCTGCTTGCAGGACTAGATATGCTAGGCTTGCCTAGACACACCAAATCCTGCCAGCACAGCACAACCAAGAGAGGCATTGCCACCATACATATATTCCCTAGTTAATCTGTTAAACTGGGAAGCCAGGTAAGATGCTCTCTTGCTAGATGATGTCCTAACTACAAGGAGTTGAAGAGGGCAGTGTGTGTAGTGGGTGGAGATTACACTAGAGATCTCAAAGAAAAAGTCACCATAACTCTGACATATGACCAAAGCAGAGTATTTCTCTCTATTTCCATTCTGTAAAATGGCTTAAGTATTTTGGCTAAAACTAAAATGATCTCTCTCTGTCAATGCTTATGTATGTGTATATATTGTGTTCTTGTGTGTGTCTGCATATATATATAGAACACCTACATATGTGTATATATGCATGTGTGTGAACACGTGTGCATGTGTGCACATGCATATCTAAAAATATATGTATAGAAAATTTGGACAAAGAATGGACACCTTCAGCCAATTACTTGTAAGCAGCTGATCTAACCAAAAGCAATGCACCATCTTCACAGCAATGCAAAAACCACTTTGTGGACACTGTTCTGGAGACTGCAATATTTCCATTACAGACCACCAAAACCAGCTTTTGCCTTGACAGAAGTTACAATGCAGGCAAGTCTTGCCCAGTTTAAAAAGATTACTTGGTTTCTAGTTAAGTAAAACTGAAAAGACTTCTGGTTTTCTTAGCACAGTCGAGTTTTATTTTTAAATTTGTTAGGAATATTTTAAGCAAGTACTTTGCATCAGTCCTATTGCTTCATTTAAACCAGACTACACTTAAGCTGCTGCTGATTCAATCTGTTTCTCATTACACAGCCAGCTGCATACTTAGCACAGTCCTGTGCTAAGGTAGTTGTGGGGATCGTGGCTCTGTATGCGTCTATAAACTACAGTTAAACATAGTGTGGCATGACGAAGTGACAATGAGTTGCCAACACAAGCAACAGACACCAGCAAAACGCCTCTGATGTTTCACCCAGCCCTGGATTCCTCCCAGAGAAGCTTCCTGTGGGTTTGGGAAAACTGTTTATTTCTTCCAGATGACTGTAACCAAAAAGAGATCGTCATGTATTTTGCAAACAGGGTATACTAGAAAGCCTCTATCTCATGTCAATGAAGCTAGGAAAGGTAGAAGAGGGTTGTAGAATGGCCCGTGGGTTGGATTTTCTGCTTGTCCCCTGCAGCACACATGATGAGCTGGAAACACCTGGCACTGATGCTGCTTCATTCTGAAGGCAAATATTTGCTGCGCAGAGTACTTGCAGGGGGAGCAGAAGTTCTTGCTACCTGTTGCCAGACCAACGAATTGATCCAAAGAGAGGAAAGACTTCATTATTTTTTTTATCACAGAAGAAGAAATTTGATAACATACTTCCAGGATATCCTCCTGCAATAAAATTCAAAATAAAAAAATTAAAATCTCATTTTACTCTGTACTTACCTAAGGTGGATTTAGGTACATTGAGGAGATCTGCACAGAGATTATGCTCTGAGGGAATTAAACCACAAATTCTCCTACTTTCCTCTGTGGAAGTGCATATTGCAAAATACAGATACAATATTTGCATCTGATTGACAGCTTGCTATTAGAAGAAAGAGCTGGAAGTCAGACCATGTGTGCCTCTCGCTGCCAATCGTCTTTCTATTAATCTTCTATTCTTTTGTGACATACGGACTGAAAAATACTTTGAAAAACGTTGTAATGGATAAATACACATATGTGTACATCTATGTCTCTGCGTGAAAAATACCATAGTCTTGTCCTGCATCTAGAATGGAAAATAATTGCCCTATATGTAACTTCTATATTTATTCTTTAAATATTACTGATAATTACCTTTTATTTTACACAGCATCCTAAGAAGCAATTCTTGTGTCAGGAGTGCTACTGAAAGTTGGGGTTTTTTCAATTTTACTTGAACCTGTTGTTGAGAATTCATCATTCTGGATAATCAGGAAAAAAACGCATCTTAGTTTGCATAAAATCAAAGGCAGGTTTTCCCAGACAGGAAGGTATATGAACTAATGGGGGAAAAAAAGACCTTTTATAGCTGCCTAACAGTTGTAGGGGACAGGTCTCCAGACACAAGTGACTTCAGGAGGAGACAGTGAAGGGATATCTGCGGAGCTGGTCCTGCCCACAGCCAGCAACTTTCAGAACAGAATATTCCCACTGAAGCAGCTGGTAGCTTCTTCGTCCAGGGGCTGGCTGGACACATACCTGAACTAACTAGTTCCACTTCCTAGTGTTTGTATTTTAAATTATGACTGAAATGAGATTACAAGCAAACATGAACTATGGAGACTGGAAATTTTTCCTCCCCAAACTGTGCTGCTTTAATGGAGCACTGGCTCATGATTTTTTAACAAGGTACACTTCTTACAGCATTTTAAGTGTAGTGACTGTGATTCAGTCCTATCTCCATGCCAACAGGAAGACTTTCAGTCTATTATTTTCACCAGAACGTTTCCAGTTGCTTCTCTTCCTGTGTCGGTGTCTGGAAAGTGAGACAAAGAAAGAAGATTGCTGGTACCCAGTTGTGCATCACAGAGGATCTCCACCTGGTTTAAGGTCTTGACATCAACAGCTAATGAACTTGCATGAATGCGTTCTCTTTAAAATAATGATACTGAGGATGATAGGTTTGGTTTTGTTTTAAAAGATGTCAAAATGTTATGTTCCAAAATATTTTGCTAACAGTAAAATCAATATATAAAAAGGTTTTGCATATTTTTTTTATTGATAACTGTGCAGGCACTCGTGCTATGTAAACTTAAGGAGCAGTGATTCTGGAACAAATTAACTGCAAAAATTAAAACTAATAGTTTTGTTTTCTGTTCCAAAATGCAACTAAAATATGAACATAGCAATTTCTAGAGCACCTGGAAAGAAACTTAAGGAATTGAAGGCTCTGTGATACACAGTGTGACCAGCAAGGACTTTCATTGTACTCAAACTGGGGCATGTTCTTTTAGCACCTTCTGGTGCACTCAGCATATCAAGGACTGGACTTACCTGACTTGTGTAATAGACTGGATGAATAAGCTATACTATTTGCTAGGCAAATGTATTTCAAAGTCTTTGTGTTTTAAAGATAAAAATTTATTTTTATTGGAGAGCTAAGGGGTTGTGTAGGGGAGGGGTGTTTTTCTCTTTTTGGTTTTATTTATTTTTTTTAGAAGTGAGGAGAGACATGCTTATGTCCAAAAGATCTTCCATACTGACAAGAACTGAGATGAATTATTACTTGGTGAGATAACATTATAGGTTCACTGAATTCTTTAAAAAACATTTCCATGAAAATGATAGCTGAAATTGCTTATTTAACCTGGCATTTATTTAAATTGTTTAAGCATTAATTTGTTCTCTGCTCTGTGAGTGTGTTTTCTCTTTTTTTTATTTTGGGATCGGCTTAATAGCTAGTTATAACATATGCCATTAGAATTGGGGAATTGGAAAGGCCAGTGTTAGATCTAGCGACACCTCAAGAATGAGAATCATTTTGCCAAAAAATCTGCAATACCCTCCCTCTCCCTGGGCTCTTTCACTTGAGGAGCTTCCCAGATCTAATAAAATAGATGTGTATGCCAGGTTGTTGCCTGTAATAGATCACCACTCACCTTGGATGACAGTGCAATCTCTTCTGCTTAGCCAGACTTGAACTAGAAACACTATGTGTCTGAAAAAGCTGACAGGTAGCTGGACACTGCCAAAGTCTCAAGTACTGCTGTGGGGCACAGAAGTTCAGAGACAGTCTAGATTAATGCCTGTGGGTTGTTCCACCTAATTAAAAATGGTCATTTGACTTCCCATTAGCAACTGGGGACATAGCACCATACCTGCTGTGAAGTGAAAGCAGCAGCTGGGCGAGGGCAGGGCAAGGCAGGGCAGGGGAGGGCAGGGGAGGGAAGGGAAGGGAAAAGGTTTGTTTGCAAACCTTTTAAAACATGAGCTCACTGAAATGTTAACATCTATGTGGAAACAGCCCAAGAACAGATCAATCTGGGCTTGTGTCTTGAAGAAGCCAGCTGTGGCCTTCCCAGTAAGCTGTAGCATGTCTTCGTGGGGACAAAAATGCTAATGAAAAATTGTATGAAATATGCATATACATATATACACATATAAATAAAAGCTTTAGGATCTTGGTATTTCTGTGTTAACTCTTATTTGTATTTATAACATTACTTTTATTTCTATTTTCAACATTCCAAAGAGAGGGAGCAAAACCAAACCCACAACGTCTAATACATGGACTAAATCCTGCCAAGGCTTAGAGCGGCAATCAAATTGCTCTTTTCTGAGCTGGTCCTGCTGTCATGTACTTCGCTGGAGCTGAGCGCCAGCTGGAGGAGTTCAGGTTTGATTTATCCCTTGACAGTGCAGTATTTGTCGCTGCGGTGTGAGGCCGGCAATCACAGCCTGCCTCACGTTGCCTAGGCGTGATAGCATCCCCAGCATCTGCCCTGCTTGGGATACTTGGGTCATTACAAAATACTCCTGCCAGAAAAAACAAGCACCCCAGAACAAGTATCAGGTTTCTCCTCATAGCTGATGGATCACATATGGCTTATTCTAATAATTTTCCATTACTAAATCACAGCAAATGCAGCGATCACTGTAAAAGATAAAACTAGGCCAGTATCTTGCAAGTGAATAATTCCATTTCTTTGAGCATCTTTTGTAGTATTTTCTAAGCGTTACTTGAATTGATTTAAAGTAATCCCAAGCAGTAAATTTGTTCCTCCTGCTCTACTGTGAGTCTGATTAGAAAGCTGGTTCAAATTAAGAGGACGCTATTCTGACATGTTAGTCTTTTTTTCACTCTCACCTCTTGCAATCCCAGTCCTCCAGAACAGCTTAATCAGCTCAGGCTGTACCTGCTTTTGCTGTCCACTCCATCTCTGCTACGGGCTAATGAACATGTCATCGCTGAGCAGCCAGATTACAACCTTGGAGGTGAACTGCCCTGCCTCTCACCCTCCTCCTCCTCGGGCAGGCTTCACACAGGTCCCTGCTGAACCCTGGAAAGGCGACACCTCTTCTCCTGAGACTGCAACACCAAAGGTAGGTGAGTCTTCAACAAGCCTTCCTGCTTCCATACTGGTCTCTTTCCTGCTGCTGCCACTCACCCTTACCCAGGCAGCCATCCTGCTGACGGCAGGCACCACGGCCCAAAGAGCTGCCCAGCAGCAGGAGAGCGAGAAGATTCAGCACCTGCTTTTGGCTACAGCCCAAGCCAACTACCCCACTTCTCTGGACCTCGCTTCTGCCTTTCATAAATAGACATCGTCTTTTCACCATGTTTTTGAGATCTGGGAAGGAATTTGAAGGAGTTATTGGTGCCAGTTATAGGCAATGCCAAAAGAGGTCACTGCGTATGCATAGATTTAATCTAACTTTCAGATGATATGGAACTAAACTGAAAACAGGCCCAGCCACATCCTTACTGGCCTCTGCCATGTTACTTTAGCTTCTGTAATGATACCTCTACAGGAATGCAAGCTGAAACAGAGCTTACAGTGGAGACAGCCTATGAAAATTTGGGCATGCAGCATTCAAAATTATTTGCCTGTTTGTACTTTGTAAAGCTATCCATAGTGCGACTGCACTAGATGGGATTAAAAAACCCAAGACTGACCCATGATTAATGAATAGAGTTGAAGGCTGGAAATCCCAGATTTGAATGATGGCTCTCCCAGGTTTTCTATGCAACTTGTAGCAAGCTCTTGCAGATGAACATTTCAAAACTGATTGCCTAAGCTTAGCTACTCTAATAAAGTTGGTCTGTTTGCCAGAGCCACTGAAACTGGTTTCTGCATTTAAGCTGTGCAAAGGCTGTGGGGTTCTCTGTATCTCTGAAAATCGGCCTGCTGTTTTTCTTTTAGGTTACTGAATTGAGATATAGCTGAGTACAATTAGAAATTCAGCTTTGTAAACCTTATTCTCTGTTGTTTCGATTAAATTTGCTGTGAGAAATCTTATATAGACTTATATAGGCATATGGAGCCTAAATGAATATCAAGTCTAAGTCCAGGAATAGGATTTTTTTGTGTGTGTTTAACTGTAAAATGCAGCTATGGGTATTAACCTGATTCACCAAAGGCATCAATAAGCACGTCCATTACATTTTGTGTAATGCTTATCTTCTGTTTGAGGTTCTCCAAGATCAAAGAATTTTCGATCAATTGAAACTATCCCCTGAGCCTAGCCTTCACACAAATGGTATTTTCTCTTTGTTGTGTTCCAAGGATTGTCTTTCAGTCTTTGAAGTTAATCTGAACATTTTCTGTCATGTTCTGAGTGGTATCATTCACGATACAAAGGTAAAGCTCATGGGATAAAACAGACAGAAGTAAAGGAAGTTTGGAAGGATAAGAGGCAGTAAAAAGAAAGACAGTGATAATTGGAAAAGAGAAATATGAGTGAGCAAAAATGCAGAAGACTAATACCAAATTCCATATGAGAAAGAAAATATCAGAGAGGAAATGTTTGGAAATGAAAAATATCCAGAAAATCAATGAGAAATGTCCAGCAACAGTTTTGCTGGGGTTTGTTTGGTTGGGTTTTTAAATAGGAAATGTTATTTGGCCTTTTAAAATGTTTAGGATTAAAAACTGTGAAAAAACCCCAACATTGGAGGACACGAAAAAGAAAGATTATTAAAGAAAGGTGAAAGAAAATGGAGAGAAGGGAAAAAAGAAAATATATATGGCGACTTTCGTTGCTTTTTAGTGATGGAAATGAAAGGGCTGAGGAAGTTACAAAGAAATCAGCCTTTATTTAAAAAGGGCATGATTACTACACAACTTAGGTGTAATGGCTTTTGGACTCCTCAGGTTTTCATAGCTAAAATCCTCACTACTCAATACCTATGATGATTACGATATTATAAAGTAATTGCAGCAGAATTTGTGATTACCGTGTAACAATAATCGAGCAACTTTTTTACACATATCTTAAAATGCAGAAACAGAATATTAATATTTATTAATATTGATGCAATAATAGTATATATTTATAATATTAATATTTAACATAATATTAATGCAGAAACTTAGTATTTTTCTAAGGTAAGATTATAATTTTTCAGCTTCTGTTTCAAACAAAATTCCTTCCTTGGGCATATTTAACAGCTGTGCAGATGTTACTGTTTTCTTGTCTGACTGTGCTAGACCCAGCACTAGAGACAGAGTTCATAACCAAGTGGAGAAGCCTTCAAGCTGCTTATGGAAAGGAAAAGTAGGCATAGCTTCACAGGCCAACAGTATCTATCCCGTTCTGCAGAGGAACTGCTCTTCCCGTTCCTGGCTTTGATCCCATTTCCCAGAGCTAGAATGGGGCAGGAGAGCTGCTGGGCTTGAGCAGGTTCATTGCTGGGCAAGGGCAGTGGTATTTACATCACTTCACTTCAGCAGCATGAAGGTAAGATGCTTTGTCCAAACTATTCCTCTATACTCCGTCTACATTCAACTTCTGCTGGCAGTTGTTTCCCTTAAACTCCCAGTAATTGCTGGCTAAAATAGGGGTCAGAAAACGTGGCCAGTTCACTGACAGCTGCAGAATGGAGAACATCCTCAATTCACAAAAGGAGCTGAGTCCCCCCTGCAATGCATTTCTGCATCTAGTAATCTCTGTGCAGCCTGTGGTGTTTAAGTTCATAAATATTTGCTTTGCATCAACATTTAAACATAGAGGTAGTGAGCAGATCCTGCTGCTATATTCAGTATTAAAAGGCCTGTGATTTTAAATACCAGCTCCCTGCCCATCTCTGTCCAGCTGGGAGCGTGCTACGGTTCAGGTGAGGAGACAATTATGCGTTACTTCAACATGTACCGTTCTCTGCGCTGCCTCCATCTACCAGTACATCGCTTGTTAATGAACGTAATACCTCCTCTGACTCACCGTATTTTTCCAAATGCTTTCAGTACTGAAAGTTTCTCTATTTTTTTTCCCCCGAGAGCAAATCCTGTAGAGCTAGTAAGGAAACAAGCAAGAGGGAGGGAATCAGGTCATGCAGGCTTTTGAAAAGGAATTTATCTATTTCGACTTACAAATCGAATTTCAGGTAGTATTTTTAACAACACATCCATACCTAACTTCTGTTTAAAGCAAGAGGGGCTCAGAACCTCTGTGCTTTGGGAAATCTCCTTGTGTACTTGCCTTCATCTGTAGATATAAAAAATAGGATACTTAGACTTTCAGGGCCTCTTGCAGTTTCACATACAAAAATAGTACCTCCCTACAACATGGATGCACTGTGAAGAGAATTGCACAAAATTATCACTGAAAGGTTCTTAGATTCTTTCTTGTGAGGGTCTTATAAAATAAACATAAGTGTTAACATGTCTAGTTAGTTGTAACTGGCATAGTTTTCCTGCTGTTGGTCTATTTTGGAACGTTGGTGGCTTTGATCTAACCAGCTGATTGCTTTCTGTTAAAAAACATTTTTGTAAATGTTTATAGAAATTTAGAAATTTAGAATATAGAAATTGTAAACTTTATAGAAATTCAGACTGCACCTGCTACAGGCACTATACATTTGATTGATCAATTCATTGATCTCCTCCATTGATCAATTTTTCTCTGGCACACACCCCTAAGAGAAGTCAAGTCTTTTCAATCCATCATGAGCTGCTATAAAAATTTGCTTCATATAAGTTTGCACTTTCCACTAGCGACACTCAGAGCTGAAGAGCAAAAGCAACAGCTGTAAGGAGCACACTGCAAACAAAGACTATGCTCATCATAAAGTCACAGAAGAATAATCTAACAAAGCTTCTGTGCTTTTTTTTAAAAGGATCACATTTTCAAACTTGGAGCCATAAATATTAAGCACTTCAATAAAGCACCTTCAGTGCTGAGTACCTACAGCATGCATGGAAACTTATATTTTCTCAGCACCTCTCAAATTCACTCTCCCCATAATTTGGCTGCACAAATATGGAGCAATACACCTAACCCAGCTCTGAAAAGTTCTGCTGTGCTATACAATACGTTTCCAGGTTAAAAGTGGGACATTTCAAAACCCTCCAGCTATACTGAAATAGAAGCTATGCTTGTTAAGATCTCGTTATTGAAAGATTCCTCTCCTCTTCCTCCCGCTCAACAAATCCACTATCTTTGGAAGCACAGATGCCATCTGTTCTGGGCACTACTGACTACCAATGGAGCAACACCGGTGCATTAATGAGCGCTTTGATGAAAATATCCTGATAACCAGCTTATGGGAGTGCCAGAGAGGGCAGAGCCCCAGTTCTTCCCTGTGTCCCCCCACACACATGCACATAACTCGCTGCCTAATGGCACATGTGGGCTATGCTACCTGCTGCAGCCAGAGCTCAGCACCTACCCATCATCTCCTCCCGTCCCAGCACCGCTGCATTTACAGCACAGCTTTTATTTAGCAAGAATTTAAGGAGACTTATCGCTGGTGCCTGGAATTTTGGACGGTAGAAATGTCAAGGACGGCAAACAAAAACAACAGCCAACATGTCCTTGAAGAAGATCACGCAAGCTTTCTGACCAGCCTCCCCAGTGTGAAGCAGCCAGGGCACTAGCATCTGTAATTCAGTTCCTTTGTAATGCTTTGTAAAAATGGCTGTCCAAACTTCACAGAGGAAAAACTTTAGTAGGGATCTTTAACTCCTACTTTTAATTAAATTCTCAAAGCCTTAACAAGCAGGAATGAGGCTAAGATAGGACAGTTAGAGTAATAATAACCAGTTTCACAGAGCTCCTTAAATCCATCAAAATTGAGATTGTTACAGAATGGGAATCACTTGACTTCACATGACCTTTATAAGGAAGGTGAGTATTGCTTTGAAAACAAATTTTAAAACTGATATATGAATCACTCTGTTAGAGGTTAGGATATTTTTACTGTTTATTTAATCAGAAGTAAACTGAGAACAGATCTCAGTTCTGAACTAATGGAGGCTTTAATGATGGCGATTGAGTCACTTAAAGAGCAAATTAAAATTTCTGGCTTGTTAGAGATCAGTTTAACAAATATTAACTTGTAGTTCCTCCTCACAGTGTTAGTTTCTAACTAAAAATGGTTTCATTTTGAAACTCAGAGCAATGCATAACTAAACGTCAGAAAAATAAGGTGCGAGAACGTAGGTTCACATCAGAACCTAAAAATACTTCTATGTGTACCCTCTTCATTTGGACAATAGCTTTTCTGGAAATTTCTGGAGGAGGGTGTACGCTACCGGTAAGCAAAGAACAGTAGTCTTCTGCTACTGAAAATAAATCTCAGTTGCATTACCAATATTAAATAACAGTATTCAGGATGTTTTAAATCAAATAGGAAGTTTTTCATGTCTATGCCAAAAAGCAGCAGTATTTAGCATCTCAAGCAAGCATGTTTGCACCAGCTGACCAGCTTGTGTACATAGAACCTCTTTTGTGGTGGAGCTCAGCTACAGAGATGCATCAGTTATTGTCATTTACCAACAAGGTTGATGTTAAATATTAGGCAAAAACAAGACTGTCCACGTGGAAAACTAAGTTGACTTAGCATTTTATTCATTTACATGTTCTAAAGTGTGGTAAACCTTCCAGTTTAGACAATCCATTGGACACAGGCTTTCATCTGCTTTATTTCAAGTGCTTTCTTGAACATGGCAAGGTCAAAAAAAAGCTTGAGCAGTAAGTCCAGCACACATTGTCTAGTCCATCTTGGTAATCACTAGTCACAGTTTTAGCATGTCATCTTACACGGCATGGAAACAAAAGGAACAATCAGCATCATATTTAGTGGTAAGAACAGATGAAAAATAAGATGTCTCCAGTCTAGCACCTGGTCTGTGTTCAACCGACAACTTTACAGGTTGTGAATTAACCATTCACAGTGCGTACTGTGAGGGTGTGCAATGCATCTGTGTGATTTACTGACCTTAATGTCATTAGAATTATTTTCAAATGTTTTCATAAGTTGTTCCTTAGGGATTAGTTGCCTTGGGAATCGCTTGTATTATTTAACATTATTTTCCCTACTGGCATAGCATGATCTTTACAGATAGCCTTAAATGGTCTGCATGGTGGGGGTAGTGTACTTTTTGACCATCAGAGTCTGCTACCCTGATTTAACAAAATTGCCATGATATTAAACACAAGTAATCCTTCCCAAGCATACAGCCAAACCTGTGTCAAAGGATCAAAGTTTATGCTATTTTGTGTCTTCAGCAGAAAAAATTAAGCTAGCAGGAACTAAAAACTGATCTGCATGGTGCGGAGCGGTGCATACAGTGGCATAGCACTTAACCTGGACATGGCCAGAATACTACATGTAGCTCTTGACAAATCATTTAGTTTTGTTGTCTTGCTGTATTGTATAACTGGAGTCCATGTGGTTCATACAGATAGGTGCAGTAATAATAATAATAATAATAATAATAATAATAATAATAATAATAATAATAGTTGAGTGGGAATACCTTGTTTCCAGAAATCAGTATATGATGAAAACAGAGGAAAATGAACACATTTTTGGGCTTTGGGGCTATTTTTGTGTGTTTATTTCTAAAGGGGGCAGACGTGGTTTGATAACGTCTTTAAGTAGATGGCATTCTAAACTGCCCCAGATTTTAATCAAGTTTAGTGCTATCACAATTTCTATGACAAATTTCAAGGAGCGGAGGCATTGTTTCCTGTAATTATTGTTCAAGTGTACTTATAATGGCTTTTAGGAGCACTAGGTTTTTCACATACTAATATTACTATTATTCATTTTATGCAGTCTTTTGTTTAGTGAAGAGATAAAAGTATTTGTTATCCTGCAAAGTAGGCTAATTTGCAATAATATGTAGGAGACCCACTGTAAATTGCTGAACAAAAAAGCAAACCACAATAAATAACTAAAAGCATCAGTCAGAAATAACACAATGTACTTGGTTTATTTTAGCAGCAGCAATTTTAATTCCTTCATAATTAACTTGTAAATTAGTTTCTTTTTTAAGAAAAAAAATGTACATCATCTGTTACTATCTGGGTTTAGTACCTGGCTATGAAAAAACACCAGAGAATTAAGGTAAAACTGATTACTTGCTCTACTAAGTGTAAGTCTGCCACTTTTTCCTCGTAATGTGAAGGTGTGAAGGTAGTTGTTATTAGCCAACAGAATAGGTCTCCTAGCTATAAAAATTCATTAGGTTTTCTCAGACTTCTGGGATAGGAACATTAAGGCATTCTGGCAGCGCTTTCATTATGCAAATTACTAAAACTTATCTGATCTAGACAGAAATCACACAAACTGTATTTTTTGTAATTTACTGACTATTCTTTACACTACCTCAAAATAGCAAATTAACTCAAGGTTTTGGCTGTACTAGACTTGAAGAATCTAGAGGTCAAGTATCAGAATTTAAAGTACTGGGTTCCAGCTGTAATACTTTTCAACATATAGTTTAGGAACATCCTGGTTTCTGCTGATACCAAAGAAGCACTCTTGCTACTATATTGTTCATACACAGTTCAGACCATCACTGAAGTACTTCTTTGCCAGGCCCCACAACAGTCAAGAAACTAAGCAATGGCACAGAGAAGCTGTGAGCTGCTTCCCCTAGAAACGTCTGCCCCATGCCTATCAGTGTTTAAGAGGCAGTTGGATAATGCCCTTAATAATATGCTTTAACTTTTGGTCAGCCCTGAAGTGGTCAGGCAGTTGGAATAGATGGTAGCTGTAGGTCCCTTCCAGCTGGTATCTTCTCTTTTCTCTTCTCTTCTCTTCTCTTCTCTTCTCTTCTCTTCTCTTCTCTTCTCTTCTCTTCTCTTCTCTTCTCTTCTCTTCTCTTCTCTTCTCTTCTCTTCTCTTCTCTTCTCTTCTCTTCTCTTCTCTTCTCTTCTCTTCTCTTCTCTTCTCTTCTCTTCTCTTCTCTTCTCTCTTCTCTTCTCTCTTCTCTTCTCTTCTCTTCTCTTCTCTTCTCTTCTCTTCTCTTCTCTTCTCTTCTCTTCTCTTCTCTTCTCTCTCTTCTCTTCTCTTCTCCCTTCTCTTCTCTTCTCTTCTCTTCTCTTCTCTTCTCTTCTCTTCTCTTCTCTTCTCTTCTCTTCTCTTCTCTTCTCTCTTCTCTTCTTTTCTCTTCTCTTCTCTTCTCCTCTTTTCTCTTCCTCTTCCTCTTCTCTCTCTCTTCTCTTTCTCTTCTCTTCCCTGCACTCACCATGAGTTGAATAATGATGGGGTTTTTCAGCTCCAGAAACACTTCCAAGGGCACAAATCAGAAAGCTTACAAGTGGAAACAGGATTTCATGTTATTTTATGTTATTTTATGGTCTTTTTCTGAATCTGTTTCAGAGCCGATGCTCACAAACATCAACACAACGCGCAGGTGTAGCCAGGAGCAGGCTGATGCATTCTTCAGTTCAGCTTGAAAAAAGATCCCTTGCAGTCTGGCAAAGGCACGTCACAGGGCTAGAGAAAGTAGCAGCAGGAATACAGGCCAAGCAGTGCCTGTTTCCTGAACAGTGAGAACTTGAAGAATGAGGATCAGGACCAACCGCACACAAAAGAACACGAAGAAGAAGAAACGTGTGGTACCGTGGGGCATTTTCCAAAGCAGGACACATCTCGAGGACAAGCAGCCTTTTTGCCTTCCAAAACTTGCTGCGCTGTGCTTCTCGGCCAGTGATGCATGACAAGCACTCTCGTGCCTGCCCCGCGCTTGTACTGCAGGCAGGGAGAGCTGGAAAGTGGCAGCTCCGGATGGTGCAGCAAGCCTGCAGCCCTTCCAAGCACGGGCTGTTTTGCACAAGCAAGAACCCCTGGGGAAACGGAGCCCAGGGAAGAGCAGAGCTCGCTCCCACTACAAGCTTGCAGTGGGCAAGAGAGCCCGAGGGAGCCAGGGCACAAGTGGCACCTTGGAGGTGCCAGAGCAGCAGGCAAGAACCTCGCCGAAAGGGCCCAGAGGAGCCCTGAAAAGGGGCTGTGCTCAATGCTAGAGAGGACAAGAAGCAAGCCCCGGGGACCACCCTGGGGGCCCACCCGGCAGTCTAGAAAGCTTCCTCCCCCCAGATGCGGGGCAAGAGGGCCACCTTCGTGGAGCAGGAGCAGCAGGCCCCTAGCCAAAATGTCCCAAAGAAGCCCTGGCAGGGGCCGTGGTGCTCAGTGCTGCAGAGGAAGGCAAAAAACCCCCGGGGACCAGTGCCAATCTGCCCCGGGGGAAAATTCCTTCCTGACCCCAGAGCTGGCGATCGGCTATTCCCTGAGCATGTGAGCACAACCTGCCTCCTCATCCCACAGGCTGGTCACGCCTCCCAGGAGATGCCCAAGCCCTATTCTCCCTCAACCTGGAGCCATCTCCGGGGCTTCCCAGAGTGGCCAAATGCCCCCGGCCCGATCGATCTTGGGGGCAAGAATCCTTCCCGCGCCTGGCAGGAGACCAGTGCGTGCTGCAAAGCACTGGGACCCCTGGCAACATCTCTGCATCCCATTTCTTACGGCTGCTGCCCCTGGCTCCGCAGGGGGTGAGGACAGCGAGCTCTGCAGTGCTCCTCAAGAAGGCATTCCTTTGGTCTGGCCATGGCTATCCAGGTGAAAAGGATTTCCGTCCAACAGATGAGCTTTGAAGGTGGCCCCGCTGGGAGCTGGCCTTGCAGTAGAGAACCTCCAGCAGCCTCGTCCGGCCTCCAGTCTTCCTCCCTCAGCTAAGTAATTCCACTGGCTCCTCAAGGACTTCCTCTCACATGTCTTCGGGCTGTCCCCGGGCCATCTCTGGCAGCAGGACACGGGAGGATGCTCCCTTTTATCCTGCCGTGGGGCACTGTGACTGCTGCGTTGCCGGGTGGCGTCACTGTGACATAGGGATGATGGGGCCCCCCATGTGCAGCCCCGCCCATGCGCAGCCCCGCCCACCACCCCTCCACCCGCATCCTTCGGAGGAAGGCCTTTGGGGTGCTGGCCCCAAGGCAGTCCCTGTGCCCAGGAGGCCCAGGGGGCTGTCCCTGCCCTTGGTGGCCATGCACTGGGCACAGCTGCTGGGCGTCCCTGTAAATTCATCTGTACATTCAGACTATGTAAATAAGGGCATTTATACCGTATACATTCATTTGGATGTGGGGATGCCAGAGGTGGAAGAAAGGCTTTTGGTTCCCTCTGCATGAACTTTGCAGAGACACAGAGAGCATGCAGGATTTCCTCACCATTCCTTACCAATGCACCAAGGCAGATTGGCTACTACCCTGCTTATGGGTAGTAGCCAATGACGTCGTCCTCTTGGAAAGAAGTCCCAAATCGTTTTGTGCTCTTGACCATCTTTTTCCTAGCACTTCAGTAGCTCTTCTCCTCCTTTGGCCTTCACCCTTGATACCTTTCTTGACAGAGGTGGCAGCCCTCTCAGCCTTTGTCTTGCTCCTGCTTGTCATCTTCTTCTGTAGTCTTTCCATGCCCCTAATCAACTGCTTAGTCTTTGTTTGCCTTCATCCCAGATGGAATTTGTCTTTCTTGAACCTGAGGAATGAGAAATGTCCCTAGTGGTCCAGATGAGTTTTCACCAGGGCTTTGCACAATACTTGCCTTTCCTATGGAAAGGCTTGTGGCACTTCAGAAATCTCTTTTGCGTTTGTTACAGAGGGCGTTTAGAAATTTGCTGGTGTTTATTAATGTTACTAAGTGCCTAGTTTGGGGGTTTACCTGTTGTATTACTATCATTGATCTTGAATGCAACACTTCACTGATTGCTGCTTAAGTTCATGTTGTTGACAGATCAATAAAACCCTTGGATCTCAATTTGCTTTAAACTGCATGGACTGAGCAGGTTTTCCCTGCAATACTCGGGAAAAACAAGTCACTGTCTCAGTTGTGTAGATCAGTTTAGAAAACCTCAGCTAAATATCAGTGAAGGAAAGGGCACTGTATAGAGGGTAGAGATTGAGAGATTGACAACAAATCACCCCAGCAAGTTTGTTCACATCTTTGAAATGCAGAAGGACTGTTGGTCTCTCTCCTGTAAGGCTTATTTCTTGAGTGGTCTATCAGAGGAAAAGGGAAAGCCACCAAGTTTGTTAATTGGAGATGTTGCTGTAGGCTGCCCAAGACAGCCCCAGCCGGGTTCCTGTCTGAAATGAGGACTTTCTTGTGTCTGTCTGAACAAACTGTTCTTTTAGGCAAAACACCATTATTCACATTGAAAACAACAGCAGAAAATGCTACTGCCTCTGCCCACTCCTGGTACAAAATGACCATAATCACCTCTTAGAAACAACGAGGAAAAAATAATACACACACAAGCACACACATATCTATACCTATACCTATGTATCTATCTCTATACCTGTCTCCTAGGTTAGTGCAAACAAACCCTCACATCACAGCAGTACTGGTAAGTCCAATAGAGTGCATGTGCTGAGGACACCAGTTAGAAACAGCAGAGCTGCAGCCAGGGCACAGGGAGACAAGCTGGAGGGAACTGCAGCAGCCATGCTCTTTGCAAGAGCTGTTCATAAGCAAAGGCAGGAAACAGGGGAAGCCATGAAGGGACGGCTTGTTGCTGATTCACATGATGTCCTGAGCTGGTACCGAAAGGGAAGGGTGGATTCTAGAAGTAAAGGATCAAGAAATAGTGACCTCCCTAGCCGGGAGAGGAGCTGGGCTGTGGGGGAAAGGAGGCCATGGATTGAAATCTCTTCTCTGTGTTAGAGAAGCATATTGTGTGCTCTGTAAAGGGCAATACTGACGACTTTTGCTCTGCTGGGCGAAGGACCAGTGTCCTTTGGCACTGGCTGGCATGCCCATTCATAGGCCCCAATGTCAGCCCTGTACCAATGGTCTCTTTACAGAAAGAGCAGTCTTCACAGCCTGTAACACCCCAGGAGCTGCTAGAGTACCTGTCACTGTCATAGTTACCCACAGACTCACACCGCAAATATCAAAAGCAGGGACTTGCAGAGGTTTCTGCAGCATAGGCTACATTTCAGAGAGCTTTTCAGGTACCATCTCTTTTCCTGATCACAGAAACCACCTCTTTTCTTACCATTCCTTCCAACATCTGTGTTACATTGATGCCATGCACTGATATATGCAGATAATACATTAAATTACTACAGATCATCCCCCCTGTGATTGTTACCATTCACTCTTTTTACCTGTCAAGCTGGTGAAAATTTGGGATACAAATATTTCTTTCGCCTATATTCTTCCACCAAAAAACTCTACAGCAAGACCTAAACCATAAGCTTTAAGCATATAAACTCTGATGTATCATGGCACTGAAGGAAAATCACAAGCTTGTCAGCACTTAAATACATTATGAACTATCTCCTATGATGCTCCTTATTAGACCTTCCTGCTTGGAGGAATTCTGTGTACAGTGGCTAAACCTGATACTGCCCAGAGAGAAACTAATTCCCTTACAAGAGAATGTGTCCTGTGAAGCATCTAAAAGGGATCAAAACAAGGAAAGCAAGCCTTGGAAGGTCTGAAGTTTCAGCCTGAGTAAGCATGCAGGGAGGATAAACTCTTGTTTTGAATCTGCTGAGTGTGAAAAGCTGAGCTGTGACTTGCAGGAGAAGTGTGTTCCTGTGAGACTTCTCTTCCTTGTTTTCCTCCCCTCAGGTAGAAATATTGAGAAACAATTTCACAAGTTAAGCCCAAAAATCAGTGTTCCAGTATGAAAAATGTTCATGCAAAACACCGATTTGCTTCAATATACATGTTGTGTCTGCGAACAGCTGCCTCCATATACATCATCACAAAGTATCAAACCACTGCAGAAAACAAACAAAAAAGAAGACATCTTTTACTAGGCATCAATGAAGCTTATAATTCTGCTTCATTAGGAGCAGGTTAGCTGATACTCAAAATAAAAATAATGAGAAGCATAACCAAGGTTGTCTTTCAGTCTGTAAAAACTCCTACAAAGAAAGAGCTCTAACAAGTTAAACCAGTTCTGAGTCTTGGATCTCAGGCCCAAGAGAAACCTTCAGCCCAATGAAGAAGATCATGGAAAAAGAAAAGGCAGTGGCTCAGTGAGTGATTTGCCACAGTACACAGGAGAGGCATTAGCAGAAAGAGACCATTTCTGATTGAAAGCATTTAATCTAGAAATGATTGAGAAGGAAAAAAAAATTACCACCATCTTCTTTTCATTATGATTTCCCAGAGCAGACATGTGCCTTTAGATGTGTGAAGAAATATTCTCAGTTCTGAAATTTAAAATACCTTAAAGTTGGGAACAAGGTGAAGATTTGCTCATCTTCCATCCAAAGAGACATAATTCATCTTTTCTCTGGATGGACAATGGTGGTCCACTTACAGTATTGTGATACTACGTTGCAAAAAGTCTCCACAGCCTATCTTGAGATCAGAACTATTAGAAGTGGTCAGGCAGTTGGACTAGATGATTGTTGTAGGTCCCTTCAAACTCAACTCTTCTAATGCTGGAATTCACTCTGCTGCAAACCTCTGAAGCAATCAATCATTCAGGTGACAGACACCTGGCAGAGAAGAGAAAAATCAGAAGCCTTGAGGAGAGCTACTGTCCTGTGCCATTCTTGGTGATACAGCCAGCAAGAGTGCTTGACAATATTAACATTGGCCTGTGGCTATAAAAGGAGCAGCAGATTAACCAAAGGTTACCGTATTTGTGCAGCATTCTTAGACTGCCTTTTTATTCAATATATGGATCTGGCGCTGCCTGTCTTCCACATGCAGAGGCTGGATTTCTTTGTGAAGAACAATGTGATCTCTGCAAAATGTTTTCTACCTTCCAGCAAATGTTCACAGCACAAGAAGCAGTACAGCACTGGAGTATCATCTGCCACTCATAGATTCTTTCAGGCACCTTTGAATTTGGAAGCACAGGTGATGTCTCTTCTCAGTTAGTTTATTCATGATAGACAGTGAGCCCAAGACTGATTTACTAGCAATGATGGACAATCCTGAAACTCAAATTTTCCACTCAGCAGAAAAGCTGCAGAAATTGGTAGCCTCTTCGCAGTATGTTCAAATACTGTACACAACCATATAACCCTTTCCCAAACACTTTGTTTTATATTTCCAATATCTTAGCTTGCAACCCCCCTAAGAAGGAACATTAAGGGCAAAAACACACCTGCTGCCTCTGGCTAGTTCAAGCAACTAGAGATTGCTTGAGAAATTCTCAGAGCTGGGGAGCGAAGTGTGCTCAGCTCAAAAGCAGGAATAAAGCCTTAAAATGGGGAACCATCACTTACGAGCCTAGCCAAAGATTCTTGACCAAAACATTGAGGAAAATGGATCTGCCAGAAAAAGCAAGAGATGTTCAATACAGCCATGCAACCTTTATCAAATACAAGTATTAGTACTGTAATACAGTATCATACAGGAACAGCTAGGGATTACTAGCAGTGATGGTATTGCTTCCTTAAGTCGATGCTGTCAAAGTGACTAATAACTGGCAGATTTGATGCCACTCATTAAGACCAACAAACCAGCACAGAAGTAGCTGATACCACTTAAGCACTTAATCTGTTTTGCTTTGTTTTGAGACGCTCTATCAGACATTAGGCACGGTAACTGAAAAACACAAGAGGAGGATATTTTGTGATTCTGGAGAGGTAATGCATATGAATAATAAAGATTACAGCCAGTGTGTATTCCTTGTGTCAGCCTTCATAACACTGCTTTCTCTTAGCACTCACGACAATCCTTGCTGGTTTTGGCAAATGTATTAGCTGAAAAAAAAGACAGCTGAAAAAAAAGATTACTAAGCTGTAGCTTAGTAATCTCAAACTATTAGCAAATTTGAACCCACAGGCAGGAGGTCCCACTTCCCATCTGAATGGCATAATAGCTCCCCATTCTTTTTCACTTCTCCAAAGTACAGTAAGGCTCATGCTAGTACAACCAAAGCCTAGTGCTAGATGGGAAGAACATTCTCCTGCTAAGTGAGGCAAATTTATAGATCCCCTTAGAGAAAGAAAAAAATGAGGACAATGCTCTCACTCTGACAGGAAAAAAAACAGAACTCAGTTTCTAGCTGTTGTGGTTTAACCCCAGTCGGCAACTTAGCACCACACAGCTGGTCGCTCACCCTCCCCTCCCCCCCCCCCGCTTGGATGGGGGAGAGAATCGGGAAAAAAGTAAAACCTGTGGGTTGAGACAGTTTAACAGGACAGCAGATGAAGAGGAGATAATAATAATAGTAATAATAATAATAATAATAATAATGATAAAAGAATGTACAAAACGAGCGATGCACAATGCAATTGCTCACCACCTGCTGACTGATGCCCAGCCCGTCCCCAAGCAGCGATTGCTGCTCTCCGGCCAACTCCCCGAGTTTATATACTGAGCATGGCGTCATATGGTATGGAATAGCCCTTTGGCCAGTTTGGGTCAGCTGTCGTGGCTGTGCCCCCTCCCAGCTTCTTGTGCACCTGGCAGAGTATGGGAAGCTGAAAAGTTCTTGACTTAGTATAAGCACTACTTAGCAACAACTAAAACATCAGTGTGTTATCAACATTATTCTCATACTAAATCCAAAACACAGCACTATACCAGCTACTAGGAAGAAAATTAACTCTATCCCAGCCGAAACCAGGACACTAGTACTTGTAGACAAACATTCCTTTCAGGTTAAATGAAATGCTTTGTGTCAAACAAACTGAAAATTTAGGAGGGGAAGGGGGATAGAAAAGGGAAGGAAAGAAGAACATAGAGACTTCTTTCAGCTGGAAAAAAACTGTGAAAATTTGCATCTGCCATGATCTGTAACAATTTCTGAAAACAATTATCCACACAGACCTTCTCCCAGAAAAGAAAATTACTAGTAAGAATTTCATCAGAAAGAGGTAATTCAAAGCATTCTGCCTTGAATTGGTCAATGCCAGACTCAATACTCAAATACTCAACCCCTCATAGGGCCAAGAGAGAATAAGACTTCTGAGAAAGCAGTTTGGTTAGCTCATGGGCAAAACTTTGTCCTGTTTCACAGGGAATAGAGAACCGTTTTCATTGGCTTCTAGTGGTAATAGTTTTCATTGGCTTTTAGTGGTAAGTTTGATAACACCAGATACAAAAAAAGCTTAGAAATATCTTTTTAAGGACCAAAACAGTAGCAAAACATTTTAAGCTGCTTCGTGGAGGTAGAAGAATATAATTGTGATAATCCAGTTTACAAGAATGTATGAGATGCATAGAAAATCTCTTCTGGCACACACTCTTGATACACAAAATGACTGAAAGTTGGCCTCTGAATCTCACAGATATTTGGAAACAGTATCTGCCATTGAGACTTGAGGATGTATGATTTAGTACCCAGTATTCTGGCTATGAAGAAAGACATAAAACCCCATGCATTAAGGGGTCCTTATCGCTGTGTAAATGCAGAGTATCCAGAAAACTCTGTGCCTCTTTACCAGGTTGCAAGATAAATTTCAAACATGTTGTTCTCACTTGTAGCAAGAAAAAATCTTTACTCAAGCATGCACCTAACATATATCACACAACCTCCCTAGAAGTTTGACTGATGACCTTTTGCTGAACCTCATTATTTTCACTCAGGCATTCTCACTTACACTTTGGAATGGATTTTTATGTGTGTGAGGTACACAACGCATATACAGACACTTCAGTTTAAATCCATTGTATTCACGTACAGCTTGCTTCCCAATACAAAAAATTCCAGAGCGGAGGGCACCTCTCAGCTATAGCCATACCTTGCAAAAATATTACCTGTGAAATTTTGGCTTTCAGGCTCCAAAAAAAGGATTTGAGAGTAAGTCTAATAGCATTTGGCTCTATCAAATTTCTGAGGAGCCTTCATCAGTTCTCAAGGAAGAAGGACAGTGAAGAAAGTGTGCTGCGCTCACCAGGACTGGTTGGAAACAAGTGCAAAACAGGCTTCCAGACATCCACCCTTCCTCGTGGCAGATTCAGGTGTGTGAGCCAGAGTTGTTGGTGCTGCCTGCCCCTGTGCAGAACTAAAATCACTTTTGGACTATGGGAATTCTTTACCTAGGGGTCCGAGTATTTCAGTTACACCACTGACAGGGTCTCCCAGTCAGGCATGTGATAACCTCCACCCTGGCGCTCCAGGAGTTCCTTTCCACAAAGAAGGAAAATATCGTAACACACTGGCATCAAATTTGATGAAAACCCATAGGCTTAAAAGCAGATGCTAGCAGGCCCACCTTCACACCATCAAATCCCTATCAGGCTGCATCTATCCAGCACATTGTTGCAGAAAAAAACCCAAAACAAACCCCTAACTGAGTTTAGGACACACCACTCAAAATTTTTTGCCTGTTTTCTGGGAGATTTATCAGGCTAAGGAGGAGAGTTGCAGTCCCCTACCCACTAGCACTGCCAAGTGTGATGAGAATGCTCTGGTCGCACATCTCCAACTCACATGCACAGCAAAGTCTGTGCCATCAGCTTAGCACTAAGTCTGCTCTCGAGTGACTTTTTCAGACTGGGAGCTTGCTAAATCTCCTCCTTCCCTTCTCCACCTAGCTTGTATATACTGATAACCTCTTTCAAATTTAGCAGATCCCATTTAACATTCATTTTAGTTTCAGAGGCCTTCCCCTCAGAGTACCATTTTCCCAGATCTTTCAAAGCCCAGTTCATTAGTTAAAGCTGTACATATCTGGTGATTTTCTGTATCTAGATGTATTCTGAAGGCCAAATTATCCATTAATAACTTATTTTTGCAGCTCTATTATATTACTGCCCCAAACAAATCATATTAACATTTTCTCAATCCCCACAGCATCCAAAGAATTTTCCTGGCAGAAAGTAAATAGTGATCTCCCTTCATCGCTTTCACTGACCGCTTGCATACTTATAAATAAGAAGCATTGGACTAAGTAACCTAGATTAAAATAACAATGTCCTCATACCTTTAGGAACAGTCAGATGCGCAAATCAGACTTCTACTTCATATATAAATTCGTTAAACACATTGAGGACTGAAAACACTTGGTAGTTACATTTTGTAATGTAACTTTAAAACTCTGCTATAATTCATCAAATAAATGTATTGGTTAGTGAAAAGCACATGGACCAGTGTAAGTATAACTCCTGTACTTTAACAGAAGTTGTAGTGCAAAATTTTGTTATCTAGAATAGTTTTGGAAGAGGTCTTTGAGTGAGACTTTCAGAAGTCATTCTCATTTTGTGAGCCCACTGAGCGTAACTGAAGGAGTTCAAAATACTAAGTACTTTACCACTGATTAAAAAGTATGAATACGCTCGGGAATCTCCATAGCATAGCCTTTACACTTTAGGACAGATAAAAGTCCAGCGGTGACCTCTCTGCTGTTATCTGTCCTCTCATCATATATTCTCTATGAACAGTAGTAACAATCTCGGCGTCTCGGAGAATTTTGCATCCAGGCTAGCTACTGTCATACAGGAATTTTCTTTATCTAGTTCTTCAAAACTATTATTTGCAAGCTGGAGTCTAATAGAGTGGTGTGGTTTGTTTTTTGCGTTTTTTTCCTTTTGGGCCAGTATCATAATCAAAGAAATATTTGTTTATATTCAAGCTGGCTGTATTTTATAGAAGACATCATCATGTGGTGTGTTTGACCGCATTCACTACTTTTGCATATCTGACAGAGTCAGTAAATTCCAAAAAGCAGATATGTCATGTTTCTTGGTTAAACACTTTTGCAATATTGCTTCTTTCTGTTTTTTTTTTTTGTTTTGCCAGCCTGAGTCACTGGTGCACTGGCAGCACAACAGAACTCATATTTGATAAGAACGTGGCAAAAAATCTGGTTATCATCTACCTTTAGCATGTCCTCCTGCCTGTATTGAGGGGGTGATACAATTACTGTTTTCAGATAATCACCGTAGATATAACTAGCAGGGAAGTATCCCTCTCCATCCGTCCAGCCTCCTGACAGTGCTAATAAACTAGCAGCCACTGCACCTCTGTGTCTTTGAATGACTCAGGCTTTTCCTCTTTGCCAATGGAGCGTCCTACTCGCATCGACAGCAAACATTGTAATGATAACTTTCTTGCTTGATGTGTGCTGATTCATTGCTGATGCAACAAGTGCGAAACCTGCAAGTTACTTTCAAAACAGGCCCCTCTCGGCAGCACTGCAAACTCACTTCAGTAAAAACAGAGTGGATTTCTCTCATGAAGTTTGTCCTTGAAATTTTGGCTGCCTCAATCTCTAGGGGAAGCTTCTCTCCTTTCATGTGAAGCACACCAATTCCATTGGACAATTTAAAATGCGTTAGCCATCCTGCTATGAGTAATTTGGTAATATTTATTTTGGCATTCAATTCCCTTTTCTCTCTGTGACTACTTATCCTGATACTGGAATTCTTTCAATGGATGTATGAATGCAGTGGTGTTATGCATAACACCATGTACCATGTCTAAATTGTCTAGTGAGGATTTTTTCATGGCCTACCTTTTCAGAGTGCCAACCGAGCTACCGCCATAATGAATAAAATCAGAGAACTGTGCCTTGCCTTTTTTAAAGTGTACGCAAATCATAATACAACCCTAGGGAAAAAAAAAAGAAACAAACATTCAACACTCCAAACTGTCAGATCTCAAGCTGGTACTGCAGTTGATCACAAAAGCAAAAAACCACAGTCTAGTGCAGGATGGTGCTAATTCAGACCTTCCTTCTCCCCATATTTTCTTCCTTTCCTGTCATTTCTCTTCCACTTTCCTTGCTTACCCATGGCTCTATTATCCCCTTGGTTTAGGATTTTAAAACAATGATGGCTTTACCTCTGTATAAATACAGCTGCTGTAAAATACAGCATACTTTCCAAGACTGAAAAATCAGTCCTTATTTTTTATGATCAGTCTACCCTCCTTTGGATTTGGTTTGTCTCCCACGGACTATTTTGTTTGCCCTCACTCTCCCCAGTCTTTAACAAACCATGCAGAACTGGCCATGCTGATGCAGCATCCAGCATGACTAACACAAACTCTCCTCTAGTACAACTCACATATGTTAGCAAGCCAGAAATTTAGTCATGCTTAGGAGTGGTATTTGCAAAGTATGTCTACATGGGCAAAATTAATATAAGCGTTGTGATGCCACCCAGCCGACTTAGACAGTGTCCCTGCTCCATATTAAACCAGTTCCTCAGACAGTGTTTCTGAGGTGCTTAGCCAGCACTGTTTCATTAGAAGAGCTGTGTCAATGACTTTGCTTGTGTCCACTTCAGTAGGCCGTGCCATAGTAAGGCGTTATTATACAGGGAAATAATTTTTCAAGCACTTAGGTGACTAAGGACCATTAGCTTTGAGAAGGCCAATTTTCAAAAATGGTGTACAGCTGGTGGAGCCAGCATGCAAGTGAAGCATTTTGCAGAGCAATCTTCTGTTTCTTTCTATTGCTTCCCTGTTTCTCTTTCCTTTCCTACAAAGCTACTGAATTTTCTGGGTTGAACTCTTTATACTAATGTAAAGGATAATAACTTTTTATGACTTCGTTTGAGTTGCTTTAAATGTCTCCTGGTAAAATTCAGACCAGAATCTGACTTCATCTTGGCAGGGAAAATCTGCATGGTTTGTGAGAGTACAGTGCAGAGAACCTTGGCACAGCACAATACCAAGGATACACAAACCCTATTCTTTTCCTTTGCAGCACAGCTCCAGGAATGTAATTCCACAGTCCTCAGGAATAAATAAGACAGGACTGACTCCAAAAATTCACTTTTCCGAAACCCGTCTAAATTACAGTATGATTTTTCATCACCCATTTCATATTGTTAAAAAGAAAAATTAACCACCCCACTTGCAATCGACATAAAGGCAATGCAAATATGCTAGGAAGTTTATATTTTATCATCATAAATTAAAGTTACCTACACTAGGTATTTTTGCTCAAATTTGTTCATAGATTGCAAACAGGTTCACGTAACTACTTATCCCTAAATCAGTCCGATAAAATAACTTCACACATCTTCCAACCAGCTCACAGCTGAACAATAAAACTTCCTTTCTTTCAATTTCTACCCTGTTTTCTTTGCAATGTTTTTTTCCAAGCTGTTTTCTTATTAATCTGAAATTCACAATTACAGAAAGATTTCTAACTATGTTGTTATGACAGCTGCACTTTAATCACCATCAAAGTTTTCAATGCAGTGATCACCTCGAGGTAATGACTCTTGATGTGAATAATTCAGAGGAGAGCCTCGCAGCTTGGTTTAACCCTTGCTCGACAAGGACAAGCTGTTAATGCACAGCTGCACCATCCGCTCGGGCTCCGAGACTGGGTACGGTACAGCTCAGTACGCCCGGGACACGCTAGGAACCCGTGTTTCTCATAAATATGGATGGAGGAAAGCCTTATCACGTCTAATGGTGTCATCCTGAAACACATCGACAGCTCTTCCAGCACCGGCCTGAATTTCGAGGGGGTCGGAGCGATAACCTCTGGGGCAGGGCAGGGGCTGGGCGGCCGAGGAGATGGCGCTCGGCCGGCCACCGCCCGCGCCACCGACCTCCCGCCCCCGACTGGCTCATGCCGGCGGGCAGGCTCCGCCAAGGCGCCGAGCCCCCCAGCCCCGCTGGCCCCTGCCGGGAGCCGGCGCCCAAGCCCTTCGGTAGCCCCAGCGCGGCTGCGCCAGGCCCCGACCTGCCCCAGCCCTTCTTCTGGAGGGAGGAGGGAGGGAGCGGCCGAGCTCAGGTCACCCCGAGCTCTCCCGGCCCAGCCGGCGGTGCGGGCGGGGAGAGGCCCCGCGACGCTGCCGCCCCGGCCCCCTCCCTCCGCAGCGCCCCTCGCCCGCCTTCAAGGGAGGGCAGGGAGCGGGCGGTCCCTCTCGGCGCGGGCAGCCGCGGGCCTGGGCCTGCACCCGCCGCGCCTCCACGCGGGCTGTGGGGCCTCCCCGCGCCGTGGGCCGGGGCGGGGCGGGCGGTGAGGGGCGGTGCCTTCGCGCTCTCCGGGCCGCGCCGGGGGGAGGCGGCAGCAGATCCGGGCCTGGCGGAGGCGGAAGGGGCGGGCGGACGCGGCCTGACTCTGCGGGACGCGCGATGCTGGTGAGTGCGGGGAGGCCGCGGCGTTGTGTCGCAGCGGGGCCGGGCCGGGCCGGGGAGGAGAGGAGAGGAGGCGAGGCGAGGCGGCCCCGTCGGGCCGAGGCCGCGCGGGCCTGGCGGAGCGGGGCTCGGCACTGAGTCACGCCGCGGGGAGCCGGAGCGGGGGAAGGGGAGGCCGGGCCCGGCCTGCCCGCCCGCCCGCCTTTCTTCTCCCGGGCGCGCACCTGGCTCTGGAGCGAGGGAGGTGGCGGGAGCTGTTGTCCGGCCCGCTCGCAGATCCGGCCCCAGGAGCCGTGGGCCGGGTCGGAGCGGGGAGGCCGCTAACTGCGCACTCAAAATGCATCGCCCCCCTTGGGGTGCCGGAGCCCGCCCCGCCGGCTGCCCGGTTGCCCCGGCCCCGCCGGATCTGCCCGCCGGCCGGCCTGCCCCCTTCCTCCCTTCCCGGCCCGGCCCTCCCTTCCGCCTCCCTGCCCTCCCCCGTGACCGCGGCCCCCGCATGGCCGGGGCCGCCTCCGTAGCTGCCCCTGCTTTTCCCTCCCACTCCGCGGGCTCTTAGACCCCGGCCCCTCGGGCCCGTCCTCCCGCGCCCCCGCTCAGCCCCCCGGCCTCAGGACTGCCCACCCCAGCCGTGCCAGGCACTGCTCGTCCCAGGCCTCTGCTCTCCTCTCCCCATGAGCTTTTGTCCATAACCTCACTGGGCACTGTTTTTGGGTGTTCACCTGCTATCTTTCCTCCCTGTCCTTCCCCATGCTGCCTCCTTTCACTCTCCTGTATCCTTGCCATCCCCAGAGCCCTAGTGACACGCAGGTCTGTCTGGGGGCTGTGTTGTTGTACCTAGAGAAATTCCCCCGTGTCCCCAGTACCATCGTGGCTGCTGGGGGATGTTTCCTACAGCTTGTCCTTGTCACCTTCTCCAAGTTTCTCTCACTGTCAAGGACTGTGCACCAGGCTTTCCCTTGTTGCCCCCTACTGTTGTGGCCTTACCAGAGAAGGTGCCCCCTGTAACCTTTTATCTGTCTGTTTGTGCATTTATTGCCTCCATCCAGATGACTAGTCCTGCAGTTTTTTGTTGTTGCAAATAATCACCTCATTTGTTTCCCAGTAACTTTGCCACTGAAAGCTAACTGTGTCCTTACTGGGATCCTTTTCCCATCCTTCTTATTTCCTCTTCAAGTTATATTCTATCACCATCATTATCCCCCTATTACCTTTCCCCTTTCAGTTTTCTTCCTCCCAGTAACTATTTCCTTCCCCGTGCTTTTTTGCCCTTCTGATCTTATTTTCCTGTCATTAAAACCTTCCTTGTGATCTCACCTAATACTCTTTCCTTTCCACATACTCCTTTCCTTTGTAGACTCACATGCAGTCTCCCCCACTTTGCATTTAAGTTCTCCAGCTGTGCCTTTGAGGAGAAAGGAATTTAACCCTAGGTTATCTGTATACTTGTCAGTCAGCACTAAGAGGACACAGATTACTTACTTGTTTTACCTTATTTTGTTTTGTTACTGACTTCCTCAACAGCCTTTCCCCCAGTATATATGTTCATATATAATCATATACCTTCCCACTAATATACTCACATACCCTGATACTAGTCTCGGGAAAAAAAAGTCTATCTTGGAAATCCTTTTGGCAGGACTAGGATGCATGGTCCATGGGGACCAGAAATACCTAGTGGCCATGTAACTTAAATTAGGCCAACTATTGTTTGTAATACCATATTGTTAATTGCTACCTAGTTGATGTAGAGTGTGTTTGGAGTGTCTCTTTGGAGAAGTAGTAAGATACTTCATAGGTACTGTGGTACATCGTTTTTACTCCAAAGATGCTCACAGTGAACTGCTGCAATGTTGTGTATTGATGTCTGTGTTGCATTGACACTTTGCGTCTCTGCTGGTGACTCTACTAGAAAGAAGTCTTTTCCCCCTGCTTTGTGACTTCTCTTGTTTCTCAGTATTTGTCACCCAACTTCTTATTTTACATCTTTCTTAGTTGCTTTGGTTCTTAAGATTGGTTACATTTCCCAATCATATCATCGCCGTGTATTTGAGGTGCGCTTGAAACACTGGACGTAGTTGTCCCA
Organism: Ciconia boyciana; assembly: GCF_034638445.1. NCBI lineage: Eukaryota > Metazoa > Chordata > Aves > Ciconiiformes > Ciconiidae > Ciconia > Ciconia boyciana. The sequence continues at coordinate 103,341,575 of NC_132935.1, read as the reverse complement.
TGGAGGTGTGGGGAACACATTCTATCTTGGGAGTAATTTATACACCTAACTCTAGAAACCAGGTTCAGTGGCTAGCGTTAACAGATTCTTATTTTCTCAGCTGAGTACACGCAGATCCTAGTAACTCAACAACAGCTTGGAGCAACTGAAGTGGGCTTCTGATCTGAATTAGTTCTCTGGAGGAAACTTCTTCCATTGCCTATCCAGGGATCATGTAGAGAAAAGTTTCTTAGTTTAGGCACCTAAATTATGCATATGCACCCCGCTCCTCGGCTGACACAACAGTTGTACTGGTTTAACTAAATGATTTTTCTTCCACTTTAGCCCTTTTTGCACTGGTTTGAACTTGCCTTATAACTTGGGCCTGTTGCTTGGACTGTCGGCGTGAGAAAATTGCATTGCTTTAATTTAAATCATATAAATTAATTCAAGCTAAACTGATGCACCCCCTTATTTGGATACTGATTTGGAGGTGGCTTTTTTGAATTTAGCTTGTTCTTAGTGTTGGTGTAAGGTCTTGCATTCTAGCTGTATTGTTATGAAAACAATACTGAGTCCTTCGAGAAAGTTATCTCAGATATTCAGCTTAAAAAGTGTTTTCTTACAATTTATGCATTAAGATCTCTGAGTACTGCTTTTCATCTGTTGCGTTTTTCAAGTAGTGCCTAGTTTTGTGTAGTCAAAATTATTTCAGTAAGGCCCAGCTTAATGGTGAGTCACATCCTGGGTGTCAGTGGTTGCATGAATTGAGTATACCTGAAGTCTTCTCTCTTGGCATTGAAGTTTGTTGTTTTTTTGGTTTTTTGTTTTTTTTTTTTAAATTCTTAGTGGATGAAACAGCTTTAAAGATGTCCCACTTGCACTTAAACCACTCTCAACATCAAAAATATGTATCATGAATGTGAAGTGAGGGGATTGTCCTAGTAAGAGTTTGTCAGGGTATTACAGGTGGATACCAATGTCACTTTTCAACCAGGATTTTCTAATTTGCCAAGGGCAGAATGAGATTAAAGTGTAAGGTGGCTGAATCGGTGCTGCTGTTTAACAGCATGGCCATGCTGTTGTACTTCCCGTGCTGTCCAACAGGGTCTGTCCACGTCAGGAGGAAAACAGGGTCCCGCTTGGATGGGCATGCCAGGAGGACATGCACAGGCAGTCCCAGCAGCCTGCGGGTCGGTACAGTCTTCCTACTGCACAGAGCTCAGAGGAGAGAAGAGTGTGGAAAGCTTGGTCTTGGAAGTTCTGCATGTGCTTTAGGAATGCATGAACTTGCTTTAAACTGACTACTTAGGTGCTAGCATTGTTTTTTGGCAAGAGTAAACTCATAAAAACTTCTAAATTACTTTATTTTTCAAGATAATCTTCGGGTAAAGAAATGGTTGTTGGAACCAACATTTAGAGACCTAGGTAAAAGTTGTAACCTACATAGGGTGCAAACTTAAACTACTGTTTTTTTAATTTCTTATGGAGACCATTGAGTTTCCCTTACTTGTTAAAGGAGAATTTTCAGTAAGGAATGGGCAAGAAAATGTAATGGTTGGAAAATTATAGAAAGCTGTTGAGCTGGTCTACATAAGTAACTTGTTATTTTATTATGAGTTGTAGGTTTATCAGTGGAAGAACAACTACAGATTGACTATTAATGGTTCTACAACAACGCAGTTCAGACCTGTTACCAACATGACTAAATGACTTGGTAATAAAATTGTCCTGAGCTGATGTGCCCTTCTGTGGTGCTGTAACTTGTAGCCTTTAACATAACTACAGAGGTGGAACATTGTCACATTTAAACACTCGTTGCATTATCCAGCACGAGTAGTTATATGAGGTTTGATCAGGGAATGGTTGCAGTACAGCTGCTGGGAAAAGCACAGTTCTAGGAAATAATGCATGTCCCAGTGGGGGACAATTTTCTTTTTACCTACAGAACCTCTGATGCCACAGTGGTGAACTGCGTCATGTTGCTACCTCACCTCCTCTTATAAATGATACAGGTCAAAATCAAGTATATTTTTTTTTTTAATAAACCAAACATTTATTACATTCCACTGTATTTAATGTAATGTTTTTTCAAATCCCTCTTCATCTGTGAACCTTGAAAAAATGAATGAAGGCTACTGTAAAAACAGGAAAATATTAATTCCATTTTGCACTTCAGGAAACTGGTATAGAGTCATATATAAATTTTTGCCAGAGTTGGGATCTCTTGTACTTTATCCTCAAGATTGCCATACCTTCTTTGCCAATTGTATCCCCAACTTGTAAAAAGAAACTTGACCAACAGGTCAAAGGAGGTGATTCTCACCCTCTAATCTGCTCTTGTGAGATCCCACCTGGAGCACTGCATCCAGCTCTGGGGTCCCCAGCACAAGACAGACATGGACCTGCTAGAGCAGGTCCAGAGGAGGGCCATGGCAATGGTCAGCGAGCACCTCTCCTATGAAGAAAGGCTGAGGGAGTTGGGATTGTTCAGCCTGCAGAAGAGAAGGCTTCACGGAGACCTTATTGTGGCCTTTCAATATATAAAGGGGGCTTATGAGAAAGATGGAGAGAGACTTTTTACCAAGGCTTGTGGTGACAGGACAAGGGGCAACGGTTTTAAACTGACAGAGGATAGATTTAGATTGGACATGAGGAAGAAATTTTTTGCGATAAGAATGGTGAAACACTGGACCACGTTGCCCAGAGAAGTTGTGGATGCTCTATCATTGGAAGTGTTCAAGGTCAGTTTGGATGGGGCTTTAAGCAACCTGATCTAGTGAAAGATGTCCCTGCCCATGGCAGGGGGGTTGGATGAGATGATCTTTAAAGGTCCCTTCAAGCCCGAACTGTTCTATGATTCTTGAATAAACAGTATAGCTTTGATGTGATGTTCTTTGAAAAACTCAGGAAAAATTAATGTCATCTCCTTTCCTTCCCCTTTTGATTATTCTGGTTTTGGAGTCAGAAGGTTTCACTGCTATAGCTTGATGTAGCCGGTATGAAGCATTGCTTGACAACAGTACTAAGAGTAAAGGATAAAATACATGTTCTTTGAGGTCTCTGTAGTTATGCACTAGATTCGAATATCAGTTCAGTACAGTTGACTTCTGTTTTTCTTTAAATTAGAAGTACCTAAAGGTGATATAAAATGCTCCTTGTCTGTGAGTTTCATTAGATTTGCTCTAGTTAATGTTGCTGTATGTCTCAAACTTGGTGTTGCTGTGAAGGAGAAATGGAAACTTTTTATTCACACATAGGTTGGTGAGGATCATGACTGAAAGTTTTTGCAGTGTGGGCAGCTTCTGACACTGCTCTGGTAATGTACTGATCTTTTGAAGACATGGATGTGCTTCTCCTCTCCCGTTTTCATGGAGGTACTGGTGGTTTTGCTACTGGGACCCAGATGTATTCGATTCATTAATATACAAGGTAGACAAAAGTTAATTTTTTAAACTTTAAAGCAGGGAGCTACAAGAATTTGAGTTATTAGGAATGCGAGTTCAGCCATAGCTGAACTCGGAAACTTCTTGTTTGTATTTTTAACTTGCATCTGATGTAACTTGGCTTTTTGTTGCTCTGTTTGTTTAAGGTTGGACAATATCTTAATGTGGATTAGAGTTCAGAAGTCAGGCTGCTGGTGTGACCTTAGTTCACCCTGATTTGCTCTGTAATTTAAACTTATTGTAATATGTAAATTTGCAAGCTCCTCTAGTCTCAGAGCAGTGGAGACTGTCATCTGGAAGTTTACCTGAGGTTTGGAGGACTGAATTCAGGGGAAAAAAGAGGGTTATAGGATATAGTTCTTGTTTTGTTAGCTGCTAGTCTTTCCATCTTGCTTTTCTTGGTAATTATGTCATGGGTAAATGTTCTGCTTGCTTCTGGATAGCCAAAGGAGAAACTTCACTGTACAACTGAAAACAATTTTTAAAAAATTCTGCATTTTCTTAAGAAAACAGACTGTTCTCTTACTGTGCTTTTTTCAGAGATAGCTTTGGAAAAGTTTTGTTATCTCTGAAAGTGTGCCTTTGCTAGACTACCATCACTGATAGGAGTAGTATAAAATCAAAATGTATATGCTTAAAGTAATTAAATGGATTTTGTTAGGTTCTAATGCAAGCTTAGCTTTAAAACTTAATGGTGCAAGCTAAATCAACCAGAAGCAGGATTTAAGTATGGCTGTTAGGGATGAGCGTCAATGTTAACTTTTACAAAATTGAGTTAAACTGTTTCACTTCTGTAGCAGGCATGCCTGTTGCAGTCATTGGAGGTCAAAACTGATGAAAAATTTTCTGAAAATGATACTGAATTTATGCAGAACTAACTTTGTAAGGTGTAAATTCTTTGCTGTGAGTTAGGGCTGTTGCAGTTCAGATTTCAGAGTTGAACCAGAAAAGTCATGTATGAATCCCTTTCTAGGCTTCAATGAGAAAGTTCTCATTCTTTTTCTTACTGGCTGTGGAAGTGAGTAAGTGCGTCTTGTCAATATTTAGGCATCTGGGATGAAATATGTAGGAGCTGTACTGTTCATTGCTAACAGTGTTTGCAGCACTATACCATAGTAGGAATCTGGATCGCTAGCAGATATATCTGTGGACTTAATGTAGATCGGATTTTAAAAAAAAAGGGGGGCGGGGGGTGCTGGGGACAGCTTTTGCAGGGCAGTGATTTTGTCACACGCAGGAAATGAATGAGTGTTACTGCAACAGTCCTTGATTTGTAGACTGTTTTTACTATATGATTGTTGCAGTCCTTGTTGCTTCTGAATGAAACATTAGCATGAAGGTGAATATAGGAGGAAGCTCTTCAGTATTTAAACTGTGCTCTTGTGGTACATTTGAACACCTAAAAATGTCAGACTGTTTGCAAGACGAATCGGTGTGACCGTAATCTTTATTTATAAATTGAAGTGGCAAACTGCATTGTCTTGATCAGTTGAGCTCTTGCAAAAGTAACAATATGGAAGATGCTGTAAAATTAGGAAGCTGTTGGGAAGAGATTCCAGCCAGAATTGTTTTATGCTCGTTAATGTTAGTACTTTAAAAAAGTTGCTGATAAGAATCACCACCTTCCAAGAGCATGGGAAAACTTTGTATGGAAGCATTATTACAGGTGAAAATTCCTGTTTGTGTCTAACAGGTCAGTATGAAAGTGTATGTTGTAGTGCACTAAGTGCTGTTATAATGGAGGGGGATTTGTGTCGGGTTCAGAGGCTTGCCCTGCGGGTTCTGGTGGAGATCATGCTGTGTCTGAAGTGGACTGTAAGACCATACCAAGATTTTCTTGGTGGAGATGAGTAGGATCATGATATTTTAGCTTATTAAGCTGGTTTTAGTTGAAGTTTTGATGGCTGGTAAGAGCTTTTAGGAAAGCAGTTATGTGTAAACAATTGTCCTTGCAGGATCGTTAGGATCGTTAGGATCTCTAAACTCACCCAAGATATTTCAGAGTTTCCAGAGTCTTCTGTATTTGTTCTTGCTAAATTGCATTTGATATGACTCCCCACTGCTGCCTTTTTTTTTTCTTTTCTAAGAAAACCAAGGTGTATTGTTCTATCTTCTGCTTGGCATGTTTGGTATCTAGCATCGTGTTTTCCTGGCTTGTCCTCCCTCATTTTCCTTTTCTGCATCTTCCTGGCTGATTCAATAAATCCGTCTTCATATGCATTGTCCTTCAAGGTTTATGTGTATTTGGGGTTTGTTGTTGGGTTTTGTTGTTGCTGTTGTTTTTTTAATGCAAGTTGTATCTATACATGATTTAAGCCAGAGAGAGAGTGGGAATACTCAAGGCCCTTTTTATTGTGTAAACCTTTCTTCCCCCTCTTCAGTGTGCTCATATCTTGACTTGATTTTCTCTTCACACAGTGTTGCTCTTTTCCTAGTCTGCAGTCTTCCTTTTTCCAAGATGTAGGAGCTGAGCATAATCAGTGTTTTAAGAAGCTATGAAGCTTATCACTGCAGGTTCAGTTAAAAAACACTGTAGGGTCTGCATCCTGTTTGTAGCACAGGAAAACCTGAGACCTCAGGTTAGAAAGGACGTGTTCAGTTTAGGAGCAGTCTGCAAACTTTGTACATAAGGATTACTTGAATGGAAAAAAGGTGAACTCTCTTAAAGACAGCCAAACAAAACCTGAAAAGTTTTACCCGTATAGTAGTGTTAAGGATATAGTCCCTTACATTATTTGCAAAGTTGATGTTGATGCAGTAAGACTACCATGAAAGTTTTCTTGTTGGCAGGATTGTTAATACTGACCAAAGTTTACTTCAGCAGAAGGGAGAACTTGCTTGTATAGATACATCAGCAAACCTTGTCTAGTCTAGACCAAGCCTCTGTTTATTAGGCAGCATGTATATGTGTGTTTTGTTTGTTTTGTATAAGCTATTGCATTACTGTAGTGAGATCTCTGTCAAAAGTTGCAGGAACTGTTTGCTCAAGGCAGACAAGGGTAAAGCTGAAATCAAGTACTGAAGGAAGAATGTTAAAGAACTAATAAAAGAATAGGCAAAGAGAAGTGAAAATGCAGCAGACTCAAACTTGCTTGGTGCTCTTCTGAGGAATAGTCATTTATGTTTTGGAAAAATCATTGTAATCAGGCATCCAAATTAAAACCATGTCAGTTAAAAAGGCTTTTAGTGAACGTGATCATGCATAATTTGATAAGAAAAGTATAAAAACTGCAATTCCAAGTTACTCCCATATATTCTGTTTAAATTTGAAAATAAATGTGAATTTAAGTGTCTTTCTAGCTGTGAAGAACACATCAAGGCTTTTGTTTTCTTTTTTCAGCTGGCAACTATATCACTGGCACATGAAGTAATACAGAGGTATATTCCTTATAGTGCTTTAGATATCATTGATCAGAGCTGTAACACATAGAGGAGGGGGTGTGAGAAGCCCTGAATGAAGACATTGTCAGGGAAGTAAAGTAGCAACTGCTCAAACTTTACACCGAATTTACACAACTTGGTATTAAACTACTGGCAAATTGAGCCTACTTGCTTTTACTCTAAACTATTTTTTTTTTTAAATGCTGTACAAAATGCTTTTACTACTCAAAGACAACTTTTGGAAAGGAGGAGTGTATGCATGTATACACTCCCTTTTTCTCATAATGAGATGAACCGAATTTAACTCTCTTGAAAATAAGATGAGCTAAAGCTTTTCACACTACATATAACTCAATATTTTGTAATAATACAGAGGAACTGAACATTGTAATTTGCATAATTTGTCTCTTAAATATCTTTGATATTGCAAAGGGAGAAAAGATTCTAATATTTCTCTTCTGGTATGGATACAATTTCTGGAATAACCTTTTTTTACAGTAGTTGTGGTTTCATTTTGCTGGGGCACAGTGGAAATGTCTGCTATAGACAGATTCTCCAGATTTTGATTAATTACACATTTGTAGCATGTAAAGTCCTAAGGACATTAAGCTTGCTCCCAGCCTTGCTTTAAGGATTGGGTCACTTCACACACATAAACTGTCTGCCTAGTTTATAGTCTGTATATTTAGTGACCTAAAATACTTCTAGACAGAAATGTCAGTGCTATAAAATGTTGCATGCAGGACCATGGCTCAATGAAGCTATGTTACATTATAGTTTTGAGCTCATAATGGTAACCTCAACTGAAGTCAAGTAAACACAAAATAATTAATTTGCAGGTATGTGGATATAAAAAGTGTCTTTGAAATCATAAATTGTGAGTGCAAGTGATTATAGGGACAAAACAGAATTATTTCTCTTGTCTCTTTCCACTCCGTGAAACATAAATGTGTGCTAGAATGGAGGTTGCGTCCTTTAGGATTCAAGAGACATCTTTTAACCTGGAAAAACAATTCCAAGAAATAGCTTATACATTGTAAAGGCAAAGAAGTAAAAGGTGAAAGCAAAGAGAATTTTTAAGTGTCTCCCCATCCCGCCCCAGTGCTTATATCTGATTCATCATGTAGATTGTATCTTACAGGCTAACTAGCAATGGAGGGAGGTATATTGCTTTCAGCTCCGTACTTTGCATTTACATGCCTTTTCAAAAGGTGTTTGCATGACTTCAAGAGGAATCTTAAGCCTGGTTTGTAGGATGGATCACTTGCAGTGTTGTATCTGTGAAACTGTCCATGTTTGGTAAGAGAGGATATATGAATAATAAATTGACTTCTTGGGTTACCAGAGGGATTTACTTGATTTTTTTTGTATGTTTTGTATCAAGCCTAACACTGAAAACAATAGATTTGCCTTTGGATGCTTATTGTAAGGCAAAAACTTGCCAAATATTTTGATATGGTAATACTTTAGGGTCACTTCAACTATAGCAATTTTGAAATTTATGTGAGCTAGAATATAAACCAGCATCCAATATCTTAAGTTGTTTTTAAAATAGTGTAAGGACAAGCAAACAGCTTATGTTAGAACAAAGGTTGTGTTTAATGTGCTTCTGTTTTAGTTTTTTGAAAATACTTTTTGTGTGCTTGTGTTGTATAGCATTGGTTCAATCAGTATTGCATATCTTGGATAAATAATCTTAATAGTTGCCTTGGCTCAGTGTGGAGGTAGCAGAGACTTTGCGGGAGTAAAACTGGTTGGGAACCTTTTTGAGTGTTGCTGTTTGCTGAATACAAGAGCATCTGTTGAATTTCTGGATCAGACTTGCTGAAATACAGCAACAGGAGAGCAGGGTAAAGTAAGTTAGAGGAGTCGAGCTGGAAAAATGAGGAGGAAAGTTTCAGAAGAGGAATTTCATTTTGGGTTTTTAAGTGTGCAGCTGTATTAAACTTCCTCCTTTTTCTTGTCTTTTGAAGCCAAAGATTAAATGTTTACTATGCTTTATCCTTTCAGCACAGAGGGCTGATATTTTGCTTGTAGTGGCCATTTAAGTGAACGTGATCACTGCACCAGTTTTTAGAAAAGATGTCAAACTGCACCCAGTGTCCAAATGAACTTATACTGTATTTTTCTTACTGGGAAACTTTCACTCAGTTTTAGAAAATGGATTTGAGGCAGTGTACAGAGATTAAATTCTGACTCTTAATACACACTTGTAAACATTGGAAACCTTGTAACACTAAAGGACTTTGAACTTATTTTTAATGGCATTCATTCCACCATAGCTTGTTAGTGAAACTTGCTTCTCTTCCCTAAAGTGTTTGGTTTTAGTATGATTAAATCTGGTCACCTTAGCGCACACTATTAGGCACGACAAGGATGTTCTCCTCATGTATGAAATTAAACAAGGGATAAAATATTTGGAAATTACTAAGTCTAGGTCCTGTGCCTCTCTACTGTCTCTAAAAAATGCTATCAGGGCTCTCGGGTCATCTGGAAAACCTTGCTTTGGACCTATAAGTTGTCACTGGGCCAAGAAGCCGACAACTTCAAATTCTTTCTATAATTATTGAAATAAGCTATCTTGAAATCTAGTTTAGAAATAAGCGGTTGTGGGAGAACAACAGGTGATGCATAGGCCTTGGAGCTGTGAAGCTGAAAGTTACGTTGCATTAGGACATAAAAAATGAGGTAGCCACTACAGCAGATGGCTTGAGATGCTGTAAATCCGGTGGGTTTGATTATGTTTTGTAGGTAAAAGTAGGGTTAACTTTCAGATTTTCTTATAGGCCTCATTCAACATACATATAATTTTCCTCAGATGGGATACCTAAAAGAAATACCACGTACTATTAGACGAACAGTAAAAACAACACTTTTCCAATGCGTTGTGTTTCCTTGCATATGAAGTGTGTCATATCATGTGTCCCCCCAGTAATGAAAAGGAGGGAAGAGCATTTCCCTCTGTCCTTCAAGGCTGTTGTTCTGAAGTTTTGGCAGAATTATTACCTCCTTTTGACAGCTGGCATAGACAGAAATGACAGTTTTGTTTGGCAGTGTTTTAATTGCAGTGCTTGAACGCAGGGTTGAAAGATAGGATGGCGTTGGACACTGTCATACTGCTGCATGAATTGTGTATATATCAGCTGGGAACTGCAGGGGTAATTTTTTTTTCATGTAAATATGGCTGGTCCTGAAGATGTAACGAAGTCTGGGTTCTCTGGTCCAGAGCTACAGAGTGGGTGTTGCAACTCAGGCAGGTGGTCCTGTCCATGAAGCAGGTCAAAATCTGTTTGATCTATTTGGGCGAGAAACCACAGTGACAGTCAGTTCAAGACTGACTTGTGCATAGTCCTGCCAACAGCACTTCAGGAGGTTAGAGATCTCGGTGATGTAAAGGTTGTGACTTGATGTTTTAATTCACCTGTAGCAATTCATGGTTCTTGGGAGGGCACCTTGCTCTTGGCAGTTGCGCACAGCCCAGGCACTGAGAAGTGATAGACTTCTAAACTCTCTTTTCTCCCCCTTTATAAGTTTAGCAATTGGGACGCTGGGTAAGGAGATAGAGTGTAACTACTGTGGACCAGATTTGACCTTCCAGAATTGTTTGCCTAGGAGAGGTTTTCTGTGCGTGAATCACAAAAATAATTTTGAAGACTACACTTACACTTTTCACATGAAATAGAACTTTGTATTTTCACTGGGTCTTTGTGTATAATAACAACTGTGCTGACTAACAAAGCCTTGTTTTACTCCTCTCTATACATGTAACACCATAGTTTAGTTTAACCACTAAGCACAAATGGTTGCTTTTGTAGTTAAAGTATTCTTATGTAGTGAAACTTTACTCCCATTAAGGTAATATATTAATAATTACCTTTCTATTTTTCTGCACATGAATAAATCTGAAAAAAAAAATTAGTAGTAGTTTATAGCATTATTCATCTATCGATTTATTTCCCAACTGTGTTAACTAGTAACTAACTGGAAGAAGTAAATTATTTGAGTCTAGGAAGTTAGTGACATGATGCTATCATTCTGTATTTATGTCTTTAATTGCAAAATTCAAATTGGAAGCCAGCCAAGGGATAGTGAGGTAATGTTGTCAAATGCAGTGGAATTTATCGCTTATAAAGAAAAGATATTTCTACGTAGTGGACTGCATGAGAAAATAAAAATAAAAATTAAGTTCTCTCTCATGGCATTGTTTTTAATGGCTACATCCTGACTTAAATACAGGGGGAGAGGAGGGAAAATTAGTACAGTGTGAATGAGGAACACCTTGAGTTTAAAAGATTGTGGGAAAAGGTAGTATTTGTAGATGCACCATGGTACATAAAAACTAGGAGCTGCTTAGGGAAGAAAGTCAAATGTTTCCATCATCATAGAGGGGGAAACTCCACATCCACTGGGCAGCCAGTGACCACAGGCTTGTGGGTGAAGGGTGCCTTGAAGGGTGGCTGCCTCTTACCGGCACCTGGAGAGATGTCTGAGTAAGAGCCCTGGCTGTCGCTTCTCTCTGCGGGCTGCCTAGGAAGGGACCTTGGCCCAGTTGTGAGGGTTATTGTAAGGGTGGTTATGCTTTCTGCTAGCTAGCAAGGGGTTGGCCTTTTGTTATGAACTTTTATACAGCAGTGAAGTATTTTGTATTAGTTATGCCAAAATATTTTTACTAAAATGCACTCTAATTCTAGGCTGCTTACTTTTTGCAGATTAATAAGAGAGTAATGGTCAGTTACGTTTTACACATATTGCAGGCAGAGTTGTAGATTCATAACCGTGTCTTCTCTTGCTTGTGTGGAGAGTTCAAATAGTACCCGATTTAAGGAACCAGAAAGTTTATTCTCTCCTGGATTGTAGAGATGGAATTAATTTTCTTGCTTTGTATTGCAATGCTGACTTAGGATCATAGTCCAAGATGGTGGGTGTGTAACGTGCACGGAGTGTTTCCCGCAGTAGAGGTGAATGGCCACTTGTGGACCTTTGTTCTTTCTGGCTTTCATTGCTCAGTCATGAAAGGCCATCATTATTAATACTGCAGCAGATTTAGTTTCCAGAAATTAAAAAAGTTAAATACAGACAAGGTATGATCTGTATTATGCTTCAGCATGATGATGCAGTATTCCCATGTGTCTTTAATAACCAGTGTGCTGTAATTATAGAAACAGAATGGCAAGGTTAAATTTTAAGGGTATCTTATAAAAGATATATATTGATTGAATTCTTATTTTTCCACCTAATCTTCTAAGTAATTGTTGCTCATGTAAAAAGAAAAATTAGCTACAGAAGCAGTTTATGTCTGATTGAAAAGAGACAGTACTTGATGTTCAGATTGACATAATGAAAATACTTCTCAGTTTTTTACTTGGAGGTTGAGATTTAAATGGTTATGGGTGATGGATAGTAAAGGACTATGAGGAGTGGTAACTTCTGTGTTACTGCAGTAAGACAGAGCCATTGACTAAAAAAACTGAGGATATGTCTCAATCTTAACTGGTCTTTTTAGGGTCAAGGAGAAAAGGCAGAAGAGAAGTCCTACAAATAATTGGGCGGGGGTCAGGGAGGGTGTAACAGAATACTTAATCTTTAAAACAGTGTGAATGGGCTCTAGAGTACAGAATCATAGAATGGTTTAGGCTGGAAGGGACCTTTAAAGATCATCTAGTTCATCCTGCCTTGGGCAGGGACATCTCACACTAGATCGGGTTGCTCAAAGCCCCATCCAACCTGACCAGGAACACGTCCAGGGGTGGGGCATCCATAACTTCTCTGGGCAACCTGGTCCAGTGTCTCACCACCCTCATTATAAAAAATTTCTTCTTATGTCCAGTCTAAATTTACCCTCTTTCAATTCAAAACCATTGACCCGTGTCCTGTCACTACAGTCCCTGGTAAAAAGTCTTTCTCCGTCTTTCTTATAAGCTCCCTTTTTATATTGAAAGGCTGCAGTAAGAGTAAGTTGGTCCTGACTTACTGCAACTCTGTTATTTGTGGGTTAATTTTTTAAATCGTGTTACCTCCTTTGTCATTTTTGGGTATCTTCTTAATTCTGTTGCTACGGTGGATGAGACGTGTTAAAATTGCAAAATATTTTTAAGGACTTGTGTAAAAATGGATCTTCTCTGCTTGATATTCTCAGTAATCCTTTCCAGGTGACTGTTTTCCTACTCTGTCATTTCACAAGGCTGATGAATTGATAGCCATCTTTCCACTACCTCCCAAATTTTGTGTGCACTCATAGGAGTAGTGCATTTTCTTAGTTTCTTATTCTTTAATTTACAATTCATGCAATCTTTATTTTGTGCACTCGATTAATTGTTCTTTCTTCCCACCATTATTGGCTGCATATTTCTTCCTGGTAAGATGACATTGAAGGAGGTGGTGTTCACTTGCTTACATTGATTCTTTGCTAAGTATGCGTTTACCAGATAGAAGAATTCTCTGCTCCCAGAATACTTTGGACTTTCAGGTTACCTGTAATAGAATCTCAGCTCTGGAAGAGTTACTGATAACTGAAGAAAAATAGTTATTTTTAGTATCTTCTGGTTAATCTTCGATATCCATCAGGATTTTTGTTAAACGATGAGTTACCACAGAACCCTGAGTTGTTTGGAAATACCGGAGTTTCCCTGTTGTATAGGGGGGAAACACTTACTAGTAGATAGTGTCTGCTGCTTGGAAAGATTTTTACTGTTACGTTTCCTTACTAGGGTTTTGTTGTCAGCAGCACTGACCTAAGTACCTATAGGCGTTGGACAGATCTGAGCACTAACAGTCACATTTTGTAGTGGATTGATGAATTGCAAAATTATGTTCCTTGGTTCTGGTATTTCAGGTCTTGTAATGGATTTGTCATCTGTGTAAATGAAAATGTTTCAATGAAGTCATTAATTTTGTATCTTTTTCTCTAGTGTGAATGAATTTGGACTGTCATATAACGTGTATATTTTCTTTTCCTTTTGCAGATTATCTTCCTGGGAAACATCACTCTTTGTATGTAAAGAATATCTCACTGAGTTGCTGCAGCTGAGTTTAGAATGTTACTTGACTTGTGATTCTGATGGAGGAATAACCAGATCTCAGGCTGCTGCACTGGAAGACTTCACAGGAAATACAAAATGTCCTCTAATAGGAGTCAGAACCCGCATGGACTTAAACAGATTGGTCTTGACCAGATATGGGATGACCTAAGAGCTGGAATTCAACAGGTTTACACCAGACAAAGTATGGCAAAATCCAGATACATGGAACTCTACACGTATCCTAATGCCTAAGCCAGTTAGTACTTTCACTATTAGTAGATTAGAGATGGCTTTTTACTTTTCTAAACTCAAAATTGCTTCATAACTATTTGACTTAGTGGCTTTTAGGAATATATTTTTCTTTTGGAGATTAGCCTTTTCTGTTTAAATCTTACTAGCAAATAAGCAGGAACATTCTGTTGTCTGGAAAACTGTCTTCATAATTATGGCTACCTCTGAATTTTTGATTACTATTTGAAGGTTTGATTACTATTATCTTTGATAGAGCAGGTGTTTAAAGTGATTTTATTAATAGGCCTAATTTTGAGCCCACGATACACCAAAAGAAAACAGAAATTCTTTTTCCTTTATATGTTAGTCTCTGGCAGTATGCTGCAATTCTTACTGGTAATAATGTCCAGTTACCTGGAAAATTTTTCTCATGTCAACCTCAGAGTAGTACTTTACTCTTGAGTTGGTTTTATAATTTTCCAGTTGGAGTGAGAACACACCCAGTGGATTTCTCTTGAATTCCTACCTTGCATCAAAGAGCTATTGAAATTTTCCAGCATCTTCCCATTCTGGGAGTTGTTATAAGATACTAAAAGGAGGTTGTGTTCATCCCTGTATGTGTGTGCTGCAGTACTACTTGGAAGATTGTAGCAAACTTGTTTCTGTCAGGTAGTGCATGAGGATCTTTTATAACTAATTTGAAGGAGGGATGTGCCTCTTGCTGTATTACAGTTTCAGTGTTTGACTCAGGACTTTGTGTGGAAAGTGAGAAATCCTTCTTCTATGTTCTACCTATAAAGTGGCATGTAAATGGATTTGATGAGGAACCACCTGTTTTGCATCTGTTCTGTGTTCACTCTTGTAACCTTGTATTGCTCAGTAGAGTAAGCACCGCTTAAGATGGTGGTACAGCAAAGTGTGTAGACATATAATAGAAGAAATCACTGAATACATTTCCTATCTTACTTTAAGTAGTTCTGCTATTTTTTAATCAGTTTTTAGAGGTTTGTTTTAATAAAGGTTATTGTTCTGATACATAAATTAATGTCTAAAGCTGTTGTTGGCACTGATTTGGAATTGCATATCAAATTTTAGTCTGTGTTAATTTTTTTGAAAGGACAGAGCTTTTATAAAAGAAAGAGGAGCTTGAAGGCTATAAAGCCATTAATTCTGTAGTTCTCTGGACTTTCTAAGGAGATAGAAAAGTTTGTTTTCTGTACATGTAATCTCAGAGTCAATGTGTAATCTGATCTGTGCCTGCAGAATCCATGATCCTGGGAGGTATGGGAAAAACTCTGAGCAGTCTGCTGAGTATTCCTAGTATACTTCTTTAATAGTTATGGGAATATGCAATAACATTTGGTTTAGGGTCAGAACTTTTCCTAAGACTTGAAATGACTGATTTCTTGCAGCACTAGGTTCAGTATTGTTCTTGACTGAATGAAATAAGTCTGCAAAAGTTGAATGTTAGAAAACTGACATGTAGTAGAACCTCTGAGAGACTTTTTTCTTCTCAGTTTCTTTAATATATTCCTGTTTGCGCATTCTATCAAGCAGGGCAGCTGAAGACTAAATACTTATAATGGTAATGTTAAAACACTTGCTTTTTTTTCCTCTCCTTCTGATGTTCTCAAATATTCTTGGGACGAAGCTGTAAAAGGGATATGTTGTCTATTAACTACTCATTTCCTCCTTGCTGCTTCAAGGAGTTGTTGGGTCTGAAACTAAGGTCGGTTTTTGTTACTTTCATAAGTGAATTCATTTAGTGGATAATTTGGTGGTTGACTTTAATTTGTGGATTAGTTTAATAGTCTGGTAACTCAGAATATTTGACACTGGTTAGGCTAAGAGTTTTTAATCTATTATGAAGATGACAATGCACTTTGCATCCTGTACCAAGTGCACATGTTCAAAAGCTGTGCTTAAGATTACTCCCCATTCAGATGCAGTATGTGTAACACATTTGCTCAGTCTCTGTGTACAGCAAGTTTAGTAGATTGATGGACATTTATTTTAGGAGGCTCAGCCTATCAAGCAGCTTGGTTTGGAAAGCAAAACAGATGCAGATGAGTTTCAGCTGCAGCTGTAATTGGTCTGAAGATTAGCCCTACTTACAGGCTTGCTGGTTGTGACAGCAGTTTGGAAATCTTGTGCAGTGGACAGTTTAGTAATTTCCTCATCCTCTTTTGTCTTTTCCCCACCCCTGTTTTTTTTCTGTTTTTTTTTTTTTTTTTTTGTCAGGGTATTGCTCCTGAAGTGGATTCCATTTCATCCCTCTAATTTACAAGAGAAGGAGGAGAACCATGCATACAAGCAAAACTGCCTTTACTGTATCTGGTATCGAATTTTCAGTCGTAATTGATTGGAGATGAGGAAGTTTTTGTTTTGCCTTGTTCAAGTTAATCTGGGAAAGAATTAGAAGAGTTACACAGTTCAGACAGTTTGGATCTCCATCCTACCTCCATTCATTTTCTTTGTTCAGAGTGTCTGTTTTTGTGAGACACTAGATTCAGTCTCTGAATACAGACCAGAGCTTGTACTTAAGGTGGTTTTTTCCTTCATTCTGAGAATACTGAAGAGATGAACCAAGAAATCTTGTTTCTGAATGGTGGTTCTCAAGATCTTCTTCCCTACTTTTTCTAATTTAGATTGGTTTGTGCTTCTGATTACAGGGTGTATTTTTTGTCAAATCAGATGATCACCAAATGTTTTTCAGTACTGCGTATAATTTTGTGATTCCTTTTGCCCTGCCAGCTATGCCAAAGCACCTAACCAGAAGAGCAGTGCTTTATAGAAGTTGTGATATTTTTATTTACCCTTCCTTACATGATTATGAAGATCAGTGTAGTAATGTACTTTAATTACTTTCTGAGGTATGTTCTTTGTGTTTCCGATTGAGAATTTACAACTTCCATATAGAAAAAGAATTCCTTTAGAACAGTGCTTGCTGTGGAAGAAGAGACTGGTTTTTTGTGTGTGTGGTTTGTTGTTTTGGGGTTTTTTCCCATGTGTGGGATTCTTGAAAATTAAATCCTTTATCTGGATGCTTTTCTGTCCCTTACTCAGATAATTAAGTTATTTCTAGTACTGAAGAACCTAGTAGCTTCTGCAATAGTAACTAACGTCGTGTGACAGGCTGTATTACAAGCTAGCATAGGATTACGTGCCAAGCATTGACTTCATGCAGAAAAGAGAAATAGTCAATAAGATTAACTAGATTTCTAGGAATGGTAGACCTAACAGCATTACTAACGTTGTGAGGGAAGGGCCTTATTACCCTATTTTTCCTTTAGTGACAATTAGTTTGGAGGCTGTTAGCAATAGGACTGCTTTGTAAAAGGCAATGTTAGAGCAGTGATAAAGTCACTCAGGAGTCACTCCTGGAACTGAGGAGGACAACAGCAAGTTTTGGTACACTGCACCTGAGAGGGGGGGTTCACTCAGAAGTAATTCTCTCTACTTTATGCAGAGGGAAAAAGTTCAAGCTGCTGTTCTGCAACAGCAAAAAAGGAACCCCATTTGCTGCAATTAGTCAAGGAGTAATGAAATTCTAGTATCAATGTATAGGAATATCTCTCTGTGGCATTTAGTCTGTTTGGAGGAATCTGACAGTCTGTCCTAGAGAGAACTGTGCTTGCGTGTAGCAAGTTGTGAGCTTCTGTTTTGAATTGTTGGTGGAAGACCTACTACTAGAATTATTCTTACTCAACTTGCTCAGATTTATATTGCTATAAGTTACTTGTCTTTATGGCCACCTCTTCTTAAACTCCATTTGGCAATGATAAAATATTCATACATCTTGTGCTAGTTTCCTTTTTTTTGGCAGAAGGTGATGCCCATTTTTTTGAGTGAGTCTGCATATGGTGAGTCTGCAATTTCTTTTTCTCAGGCCTCATGGTGTGAGAGGGTGAATTGGGATTTACATACATTTGGATTTAAACTCTGCAGTGGAGAGAATGAAAGGATTTTGTTACTCTTCTCATTTCATGTATCTTAAGCAGATTCTCAGACCAGGTACTAGACTATCAGAAAACTTTCCTGCACTGTATTAAACTAACATCATATATCATAGTGGCTTACCCAAAAAGCTGAATAACTTTCTGAGATTCTTATTTTCTTCCTCCAAGCACACAACAACCTCTCAATTTCCAGATATGATTGGTGAATGGGAAGCTTAGTGGTGGGCTTTTATTTCATATGTGTGTACTTTTTATTTGAAACGTCAAAATGACTTTTTTTGGCATAAACTCATGGTTTCACTGTCTTGATTTACAAAACATAATGTGAGAAGCACCTTTAAGGAATTTTTTTAGACAGTGTAGTTAATTTATGCCCATAAGGAATAGAGGAACCTTTTTGTCCACTTTTAATATTTAAAGAAAATTCAACTGGGCAAAATAAGACTGTTTAAAGATTCCAAGTACCATTATTTTATAATAAATAAGGTTTTTATCTATAGTAAGATATCTTAAAATATTTTTATTGATAAGAAGAGTATACAGTACTATGGAAGGTGTGGTTGTTTTACTAAAAAGTGCATCTGCAATGTCCAAATTGGCGTTCAAAGTCTTTCTAATGTTGTGTACATAAAAATCTTACTGTTGATTTCAGCGGTTCCTATAATACATTTGAGTCATTGTGTTTGGCATAATTGTCATATAGCTCTTATGTGAAACTTTGAAGTAAAATGGCTGAATTTACTATGACTTAAAATTTGCTCAAGTCTTACACCCGTAAATTGGATTTTACAAATGTGTTTCTTGTATTATTGTTCCATTATTAGGCACAGTAATTCTTTTCAAAACTAATTGCTTTAAGTATTTTAAGGTTAGGTGAAGGTTAGCTTGTTCTGTCACATTTCATTATTTTATGAAAAATCTTTTCCTTGTTTCTGAATTTGCTTATTGTGATTTGGTTTTGTTAACTTACTTTAACGGAGTTATAGTTACCGATTATCCATTGGACCAAATGTAAGTAGTTGTACATCACAAAAGGTTACTGTAACCTGTTTTATAAGCTGGGATTTTTTTTCTCAGATATTAGCAAGTGGTAAAGGAAAAGACTGTGTTAAACATTAAATAATTAAGTGTAGTATGTTTACATTTTAAAAATACCAGATGACTCAGGATAATCTGTCCATAAAATAGAACGTATAAATACATTTAATGTTTTTTTTTTTCTGTGGATAGATTCAGCACCAGTAGTACATATTGCCCAAGCAAAATCACGAAGCCCTTCTCTTGGCATCCATTTGCCAAGGTCTTTTGTAGTTGCTTCTATTACAGTCCTTCTCCTAGTGGCTTTGACTGGAATTCCTGTATTTTAGTAGGATTTTAGATCAGCAGATGTATATTAAAACTGTGAGAATATTTTATTTTCTGATTACATTAATCTGTTGTTACCAGGCAGCATGGTATGTTGTTTTTTTTCCTGAACAGATTATTATGCTTTTTCTGTACAGTAAAGATACTGGGGTGTTAGGGCATGGACTTTTTAACTCAGAAACTGTTCTACTTTCTCTTGAGATTCTCTCACTCTAAGCTATCCTTTCAGTTTAATGTCAAATTGTTTAAGGTCGCTCTGGATACATCAAAGCAGCCTCCGCTGTCTGCTGGTGTTAATCCTGCTTATATTCAATATGATATTTCGTAGCATTTCTCATGTACCAGTTAGTGCTTGTGTGAAGGAATGTGAAGGTAGAAGTAAATGTATTTGTATCCTTCGAACACATAAACAAATACATTTTTCCTTGTGTGGAAAGGTAGGTATGATTGTATGGTTTTGTGTATATTTATAAAAATTGCTGCTTCGATTTGAAAGAAGTACAGAATATGTTTATATTAGTGCAATCAGTTCCTTTTTTTTATGTTGTTCTCCACAATGATTGCTTGCTGTTCTACTTGCTTTTTATAGTAACCAAGAGTATTCTGTACAAAACCAACTTCTGTCAATGCAAAGAACTTTAAACTTAAAAGCAACCTCAGTTACGGTGGTTCTTACGCTTCCTGGCATAAAGACTGTACACTTTGTATATGCATTTGGCTTTGAAAATTTGTGTTTTCCTTGTAACTCAGTGCTTCTCTGTGATTTGTTTGAGTTTATGCCATGAAGAGGGAAACAAGAAGTTATCTATTAGTCTTCAGATGGCTTTTGCTAGAAGTCTCTCAGATCTCAGACTTGCAAAAACTTGTCTGAGCTCAGTTATGCCTGGATTTTCATAGCAGCTGCATGGCTGATGCTGTAATAGCTCCTTCGGTCTCTGCCTCAGTCCTTCCTTGACTAAAATGGGGATGGTTTAACAGTGTAATGGTATCTGATCTAAACACTTAAATGTGTAATTGATCTTACGATAAAGTGTATTGAAACACAAATGGAGAATGTGTGGGGTTGGGGGCAGGGTCTTGATTTTTTTGTTTGTTTTCTTTGAACTGCTTTGTGGCATATCTGTAACCCTTCCTTACTGGATGACAAACTGAACATACTTAAAATAGGCTCTTGCTGATACCTCCCTGAAAAGAATGAAGGTTTCTGAGGTTTTTTTGTTTTACTGCTGCTCCTCAGAAAGCTGAAGTGGGTGTTTAAAGCACTTGTTCTGAAAAGTGATTGATTTTTTGGTAACCTCATCATTTCAAAAACTTGAGCGAAATTCCTCTGTCTGTTTGACTTACGAAATTTTGGAGTCATGTAGGCATGTCCACTTCTCTTCGCAGCTTTACTTCTGCATGAGGTGGTGTTGTCAGGTTGGCACAGCCCAATCTTCTGGACACACAGGAGTTGAAATGGCTTTGATAATTTTGAAGAAAATATGTAAAGTTCTTCTCTAGTAAATATAGTAAGCTGTATTGCTTGTATTAGAAGTGGTTTTACAAGAATACAAAACTTCCATAATCTTTCCTAGCAATTTTCCTATCAGTATTTTCAGTAACTTTCTATATGATGTTCTATATATACCTTTGGTGTACTCTAGGAAAATACAAATTTTTGACAAAAGTGGAACTAATCTCAACTTGTTTCTGTAGGCCAGCTGTTGAGGTGGCAGAGCACTCAGCATAGAGTTAATTACCACTTTAGATCTGTGAAATAGCGAATTTATGCCTAAAATTGATCTTTATACTACAGAGGCTAGAAGTAATAAGAGAGAAATTCTGGTGAGAGAGTTGTTCAGCTTTTGTTGTTGTTGCATGCTTCCTCCTTTTCAAAAGCTTTGTTGTTGTTTCTCTCTGCCTTATAGTTTTGTGCTATGTTGTATTAATTCTGCTTCCCTTTCTGTTCCTTTTAATTTTACATATCTGTTCCTCAAGCAGACTTATTCCAGTTATTATAATTTTTCATAGCAAAATAGAACAACTGTGGGGACCCAGTTGTGCTGCTGAAAGGGGAATCAGTTATTACCTCAGCAGAACTGTTTTCTTTATAAAAAATGTAAGATTAGGGGCTCATGTGAAACTGAGTAATTTGCACTCATCAATGTGAAATCTGAGTGTTTTCCTGTTGTGTGTTGAATTACAAAACTGATACTTGTCTCATATAATTTCTATTTGCACTTACTCCTGGAGGAAAAAAATGCTGTATGGAGTATTTTGGTACTTTTCTGGGGCTGAGGGTAGATTAGAGGTGACCGTGGCATGTTCAACCTTGTGTTTTGATGGCATACTTGCTCAAAAAGTATGCACACTACTACTGAAAGGGTCTGTCTCACTTCCCCTGTGTGGACACAGACATTCAGATCTGCTCAGTAAAGGATCTGGGAACAGGGACAACAGTTAGTTCTAGCGGCAGTCACTTCCCCAGTCCAAATCACTGGTTGCCTGCATGAACTCCCATGCTACTGGAAAAGCAGGTGGCAAGTAAGCCCACCAGGTGGGTTGTGGGTCAGGATCATTTCTTTCAGTGGAGAGATGATCTCCTACAAGACCCTAAATTCATTATGGTGTGGCAGCATAGGATTTTTTTTCCTTTGCACTGCCTGACTTTAGAAACTGTGTCAAGGTTGTCAAAAGCAGTGTAAATTATATCAAAGACGAAGGCAGCAAAGTTAATTTCTCTTTGGCTGCTTCTTGTATCCCATTTTGAAGAGTTTCAGAGGAGAATAAAGTTCTGAAAAAGATTTGTCATCTTAAACAGCACAATGCTGAATCAGTTTATAAATTTCCTTGCAGTCTTCTACCTCAAATTTTAATTTAGATAAGTAAATGTAATTTCTTCCTCACTGTAAGGAAGGTGTAGAAGTTAGAGGAGATGGATCTTGATCTGTTCCTCCTGTAGATGGTTTGTCTGTTTTCTGGGCCAAGTCTGAAGTTCAGCAGCCAGAAGCTTGGGGAGCAGTGCAGCTTCACTGGTGCAAGCTATTCTATTGATGAATTAACTTCTCTGCTTGTTGTAGTATGTGAATTGCTATGCAGAATTGTGCAAACACCCACAGAAACGTTTCCTAATAGCTGTTTGGATATGTATATGGCTTCCAGCCTACGAAGCAGTTGAGGGGATTGGTTTGCTTTCTGCAACCAAGAATTCTTTTCATAGTGTTCCCCTTGTGATTCTCAGATGGACTGTCACGTACTTCGTTGTAAGCAGTGCAAGTCTGATTTTGTTTTGAGTATGTCAGTCTTTCTGTCAGTGGTTGGCTTTAGCAGATGGGGACACAGATTGTCAACAAAGTGTGAGAGAGCATTCTTTTATGTATAATATGTCAAAGAGTTATTTACACTTAAAAACTGCCTTCTGCACAGGCAGACTAACTTCAGTTTGACTTGCACAGAACAACTGAACTACAGCATTTCAAAAGTGCCGTCTTGGACACTTTGGCTAGCAAGACTTAAGCCAGAATAACAAGTAAAGATGGGCGTTACTGGTATATTTTTACTCCAGCTCTGAGCTGATTAGCGTCAGGCATAGACAAAAGGTCTCAGTCTCTCTCAGTGTTTACTTTACAAGGCATCTTGGTTTTAATAGTACATGTATGGGGTTAGAAAAAAGCCTATGTCTTCTAACCTTGGTCTTTTATTTTTCTGAAGGCTGTTGTGATTATTCTTGGAGAAGAACAGAAAGAGTATTTTCATCAGGCAGTACTCAGAAACGGCAAGAATTACCCATTGTCTAGACAATCCTCATATTTTTAGGCTTGTTCAAAGCCATTTGGGATAGGAGAGTTAGGGGAAGAAGGAGGCAAGACTGCCAACTGGGTATTTATGAATCAGCCTTAAATTCCTTGTATTGTGATGGAGAGACTTTCCACACACAATTCAGAGGACCTTATATTAACTATTTTAAAGTTAAACTGTGAGGTAAGCCCTGCTTTTCTTGTTTGTGAAAAGAAAGTAAGTTTTGTATCTAGAGAAAAATTGTTAATGCTGAGTGATGTTCCTCACTTGAACAGGGAATTCTGAAATAGAAGTGTAGATGGTAAAAGTAGCAACAGTGCCAGGAAAGTTGAACAAACAAATGACTAGGAGCTGGGAGAAATCATTAATGTCCAGGAAATAAGTGTCTGTAGAGATAAGAGGCTGATAAAGGTTCAGTTGCTAAGCACAAATGAAGGTTTTATGTTATTAGTTTATATCATGGGAAATCTAGTTATCTGCCACCTGGATGAGGTAACAGGTAAGAAATAAATGTATGTTTTCAAAAAGGGTTAATCTTAGGCAAAGAGCCTAAGAGCCTTACCCTTTTGGACAGAATGCGATGACTTTCTGAACAAGTACATGAGTATAGACCATGAGCAGGCTTTCCTTTCAGTTTGACACAAAGACCATGAGCCTTGTTCCTGGTGGCATGCAGGACACTCCTATCCTTAAACCCAGTTTAAGGATATGATTTGTCCATGAAGCTGCTTTTTGAAGTAATTGCAAGGGAGCTAGCTGGATATTTGAAGAGATTTTTCTGCTTGAGCTGTACTGTTTAAATACTAGAAGCAAGCCTGTTCATAATAACTGTAATGCATCATATATTTCGGGTTTATAATTCCCTTGGTATTTAATTGTGGTGATGTCTTCCATTATATTGTGCTGGTCTTTCTGAAGGGAAAGATAAAAGGCAAATCTCAGCAACGTATTAATTTCCTAATACGTGGCATACTGTGGAGGAAGCCTATCTAGTGGTTAAAGCTTGGCCCATTAGTTAAAACACAAGTTAAACCAAATTAGACCTTCTGGATTGCTTAATACAATGTTCTCTAACAAAGGATGTGACTCAAAAGCCTGCCCTCGGACTGTCAGTAGAAGCGTGAGTGCTCAGTAGCTTCATTCCTGTTGGCTAATCGTTTGCCGGGTGAGCCATTAGGGTAACTTTTGTTGTCAGATCTGAGTCCTCATCTAGTTGAATTTGAGTGCTACCAAGCTAGTTTATTTTCCTTGTTTGTGGAGTGCAGTTTCTTTCAGGATGCTTTCGTATTTGAAGTGTTTTGAGGAATGTGACTTCCACTTACTACTTTGGAAGAATTCTGAATATTTGAATGTTTTAGATCAGAAAGCAGAATGTTTTCTTGAAATGTTACATTAACAGATACAGCAAGTCTTCTGGGCTGTATTAGTATGAGAGGAAAAATTATTGCTCCCACATACTTAAATGTTGGGATTATACTTGTAGCCTAAAATTGAGTTTCAGTGAATCTCATAATAAAGTTCTCTTATGGTGTGCATTTGAGTGCATGTGTCTCACCATTACTGCTTTCTAGGTTTGTCCCTTGTCTGCCAGTGTTAAATGGCCAAATCTTTCATAAAGGATTGTGTTAGAAAGAATGCAAAAATATTATCCTCTTGTGTTTTCAACTACTGAATGTTGCTTGAGGCTAGTGTTGAAATTTCTTCCTGTTCAAATGAAAGTATTTGTAGAAGGCCAATATAATACATCAAATAAATTCCATTTAAACCTTGAAAATAATGTTATCAGCAAATTCCACTGCTTTGTATTCTTGGTGGTCTTGCTAAGTAAGTGTTAGGTAAATTTAATGTTGGTGTCAGTATTTGCAGTGCACTCAGCAGTCTGACGTTTCTGCTGAAGATAATTCTCCTGAAAATTACTTCATTTTCTTGGCTTTGGTTTGATTTTATGTAATTTATGGTCATATAAAAATATCTTATTGAAATTAAAATATTGTTTTTCATTGTATTTTTAATGTCTGCTGCTGGCACATATATATACCTTAACTTTCCTGTCAGTCATGTTTATAACTACTGTACTAGTGTACACCAGTCTAATCAAGCACGGGGAGCTGGAGTACCTCCTTCTAAATCGAAAAAGGGCCAGACACCTGGAGGTGCTCAGTTTGTTGGCTTGGAATTGTACAAAAGGCTAAAAGAATTTCTGAAGAACTACTTGACAAATCTCCTTAAGGTAAGATGGGACATTAGATTAATCTGCATTTGTAGTAGTAATATGAGTTGGGTAGAGAAAAGCTTGTATCAACAAACCTAGAGGTGTATGCAGCCGCCGGAAGTAAATTGAATGATGTTGAATTTTGCTTTTGTCTCCATTAGCCATTAAAAAGTTCTGTAGGCTTTACCTCAGGCATAGATCAGTTGCTAAGTGTACCTGTGAGCCACTTTTCCTCTTCAAGCCAAAGCAATGTTTCTGTGTTTTATAGAAGTAACGTTATAAGCCATCTTAAGCTGTCCCGTATCTTGAACAAGAATAGCTAGACTTTCTAACCAATTAACCAGCATATTGGTAATGCTGAAAAAATAGTTGCCTGTAATGTTCAAAATGCCTGATGGTAGCCGTTAATTTAATTTAATAAACAAACTACTAATAGAGCAGGATGTTGCACTGCTTTTTTTGAAAGGAACCATGCTTTTAACTTTTGGGATTTTAGTTTTGAGCAATAATAAAAGAATTCTTGGTGTCCTATCAAGTCTACTGTGTAATTAATTTATGAAGCTGCATAAAGGTGTCTGAGGTCTTATCCAGAATGCACTCCTGGCTTTATTCCCTTGTCCATTCAAGCTGTAGTGGTCCAGTTTAGAAAGATACTTGAACTTCCATGTGTTACAACTTTATCTTCTTTTTTTTCTGTAACAAGAACAAATATGATGCCATACTCATTTCCAAGAACACAGGGTTCCATTTACTACCTGACAGGCTCCTAGAGAAGACCCCATCTATGCTCACTTGTTTCAACTCCCCAAGTAGCAGCAGTGGGAGTGGGTGGTGTATTTTATGGAGATTGTCATGTTGAATGCATTACCATTGCACTGGCGTGTTTTACCTAGCACACTCATCAGTGTCGCGATCTGTTTCTAATGTGGTCCCCTCTTGCTGTCTCTCAAAGGAGGGATGGGAGTGTCTTTTGGAGCTTTGTCTATGGTGTGCATTTTTTTTACCCGTGTTCTAATTTCTAAATCTCATACTGGTCTTGTGCTTTATTAATGCAGAAGTAAGTGTATTAGCACTATGTTTCCTGTAAATATATTGCATGGTGTAGATTTATTACACAGTCGATTTGTACACCCTTATATATCTTGGTTGTACCTTAAAATTACCCAACAGTACTGGCAAACTTTTATTATTTCAGGATGGTGAAGATTTGATGGATGAGAGTGTGCTGAAATTCTACACTCAACAGTGGGAAGATTATAGGTTTTCAAGCAAAGTATTGAATGGGATATGTGCCTACCTCAATCGACATTGGGTTCGTCGTGAGTGCGATGAAGGTCGTAAAGGAATATATGAAATTTATTCAGTAAGTAGCTTTTTGAAGTCAGTGACTTATCCATTCCATCTGTCACATTTGCATTATCATCCTGCAGATTGCTCCTTGAAACTTGTATGAAGTTCATAGAAGTTTTGAAGAAGTGGGCAAAGTGGAGATCTCCCCACTTTCTCTGCTCCCACCCCAGTATATTTGTAAAAACTCCATGGGTCTAAACCTGTGAGATGTTCAATCTGCCTTGTACGTATTGGGACTACCAGTATTAGTATAAACTGTTGAGGGTTGTCTGTTTCTGAATATTTGCTGCTTATACTGTTTGTGTGCATCAGTATGGCCTTGTCATTCCACTTAGAATTCAGTCAAGTGTTTCAAATATAGAATGGAGAAGTAAATTGTTCTGTTTTTTTTTTTTCTGTTGACTTCAATACATCTCTACAAATTTTTTAGCATCCAAGCTGCTAAGATTGAGTCAGCATTTGGTTTGTAATATAAGTTATTTTGGTACAGTTCTGAAAGACTGTGATCTTGATAATTTTTTTGTAATATCAAGTGATATAAACAAGGGAAGAACATAGCAGAAATTCTGTATCTCAGATAACTAAAGGAACTTTTTTTTTTTTAAATAAAGGATAGTTATTGTCCTTGCTGGTGAAGCGTTATGGAAGTGATGTGTTATTTTACTGCTTCACTAAAATAACTTTGCATATGGTAGTAAAACAGTTGGTATCCTTACTTCCCTCCCTCCTAACTTCACCAGCCTAATGCTAAGGGACTGTGTCAGCCTGAAAATCACCAAAAAAAAAAAAAAGCTGTATGTTGTCAAAGTAACTTGCAGGGTTTGTTAGCTTTCAGAGTTGGCAGTGGATCATGGTCAGAAAAGGGGACATCTTAGGTAGAGTTAGTAATAAAGCAAATGGTAATTTTATTGTGAAACAGTCTTGTTGCATGAGAAATGTGTGTGCCAAAATATAATAATTAAAAAAGTTCTGATTATTTAGCATACTATATCAGCTTTCCTTAAGGAGTTATCCTGCATGTGTATGTGTGTGTGTGTATATATAAATATTTTCTTTATTCCATCTTTCATCTCCCTTCCTTTGCTTCTAGCTTGCCTTGGTGACTTGGAGAGACTGCTTATTCAGGCCATTAAATAAGCAGGTATATATATATATATATATGTTATAACTATAGTGTTATGTTATAGGGTTAATTTTATATATTGTTAGTAACTGTTCCAAGGAGAATTTGGAGGATGGGGGGCAGACCCACAAAATAAAAGGGAGCCTTCTGCTTCTCCTTTGTGATGTTAAAAAAATAAATATTTGGGAGGAATGAGCCTTTCTCTGTGTGTGTGGTTGAACCTTGATACCAAGACTGTTCTGTTATCTCTTTGACGAGAGGACCCTTGGCTTTTTTCTCTTCTTTTTTTCCTTTAAAAATAAACAAAACAAAACAAACCCCAAAAACAAAAAAACCCAAAAAAAACATTAAGGGGGCTTGTCTTAAATGAAGTAACAACTTCAGCTGTTTCCAAGCCAGGCGGGAGTACTGGCTGATGGTCATGTCGTAAGGTTTGAGAGTCAACGTTGTATGAGAACAGATAGTGACAGGCCTGGGATTTTGGTCTCTTCTAATGTTACTGTGAATCTTTAAATTTACACTGATGCCTGGGATATTCAGGCCAACTAAATATTTTTAATTAGTGAATCAGCACAATATGAAACAAGACATTCCATCACAACAAAATATTATATTTATGTATGTTTGATTTAATTCTTATTTACCAGTACTTCATGATGAAAAGACTGTATTATATTATGAAAATATTAGCTAGATTTCAGTTTAGAGGAACAGTAGTTGCAACACATTATTTATCAGCATAAGCCGATAGTGTTCTTTGTGTAAAGTACAGGTGGTTAGTTCAGCTCTTACTGCAAAGTTTTCATGTACTTCAGCTATAAAACAAACAGAAGTTTGGTTTAGACGGTGCTTTTTGAAATTAAAAAAAAAAAAGAGAGACCAAGCACTTTCATACCCTTTTACAGCTCCCCACTAATCGGACTGTAATTACGTTGTAGAACTTAAAGGTGTGTAGCATACTCTGTGATGTCTGTAGGAAATTTATATGTTCAGGTGTCCTTAAATTTTGTTCTCAAGGGGCTTGATGTGTCTTGAATATACAAATACACCCCTGATTAAATACTGTGCTTGACCTACCAGCTGCTTTCTCTGTGCTTGACTTGCTTTTAATCTCTCTTTTCTAAGGTAACAAATGCTGTGTTGAAATTGATTGAAAAGGAAAGAAACGGTGAAACTATCAATACAAGGCTGATCAGTGGAGTTGTACAATCTTATGGTAAATGAGATTTCTTTAAGGTTTTATTACTCTCTTAAAAATAAATAAATATATATTCCCTATCAGAGCCCAGAAGTAGCATCCCACCTCCTTGGATGTCCAGTAAAGATTTTTACAGTAAAATAAATGCAGTTATATATTGTTTAACTTCATGTTTGTAGAGACATTTGACACAGTTGATTATACCATATTTGTAAAGCTTGAAAGCACGGCTGATAGGCAAGAGTGTTCATTGTTTACGAATCACTTATTTAGGAGGTAAATCTGGAAGGGGGGAAGCATAGTATTTTATAAAGCGGAGTGGGATTGTTTTTGAAATTGAGAGTTTTGCTATGCAGATTAAGGACTGGTTTCATTAATAAAACAACGTATGCACGTAAGCTGGAACTCTAAGAGGAAAAAATGGAGGGGGAATTTGAACTAGCTTTTGAGATAGGATTTGGAAAACTTCACTATCATCCATTTTGTAATGTATCAAAAAGTGCAGTTTCCATGAGTAATGTCATGTGCTGCTTATTTTTTAAATGCAAAATAAATGTATAGTTTTAAAAGTTTTTAAAAGTGATGCTGATACTGTCCCCATTGATTACGTTCATGTAAGTTAGAAGGAAGGTACCTGCTTAGTTGCAAGAGACCACTTCATAAAAGACAATTTTGTCATTACTTGCTTTTTTTTTTTTGTAGTGGAGCTGGGGCTGAATGAAGATGATGCATTTGCAAAAGGACCTACACTAACTGTCTATAAAGAATCCTTTGAATCTCAGTTTCTTGCTGACACAGAGAGATTTTATACACGAGAAAGTACTGAATTCTTGCAACAGAACCCAGTCACAGAGTACATGAAGAAGGTAAGTTTATTAAATAAGCTTGGTGATTATTTTCTGCATACAGATATTTTTTAGAGGTAAAGTAATATAAATTCTTGGCTTTTGTTATCAGTTTCTTAAAATGATGATTATTTTAGAGAAACAATTAGCTCTTTTTCCCTATGGTGATTTGCTTCTATGTTTATCTAGTCTGAAGTTTGTCTCCTTAGTGTATTTCAGTAAGTACAATGAAAGTTTGAAACTTTCTTAATGCGCAAAATGGAAGTGAGTGTTAAAATAAATTCAGGGGTTTTTTTAGACTTCAAGACACCAAAATAGTCATTCTGCTTTAGACCTACATGTTTACTGTTCCTATACACGGAACTGTGTGTTGGCACAGGACAGGTTCCTTGGTACAGGACAGTAAAAAGCTGTCTGAAGGTCATTGCAATTTCAAGAACTAGAGATTTGGGGCAAGTAGAAAGAACTTGCCAAACACTTTGGAAGGCTTCAAAAATCCACAGAAGAGCAACTCGCTTTGCTTGAAGCTGAAAACACATGTAAAGCTAGCAGAAGGAAGGGGAAATCTTCTGCAGGAAAGTGTGTAGCCTTAAGTCTCTGCTCAAATTTGTATACTAGTGATGTATACAAGCTGTTTGGGCTGTCTTGGCATCTCCTTGCAGATAATGTGCATACTTTGAAATAAAACTGAACAAGAAACTTTTCATTACTTATTTCCTGGGATTTAACTGATGAAACTGAAAAAGATGTGTATTAGACTCTACAGTAAATATGATCAGAGCTTGCAAAATGATACAAACTAAGGGATGTGACCTAGTGGAAAGGGGAAACTTACGAATTGAAGCTAAAAGCTAGTTCACTGGAACAGATTGTCTGATCTCTCTAGTCTGCGTGCTCTGCTGGAGAGGTCAAGAGAGGTCATGCAGGTTTTCAGAACTGTTAATTTAAAATTCAGATAGGTTTGTCCTTCAGTTTTATCTTACTTCATTATGCATAAGGAATTCTTAACATTTTTAACTTAAACATGACAAGGCAGTTTTGTAAACTTCATTATTTTTTCTGTTTGGGTATTGTAATCTTGCATGCCACTTAAATGCCTGTAAAAAAGTAGTACTCCCCATAATTATTACTCAGGTATTGCTAGAATTAGGGTTCTTTTCTGTTACGAAACACCTTAAATGAGACTGATGTGAAAAGCTGCAAGTTGTCCAGCAGTCACATGGCATACTATAGGTAAGAAGGTTTTAAAAGTCATCTGTTGGAAGTATGAACTACAAAGTATTCTGCTATTAGTATGCTTACTTGACTTTCGCACTGAAGCACTGGGCACTGAGTTCTAATTGGGGATAAATAACATTGCAAAATAAAAACAAAAAGAAACCTGCTGGAGTACCTTAGTGTGCATCAGCATAACATCAGTGTTAGCATGATATAGTAGAATTCTGGTGGTTTCTTGTAGAATACTCAATGAAATCTTAATTAGAATTAGGATATGTATATGTAGTTATATAGGCAGACTTACTGAGTTTAGAAGGATTGTGAATTTTTCTTCTCAGGCCAGAACTCATGAGTAAAGCTGGCATGGCCTGATGTGCTGTAGGGAAAAAGGTCAGTATTTCTTAAGACTGTCCCTCGAAATAAAGTCTCCAACTGAACTTTTGATCTTTATAGTTAAAACAGCCAAACATATGTTGTGTGAACTAATTATTTTTCCCTTGTTTTTGAAATACGACTTTAAAAGGAAAATGGAATTATAAGAACACAAAAAGTGAGAGAGTATAAGCAAATTTGAAGTCAGAGTGAATGTTTATTTTCATAAAGGAGCTCAAAGTGAGAGCTGACTGTTAACATTAAAAGTGAAAGTCTAAGGATATTTTAAGAAGCGGCATTGGAAGTGGCAGAATTTCCTGAACTACAGAAATACAGAATTGATTAAATGTAAGATAAGTAGTCCTACTAGTCTGATTCCAGTTTCCAGCGTTCATCAGAAAGATTTGCTGCTATTTTCTGTCATTAAGGAAGTGAATTGTTGTTCCTTACTGGTAAGAAACTGGCAAATACTCTGAAGCATGAGCTTATATCCCTTCCCAGACTGTTGATTTTGTTTCCCGTATTTAGACCTGTACTGGTTTAACTCTAGGAGGCAGTAGTCTAGGACCATTTCACAAGAGCCAAGTGCAAAATTACTCCAGAAATAAGTGAAGCTAACAGTGGCAGAGATTATTTAAAGCTGTCTGTGTATGATGCAGCGTACATGCAGTGAAATTGTTCTTTTTTGTTGTTGTCCCTAATATGATCTTTCAGGCTTAGTCAATACATCTAAAATACTAGGAAAATGCATTAATTTAATTTCCTTCTCTTGGTGACATTATTAATTCAAATAATTTGGACTGATAAGGGAACATATGCACTTTATCCCTAATAATGTGCTGCAATTACAGATGGCTTGTAAAGTGAATCTTTAACACTCTTGCAAACAAAATAGAGGTAATTGTTATATAAACAACTTCAGTTTTACATTTTAGTGTAAGTACTGTTCCTTGAGTGACATTTAGAATTTTGGTTTGCTGCGAAGATTTGCAAAGGTAGCATTTCACATTTAATTTCGCCAAATTAAATGCTAGTATAATTTAAATGATTGTAGATTATTGGGAAGATTTTCTGTGTAAGAATGTAGATGAGAAGAAATAAATTTGTCATGGGCATACTGTTAAATTGTGGTTTTCTGCCTTTTAGTTTTGTGGAGGCATGAAATATATTCATATTTGTCTTAAAACTACCTCTGTAGCTGGAGAGCTTGCTGATGCTAAAACTGCCAGCATCTCATGTCAGCAGCTTTCTTCTTCTCTGACAGCAGATTTCCATCTGTAAACTTCTTATTCAGAAGCAATGGGAAAACAATCTTGCTGTGATTCTCCCCCCCAATTAAACAGTATATAATATTATCATCAGCATAAACATTGATTCCATATGTATATTATGATTCCCAGAGAAATAACTGCTTAAGTAGGTGGACCATAACACAGCATTAGTGAGAGGTTTGATTTTTGTTGTTGTTGTTTTCTAGATGAATTTACTAAATAGTCATCTGTTTTCTGCTGTTGGATTTCTGTCCTGCCTTCCATACAGGTTTCATGTTTTACCTCTCTGTTCTGTAGGCTGAAGCTCGCCTTCTTGAGGAACAGCGTAGAGTTCAGGTATATCTCCATGAGAGTACACAAGATGAATTAGCACGAAAATGTGAGCAAGTACTTATTGAAAAACACCTGGAGATATTTCATACAGAGTTTCAGAATTTGTTGGATGCTGACAAAAATGAAGGTAAGGAGATTCAAAGGCTTAGAGTTTTAGGCTTAGAGCTCTTCCCTGATGATTTGTGAATAATGTAAATTCTGGTGATAGCTGAATGTGATTTGTTCAGGAATTAGATTAAGAGAGAAGATAGACACTAAATTGATTGACAAGCAGCTTTGTATTAAATTGGGATCGCTGAGGATATTGCCTCAAGAAGCCTATTCAGATCCTAAATATTAAGGCAAAACAGCACTAATTTCGATTTCTCTTAACATGGCTGGAAGAGCTTCAAGAGCACTCGAGCCATCCTTCCGGCAGGAGCTGAAGCTTGCATGAGAGAGATGTGAGATGAAAAACAGACCAGTAGTCTTACCGGCTGTTTCAGTTTAATCCATGGATCTTTCTGAGTCAGCAGTGAGAATTTTAAAATCCAAGTTGTCTAGAAGTATGTATAGGAAATTTTAAAAGAGGAATAGAAGCAATTAAGGAACTTCTAAATATAGTATATAAAATATATAAAACTGCATATAGAGCACAAGGAAAGGGTGGAAATTATTAATTGATCAGATAATTTTAGCTGTGAAAATGAGTCTTAAGTGCCACTAATGGATCAAGTTTTATACCTTCTTAGAGAACACATAGAATAAAGACTTCTTCAGTGGTTCCTTTAAAATAAGTAAAGATTATCAAAGAGTTTAGGTATCTTTAAGGAATTGTCAATTGTATTGGTTTTTATGAGTTTCTTCAGGAGTTAATGCTTAGCACAAAATAACAGTCAAAACTAGGGCCAGATAATTTCTGTGCATTGTGCAGGTGATGAGGATGAATGGTGTTTCTGATTTTCCCAGTTGGGGAATTAATTAAATCTATATAGGAAGTAAAGATAAAGCTCTGTAGCTGAAATACCGCTTTTAAGAAAGTGACAGAATTTAAGAGATACTATGATTAAATTACTATTGATGGTACTGTTTGTTTGAGAGTTGTGAATTGCAACTATGACTCTGCTCTTAAAAGAGCAACTATGAGTAATTACTATAATCATCATGTTGATAACTAAGAGATGCTTCAAAATAGAAAAGGGCAATTCAGCATGATTAGTAGGTCAGAATTTACCTGTTTCAAAGGTAAATAGAAGATTTTTATCCTGTACTAGTATTTTAGTCAGATGTTATGTTTGTAAATAAATTTATTCTGTAATTGGAAGAGATTTTGATACAGATGGGTGTTGACTAGTAAAATGACTTTTTAAATGTCTTCTGACAATAGAAATAGTAATAGCACAAACAAGAACATTTTTCTGGACTCAGGAGGCCTTCCCAGGCTTTTCTTTTTTCCCCTTACTTTATCAAGCTCATGGGTTATCTGAGCCTTTAATAGTCACTTACCATAGTGATCCAATTCCATAAGTTTGTAAATAAGTTTGTAAAAAAGCAAAAGTACCACCTTGTGTCTTGGGCACCATCTTGTTATATGTCTTTGGTTTACTTCACTTGGGTTATTTCTAAGATTAATTAGGCATTTTAAAACACCTGATTTTTTTCCTTCTTTTTCAAAATACTTCCTTTTCTCTTATCAGGCTTCACTTGTGCAAATCACAGTAGTTCCCTGGCCCTTTTTAAGTTTCATGAAGTCTCAAGAAATATTTATTTTGAAAGATTCTTTGAGAATTCATTCTTTAATCACTATAATCAGTTCACTCTCAAATTTGTAGTGCACTACAATAGTCTATTGTAGACTATCCTAAACTTACAATAAAATCTTGCTCTCAATTAAAATTTTTATTGCTTTGCTCTTGAAAGTACACTGGTTTTGAGGTTCTCCCATGTGAAGTATGTAAAGCATATCATATTACAAGCCACTCCTGTTGGTGTTCTGTAACTTTTTAATCGCATTGTGCAGCTAGTTATAAAGATTGCGGAACATATTTGTCATGTGTTACCTATTCACATCAGTATGATACCTACAGGAAATAATTATGTTTATTGGGAGCAGGCTGTAACGATTTAGGTGGAGTTACCGTGTAAATCTTCCTTGAGGCTTTGTAGCATCTCTTCCATGTGTCACCAAATACAGGCATCCTGACAGACCAACCTGTGAACCCTTATTTGTGGGTAGGTCTAACAGCAGCTTATTGTATCTATGCATAGCATTATTTTCCCACTTTTTTTCTAAAATTCTGTAGGTAAAAACCACCATTCTTATGTTGTTATAAAAGTTTAACATTGGTTGCAGATATGGTTTTCAGACAGAAAAAATGTTTGCTTTTTCAGATCCAAAAGTTTAAGCTTGCTGAAGTTCTAAGGAATGGAAAGCATTATATGGAAACAGGTCTGAATATAGAGGTGTCATTGCTTCAGTATTAAAGGCATCGAGTTCTGTGTGTTGTATTTCAGAGTTAGGTAGCAATACAGCTGCTTGATTGCTGTTTTATTTAATCTGATAATCCTCAGGTGGTAACAAATTGCTCATAAGCCCTTCAGAGAAGTCCTTACACTTCAGAAGTGCTAGATGCAGCTGACAACCTTAGGATGGATTCAACCAGGTGAAATATCCTCATTAGTTTACAGTAACTAATTTGGTTGTTCACTGTTCCACTTCAGTGCCTGTTCAGTGAGGGCAAGATTACAAGAGGTAACTAGTGGGTTTGTGGCCATATTAAAGTTTGCTTTTTAAAAAAAAAAAAGGCATCTGCCCTGTTGAAAGTGAGTAATAAAAACAAAACCCTCTTCAATATTAGACTTTCCAAAATTACTAATTGATTTTGGAAACTCTTGGCTGAAAACTGGTGAGATTTTAATAGGAGGCTTTAACATATGTGAAATCACATCCAATTTATTTTTACCTTTGTTAGTTTTGTTCTGTGGTAATGCTTTTCAGAACCCTTTTCTTGAGATACAATTATTTCTACTAGTGATCAGTTACTTAAATGTTTTTTTTTAAAGAGATAGCTTTATCGACAGTGCTTTATTGGAGGAAATCTGGTTTATAATGTTTCAGTTTACCTGCTAAGGTCATATCAATACATAACATTTAGCCTTAAATTTCCAGCTGTTACCACTGATGCTGCCCCAAGTAGAAATGTTAATACACAAAAGGCTACAGGTGGTGTTAGATATCTGAGAACTGTCCTGTTCAGAACAAGATTTAAAGGACAGTGGTCAGTTGGAGAATGTTGTACTCTTAGCACAGCCAGCAGTAACAATAATGACAGTCCTAATTCATGGTAACACTTCAAAACTTCATCTAAATAAGAGGGTTTTAACGCCATTTTTAAATCATTGCACCTCTTCAAGTTTATGAAAACTAGAAATCAGCAGTAAATATATTCCTATAATTTAGGTCTTTTTTTTTTTTTTTTTTGAGATTTATGTAGCATTGTGAAGGTAAAACAGATCTTAATGTTTAACAGGTTGTTTTCTTGTTAACTGGTCTTAGCTTTCCAGGTTAGTGCAAAGATTTTCTATACCGTATAATTTTTTGCTGTAGTTTCTTCTGGCTTTTTACAGGAGCAATTGCACATATATTTTTGTTGATGATGGATGTTTAACTCCTATTGGCAACTTGTAAATGAGAAATTGGAGTCATAGCTAGTACAAATAGGAAATGTTTGCTTTCTTTTTTGTTGTTTTTGTTTGTTTTTTCAGACTTGGGACGCATGTATAACCTTGTATCTCGAATCCAGGATGGCCTTGGAGAGCTGAAAAAACTTTTGGAAACCCACATTCATAATCAGGGTCTAGCTGCAATTGAGAAATGTGGAGAAGCTGCTCTAAATGCAAGTATCCCATCAAAATAAGTCTGTGTGGTTGCTGACAGTTTTACATTAGAGGAGGGTGAATGCTTCCTGATATAATTTCCAGTTTGCTTGTTTCCCCTCTCACTGATTTAATTTGTGAGGACTAGGCAATTCTCAAATGTTGACAGTAGACTTAAAACAACAGCCACATCACTGTGTTACTACTCTTTGAGCTTTGGGGCTTTTTGTTTGTTTTGGGTTTTTTTCCTTCTGAGTTTTTGCTCTCCGTCAGGATGTCATGCTGCTCGGAAAGCTGGCTGTGCAAATACAACATCCTACACTTACAAATACACCTGAAAGTCCACTGAAAGTTTCAAGAAGCATTGTCTCCAGTGGACTGTCTTTTATTTCAGTATCTTACAGACTTCCGACTTGGATGGGACTGTGTGGAGAAAGTTTCTGCTGGTTTTAGTTTTTTTGGTTAATGGTTTTATTCTATTTGAAAAAGCATGAGAAATATAAGAGGAAGAGATAACTGAAATGGTTGGAGAGGTCATAATATAAGGAGCAGGTCAGGTCTTCTGCAACACTGTGGTCGTTTAGCCATATAATTGGCTTTCTTGATTTTTATCCCATAATTTTAATTTCAGACTTAATTTTGTGTTGAGTAGGGTTGAACCTTGACAACGTGAAGCTGTTTAAACCCTTTGCTAACCTTTTTGTCTATAGACAATATGACATTTTCTAGCCAAAAGAAAAAAAAAAAAGCACATTGCACAAAGCAAAATTAGGATAAAATATAGATTCTGGTAAAATTTATTTAAAATGGGGTTTAACTGTGATTTTTGACAGAGTTCATTTTAACCTGTTATTGGCCTCAGATATTCTTGAAAAAGCTTCCTACTAGTAATCATTAAAGCAATAATCTGTAATGACTGCATGGAGAACACTAAAAACTTTAGTTTTTAGCACAGATTAAAATTATTTACATGTGTGTAGTGTCGTTCACTTCTATAATTTTAAGTGTGTAGCTTTTTAGCAGTATTGATCTTTTATGAATCATGAAGTTCAGGAATCTTCAGCTTCATTTATAGACATCACCTGAAATTTTGAAATCAGATGTGCTTCATGGTTGACACATCCCCCTAGTGGTCATCACTCTTGAGTTTCTTTGTACTTAGGCCTTGAAGAATTTCCCAGGAAAATGAAAGCTCTTTCTCCAGGAATTAGTTCATCTTTTGAGATTTGTTTGTTCTTCATTTTCATTACAGTATCTCTGGCTGTCTCCCTTGGGAACCATCTTGCCTCTTCTTCCAATATCCTTCACACCACTGTATCGCTATTCATCATTGCCTTGTTAGCCCTCTGTCACACTTAGGTAGGATTGATTCTGCCTAACTTAATTTATCTGTACTGTGTCTAAACAGGTAATCAGCTGAGCAAATGCTTCTCAGTTTCCCTGTAGTCAGTGGAGAGAAATAGTCATACCAGCTTGACTCATCTGACCTATTTTAGATTTTCACTGCAAAATGAGTTGTGTGCTAGACTCCATTAACTATATTAATGAGACTGCTCTTCAGTCAGAAGTTTACTGCTTTTTGTGCCTTTGGTTATTTTTGTTGGAGTCCTTGTAATCAGTAGATGCCTTTCTGAATGTCTTTCAAGTCCACTTGAATTTCTTGTCTGGGAGGTTCTCAGTAGTCTCTGTTCTTTATCTCAAGCATGGCATTAGATCAGTGGTCCACACAGTCTATTTCTGTCTTCAGTGGCAACAGGAAATCTTTTTCAGGATCCTGATACAACCCTGCCCATCTTTTGCCATTTTTTGCCAGCATCCAGAATTCTTACGATAGGACTGCTACAGGAGTACCTCTATGCCCAGTCCTTTTAGTTTTTATTTATGGACCTGTTGTCTGTGAGTTTGTCTAATCCGTTCTTGAGCCTGCTGATATTATCGGCTTCCAACAACCTCCTGTGGCAGCAAGTTCCAGAAGTCCACTACCTTATATGTAAAGATGTTCTTTACTTTATCTGTCTGAAACATGTTTCTTATCACTTTCATCAAGTGCCCCGTAGTTACAAAATGTGGCTTTTAGTGATCGTTCATCTTTTCAGTAATCCTTCTGATTTTGTAAACCTTGGTCATATGCCCCTTCAAACTTCTGATCTCCAAATTTAAGACTTCTAGCCTTTTTAGTCTGTTGCATAGTAGCTGCCATGTCTGCCTGGTGTTTTAGTTGCCTTTCACTGTTCCTACTCTGACTCCACTCCATCTCTATTGAGATGCAGAGATCAGTAATTGTACATACAACTCAGTCTGTGAGTGCCATAAACTTGATGTTTATTGGCATTTGGCTGCCACTGGGTGTTGAGTGGATAATTTTTAAGAACTGTCAACAATGACTGAGGTCTCTGTACTGCATTGTACCTAATGGGGATACACCTGTTGCATTCTTACTAGAGAGATTTATTTTGAGGGTTTCTTCTATAGCAACTGCCATTTTATGATTGTCCAGCTCTCTCAAGTCTGATTCAAATGAAGCTTATGTCTTTGAAAATGTCCTTCTTGGAAATGTTTGCAGTGGTTGAGAAAGTGGTTTTGTCGTCTTTTGTACTATATAACGTAGTACACTCTGCACTCTGGCTGCTGTAAATGAAAGCTTGTGCTAATTGTAAGTCAGTCCTGGACATGGGACCTAAACTAGTCTATATAGTATTTTACCTTTAAAATATTTCTAATACTTTGTAAACTTTCCCCATAAAAATTTGCTTAGGCCAGTAAGTAGCTCCATTTTGGGGGAAGTAGAAAGCAGAAAGTCAACAAGTTGCAAAAAACAGTCTCTCTTTATTGCAGGATCCAAAAATGTATGTACAGACAGTGTTGGATGTCCATAAGAAATATAATGCTTTAGTCATGTCTGCATTCAATAATGATGCTGGCTTTGTGGCTGCACTAGACAAAGTAAGTATATGTAGTGGCATACGGTGAACTTTTTTTATTATTATTATTATGCACTGTTTTGTCTCCCAAAATTTCACTGTCTCTTGTGATTTATAGGCTTGTGGTCGATTTATAAATAATAATGCAGTGACAAAAATGGCTCAATCATCCAGTAAATCCCCAGAGCTACTGGCACGATACTGTGACTCTTTACTAAAGAAAAGGTACGTCTTCAAAGACAAATTATTATTTCAGGTTGGCTTTTGTTTCAGAAGGTTTTAGCATATGAAGTTTTATATTGTGTCTTCAGAAATAGAACTTAACGTTTCAAGAAAAATTAGTTATACCAAATTCTGAATACAAAAATGTCAATAGGACCATTCCTAAAGATTATATGGAGTTTACTTTTCTTTTTTAAAGAAGAGGGGGGAAATAATAAAAGATCTAAGACCTTTCTTTCCTTATAGGAAACTAAGTTCTACTTTTTTAATAAAACAGAAGGGATTTTTTACTTTGGGTTCCCCCCCCCCCCCCCCCCCCCCCCCCCAAATAAAAAAAAAAATTGTGTTATATATGTTGTAAAGAAGACTCACGTTCCCTTTTTCCATTAAAACTCTTGCTTTCCTCCTGTTGTTTTCTCTGTATCTTCTTCCATCTGGGCAGAAATTGAGGAGGACAAACTGCTTCTAAACTCTCATGGTTCATAATTTAATTAAGGTATTTGGCTTCAAATGATTCAGCAGCTCATACATTGAGTTGGTATCAGTTCAGTTCATACTGGATTGGTGTCAGTTTTGTCACTGGCAACTTTTCTAGCTGTTTTGGAGGAGGAAAAAAGCCACTACCAAACAACCCAAAACCAGAACAACTTGCTCACTTTTCCCTTCCCCATCCCCTCCTTCCTTCAGCAAAGGATTTATTTTCCCCTTTGTAAATACTAGCTTTATGCATGGTAGATTCAGGTACGCCTGATGGACAAGCATGATATGGAGGAAAACAATGTGGTGCCACCTGAGCTCTCACCCAGTCAAGACCCAGCTCTCCGAGCTGTTTTCTTTTCACTGTACTATCTAAGATAAGAAATGAAGATAGCATTTAGCAGCAGAAAAAAGGCAGGAAAAGAGAGATCCATGTTTCAGCCCTTAAATCCTGAGAAGTGTCGGGCTGTCGGGAAGTCCCAAGCAATTCATGGTCCAGGACTTCAACCTATTGTTTTAAAAATCTCATACTTCAGAATTGCTTACGTGTGGAATAGTGAAGAGTAGTGTTCATTTCATTACACTGTTTCCTCTCTAAAGGGTCTTTGATCCCAAAACTACTCAGTCTGTGTTCTTTTATTTATGAAATTTCCATATACATCCATATGTTGTTTTAATTCAGCAGTTTTGGGACTCATTAAAAATGCATTTCTTTAATTGCAGCTCAAAGAATCCAGAAGAAGCAGAATTGGAAGATACACTCAATCAAGTGGTAAGATGTCTATAAATATAGTACTCTTCTGTGTAAGCTTTGACAAGTTAGTAATATTCGATCGTCACACAAATCAGATGAGAGAAAACCTTTTATTTTGCATGTTTGATTTCATTACTTAATATTTCAGCTTTTCAGTAATAATCTTCATCTCTGTGTGGCTTCTTGGTTGTATTTTTTTAAAATTAAAAAAAAGCTCTTTACAGCAGATTTAAAGTGGCTAAATGGGATTTATGCTTTTACTTCATTTTTATATACACATATATATAATTTCTACAGTATATTTTTTATATAATTACTTATATGCACTACATATTTATTCATTTAGCTGTACATGTGGAATATACAGTTAATGAGTTTAAAATAGTATCCACATTTAAAAGAAACACACACCACCACTCCACCTCCTGCCCCGCCCCAAAAAAAAACAAACCAAAAAACCCCCCAAACAACCAACTCTGCCCTTAAATGTAAGTGCAAATGAAGTAGCTACTGCTACAGCTTTTTCAGGACAAGTGCTTAAATAGGGTTTTTTCTTACAAATTATCTTGGCTTTTCCAGATGGTTGTCTTCAAGTACATTGAGGATAAAGATGTGTTTCAAAAATTCTATGCTAAAATGCTGGCAAAAAGACTTGTACATCAGAACAGCGCTAGTGATGATGCTGAGGCAAGCATGATCTCTAAACTAAAAGTGAGTATTCCATGACTGTCCCATGATCTACCGTACTGCAGGTCTTCAGGCTGCCTTGGAAAACATTGATTTATGTCCTTTCATACGCAACCTTTTCTTTTTTTTAACCTCCTAGGAGCTTGTAGTGCATGTCTTGTCCAATGGAGTTAAGATGGGGTTAAGCTTAATTATTCTTATCCAAATGAATGACATGGATATAATTATCCAAGGGAATGACTGATGAAAAGTTGCTTCATTTTATTAACCCTTGTTCATTCAGGATCAAGCAAAATATGATCTAATACTCTTTTAGTAGTCTGTTTCACTGTGTGTTTTGCTTCATTTATAAACAAAATTTTCTTCAGTTTTTTATGACAGTTAAAGAGCATGTCTAGTTGGGATCAGTACTTTGAGTAAGGGAAATACTGAACTTTATACATCATCTTTTAAGAAAAATAGGCTCCGATACTTTGTTCTTCTCATTCTCCATTGTCAAAAATGTGTCTTGCTGACTTATCTGTGCTTTTAAAATACAGCAAGCTTGTGGTTTTGAGTATACCTCCAAGCTGCAGCGGATGTTCCAAGATATTGGTGTAAGCAAGGACTTGAATGAGCAATTTAAAAAGCACCTGACCAATTCAGAACCGTTAGATTGTAAGTAATACATTTACCTAAGTTACTGTTGAGTAGTTTCCTCTGATTTCTACAGAGCTCACTATATGAGGGAAATACTTGATTTAGACATCATACCCCCAGAAGTTACAGTTAGTATTATTTTGACCAAGACAGCTAGGATTTTTAAATTAGTCTTTTAGGTCTGTACTTTGTTTTCTAATAGCACTTTATATCTTCTGTTATGGGTAGCCTCCTCCTGATTTTGCAGCTCATGTTTAGGTATGTAATTAAATTAAGTTGAATCCTGTCTTTTTTTTTTTATGGGAAAGATGTTTTTCTTTAAACAGTTTTGATTTTGAGCACAACATGGCTTAAGTTCATAATTTGTTAAAAGTATTAAGGAAAAAAGGATGTTGTGTTTCCAGTTGTTAGGCAGCGCTATTACTTTTTTTTAATAAAGAAATATTTTTTTCATTGAAGCACGTTGAAACAAGTTCTTTAAAGAAATGATAATTATTTCTTCGATTATATCTAGAGTTGTGTATTGTCAGGCTTAAATTTTACTTAGTTTTTGTAGAATTCTTACTGACTTGCCCAAAATGCCTTACAAGTATAAATGTGAAATGTTTATCCTTGCAGTTGTGTACTGTGGAGTGATGAGTTTTAGTTGCACATAAAAATGAATGCTTACAATTTTTACACTTGCGTGTTAAAAGATAAATCCGTTGTGGGGATAGAAACAGGGTAATAACTTCTACAAATGAGAGAAAATTGAGTGACAGTCGCAGTAAATCTAAAGCTCTCCAACTGCAGTGACATCTTACATGAATTCCTTTGTTTTATGGTCTGAATAAAAACAATATATATTGCTTAATGATTTTTCACCATGTTTGAGCAAAAGGCAGAACCATTTCTTGTTTTTGTTAGAACGGGGACTGTGTGTTTGAAGAGGGGGTGGGAGCAAGGGGGATAATGCAGCTCAGCCTCATCACCTCTCTTCCAGTGGATTTCAGCATCCAGGTGCTGAGTTCTGGATC
Organism: Ciconia boyciana; assembly: GCF_034638445.1. Taxonomy (NCBI): domain Eukaryota; kingdom Metazoa; phylum Chordata; class Aves; order Ciconiiformes; family Ciconiidae; genus Ciconia; species Ciconia boyciana. Next base: position 103,297,925 of record NC_132935.1, on the reverse strand, counting down.
GTGGCCGTTCCAGCAGTCCTGCACGTTTGCTCTGCCATCTGAGGTGAGGCGCTTGCACTTGGTTCATCCAAACATGGAATGATCACGTGAGAAATTTGTTTTACAAGGCTGGTGTCTCCTGTTTTGTTGTGTGTCAGAGAGGACTGGAAGTGTCTCTGGTGTTTGCCTATTTGGGTGGAGGATATTTGGAACAAGATAAGTGAGTAAGGTAGTAGGAGGGAACTGTGTGAAATATGTAAACCTGTGGAGAGACCCTGGTTAATTAATCTTTCTTCAAAACATTCAACAGTAACCGAAGCAAATTTTTCTTAGTGTATTTTTCTGTGTATACTTTTATTTAAGAAATGTTTCTTGTAGTTGCTTTGGCTCTGTCCAGTAAAATCTTTAGGTATTATAATCATTAGTTTTCTGTTGAGTGCTTATCCAGCGTGAACAAGACATGAATACGTAACATGAGAAATAAGGTTAACTGCTGTTACCTGGAGGATGAAGGTGGTTAAAAGAAACCACCTTTCTAGCCTTGTTTAATGTATAGTAAAAGGAAGAATGGAACTTAAATGCTTGTTTAGGTTTGTATTGTTAGTGACACTTCAGAGGGGAAACTCGTAACAAAGGGAAATTTTGATCCAGTCTGGAGAATTTGAATACTTTGGATTTCTGTTTGTCTTATTCAGACAACGTGGCAGTCGAGGGTTATCAGATTTGATTCTCCTTTGTTGGTTCCAGAGCATGTTCTAGTAATGGTAAATGAAGGTACATAATATTCTTTATTTATTTGTTGTTGTTTTTATACAGTTAGAACGGAGCTATCAGAGATTTACTGCATTTTATGCCAGTCGTCATAGTGGAAGAAAGTTAACATGGTTGTATCAGCTGTCCAAAGGGGAATTGGTTACCAACTGTTTCAAAAATAGATACACGTTACAGGTAAGGATAATGTCATGCCAATAGCAACACCTGATGATGATTGCATTCAGAGGACTGGATGCAGCTGAACAGCTGGAAGACATGCTGTTCACATGCTGCTCCACTGCTCTTACGTTACCTGGGTGGGCTGCTCAGCCTCTTTACTTCTCATTTGGAGATAATTGCTTTTCTTTACTTTAAAGGACCATTGTGCAGATAAATGTGTTTAAAATGGTGAAGTGTGTAGATGTTGAAGTAGTGGAGTTCATGTGAATACCTGTGCCTGCACACAAACTAATTCTAATAGATAATACAGTGAATTGAGCTGTATTTTATTTGTATGTCAAAATATTCATTAACCGTATGTAATGATGTATCACAATTAAATATTTTAAATCATTCAGTTCCTTAATTGGAGAGTGTGTGTGTCTACATTCATATGTATACATGCATATATATGTTTAGCTACTATTTACACATGCATTCATGCATTCATTAGCTTTATTCTTGTGAATAATGCTACTGTCTTTATTTAAAGCAAAGCATGGATGCAAGACCTGATGACTACAGGTCTGTGTATTACTGAAGTGAACATAAATGTTAGCCCTCCCCAGATGGTTGTTGGTGTTATGATTAATAGAACCTTTATTATATGTTTGATTTACTTACTGTACTGATACTTAAGATCTATGTTTAAAAGAAAATTGACTTAGAAAAGGGAATACATTACTTGTGGTTTAAACAGGTGTCGAACTGCGTTGCATGAGACGACTGCAAGCTCTTTGCATAAGATCTCATGCTGCTTAGACTTTCCTGTCTGCTTTCTCTCAAAAAGTAGACAGAGGAGGCGAGTTCACAACAGTGAGAAGAAACAAGATAATCTCAGACTTTGAACTTGTCATCAACATATGTTAACCCTGTAGTGATAGATGTGAATAAGCCACTGATAGCTGCCTTGTTTATAAATTTGGTTTCATTATTCTCCTGGAGTTGGGAGGGTTGTGAGGATGAATTCAGTAGCTGTCTAGGTTTTAATGAAGATTAAATGGGTAAGAGTCAGGCAGTGACAGAAGAAAATAATTTAAAACTATATTAGCAAGTAGAAAGATAAGGCTTTGACACCATAATAGAAGACTTGATAAAGTATCTGCAGCTAGTTAAATGATCATAATCTTAGGGTTTATGTTTAGATAATGCTGGAAAGTAGAGTTCTGATTGTATAAGTAACATCAGATTTTTCTGTATTGTGTAATGATTAGCACTAGTTGGCTATTCTCTGTTGTCCAAATATTCCAGTATATTTGTTTAAGTGATGAATTTCAGGCTGTTCAAATTCAGAAAGTATGTTTGTTCATTCTCATTTTGATTCCAACCCCTCTCCCCTTCATTCTCTTTTTTCGGATCTGTTAGGCATCCACATTCCAGATGGCGATTTTACTGCAGTACAACACAGAAGATGCCTATACTGTGCAGCAGCTGACAGACAGTACTCAAATAAAAATGGTAGTGACTTCACACATTTTACCACACTCTTGTGAACAAGTCTTTTGGTCTTCAGGGCTCTTCCTGCTGTTGTGAGAAATTGGGATTAGACGAGCTTGAAGCCAGAGTCAGTTTCTGTCCTGAAGGAGACAGATGTGCTCTATTCTTGGTCAACTGGTTTACTTTCCTGTAATCATAACTGCCTAGTCTTCTGATGAATCTTAGCGTGTGTATACTCCTGTTCATGACTAGAATGAATTGTTTAGCTTCCTGCTGAGCTCTGGTAGTAAGTTTTCAGTGTTACACTACGTACGTTTTCATATTAAAAGGCAACATTCTAGGAAAAACAGCATTTTCCCTAAATGATTGATCGGTGTATCCGTTCTTCTTTGCATCCCAAGGCTTATATGAACAGAGTAAAATCTCCAGCTTCACTGGCGCGCTCTCTCTCTCTCGTGGAAAAGGTTCCCTCCTTTTCTTTCCAAGTAGGCTGTATGGCCCACAGTTTATTTGGCATCTGTGTCCTTTACTAGTAGGTTTGAATCAAGTCTGGTGGGACTTCTGAAAAGTTAGGCAATTTCTAGTCAGTGAGCTCTTTACTTTTAGAAATGCATATCTAGAAGGTTACTGCTGCTGATGGTTTACAGCAAACCCAGAAGTCTCATGGGTTGCCATTGATTGTAGATGCTTGTTGGCAGAGATATATTTATTTATTTATTTATTTATTTATGTAAAATAAATATTTGGCCCGAATTATGGTTGGACCAGAATAAAACTCTTTATACAGCTGAAAACTAACTGCATGAAACCCAGAAGATTTCCACTGTGGTAAAATAGCAGCTTTGCAAGCCTGCACAGAACACTGACAGTAGTGTAGCCATATGGGTGACCGACCAGCGACAGTAACCAGAACAGATCCCTGGTGTAAGCAAGAAAAGAAAAATATGTTAATCGGAAAGCAGAGGGTGCTTGCTTTCTGAGGTTTAAGCTTGCCATGGTATCTATATTTGCATGGTTTGGGAAAAATGATTTCGTACACTTACAGATCTGCTTGCAAAAGAGCTCCTAAAACAGCAACTGGAAAGATCTGTTGTTCAGAATTAGTCTTTCTAAAGAATTTGATGTTATTTGACCACAAGGGGAGTATAACCTAGCACCCAAAAAGGGCCTTATTACATTTTATTTCTGTGAACTATGTCTTTGCTGCCTTTTTTCACACTCATTTTGCAGTGTTGTGCACTCACTAGTTCTTAGTCTAAATATGTGTATTCTTGTTGAAGTATTTTAAGTTATAAAAAGGTACTGTCTGTCTGCTCTGATAATATTTTATGTAATTTTGTAGGATATCTTGGCACAAGTTCTACAGATACTGTTGAAATCAAAATTGCTTGTAAGTACTCTTGCTTTTTTTATGACCTGCTTAACATTCAGCAAAATGTATTCATGAATATTTATCTACTTGTTTATTTTATTTATTTCTTGCAGGTTTTGGAAGATGAAAATGCAAATGTTGATGAGGTGGAGTTAAAACCAGATACCTTAATAAAACTGTATCTTGGTTATAAAAAGTAAGGAAAAACTTCAGCAGCATACATCACTTGTGTATAATGGGCAGCATCCTCCTTCTCTGCTTTCAAAATTTGGGTAAAACCTAATGTACCTGGAATGAAAGCTCCAGGGTTCAAATGCCAATTCAAATATAGATCCAACGTGTACCAGCTTTAAAGGAGAGGGTTGGCTAGTAGGGGGGATGGGTAAGATTTCAGCTATCTGACTTTGACTTTGTCATAACATCTGTCAAGGCCTGGACATGTCTTCATGTCTTTTTTGTTCCTTGATTCTTGTCTAATTCTTGTATAATTTATTTCTGGTAAGAAATTGTGCTGGTTTTTACTGAGGTGCATGACTTGCATGCACTCAGCAAAATACATTATATTTTATAAGGTTACAGTAGTGTACAGTGACCAGCAAAGGTCAAAGTCTTAAATGTTCATCCACTAGAGATAACGAGATCAGCAGGCTCATTTTAGAACTTCAGAATGTACAGTGATTTGAAAACTTAATAAACATGATTTTCAGTAGTTTTTATTACCTACTTTAACCAGTATTGCTTTCAACGTTCATATATTTTAAGCTGTTCACAGTACTGTGGTGACTTTTTATCATGCTTACCAGAGTATAGATGTAAACACAGATAAACTCAGTGAGGAGTTCTGTACTTCCTGAAGATAAGATCTCAAGTGAAAGAAACATTTTAAAACCTTTCCTTGTACCTCACTCTTTATCCACTTTCTTCCCTCCTTGACAAATAATTAAAGGTTGAGAGTTCATGCACATTAGTGCAGTGATGGAAACAGCTCAGCGTTGCTGCACTGTGCAACTCGGTGGTTCCCAATTTATGATGCACAAGACTATGCTAAATAAATAGCAGATCCCCTCTCCACCACAGCATTCTCCAGTGCAGCCAACAGGCTGAGCACTGCCCCACGCTCCCTGGTGCTGAGGCTCCTTCCCCACTTGTGTCACAGCACCTTGTCTTGAGAGCGGCCACATGTTGTAGTGGGCTCTCCCTAGCACAACTGTGGGCACTGAGGATCGTGTGAAAGAAAGGCCGAATTCAGTTTTATAGAACAGATGGATTTCTCCACATTATGGTCAGAATCCAATCTGTAAATCAGAAAGGTGATTCTGTTTCCACTGACTTTCTTTATCCCGTTCACTGACTGGAAGCTTCTTACTAAACATAGAAATGTTTAAAATACAGTGTAATTGTACAGCACTAATTTGACCTAACAGATCATTAGGTTGGATTCAGTAAGTCATGAAATACATGAACAACCACCAAAAAGGTATTTTGGTTTTTTGGTTGGTTGCGGTTTTTTGGGTTTGGTTTTTTTTTTTTTTTTAATTTTAATAAGATTGGCACTTCGGAAAATTTTAGACCAAGTACCCTTTTATGGTAAAGTAATTGTGGTGGTGTGGCTTTTATTTTGGAGTTAGGTTTTGTTTGGGGTTTTTTGGGCTTTGGGGTTTTTTGTGTTTGGTTTTTAAACAGGCTAATTGTTAACTTATATTTTCTTTACAGCAAAAAATTAAGGGTAAACATCAATGTGCCAATGAAGACTGAACAGAAGCAGGAGCAAGAAACTACACACAAAAATATAGAGGAAGATAGGAAACTACTGATTCAGGTGACTTGTATTGCAGAATGCTGCCATGCTATGAACTTAGAACTACAGCTTTGTAATCCTTTAATGAAGCTTACTGTGGGGTTTTCTTAATTTTTATGAAGAGACAATATGCCATTGCAGCACACTGTGGTGGAGCTAAAAATGAATCTACAATACTCTTAAAGGCAATTGGAGTCTGTAACAGAAAATGTAGAAAGGCATGATAGGACACTGTTCTTCACAGTGTTCTAACATCATGTTGATGAGTGTTTGGCTTCCACAGATGCACACACTCACCAGACTGCTGTCTTGGGTGAAAACTAGTAATACCTAGGTAGTATGATCTTAACAGTGTTTTTCTGTCAGTTCATTTGGAATCCACTTGAGAAGCAAAGAGGCAGGGGAAGGAAATACAAATGTACTACTGAGAGAGTGTCACACTAAGGTTAAATATATTAAGAAGGTTTTCTGTTGTAGAAGTAGTTTCATGTTGCTCTTGGTACCAGTTGGTACTATTATTATGACTGACCGTAAGCAGAGTAGTTCTTAAAATTCATGGGTCAAAACCACTTATGATGACTGTAGGGTATGTAGAATCTGAGTTCTTAAAGTCTGCGTGAGTAGTTGACATTTGTAGGCATGCTTCTCCCCATCTGGTTCTCTGGTTTGCTGTGACGATGCTTCTGCACTAGCAGACGTGATCTGCTAGGGAAGTAAAATGGCTTTATCCAGAAGCACAAGTAGTTTGCTCCTAAGCACACCTTTCCGACTTTGCTGTGCAGGCTGCTATTGTGAGAATCATGAAAATGAGGAAGGTTCTAAAACACCAGCAACTGCTTGGAGAAGTGCTAACACAGCTGTCCTCAAGGTTCAAGCCACGAGTTCCAGTCATTAAGGTATGTGAGAACTGCATCTCTGAACCTGTGTTCCAGGAGGTGAGGAGGATACATATAGACAAAATATATGCTTCCAAATTAAAAAGGAAAGCTAAGGAGATGGGATGGGTAAGGACAGATTACTGGAGTTGTAAATTAAGTAGGAAATGTTTTAGCCAGAAATACTGTATTTCTCTTCTGGTAATATGCATGTTTTGTATTGTTGGCCGTGGTAAAACAGTAGCTTGATTGCATCTTTTCACATCAGTGCCAGCTTACAGCAGCCTCTGCTCCAGGCTTACCTCTTGTTCCTGCTCTCCCAGTTGTGGGGGTACCACTGCTTGTGGGCCGGCTCAATAGAACAGTTTCCCGATCTCTTCTATAATAAAAATGTTGGGGAGGGGGGCATTATATTTGTTCATTGTCATCGGTTTGTTTAGTGGTCCCACCAATGGCTTTTACATCCACAGCCAAGGGGATAGGTGGGGCAAAAAACAGGCAGTGGAGAGCAGTTGCATAAACTGGCACCAAATGCCAAAAGAGATGCACCCTGAAACAGCCAGCTAGTTACCGCAACTGCTATCTTTAGTAACATTACAGTAAGCACTCTGCACCTTGGTTTAACTCTTTATTTGCTGTCTTACTATGAAGTTGCTCAGCATACTGATGATCAGTTGAGCTCCCAGTCACTACCCTGGAATGGCATCAAGTAAGCATAATTCAGTTTAGTGGATTAGTGAAGTCCTCTACTTGGATGTGGTGAGAAACGGGAGAGCAAATTGCCATGGTTTGTGCCCTTTGCCTACTCCCGTCCTCTAGTTGGCATGAAATTCAATGGCCAAAATTGTTCAAAGTTTGTAGCAACCACAGAGAGGGCTTTTCTGCCAGTGTTGCACCACTTACGTTTGTTTCTCCCGCAGAAATGCATCGACATTCTGATTGAGAAGGAGTACTTGGAACGCGTAGACGGTGAGAAGGACACCTACAGCTACTTGGCTTAACATTTTTATTAGCAATTACTTGACTGTGTGACACTCGGCAAATAAGTATGTGATGGAAAGAATGAAAGCAACGGAACTTCATAGCAGCCACCCTGCTGCCATTTGGACCTCCCTTTTTAATAACTGAGACCAGGACTCCCATCAGCCAGTCTCAGATTTACATCAGAACTGCTCAGGATTGATACATTTCAAGTATGTAAATATGGACACCAATGCCATTTAACCTAATTTAAGAACAGAAAGGAATCAAACCCTTCTCCTTTAAGGGTTGCATGCTACTGCATTTAAATCAATACATTGGCTATATGATAAACAGCTGCCATCACAGGCAGCACTTATAAATGTTGGCAGCACTTTGAGAGCGAGTCTGAATGGACCCATGTGTAATCTGCTATGAAAAACCATTTGTATAGTGTGTTTCATTTTTTAATGTGTGATAAATAAAAAAAAAATTAAAAGATTTCTGTACAAGTTGCATTTGGTTTTATTGTTTTAAGTTTCATGACTTATCTTTCTAAATGTAAATAAAAGGTATAATGGTTATGAAAGCTATAGAAATTCGTTTTGCTTTTCCTCCTTTTCCCTGTCTTCTGGTGATTTAAGTACATTTTGTTCTCTAAAGAAATTAATTGCCATCTATCATCAAATGTGCATGTTACTCCTTTTTTAAGAGGAAATGTCTGGGCCTTGAAACAAAAGTTGTGGTGATTTCACATGATATGCAGAACAGAAAATACTTAGAATATATGTGGCAATAATTGGTCATCTGAGATTGGAGCTGTTTTTTAATATTGCTCAGTATACTATAAAATGCATCACACTTGCCTAAATACAGCCCTGAATAAATAAGGTTAGGCTGCCCATTTCTTTGACTAAACCAGAAAATTGAGTGTGTTCCTAAAGATCTCTTCCCATTAAATGCAATTAGAATATTTTTGAGCGTTACTACACATACATTGATTGACCAGGCTTCATTCCATTCTTCTCACAATGTTTTGTGCTCATTATATACATGTGAAATGAGTATTAGCTTTCCACATGTTACAAGCAAAACACTACCATCCAAAATGCTACATTTTGGTAATTTATATTTTCTGTTCTTGATGGTGAAAAGAACCGAACTTCTGCAGCCAGACCCTTTTTTCCCCTTAGAATCTGATTTGTTCAGTGTTTGTTCTGGCATGAAGAAAAAGGAGCCAGGGTTTGTGTTGATACTGTTTTTCTCTGAGGGCAACTCATTTTTCATGGTTACAACTGGGCTTTGACCTACAAAAATGTCTGGGTGTTTTTTTGGTTTTTGTTTTGTTTTGGGTTTTTTTGTTTGTTTTTTTTTTTTAAAGACTCCCAGCTTGAATTATGGAACAGTATTAGATGTGATCCAAATTGGTTTGGAAAATGGGGGAAAATTTTCATCCCCACTTGAGATTTTGCATGCTTGCTATTCCTATTCTGAAAAACTTTAATTGCATTAAAGCCTGCCAGTGTGGGTAATAGGAGCATCTTGCTGTTCAATTTTCAGTTTGCTTTTTGAAATTTAGAAGAATGGAGCTTGTGATGCTTTCTGTGCTGGCTTTTTTTTTTTCTTTAAGATGCTGTTTTGTGTTTTGTTTTTGTAAACTCTCCTAGCAGAAAGTTTGGTGCTAGCAGATCTTTGTAGCAGGAGGTAAGAGTGGTACAGTGACAGAGAAGCAGGCTGAATGATGTGGAAGGCCAGAAATAACCTGCTCTGAGCTGCCTCTCAAAGCCTAGCCCTACCCCATCGCTGGTTAAAGCAATGTTGCTTTGTATGCTTTATATGCTGTCTCTTGCCAGAGCTCTATTTTTAAAGCCCATCTGCTGTTGATCCAGCTTCAGACAAGAGCCATGCTTTAACCCAAGCAGGGAAAAAATAAGTTTTACTTTTGGACTTCTTTTTTCTGAGGAGTAAGATGAGGGGTATGAATTCTTGGTTCTTACTCGGGCCACCACACAGCAAGATGGCATCTGGCAGCTGCCTGCTGTACTTGAGTGTGGAAGCAGGCAGCTCTGCTTTGGCTCTTCCTGAACAGGGCCAGCAAGTGGGAGCCTTCTCAGTGCAGAACATACAGAGTCATTGACATGATTTCTTGAAATCAGTTTTGCAACAGTATGTCCTGGTGCCTGCCCTCCCACCCCAGCTGTTTTGACTAGAGCATTGTGTTCTATCTAGCAGTAGGCTGCAGAGTTTACACTCAACTGGCAAATCAGAAATAAATACGTGGTAGCCCTGTACAAGACCCAAACAGACAACTAGCTGCAACCTAAACAATTTTGGATCAGAACAGATATATAAAAAATTTGTAGTAAGAGATAGTAACTGTGCCAATAAGCAAAATAGTGGTTGCTTACAGATAAACAAGAGATACAGCAAAAATGGTCTTGGGCTGGTTGATGCAGAAGAGGAACGTATGTGTAATTACTGCTACATTCATTATTCAGTTTGCTGCTTCAGAGAAGCTGCAGCTGAGGGTTCCAGTTTATTGGAGTACCACTGCCAGTTCCCTTACCAAATGATGCCAATGTGTCCTCATCTGTGTTATTTCCACACTGAGTGAACAGAGAGAAGAGACTCATAGCACCTGCTTGGGCAGCTGAGTTGCCATTAAGCTAATAGGCAAATAGAATCAAACCTTGTACCACAAATTTGTCTTGAAGGTAGGGTTTGTCCCAGCAATCACAACTGTTGTTTTTTCGGGGGGGGGACCCTCTTCCCCACCCTTTAAATACATCTGCTACTAATGGACAGACTCCATGATGAGACTGATGAGACTTAGCAAAAGCAGAGAAAAACTTTAAAAAATTAAGTGCAGTTGATATTGTGACAAGAGGTTAGCTGTAGCAGCAGCTGTAGGAACTTCTAAACTGCAACCATCACTTTAGAATGTAGCTTCAAGACTGTGACTATTTTACTTAGGTGCCATACATGCTGAAGTTCCCATGATCAGCCTGACTGCTGGCTCCTACACTTCACATCTTCACGTTAATCTTAAATGTGACCTGAAGTAACAGTAACAGAAGTAGGCAAGTATGGAATACTTCTTTGCTCAGAAGTAAGTATTCACATTGCTTCCTCAACATTCCAACTCAGTTCCAGTAAAAATGAAGAAGTTCAAGTATCCTTTATTCAAGGTTGAAAAAAAATGTACCACACCACATTATTGCAAAAGTTCATAGGTACAAAACACTTTGCAGCTGGTGAGAAGGCAATAAAAAGTTGGGTTTTTTTTTTTTTAAATTTGTTACTATAAATTACTGTTACAGTACTTTGCAAATACAGAATTTCAAATTGCATCATTTTTATTTTTCTAAAATTGCCCACAGTACTAGAAATTCCTGAAGATAAGGCAGCTGTTTGTTTAAAAGAAGAGGTAGCTGGTGTCAAGGGATTTCCATTTCTCTTTCAATGCCCACATACTTAAGGGCATCAGCTTGGCTATATCTGAAATAATAAAAGAAAAAAAAGAACAATAAAAATTAAAACCAGTAACACTGAACATTTCAGCTTTGTTGTTCTGATGTAACAGCACAGCACCACAGCCTGCAATACTCTCATACTTATATTTCCTCTCCAGCTGGGGCCTTTATTCCTTGTGTGAATTTGCAGATGCAGAACAATGCTGACCACTCAAAAAACTGCTTTTAGAGGAGTTTGACCACTAAAATTCCACACTTTTTCACCTTGAATGTCACAATGTTCATTTTAGCTAGTGGAAAACAGCTGCATTTCTCAAGGTTGACTTACACAGTATCATCACTGGACAGCTTAGTTTTCTTCAAGTGAGATGATCTTAGAGGAAAGTGTGAACGCAATCTTAGCAAGCACTTCTCTGTAATAATGTAAGAATACTTCTTGCCCATTTCTGAATGATGGAAGAGACAACCCATACTGCTACCTAGGGAACCCTACCAGATAAAATTTAATATGCAGGTCTGTCCCTCTTTGTCACTAAACTTTTCGCTATACAAGCCAGTGTTCCAAGTTTGCAAGGTTCTTAACCAGCTGCTTTTCTCAAGGCAGCCTTACTATGGTATCTATCTGGCTTAAAAAAAATGCTGAGACCTGAGGCTGTAAGGAGGCAGGCACAGTAATTAATTATGACCTGGGCAGAAATACTGAAAACTAATCCAGTCTATGATAGGAAGAAATTACAAAATCCATCTACCAACCTGTAGTCAAAGAACAGTTCTTCACCAGTCTGAATGGCTCTTTTAGCAAATATTCCTATTCTGTGATCACCATTAACCATCATAACTGTTTAAAAGAAATTTAAACTTACATTAACACAAATACTGATAAAATGTGTAGTCTAAATAAGTATCCCACATTTCATACGTTGCTAAAAGCAAGTAAAGTTAAAACTTACCTTTTGCATAGCAGTTGGGATTTACTGAATGGTTTGCAAATCTAATTTTGTTGCCCTTGCGTGTTGCATCAACCACAAAATCTGGGGAGGGGGGGGGGGGAAACAAAACCACAAAAGATGGATAGGTCACCTACAAACAAGTTTTTGTGTTTAATACCTAGTGTGCTTGGATTTTAGCAGCTGGAAAAGATAATGCTCAGCTTCCCACATGGAAAAGCTGGCACATCATCCTATAATAACTGTATTGTTCTGTGAGACTCAAAATATTCCTGCTGCCCCACACTGCATTACATTGATCTCCTGCCACAGTGGCACTACTTAGGCTTCTCATTTGAAGCTTCTCTACCTTTATTCCACAAGGACAAGCTCCATAAATATGCTAAGTCAACATTGACATAAAGCAGCTTTTTTTTCCCCCTTTCAAATATTTTTTAGTATTTCACACTTGACACAGTGCAGTCTGTATTTTTCTCTTCAAGTGGCAGTAGCCACATGTCTGTGTGGTTTTTCTTCCCCCAACACAAAATTACCAACATAACTTACTGCTAATTTAAGTCACAGTAAAATTATTTCAGACAATACTTAGCAAGCCTTTTAAATTCTTTAGGCTACTTTACTAATGCTTGCACATAATTTTACTCCATTAAATTCTACTTCTACTCAACTCATCTTGTATATTTGGCTTGTAATAGGCTCTATTGCTACTATCTATCTAGTTGACTAGTACTTAAGAAAAAAAAAAGCACTACCTATCAATATTAGGAATCTACACATTGCTAGGAAAAGATCTGCAGAAAAAAAATTTCTCAATGTTACCTGCTGCCTGCAAAAGAACAGGGCTGAACAAAATAGTGAGCATACATATTTTATTTATGCTGCAAGGGTTGTGGCTAGTACATACATACCATTATTCAAGTTAAACAGAAAGCTGCACATGTATTTGTCGTATACTTTTCCTCTTCTGTCTGCCTCATCCTGAGAAATAATCTGAAAGAAATAGTAATTATAAAAGAGACCACTTCTCCCCTTTTGTAACTGTAGCAGCTTAAGGTCAAAAAACCCAGACATTCTGAAAGAAAGGTGGCTTTTTTTATTCTCTGGGACTGAAAATATTCCCAAACATAAAGTACTGTTTGCAGCAAGCATTCTGCGCTCATCAAACAACCATGGTTTGCTCTTAGCATAAATAAGTTCTTTCAGAGCTGAAGGAAAGCAAGAATTGGCTTCTCATCTCAAAAATCAAGACTACATACCTGATTCAGAGTTTTCTTATTACTATAGAACATAATTTAGTGAAAGCACCTACTGAATTTTAGTACTATACTAAATGATTTTGCACAAAATTCCAGGCACGCCTGAACTGAAATTACATCTAAGATTAAAATGACACTCCAGCCTCTCATTCTCACAAGAACCTATGTCAATTTTTTTGTGACATTTCAACCATCTAGCTCTTGGGTTTGGAGCCTCTGGCAGCAGTAGCTGTATACTTAGTCAACCACATCTCTCCGTCTAAACATGATACCAAGTTAGAGATGATCTCTTGGTCCCTAGCCATCACAACTTCACCAGTTAAGCTCATACATAACCAGTGTTCTCCATCCTTACCTCACCACAGTATTCAGAGATGAATTCATTCTTCTGTACAGGATCTTTGATGAAAATTCCCCAGCCTGCCACATCTGAAGGTGCCAATAGCAAGTGCTGTGGGAGAGAAAAACCAAGAAGTTTAGACATGCTTGGCTTGGATTTGGTTTTTGGTTTGTTTTTTGTTTTGTTTTTAATTGTATCACTTAATGAAACGTATGCTGGGGCTCCAGGAGAGAGGACAAACACAGATTATTCTAATTATCAAATGCACCCTGAAATTACAGCTTGTGGATCAGAAGTTGTATGTGAAAGAAAAACCACATGAAGTACTTGAAAACCAATAAAAATTTTAGTTTAACCTTGAAATGAGGATGTTACATAAAAACGTATACACTAAGGTCTTCAATCTAGAAAGGTGTGCCGACAGGAGCCCACTACTGATTAGCTCAGTATTCGACTGAACTAGTTTGTGAGAAGATGTTCCGGAGCAGAAATAAACCTTGGTTTGTTTATTTATTTATTTGACAGAGCTGAACCAGCTTTTGAGATATCTTTGGTAGACTGTACACAAGTTTGTGCTTTAGAATCAACAACTGAAGAAAGAGATAGCTCAGCCAAACTTCTTTATGCTTATCTAGGGAAAGACTGATGGAGCTATCACTTTAAAACAGCAGCCTATTTGCAAATTACAAGCAAAGCCTGAATGGGGAAAAGGAGATATTCTACTTCAGTGTTACACAGAAAACACTAACTGGTACATGACAAAACGTACACAGAGCTTAACAGCAGCACATAAGCAAGCTGACATAAGTGACAGCTACCTCCCTTTTTGGTTTTTTGTTTTCCTTTTCCTGTTTGACAGCATGAAGGCAAAGAAGTTCCATTCTTGGCATGAAAATTACAAAAATGCCTCAAAACCAAGGCAATAAGCACACAGTTGTATAACTATCTACATACTTTTTTGGATCCTCTCTGAATGCTGCAGTTCTTGCAAGAAACATTTTTGCTGTCCCAGTGGTCGGCTGCTCCACATGTTAAACAGAGGTCAGGATCACATTCACGTACAGCTAGGTAACATGGACACTGCTTAGTGTTGCATTGTGCTTTACAACGACATCCAGGAAACCTGTTTTGGCCTACAAAGGAATATATGGAAAACAAACAGGGCAAGTATGAAAAAAAGTACTTTGTAAAATTAAGACAGTGCAGATTGTAGCATATCAGAATATTAAAAAAAACATAGCCATTGATATCTGTGTAGGGCATTCGGGAGTAAATTCCTTCCTTCTCTCATTTTACTTTAGTCTTCCTCAATTTTAGGTCTGAAGACTGTTTCTGACTTCATTCAATGGCTAATAAAGAGGGCCAAATTAAACTGAACATGTGCTCCCTTCTCACACCATTTGACACAATTTGCTGCTCCTGCAAACACTGTCTGCAATACAGACTGCCTGCTAGTACAGAGTTAGATGTTGGGACAGTGAAATACATTTATAGCTTTTAAATGTTTTACTTACATTCTGAGCTGCACTGACAAAACTTCTCACAGAAGTTTTGAGCAATTACACATGGGCATGAGCTATCACAAGGCTGACGTGGATGATCACATGGCTGATAGTTGTAAACATGATTCGATGACCCATCTGAATAAAAATAGCAACATTTTGTAAAGTTGAAAGGTCCAAACAAACAATATGCAGTTCCCTTCACTCTTTAAAGTATAAATTCCCTTTTATTCATTTAACTAAGAAAACCCCAAAAATGAACAAAAAATCCCAAACCTATGATCAGTGGGGTTAAAAAACCGAAAGACACCAAACCAGAACTGTAACACTAGTTAGGTGTTTGCCACCATTAGTTGCCTGCTTCCTAGTGCACTTCATTCTTCCCATTACTCAGCTGCTTCGAGTATTCGGAGTGGAAAACTGTTTACTGGGGAAAACTGAAAAACGAAACTACAATGGTATAATTTTCCATGTGAACATGTTCTAGAGTAACACTGATATTATTCAGCAAAGTAAATTTGCTCAAATACCCAAAGCAAGTTTTACTGTGGAGCAACAGCCAACTTGCAAACAGATACACTGGCAAAATAATAGCTGGTCATTATACCACAGTGCTTTCTCAAGTCAATTTTCCAATACAGACAACGCTAACATCTTATAGGCAAGGAGGGACTATAGGGGACAAGTCTAGGGCTTTACCTATAGACCAGCTAGGAGAATTTGGTGCTATATAAATTATATTTGCTGTTAATGCTCCTGAGTTTGTGTTGGGTTTGCATGTATTTGTAAAAATGCTCAAGTTAGCAATCAGCAACCAAAAAGGAGAGAGACACAAAATGATCAATTATTTATGTTGCTAGAAGTCCCAACCACTCTCAACAAATTTTCAGATAACTATTTCGAAAATAAGCTGTTAAAAAAAAAAATGCCGCTTCTTATTGCAGCTCCTATTGTTAATACCATTTTTATCTGTACTTCAGTGAGGCCATACTGAAAAGATTGTAAATTCAGCCTCCTCCCCTTTTTATTGAATTATACAGAGCTCTTCCCATTATGTAAACCAAACAGTACCTTTTGTCCCTACAATATCTATAATGAGAGCTTCCTTTTTTTCTTTTTATTCCCCCTATAATCTCTAGCTCCCCATGGAATGTATATAATGGCCTAACATTAAAAAAAAAAAACAAACCACCAAACAAAAACAAACAAAAAACCCCCCAAACCCCCCCAAAAAAACCCAAAAAAGCAATAGTAGGATCTTAAGAGTTCAGGACATAAATTGAATGGAAAGATGCTAACCCTTTTTCAGCTGTATCTTTCTGCAATGAGCAGCCCACAACCTGCAAAAACACAAAACAAACACAAGAAGGTTGACAGGAACTCCTCCTGCAGTGGGCTGGGAAAGGTAGCTGCATCTTGCACCCACAAGACTTAAAACAGGCACGTTTCTGGTAACATGAACATCTGCCAGCTGCACACAACTCAGAAGTGGCTGCAGCAGAACCACCCTGTCCCAGTGTCTTGGAGCTGACAAGATCAACACTCTGCAGGCTGCTCCCTCCCCCTCCCCACACCATTCCTCTAGTCCCAGGATTGTACTGACGAGCAGCCCCCACCCAGCCCAGGCTAGAGAGATGCTTACATTCAGATGGCCTTTAAGGAAAACCTGCAAAGAGGAGGCTGCTGGAGCTGCTTCTAGTAGGCAGAAGCAGCAGCAGAAGGAAGGATACAGAATTGCAGATATGCAGGGACATGTCTAAATAGGGGAGTGAAGGTCTGTCTGCTGCTTCACAGGACTTGGCCCCAGCACCCCGCTGGTAGTCTCCCACAGATCACAGCCAGGTACTACCCTTCATCTGCTGAGCTCCAAGTATATGACAACAGGAAATCACATCTGTCTGGCACAGCCACATTGATGTGGCCTCAGTATCTCTTCTGGGTGGACAGACTTTTCCCCAGTTTGTTCTGACTGGTGGTACTGTGCTAAGCCTTTTCCCTTCTACTTCAAACTCTATGCGCCTTTCTCTTACATCCTTACAGTTTTCCTTCAATGTCCTCTTTCTCCATTAGCTTAACTAAGCACTCCCTTTGCAAGAAGTGGTGTTTTTGCTGTGTAGTGTTTTTTAAAAAAATTCAGATTAAGGATTTTCAAACTTTATACTTCTTGGAGTTTCTTAGTATGTCATATAGCAACATTAAGAGAATATGGGAGAAACCTCATTCCCTGGCCAAAAAAACCCTCTGCTAGCTGCACCTAGCAACCTCACGTTCTGTGCAGATTTATTTAGCAGTCCAAAATACTCATGAACACAGGTACTCAAAAATCCCCAGCACAGAACACTTAGAAAGCTATTCTGCCTTTCAGTGAATGCAACACTCGGAGGTTTGCACTCTGAAAAAGTATCTCCCACTGTAACTACTTAAATAGGACTTTTTAGCTGCTACTTCTTTCATAAAAGCATGATATCAATTTCTACTTTAATGGAATGGTGTGCTGGCCCCCCCAGCACACACAACAGCTTTAGGTAAACAAGATTCTCTATGCAATTGCTCGTTCAAAGCTTTACTGTTAGACTTAACATTAAGTGCTAGACAGCAAACTTTCTTACAAGCATTTGAAGGAATCCATACAAGTTAGAAACCCACAGAGGAAGACTTGTCCAAGTATCTGAGGTTGAGGGGAGGGAACAAACCCAAAGACATTACAGAGCACTGTAATAAATAGATAACATTCCTATTAAGAGTGACACACTCTAGAAAAAAAGGCTACCAACATATATTTATGAATTATGAGATGCTGACTCTTTGTAAGAAGACAGTTCCCATATAATTGAAAGAAGGAGTGGAATTTTTACTTAAATTACTCTAATGCACATCAAACTACTTTTCTTTTTTGTCTGGCTGATATTCGGCAAATGTAACATATACCATATTTTTGAACAATTCTTTCACAGAAGCTTGTCTCTCAGCCCAAGATAATAAGGCCCTACTAGCATACCAAATCCTTAAAAGCTTTCTGTGGATAGACTTAAAACACCACTTCATTAGCAACTGGGGTTTTTTTTTTTGGTGGGGGGTGTTGTTAGGGGGGTTTTTTGTTTTTTTTTAGGTAAGCACTATCCTAATACTTTAGAAGTAAAATACCACTTGCTGACTAGTTGCCACCTGAGACTTTTTGGTTTCTACAGCAAAGTATAGACTGTATGGACAAAGGTCACCTGAATATGACAAAGATTGCCACCATCAACAAAGGATTAATACTAACAATGCAAAATGGATAGAAAATTAAATATGGCAGTCACAATGACAAAGGCATCAGCTTAGCCACTCTTGTAACAGAGATTGGTGTCACAAGAGGAAGAGACCCTAGCAAGAAAGGAGCTGGAGACATACGGTGTGAGCATGAATTGTGGGGAGTGACCAAAGACAGCTGCCAACACTGACCAATTCGACAGGAGGTTTGATTAGCACAATCAAATAGTACATTCATTGACTTGCAACTGTCAAAAACTGCCAGGAAGCACTTCAAGGTCCCCCAATTAGTGCACAAAGCTGAAGCCTGAATGTGTACCATACTGAAGGTGGACTAGTTTACCTATCTGCCCTATAATCTGCTGTCTCAACCAGAAACAAAAGGCAAGATCTGGTCCCATGCACTAGGAAGCAAAGGCAAGGAAAAAAGACAGAAACTTGAGAAAACACTCGTGACTCGAAGCTTCATAAAAAAAAGCAAAAAGGAAACTCAGTGGCAGATTTCCAAGCAAGCAGGTGGATTTGTACATGTGGTTGCTGACATCTGCAGGGTAGCCAGCTTAGAAAAGAAGTGTTTCCAGAAACATTATGACAGAAGCTGTCAAAAACATTGTTGTTCTCTGCTAACAACCTACTAGATTTTGCCAGTGTTTTCAGGAGGCACTGGTATCAGCCAGTCAGGCAGTAGAAATGCATTCTTTGGAAGAGGCCACACTAACATTTCTTTCTCTGCACAGGGATGCTCTGCTACCTGAAATAGCACTCAAAATTCAAAATACGTGCCAATTATGTCAATATATGTAGTTAAGTCTTTGCAGGGTTTGATTTTCTGGCATCACTCAAAGACTTCTTTTCAGTCTCCTAAATCCTATCTTATCCACGGCCTCCCTGCCACTCTAAGACTCAGCCTTCCAACCAGGTGGCACATAACAGTACCTGTGCCAATGCCTCAGCTGCACCTTTTGCCTTTAAATCCCCATAAAAAAGCACCCTGAACTTTAGGGAGAACCATGTAAGCTATTCAAACATATGCAGTGAACAGTAGTCCAGTGGAAGGTAGGGACAGGAAGAGGAAAATGAGAAAATGGGAAAAAAGAAAATACTGTCAAATAAAGTTTACTAAGTAGACTTGCATCAGAATAGGGGATGAGGGAGGGGAGGAAAACAAAAATAAACAAGAAGCAGCATTGCATGGCCCTACAATCAATAACAGATCCTTACCAATCCAGAGGAAGGAGTGTTGATTAGTTACAATTCAGCTCCCAGTAATGGAAGAAAACATACACATAAGAGAATGAACAGTGCTGAAGTACTCTCCCTCCAGCACATGCTCATGCTTTCCTGAATTCTTTCTTGGTTCATATTTTTCTGTTGGCTTCTATGCAAATACTTACTCCTCCAGCAAAGCAGAGTTTTCACAAACTGCCTGGGTAGTCTCTGATACATAGGACAGGCTCTGACACTTACTGGCTCTCCAAAAAACAACTATATAAAAAGTCTTCTCTCATTGATCGGCCTTATTATGGCTATCTAACAAAAATGACATTGGAAGGAGGGAGAGAATATCTTTTACTACCCAAGAGGGGTCTACTCTTGCCAGCTAGTTGCTCAGTATGCCTATATAGGCACCAAGATCACATGGTAAATAGGCGAAGTCTTGTAAGAAAATCTGCTATCAAATCAGTTACAGGAGGCCATTAAAAGCAGCCTTCTGCTGGTGCTTTTCTCTTTAGTGAATACTGCTTTTGGTCGAAGGCTGTCTACCGCATGTACACGTGGAAAACCTGCAGACCAGTAAGTCCCTTGCAATGGAAAAGTGCAAACAGGACAGAAGGGCCTTCCTGGCTCTAGGACTGGATTTACTCTAGGAGTGAGTAAACTCAACTCAAAGAAATGTAAGAAACAAAGAAAGACTTCCAGATGGTTTTCCCAATTGCTAGTTGTGCGACATCTTTAGCGAGTACTCAGATTACAGTTGTATGTAGGCGGGCTAAAAGGTTTTCCTTTTTTAAAAAAAGACTACTGCACATAGAAGAATGGAGACAGCTTGATTGCCACATATTCTGTGAAATCAAATAAAAATAATTATCTCCTTCCTTCAACGAGAGTTAAAATAATTAAAAGGCATTTCAAAACTAAATTGCTAGCATAAAAGTTTTTATATTGGCAACTAATAAGAACAAAATAACAGAAGAAACCCCAAGTAATGATATGTGCTTTTATTTATTTGGGTGGAAAAAAAACCAAACCAAAAAAAGTCTCAAAACTCCTTCAAAAAAATGTCAACCTGGTAACCATATAATCCATTTCCGCTTCAAAATACATTTGAGCCTCTTAGTTGCTCTTTTCAAATAGATGTAGTGGCACCATTTTTATAGCAATTTGTGTGAATCTGAAAGAAAGCTAATTCCCTACTGCGTATTCCAAACTTGCACTATGGCTAATAACTCCAGATTTAAACAGTCAAGCCCACCAAATGCCCAAAAACTTAAAAACTGTCCCAAGAGCATTAAATCAATAGTTTATGTTGAGAACAGAATCTCTTCCAGATGCTCACTGAATCTTTTCCTAGCTCACATCAGCTGTCACATCAGCTGCCTCTATGCTACAAAGCAGAAACATTCTACTCCATGTCAACAGTATCTTTGAGCCAGTATCAGGAATTTCACTAAGCCTGGAAATAATAGATATACTTAGACAAGCTAAGACAGAAGCAAGAAGAATTGATGAGAGAAGAACTGGAAGAACACATTTGGGGGAAAATAAAGAAAGTTAAGGGGAGAAATAGGAAACTTTATGGAAAAAAGTATACTTATTGCTTGCAGAAAATAAATGTCCTTGCTAATTTTCAGTCAGCTTTTTATCTCCTATATTCTTATCCCTGGGAATAAAAATAGTCAACGCAGAGTTGCATTTTTCATACCTCAGGAGACTCAAAGAAAAATGCATTTCACTTACAGACAGCAGCCACCAAGTTTACAATTTCAACAGAAATTGTTTCAGATGGTCTTTGTGGCTCCAGCAAAAAGCTTGATTTTGTTCTTCATTGCAGCTTCACTTTAAATAACAACTTGTTAACCTGGTTCTTTAGTTGAAGTTCTAGTTGATAATGAAACTAGGGTGCTACAAAGGAACAGTCTCTCAAAGAAAAAAGGCAACCCTACTAGTTTGCTACAACATTTTTGCTTACTGATCATCTGAATCTTAATGGAATACACTTTACCATAAAAACCCCATGAATTTTAATTTACAAAATAACATATAATCACTATTGAATCCCATTATAACACTTGTAAATTTAATATTTATTGCTGCAAACAAAATTATACCGCAATATCTTGAATGTTATAACAAGCTGTGTAGAGTATTTCTAATCTAAACTTAGTCTGACTACTTGCAGCAGCACACCTACAAGAATCTGCTAACAAGAATCTGGCTGTTAAAGAGGTTAAAAAGAAGGGAGAGGGGAAAAGACATGGAAGGTTATACTTGCCAATGCGGTAAGACTTTTGTCTGAAACCAAAACACCATTTTGTTTTATTGCTGCAAATTTTGGTTTTGGAAGCAAAAAGAGAAGAGTTGCATGACTTTTCCTCCAAAATACTTTCTGTTCTGATCCCCTGTATCTCCAATTTATTGTTATACTAAAGTTATTTAGTAACAGATTTACCTGTGTTTCCTTTTCTTCTTTCTGGGAGGAGTATCAACATCTTCAGCAGGGACTGGAGCAATAATACTAGATTCCTTTACTCTAAACTCATATACCTAACAAGAGATACCATAATACATCCACGATAAATCTCTCACTAGTAGAAAGTTGCTCATTTTCTAAGTTAGTATGATTTCCTCCAACCAACAACTTACAGATTATATCCAATCATAGTCTCTTTTCAATACATTTAAAGTTGATTATTTTTGTCATTTAAGAACAGATAGTCTAATTTAAACCTCCTGTAAATTTTATTTAAAAACAGTTTTAAAACTATCTTTTATATATTTGTGGCATGAATTCTAGATCATAGCATTCTTGGGAAAACCAAGATAATTCATTAATTTTCTCTTCTAGTAATCAATACTAGTATTTCTGTACTTCAGTTTTAAAAGTAAAATGCTATCATCCTTAGTAAGTAGCTTCCCTTCTTACCTGCCTACACGTTTTGGTCCCAATCAGTCTGGCAATTGCACAGAAGTTGTCATAGTAGGTGCCAATAAGAACTCTAAACATTGAGGCTTCTGCACCACTCCATTCCACATTCTCTGGAGGCTCAATATTTGGCTTCATCTTTATCGGTGTTTGACACCTAGAATTTGCTTCTGTAATAAATAATTGATAGTATGGGTCAATGTAAGGCTATGTTTCAAAAGTTTTACACAGCCCTTAAAAATGTCAAATTATTAACTGTAGTTAAAAATATCCCAGGTTTTTCTTGTTGTTGTTTCCTAATCTAAGTGCCACAACAAAACAGCACTTTTCACATACCTCTTAAAGAAATTAAAAATTAGGTAACAGTTGTTATTGAAATTACACACTCTCACCTCTATACATAAATCAAGACAGTCTGGAAATTTTCTTACAGGGTTCTATTTGATTAAACTCATATTATTACTCTATTAGTCTTTTCACTCAGTTCCATACATTCCAAATACATGGTTTCTAGGATCGCATGGCTCAACTTGGTGGGTTTTTTTAAATCCTCTCAAGCACTGCAGCTAATTGAATAAAGAGGCATTGACTAGCCTTACCAGACGAACTGGATGTTTCATCTTTCTTTTCTTCTTCTTCTTTATCATTGTTTTCTCCTCCAGTTTCAGTTCCAGCTTCTCTATCACTATCTGTGTCTTTTGATTCCAATACATTTATTGTTGGCGTGCTGGGTCTGCTGGTGTTGTTTGGAAGTCTTCCCCTTCGGCGGCCACCTGGGCGCTTTGGTGGTGTCTTTATACGCTCAGCGGTCAAGGCAGCTGCAAACTCCTTTGCACCTTCCTAAACACAAAACATTACAATTTTCAGTAAAAGAATTAAAAAGTGTTTTCACTTGTGGTCAGGGATTGGGGGAGAACACGTTCTACTTGCATACTGTATAACTTTGCATTGTTCTACAAATAATCATGTACACACAAATTCCAGTTAAAGGTACTCTAACCATGAACGTAAATACTTTTGATGCTATCATGGGGCGGGGGGGGGGATATCCTACATTTACAAAGTACTTATGTCAGTACTTAAGTTCTGCTTTCATTTTGGCTGCCAAGTGAAAAATAATTCAGTAGTAAATTTCTATTTTCCTAGATGACAGAAAAAAAATGAGAATTTCCCACAGAGAATACCCTTCAAAATACAACTACTCTTCTTGCACATGGCACTTAAACAATATGCATTCTGCATTTTTTAAAATGCAATCCCTGGAAATTTGTTTTCTAGTGGAAAGGGGTATGACAATGTATAATAAGTTTTTAGATTGGAAAATTACATGGTTTCTCATACTAATAAATTTAGGGGAAGTGCAAGAGAGATTTGAAATTATATTACTAAGGATTTCCCCTTTTTAATTTCCATCCTGTTGTTTCTTAAGAGCACAAGTACTGGATGGAATCCGCCTTTGGCAAACTAAAAAACCTTTATAATTTTTAGTTGTGAGATAACTTAAGAGAGAGTAAGTCTCTAAGACCCAGTTCTTTGACTAGATCAGACGCAATAACAGCAGCACATTATTAGGAGGTAATAATCTTTCTTCCCTACAAATATCTCAGGCTACATCTAATAGAGCTAAAAATTATTCCTACTTAGACTTTCATTTGATGATTGGAAGTTAACTCTTTTCTTTAGCACAAACTGAAGATAACATACTTGACTGCAAGTGGCCCACAAGTATATGCACTATCATAGATCGAGCATGTCCTTACACTAAGTGTAGCTTGCTATACTGCAGCTAGCACTAGCACTTAGTGAATTCTAACATATGAAGTTATCTTACCAGATGTTGATAACAGTGCGGTCCACAAGGCTTATTATCTAATGCTGTTTCTGTATTCTTTCGTTTATAAGTATTAGGAGTTGCGTGGAATGCTGTTGAATCAAAACATCACATTTGTAAGTTTTAATATAAAAAATACATTAAATATCTAACTTCAAACAGTATCCAAAACACAAGGTTTACCACAACTTTACTAAAACCAGAATGAAAATTGTAACAAATGGAAAAAACCCCCCAAAATAAACCCCATCTAGTGATGTTTGACTTACCACTTAAATATACAGAAACAGCACATGGGTAAGTTTTGCGTATGCCCATTTACATCAGTGAAAACAATCGTCACATTTGTTTCATGTATCAAGGAAGACTCTCTGTATCTCCCTTCCCAACAAACATAATAGACTTTACTTCCATTACCATGTTAAATGGAATTATTCAGGGCTTCTCTTATTAATGCATGATCTTCTCTCAATCCATAAGATTCAGGTGTTCAATTTCTATCTTGTCAAAAAATCCAACCCCACACACTTTTGAAAGGTAATGGACCCACTTTTCATTTTTGTTAGTGAGAAGGACACATAAGCTTTTTTACTCTATTAGTTTATCAGCACTCCAACTAAGCTGCCAGGTGATAAGAGTTCAGTTCCTATATCCCAGCTGCAGGGTGAAAATAAGTTAGCATCGCACAGTCACTACGGATCAGAACAACCACAGTTAAGTCTGCAACTTGCAGAGAAATGTCTGCTCACGTATCTGACGGACTCCGTATAGTTCTAAGTTGCAGAACGGTGACTCAGAATGGAGCAGAACTGGATACATTATAGATGCAACATGAGCACCTTTATAACAGGATGGCAGAGTTTCCTACCCATTCCCTTTGCCAGAGCTCATCTCTACCGGCTCTCCCCTTGTGTGATCCCTGCCTCCCAGCAGGATGTTTTCAGGAAGACTGACTTTCCTGGTTTTGCTGGAAGTCTTGGGAACTCTTCCATATCCCTTACTGAACTGAAGCCTGGAAAATCTGCAGCTAGGTTCTCACTAGAACTCATATACTCATGTTCCCAAATTATATTAGCTTTTTGATATACCATCCTTAGTTTTCTGCAATTTTCTTTTTTTAAAAGATTCCCCCATGCTCAAGGAATGAATTTTTTTAATATATATATAGATATATAGAGATATAGAGATATAGATAGCAATAAATACATTTTCCCCCCTAAATGTGCTAACAGTGGCATACACAATTGCAAGGAAAAAATCTAGAACGCACTCAAGTGTTTAAAAAAAACAAAAAAAGACTACTTGGTGCTAGCTGTCTGTTTCCTAATGCTCCATGAAGGCCTACAAAACTACAAAAGACACCCACCTGAAAATACATGATTCCCAAGCATTGTAAAAGCACTTATACTGCAGTTTTACTGCAGTTGCAGTTAGGCAATTGTAACTTACAGTTAAGTTTTTCAACACTCAGTGAATGAAAAGTGCTAATGTTCAAACTGAAAGAAGAAATCCCTCCCCTCTTACCCATATTAATCCATAAGAAGGGCCATTCCGTATCAACACCACACACATCCTTCTCCTTCAATAAGCCACCACCATAGGCTCTCCTACTCATCTTATTTCTAGATTGTACACGAGGCTTCTCTTTATAATAGTCCACTATGCTTTCAAGACTGAACTTTTCAAATGCAGTTCCTTCCCTTTTAAAGAATGTGGGCAGAGCTCACATATGTCTTCACAGACAAAGTTTTTAAAAGCAAATCTCATTTCAGTGATCTGGTTTGCAGCGTAGCTCCACAAGCACTTGTTTTGGCACCAGTGGGGAGGGTGACCCGTGGTGGTGAGCACTTCTTAAAGGAGCTTCTCTGATGAAACCACTCCGTCTTGGAACCATCACTTCATGCTCCCCTCCCATAAGGGAAGGTGTGCTGGAAATCAAATCATAAATTCTATAATGTTATGCCTGTATTAATGACAGCAGCACATGGGAACCTCAGGGAAGCAATGTATTCTTCCAAGGCTTTCTTAAAAAGGTATAAACAATATAAAAGTATCACTAATTAAATATTGTGTCACTTTCTCCAGAGAAAAATATTACATTTTATAAATCTGGAAACAGAAAAAAGCTTCAATTTTCCACATATGGACATATAGATATGTAAAAATTATTTACAAGCAAGTATAGGAATGTAATTTATGCATATAGTTGCTATTAGCACTGTTTCTTCCCCCACATTCCAGTTAAAAGCTTTTATGTAGTATGTCACTTCTCATATGTTTCACATAACCTTGAAGTGTTCATGCATTCTATAGGTAAAATATGTTAAATAACAAAGAAACTTTGCAATTTAATGCCAAGTTATTCTACCTGTTCCCAGCTTTTAAGAAACAATGAGATGATGGGAGCCCCCCACCCAAACATGGAGGGGGAAAAACCACATATTTTTCAACACTGCATCTTTAAATTTGCACAGTATACCATTTCATTCATTCAGGTTGTTTTTGTTTTGGGTTTGGTTTGTGTTTTTTTTTCCGCATAACTGTTTTACCCTCTCTTCATACCACAAGGAAAATAATTTTGCAACAATGCAAAAGAACAGTAAAACATTTGCAAGCCATGATCCATATCAGACTGCTGTAATATGCAGAAATCAAAACTATTGATGCAAACATTTCTCTCATAAGTTCATTTGTGGGAAGTCCTAAAATGAGTGTTTATCTTTTAATATTTAATGTTTTCCTTTAGACAATGAAGAAATGTTTAGTTTGTAACGCAGTGAAATAAATCAATGTTTGACTTTTTAAACCAGCGAGCCCTCAAAAAATACACTGTATTCAATACTTAATATTAGAATCATATCTTGTATTCCACTATTTCAAAAACACCCACAGTATAGTACTGACAACTATAGACAGAACCTACCACTGCTGTTGCAAGGTATTTTTTTAGGAGGCTTGTTACAGAGAAAGGACCTAGGACAAGAATAAAACTGTTTGTACAGCTGTATTATGAATCTTGCAAATATCAGTAGTAATTTTTTTTCAAAAATCAAAGAAGACTTTGCAGATTTTCCTAAATAACTAAACTCTGTATTTCTTCAATAATTTCCTTAAGAAAGTCATTCTAAAGCTGCTTCACTGAACATGTTTTCTGTCTTTGAGATTGAACCTGTCTTTGAGATGAGAACCTGTCTCATCCCCAGTGGGCTCAATTCTCATATTTTTCATAATGTGAAAGTACACAGGCAACAGTTTAGCCTGAAATGTACATTTGCTTCACAGTCAAGCTATTTGGGAAATTCTCCCTACCTGATATTTTTCCTTCTTCTAAATTCTTTGTTAGTCCAGACATTTAGGCATAATTCCTTGCTGTCAGCAAATGAAGTCGGTACACAAGTTTTTTCAGTAATGTCATCACCTGCACATAAAGGGATTGCCAGGTCGTCAAGGGGACTTGACATGTTAAAAATCTAATGATAACTTTTCCAATATTTAACTCAAATGTAGTAGAATAAAGATTTGAAACTACATAAAATAAGGCTAATCTTAACAAAAATTGAATCTAAGAGGGGGAATTACAAAAATCAAAACCAAACCTAATAGAATTCCTGTATTTTTTTAATTCTCTATGCCTTCTCCAGAGATTTGTGCCTTTCAAAGTACAAATCTGATCACTGTAGCCCACCATGTTACCAAAGTAATTCATCAAAAATGTCTTCTGAAGAAGCCAGGACATCATCCTGTAGCGTTTGGCAATTGCATGAAATAGAACATAGGGGCAACTGATTAGGGTGCTAGTAGAAATGTTATCAACTTTTTAAAAAAAGTTAAATTAAGTTGTTGCAGAGACAATGAAAATTGCTAGTGCAGCCTTACAATAACCAGAGTAGTCTTTTTTTGATGAGTTACTTATTCCCAGCAATGAATCAGGTGGATTTTGACCAACAGTCTTAAAACTTCACAGAAAGTGAAGAGGTCATACAAGTGACTCTCTGTTTTTAACAGATAAATTCCTAGCTCTAGACAGACATGCAGACAGACAGATACACAGACAGAAAACAATCCTCTTTCTTTGGTGTTACTACAGACAAAAGCAGAAGGAAGTAATGCATCCAAAGCAGTGACCAGTCATTGTAGAGGTGGGATTTGGGTAGGTCTTCAGGGAATAGTGACTGAAGCATCAGTTTACTACATTCTGTGTCCAGCCTGGAGACTACATAGTAAATGTGTAAATCAAGCTTCAAGAGATCTCTTTGCAATGATCAAGTATCAAATATATTTTTATCAGTGACAATGCATGTGCTGCATAAGCTGTCATGAAGAGCATTATCATAACCGGTAATTTCATACTCCATCTTGACACAAAGGTACATCTTGAACGCCTCCACAGTGGAAGTGTTATTCTTCCCTCTTTCTGCTATGGCCCTGAAAACCTGAAGAGATTACTTAAAGTTTGGGCCTTTTTAAGTACAAGGCATAGTTTAAAATGAAACCTTGGACATACACCACTTTGGAAAGAATATTGACTTGTTTAAGGGACTTCTCAAAAATCACCAGCAACAAGAACTCAGGTAATCTTTTAGCAGAAACACTTTGTCTTCCATCTGAAGGTTATGAACACAGTTTCTCTGTGTTCATAATGCAGAGATCACAGTTTCTCTGTGTTCATCTCTGTGTTCACAATAATAAAGGGGGCACAATGCTTTTGGCTTAAAGGATGCTGCTAGTGTGAGAACTGAGGTCCTACATGACTCTGGACTTTGTCATTGGCTGAATGTGGCACTTAAGAACATGTCAAAATGCACGACACTATGAACCCATCCTTCACAGCACTAAAAGAAAAGAAGTCTCACAGAGTTGGTGCCTCAAATCTGTGGACTGGTAATACCAAGCTCCCCAGAGTAGTAGGTAGTAAAATGTGATCTGTGGATCCTTTCAGTTCTACGTCTAACAATCTGCAAAAATCACTATGAAAGGCAAATCTATATAAGCTATGTAAGTAATCAAATACATATGTATTTTAAAGGAGCCCATATCTTCACTGGAAAACTCCTACAATTTTATAAAATTAGTGAGAAAAATGGCCTAAAACCACTGTTGCAGAAGTACCGAAAATCTTCTGGGGTGCTACTGGAAAAGGTTTGTTCTCACTATGTCTGGACAATGCTTTCTTGTTGACTTAAAAGTAAAACTAGACTGAGACTCAATCTCCCTGCTGGACTATTGAGAGTGTGAGGAACTCGTAAAACCACTGCCAGGCGAATGGATTTGCCAAGAGGTAGCATACAGCTTCACTTCCCTGTCCTACAGACTAAGGCTACACACAGCACTTCTTGGAATGAGTCATCCGGGCAACTAAGATACTTCTAAACAAAACCTATAGCTTCACAGAACACACCGTGCTGAAGCTGGCTGGACAAGGCAGCAGCTATACCTCCAGAAATTTAGTGTTCTTAAACATTATTTGGAAGTAAGAGCATCCTTCTTTGTATTTTCAAGCAAGGCCTGCCAACAGAATGCAAGGAGAAAGTGAAACTAACAGACCTTACTCCAAAAGCCACAAACAGTAAAGAAACTAGGAACAGGAAAAGCTTCCCCTTCCCCTGCCATCTGAGAACAACTCCAGTTCCTCCTCAAACTAAAAGACAGCTAAGGGATACTTAAAAGCAGCAGCACTGTGTAAAGCCTTCACTGTGAAGTACAAATATAGGCAGATTGCATGTGTGCTGGATGAGGAGCTGCTGACAAAGCACAAATATTTCCAAATGAACATGCATGCACACTCACAGTGGAACATGCAAATGAACAGTTAAGTCAAAAAGAGAAAATTAATTTGAAATAGAGGGCATCATAGTATTCAACTACAAGTTGAAACCACTTCATATTTGACTGTTAGGTTCCCCTTTACATTTGACTCCATTCTCAGAGAAAGAATTGTCTCAAGTAACACTTCAGACTCTCTGTTATTCTTCACACTTTGCAAATGGAAATGAACATCATTGCTAATGCTCTTGTTAAATCTTTCCCCCAAAAGAATGGGGCAACATGAAAGCAAATTCAGTGGAAAGGATATCACAATTTCTAAAACTCAACTGTGTGAAACAATTCTTATTCAAATCACCAGGTACAAGTAAAGTGGCTAGAAAGTAACCCGAGAGAATGAAAGATAAAACTGTTCCTGGATATTCATTCTCCATGCTGGAAAATGAAGCAAGTCTGATGAATAATCAGGTATTTTTATGGAGCAATATATTCCATTCTCCATGCGCATCTCTCAGTTACACTGAAAAAGTGTAATACAGAAACAGTAGTAGAGAACAACGAAGTTTTCTTGAACACTATAAAAAGAGAAGTAACATTACAGGTTGGTCCAAGCCAGGAATTCTATAGGAACTCCTAAATGCAAAAAGGATAACAAACTACCCCAAAGAGGTGCATTCAGTTTCTTGAGGTATTGTCTTCACTGCAAAATGATGTCAGCATGGACAAGTTGTTTTTGTAAACTTTAGCGTTATTACTGTTTTTATTTTTTCTTCTGTTTCCTTCCTTTTGTATTGCATCTTATGGTATTTTTAAGTTTCCTGACTTGCAAAAAATAAGATATACAAGCACACTATAATTGTACTTACGATGTAAGAAGCAATCATATTTAAAACAGCGCCTACAGAAGAGTGTGTGAAAAGAGTGCAGGCTTTGCTCCCTCTGAACAGATTTAGCGTTTGGTCCATCTATGTTTGGTGTGCATTCAGGAGGAAGAGCTCCGGGAAGCTGCTGCTCAGTGAGTTCTTTGTATCTTAAAAGAAAGAAATAGAAGTTATTTAGTCAGTATAATTAAAAAAAAAAAAAGTAATTTTTGATTGCAGTACCACTCTGCATTTTCAATGACAAATTAAAAAAAGTTAAGAAATGTGTGTTAGCTAGAAAGGTCAATCTGTCAGTGACGTGACAAGTTACTATTCCATACTCATTAATGCAAATATAAAATTGGCTAGGAAAGAATACATTTATTTTCTGGACCATCATCTCCTCATATATATTACTCACTAACTCCAAAAATGAGACATTTTTTTTGTAACAAAAGCTTTTATTTTATCACCTCAAAAAAACCCCCATAGATTATTAAACACATGCAAGCATCCACTTTTCAATAGTTTAAAAGGAAGGCTAATAAACACCTCTGTATTGTTTGACTTGGTGGGAACAGCCAATTCCCTTCAAGTATCACTTGTAGAAGTTACACAACTGCCACAGAACCTAGCTGCAAGGGGGACCATTCCTAATCAACAAATATTTAACAAAGTCAAAGAATCTTTGTTTCATAATGCAACACAGCAGTATATCCTAAGAAATACTTTCTTACTTCTCTTTCAATTCTTCTGCTGTACCCTTGTCTGGAAACATTGAGGAAATGGCTTCAAATATCTTGTCAGAAGGAAATCTCCGAGGTGGGTGGCTTTCTTTCTCTGTCAAAGAAGCAAAACATTTGGAAAACAAACAAACAAACAAATATACTTCTGCTCCTTTGCTACTTCAAGGAGGTGTTCAGAGAAAGGGGGACTTCGCCAAAATCCTAATAAAAAAAAGAAGCAAAGGTTTTTATTTCTAAATTACAGCCAACTTAAACTGCATTAAGTGATCTTTCCTGCTGAGAGAACTCTACTAGTAAAATTTGGAGAAACCATTATTTCACCAGCAGATGGAGATGGCAATTCAGAACTCTGCCTACTTTAGAATAATGATACTTGATTTTCTGAGGAGTACCAAAGCATTTATTAGACAGACACCCGACTGATTTTTGGTGCATTTGACTGCCTCAGTATGCAGATAAACAAAAATTGGCAAAAGCACCTTTTGTAGTATTCTCTGTAAAACTCTTGAACTAAATGGCAAAGGAAATGATGAAGAAAATGATGCTACTTTATACCTGAAAACTATCAAGTAGAAGGGTTTGAACAAATTTATTGAGTGATTAAAGAAAAGTGTTTTTTGGTTTTAATTTTTAAAGTCTGCAGACAGACATACCCATCCTGTTACCTTCCCGATCTTTTTGCTTGTCATCTCTTTCATCAGGATTGTCATCTCCATCATCATCATCTTCATCATCACTATATTGACCAAGTGCATTGACCAGCTCAACAAATATTTCATCATTGATAAATCCACATTCTGAAATTCAGCAAAATTGGGAGTGAACAGAAAAGCGCAAGGTGTATATGAAGTATTTTTAATCCTCTCTACCCTTGAATTAAATTATGGCAAATGCTGCGATTTATGAAAAACAATTTGTATTTTTTCCCCTCTTAGTTTCAATGTATGAACTGAGAAGAGTTAAAAATACTTAGTATTTATTTCTTAGACTAACAACTGGGAAGGGGAGAAGGAAACTTGTTGAAATTTTTTTTTCCCTGACTCCCTGTGCTTCATACTGGTAGATATAATAAATCTCTCTTCCTTGGAAGATAAAAAAATTACTTACTAGCTAGACTATTTAAGAGATTTTATGCCAGAATCCCAATTCCAACATGGTTGGGTTAAGCCAGCCTGGCAATGCATGCAAAGAGTCTATGAAGCTATCTTGGACAGCTAGGGAATCTTCAGAGAGATTTTTGGTTGGTAGTTCCATAGCATCCGCTTCCCCACTTACAGACCCCACTGGCAACATGATAAAAAAAGAATACAGTTATATTTAAAAAAAAAATCAAGAGAAAACTGAAGGATACAATGCTGCATATATCTGCTTATTAGCTTATATTCTGCTGTGAAATTCAGAGGGCAGTACAGACAGACAATAAGGCATTTCTGCAGAGGAAAATTGTAGTTAGCGTTGACAGAGACTGCTGTTATTTTTCAAAAAATAACCATGAACTGCGTTGGGAACTGTAGTCCTTATCACCATCCTTTTGAACCTAGACTGTTGTGAAGTTGTAGTTTGACATTAGTCAAACTACAACTTGAAGGAAGCTAATAGTTTTATTCCTATGTAGTCAATGAAAACAGGCAGGTACTTCATTTGGATGTTTTAAACAGAACTCTTAATATACACACACAGGTTAGTATGAATTTCTCTCCCAAAAGTGCAATTGCAGAGCTAGTTTACAATTCTGACTCCGACATGGGAATGCTTCTGGATTACAGATTCCCACAGCATTTACATTTAATTCCAGTCACACAAGAATACTAGTTATTGGGAGACTAAAAAACTGTCTTTCTACTTTCAATATATAGTTTTCAAGGACCCATAATAACAGTAATTGCCATCATAAACTTGGGACTCAAGACGGTGAAACAAGATTAATTTTAAAGCTAGACTCATTTAATTATAAATTAAATCAATAATAGAAGACATTTACTAGTAATGTCACCATTTTGACATAACCAGTTCTCTGACAAGTATGTCAGCAATCAGTAAATCTATAAAAATATCCAAAGGCAAAACCCCATGAAACATTTCATGTTCCTCATGAAATATAAAGGCACCAGTTATTCTGAGGACACTAACAAGACTGGTGTAGGACCGAGTAGCATTTATTATTGAATCGCAGGCTTAACCTTCATAAGTGGCACACAATGTACTCAAAAATGTAGTTCTCTTTCTCAGTCACTCCAGCATTAACAGGAATATAGTCAATTTTAAGAAATGATTCCCCATTGGGGGGGGGGGGAGGACGGACGGACGGACACACACGCAGGTAACGTTTCTGTGAAGGGGGAAGCAGAATAGTCAGAGAAACCTTTACAACTGTAACGTTCAGGCTTGTATAAGCCAGTTCTGAATGGGCACATAGAGCAAGTGAAAGGTTGCTACTTCACTGAGACTTCAGCAAACTAAGAGACAGATGACATCGCGTGTAGTCCAGCTCCCACACAGAATAAGAGGTAAATTACAGCTAAGAACACATATATATAGTGTACCAACAGAAGGATACAACTTTGCTCTATAAGCTGACTTATAGAAAGGAGGTTTTTAAATAGCTAATAATGTCCTTAAAGGAAAAAAACAAACAAACAAACAAACAACCACAAGAGGTTATTCTATCGAATCACATTCACAAGTGTTGTCGTTATCAGAGTTTTGCATACTTTTCCTGCCACTTTCTGCTAGGCAGGACACATGTAGGGACATTACACTATTATATTCCAAAGCTCTGAGCATAAAGTTGAAGACCAAGAACTTCTCCAAGTTGCAGCTAAGCATTATGATGAATCACTGTATGGTCTAGGGAAAAAGTTAATGTGTTTAATTTCTCCGTACTACTACTATAACACTTTGCACTCTTACAAAAATGCAAAGCAATATATTTAAATAAGGAAGTCTGTTATACCCAATGTTTACACAATGTAGGGATTCTAGAGATACTACTGTAACGGTCAAGCATTAGGCCTTAACAAGCAACACTGACAACAATTATTTATATAGGAAGAAGTGATTAGTATACCTGAATGTTTGGGCTCACCTCTGTCTCCATGCACTTTCCCATCATAGTTCTTGATCAGTTCTTCAATAAAGGTACCATCCTGGTCAAGCACTTCATCTCCCATATATGGAATGTTATGTAAAACAGTTTCATCCTCTACCTAGTAACAACAGTTATAAGCAAACAATTTTAAATTGCGTTTTCAATCAACTATTTCTGCATTTCTGTTTTCAAAATCTACACGTGTCTAGCTACCACAGTTTACTAAATGGCTTCACTGCTTTAGCACATTTACCATTAACTAGATAAATAAAACAAAACCCTCATCTTTGTTCAACCATTTTTGCACTAGTGGTGACTGGCTCAAGATACTGACACTAGCTCCTAATGTGAAGGTTAGCAGGGTGTTTCTACAAAGCTTCTACTATTGAAACACAGTAAGCTACCTAGCTTTGGGAAGCTTGCATTTGATAAGTTCATTCTCCCTTCCTTGGTTCTTTTCCACAGTAAGTGCAATGGAAACCATCCCGTCATTTCTTTGCCAGAGATAAGAAAATATGATACAAAAAGACTCTAAATTCAAGCTGTCTAAACAGCAAGCACAGAAACATGCCTCACAATTTAATCTGAACTCCACTGTCTTTTTTTTTGTCTGCATATAGCCTAAATGTATTAATACTCCCATGTTTTATCAGTAGAATTTACAGACCTTGATACTCAGCTGTACCTTCCAATACTACAGAAGAACCTTCTATTGTTAAGAAAATAAATGTAAACTTTCCTGCTGATCATGATTCTGCAGCAGTGCAAAATATCCAAATACTGATGAATTGAAAGCAAGTAGAAAAATGTGTGGAAGAACCCTGTACATATACTGATAAAACTGGTTATTTAAATCACTTTGCTACAATTATTACTGTAATAACCAGTCAGCAAAGGTGATCATATACAAAATGATGTGACAAAGATTTGTAATAAGCTAAGCTTTTCAAATAAGTTAAATACCTACATTAGAAATCTAACATTATGGCTTTTGCATACAGTGAAGCTGATCAGAAGAAAAGGCTATACTCAGTTGCTATATAAGAATGACCATTATGTGGGGGAGACTATTTCACGATTAAGTTCTCTTTATTCCATAAGAATTACTATTCTGCTACAGGTATGTTGGTCGATTGCCTTACATAAAAACATTTATATCCATCAGAAAACGTTTCTCATTACACTAATTATATGCTTTCAAATAAATCTACATTTGTTAAATGCCATACAAGACAATTGGTCACCTGAATTAAATAAGCTTAGGGTCTCTTTACAGCAACGTTTTAGAGATACTCAGGTTCACTGAGGACAGAGGTTTAGTTTGCAAAGTTACTTTTATTTATTTATTTATTTTATTTGGGGGAGCCTATTTCTGATTATTACTGCCTTATTACTAATACCAAAAAGATAGGGAGGGTAACTGGCAACAGACTTTTTCTGGTTTATTTCTAAAATTAACCCCTCCCTTTCCTCCGTACATTTCTTCTCCCAGCACTTTTTTTAAACTTACCATAAAATTCTGTTGAAGAGGAGACCAAGAATACATTATAGGCACAGAAGCAACAGCATTGAGAGTCTTCAGTGGGATGACTTGTTTTGGAAAATCTATGTCACTGGTAACAGAGCACTGAAATAAGAGGTTGAAGTTACACTTACATAGCAACATCAGAAACAAAAAGGGGGGGGGAGGGGGGGAATCACAGAAGAACACTCTACAATGTACAAAATTCAAAGTGTTTGTCAAAATTAGCCATATCAGCTTTTGAAAAATGCATCAGATTTTTAGGGCATAATAGTAAGAATAGGTTTAGCAGGAAAAAAGACGCAAGAATTATTTCTATGTCAATACCTTTGCTAATAGATCATGATGGTTTTTTCCACTTAATAAGAAGTGGCTGTGATAGTATTTTAGTCAGACTCTTCAACCTACAATACAAATTATGTTTGGTATCTCAAAACAGATTTAGTACCTGTTGCTTCTACACTGATGTTAGAGTATTTACTCAAGCCATCAGAGAGGCAACTGAATTCCCCTGGCTTCAGATCAATACACTGCAGAAATCATGTATTATTTATGTTAAAAAAAAATTTTACTTTAATGCCAGCAAGACATCTTATGGAAATAAATCCTCCATATGTCTTGTTAATTCCTGCCCTGTTTCCCCATTATTGTCTGCTTATCTTTATCCTATCCTCAAACCTTTGATTATGCTCACTGCTTACAATGGAAAAATGAAAATTAACTCTTAATATGCAACTCTGGACACGTCAATGAGTTTTTCAGCTACAGGACTTTTTTTTTTTTTTTTTTGAGATTCAGAGGTTTACGTAGCCTCCAAAAGATAAACATGCCATAGAAATACAGACAACTTCTAGGTTATTCTTGCATCTATTCAACAGTTAACAGACACAGATCAACTTTTCTCAAATACTTGGAGAGCGGTATGAAGAACTCTGAAAAAAAGTTATAAACAAAAGCAGACAGGAACATACAAAGCTAGGGAAAGTACAACAAAGAGGATTTGGAGGTAGGTAAAACAAAGTTTAGAACAGCTATCATAGCTACCTGAAAGGAAAAAAGGAAGTGGAGACAAAAGATCTTTCTCCTTTCCAGAAGGGAAAGATGAACAGAGCTTCACATTTCTAAAGAAATACACAAAGTAATGTAACAAACAGTATACAGAGACAGTACCTCGGTAGAATGACACAAGCTAGATTTATTTATTTTCTTTTTAATCTGCAGCAAGTGAAATTAGATTTCTGCTGTGTATATCAATACTCAAGACATCGTCCTATGCTAGTGCTTTATTCCCGTTTCAGGTTAATGTTTAATTTTCTAGCTAGAAGCCATCTAGTATATTTTTCATGTATTTTTAAAGAAAAATACAAAGGTAAAAAAATAATTACTTTTA
Source organism: Ciconia boyciana (assembly GCF_034638445.1). Classification (NCBI taxonomy): domain Eukaryota; kingdom Metazoa; phylum Chordata; class Aves; order Ciconiiformes; family Ciconiidae; genus Ciconia; species Ciconia boyciana. The sequence goes on along the minus strand of NC_132935.1, from coordinate 103,260,418 downwards.
TCTTTGGAACTAGAAGTCTCAGGCTGACAAATGAGCTCTGACAAGATGACTTAAAGTGTTTGGTACTAAGTCTCAATTACATTGCCCCATTGTTTTGGTATGGAATGCAGCTTAATACTTATTAGGCTAGCACAGGACATATTATGGTCTCTGGTTAATGCTGACTGGACTACTCATTGGAGAAAACCTCTCACCAGCAGTCTTCACCAAACACATGAAGGCTCTCACAAAACCTTTCCATCAGGTCACTAAACTTCTAGCCAGTGTCCTATGCAATTCTGACAAAATTCAGCATATTAAGAAAAAAAGATTTTAAGATAATTTTTTAAAACCCCCACCATTTCTTTGTCTTACTTCTCTCACTATAAATTATGGCAATCTTAAATCAAGCATTAGACTTCTGATTCATGAGACAGAGACTGGATTTGAATGCAGTAATTAGTGTGCTCTATCAATTCAGGCAGGAAATCAATTCAGGCAGGAAATTAACATAAAAGAATAGTGAATCAAGCTACAAAAAAAAAAAAAAAAAAAAGAAGAAAGGAATGGTAAGGAATGATCTTTTACTATCAAAAAAAAGTGAAAATTGGATGTGTACCTGTATCAATTATTATCAGAAGTTCTGATCCTACAGTGCCATATAATAGGTACCGAGCTGTACATGAGTAACTGCATATTCAATCATGTTTAAAAGAAAACACTCAGGCAAAGGTCCTTGCCTGTTTGCATTTGAACATGCATGCACACAAATGCACCTCTGTGACACACACACACCCAGCTTCCCACTAAAGTTTTAGGAAAAGGAAAATCTGACAAATTTCCTTGAAGAGAAAGTGGTTTGTTTGGGTTTTTTTTAACCTGTTCACAGTAAATTATTTTCATTCTCATCATACTGAAATGAGTTAGCTTTTCAGATTATTACACATTAAACATCCTCAGACTGGCTTAGTCTGGAGCAGTGCCTAAAGAGCAACCGAGAAAGATGATAAATTAACCGGGGCTGAATACAGAAAGTTGGAGTAGGCTTAAACCACTGTTCGAGCTACCAACGTGAAAGCCAGTTTGGGTGCTCAAATTGCATCACAATCATGGAAGTGTTTTTCACAAATTTAGTGTCCAGTCTGCTTGTGCAACACAAGGGTCTATCAACTCAACTAACTCCTTTTAGAACCTCTGTGGTTAAATACCTTCAATATAAAGAAGACTTTGTCAAGTGGGTATGTTCACAGCTTTCATGTGCTTTAACTCAGTAAGAACCAAAGTAACTAATGTGTACCACTTGGGGTCAACTCCAATAGGAACAAGATTAAACTCCCAATATCAGTGAGACAAAACAATTTGATTAAAGGATGCTGAGGTATGATCCAAGTATTATCAGAAATAAGGAAGTTTCACTTTTGTGTGTTGTTCAAAGCTAGGTAGCCTGCTATGTATTTATTGCTTCCCAGAAGTCATACGATCAAAGTAAATAATAAATAAATTCTTTAAGAAACTCGTACAAAAAATATTTAGCTGCCAAGTCATGTCATGCTGGGAAAAAAAAAAAAAAAGAACAGCCAACTTTCCAGTAATAAACCAAAAACGTGCTAACAACCTTGTAAGTGGAATTAGCACAACACATGTTAACCAACCTCCCTGGTCCCGCGCAATGAGCTCACAGAAGTCATGATGTGAACAGGCTGTATCCTACGTTGTTTCCATTCTTGATTTAAGATTTCAGTTCTTTCCAGTATCTTCTGACGATTAGAATTAAACATACTCTAAAAATTAATCACAATTGTAAACATTACAAATAAATCAAAGATTCTAAATTCACCTGCTAGCATCTTAAGGCATTATAACATTTACCAAAAAAATAAACAAAACCAGACAGGATAAAAAAAAGAGTGCTAAAAACTCAACTGTCCAAATTTTGTTTAAATGTCAGTGAGGCTCAGTATAGTTCATTATCCCTTTCTTTGACTCAAACCATATTCTCATGTTTAGAGACTTAGAGGTTTAGCATGGAATTAAGTTCTAAATGGAATTAGAAAGAGTATGTGGCTAAAGAAGTTGCCACGCTTGCTCTCCACAGTCTCTTCTGATACTCAGCATGCCTGATACAATCACATATCATGCCTGTTTATAGGATCACAGAGTTAAGACAAGTTTTCAGTATGTTAACAAAGTATTTAATGAAATTGTTATTGCAGGTGTTAACTGCAGGACAACTCATACTTCAGAAGAAAATAAGTTTTTGTATCATTTTTTAAGCAATAGAACCAAAAGTCAACATACCTTTACTTCATCTGCACGTCGGAACCTCTTGAGCTGCCTCAGTCTCATATATTCTGATTTCACACGTTTTCGCCAGCAAATTGGTCCCTTCTCAGATTTTTTTCCGGTTTGACCCATGATTATCCTACAAGAGACAATGTCATGTTAATATTACCAAATCTGATGTCACTGCTTACAGAGGAAGTTAGAGCAAAGTTAAGTAGGATAGAGACATTCCTTTAATACCTTTCACATCTAATTCCTTTAATTCCTTTCAATCAGACACTTGCAATACCATCCCAATCCAACAAAAAAAAAAAAAAAACAAAAAACAAAAAAAAAACCCACAAACGTAAGTGATAGACACCGGAACACAGTAATTTTAATTACAAATCAGTGGGACCATTCACATTTGCTTTAAGCACTTCTAATGCGTCTACACAGAAAGGTACCTCATGGACTTAAAGGGGTGAAGCGGAACAAATCAAGATTCCCACTGCAAAGATACACACTGGAATCCTTGCGAGCAGTCTTTTAAATTAACTTCTGGACAGCCATGTTCATGGCAGACAAATCTTTCCCTCCTCACAGAGGGGTCCTCTTCAGTAAGATACCAATTCCTAGAATAGGCTTCTGGCGTTGATTTCAAGTGCAGAGAGGTACCCCAAGTACAGTCCTCCTACCTAGCCACTCAAGTATCAAAGAGTTCTAGAAATTCAGACAAAGAGTTTTGAAACAGGCAGCATAAGAGACCTCTCTCTTTTCTCAAGTATTCTACAAAAACCCAAACTGTACAGCTGACTGTGATCAGGACACTGATTCCACTTTTACTGATCACCCTCCTAGTAACAAGTGCTTCATTTTTATGTTACAGGATTGTCGGCAATGAAGTTGTATTTTTACATTATAATCCAAATGCAGTGCTAGAATATGCCAATCTCCTCAGTATTTTTCAAAATCAAGGACCGTATGTTGCGACTATACTGGCAACAACTATTTTGACAGCATCCTGAAACAAAACCCCTACATCGAAGACTGGCTTCCTCTCAAGAATTGCGCTGTAATAACCTACAGTATTTCAACTGAATAGCTCAAAACAGCATTCACAATAGCCATCATGAACTGAAAGGCTGAAATGTCCAGTTGCCCAAGAGTAATACATTCTCAAACAAGCATAATCAATTTGAGCAGAAACAATTCTAGCTCTTCTAATTATCAAGGTAGGTAAACATGAACAGAGGTGGCTTATTCAGGCTGGAGTCAAATGCCAAGTGCTACCTCCCCTGCCCCGCACCACAGGTCCCCTGACAGTCATGAGTACAGCTTTATCCAAGTTATTGAAAGCTCTTTGCTGCTGTAGGCAGAGCTCTATTTTCAGCAGTTTCCTACAAGTCAGATTTGAGTTCTATCAGACTTTATGATGATTGGGGGAGGAAATCAATACAGAACCAGTTTATTCTCTATACTACACCTTCATTTACACTGAACACATTTACACTGAAGAAAAGGTAATAGTCTACGAGAGCCTGCCACCCATTTTTATGCAAGACATTAAATCATATTTTATAAGAAAAATTGTTGGGTTTTTAGACTTAGATTGAAAATGAATCAACAAACAAATGACAGAATTGCTGACCCAAATCATGGGAAGCATCCTTTGAGGAAAAAAGGCACAGCATATATATAAGTTTCACGTAATGCCCGAAGCATGTGACTAGACAGAGGGGGAGGACAGAGAACCAGCAGGGGGAGGTCAATCTAGAGCAAAGTGTCAAACAGTTGCTCTGCTTCCATGCCTCAAGGCAGCGAGTAGAATCCACCTGTATCTCATTTACCGCAACACCAGTGGTTACAAGAAATTAAAAAAAAAATCCCAGACCGTTCATGTTAGAGCATGGGAAAGAGAATCAGCAATTCAAAGTGCCCTATGATATTGATTAGAGGACAGCATAAAAGCATTATAAAGTACAGAAAATGCATTGTATTATATGCTAAACTACGCAAAGCAAAAATATGGAAAAACATCCCATTAACTGGAAACAAATTAGACATAGAATAAGTATCATTAAATAACAGAAAGACAGAATCTCAACTTGTGAGTAATACAGAACGTCAAAATCACCTCAGTTAAGGTTCAGCCAAAAGACATGGAAAAAATACCACTGAATTCAAAAGATAAATGAAAGCTCAGCTGACAATACTGAGGTAGCATATCCCATAAAAACAAAACACAGATTATCTTTACTCATTCTAATACTGCATCAACCACAGCCTTTCTTATTCTAGTTTCCTGGAGAATAACAAATGACTGAGGCTTAAAAAAAGCTTTCTTAACTAAAATCAAATTGCCAGATAAGTTCTGCTCATCAAAAGCAGATCTATATGGAAATCATATATAATTAAAAATAACAGCAAAACAAACAAACAAAAACCAACAGAATTCCCATCTTTCTTTCATACAACTGAAATACAGCCCCCAGAAGACCCCACAAACAAGGATTTAAGACCTGAGAGAAATGTATCCCCATAGAATAAACAAATCCAATTTATTAAATTTTTCAGTAATGAATTATCATTGTTACTGGTTGTATTAAAATGGTAAGAAAAATAATACTTCACAAGATGATAAATACTTCCTTTTGAAACCGCATAACTTCTGCACACTCAGGTCATTCATCCGAAAACAAATAGGACTTACAAGAACACTCTCCTCTTACACTCGTTTCAAGCTGCTATCTGGGACACAACATAGACAACAATTTAATGTTCACCGCACCAAATAACTCATAGAAAATTTAAAAATGCACTGTTGCTTATGTCAAGTTATAGCAAGAAAATGTTCTTCTAGATAAAGTAGTAATATTAATGTGCAACAGTCAGTGGGATACACATAGTGCATTAAGTCAAATATGTATAAACAAATTAGAAACAGCCTCTTAAATGGCAAGTCGGTAATAGGAGAAAAAGCACTGAGTGGAAAGGAAACATATGCATGTATAGGTTATAGAAAAATTATAGCTAAGAAAAAAAGCAAAGTGTTCTGGACACATGTTTGTAAAATATTAATTTTGAAAATCCCTGAAAATTTATTAATGAATTCTGATTTTGAGCAGCAGTTTTTCAAACCAAGTAAACTGTATTTGTATGCTTCTGGGCAGCTGAACATCACTAAAGTAGAATTACAGTGTTGTTAACATATGTACTGTGGTAAGAGGTAATCATTTTTCTGTCCCTAATCTCAGAAGAAAGTATGGGAAAAAAAAAAAACCAAGGTGGGGGGCAGGGAGAGAAGACCTTATTCATAGCCAACAGAGTTAATTCTCACAGTGCAACTGATCCATCATCTTCACATTAGGACTATAGCTAAATGCCACTGACAATTTTTAATGTCAATTCAAAGGTTGCCCCAAAAACTATACATTTAAGAAACTAAATCTGAGAAACTGGGATAAGAAGCTTCATAGTCAAGGACCGTCCACCCTGGGTCAGGGCTGAGGGAGCAAAAAATGAGACAGAAAGATGAACTCTTACAGAAGGGTGCTGGAAATACCTCCATCCCTGAAAGGAAAAGTAATTTGGAGAATTAAAATACTTCAGGGAAACATCAACATAAACTCAATCTCTGGGGCAAATTCAGGATTGTAGAGGCTGTCTCAAGCCTACTACTGGTCCACTTGCACTAGTACCTATGTGTAAGAAAAACCTTTCCCAAATCACTTTCTTCCACCATTTCTGCTGTTCACATTCGTAAATACTCTGAGCTGTAACAAACTACACAGTTTTCACTTTGCTAAACAAGAAAAAAGCCCATACATTTTCATTAAATTATGTTGTATGGGATTTGCAGCTAGGATTGCAGAGCAGAAAAGCTAGTGAATTTTAAGATCAATTTGTCAGAACTAGTCAACTTTTCATATAAAGTTTCAGAATATTCCCTACAGCAGCACAAGTGGCACAAGCTAAATCCCATCTGTCTAAGAATAGTTAAGCCTGTCTTAAGAAGACAGCATAATGTTAAACAGTTTCCATTTAATAAATAAAAGCATGATACTGGATTGTCTTAGTGCAATGGTCTGATTCCGAGAGCCCCCAGGCCACGTCCCTCTTCTCTGTCCCCATTTCCCCTTCTGAATCCTGCTAGCTGTTTCTATTGTTTTAAAATCTTACCCATTTTTTCATCCTCTACGCATGAAGGGCCTACAGAAACCATCTAACTGCTACAGATACCAGTCCCGAGAACTTTTATCCAAAAGAAATAAAGTAGGTAGCAGTCAACTCAGTTATTTATGGGCAGATTATCTCATTTCCAAAACAGATACAAAAAAGCATGCATAACTCTAAAGCAGTTACACTGTTTCTAGAGCAAGCTCATCTCCCAAAGCGCAGAATGACTTCCATGCAGAACCTGAGCTAACCTTGCCAGATCTTACCTAGCATCACACTAAGGAGGGAAACCTTGCCATAACTCCCTGCACCCTCTTTGCAGAAGAGGGAACACTGGGAAACGTGGTAAGACATCCCAAGCGATTCTAGTGTCAACCTGGTACAGCCACAGACAGATGGACTGTCTCATTCCAGACTGGGCAATCACCCCAATGCCACAGCAAACAAGGAGATGCATGTGCCGTGCTTAAATGCGAAGGCTTAATACCTTGGGTCTGAAGCTGCACTTAACCCAGCCAGCCCTCCCCAAGCACAGCACTGCAGAACTGAAGTGACCCCACACTGCCTATTCCATACTTACAGCTGAGCATCACTACACTCTGCTTGCCAGCTCTCACACCACCCATATTTTTCCATTACTCGTAACATTGCAGTTACCCAATTCCCTAAGCTATACAGTATACTCATGCACAGTACACCTAAGTGCATGGGTAGAACTGGACATTAGATAATTATGAGAGGACCAATGTAATTCTAAACAGACCACCACCAAATACAAGAAAAATAACAAAACTAACACCTCTTTTTGACCAATAAGGAGTCTGAGCTATGGTATTAGGAACAAGACATACTAAACCCACCTAAACACTGATTTAAAAAAAAAACATACAAGAAAACAAAAACAAACACCTAGCTATTCTTATCAGTTTCTACTCATGCTTGCATAGCTGGAAATGAAAACCAACAAAAAAGAGCAGTGTCCTGGAGCAAATACATTTGTGTTTTAAATAAACTCTGCTGAGCATTTCATAATGAAGTTATGTACAAGATCTGCATTATTTGCAGTGTTTTAAAGAAACTTCATGCCTATAAGCTTAAATCTGCCAATACTTACTTTCAGCAGCCAAAGTGCATCCAATACATCTAGAATTCACAATGAGAGACAAAGACATGTAGAACAATTTCAGCTCAAATTGTTCCTGTTTTGCCTACAGTATATAGAAATAGCCTTATTTAAAGAAAACGTCCTATTTTTCTTCGATCATTTTGGCAATATCCATCAGTGACAGACAAGCACACAGATAATTCTCTAAATTAGGCAGTCTATTCAAGCAGTCATACTGCTGTCAAAGACTATATTTAAGCTCCTCTGGCTACCCTGCCAAATTTCAGGGAAAAAAAATTAATTAAAATTTTCGAACTGGAAAGCATGGGAGAACAAATGAGGGGGCCTGCCCTTTTAAAAGAACGTTATTAGTTTGTAATTGTGCTTAATGTTACACAATATTTTAAACTGTAATGATATTACATTATCTTCCCTTTACTCAGGATTTCTGTTTGGAGATATTTATGAATTAAAACATAGTGTGTACAGTATAACTTCTCAGTTCTTTGTTGTGAATTAATCTACACTCAAAAGGTTATTCATATACTTCAAATATATGCATACACTGATACAATACTGCACTTAAGAGTACTGTTAAACAACAGTTGTGGGGGGGGCCAGGGAGGGTGAGGATGAGTGAGAATATAAAACACAACAGAGAAACTGCATATGCAACCTGATGCAAACGGAATAATAAAATAAGTCATCATGTTTTTTGTTGCCTAGAGTAATGGAAGAGTAATGAAGGAATAAAATAATTCAGATAGGGCAGGGGCAGGTAGGGGGGGGGGAAGTACTACTTCTACATCCCATAGAACCAAATGCAAATGCTTTCACATTTGCTTCTCAGAACCTCGAGCTCTAAAGGAATGTATTTAACTGCACGGCCCTGCTCAATGAACTACACCACACTGCTTCTCAACCTCTTCTACCTCGCCATTAGCATGCTCACAGCCCTGTGAACACTAATGTACTTCCACTAAGTTCTCTGGACTGGATGCACTGGTAAGCTCAAAACATGTATCTGAGCTGGCTTCATGAACCATCACTTCAGATACCATAAATTTATTAATTTAGATTCAATACTACATAATGAAGATAGTCACCCAAGTAATTTCTTCAGCAGCGATGGCATCTTACAATCATCCCATCCTTCCCAACTCTTTATTCTCACCCCAATACTGCCCACTGATCTGCAGCCATTCCTCTCAAAGGGATGCATGGCAAGCTGGATTAAACTGACCAATGATAAATAAAAGCTCACTTTTGTGATTGATTGTTTTCTGACATACAGATCAGTTTGATGATCCCATCCACAACTGTGGCTTCCTGTGCACAACTATAAAGCAGGAAGGAATTGTTAGGAACTCAGACCAACACTGAGGAAAAACTAGTGCAAGCAATTACACCACAAAACGGGCACTGGTTTTACACATCAATTTGCACTGGAGTGGCAGGCATGCTCTTTAACTGTAAGCTGTTATCAGATCCAGACAGCATACAGGTCTCTCAGCCTGAGCATACGCAATCTTACTAATGGAGAAATTATTATACATTAAACCCTGAAGTCATCATTTAACTTCTTCAAGCATCTACAAAACTTAGGGTTAAAAAAAAACAACAAAAAAACCCAACAAAAGTCAACCACACCCTACCACACCCTTCTATGCTTTTTCTCAAACTAAAAAAATGTTTGCTCGCACAGCAGAATTTAGGACAACTTTTATGTTCAACTCAAAAAGCAGAATTTTAGCAACAGAAGGAATTAACAAGATTTTTCCATAAGCCTGCAAAAAATTCAATACTTGCTAGAAAAACAAACAAAGAAAAATACATTTCAAGTATCAAAAATCAATGCATTAAGCTTGGACCTAAAGTTGTTAACTTTCCAAAACCACCTCATAAAAAAACTCCAATGATCTTTTATGTTACAGGATTTTACACAGCACAATACAACAAAATGATTGTTCAACTGCAGCTAAGTATTTTTCAGCTATGTTAAACTAATCTTTATTACTTAGAAACTCTTGGAAATTTACTTTTAGTATTTTACTTCATGCACCCTAAATGCAAAACAAGACAATACTCTCTATGAACCTATCCTAAACCTTTCCAGAGTAAGCAGTTTCCAGTAGACTCTTATTACAATTATCAAGCACCTGAAAATAAACTATCAATAAAACACATACATATTGCCAGACTTCAAAAAAACTAACTTGAAAGTTAATTATAAATTAATGCTGTAATCTGCCAGAACTGTCTCCTTCATTTATACCAAACTTTCGTTAACAGCACAGAGAGATTAATCAAAAAAGATATGGTCAAGAAACAGTATTACTCTCTTGGGCTAAGTAAGAAAAATTGTTCACTGCCGTGATTTCAGAGCTGCTAACTATTTCCACATTAAGTCATGCAAGCTGCAGAGGTGGGGGGGAAGAATGACACTCCCAGCACTTCAAAAGGCTTTTTACCTGTGCTATCAGCAGACACAAAAAAATATGCCTAGAAGTTTTGTAGTTACTTGCTACTCTACTTTCTGGATTTTCTAAAGCAAAACAAAACGTGGTTTTCTTTCAAACTTATCTATGCAAAATAGCACACTCATTTCCATGGGAAGAAAAATATTCCCAAGGCCACTGTCAGCTTGGGTATTTCAGATACCAAACCAGACCAACTAACAAAAATCTCTAGGTCTGAAATACAACAACATAGGAAAGATTAACATAGTTTATTAATAAAATTTCACTACAAAAACAACTACAGAGTATTTACTGTTTTACAGAATTAGTCACAGAAAAATTGATGGGAGTAAACTGTAGTGTGTTTTTTTACTATTCTATATTATAGAAATGTGGTATTTTAAGTTTACAGTGCAGTTCAACCTATTTTTAATCAAGAAATACCTAAAAATACTTATCTATTAAAATTTACATCATGTTGTTATTCCATATGCTGAAGTTCTGTATCATTAAAGGATGTTTAAATTTAGAGAGAGAACTTACATCAAATGCTACCATCAGTTCAACTACCTTCCTCAAATGCTATTTGGTGTCTGTTTTACCTGGAAAAGACATCATCTGTCTGCTTTATCAGTGGCCCCTGATCACTCATTTCCACCTCTACTCAGGCTTCTCTACTGTGAGAGCTTAAGTCCTTATGATTCTGTTAATCAAACTAGGTCAGAAAAAAAATCTGTCTGAACAGCCCAGAAAATAAACACACTTAGTTTTTAAATACAATTTTTCAGCAAAATCAGCTCCACAAGCTGGTTTGTTCAGCAGCCACATGAATTCTTGAATCAACACAAGTGAAGGGGGGGCAACACTGGGGCAGAAACAAGAGGCAAAGAACTGAAATTGGAGAGGGCAGCAGTTTAGGCTTCAACAGAAGTGTTTGTCGAGCCGTGTCATCTCTCTGCCACTCAGTTTTACCAGTACAGAAAAATTCTTAACAACCAGAAACAGGAAACATTTACTAAGCCATCCATGCCAGCTGTGCCACTCTTTGGGCAGATAAATGCCAACAGGCTTGTATTGGCCTATAAAGGCTTAACTCTATTGGGGTCTGTTTGGCAGTATCTAAATATTGCCAAATTGATCAGTTTGAAATCAGATCAGAAATTGATCAGTTTATGAACTGATCTAAGCAGGTAACTCCAAACAGCTCATCCGTCCTTCCTCACTCTGACAGGCTTCAGTGCTTGTGCATGACATAGGTTAATAAAACACTCATAATCAACTAACAAGATTCCATGTTCTGCAAGAATGTTCTTAATTACTCAAGAGATGGAAACTGTTATACAAGCTATTGTCAAAGACAAAACTATTAATTTTAACGAATTTGATGTAAGGAGGAGAACCATCAACAGCCTCAGATGTACCAATTCCATAACCCCAAACCAAGGAGTAATATCTGTGTGTGAAAGCAAATGTCCAAATCTCAGAATATTTCCTCTTCCTCCCCCTCAAGTTAGCAGAAAAACCCTGGCTTGCAAGTAGAATTAGAAGCCTGTGTTTCAATTGCAGTGTGGATAACAACCACATCCAAGACATTTTACCGTCAGCCCTAGCACCAATACAGACTGATGATGGCTGTAGGCTTTCCAAGTAATACAGCAGCACCAAAAGCAGAAGGTCTGCTGCTATAAATAGGCATGTTTTTATTATGAACAGTCTCATCACCATTAAGGTATTATTGTGATAGTTAGTTATTTGCAATTACTATTTGCAACACTAAAATACATTTCAGTTAGTGGAATCCCTTCAAAATTACCAGTCTGTCACTAGAATATTGTGGGGTTTTTTATGTACCAACAACTTAAAATTTTTGCCTCCACTGGAACAGAGTTGTCAAATTCAAGGCCAGTGCACTCTCTCCTCCCTGACATAATCAATGTTTACTAGCATAGTAACAGTTACCTAACAAAATTTAACTTTGAAGAACATTTCAACTTAACCAAAACTAAGCAGCACATTCACTTACCTATATGCTTTTAGAAGCTGATGACAAATACATCCTAAGGTACTTCTCAACTAGGACTGGGAAAGGAAGTGGGATCTTAAAATGGCATACATTTCCTCTCTTCATCGTCTGTCTACACTACTTCAGCATCTCAGATAGAATTTACATGGCAAATATGATAGTTACATCAAATCAGATCTTTTCTGCACTCAAAAGAAGCAGAGTTTCCTAACTGGACCAAAATTGCTCATGCTGGCCTGATAAGCCCCCAAACTGGCAGGGAAGAAGAACAACCATGCAACCAGGGTCAAGGGAAAGGAGCAAAGCCTCTCCCTGCCAATGTCAGCAAACTGTTAGAGCCTATCATCCACTTGCCTTAGACTAAAACACTTATCTTCCATACCATGTAAAACATACTATTCACACTGTGTAATTTTTTTTCTTTACAAGACTTTGCACAATCAAAGCAGTTAATGTGGCAAACTACTCCTGCGCAAGTAGCTTTCAAGAAGCATGTTTCCTGCTATCTCTAGATCAACTAAAGATTGCTCTGAAAAGATGTAGTGAGTGGCAAAACAACAGCAGGAACCATTTGTAACTTGTCTACATTAGTTGCCAGTGCAAGACAAATATAGATGTCTAACAAACGAAAAGCTAGTGTAGGTTTGTTCAATTTGGTTCTGCCTCATGCATCCCACTACAGCCATTCACAACTGCATATATTCAAATCAATGGTTAACAAATGGTTATTTTCCATTTCCTATTATTAGTACAAGTCTAAGGCTTCAAAGCATGTTCTATTTATTCTTAACAAAGTTATTTAAGAATACTACATGTAGGCTTCCAAACTCCTAAACAGACTCTTTAAAACATGTGTCATGTTTTTGCCTGTTTCTGGGCCTTATCAAAATTGGATGAGTCACTTCAAGAATTTCAACCAATACATAAAAGAATTAATTCCCTGAACAGCATGCTTTCTTACACAAATCAGAGCTAAACCTGGACGATCACAGAAGTTGAGCACTATTCTAGCCCTTCTACCGAGACATGCTAATCTATGCTAAATCAAAGTACAAGAGGCAATAGACAAGACTCAGCAAGGGATTTCATTTCAATATAGGGAGAAAATTCTTCACAGTGAGTGTGGTCTAGCATAGGAATGCATTAAGCAAAGAGGTGCTAGAATCTCCATTCTTGAAAACATTTTAAAAGTGGTCTGGAAAAGACAATTTCAGCGTTGGCCTTGCCTGAGCAGGAGACTGGATCAGATGACCTCTAGATGCACCTGCCAACCTAAACTATTCTACAAGTCAATACAACTCTGAACTGGGCCCACCATCTCAAAACCAAGGACCACACTATTTTTAAAGCTGATAAAATGGAGTTTGCTTGCCTTTTAAATTCCAGTTTAATATTTCAGAAGATTAAAACAATCACCACTGCGTTCTAAAATTCTTGGTATTTCAATCAGCTACAGGTACAATTTGGAAAACAACACTACTATTAAGGGAACAATAATTTGTGAATTAAAATGCTTAAGAGCTTAATCAGACTGAACTCTTTAGTTTGGTATGTAATTACTGATTGTTCTAATCAGTTGAAACATTTGTTATGTTACAGTCTTCTTTAACAACTCCATCAACTAGTTAGTTCACACACTCCTTCCCCCTACTATCCAGTGTGTCTGTTCGTTTGAAAGAGGCCTTCTCTGCTTAACAGTACAGTTGGAGCCTTCAGTTCTACCTCTTAGAAATCATAATTAAAAAAGACAGATCGGAAAGCTCTTCACTAATTAAGAATGTAGTCTAACTAGAGTGATACATCTCCCCATAAACTTACCATTATGTTTAAAATAAAAAAAACATTAAAGGGCTGTTTTTTTCAAATTAGTTGTCTTCTTATCCTAATAGGGTTCTGCTTCTCTTAATAGGCCAACCTTTGTGCCTTTGAAGCATCACTCTTTTCAGACCTTTTACTTTCTGTCATTTAAGTGACTACAGCTTTACTTTGCACTTGGTGTACTTAAGATCAGGAGCCTGATCTCTACCCTGGAACATTAAACGGTTGGTTGTTTTTTGGTTTGTTTTTTTGTTTTGTTTTTCCCCAAACTTCAATTTAACTTTTTTTCATTCTTAAGTAAACTTAAACACATTCTAGAAGATATCGGTAAGCAAGTGAAGTGGTACACATGTTCACAATAAGCAACTACCCTGCGACCTACTTCCCTGCAACTCGAAAGATGTGCCTCCTCAATTATTTCTTCCCAAGCACGATGTTTTTTGGGCCTTGTTACTATCCCAGCAGCTTCTTAAGTTAATAGCTCCCAGTTGATACTTCAAGGTATTCAAGATTACTGAGATGCTTTTCTGTATCTTTTGAGTATGAATTTCAGCTTCTTCCAAAAGAGGCTTAAAAAAAAAAAATCCCCATTTTGTGGCAAATTCACACTTGGTCATCACATGCTACCTTGATCAAGATGTCTATCACAAACAAAATAACTGTTAACACCCTTTTCTCTTACAGCTGTATGAACGGCTATCAGTGAACTAAGAGTACAGTTTCATGACATACTTAACCTAACCAAACTATTTATTTGTAGTAGTACTACTGACAAACTAACTTACTAACTGTAATGACTATATTTTTATTTGCAGTATTATTGCCCAAACTAGTTGGAGTGGTTACAAAATTATTGTAACATAGGTAATACCTTGTATCTGAGCTAATCAATGTAATCAGAATTTCCTCTAAATGGCTGATTTTTAGCTTTCCTATGATAACAAGGCTGATGCATCCTTCTGCATACATCCTCTACAGTAACTTCTGATGCAAACTGCAAACATAAATCAAATGTGACATGGCTTACAGATAACTACGTTATGTATGTTTTCTGTAACAGATTCATGAAGGACTGCAAGTGCCCTGGCAGTATGAAAAGCTGCAGTGTGAACTCACATTTTATAAAAAATAAAAAAATAAAAGAAATCAGGGAAGTCATGAAAACCAAAAACAATTACTAGGGAGAAACACCACTTAGGGCTGCAGACACTGATGTATCAACAGATAGCAGCAGATCCCTACCCAAGCAATGCCCCTGCAGCTAACCACAATTCAGAAGACTCACTGCCGTAGCTGTTCTCTGCTCCAGTACGTAACATAATTATATACACTACTTTACAGTAGCTACAATCCTGCATTGTACCCCTAGATGTTGCTAGGTAATGCTCCTATCTTAGATATTAGGAATTCTAACCTTCTGTCCAATTTCCAGATTTGGTAGGAGTCCTTGTTTTCCCTCCCCATACTTAACCCCTGACTTCTGCTTGCCTTGATCACATCTACCTTCCTTCATCAATTATTGTTTCTAGTCTGTTTTTAACAGTTAAATGAATCTCTTCAAACACAGCTTCTCATTACGGCCCAAACATACCAGACAAAAACTGCATGGAGGACCAGACGGCTTTGACTTTCAAGTGTCACCCCTACTTCATGCTGGCATTGCTACAAAAAGAAGAACTTTTACCTGCCACTTGTTCCTGCACCTGTGCTATCACTTCCCCCCTGACAGCATGAGCATTTTTGCAGCCAGACACTGACAGAAGTGAGGAAGTCTTCTAGCTGAAAATACCTAGCTACTTTTGACTGAAGAAAAGCGAGCATCCAGCCCCTCTGTCCCCACCTGAAGACACTGTGAACTATGGCCTTAGACATTCAATTTTCAGCTCCTTGTGAGAGTACTAAATGCCTAAGCCTGCAGATCAGTTTCTGAATGTACTCAATTCATACTTAAACTCATACCACTTATTATTTGAAATGTTCACATCACATAGTAAATCAGAGCAGTTCAGTTACTGACACACAAGACAGGAGGGAAACAAGTCAACTCTAGGGCTCAGAGAACTCAAGTTTTCTTCAACCATGCTCCCCATCTGATTAAAAAAAAAAAAATTAATTTGCCTCCCACAGTATTTTATTTCTTGCTTTCTCCCCTAACAGTTCATTCACATATACAGTTTAACACTATGTTGCTTGTATATTCTTTTCAGGAGTTTCTACCACCATTATAAACTGACCAGGCAGACATTAGAAACTCCAACTCTTTACCAAGGACAAGGAGGAAAGAAAGGAAAGAATAAGGAGTCAAGCAGCTCTTGGATATTAAAGAGAAGGAAATGTTCCTCCACTCCCTTTTCCTTCCTGGAAAAACATGAGGAATCTTAATTTATCATCTTGCTGGTTTTACATTAGAATTTTTTATTTTTCTGGGTTAGAAAACTATCAAAGCAAAGCAACTACCAGGTACTCAACATCCCTTACGCCATGAAAACTTTGCAACTCAGAGTTTATAAGCAACTCAGACCTTGAAGGGGTACATCAGAAAATAGAGCCAAAATTGTCTGTGGTTCTTAATATCTTAAATAATTGTAATCAATCTGCTTCAAAAATTTAAATACTAAAAAAGAAGAAAAAAAAGAAAGAACTCACATAGTCTTGACAAAATTTTAAAAGTTTTTGGCACTAACTATATGTTCATTAAACCTGAAGTACCTGAGTAAGATCCAACAACAGAACTGTTCTAGAAAACAAGCTTATTTCAGATTTTCTACCAGCCATAAAGAAGGAAGAGGGCATCAGTTTGATGAGTTCTTTTTCCCTAGTAGTACACTGCCTTTGGATTTATTTTGACATTATCTCATTTCGTGGGAGTCCTTCATTTAGAACATTTACTCGTCAAGGAACAATGGTATGGGTACTTCTCAGAGTTTCATTCTCTTCAGTAGAGAAAAATAAAAAAGTTATGTCTGTTAATAACAAAATCAAATTTCAATACAATATAATTATATTTCTGATAAGTTTCCTTAAACAAATACAAGAGTAGAAAAAAGTAATGTAGTATAATTTGTTTTCAGACAGCCCTTAAAAGAAAAAGATAAAACCTTACTAGAGTGTTCAATCAGTCTGTATATGAAGGGTGCAACTTTCAAAGGTATTCTTCCCTTCAAAAATTAAGTTCTTTCTCTGTATCCCTACAGCTTCAGGATTTAGCGAAACAAAGACAGACATGACATAATTACTGAATACCATGTATGGAGTAAGAGTAACCATTTCAAAGGAGAATTTTCTAAAGTCCCTATATTATTGCTTTCTTTCAGAACATTTCAACATTTGATACTTTTAAAAAAATACTGGTTTAGAAATAAAAATAACAAGTTCAAGTACTCACCCACTTGGGTGGGGGAAGGGGGAAAGAGAGAATGGAGAGATTATTACCAACTGTTTTATATTAAAGATCAAACCAAAACTGGCACTAACTGAAATAAACTGACATCTCACTTCAGTTTGGGCAACATCAGCAAAACACTGTGCAGCAGGTAATGCACCTATTTACTTTTACTTGGATATCTGCATCTATAAATACTTTTAACTATATTTGCATGCATGAGTAAGACTATTTGGATCAAAAACCAAATAAAACATTTTAGAACTTTAAACAGCTGAACAACAACAAAAATTTGCAAGCCCAATTTTCATCATGCCTTTTCCAAGTCACCATTAAAACCATCCCACACTTCTTATGTAAGACCAAGCCTGGCTATTTGTCAGGAGAAAGTAAAGTTTTGTGCATAAAACTTGAACTTCACCTTTGAGTTGTTCAAATGCGTACCTCCAAATTTCTCCCTTCACACTCATTCACAGATGCCCAGAGGAGTTACATGACTCCCACACACATTCCAAATAACCTCTGTTGCCTAACACCTCCATCTCTTAAAATTTAGCTTTTTGATATCCTGGATAAATCTGGCAGAAAAAGTAACACTTGCTGGGAACACAGAGGGCATGTCTCCACAGGCAAAATAATTTAGGGTGTGAATTTGAAGTGCACTGACTATTCCACCCTAACTTGTTTTGTTGACACACCTTTTTTTACTCTAAAAACGCTAAAATAGCCACAGGTTCTTCAGCTCAATCCACACACAACAGCAACGTACACTCCATACTGGAAAAGCCCTGCCACACAACAATTAAGCGGTTCAATAGCTATTCCATACTTCTTTCCCTGTATAGGCAAAAAGCCTAAGCTTTGAAAGACATCACGCTTCCATGTATGCAGAATTTATTGTAGAACAGTCTCGCAAATTTTGTAGCTGAACTGGTATTTGCCAATTGTCTGAAAAAATTCCAAAAGGAGCTTCAAATGATGAAAGCAACCATAAGAGTTGTTTACACAACTCTCGTGTTAAAGCCCTCAAAATAACTGGGTCTAATGTATGGCATCCCTATTCTATAAGGTATATGGGGATTAATCCATCAGCATATTAGATTAAATGTTGCTTAAAAAGGGGGAAAAACAGAGAGACTACTTTTCCAGAAGCTTGATTTAATGGAGAAAATTAATGAGAAACAGTTTATCTTAAAAACAAAGTAAAGAACCAAAAAAAAAACCCCGACAAACCAACCCAAAAAACTCCACTACCCTCCAGTGAAAAACTCAGCTCCCTTAGGCTGTGGAAGAGAAGTACAAATAGTAAGGCTTTGGGACCAGTTATGTCTTCCAGTTTCAAAGCAATGATGGATTGAACACCAGTAATGGTTAAACTATTTTAAGAATAAAACAACATATGTCAATCTCTTCTTCCAATAATTAAACAGTGGATTTAACTTTGCACTAAACACATTAGTAATAAATACTCACTAGAAACATGGCACAAACTAGTGGACGTATAGCTAGAAGAAGTTATCACAAAGGACAGATTTTATGCTGTCCCTGGTTATAAATTGTATCATTAAAGAAGAGATGATAATAACCTAATGACTTTAATCCATTTGCCATGGTATAGTTTCACAGGTAAATCAAGCATCTGTAACACACATCTGCCTGATTTCTGACAGAAGCAGCAAACTGAATTCCACCTCTAGAATTTTTTATCTTTCTAGTAAAAAATGAAATCAGGCAACTACACACCAAAAATATAATGCTTGCCAGATCCACTCATGCTAAGAAACATGGAAAGCAAACCAGCTCACATTAAAAAAAAAAAAATTATATACACATCGTAAGATTTGAGTTTCCTTCCTTTCAAATACTTTGTTTCTTTAAATTACATCTGATGGCTTTGGGATTTAAACCGAACATGCAGGCTGTGAAAAAGAGAATGCATGGCAGGAAAAACTGAACCAATCACATAAAAGGAAGAATGGGAAGGAGCCAGATACAACAAAAATTGACAAGGGAAACAGGCCTGGTTCTAGATTAAAAAATAATTTAGAAGTATAAAGAAATCATACCCTCCTGTAAAGATTTCTTTTCAGTTCACATCTTAGAAATCCCAGGATGTGGACTGCAATCTGTATTACTTTGCTTGCATAATTACACATACAATGTCATTTAAGCAGGTACCATATGCATATATAAAAAAAGAAAACTAATAGCAAATTCTGAAGTTCTTCTGCAATTGCGTATCAAGGAGGTCTTTATTTGTACACAACAAGGCATCAGTTTTACCTCATTTGTTAGTGAAATCGTATATATCCAGATTAGAAGCTCTGGAAGTACTACATCACATTTTCAAGCAAATGACAATACGGCACTGATCCACTCACATCATTACATTGTTATTCTTATCCACAGCATTCAGAACATGCACAGTATCTATCTAGATTTCCAAATGGCCTTCTCACCTTAAAAGTACTACTGATTTTACCATTAGAAAAGAAGTATAGTATGCATTACAAATCTTTCCTAGACAACAGTATTTTTCACAAATTGAGCAGAGGAACAATTACTGAAAAATCCTACATGCAGACTTCAGCCAGGTAGCCAAAAGAGTCCTAAAATAAGGGCCTGACCCACATTAACCTGGGGGGGGTGTGTTTGTTTACAATTTTTTCTGGACACAGCAGGGATATCAACAGACATCCTCTTCTCTCCCAACACTTTTTAAAATTACAAACAATTTACAAGTCTGTGGTTAAATAATTAGTCAAATATTTAATAATTCCTTTTTTTTTTTTTGCTATTTTAAAAGAAGCTTAATTTGTCAATACTATATGCAAATTATACTTTTTACTCTTCTTCTTAAGAGTTGCCTCTACCCAAGTTTACTAGTGCTACTTTCATCTTTTTAATTCAGAATGTATTTTCTGACTATAACACTGGAGGTAGTTTTCTCACTTCCGCTGAGGATCCAGACCTCAAGTCCACAGTTGGACACATTGTAGTGGAAATCTAGGTGTACAACTAGAAAAACCCTGTAACAGTCAAACTACCTACTATTATCAGTTACAGAAAGCAGCATTGTCACTACTGTGTTTTAGAAAACTTCATTGCTTCTTCCTTGGAGCTCAATAGAACCTACTCTCTCCTCCAACAAATTTCACTCTTTAGTTTCACCTCATCCATAAGGAGACATACACAGCATTATCCCAAAGTCTTTAATTGACCTCTGTGAGAACAGATAGAATATCTATTTAATAATTCTGTAGATTGTTTTCCTTTAATCTTTAGCTCAACAAAACTCTTGGGCATATACTCAGAGCTAAAAAACAAACTCAAGCACTCTGCTGACTTGTAACCAATGTTTTTGTCGTTCCCCTGTGAAACACCTCTCCCTGTTCTGCATCCATTTTATACAAAGTTCTTCTTTGTCTCACCTTTCTTTCCCCCAGACATAGCCACTTAACTGAAAGTTATCACATAAACTATGTCAGTACTGGAGTAACTCATCCATTTGAAGATTGACTTAGCCATTCTAGAACAGTTGTACAAGTCATATACATAGATGCTAAATGTATAGATACATTTATAGATACAGACAGCATAGATGCTGTCTTCAATCTGATGCCATTTCAGTGAGCCCAGCACTGCTCTCCATGGACCTTGCCGATAGTATGAACAGAAGGTTGGTAGCAGCTTTAACATTAAAATAAACCTCCCATTACTGTTCTACAACTTCTGTTAGCAGGGATCTTGTTTCCTAATGCAAGTATTATTCAAACACCTCATCAAATCATTAAGAATTATATTTACAGTACGTAGTCCATTTCCTCCACTTTTTTTTTAAATCTGGTAAACTGAGTTTTGCTTGGATAGGTAATTCTGTAAAGATGACCTACTTGACTCAGTAAACTTCCTTGCTTAGCAAAGGCCAGGTCCTGTTCCTGAGATTTTCAGCATCCCTGCTGGGAAAAACTTCATTCCCCCTTAAGTTTCACAGATACTTCTCAAGTCAGCTAAGATACATCTATAAGCACTAACTGCAGAATTACAGAACTTTCCGATTACAGCTGACACTGAAGTTTCCTACGGCACTTTTGCTCAAATACAATGTAAAGCACACATTTATTAAATATGCCTTCTGTCAGGATTGCAGCCATTTTTTTAAATAATTCTCACTGTTCAATCACATGAATATGGTACCGTCACCTAAAATTATTCAATTTTAACATTATAGTTGTGAACTTATTTAAATGTATACATGATATATAGAGCTAAAGAATCTTCTTGTGAATGGTGACAAGAACAGATTTTTTTTACTGATTTCAAGAGGAATTTTAGAGTGCTCCAACTTTCCTGGGAACATTGTTGGAGTGCACTAGATGATAGATATAGCTTATTCTGACATAAGCTGCTTTATAGAAAGTGGCAGTTAGCTTGTATTCTCTCTATATACAATACAGTTAGTGCATTCAATAACGCACTACAAAAATTCCCTTCTCGCTAAGCCAAAGTTTCTTTGCAGGTAAGCAGAATTACAGAAATATATTTACATTTCACCTATGAATGTTGCAATGTTACAAAACAAACAAAAATCCATTTGAATGCATATCTTCAACGAAATCACCATATTTCATCTTGTTGGCAATTCTAGCAAGAGAGGAAAAAAATACAGCAAGGAAAAAAGAAAAACTGAGCTTGAATTTCAAGTCTCTAACCTAAGTTTACACACTACCACTTTAGCTCATTTTAAACTGAGCAAAGACATTTTATGACCTTTTGACAATTTTCAGTGTCTGTCACTTTTCAGGGTAAAATTACATATTAAAAAAAATCTCTGAAAAAAATTAATTTTTTTCCCAATTTTTGTCCTAAATTAGAATCCTGAATTCTTCCAAAGTTCCAGATGAAAAATAGTTGTTGGCATCTCATGGAGCATTTTACTGTCACAGATTTCTCCACAGGCTGTTTAACTTTGATTGTTACTTTCATTCCTCATGTAGACAGAGGAAGGGGGGAGGGGGGGGGGGAAGTATTTTTCCTCTCTCTTTTTTTTTTTGGTAAAGGAAACTCCACAAGAAACAACATTTTTGATGTAACAATCTTAAAGCCAGTACTTGATAAAGCACTAGCTCTCAAAGTTAAAAACACTCAACACGTCGCACAAAACTTTTGAGTCGTATCTCCTACAATACTGGAAGTATGCTTTCTGAAAGGCTCTGTAGATCTTAATTATTCACATTTTAATAGCCTAAAGTCAGAGTAGTTATAGTACACTATGTACAGGTAATACTCACCCTTCTGAAGATGCTTTATTGTTACCACAAATAAACATTCCCCAGACTCTCAATTTGATATAGACACTGGGGACAAACAAAGAATGAGCTTTTAATTTTGATAAATCACATAAAGAATCTGAATGTGCCAACCCATAAAAGAAGATGAACCTATCTCTGAGGAAATCCCAATTTTAAGTGAAGATTACACTAAAAATACTGGTAAAACTCTTCACTGAAATCTGTATTAGTAAGAACCAAATTCATAATAGCTGAAACTACAGTTGCTAGACTTAGACAAAGATGAACCTATCTGGCAACAATTAAACAACCTTGTTCAAACTGTTACAAGCTTTTTATTAAGAGAGACCAAGAAGCTGAACTTCGAGCTCCATAGTTAAAAAAGAACAAAAACTTTTCTCTAGCTCCAATAAAATAAGGATAGTGGTTTGTAAGTTAGAAATAGGTATCTTGAGCAATGTACGAGTTCATTGTCCCATTCCTGCTCCATCTATGCACAGACTGCTTTTGTCTGCTAATAAAAATTTCTGAATCACCACGAATACCTGTTAATGTCAAATACATATACATGATGCCACAACACACCGATTTCTTCGTCTTTATCCGATTGCACATTTGTTGCTCAGGGACAGCTCTGCCCAGTACCCTCCTTCACACCTCCCCAGATACCCTAGCTTTAGAGAGCGCTCTATATACCCGTGCTTGGCGACATTAGATGCAAAAACCTGAATTCCCAGCTCCCTGTGAACTTTATTGCGGCACTCAGGAAGATCGGGACCGCACGGTGCCCTTAACGATTAGGAAGTTCGCCGGAGCCACCGCCAGACTGATTTGCCCCCTCGCCCTCTTAAGGTCCCTCCCGGAACCAGAAACCCTCCAAGGCCAGGAGCGGGAGCCCGAAGAGCGGCGAGCCCCCAAACCACAACTCGTTTCCAGGGCACTAGGGTGCGGGCGAGCGGCCCGGGGCGCGCTCAGCCTCCCCGCCCGGCTCGCCCCGCGGAGCGCCAGCTTCCGGGAGGCTGAGAGCACCCGCGCCCGGAGCGGACCTGTCCGAGCCTCCCGGGAGCCTGCCTCGGCGGCGGAGAGCTTTGTGCTGCTCTGCCCACCGGGGGTACACGGGCTTCTCCGCCGGGCGCTCCGAGACCTTACCCGTCGTACGTTAGGCACACACACCTCCCTCCCCTCTGCCCCTTCAATCAAACTGTGCCTGAAGCAGCCGCCGCCGCATGCGGTCGGCAGGAACGGGGAGGAGGGGAAGGAAATCGCCGGGTCTTCCCCGTTCTCCCTCTCCCCGCACAGCGCGGTCCCCCGCCCGCCGCCCCCCACCCTGGGAGGGGGAACGACGAGCTCGCCCCCAGCCCGCGGCTGCGCTCGGCCGGGCGGGGGTCGGAACGGGAACCGCCGGCCGGGCTGGACGGAGCCAACTTAGACAAAGGGCACTTCAGACTCCATGTCTCTCCCCTTCAGCTGTCACCGGCCGGGAGCGCGCGTGTCTCGCCGCCGGCGGCGCCCCCCGCCGCCGGGCGCCCGCCCCCCGCGCCACCCGCCGCGCCCGCGGGAAGGGGACGGGAGGCGGCTGCTCCCCGGGAGCCGTCGCCCCCCTCCCGCCCCCTCCCCTCCCCTCCCCCCATTACAAAGCGAGCCGGTTATAAATAGCCGCTCCCGGCGCCAACGCCTCAAGCCCGCGAGGTGTCGCTCGCTCGCTCACTCACTCACCCGCCCCCCCGCCCCGGCCTCGCGCCGCCGCCGCTGCCGCCCCGCCGCTGCCGCCGCCAGCTCCGCGCCGCTCCGCTCGCCCGCTCGCTCTCCCTCCCCTCAGCCTCCGGCTGCCGGATTCACCCTCCCGGACCGAGCGCCAAACGCGGCGGCCCAATCGGCATCGCGCTCATTGGCGAGCGCCGAGCGCCGCCTCGATTGGATGGACGCGGACAGGGCCCCCCGCGCCAATCAGGCGCGGCGAGGGGCGGGGCGAGGGGCGGGAGCTCTCTCCCCACGTGCGGGGGGGGAGGGAGGGGTGGGAGAGCTCTTTGTTCTCGCGCTGCCCGCGGGGGACCGGGGGGCTCGCGCTTCCCCTTCCCGGCCCCCGCCCCCGGTCCCGCGCCCTCCGTGCCCCGGCTCCCCCCTCACCAGAGAGCGGCCGGGGCCGGGGCCGGGGCACGCCGGGCCGGGGAGGCTTGAAACTCTCCGCCGCCTCACGTGGAGGGGGGAGAGGGAGGAGAAAGGAGGGAGGCGAGAGGATTGGCGGGCACCGGGAGGGAGCGCGTCGCAGCCCGGGGAGGGGCCGGGCTGCTCGGCGCTGCCGAGTTTGAATCAGTTCGAAAGTGGGAGCTGTAACGGTTTTAACAGTCCCGGCGCTGCGCGCGCGGGAGGGGGCAGCCCTGTGGGAGAGGCGCGGGGCTCGCCAGGCGGGAGGAAGGGAACGTCTGGCGACAGCGGCAGGGGCCGGGCAGTCGCTCCCCTCGGCCGCCACCGCTCCTCGCCTGTTGCTTCCCCGGCGGGCAGGGCGGCTTTCCCCGCCGGTTCGCCCTCCGCCCGCCTCGGCGTCCGCCGCCGTCTCACGGCGCCACATCGAAAGGGTCGCGGCCGGCTCTGGGCCGAGGCAAGGGCGGCCTGCCACAGCCTGCTCCCCCACGCACACCCCCGCCGGGCGTCCTCGCCGCTCCCCGGGGCCCCAGCCCCCGCGCCCCGGCGGATGTCGGCTGGCTGAGTCACTTTCCAGAGTTGCATGATGCACCCTCGTGTCGTGTCGTTTGACCTTTGCTTACCCAAACTTTACCAGCATCTGCCCTTTTTTTTGTGCATCATGACGTTCCCCTTGGCTTTCTCTGCCTCGCTGCTCTGCATCCAGAGCGGTTTCTCCGTTGTCAAAACCCTGCCTTACCCTGTCGTGGGAGTGGTAATAAATCACAGCAGCAGCAAGGTGTCCGCTCCACATCGGGCTTGGATCGTCTTGCTTGTTTCGTGCTGTCTCCAGCCTCTAAAGTTGCTATAGTTTTCCCTCTTTTCTAATCTGTGAGCCGTGCTCATCAGTCTTGTTGCCGAGGTTGTGTTTAAACCTTGAAGGATTCATGCTCCTTTAGTCTGCTGTCATCTCGCTCTTCGGTCACTTCAGCCTTTCTTCACCTTCAGCGGTGAAAAATAAAATTGCGAAGATAAGTTTCCTAACGCAGTACTTCGGCCTTCCCTTGTAACCATATCCCTTTGCTGCGTGTCCCGCATTGAGCGCCGCTTCCGAGGTGTGCTGGAACATGAGCCGCATCCTTGCTTCCACAATCTGTTCCCATCATCTTTCCTTACCAAATATCAGCTCCCCCCTCCCTTGCGAATGCCTTGGTACATCTTCAGGGTTGAAGCTCCAAAAACAAGCAGCGGCCACCGTAATGAGGTCCTGAATGATAGAAGTCTCTTGGGGGGGAATAAATCACAAGCGCAACCTCATTCCCAAATCATGCAGTTGGCTTACACATCAAACGAGGCTCAGTGTTCTTCTACTTAAAGGTGATGTGCTTGTGTGCTTCTATAACCTCTGTCTTTCTATGTACAAGGACTTAAAATTTCCAAACTTCATCACATATTAACTTATAATGAGATCTTAAGAGTGGGTATTCCTACACTGAATGTTCTCGATTTACCCCATGGCCTTGAAAAGAGGTTTCTACTAATAGCTTATTTTTATTTTTAAATCTCTGGGGTTTTGTGAGTTAAGGGCAAAAAATGTGCAGCAGAAATTATTTCCTCTTACAGTTACATGTCATAGTGTGGTAGATTGCCATACCCTTCCTCTAACTCTAGTGGAGTGGCTGACAATTTGAGATTGTCTTAAAATTATCACATTTGCAAAATACTAGTCATTTCTGGAAATTCAGCTATTTGACTCTATTCTGCCCCAAGATGGCTGCCACCACCAAAATGGCTACCCAGTCCCTTCACAACTTAGAATTTGTAATTTATTTTGATTGTTAGAGTTGCACTTCATGGGATCTGGTTTTAGTCAGCAAGTATAAATAACCATCACTAAATAAGCATAGGATAACAACATAAGTGGTACAACCAGCCACAAGGTGGAAAAATCTGTGTTGTAGAACCTACGCTGTGAACTAGACCTCAGCACAGATTGCTTTGTTTTTCTCTCTTGCACAGAAGGTTATTCATCTGTTATACCTGAAACTCATGCTTACTAGAAAATTAAACACGTTTTGAATGGAGTTACTCTTTCTCCTTTGCACTGTAGCAAAACAACCTTTCCACCAAGGTTCCGCTCTAGGCTCTTAAAGTGATGAACTCCTCAGTGAGGAACTCCATTAGGCACCGATTTTCTGATCAGTCATTCAGGCTGTCTCAAACAACCAGGAGAATTTTAGCAGCTGTTTTTTCCTGCACACAGCGGTTTAATGCTGCAACGAGCTCCGTACAGACTTTCTGTTTTCACAGAGTAAACCACCCAAATGGTTTTCTGTTTCTGCTGTATTTTCGTGATTAAAGAACACCCATTTGAACAAGAATCTGCTTTATGCAGAGACATTCAGACCAGATCTTTAGGCAAAAATAGTACAAAAATTTTTGAAAGAATTACGAAATCTGGTATTTTGAGGAGTCATTCTGAAAGGAGTGAATTCTGATGGCAGCATGTAATAGTGCTTTTGAGAAAAGTAGCTAACGTTGAAGAAATATGTATGTATTACATGACAATGACAATAAAATCAGATTCAAGAAAAAAGTATCAGATTTGGTTTGGACCCTTCTGGAATTGTTGAAAGCTTTTGCTTTTTTTTTAGCTAACACACTGTAGAAGAGCTTTTCCCATGTTCCCAACATGTGAGTGAAACATGTATGTTCATATCGTATGTATGACTAAAATAGTAGAATAAGGATTTGTCAGTGCTAGTTCACTAACATAAATTAGATGTAAAAATAATTGTTTAGCAGCATGAAAGGATATTCCTAACTATGAGTGCTTACATGGGGGTGTACTTATATGCACCTCTTTTCACCCTTTAAAAAAGTGGCATTTGAATACAGAAAAAAAGAGGTACAGCGCTACAAAGCAAAATTAATAGTTGAATGGTTTCTTTTAAAGATTTTGACATTTCAAATAAGGTGGTATTTCCAAAGTATAGATTATTCTTTCTGCATTATTATCGTAATGATTTCCTTGCAGTCAGAATCATATGGTATTTCTTCCATCTGGCTGGGGGAACCAAGCAAGACCAGTCAGGGAACTGCCTTAGCCTGAAATAACCACGAATGTTGGCCAGTCTTCCCCTTGTCCGCCCAGCTTCATGAGGGAGAAGCACAGCTAGGCTGCCCCTGCCATTAGCAGCCCGGAGGAGGCATGCTGGTAGCTGCATCTGTAATTCCTGTAGATAAGCTTGTGACTTGCTGATCACAGCGTCACTTTCCTTTGTGCTTCAAGATCTCGCTGTAACAAAGCTGTGTGCAGCTTTTGGGTGGGTCTCCTCCATGGCGTGGTCTGGTGGACTTCACATATGAGTCACACAGCCTCGATAGGTTCAGTCTGGTTGCTTTTGAGCTCAGTTGCTCAGTGGTGGGGAGAGAAGGAAGATGCACGCCCTATCCTTGTTGTACCTACCCCTACAAGCAAAGCCTGTAGCACTGCAAATAATATTTAATCCAGCAGGCCATTTAGCAGTATGGTCTTTGTTTGTTTTATTATTATTATTAATTATTTATTTTATTTATTTAAAAAATGCATTCCATGTCTGTTTTGGCAGATGTGCCTTCCATACACTACTCATTTAATTCCTAACATTAGTCTGTACTTTTCCTGATACCTTGGCTTGTTGTGTGGCTTAAATTCTTCATTTTAGTCCATGTGAATTTGGTAAGATTTTAAACAATGTTTACATACGTGGAAATGTATGTACAGCCTGAAACAGTAAATCTGTGATAGCATTAAACTATTACACACTGCAATGATTACACAAAAGTCAGCACATACCCTTTTTAAAGAGTGGCCTCTTGTTACATTATTATAAAAAAAGCAGTTCTTTTGTGTTAACTTTTTAAAAACAATTAATGGCCGTGTTTTGTAACCAGCCATTTTGAGATCAACTATGTTTTTAAATGTTTTTCCATTAATATCTTAATGGTACTTACGGGCTAATTTCCCTGGAAGAAATGCAACCTTATGTCCTGTTTCGCAAACCCTTTCTGACCTCTTTTTTTCCATTTGCTATATGCTTCTCTGTAGAACTGAATTTAATAATCGGATAATTTGGACACAGTGGCCATTAGGCTAGATTAAGAGAACAAGCAGCCGAGTCACTGCAAGACATAATATATACACAGTGTTTTCAGACCTGCCAGGTCTTATGTATTGGACTGAAGATTCCTGCTCTGCCCTCCCTTGCTTCTCTCACATTTACAGTGCAGCGCTGTGGCCTTGGCTGGTCCGGCACCTCGCATGCCGAAGGCGTAGGGCCTGGGGGCTGGAAAGAGACAGCAGCACAGACCCGCAGCTGAAGGCATGTCTCCAAAAGAAGCACCGTGCTCAAAGGGTCCCTGCTAGCAGAAGTTACTCCTGCTGTAGGCTCTTTCCCTGTCGTGCAACCAGACGTGTGGTTGCCATTTGACTTGAGGCACTTGTCACAAGACCCAGTACCTGCAAACTCACATAACCAAAAGAAGGCTGGGAGGTGTATGCAGTCAGGGTGCAAAACATGCGTACAGTGGCAAATGTAAGTGTAGTTATTGTCTCAAATACCAGAGCACCATGAGAATGAAATAGATTGCTTGCATGAGAAAAGATATAGCAGTAAGTACATTGCTAAACATGACCGAGATTTCATGAAGTGCTGTTACAGGGAAATACACAGATTTCTGTGCCATTTAGGGGCTGCCTGCGTCTGATGCTGTGAATGGTAACACATGCAGCTGGTTCTTAGCTCTTGTGTTACTTCGAAGTAACAGAAAACTACCTGACCTTTCACTTAATGTTTGCCTCATGTATCATGATAAAGGTATGTAATATATTTTATACTCAGTATAAGTGCTTTCAGCATGCTGGGCCACCTCAGCTCTATCATACTGAGTTCAAGGAGATTTTTTTGAGGGAAGGGGATGCAAGACAAATAAAGGTGGAAGTGAGAGCGACGCAAACAATTACCTCAAACTATGGCTCTCTATGAAATACAGGATAGTATCTTTTTGGCTAAGGAGAAGTGTTGCCGGAAGGAAAACTCTAGTGTTGTCTTTATACAATAAAGGAAGCAATGTAAGTGATTTTCTATTAACTTTTTTTAACACGCAGAGATAAAGCTTATTGCACGTGATCATCCATTTCAGTTTGTGAAAGGGATTAATTGATTTCCCCTGGCTTCAATTAGAAATTAATTTGACTTTAAAAGCTATCTGTAGGTAATGGTTTCACTTTAAATAATCTACTTTTGTTTATTTTGTGATCAGAAGCTGCTTAAGTTGTGTAAGAAAATACTTTCCTATCCTTGTCTGCTTGTTTTTCCCTTCTCTTTTTATTCTTTACGTGACCTGCATTTACTGTTATATTCAAACCACTTAAAGGTCTAAATGGTCTCATGTAACAAAATTGCCACGAAAGCATGTGCTTGAGAACTTAAATTCCAGAGCCCTGTCCCCATTTCCAGGTGTATTTGGCAGTGTAGCTGTATGATACTGCTGGGTGTGCCACTCACAGGGGAGGATTTTGCCCAGACGGAAAAGGTTCAGGTGGGCATTCAATGAGCACTGATGGATGGTCTCCCATCAGGCCAAATCCAAGAGCTTTGTTTGAATATTCTTTCTGAGATGTCAAAATTCTCAAGTGGCAGTGGCTAAATTACCCTAGCAGATGGACAGAGTTCACTGACTAGAATCAAATCTTCTAGTTTGGCTGCAGAAGGTACTTCTTCAGACAGCAAAGCACAATATACATGTAATGGTAAGTCAGACTGTTTGCGAAAGTAAATGCAGTTGTGAAATCTCTTTCCTTCTGTTCATAATTTCACCTTTCAGAATTATTACCTCCAAATGTAGCCACCCTTCCATCTGTGTGTGAATTCGCTGTGCATAGGCCTCAATTTTTAGCATCATTTACACCTCCTCATTCTCTCTTTGATATTTATGGTATGCCTACTTTCAGCTCTTCCTTTGTAAAGGTGCAGTCCTGTCCTCTCCTAGAATTACCTAATCCTGACATCTAAAATAGTAGGAGGTATTTGTAGTTGCACTGACCCTACCTACCTTTTTTAAAAAGATAATAATACATATTATGTTATGTGTATATACACATGATCTGACATACTCAAGGTTAGTAAATTCATAAAGGTAAAAATGAAAATATTGTTTAGCAACATAAACTTGATTAAACTGAAAAAAAATCCCGGTCTTCTCGCCTTTACGGGAGAAGACTGGGAATACCTACACTTTGAAAGTGGATTTGATAATCTGTTAAATCTTGCCAGGACTAGTAAGTTATATTGTAAAAGAAGTCAGTTTGAGAAGTTGTATGGTAAAGACTTTACAGTGAAAGTAAAAAGATAATGATACTCATCCACCCATTAAATAAACTTAATCTAATGCAAGTCATAAAAATAATATGTTCTTCACAAAGGTTTATGAAGATGTACAAAGTACAAAATATGTATCCTATTTGAATATGCTTCTGGTTTGTGTTAGCATTTCTCATGATTCAGGAGCCTTTTCAAATGATAGTTTATTGCAAATTTCGTCCCTTGGGCACGGGTTGCAAAAAGCTTCTGTCAAATCCAGGACCATATCAAGTTGCTGCCCCGTTCCTCTTCCTCGTTTGCATGTTTGTGAAGAGCCTGTAGTGAGTTGAGATGCTGGTCCCTACCAACAGCAGGCAAAGCCTTCCAGCACCCCTGGCTTTTTGTTTTCCAGTCTTAGCCCTTGATGAAAGCATTCATAAATAAATGCAAATTTTAAAAAAGGATTATGCAGACCAATTCACTGCTGTGACATTGTGTCAATGAGTTTACTTCCTAGCTGTAAGGATTTCTAGTTATTTGGCACTCTTTTTGCCAAATATGTGGTTCTTTATCCTGTACATATCTCTGAAGATCAAAATGGTAAAAGCAAAAGTCACTCTACTGCTGGTCTGAGAAAGCTATTGCTGGGAAAATAGTGTTCTATTTCTAAAATCAGAGGATGATAAGAGTTTTTTGTGCTTTATGACAGGAAGGATCACCATTGCAATGATTTATGTGCCTTTACAAATACAGACAGACCTGTACATTAAAGTCTGTCACGCAGTGATGGAAGACTTGGTCATGAGTTGGGCAGACAACATTACATTTTAGGTGTCAACTGAATATGCTGGTCAGATACGTAATGGAAGGAATCACCAATTTGAATTTGTATCAAACTCATATCATAGAATAAAAAAGGTCATTGGTTTAACAATTTAAAAATGTTACATATCACTTTCCTCTCTGAAGCCTTCATGTTGGGTATGAAACATACTATTAAGAGAAATTAAGGGAACTGAACTTTAGCCAAGAAAATTTTGAAATAAATGAGTGTATGCACAGACTGATGCTGAGAAATGCTTTATGAAGGACAGATTGCTGACAACTACGTAAGTGTTAAAACCTTGCCTATAACTTACACGCAAAAGGCCACATTTAGCTCTCAATAATGCTTACTTAAATAAATAATACGAAGGGCAGAATCACATCTTTTGCTTTCAAAGCCAGAGAGGTAAAAAGGAGAAAAAGAGAAGGCTAGGCAAGGCCCATGCAGCACTAAATTTCTACTTAAGACCTTAAAATACTTCCAAGTCACACTGAGGGATTGTTTCATGAGTTTCGTATCTATCAGACTGAGGGTGTAATTCTGATTTGCTCAATCTATGTTTGTCTTAAGTGAATTTTAATTGGCACTACTCACTGGGAAAGTGAGATGAGATTCTAAGGCTGTAAGTATGAAGGACTGAGTCAACCAAGTGAGTGAAACAGTGACTAACTAATTAAGTGAATGAGTGAGCACGGCATTGTTTGCTTTTGTGATCATTTCTATGCATGAGTGAATGGCAGGGCTATTACATGTGTGTGAATGAGTGGGGTCAGGGTTGCTGAACAATCCATACATTTGTGTGGTCTTTCCATCACTTGATTAGAGTAATGAGCCAAGTGTTTGGAATATTAATACATGTGGACTAAAGCTAAACTTGTTATGTAGTTTGGAGGCAAATTAAAAAATATGAACGATAATGTGCCAAGGTCTGTTTTCGGCTGCATACGTGTAACTCTGGATTGGGTAATCAGCTGTTCCACGGCAGGTTGCTTTCAGCCCATTGACATCAGGGAGCTGAAAGGTACACTACTACTTCTTCCAGGGTTAGTGTTATAAGTGACATTACCAAATCTGTTTGTAGTTTATTGCAAATCTAATTGTGTAATATAAACTGAAGTATTATGTGACAATGAAATTATTTTCTGTCTTATTACACTTTCATAAAGAAACAGATTTGGCTATCCTTATGTCAACTATTTTGCTTCCAAAGTATTTAACAAGGCTAGCAAGAATTTTGGCACCCTAAAAGCTTATTCCTTCAAATAGCACAAACAGAAGCAGAATAAAACCTTGTTCTATTATGTCATATAAAAATCAGGTTCTATTGTCACTTTTCATTTCATAGTTGCATGCAATTAAGAGAATAGGAGTGAACATTATGCTGCTAAAATCCAATCAAATCATAGGTGTGATGTGTGGATATAAAGAAGTAGTCTAGAATCTTGGAAAACTTAGAGGTTTTTCCTCCCTATGGAATTTTTTTTTTTTTTAAGACCCACTGGCCTTCATTACCCTCCCCTTTTTCTAAAAAAAAAAAAAAAAAAAAAGTAACTTCCAGTAGTAGGAAAGCTCAAAGAAAATATATCAAGCATTAGTAGTTACCAGCATTTCAACAATTTTGATGTCTTGACCTGAGCTGGGCAATGCTTTTAATTATTCTGAATTTGAAAATTGAGGTTATGGGAAACATATTTATATTACATAATTAATCCTACAGTTTTTCAGGCTTTTTCTTGCATGACGGCTGATTGTTCCAGTAGAAGATATTTCCTGATCCTAAGCCAAAATCTGACCTCTCATCTGCACTGCACTCTCTCAGAATGTTTCATTAAATTGAGCAGCTGGCAGTATTTTTTCATATATCTTATGATCTGACAACATTTTGCCATTCTTTAAAAAGCAGGAATCCTTTGCTTTTTACATCGTCCAGGTTGGGAATGGCAGTCCTCCAGAGAAGGACATGATTTGGCAAACAAACTGTGATATAGCAAAATGCTGATGTTCTGCATATGCTGCCATCTTTCCAAGTGTATTTGATCTTGATTTGGATGCCTTAAACTATGTGACTAGCCTTACAGAGAGTAACAATATTGGGATTTTTGTGGATTTACCTAGCCAAAAGAGCTATCTGACTTTATGAGCAAAATTAGTCACTGGTGTATGTGCAAGCCCAATGCCAAAGGTAAAGATTTGTGACTTCTGTTCTGATGGAAGTCACATAGGTACGTTCTAGTTATCTACGCAGTGGTAAAACTAGGGTGGGATTCCATTCAGGTCTCGTGACCTGAAATGGAAAAATTATCAAACCCGGAGATAAACAAAGGCAAAAATTATTGAAAAAGTTTTAAATGTCAGAATTGTTTTATGGAAAACTGAGAATTATCAGTCTATGTTTTAAACTGATTGGTAAATGGCAAAAATCTTCTAATCAATCTCTTCAATCAAAACACGTGTTCCTACCTAAGGTTACTGTTAGCAGCCATTTTATAAAGAGCTGAAAATTGGCCAATGTTCTTCTGAGACACTGAGTCTCTGACTACCAATTCCAAACAGTGCTACTGAATAGAGAAGGCTGAACAACATTTCTATGAGATGGATTGTGTTTTGAAGAAGAGGGTTTGGGGGTTATGTCAGTCTAGTTCTTTCATTTAGGATTAATTGCTGGGAACCTGAGGTGTGAGGAGTAGATGGTCCAGGATAAGGGAACAGATGTGATTTACTCTTCCTTTGATTTGCTTTGTGGTTTTTGGCAACTGCACTTCCATGTGCCTAATTCTCACATTTTCAAAATGAGGATAGGATTAATGTATGTTTATAAAGTGCTTTTGATGCCTAGAGAGAAGGAGGCTTTCGCATCTCAGGATGTCATTATCAGAGTGGAAACTTACCATAGTAAGTTGTCACTGATGCTCATATTGGTGAAATTTTAAAATTATTTTCAAAGTACATTCTGTATTGAAAGATGTGAATGCAATAGTGAATTGCAATATGCAGTATCAGAAGATAAGTAGGAGTTAAATCATGTCATATTTGCTTTGGGTGGCCAAATATGCAGAGAGAGAAACCTTGCCCACAGCTGGATCAACTTTTCAGATAAGAAAGGGCAATGTGCCATGTTACTTACACCATAGAGCAAGCAAATGCTTGTCTGCATGTAATTCTTGCAGATCTTCAAAAGGTCACAGTCTGGCTGTGGCTTGACATCTACCACGGATCATGGAGCTTAGCTGAAGAGCATCTGGTGCATGCAGCTATCAGATTGCACTGTTTCTTAAACCAGACTAATAGACAAAACTAAGTCAAAATGTGAATGATTCATTTTGTGTTCAATCTTCAGCCTTACAGCAATGCCTGCACAAAAGCAGAACCTCACTAATACTTTTGTGCATGGGGTTGTTAAGGATAATGGGCTACCCTCTGGAAGTGCTGCACTTTTCCACCTTCTTAACCCACACTTCATGTAACCGATTCAGAATTCTCCTCGTGCTTCCTCAGAGTGTGGAAGTCAAATGCGTACGCTTTGCACATCACATGCTCTTTCGTAGTGCCTCTTTCACAAAGTGTCTCTCACAGGTCAAGAAGTTCACATTATTGTGAAGATAGAGAGGATCAATAATAAAGAACTGCTGCCATTTGAGAGCTGCTCAATGACACACATTATAAGTACCCAAATTTATTTCACCAGCTTTTGCTGACATTCTCTGTGTATAGACTCAAGGGACCAGAAAACTGCTACAGAAGCTGCATCTTTAAAACCAGTTTGTACAATGATGCAGGAATGTCCAGCATAAACAGCTTCAGAGTCATGCTTCGAGTAAATTTTACACATTCTCAGAGCTGTAGTTCAATTATTTATAGTACGTATAGCGTTTTCCTGAGAAACTGTATGAAGGCAGGTAAAGAGAAACTTTATTAATCCTGAGATTTAAGCTGTATCCAAAAGACAGTGGCAGTTCAGAGGGCTCTTCTAAACTGCATGGTTGAGAAACACTTACCCTGTGTGCCTTATCCAGCATACAGAGAATACCACATCAAAAGCACCAAATCAGCTTCATTGGGCTGCGTGAACAGAAGGCTTTGTTTTTTTATTCCCTCTCTTCTTTTTTAAAAAAACACCAAACTTAGGAAATTAAATGCAAAAATAAAGAAATGAAACCCTACATTCATACACACATACAGTTACCGTGTTAAAATGTAAGAAGTCAGGAAATGCAAAAGTTAATGTTCTTATGTCAGCTCTGCCGCACTGAATGGAGACAGTCTTTCTTGTCCTGTTTTCCTTGCTGCATTTATTCAGGTTTATGGTCCTCTCTCAAACTGCAGAAACTTCACAATTTTTGAGGATAAGATATTAACATCTGGAACAAACCAACTAAACTGCCCACACTTGTTTGGAAAAATATAATTAGACCCTTGCCTAATAATAAAATACAACTCAGTAATAAAATTAACTGAATACATTGATTGCTATACTTTTGCTGTTTAGTGTGTACTGTAAAATAAACCAGATGTACATTGTGACCAAATTAATGTTGCTGTAGAAGCTTAATATTTGCATTTTGTGGTTGCTAACATCCTGCATTAGTGAATTAGAGAACAATTCTATGCTGTGGGATTATTTTTTTTAAATTATCTTCTACTTGTAGCCCAAAGTGAACAACACCCAAAAATTTACTAATCGAGAGAGAATTCCTAGCATCTCTCTGCTGAAGGAGCTTCGAAATTTATACCCTTCTAAGGACTGCTGAAAGATCTGTATTAATTAGCATGTTCTTCATGCTATTTATTATCTGAATACATTTCACACACAATAATACATAAATAAAAGTTTGGGACCTGAGTTAA
Organism: Ciconia boyciana; assembly: GCF_034638445.1. NCBI lineage: Eukaryota > Metazoa > Chordata > Aves > Ciconiiformes > Ciconiidae > Ciconia > Ciconia boyciana. The sequence goes on along the minus strand of NC_132935.1, from coordinate 103,223,784 downwards.
GTGGTTAGCGATCTTTCTAAAGCATTTTTATAATATGATTGATCAGTAATATTGTATACTCTGTTGAATATATGAAGAATTTTACTTGAACAGGTTTTGTCCATTGTATATTTGTAAAAAGATCTTGGGGGGGGGTTCCTGTTTTTTGGGTTTTGGTTTTTTTTAAGGGCGGAAACATCTGAACCTTTACAATTTACTGTTATTCTGAATTTAATACTGGATATTAAATTTGACTGAAAGGACCAAGAAACACATAATTTTGATCTGTTTAGTAGAAACAGTCTTATATATTAGAGCTGGATTTGCAACCTAACTTGCAAAAAAGCGTGGCTTGAAAATGTGAATGTTTCAAATTAACAGCTAGTCCCAAACTTCTTATTTAAGTCTGCAGTGGGTGCTGAGTAAAGAAAAATGCAGCTTGCAGAAGCATGTAGAGTCCTTGAGTAGCTGTTATTTGGCCATTCAGTATTCATTGTCCATAACCAACGGCAGTAAAAACGCTTATGAACCCTGACCATTTCCCATGGGATTAGCAATGTAAGAATTGGTACAACAGCACTTTATTTTCCATTTTATTTTCCATCATACTATAGTTTCCAAAGTTTTAATCATCTATATGTTTCAAAACACGATGCGTGTGTAAAGGAATAAATTATTTTTTATAATGCATGTAGATTATGGAATACACCAGTTTACCAATTACCATAAAATTTATTCTGTTTCAGTTCAGAAATCTGACCCTTTTTTAATCTTGTCTTCCCTGAGAAAAAAACATCTAGAATTCACATTTACTTAAAGAAAAGAAAAGCAAAGCCTATGTACACGCCATCCATAGAATAGGAGAAGAGGGGATAAGAAGAGGATTTAGTCCCATTTGTTAAATGACTGAAATTTTGACAGTGATCTTGTCATCAGTAGAGGCTGCTTTGGCACTAGGTTTGAAAAATGCTCAGACTTAGTCCCAAGACCATACAGAATGAATAATATGTATACAATACTAAATATCAGTGTAAAAGTGGATAGTTAGGTATAATTGAAAAATTATAGGAGGCCCTGTCGTGGCCCCTTTATGAATATCAGTACTGCCACATTAGGTGTGCGATGTAAAGATACTGTAGGCCTGTAGAAAGAAGTCTGCAGTTTTACAGAATTTTTTCCATTTTTCTGTTACATTAATATTCTGTTTGTCATAACAAGTGAAAGCCGTGGAGAACAGATAAACATCTGTTCTGCAAAATTGCTCTCAAGACAAATTGTGTTTGGTTGGCCTTATTTTTTCCCCTCTACATGTAAAATAAGCATATACATGCATATTTTTTTCCCCTCGGTGCTGCAGTCTTTCAACAGGGGCTACACAAAGACTCACAAACACTTAAGATGGCAATCTTATCTTCAGGAAAGCAGCTGTTGAGCTGACTGTATTTTTCAAGAAGTGGTCGTTCCTCAGCCATCACTGTCGCATCGGGGCACTGCGAGGTCCCCACGAGTACGCGTTCAATCCAGATGAATGGGCCTGTGATCGCGTTGCTGTTGACTTACTTAGAGCACACGCTTATTTGGACGGTGTGTTTTCTGTGCAGGCCATGGTAAAATGGAGGGTCTGTAAGACATCTCAAGGTCAGAGTAGCTCAGAGAGAGAGAGTACCTGCTCTGGCACTAAAGCCTGCCACTGCAAAGTTCTTCATCCGAGGCCGTAAACACATTTGAACCAGCTGGGAGAGTTTATATCGGGCTAGTGTTTCAAATTACATGGCCATTGTGGTTTTTATCCAGCGCTGGTGTAAGTGTTAAATTCAACTTTATGGTATCATGAAATCACAGTCTGACTTTAAACTCATTTAGCATTGCATGCAGCAGTGAGATGTGATCATACCTCATAAGCTGCCAGTGTCCTAATTTAGGAAATAATGTCTGCCAGAGATCTAAAATGGATTAGACCAAAATGTTAGCGCTGCGAAGAACCAAAAATAATGCATGTTTTGTTTCCTTAATGTCAATAACATTTTCTGTAAGCATACATATCTTGTATTTTACTGTTAATGGAAATAATTTTCAGCAATAAATGAAAGGGGCAGCTTATTTCTAATTACACGACTTTTTTTTTTAAAAAGAGAAAGTACATTTGTAAGTCAAAGATACTGAGACAAACTCTGGAAAGGACTGTGCACCTGCCTTATTCCTGGAAAGCAATAATAGATGCAGCAGGTTAGTTCAGTACCTTTCAAAATTTAACACACTATTGGTATCTGCCCTGCTTCAACAAAACCTTCAATAAAACCTAGTGTTGTGTAAATAGAACGATCCTAATAGTTTGCTGGATTGTTTCCAAATGCCTCGTTTTTTGAAGGAGATCAGGCAGCTGAAATGTCAAAATTTGGAAACTAACAAACATACTATATCCATTGTAAAACATTTGTCTTCCTTGATACTTCATAGGAATTTTTATATCGTAAGAATATCATACTTCATTTCGTTCAAGTTCTTCAGGGGTTTATTGCCTAAGTGGTTTGTACTAATACCTACACCTCTTTTATAAGTATAAACTCATTTAAGATTTTTGGATGGCACACAGTAATGTCTTCCAAGTTATGAAGAAAAGTAATTTTAGTAACATTTACCATTTGACAATTTTGCTTTATATACTAATAATTTCAAGTGCTTTTGGACTATTAGACCCATTCCCTGACAGGCTTATTGTACCTGTGCAAATCCCACACACACTGTTTTGTACCAGGGGAAGAGCAGAGAAGAACAGCATCTATGGTTAAAAAGAAGTAAAAATTACAAATACCAGTCTGGTCTAAAACTTTGAAAGCTATGATTTTGTCAGATTACATGACGCTCTCATGGAGTATTGCATTCTACAATTTAATAAGGATGATAGATACAGTTTTAGAATTACTCATACTTTTCACTGAGTTCTTATTTTATTGGATTATTATCCTTTCTAATCATTGGTTTTCAGCTACTTCTCCCTGAGTTTGTTTTCTGTTGTGTTTTACTTAAGCTTTTTACCCATGCATAGATGAATCCACACATTATCCTTTCTGTCTTGCCTGAGCATCCTTACAATGGGCTCTTGAGAACTGCAGTTCAGGCCTAACAAGTAAATGAGATGCTTCAAGACTACAATTATGTGATTACATTATGGTCTGAAACAGCCAACAAGGAACCAACACCTATTATCTTGTTACCACATATTGTATACACATTCAAAATACATGATGAAATGTATAATAGACTGGAAAGGGTTGAAGATGTTTGGAGTACAGCTGGTCAACCTTTCTGATATCTTACAAAATGTATATACTGTGAAGAAAAATTACAGCAACATTTGCTGTGCAGCTGATTAAAAACAATTATAGACTGTCAGATTTTGTTGAAAGATGAAAGAGGTATTTACCATTTTGATTTGCTTTTTAAGTTATCAAATCAAGTTTGTTTGCCTTCACCTCTTTTTTTGAAAGAGCCAGCCAGTAGCGTATTTACGTGCCCAGACTTGGGGCTCCAGATGCTGAGACCTGCTGTAAATCTCTCTTGTTCCAAATTTATCAGGAGAGGAGAGGAAAGATGCATATTTGTAGGGAACAGGGAACTATCAAAACTTGGCTCTTAATGTTATAGAGACATTGTTTTTAGCAGAAGTTATGATTTTGTATACCTGTATATATCAATGAAGGTATATACAAAGCACAAATTATGATGTCTTAAAGTTGTAGGTCCTTAGTCAGCAAAGTCCGTTAAGTGTAGGCTTAAGTGCTTTGCTGAATGGGTGCCACATTTGCTACAGTGTTCAAGTTTCCTGTGGATTGCAGCTGTCTGAAACAGCTCAATTGCTGAAGTGACACCTTTAAAAGGGATGTGCACCACATATGCCTTAACCTGCAGGTAGGATTGTTCTACCAAAATGTAACTTTAAACCTTTTTCAGGTATTTCAGTTGGAAGTACCAAGATTTTTCAATACGGTATGGAAAATTATAAGGCAAAGGCTATTTCTCATGTTCTTTTCCTTCACAGTTATGTGATAGAAAAGGACATTTATCGTAAGCCCTTATGTGTGTGTTGTCAACCTCAGCCTACTGAATGGCCCCAAATTTTAGCAAAATCAATGTCACAGAATTAGACCCCAAGCAAGAATTTTATGGGAAGGGAAACGTATAGAGGAAAGTTTACAGCTGGGAAATGTTTTATCATAGGTGAAGACCAGAAGAAAGCATGTTCATATGTGCCCATGGCTTCTGGAGTTTTGCCACTCACATCAGGACGTACAGCCTGGCATGGCTGAATTATCTGACCAAGAGTTGATCTGCTACAGACTTCTGTGCCTCCAAGTAAGTTACTGAAAATCTTCTTTACCCATAGACTTCTACTAAGACATAAAATCATCCACAACATGTTATGAAAATGGCTAGAGACAGACAAAGCATGAATAAGTGGAACCCAAGACACTGTAGACACAGCTAAGTATTATTTAATACTTCTCTAGACTAAAAGATGTACTTGTGCTTATGTACATATGCAAGACTGGTGATAATGTATGTTTAACTGATGACTGAAACAGGTCAATTATATGTAAAATTATTAAAAGAGAGGCACAAATACACATACATGTTTTATTTGTATAGTTAATAAATACACTAGCATTCCAGTTTCTAATTTAGTATGAATGCAAATAAATTTTCAATAAAGTCTATCTTTAACTGATGGAATAAAATTCTACTTACTTACACTAGCAGTAAATTCATTCATTTAATAAATCAGAAGACTCTTTTCTGAGGTAAATGTGAAATTACCCCTAGTCTAGAGAGCCCACAGATAGCTGAGACATCACTTCAGCTACAAGGTGCAAAAGGAAGGCCACCTGAGGTAAATTTTGTCTGATATAAATAGACATTTAAGAATTAATTAGGTAGCTGGGGGTTTCCAGAGTTTTGTTTCATTGGAGCATTTTTAAGTGACTCTGGTGTTCCTCAAATACATTGAATAGTTAAATGTCTGCCTGCAGCAGGGCTTTCCCTGAAATGGAGCTGCCCAGGTGCAACAGATAGGACTAAGGAGGAAAGAGAGAGGAAAGGAGCGGGAGGGAGAGATTCCTCTGCATCCCTGTTCCCCAGATGGGAAGTCAGTGTGGAAAAGAAGAAGGAAATACAAACGTTTGAGTGTAAATGAGTGAAAACCAGAGAAAAGGGGGGGGTATGCACGGGACAGGGAGGGGAAGGCATTGAGATCGTCGAGTAGGTTGTAAATAAACGAAAGGAGAAAGAGTTATGGACCCAGCTAGGGTTGTAACGTAAATTACAGGATCTAGTGCTTGTGAAAACCAGAGTGTTAGACCCCGATGAGCTAGGAAATAACCTTTAAGACTTCTGTCCTAAATATAGCATCTTAGTAGCCCTTCAGTCTTTGAAGAATTACTTTGTGGGGTATGACACTGATTTCATTTTCTTTCTTTGCTTTTGGTCTCATTTTCTTTACTTGTTAATATGTCTGTGTATATCAAACATGTCCTGCAAGGTGCTGATGGGTTTTATGAAGACCACCAGCTCATCTACCAACCATAAAGAAAATAAGTACCAGCACTCTTTCACTATTACCTCCGATTCGAATCCACTTGTGGAAATGTAAAGCCTACATGTCCTTTTCATGTCTCACTGGTGCTCTGCTTCACTGGTGCCACAACAGGAGTCAGGAGGCCTTGGGTTTGTTCTTCGCTCTCCCTGCCATATTGTGGTGTTTGGAGCAATTCACACTTTTTATGCCTCTGTTTCTTTATTTGTTATCAGAGAATACTGATGATGCAGGCTTTTGTAAAACACTTCATAAACCTTGGATGGCAGAATATCAGAGACCTAATCATTATTAGCTAAAAATTATTTTAATTTTCCAACATGATTTTTTAATACCAAATATTCCCTACAAACCCCAAGGAAACAGAAAATAATAGTAATAATGATGATGATGATGAAAAATTTCACAGCTCACTGCACTTAAAGTTTTTTCCTGCTTTTTAGTGTTGTTTAATTTCAATCATTTTTTCTTATCAAAGTAAAATTTAATTATTTTAAAATGTCAGAGTGCAAATGCTCAGATTGGCTTCATCTAAGTTTTGTTTTACTGCTTTATGCAGGAAAATCAAATAGTGTATATAATATAGTCCTTTTGGATTAAGTAGTATTTTTAACACATATGATAAATTACTGCAAGTTATGCAATGGTAATAACGACAATGGATTAAATAAGTAATGGTGTTATTTTCTGGTTTGAGTTCTGTTAGTGAAGGCAAAAACACAATGTAAAAATATTGATTTAGAAGCAGGTTTCTAGTTAGAAAAAGAATACTTTTACAAAAAGCTGCAGTTAAAATGTTTGTATTCATAATTAAAGTATTATTTTTAGAATACTATATAGTATATTGATATTTAGACAATATAAAGGATTTTAAGTCTTTGTTTTCAACATTTTAAAAAATGTTATTTTACTACTTGATGTATCTCTTCTCTCCCTGACTTTTACATGCTTGCACTGCTGATGAAACTAGGCCCTTAATTACTGTTAGCACTACAGAGCTGCACAGCTGATGGAGAGTCAGCTGGGTTTTATTGAGACTTGTGAATCCCTAATAAAATTATCATTTAAATTCAAATTCCCTTCCTACCAGCAGCAGTATGTGAAGCAGAGTGAGTGCTCAGATCACTGTCAGGCCACAGTAAGCAATGCCATGTGATGACAGGGACAGAGATGACGCGAGACTCTGTTTGGGCACTCGTGCTACAGTCTTCTTGGGGTGCAGTCAGCAGAACGCTATTTAAACGTGTTGCTCGAATACCACTTGGCAAATACACAGCTGCTCTCAGTGGAGGATTTGTAAAAAGGCCATCCAGCATCCTGGAGTCAAGGAAATCCTAGCCAGCTTCTTTTTTGACTGAGAAAAAAACCCAGTCATTGTCTTGACAGACATTAAGAAAATCTGCTTACTGTGGGTTCAGGAAAACTGAGAGCAGAGAGGATCCATGTTTATCCAAATGTGTTGCGTGAGTAAATGCAATCATATAAAATCCAAACCCCTTCATACTCAAAACTATAGATTTTTTCTACAGTTCTTTGGGTAGCTTGCAATTAATATCTACTTATACATTCAAATGCTAATTATAAATGTCCACTGAGACTACCCACTTAACATCTTGATTTATATTCAGGCCTAACCGTCACTTCTAATTAATATTCTCTTTAAGCCTGTATAAATAGTATATGCCATGACTTAAAGTAAAACACTTAGAACAGTAATAAAATAAGCAGATAAAATTTCCGCATGACGCATACCTTTTACACCCACTAAACAAACTCATGTAATCCAATGAGTTTCTAATTTTTTATTATCTTTTCCTGCTTCCTACAGAGCAGGAATAGATACTTCTACATGCAAGAATATATAACTCTAGGATCATAATTTATTTTTATTGTTTTTACTTTTGACATTTGTTGTTTCGTTGTTTGGGTTTTTTTCATTGCCCTTTGGTATTTTGCAATTTTTAAGATAATATATTCTCCCTCTCTGAGTCACTATTTCTTGTAATTATCCTTTCCAGTATCTCTGCATTCATCTGCAGGGGAAATTGAGCACTGCCTTATTTCTTACACACAGAATGACCTGAAGAACTGACTGCAGGATGGCTTATCACTGTCAGATCATTTCTGTTTTACCATACCAAAAGGAAAACCTAAATTTAGAATTGTTTTTCAAAATATTGAGGGTATTTAGATTATGAATTTGACTCAGATACCTCTTTTAATATAATTGGTTTGGGGTTTTGAGAAGGCATCGTGTAATACTCCTCATAAAAATAAAAAATAGGCCATAAAAAGACACTAAAGTAAAGTGACAGGCATAGCTTGAAACTAAAATCCACAAAATATAGGAATAACATTTTCTCTTAACACAGGTGTCCCTAAGCATTCAGCCAGCAGTAGCAGATCATACTCTGTATGCCTCATCGGCTGGGAAAAACAGGGAGATTAAATTTTATGTTAAGGACATATCCAAGATAATTGAGGTTATGTCAGTAATCTTCATATCTTCTCTGTGTTTGTTTGGTACGTATAGTGTAGTAACATCTTCCTTTCAAAGGCTAAAGAGCTGCTGTTGTAGTTACTGTGAAGCCTGTAGATGATTTTCCATAAATGCTTAGATATTAATGCTGAATACAGCTCAGAACAAGACAGGTTTTTACATAATTTCAATTTATTTATTTTACAGCCAGTAGTATTCCTTGACATCCATCACAATACTGACAGAAAATAGAGTTTTTCATTCTCTCTAGGTGGGAATAACGTTACGGTGTACTTTTTAAGCAAATAACCCCCAAAGAATAAAAGATGTCAGATGAAGTAATTAGATGGGATGCCAACAGGCTGGCCGCCAGGTTACTGTTAGAATTATGAAATAATTAATTTTCATTTTCATTGACTAGTTTGTTCCAGAAATTGTTTTTCATGAGGGGTAGCACTAAGTATGTAGATATATGAAAAGTAAGAATAATTTAAGAACACCGTCTTTTCATTGTGAAAAGGAAAATGTCACACTCCACAGTGACCTGAACTGTCAGTGATCTGAGCTGATGCCAGAGAGACAGAAAAGATACCCAGTTTTCTGGGTCGAAATAGTCATACTAGACTCTGCTTGGTTCCCTTCTGAAAGGCAACAGTTACAATCTAACGGTGGCACGCATTCTGCAAGACTCTTCATAGATCAGCTTTTCTTTATCAAAATATTTTTGCTTAGACTCAATTCTAAGTATTCCACCTACTAGCGTTGCTGATCTAATGAAAATGGGTTCCATATTCATACGTTTTATCTGCAGCATAGTTTCTGTTAGCATATCTTAGTTGCCACTGTTGCTATTATCATCTAGTGATGATTTTTTTTTTTTTTTCCAGTGGGGTTGGTTGTGGCCAAAAAAGTTTAGATGTCATTTTAAAAAAAAGAAACAAACCTTCCATTTGCTTTCTATTCATTTACTTTCCTGGTCACTGATAAAGGAGAAGGAAGCATTACTGCTCCTTAAAAAATATACTTCTCAAGAAAGACAGTAACCAATATTGTCTTCAGTTCTAGGTATTAAAGAGCTTTACCCAAACACTGGTCACTGATGGCATTCTTGAGAGAGAGGAGAGTCTAAGCAAACCTTGCAGTTGGGCCAGAGGAACACTGAAGAGAGGCAGGGAGAAAAAATGAACTCCTTATGAGTGCTTTTTAATGAGAGCTGTGATTAACAGTGAATCTCATCTGCCTTTTCTTTTAAAGCTCATTTCTTGCCCTCATGGTTAAAATCAAGGGCAGATTCGTTGGGGAGAAACAAGGGAGCTTCAGTACCCTCTGTTAGGTGCTGCCTGGGCTTTGCCAGCTCGCAACAGTTTGTTTCCATCCTTAATATACATAAAATCATGAGGCCAAAGAGGTCAGAAAACTGAAGTATATACAATTAACCCGCCTCCTTCCTAACTCCTAATCTCAAAGCCATACTCACACTTTTTTTGGAGACTGATTGGTCATGGCTGTGTTTCTGGGACTGGCCACAGGAAACTCTATATGGGTGATTTCAGCCACTGCTGCAGCTGAAAGCACACGCCTCAATGTGCACCAAGATCATATTGGTTATGTGTAATTCGCAGGAGTGCAAATTGTGTGCACTCTAAAAGGCAGCTATGGGGTGGCTGAAACCTGAGCATACATAAGCCTGTAATTCATGATTTCTGACAACTGATGTCCAAGCCACCTTGCAGCTCATCACCTCTGGCAATGCTGGCTCTTACTACCCCACAGCCAAATCAGCAGGGTGGTCACAACCCCCTTGTCACAGGTCACAGGCCAACATATTGACGCAGAGCATCACTGATCGCGGGTTTGATACATATTTCAGCAGTGGCTGAATATCAGATGCAGCACCGTTCAGCTAATTCTGCTGCATCTGTCTATAACATAAAGCTGGGTCTTGCACTGCTCCAGTGCAAACCTCACAGGCTGTGAGTTGTAGCCCAGAGTTACGAATCTGACAGAAAAGAGAATGAGCAAGGGCATCGTGGAAGCCAGGAGCAGGAAGGACTCGGGGGACCTCCCTCCTAAAGGTCTTCTGAGCAGCATCAAACAGAGCATTTTTTTTCCCTTCATTTTTAGTCGAATATTCTTGGGATGCTCAAAATTATATCATCACCTCTTGAAACATGTCAATAATACTTAACGTTTCTCAGTGCCCAATTTTAGCTGAAAGTTTTTACACTTTTTGCAGGAAATATGTGATGAAATTCTGTAACCGATGACATTCAGGAGAGTTGTTCTGCTCTATCTTTTTCAAATAGGCATGAATCCATGAAATCCTGCTTTTTAAAAGCCATAAAATTTGATTTATCTGATTCACCCTTTTAATTGCTGGTACAGGTGCTTTAAAAATACGGCTAAAATGAAGTCAAGATGACATTCTTATTCTGAGTAGGTGTGTCTTAACATCAGCAGCTATTTCTTTTCAGGTTATTTATTTATGCTGACAGGATCTCAGTGATGTTCTTTTGAACTTTTAAAGGCTTTCAGCTTTGAATCTTCCTGTCTGATTCTTGATTTAAGACACTTGCTGACAAATAGACTAAAGTGAATCGAAATCCAGATGAGTAAAATGAAGACATTTGGCAGCTCTAGGCCAGCCAGTCAGTGTGAGAAAGGGTGAAGTCTGTATGCTCAGGGTAACCCTCAGATAAGCAAAGGATCATGTTTCCTTTGTACATTACTGCCATCTGCTGCATTTTATCATCAGGCTTGTGGAGTGAGGTTTTTTCTTAATTATACACGGAAGAGCTCAGAAAGTAGAACAAGCCCCACAAAATCCGTCTCTCCGCACCAGTTTCAAAGCGCCCGATATTATTTTTAATTCAGTAACTAAACACACCTCTCTTTCGATAGTTGCTCAACTCAAACAATGTTTTCATAGCACAGAGAGTTTACAACTCAGTCATTTGCTTATATTTCCCATCATGCAAATTTGCTGCACTCCAAGAACTAGTTGTGCCATCTGAACTGCCAAAGAAATGTGGCAAGGGGACAGAGAGATTGCTTACTGGTGGTCGTGGTACAAAGTATATACTGTACATTAATCATCTTCTTTGCTTGGATTAGTTAAATAAATCATCCTAAGTTGGGTGGAAGAGTGATTTGAGAGATTTATATAAAAGCCAAAGGAACTATAATGTTGGCTGGTCCGATGGTAGTGGGTTAACAGATATTATTACTGTTAGTTAAACTAACCTTTCTATATTCCACCCTACTGCTAACCTTGACTGGTCTTTTTAATGCTTTTTAGGCACCTGCTTTTCCTAACAGGTTGGCAGCTGCTGACCTCATCTATTGGTCTGTAGTTAAAGTGACCCTGTATCTTCTCAGATAAACTCTTTGTGCTGGGACTGTTAGTTCTCACTACCTAGTGTAACTTTTACAGGAGATAGTTCAGTACGTGGTGCATTTGCCTCTGAAACAAAAGCAAATAATTTTTCTACATATGGTGTAAGGAGCACTGAATATCCTAATTTCTGGGGGGGTTTTGGCAGAAATAATAAAGCTATGATTCTAAGTACTTGGGCCATAATAGTCAACAAAGGAGACCACCTTAAAATTAGAGATGATAAATCTGGCTATGTGACCAAATTAAAATCCTAGTGATTAACCCTAGTTGTCTGATTCATACAATTTCCCTGGACATTTCAAAAGGTTCCTAGGTGATTGTACAGTGCTGCTATCTGCAGCTAAGCCACTGCCAGGTATCACAGTAGAAGCTCTGCACTCCAGTGGCAGGGGAAGCAAGACGTCTCTTATTGACAGGTCTGGACCTATGAAGCTGACTGCATGCTTCACCTGAGCACACAGATGAATCCCACTGGAGTCAATGCATGACACTGTTTTCTATAAGTGGGTAATATAGTATAACACCCCATAAAGACTTGGGTTTTTTACCATCCTCTGCCATTTGTTACAGGTAAATACTTTTTTTTCCCTAAAGCTTAGCTTTTTATTAAGATTAGTCAACAGCTTCCTGGTAAATTGTTACTTCACCAATGTTTTATGATCTCCTTTAAGTACAACTTTTATGTTTCACTGTTTTGAATACAAAAGGGTACTGATGATGGCTTTAGATAAAAGGCAACAGGAAAAAATAGTACTTACTTACACCCGGGTAAGATTTGGTGGTCAGTAAGTGTTACCTAAACCTGCAGAGAATAAAATAGAACCAGGGAAACAAAGCCCTTTACTTTTAAGAAGACAAGGAGAATTGGAAAGGAAATACTTCAGTAGAAAAATGCAAGTTACACCCAGATGGGAGATGGGGAAAGGTGGGGAAAGGTGTAGAGTGTAAAGAACTTGCAGAAGCATTGCTCTCTAATAAGACTTACTAGTGTTCAGGAAAGATATTTTGTAGGGGAGGCCACACCTGCACGATTGTTTTAAAGATGGATTTGTTAAGACCGCACACTGATTTCTCTATCTTTGCAAGGGTAACTAGAAAAAAGTACATGACAGTTGATTTAAAAAAAAAATTATTCCAGAAAATAAAAAATTCTTGTCATTGAAAGCTGAACAGTAATTTAAGCCTTAGTCTTGAAGTGAAGAGAATCCAGAAAGGAAAAATGTTCCTGCAGAAATCCAGGCTGAGCAATTTAACCATTATGTCAGACGTTTGTATGGTAATATTGTGAGTGTCTAAAAAATTCCCTTTCTTTTGATGCAATTCTCCCTGACATTGAGGGTAATGAAGGTATGGGTCTGTTATATGGGACAGACATTAGAGAGAGTGGAGACTGTAAGTGCTACCACTATTTGGTGAAAAAGGTGATGGGTTATGTTCACTGGGACAAGACCTAAGTATTAAGCCTCAGTGAAAATCAGAGCAGTGCATGTAAATTCCATCCACCAGGAGCAGTTAGCAAAAGTATTCTTGTCTAACAGAAATAATTGTAAATATGTGGCTTTCCCAATGTGTTCATGATGACAAATGGTCCACTTTTGTCATCTGCTGCCATGTGTTCTCTGGCTCTGTATCTCTGCTGCTGTGAAAAGGTCTGCTAGGGCAGGAGGATTGAAATGAAAATGGAGGGTTTATTTATATTTTCACCCTACAGGAGAGTTTCTAGTGTCTGCCCCAAAAGCCATGCTTTAGATTTGTTTATAACATTTATGTGATTTTGATCTAGGTTGTAAGGTAGATATAACTTTCTAGGATCAAACCGTCACAGCTGCTCTATATAATTTCTAAGACAAACAAAAATACAACAAAAAATGCTGGTCCTTTATTCATCTGGCTGCTTTTCTGGAAATCTCAGGACTCAGGTCTGCCCCTCTGGTCAAGTTTCAGTTGTATTGACAGTGGTGGTGAATTTACCGGTTGGACTTACAATTCATCCTCACTTGTACTCAGTAAGGTGAGTTAATTACTTCACCTAATTTTTTTTATCTTGCTAGACTTTTGGAGCAGCAAGTGAGGAAGACAGACCAAGGGCAAGCATCCTTACTGACACTCAGGTGTATCAGGTGAGTGGTCCATTGGCTAGTGTGACAGTCTGAGCAAGACTGAGCAAACCAAGAAGGGGATATCGTGCCTGGTATTATAAGACTTCAAAGTGCGGCCATGTCAAAATTAAAATCATACAAAAATCCAAACGATGTCTTCACAGTGACCTATTTGATTATTGCCCTATGAATGGCCTACAAAACACCAGTGCAGGCAGGATGACCCAGTGGAAGCCAAAAGGAATCATACATATACTGTTTGATGAAAAAAATGCATGTAACAAAATAGGAAACCTAAGCAATGTAGTGGATAACTCAGTGGAAGTGCCTACTCCATCGACAGCATGGAACTAAGCATGCAGATGAATCATTAGGACCTATAAAAATGAAAATGAACATGTTTCATGGCAAACTATAAATTAAGCCTGTTCCTCAAAAGGAACTTGGAATTCATCTATGGTGTCTGAATAAAAACAAAACAAAACAACACAGATAGGGAAAGTAAAATATTTGTGGAAAAGATGAGCCTGTTTAGAGAAAAGAGGAGATGAATAAATGGAGTTATGAGAGAGGGGTGTAAAATTATAGCACAGAGGAAGTCAGTTTGGGACCCTGCTTACACTTACTCACATTAAGGTAAGAGGTGAGTTTTAACAGTAATGAAAAGCCATCAAGATATTAAAACAAACTATATTTTACTTCAGGCATTAGTAAGTTGTGCAAATTCTTGCCATGATATATCAGGGGTACAATACTGATGTGGAATTTAAGTGGGTAATGATCTTGCACAGAGCATCATTTTTTATACAACAACAAAAAGCTAAGGAGGATTAGAAAAAATCCTTTTCTTGATTAGAGGTTCTTGCATGCTTCTGTATAAACTGGTCTCTTGTTTCTTGGCCTTGGTTATGAGTTATCATACCAGATAAATGTTCTCTGTAGACCTCTGAGAAAAACTTTGCTTGTTTCTCAAAATCTTTCATTCCTCAGACACATTTTTATTTTTCCAGTGATTTTTAGTTTGAGAATATCCTCTGTAGGGCATTACATTGTTCTCCAGAAGTCAGGATGATTCAGGGACCACTATGTAAAATTAGAGAAAACTCCCAACTCAGCAGGAAAAACTGTCAGTAAAATGGGCTGAGTATATTTATTTAATTAATCCGGCTGTCCTCACAGTAGTTGAGTATCAGGTAGCGTTTGCTAGGTAGGGGGGGAAAATGGAATAGAAACACATAATGGAAAATTCTTCACAGTTAGTAGTGTGAAACATATGCCATATCTTGAAATGTTTTTTTCTTGCAGTACCGGTGCAAGACAGCAGAGATCACAATTCTGAAACACTGGGAAAAGTAATTCTTTCCAACTGAGGTACAGTTCACAAACTACATCTCACCACATACATATCGCATTAAGGAGGATACTGGGGCTGTTTCCTATAGCAAGCTTTGTCCCTACTAGAAAGTTTAAGTATTCTAACCAGCATCAAAGATTGATGTAAAAAAGCCATGAGCCCATGCTATAAACATGTAGGATGGTTTATGCCTGTTACTGAACTAAATTACATGAATATAAGCAAAGCAGTCTTAATGGCTCTACATTAGATGTTCTCACCAGTTTCTATATGAACTTTAAACTAACAGGTAAATAGCGGAGATAGGAAAACGTTACTATCGTACCTGATAATCCAGAAGCTATGTTTCCAGGTATTCACTCAGCTTGAGCAAAAGTAATCAAATATATTGTCACAGGCAAGAATCCAACACTTTTACTGAAAAGAAATGCTATTGTTGAGGAGAGGAGAAGACCAGCACAAACGCATGGGAATTTTGTACTGAAACCTGCCTAAATGCTGTGGTTTGAACCCAGACTCAGAAGGAACTTCAATTTTTCGTCCCAGTTTTAATGTAATTGATCTTAAAAAAGGTTTACAATACAAGGAGAGAAAGTCTAGAAGGAAAACCTTCAGAATGAGAATCTCTGCCTTGAACTTGGATAACAGCCTACATTAAATGTAAACTGAATCCAAATGTGGCCCCCTTAGCTCATTCCTGACTGTTGTAGCAACATAAACATTACTTGTGCTTGAATATATGCAGTAATGTGTGTGTATGTGCTTGCCCAGTGCTATTCAATGCCTTATTAAAGTACATTCTCAAGGATCACATAACTTTACTTCACCTCTCTCGGAGGACCTTCAAGTGAAGTTAAAATTCCTCATTAGCCTTGACTGACACCTTAGAATAAAAACTGAAAAATGAAGCTGTTAGTTTAAGGGCAACATACTGATTATTATTTTCCCCTGATACAAAAAACATGAGTATCTTTCCAAACTTCAAATCCTTCCTTCCTAGTGCACTGCAGTCTTTCAAAAAAACCTGCTTTCATACTCCATAGTGCATTTTTGAAGTGTAGAAAGTAGCTGTTATTTAGGTTTCTAGCATACCAAATGTTTTATTTTGGATTAAATCAACATTAAACCTAGGCTGCAGGGGAGAAGAGAGGGAAGGGGAAATAAGAGTTAATTTTGTTTTGTTTGCTTTAAAGCCACTCAGCAAATCATTGAGACCCACTTTTGCAGAGGCATTTAGGCATACGGAAGTTAGGAGGCACTCCACATCTGCTTGAGAAGGACTGAATTATCCTGATTTTCTTGTGTCTCTAAGCCTTGGCCTTTTCTAACACTATCGTTTTGGGGAGGGTTACTGAGAAAAGGGCAAGAGGAGGACTGGTTTCCACTTGTAGCACAAATATGCAGTGTGCCAAAGCCTTTGCAGGAAAACATCTGTAACAGAGTCTAGACAACCAGCATAGATGAAACACTATATGGCCTTGATTTAGCATTAAGCTCATGCACAATATTTTCAACATCAAAAGAAATAACTGCATGCTTACAGTACTGCCAATATTTAAATATTTTGCTAGACCAGGACTTCAGTTGACACTATTACTAAATGACATTTAACTAAGCAGCGCTTTGCTGTAAACCATTTAACTGCTTTCATAAGGTATAGTAAAAGGTTGTAACCTTAATAAAAACATGTAGTGTAAATAAAATCTTACACAAAGAGGCATCCTTTTTTTTTTTTTTTTTTGCTTGAAGGCCAGCTAAGTGCTAAGTACTGATAGTGAAGATTATTTGAAACACTAAGTTAAAACCATGATGTGCTAAGCACTTCTCAGGGGCAGCCCTAAATCTTTATTAGTTGGAACAGAGATATTTTGGAACATGACTGTATTGGCATCTATGGCCATAATTTATATTTTTATATTTAAATCCCTATTCTCACCATGACAAAGTCTTATTCCTTGATCAGGCCTACCAAAAGCAATTCAACACAGATGTTCCAAATGACAAATGCAATTGATATACCAGTTTATACAGGGCATAACATTACTACTGTATTAAGATTTCAGCATCCATGGGTTCCTGAATAAGACAACGTGTCATCATAAATTAGGAAATTGCAGTATCAATTCAGCTTTGGAAGAACAAGTCAGATTAGAAAAATGAAGTACAGAGACTGGCAAAAGACTTATTGGTAGGCAATTTAAACTGAAATAAAAATTTCTGAGTGGAGATGGTCAGGGCTGTCAGAACAAAATAAACGGCAAGATAATTTTCTTGTTTGAAATTGATAGAAATCAATTTTCAGGTTACTTTTCTTAAAGTTGTCTGAACAGGAGCAAATAAAGTTAGCTTTAGTCTCTGAACAGATTATTTTCAAGTAAGCTAATAACCATGAACATTACAAGTCTTTAAATATTTTGGTCATGTCTTGCCTTTAGAGGTGGGAAAGCTTGTTGCTCTGAATTAATAACCTTAATAAATTGTAACATTTAGCTGATTCAGCATACTGAATCGTGCTGTACCTCAAAACCAGAAAGTGAGAAGTTAGAAAAACACTTTCCCCATGTCTGGAAATGCTCAAAAGATGGTATTTCTGTTCAAATTTCCAATTACATAAATGCCAGTTTATAGGCTTTCCCTTAGGTGAAACAACAAAGACCCTCTGCCCAACTACATCATGTCCCTGTCTGATCACTCCTTCAATCTCTGAAATATACTGCTATTTATTACTGCATTTATAGACAAAAACCAAAAAGCAGAGCGGTTGTTCTGCTGCTACACATGGTTTGTGATAATTCTGAAGTATTATGGACTTATTAAAACTCCTGGGAGGAAAGCAGAAGCAGTATATGCTAGTGAGAAATTTAGTTAGACTCATGACATCACTTTGTCTTCAGTGGACACTGGCAAGTCTGTAATGAATTAGAGAGCTTGCTGGCATGCTACAGAGAACAAGAAGAAGTTATTTCAAAGACAATTAATGCCATACTGTCATATTTAGTTGGTTGATTTTGACCAGGAAGCTCAGCCATCAGTGCGAAATTTGCATCACCAAACACTGTTTTTTTACTACTGCTTCTTGGCCACAGTTGTGATGCTTTTTAAAACTGTATGAGTCCAGGGCCATTCAGGAAAACATTATAAAAAATAAACCATGTATTGCTCTTAGGAAATATAAGGTAAAGGAGAAAAGAGATGTCTTTGGGACCTTATCTCCACCCACTGCAACTCTATTGCCAGATTAGATCACTTGGAAGGGTCGTTTGTTGGCTCCAGACTCATATTTTCTTTAGATAGATTAAGGCTGTATGGAAATAAAGGAAGTTTTACTTCTCAGTGCTTCGAATGAGTATACTGATGAACAAAATTCCTCTCTGAGATATGAGCTATACTATTGTTTGCTAAGATCAGCAATATTGATAAAATATTTCTTCTCAAGGAGAAGTTATTTTTCTTGAGGAGAATGCTTTGACTAACATAAGTTAATTTTCACTTCCTACACAATGGAAGGAGACACCTCTTATTCTTTACCTTGGCAGATGTAAAGATGATGCGAACATGCTCATTGAATCGTGTGTTGTCTTGCATTCCTCAAGCACTCTTGGGAATGTGGTTTATAGTACATGTTGAAGTGTCAAGTGAGGTCATTTGTTGCTTTTAGTGAATACCTATACCCGCATCACCAGCATTGGATGTTGAAATGCTGTGTAGCACACTATATTTGAAGCACACTGTAGAATCTTTGCCACCTTTATCTGTCTGCCAAAATTGAGAAGTAACTATATGTAAGTAATAATAAAGGTTTCTGTAGCAACATTAACTCTCCCACTTAACATGTCAAATATTTTGATTGTAGGTTAAGTGTCTAAAGACACAGCTAAACACACAGATAGTAGATAATGAGAGAGAAGAAGTCAGCATTAAAATTAACAGGGCTAGTCAGAAGAGCAGTGGTTTGCAACCAAAAAAAACCCCACAAGCTGTATAAAGAAATCCTCTGGACCTCTTATAAAAACCTGTCCTATTACATTCGAAGTGGATCTCCACTGTAGATGGGGTCCTCTGGAACAGATAGCAAGGCTCCAGCCTGCATTATTACATGTACATTGAAAAAGCTGGTATAGAAGATGACATATATCCTCTACTTTAGCTCTGAACGCCAGTTCACGCTGCAGGGTATGTAATTAGGGTGCTAAAATAATACTGAATTTGAGGCCTGTGGAGATGTGGCTGGAACAAGGCCGAAGATGAAGCCAGGAGTAATGAGCATGGGACCAGTCTTGATGTATTCCTGTGGGCTGGCCCAAGGTTCCCATTGTGAGCCAGGATTTACAAATATTTTGGGTCTCTGCCATGATAAGGGATTATTCTTTCAGGTCTAATCCTAGCATCCCTTGAAAATCTCTGCAACAGGTAAAAGAAGTATCTGTGGAGGTAAGTAGGGCCCTGTTGTGAGACAATCCACATGAAAATAGGGGTATGAAAACTCAAGGAAGATATAGAATCCCTTTTAAGGGTGAAAACAAAGATGACTTCCAATGCATATTCACTTGCTAGCATCTCTAAAATGGAATGAGAAGGCCAGTGAAGGAGCCTGCCATAGCAATGGCACAAAAGCACTGACAGACAGCTAAGAATGGCTTCATTTTGCAGCCTTTTGAAGGAAATAAATTACACAGCAAAACAGATTTTGAAGCAGTAGCAAGTGAAATGGGTTCCAACTGTGATATAGTCCAAAAATATGTTGTTAGATTAGGAAATAATCTGAAAAGCTTGAATACAATATTACTGATATAAAACATGTGCGAGTGAAGTGTGTCGCGTAAACAAATCCCTAACCAAACTTATTACAGCATTATCAAGTTATTTGACAAAGAAGAGAGGCAGCAAATAATCTTAGGGATCATTCCAAATTCTGTGTGCATCCCTTGCATTGCATTTTAACTGATTTTATACAGTGACATGCTCTTTTTTTTCCTGCCTCCCTTTCTGCTCAGTAGGTTTATGTAGCCAAAAGAACTCTGCAGGAGAAAAAAAAAAAATCACTTATAATTTCCTGATAAATCAGGAAAAGTAAAAACATCCTCAAGTTGATGAGGAAGACCAATGACAAGATCTGGCTGTTGTTGCTGGCTGGACACTACTTTCCCATGAAAGTGACACTGCTTCAGCACCCCTACTTTCATACTAAGCTTTCTCCAACCCAAGTTGAACCTGCTGGGTCTCAAGCCCAATGGACTGATGTGCCTTCAGAAAGAACAATTTGGATGAAGCTATGACTCTTCACTTCCTGGTTTATCTGGTTTCAGAATATAAAAGCTCCAGTGCTTAATGGGTATTGGAATGAAAGCGCAGCACTATTCTGAAGAAATTCATCCACTAATTGTGGTGCCATCACGATACCAATATTCCTCTACAATAAAACTGAAACATTTTCTTTTGGTTCCAAACTAGTATTATAAATACAGAGGCCAAATTTGGCCAAATAGGCCAAATTTTGAAATTCAGACATTATTCCAAATTTTAGAAAATAATTCCCTTTTCTATTCTGGCAGCCTGCTTGGTTTGAGAGCAAGGAATGTCTGTATTTTCACTTTTTATAGGCCAAAGAAGCCTGATAGATCATAGATGTCAAGCTGAATTGAGCCTCTGGAATATTTTAAGCCAATCTCTCTGAAATCAGTAGGAGTCATATTTGCTTTCTTTAGGATTATTTAACCTACTCCTCAGATGAGACAGTGAGCTACTGCACACACAGCAATTTAAAGACAATCTAAAATCAGGCTCCTGAAGATTTTGCAGGGCGATTCCATCCTTCCCTTGTTTCTTCACTGCCCCTGTGCAATTGCACAGTGAACTCACTGGGCTGAAAAGGTAACATTTGAAGAGTTATTTGCCACTGTGTCACTTTCCTGTATTAGCTGTGTTTATGCAAGGGAGAGGGTGGGACTGTGCAACCAGGGCATCAGGGAGAAAAGGTGTGACCTCAGGAGCTGAAACTTAGGTCAGCAGAAGAGGCTGTACAACTGCTCGCAAGGTCTCTTTTGCTAGGCAACCAGAAAGGGGACAGTGAGAAGAACTGCAATACAACAAAACAGCAGTGAGTGATATGCTGGGTTTGGAGGGTAGAAGAACTTCTGCCCCAGTGCTGTGGTTCATTGCCCTCGCAGTCGTGCTCTTTGAGGAGCTGCACTGTGAACTGTATGGCTGAGCTGATTTGCACTAACCAGGGCCCTCCACATATTACATGGGGTTTTTGTTTTTCAAAACTGAGGCCACTGTCTCCCAGGGGTGTGGGGTTTTGCTGTAGAAGCAGTTATCCCAGCACTGCTGAGGGGCAGGTGGATGTGGAAGTGGCTGGGGACAGGAAGGAGATTCTCCTTCAGCCAATTTAATCTGCAAGCAGAGCACTTCACTGAAACTCTACCTTTTGGATGCGTTTTTTCCTTGATGCACTTTGGCTCTAACATCGTCTAGAAAAGAAAAAAAGGAAAAAAAGACATTATTGAAGCATTTGTTTTATTCCTGGACTAAAAGTTCTGTTTTGCAAGAATAGTTTCTTAGTAGCTGTTGAGATCCAGATCCCATCTATGCCCATTTGCTACTGGCCTCTCCATGTCTTCATCTGCAGCACTGATGTGCAGCGTAGAAGGGAACTGCCAACAGTGAGAGGCTTCAGCAGCCCCTCTCGAAGAGAGAAAGGTATATGTGGTGTTATAAGCTACAGAGACATAACTGAAAGAATATATTTGTGTAGACATGTGCATGAACCTGCCCGTCTGTCTCTGGAGGGCTGCAGATGGAGAAGTGCGGGTGCAGAGTGTGGTACTCAACACGTGTGTAAATCCTGCATGCTTCACTTGTTAAATATTATCTGAAAAGATTTTTTTTCTCCTATCAGAGATCATCTGTAATGCCTGCTTTGCTACTTGAAAAAGAACGAGACAACAGCACTCTTCTTCAGCAATTTTAAATTTATGGCTCGAGGCTGCTTATTTGCATATCACTTACCCATCATGCAACAGTGTCCGTTGTTGTTTAAAGAAAAAGGTCCACACGAAATAGATTACACATTGGGTTTTAAGAGAGCTGTAGCTGCGTTATTTTTAAAAGAGAAAGCGGCAAGAATTTTATTTTGCAAAACTAGAGTCCTAGCAGGGTCATCATAACTGTAATAGTGTACCATTTTCAGAGATATAAATAGCCTCCCTACAGATGTGCATTTTCGGCTGGTCCGATGGCAGTGGCATTTATAATTAATTGATCACAGTCAGTTACAGATTTCTTTGTTCTTTCTCCACTCCCACTGCTGCACTTGACTAGTCTTTTGCTGCTGAAGTTCCACATATTTTTTAATATAATTTGCAATCAAACATTATGGAAATAACGTTTGTATAGAGCACCAAGGGGCAGGACAAAGCAGCAATGCAGCTGCTCGGGTTCAGGAATATTTCCAATACTACACGTGTAATTCAACCTTCCTCATTCTGCTTCCGCTTTTCAAGTGCTTTAGTGACTTTAACATTTTCCTGTTCCCTTTAATTTGTAAGCTGACAGTCTTTTTTGTTAGCCTCTGATTTTCTGGAATAGATGAGCATTGAGTCAAGAATATATTTTTCAGTCTTAATCCCTGATGGAATATGCTTTCTTCCCCAGTCTCTTTGAGAAGCCGGTGCCTGCTAGTTACTTGATTTTTACCATTGTTAGCAACACAGGCACTGTGCTTCAAAGGCATTTGTGCAATGGCAGTTGAAAGTGTTACTCGCTGCTGGGAGCAGAGGAGGAAAGAGGAGTCACTTACCTGAGATTCTGCTTTAATTATATGGGTTTCCTTTCTAATACATCATACTTACAACTTCGAGCATGCTTTTCACAGATTAATGAAATGGAATAGTCAAAAGGATAAATAGCAAAAATTAAGTGATGACTGCCTAAACCTTTCACATACAAGACAAGAATTTCTGCTCTACGTGCTTTAAGCAAATGTGCCATTTGATTATCAGAGAATACAGTGACTGAGCAAGATGGAGGCCCTCATTTTATGCAGAAAGGTATTTAATTTTTGGTCATCATGAGCCTCAAATATTTATTTGATGATCGCTTCCCACAGGTGGCGGCTCGAAGCTCACAGCCTCAAGCCATCTCAGCCCCCTCTTTCTAGACTGGGGGTTATGCGTTGGGGGTTTTTTTTAAGTCAGCTGTGAGATGTTAATTGTGCTGAGAGGAATATATCCTCAGCCACTACAGATTAATTTTCCCAGCATTTCTCATCTATTTGAAATCTGCATTTATTGTTCAACTATTGAAGCCTGCTGGCTAAAATGCTATTGTTCCTGTTTACCTTTCTTTCCATTACACTTTGGTCTTTTTCCCACTGCCTTCCTTTCAGCTATGTCTACCTTATAAACGCCTTACAGCCCCACAAATACATAGCATACAAACAAAAGGTTCCTTTTGTGGACTAAGCTGCAGAGGCAAAGTTGCACTATATACTCCTATCACCATCTCCACAACCTCCCTCTCACTGTGTCCACAGGCCAAACGTGCAAAGGCGGTGAGAGCTCACTTGTCCTCACACAGTGCAACTGCACCATGAGCTCTGCAGGCAGACCTCTGGAAATCAAGAATCACATAACTCTCCATAAACCCAAATGACATGAATATACCAGTAGAAACCTGCATGCTGTCATAGATTTAAATCCAATATATATAGTTTTTTCCTCCTTCAAGATTTTCTTTACCAGTTCCCAATTCCCCCCCTACAGGTATTTCACTACTACTATCCCTTCTCAAAGGGTGTGGAAGCTTTTTCTTAATGAGGGCCAAAGATAGCCTTCCAGTAACTCTCCTTTGCCACATATTAATATTTAATTTAGCAGTGTTAATCAACATTATGATAATTGTGCTCCCTTTCCCAGCCTGGCAGTGGGTGTGGTGACTGCAAACACTCAGCTCTGTCTCCATCACAGGGCCCTGAAAACTTCCCCACCTGCGAGCCCTCCCCCACCTAGCACAGGGACATGGCCTTTCAAAATCCCCAGGGGATTTTGAAATCCCAAAGCCTCAGGGATAACGCTGAGACCGTGGTGTCAATTATCAGAGTTAATATGCGAGGCATACCTCTGCCGAGCTGCTGACCAGGCACCTGCTGCCCATCCAGCCATGCCCGTCGGGATCTCAGCGGAGAGGCTGCCTGTTCGCTCAATGCTGCGATATCCACCTTTGCATAACAGGCGTCCTGTCAGGCGTTTGGCCAAGTGGGCAAAAATTACGAAGCCGGTTCCAAACTCAACATTGCGCCTTTTCTGGGGGGAGAAGGGGTTGCAAACACCGTGGGGAAACCCTCCAGTCACCCTCAAGCCAGGCCCCCCGCTGCTTCAGCCTGACCAGCCAATGCTGCAGGCAGCCATGTCTCAATGGGCCAGCCCCACGTGCGGTGCTGCAAGGGGTCGGGTGGCAGCTGGGAGCCAACAGCAAGTGGGGCGCCTCTGTGAGGGACAGGAAGCGTCCCCCTCTGTTTTGATCTTGGCTTTTTTTCGCCATCATGCCTCCCCGCTTGTGCCAACAGCCCACCCGTCCCACCTACGGCCCCCAGTTGCTCTTCGGCAGCCAGGCCTTGCCACCATTTTCTCTTCCCTGCCTTATCCCAGCTTTCAGCCGCCTCTTCGGACCTGGCTGGGGCCTGCCCCATCCCGGGGTGCCTCCTGCCTCCCCACAGGCCTCGGGGCAGCGCACCACCCGAGGGCCTCCCCGTGGGGCCTCTCCCCTCGGTGCGTGGGGCTGGCAGGGCTGTGCTTCGGCTTCGGCCTAGCGTCAGTGCTGCCACGTCTGTGGTGAGAGAGGCCGTCCCACTGTTCTGCAAAGCGCTGTGTAAAATCTGTGTTACCATAGAGTTATTTAATAAAACCTAGGCAGTATCCAGTGTGTAAGGAAAGACACCTGCATTATTCATCACTGCATTCAGAGGAATTAATTTTTTTTTTTATTATTTTACAGTATATGATTCTAGTCTGCCCTGCTTTCCCAGGGAGTTTTCTCTTCCTTTTCCCGCTTTGGAAACCCAATCTTGATTCTGTTCTCTAACTGTTTCTCCCTTCCACTTGCTGCATCCTCTAGCCAAACACACTCGTTTTTAAAGAAAGCAGTCGCATGCAGGGTCAATCTCCTCTATCATTTCAGCAGCATGCCGTACATCCCTGCCATCCCTCCCAACATGCCACTCCTGTAGGACAGAGTCATCCCAATGCACCCGCGCCGGCTGCCGTGGTTGAATAGGGCTCTCTAGGCATAAATAGCGTATCGGTTATTTTATTTTTGTCATTGCTGGTAGTTCTCTTCCTTGCATCCATTTTACTTGCTGATACACTCAGCTTCACAGGGATTTGGCTATGAAGGCAATATACGGTCTTGTTCCTTAAGACTCACTGCTATGCGAGTGCAAGTTTCTAATGTCTTTTCCTATTGGGTGCAAGCAGCTTAAAAACCATCCCTCTGATGTCCATTCTCTGTCTTTTGCCTCTTCCAGTTGTGGAGGCCTTTTTTTAAACTCAGACACATTGAGGGGTGAAAGTTAAAAATTCTGCTAAACCCTGTTAGCACAGCACCCGTCCTCACTGTGACTCAGTTCAGCAAACCTCTGAAGGTACAACCATGTCAACATTGTTTTAAAAAGTCTCAACAGCCCGCCTTCCTTTCAAACACAAGCAATGACTAAGTTTCATCCCCATCTAGGAGGCCCGGACAAATCCTGGGGTAGTATGTATGCCCTAAATGTAGAGTTCACCCCGTTGTTTCCCAAAAATGTCCTGGACGTCACAAATTTTGAGCGGAAGAAGAGGCAATCGCTGTAAACAGAAAAGGCTGCATGTATGCTGTTACAAGAAATGTAGGAAAAGGTCAGCCTCAAACCATTTCCTTCAAAAAACAGGCTGTTGTGAATTGAGGGGGGATTTCAAATTTAAACTTTTAATTTTAAAACATTAGGACTTTCTGACTTTAAGTATTTGGGAGTCCACTAAGAATGTAGCAGCCAGCTCTGCTGATTACATCTCATGGCTGGCTTCGCAGTCACTAGATCAGTAGATAAATTCCTACTAAATATGACTGTCAGCTCAATGTATATTTTGGACAGCAAGTCTTCACACTGTACCTTATGTTTGGAGGTAGAATGTCACAAAGTGTCATATTTGTGTGATGATTATTTTTCTAGAAAATTCGTTCTCTTCATACCATTTTGAACCTGTGAAAATTGTATCCAGCTGCTAGGTTTCAAATGAAATTTTATAGACTGATTTTATTAATTGCTCAGAGTATTATTAGGATATTAATTACTAGAATATTGTAAAGCAAAAGCTAGTGAACTTTTTATTATTATGTGATATAAACTGCAGCAGCTGAGGCTCACACAAATGAATGCGATGATACAAAGGTCAGTGACAGTGAAAGGTATTGGCACACACAATCACGTGCTCTTAGTTTGATCACCCAAGTGGAAATTTCATTAGGAATTTTTAATCACTTCTCCCAGACTCCTGGGTCTTTTTAGGATCAGAGTAGCTTATTTACAGAGCCACTGATTTTCTCCATCTCAGACCCACGGAGTTCAGCAGACCAAGAAAAAAAGGGTAAAGTAACTTAATTGAGACCACTGAAATTTCCACCAGAGAGACAAAATCCAGTCATCGGCCGTTAGTCCCAGTCCTGGAGGCAGATGCCAGAGACCTCCTTCCCCCTGGAGAGAAGGCAATACCATCCCTCCTGCAGTGCCACGGAGTCACACCACACTGTGGCAGAGCCCACTCTGCCTACCTGGACAGTAACTCACAGGGGGAAGCCCTTGCGTAGCGGTGGGTGCCTTCCTCAGACTTACAGCTGATGCTTTCAGTGCATCCCTGCCCCTCTACGCAGGTGCAGTGCCTGCTCCACCAGGCACAACGCCTTTACCTTCTGCAGGACAGTCTGTCTTTGTGCCACAGAAACATTGCTATTCTTCTGCCAGAGGGTTATCTACACCTGCACAGGAGGGAAAAGGATTGTCTCCAAAATAAGCTACTAGAGGAAAACTGTTGCCTTTCTAGCCTCCACATCAGTCTTCAGACACTATTAATCACAATCGGTTTGGCCACAACACCTACACCATAAACCTGTAAGAGCCAAACGTGGTAAACAAAAATACGTAAAAATAATAATCCTCATGATATGACCAAGTTTATTGTGAAATTTACTCAATTTCTTTTAGCTGAGTGATAGGGAAGTAGCGTAAAGCTAACTGATTACAAAATTCTCTCATTAAGGCAAAACAAACATTTTGAACAGAACATAGCTCAAAGTACAGTTAGACATAGTGCCTTCTCTCTAGGCAAAGTTATCCTTTCACTAGAAGTTTGTTTTGTTGTTTAAACTGAATTCTGGAAGTATTAACTTAGATGCTTGGTGTAGGAAATAATAATTGCAAATATGCAACATCATTACCTCCACTGAAAAAGCTGAGCTATTTCTTCAGCAAGCGTTCCCTAGGGAAAGGTGTTAAGAAGACTCTGAATATACAAATACCTATAGTCCACAGAGATTAAATAAAGTTATTTTAATTGATTCCCAATGGGGAGACAAACTCTAAATTGTATGGAAGCTATGCAAGAAAAAAAAGACATGTAGTTTAATTCCACATACTTCACAATTTTTTTCCACCCCAGAAAACATGAAATGTTTTCATAGTGATACAGGTTATCTCTCTTAGGACTGAAACCTTGAGTAGGGGAAAAACAAGTCTTACTTGGCCTCAGAAGGAAGTGCTGCTAACAATGTCACATGAAGTAATTTTCTCTGTTGCCTTGAAAACACAGATCCATAATTTAAGAAGTCGGTCCCCACCAATTTAAAACAATGGCAGGTTAGACATCTAAAGGAGACATGCTTTAACAATGTGT
This sequence comes from Ciconia boyciana, assembly GCF_034638445.1. Taxonomy (NCBI): domain Eukaryota; kingdom Metazoa; phylum Chordata; class Aves; order Ciconiiformes; family Ciconiidae; genus Ciconia; species Ciconia boyciana. The sequence goes on along the minus strand of NC_132935.1, from coordinate 103,195,963 downwards.
TGCAGTGTGTATCATTCCCTGTCACCGTCCTAGCCCTGTGAGGACCATAGCTGATGTAAATCAGAACGCATTAAATCTCTGACTTAAGGAGCTTGCAGACAGTGTTTCTTGCCTGTTGTTTGTACTGTTTGTCTGTACATTGGGGGTGCTGGTTTTGTTGAGACATGGGTGCTTTTTCGATGTAAATAATAGCTAACAGTCATTGATGTTAATAAAGCAATACTGATTTACACTGACTGAAGGTATGGACCTAATTATCAGCAAGTATAGAAATAAAATGAAATGGAAACATATTGCAAATGCTAGCTGGAATAAAACAGCTACAGTACAGTGAAACACTCCCTTGAAAAAAAACAAGTTTCAGAGAAGCAAAACAGTATGGATAAAATAAATCGATTTCCAAATAATTCTTTTTTTATGAAAATTTCGGTAGCCACAATGAATGGCACCATGGACTCCAAATAGTTTCCAATACTTTCTGCTGTTGAGGAGAGTTCTCACTGTAAGCAGGAGGACTAGGCAACAAGTCGGACCTGATTTGTGTTCCTGTCATTGGTTCCAGAAGAAAAAGCTGGTCAGATAAAGATCCGAGTCCGTGATCTTCTAATAAGCAAGCAAAAAAGAAACCCAAACTAAATCAAACAGGCCAGAACTTACTCAGTTTGTAGTACTGACACATAATAAAGCTTTCATAGAAGAAAAGAAGAAAGAATAAATTGATAACGAAGTGCAGGAGCTTAGCATCTCAGTGATTATCTGTGACTATATTTAATTGCAGCCCATGCTCTGAAAATGCAAGAGAAAGATCGGATATGAAGGTTTTCGTTTTGAATAGCTAATAATGCTGCAGCTCCTGCTCCAAAACAAAAAGTCAAAACATTGCTACCAGTAATCCACCCAAACAGTCAAGCACCTATCCTTTGCTAATCCTCACCCTTTTACTACATATCTTCTCTATGGATGGTTTTTTTCAGCATTACAAAAAATTCCCCTGCATTCAAGGGAAAATGCAGGGAACATTCATCATGATCCCAAACCAAGTATAGCAAGTGTAGCCCTTGAAGGATTTCTCTCTGCTTTACCATCTTCTGTATTTCAGGTGTTACTGCTGCTGAGAGTTCACCTAGATGATTTCTCTATGTAACACAGAGCCCTTCTGAAAGCTGTCTTTTTGACAGTGATGAGTTCCCTTTCCTGTTACAGTCAGTTGTACCTATCTCATGTTTCTGTCCATAATCATGGCTCACTCCAGATCCAAGGGAGCCACTAGTTTTTTTTGACAATCTACTTCATCAGACTTCTGTAATCTCATCGGGGCTCCTCTCAGTGGGTCACGCAATAGCAATTGCAGTGGCCGTTCGCAAGGCCGCAGAAGGAAAAGAGCACCTACTGCCATGGTTCTGGGAAGGGACAAGGAGGAGACATTATGAAAACATAGCAATGAGTGAGGGATAGGCAGTCGAGTCTCCTCCTGCATATGTATTGGGAGTTTAAAGAATAAGATACTTGCATCTTTTCTGCAGCGAGCACCAAAATCACAGGCAGCTTGGGCATGTTACATCTTGCTATGCACCCACCAGAGTAGGACCACTGGGACAAAACTGTATGTTCTCCTGCCCATCCTTTAACCAGGACAGATTTTGCCCAGAACATATGCTGGCACCCAAGGAAATTTTCAAGAGTTTGAAGAGAGACTTGGTTGGGAAGCGTTCAGTGAAGTCAGTTATGGAAACACTCCCGATGAAGAATTACACCAGACCTAACGGCCAATGGAGACAAGTACCCACAGGCCTTTAGAGAAAAATCCAAGAGAAGCCCTCCAAGTCCAGGAAAACCCAGCTTCCTTCAATAATCACAGGCCTTTGGGGAAGGAAAAAGGTAGCAATTAGAAAGATTAACTATCAGTTGCTCCCACTTATGGAAGGAGAGAACGCAGCTGTGTCCTGCCTGGGGTTCCCCAGGCAGAAGGGACAGGCTGTATTCCCAGAGCAACAGCAACCCTCTTGAGAAAGCGAAGAGAAGCCCAGGGGAAAATAAGTCATGTGAATCAGTGCTCATTCATATCTTTGTTTGTTACGTGCAGAAGAAGCTGAAAAATACGCTGAAGGGAGGCTCTCGGACATGAAGTTCCTTTCTGCAGCCAAGCAGATCTAACAGCAGATCTGGCAGGTGGGGCAGTCCCATATCCAACTTGTGCTAACCGTGTGCTCCTGCTGCTTGCTTTGGGCTACCTCCGGTGCTCATGAAGTTTCTCAGTGAGCTAATACACATTTTCAGTATTGGACAGTGCTGAAGGGAGCTCTTCCCGTAACTGAGGCATGTACACAGGCCCTTTTTTGAAACACCTTTTTTGAAAACTGAGGAGCTTCCCTCCATCGGGGTGCCTAGGAGCTCCTTTCTTCCAGTCGGACATCTCTTTTCACTTAGCTGGTAGAAACAGAACTATTTTTGCAATTCCATCTATCAAATGCCATTAAAACGAGCTAACGGAAGGGGACACAAACAAGTGCCAATTGTGCACATACACAAGTATGATACTATAAACTTAATTTTCTTATGAAAACACAGTGAAAAGATGCGGAGAGAAAAACATGCCAGCTCTTACAAAGCTCGCAAAAAAATCTGCCAGACTTAACAATGAGGGGGGAAAAAAAAAAAAGAGAAAGAAGAAAAGGAGAGCTGCAGAGGGGCCTGGCAGCAGCCAAGCAAGACGCGGTGACGATGAAGCTGCAGATCGAGCAGTGGGGAGCGCAAGGAAAACCGGCTGAGGAACAGAGCGACACCCGCTTCCTGGCGGGAAAAACTCCCGCGCGCCGCCGCTGCTCCGAGCCCCGCCTCCCGCCTGCGGGGCGGCGGGAGGCGGGGCTCGGAGCAGCGACTGCCCGCGGCGCTGCGCGGCGCACCGCCCCTCAGGGGGCGGGTCCTCTTGATTTGCATACTGCGGTCCCAGAATGCAGCGGGGCCGCCCAGCGGGAGCATGACGGTCTTTTTGCTGCCGTACTTAAGGGTATTTCTTTGCAATCGTCGCGCTGTTGGGATGTGAGACACAAACGCATTTCCAGGAGAGCACTAGGGCGCCACTTTCTAACTAGCCATAACGACGAGGTATCCAAGTAGGAGTAGTATAAATAGCGTTGGGGAGAGATACTTTCTCGGCTGGTCCGAAGGTAGTGGGTTATCTCAATTGATTGTTCACAGTCAGTTACAGATTGATCTCCTCGTTCTCTCTTTCCCCCCTTCCCACTACTGCACTTGACTAGTCTTTTGCTACCACCAGCAGACCCCACAGCATTTTTCATCCGCCGCTTCCACTCTCAGTTTGAATCAGGGCAAGGGGAAGCACCCAAAACCGTAAAAAACCTGAACTTTTAAATTTATAAGAATCCAGCACCTGTCACCTCAATAGCCACACTTCCAGCCACATTCTCAGTGGTTCAGTTTGCCTGGCATTACCTGCAGCCTCCAAAGCACAGAACATAATCTGCTAATTTAGATTAGTTTGGTGATGTTTGCTGCTAATTTAGATTAGTTTGTTTGACCAACAGGGTTCAAAATTACTACATAAAGAGTGAACTTATGTTTTAATTCAGATAAAGAAATAATGCAGTTTTACGGGGGGGCGGGGAAACAAACAGAAAATGACATTTCATTCTTTTGGGAAAAAAAAATCTTGACTTTGGAAGTTAAAGTATGAAGTGACAGCTGATTAAGTATTGCATTACAACACTCACTATCTTTCCTTTTCCTACCTCTTGGTTTCTTCATCCCTCTTTATGTTCCCCTTCTCACTGGTGCTTTGTTATCTTCCATCCATTTTTTCCTTTCTTTTCTTTTTTCTTGCCCTCAGCTCCATACTTCCTTGCCTCATCCCCAACTCTTTCCTTTAAACCCCTTCACCAGTCTTTCCCCCAAAGCAAGTAGCACAGAGGGAGAATTCTCAGACCACCCTTTCTCCACCTGCTTGGCTGTACATGCAGGGATGCAGAGGATATGCACCCTCCAGTTTCCCCAAGCCATATGGACTATTGCCTGTATGGGGGGCTGTGAGCAGCAGCCCCATACACCAGGTCTCATAACCGAGTCATTGCCTCTGTCCACGCTCTCTTGGGCAGCCTTGTTCCACCATAAGGTGGGTCAGATCTAAGTACTGGGTGAGAAGGACCTGCCTGCCCTATGAACAAGATCAGTAACCTCGTCCTCTCCATCAGTTATTCAGTAAAGTTTTGTTTTCTTTCTCTAACCTAACAAACTTTCATTTCTCTAAACAGATGCAGCAGAAGGGACAGCCTAGCTGTCTCTGATGGTGTGGTGGGTTGACCCTGTCTGGACGCCAGGTGCCCACTGAGCCGCTCTGTCACTCCCCTTCCTCAGCTGGACAGCGGAGAGAAAATACAACGAAAGGCTATGGGTCGAGATAAGGACAGGGAAAGATCACTCACCAATTACTGTCATGGGCAAAACAGACTCGACTTGGGGAAAATTAATTTATTACCAATCAGAGTAGGGTAATGAGAAATAAACCCTAAATCTTAAAACCCCTTCCCCCCACCACTCCCTTCCTCCTGGGCTTAACTTTACTCCCACATTCTCTACCTCCTCCCCCGCAGCAGCACAGGGGGATGGGGAATGGGGGTTGCGGTCAGTTCAGCACACGTTGCCTCTGCAGCTCCTTCCTCCTCAGGGCGAGGAGTCCTCACGCTCTTCCCCTGCTCCAGCGTGGGGTCCCTCCCACGGGAGACAGTTCTCCACAAACTGCTCCAGCATGGGTGCCCCACGGGGTCGCAAGTCCTGGCAGCAAACCTGCTCTAGCATGGGCTCCTCTCTCTCCGTGGGTCCACAGGTCCTGCCAGGAGCCTGCTCCAGCATGGGCTTCCCACGGGGCCACAGCCTCCTTTGGGCATCCACCTGCTCTGGCGTGGGGTCCTCCACAGGTTGCAGGTGGATATCTGCTCCACCGTGGACCTCCATGGGATGCAGGGGGACAGCCTGCCTCACCCTGTCTTCACCAGGGTCTGCAGGGGAATCTCTGCTCTGGTGCCTGGAGTACCTCCTCCCCCACTGACCTTGGTGTCTGCAGAGTTGTTTCTCTCACATATTCTTGCTCCTCTCTCTGGTGACAGTTGCACAGGTTTTTTTTTTTTTTCCCCCTTCTTAACTGTGTTCTCACAGAGGCGGTACCACCATCGCTGACTGGCTCAGCCTTGGCCAGCGACAGGTCCGTCTTGGAGCCGGCTGGCATCGGCTCTATCGGACACAGGGGAAGCTTCTAGCAGCTTCTCTCAGAAGCCACCCCTGTAGCCCCTCCGCTACCAAAACCTTGCCTCGCAAACCCCATACAGATGGGTAGAGAGCTAGAGCATTGTCTCAAGAGATGCAAACCTGAGCATTTTTAGGAAGAAAAGGGGAAGATGTCTCCTTGAGCTTGGGCAGGTGCTGTAACCACTGTTATAAAAACATGAAGGGTCCCACCTGCTGCTTAAAAGAGAAATTATTTGATGGAGCATGTCAGTCATCAGCTTTCCAGTGAGAGGTTTATGCTGAGGATCACAACAGACTGCAGGCATACTCCTGTGACCTCAAGGAATCTGCCTAAGCCTGAAGGAGAGGTGGCTTTCAGGCATTTTCAGGCAAATGCTTCCTCAGCATTTCCTGCTGGCTGGAGCTCAATTGCTCCTTACTCACCACCCTGTTTTGGATCTTGTCTGAGGTGCTTAATTCTCCCCATCCAGGAAGAATTTTCCCCTGTAGGTGCAACCCAGATACCAAACTTCAGACTTCACATTCCACTGCAGGGACCAGTCACCCAATTCTTATGTACTGACTCTTTTACTGGATTTAATAAATAATGACTTGGGATGAGGAAAACTTTGTTGCCACCATAATGCTGGATGTATCTTTCTTATTCTGAAAGGTTAACACTGGATTCAGTTTAATGAAAGAGAAGAAGGAAAATTCGACCTAGGAGAAAGGAAATGTCATAGACAGCAGAGAACCACATAACAACCACTTCTTTCTGGTGGCCAACAAATGAGTCCAGCAGTATATTTTTGAATGCATTTGATGGATACTCTGAAGTCAAAGCCTACGAAGCAACTCAGTTTAGCTGTTAGTTTCTTTGCCTGCTAGAGGAGCACCGCTCTTGACTTAGGCAATGCTCATTCATTTTTATCACCATTAAAATGTGTGGTCTAAAATACTGATTTCAGCTAGTGATAAGATGAAAATGAGGAAGGTTTCAAACCAAACCAGTTTTGTGGGTTTGGGTTTTTTTCTTTTTTTCAACCAAACAGTAATGCAAGATCTACAATTCCCACTAGAACATCTTCATACTGTTCTACCTAGTCTATGTCTGAGCTGATGCATTTCTCAGATTAAATGTTTTTCCAAGTTTTCTTGCACCCACATAGTTATTGATCTGTATTTGCCAATGGCATATACAGGTGATTAGCTGTATTGCCTGGTACTGCCTGTTATTCATGGTTACATGTGTAGCGATCTTTACACATTATCCTAATTTCCCCTTTCCTTTCCACACAGTATGTTTTCCATCAACAAGTTAGGTCTGGTCTTTCAAAGTGCAGAGTTTCACAGCCGAGAGGATGACTTGTTCCTTATATATCCATAGTTCAACAGGATCCTCTCAGGCTGAACTGTTTAAGTACTGCATGTCTGATGAAGGTTGACCATTCCTACAATTCTCAGCAAAACAGGCTGCATTGTTAGGAAAACAAACAAAAAAACCCAAACACTGAATTGCTCGTACTACTGAAGCTGTTGTCACGTCGCTGTGACTAAATAAAGACTTTTTTTATGGGTAAGAAATGGGTAAGACTTTTTTAATGGGTAAGAACCTTACCCATTCTTTTAGACAGCTTCCAGTATGAGCAAGTGCCACCCTTACACCCACTGCTGTGCTGTTATAGAAAACAGTGTGTTTCAAGGATCTCATTAATACTTGTGCTGCATCGTGGAAGTAAAAGAATGAAAAAAACAAAGCCCACTGTGACCTTTCTTTTTTTATTTAAAATGTGACTTTTCTATTTAAAGAGTGGCTGGTTTATCCAAACTGAACATTAAGGGTGATCTCCCAGAAAAATAAATAGGCAGGCAGATTAGTAAGGCCACTTACATTTCAATGGACTTGTTAGTACACCAATAAACACCTCTCTCGATTTGCATCTGCTGTAGTTATGTGCTCTATTACTGCTCCTTCAGGCTCATTGAAAGGATCTTGAACAAAGCTCAACCCACCTGTCACTAGGCGCTCTGTGAAAATCTGCTGGTTGGGAAGAGCTACAGCTTAATTAAGCTACTGAAGTTTTACTGGCTATCCTTTAGTTGTTATATCATCTTGAGATTGTAAAAGACCCAGAACAACTCAAACCACAAAAGAACAGCCAAACCCCACATTAAAATACACTACTAAAATCTACTGTCCAAAGGTATTAGCAAAAGTAACATATGAAATATTTCACATGGCAAGTGAATGCAAAACTGCCTTCCTTACTCAAAGCAGTATCGCTTCGAAGAGGCATGTTCCATTTCCTGAATGGACTCTGTGGTTCAGAAATCAGTATTAGTGTAGCATCAGCACTTAACAGAGTTGTGGAGCTTTGGTTGCATTGCGTACTTTTTTTTTTTAAACAGGTGCATAGGTTAAATGCAAGTTATTAGGCTGAATATGGAAAGTAAACACCTGAAGACTTGTGGCCTGATATGTAAAGCAATCAGAATAGGCAAGTAAATGGTCCTGTCTAGCCTTGATTTCTCTGACTTTATGGAAATTCAGGTTATCATTTACTTCTTTTCTGAGACCACCTTCTGCTGTACTTTCCTTTACTCTGTGTCTATTATTCTGAGCAGCAATTTACCAGGCTGTATTGCAGAACAATCCTCCTCTACTGCAGAGCAAAACATGCTGAATTTCAGGAAGGCTACTGTAACTTAGACAAAGCAAGTAGGAGGGCATTAATCACGGGCAGTGAAAGCTGATGCTTGTCAGCCTATGAATAAACAACTGGCTGTTCAAAGCCCCAGCATATGGAAATCCAGCAGAGGATTGGGTTAGATTGTGATAAGGGTTTTCTTTGCATGATTGGATTAAATGTAGCTTTATCTCCTTTACCTTTTTGTTCATCAAGCCACACACAGCTTGGGATTTGAACAAACAGCGTTTCTGAAACTGAAACTTCCACCTTTCTAATGTAAGGATTCATGGTAATTCACAGAGCAGATCTCTTTCTCTCTACATGCAGAAATAAAACTGGAGAATGGCCATGTCCTTCCAGACCCAAGTAGGTTCACCCAGCCCCTGTGAAGACATGATAATTCACATTTCATGGTGTGTACAGAGCTCGTCCAGACATTCAGGAATTGTGCAGAAAGCAATGCTGCAAAGGGTCAGATAACAGCACAGTGTCTTCATATAAAACCAGCTGTTCATGGCACAAACTCCAGCACTAACATCAACATGACATCACTCTGTGGCCTCAGAGCATGCACAGCCGTGTCTAAAGGAGCCAGCTTCAGTGCAGAGCAACCTCCAAAGAAGTTGAAAGAAAACAAGCTGACTTGTGAAAGAAAACAAGCTCTGTAGGATTCTGGGCACAGATGTCAAGGCAGGTTGCACATACCAGGAAAACATTTCTCCTGCCCATGACTGCATGGCTCCATGCAACCAACCATGGGTCCAGGCAGGAAAAGAGGGGGAGCCTTCCCTTGACAAAGGCACTGCAGTGATTCGCGGCGACCCCTGTGACACCTCCATACTTCAAGCTGTGCAGCACTACTAGCTGAAGTCCCAGAAATGCCTGGCAACTGAAGCAAGATGCTACAGCATTTCAGTGCCTTTGGCTAGGGTTGCTCACAGATCAACTCACCACACCTGCTCTGCACTGAAAAGGGAGTTTTGCAACTTAGGTACAGCAAACCAAAGCCAAATAGCTTAAGAAATACAAGAGTCTGTACCAGTTTGACTAAGTGGGTTACACACTTGTTTGCACAAGGCTCGATGTACCCCACCTCAAGGGCTGAGCGTACAGACTGCAATACTCAATCCTCTGACCCTTGTCCAGTTCCAATGCAGGCGGTGACCAAAAAGCCTTTTGGAACACAGACAATTTGCAGTGGCTTCTCTTGCCTGCCACAAAGGAAAGAAGTCTGACCACTACAGTTAATGCTACTTTCTGAAAAGCCTTTAACCCATATCATACATTCATGCTCTACTTTTCAGAAGCCTGTTTCCTCACATAGCCTCATATACAAGACGGAAGATAAACTTTGTGGAATAGTCTCTGGACCTGCAGTGCCTCGCTTGCTTGCTACCAACCAAATCTTGGGCCATACCCAGGCATCACCATAATTAACAATTTTGAAGTATAAAATTGTTTCAAGTAGAAACCAAGTAATAACCTTGATTGCAAAGAGACATCTCGCAACAGTAGAGGCCCGCTACGGTTATCAATCTCTTCCAGTATTAAACAAGCTAGCACTTAATGCAGTATCAAGATCCCAGGCCAGTATTTACTGTCACCTTGAATGTCCCAGAGAGAGGACAGATGAACTCACTCCTCAGGGAGCACTGACTGTGCTGGAGTTACTGCTTACCTTAGTCCTTGGCCCTTCAGGGAAAGGAAGTGGTCCTGAAGAAGTCTCAAGTCTGACTACTTAAAGATGTTACTGCAGTTTACAGATTTTTTATTTTCTAGAGGATGCATGTGTGGGAGATATTTACATCAGGCCAGGCTCCTTGGAGCCTACCTGGGAACTGTTGGTCCTGTGCTAAAGCATAAACTACAGGCTTTCTTCTACTTGGAAGTATAATCAGAAGTGATGCCCTATGTTTGTGCAGCTGTGGGTAAGAGCAAGTGAGGGGGCTCCCTTGTTCTTTTATACTGCATGCAATTTATTCTTTTTTTTTTTTCCTTCTGTAAGAAGGGAACACCAAAGCTGATAAGTCACACTTAGGTAATACTTTAATGGAGTTCAGAATGCTTAGGAATGCATCCTAATGCACCAGGAAGGGAAAAGCTGATATGCATAATGCATTTAATAGAAATTCCAGAAGACGGTATGACCTGTTCCCCTTAAGAGGCATCAATCACATTAAAATCACTTTTCAGCTAGACAGCTTTATCTTAGAGGCCTAATGATGTAGCCATCCCAGCGAGTTTCAAAAGTTGATGTCATGTTGATAGTGCACACAGCAGGAGATAGGATACTGGAGCTAAGGAAAGCAGTTTGCTTTCCAGTATGACTTTGCCCAAAGCTGAATTTGTACGCTCTCATCTTTCTGGGAAGCGATCAAGATAAATACATCAATTATGGGGTACAGATGCCAAGGTGTGTGGCACCATCAAGGACTCACAGGAAATGCAGACAGAAAACACCAATGTAAGGATGGATCAGTTCCTCATTCCCTCTACTGCTCATAACCCAAACCCATAACCTACTTGAGGTAATGCTGCCTGCTCTTGCTAACTTAATTTCTTGACAACTGTGAGCTGCAATACTACAACTAGTGTATTCTTCTTCCTTATTCAGCTCTGACTAAAGCACTGTTGCTCCAGAACAAAATTCAGGTCTTTGAGCACAGCCCCAAAGTAACTGTGTACAAGGCTGCCTCCACCTGCAAAGGCAGGGAAAAGAAAGCCGGCAGGAGCACCATGCAAGCACACCTTGGACACTCCCCTGGGCCTTGGGCCTTTTATTGCCATGAGGACTCCCAGCAGGCTGGAGAGGTTGTTTTCAACCCAGAGTGGTGTCAGCTCCTGCTGGGAGGAAGAAGTGTACAGAAACAGCACAGCACTGGCAATGATAATGTTAGTGAGTTAGCACCTGCAAGAACAGAGGTGAGAAATTCATAATCAGCTTTGACACTTACTGTCCCAAGAAGAATGGAGCTTCAGCCCTGACTGTAGTCCCTACCACCAATAAGGGACTTTTCACCCTCCCTTCTACATGTTCCATATTTATCCACATCCTCCTGTTGGTTAGACAACACCTGTTTTGGAATAAATCCCTGCAAGCCTCCAACTAATAAGCAGGAGCAATTTAGTTCCCTGCAATATTACACAAGGTATTTGCTTAGAGATAGAAAGTGAGCTATGTTTAAGAACTGATTTTAAAAGTCTGTGCCTACTTCTTTGAAGAACTGAGTTGATCTCAACTAGCAGACAGGACAGAACTTGCTACTTGACTTATGTATACTTTCTAAAGCTGAAAAAAGTCACCTCTAATGTAAGCTGGTGCTCAGCTAAGTCTGATCTCAGTCCTGTTGCCTATGCACAGACATTTAATCACAGATCACAGCCTTTGAAGGCTCTACAGAAAAGCTGCAAACAGAAATGGCAAGTGATGGGAAAATAGTGTGCTTGGTAAGAGTCTTGTAGGTGAAATATTGCCTAAGCTGAACACATATCTGTACATTTAAAAGTCAGTACAGAAAAAGCCTTCTAATATGAAAAGGAGATTGACAATGCCAGGGCCTGAAGTGAACTATTACACTGCTTTAACACAAAGCAGCAATTGAGATCTGATCCTGAACAGTTGCTTAGCACTTCCTAGCTTTTGCTTATAAACAACAGGAGCTGAATGGTATTCAAGCCATTCACCCCAATTCACCAAACACCCCAGCCATTCACCAAATAACCCAGCACTCCATGGAGATTTGATACTGTCCCCTTCTTTCACAATCTGCTAGTGAGCTTTGTTCACTAGCTTCAGATAAATTGTTAAGAGAAAGCCTTCATGCAGTCACATACACCTCTCAAGAACAATTAAATAATAACCTAGACAGCAAAGCATGTCTAACAGTCAGTGGGGAACAGTCCTCTTAAGACAGCAGGGAAGCACATCCCTTCAACAGTGATGCAAAGTGCAGTAGGAAAGGATAAGGATTACGTACCCCCTTGGCAGGCCCTTTTGGGCCCTTAGACTATACCGTAACAGCCCCCTCCTGGACATGAGTTTACCCTTGCTACACAGAAGACTGCATATCCCCAGAAGAAAAGAGACTGGGTGGTGGTTTTAGATTTGCACACCCTCCAAAAAGTTGAAAACTAATGCAACAAGAAAACGCTAAAGGAAGACTGATGATATTTGTCTTTTGCAAGACAGAAAAGAGTGCTGCTAGGAGAGATGCACTACCCAGAACATGAAATATGTATCAAAGCTGCCTCAGTGACACTCAAGTTGCACACACCACAGCATCACAGCTCTGAGTATAGGCAGACAGTGCTTCTGGAGTATGTAAGTCTGCCGCCCCAACACGTCCCATAAATTTATGGACGTATCTAAAGTGGGACATTCAAGATCAAAATCCACTTTTAAACACACATACTGCCAAGTGGAGCATTGAGTAGATGTGATCATCCTTTGTACCTGCAGTAACTGCCACAGGAATGAAGTCCATCAGAAGGTCTCAGTCTGCTTCCCCAAAGAAGAATCACTACCAAACACTTTCCTCTCTGCAAAAGGAAAGGAAACAGTAACACAGATCTGATACCAGAATCCAAGCATTACCACCCACTAGATGCTCTTTCTACTACACTCCAATTACTCCAAAATATACTTAGGAAGACTAAGATATAAATGGGTCAACATGGACTAGTAGAGAGGTAAATTAGAAAAACTTGCTATTTTAGCATCACCCTCTCTACAGAGGGGCACAAAGCAAAAGCAGACAGGGCTAGAGCACATTTAGTTAGCAAGTCACTGTGTCTTATCTCAATAGGACTGAATAATTCATCCACACTTTAGAAAACCTCCATTCTTACCCTCAGCAATGAATACAGTGATATAGTCACATGAATAGGTATACAGAAACGTAACAGAAGAGAGATTGGCTCAAAACACCCTTCCCCCCAGTAACCATACCAACAAATAAGAGAAAGAAATCTGTTTGGCAGAGGCATTTGGTTCTCCTTCTCTTTTTGGTAACATCTTTTAACTTAAAAAAACACAAACAAACCCACAACAGTTGCATTGGAGTCAAAGAATCAAGCTTAAGATAGTCACAAAAAATAAAGGATGTATTTTCTCCAAAGATCAAAACCATAACTAGCGTAAAGACATTCATCTCAGAGAAGAAGTTCAGTGTCCAGAAAAACTTCTGCCATATAAAAAAAGATACTGCAATTGCTTTACTGCTCAAGAATTTCCTTGCTCAAACTGCTTAATTCTTCTCTCACAAAGTTTTGTCAGTAACTTGCTTTTAACTACAATGTACAAACAATTTTTCTTCACCACCCTCATCTTATCTAAAGCTCTTCTTTTGTTCTGGAGAGTTTTGTTGCATGCTCCTCTATAAATTTGCTCAAATGCTCTAAATCTCTGTCCCCGCCTTCAAATTTAATAGGGTTGTTCTTCTTGTCCCTCGGAGCAAAGTAGATAGTGGGGAATCCCTCCACTTTGTAGCGGTCACTCGTCACGTCGTTGGCAGTAGCATCCATCTTGGCTATGACTAGATTTTTCTCATTCTTGTATTTTTTGCCTAGCTCAGTATACACTGGTTCTAGTTTCTTGCAGTGTCCACACCATGGGGCATAGAACTCTATGAGAACATCATTCTTTGGATCCATTACTATGGTATCAAAAGTTTTACCCACTACCACTTTCACAGGCCCTTTGTTATTTTTTGGCACTGGCTGGGACTTCACAATAGGCTTCAGTTTTCCTAGAAGGAAGCAAAAGACATACCATTGTTAGAATACAGGAAGAACAGTCCTTACTATCTCCCCCAAGAAAGGGCAGAAGTACATCCTCCCACCAGGGAAAAGCACTGCACCAGCAAAGGAACTTACCCCTGCATGAAACATAAGCTAGCTTGCTAGTGACCTCTTAGCACAATAACCTTGTGAAATATGGGCAACAATTTGTTTCACAATTCCCTAGAACCTTTCTCCCTCTTTTTATGGCTGTCCATCCACAATGTATTAGATAGTGATTTATTATACTAGTCCCAAATACAAATGATCAGCTCAGACTTCAAAGCTGCAAGAACATTTTAGGCTTGCCAAACATGCTCAGTTTTAGAATATAGCTAGATGCCACAGCATAGTCCAAGCACAAAGTTACTGAACTGAGATAAAGAAAGGCAAGGAACATCCAAAAGCTTTAAGCCACAGAGCACTGTAAGGTTGCACGTACAACTTTATTGTAGCCATTGCCTCAGGAAAAAAAGTCTTGCAAGGGGAAACAAAGCAAATGGCTTAGAGAACCCTATTTTAGAAACTGTACCTTTTTTGAATGCCAGCACAAATTGCCTGAGTACATCAGAGTCAAACTCTTCTGGCTCCATGGCATATTTCTTGCCACCTTCATCCAAAATGGCAACATTGACATCCTCTCCACTCTCAAGCAAGCCCAAATCTTTTATTTCAGAAGAATAATCCTCCTCATCAGAAACAGCAAACACGTATTCAGGGAAGTCTTTGGCCACTTCCAGGACTTTACCTCTCCAGTATTGGGTAGCTGAAAAACCAAAACACAATGGGATTAGTAATTTCTAGTTAGTTACTGCTTGCTTCCTCCCAAAGTGGAGGAATGGTAATCTTAGCGAACTTACCAACACGATAGTCGAAACTAAAGTCTACAGAATAATAGACAACCACTAGAGGACGCTTAGCATATCTTTTAGCATCATTGGAAGGCTTGCGATGACCAACTAGAGGCAAAGCATGTTTTAGCACGTGCTCTTTAGTCTCCGATCCATCTGTAGAGTCCTGCTTAAAAAAATTGGGAAAAAAGTTCAGACAAATGGATTTAAGTGGCATTTCTGTTACACACTACTGAAAAATAATATTGATGCATGCATGAATGAGAAAGAGGAGCATGTTATAAACAATGCTGTCACGTATTCTTCAAATCCTTAAGCACTAAAGATAATTTAGTATTCTACCCTTAAACTGAATATTGTAATGGTACTATTTGAATACATAACCTCTGGGTTAATTTCATAAAGCTTTCTCAAACAAAGCAATACAGTTACAGGGGACAAACAGGTTGCCTCAAATATCTAGTGGAGTACTTCCAACAGAAAGATGCCAACTGCTCATATATACAAAGAAAGAGAACCTTCAATTCACACACAAACTTTCTAACTTTGGTTAAGCTACTCACTTTAAGATCCAAAACATGCATCTTGGGCTCATGCTTTGACTGAAATTTTTCTGGCTGCATGACAATCAGTTTTCCTGGAGATGCTTTCAATAGTTTTGCAATCTCGTTGCTGAAGGTGTGATGGAACTTGTAATCTTCCCTTAAACTGTTAGCTGAAAAATTAAGGTTAGAGAGAAGGAAAAGTCATCAGGAAGCAAAGTGACAGCCTCCGACTGAAATTTTGAGACTGCACTGCAGGGAAACTCTCTTCCCATTCTCAGTGGGACATGGAACAACCCAGAGTCTTGGGGAACAGCTCTCATTCAGAGGTGATAA
Organism: Ciconia boyciana; assembly: GCF_034638445.1. Classification (NCBI taxonomy): domain Eukaryota; kingdom Metazoa; phylum Chordata; class Aves; order Ciconiiformes; family Ciconiidae; genus Ciconia; species Ciconia boyciana. The sequence continues at coordinate 103,180,528 of NC_132935.1, read as the reverse complement.
GCATGTGAAAATATGTACAATTTGAGTAGCACTACTTGAATGCTGTTCAACAACCCATCTACTTGATGAGTTATTCTACATATTCAGAAACATTGAACAGCTTCCAAAACATATACAGTGAAACAGTTATTTGTTTATCCGTTTCCTACCTCTTGGCTTCCCCCCAGATAACAGAAAGTAGAGCTGGAAAGGAACTCACAAGGTCACCTAGTCAATCTATTTGCTTTGGGGCAGCCTGGGAAACAGTTCTGTATCTTGCCAAGCTGGAGCAGCCAAATCAGCTCCTAATCCAACTATAAATGACGGCAGCCCCAGAAGCAGGCATAACTGGGGGAAGAAGAATTGTCCACAGTGCTCTCAAGGCTCTGGCAGAAACCAAGCATGGCTGCGAGTGCTTCAATCATGCAAGACAGGGACTGATTAAAAGGACTGAGCACTTCAAGCACTTAGCCTCTTCTGTGTGGTAGCAAATATTGTTAACAGGCCTATCAATGTGTCATGTGAAAGGGGTTAAGAATAAACATTTCCAGGAATGGTCTAGCTAAACTGATCCAGAGGTGGATGATGATTCTTTCTCCAGGCCCCCCCACACCAAACAAGTCTGGCAGAGCTCAGCCCCTGGAACGGTCAGATATGAAAGAGGCAATAGCAGATGGCAAAGCTAGCAAGGCTTTAAGCCAAGAAGTTGCAATTTGTTCCTCAGCTAGGAATTTTCCCTCCTCTCTAGTTCTCATGTTTTTAGGGACACAATACCAAGAGGAGGTATCTCTTGTGACTGGCTGATACTTTAGTTATAGCCTCAAAATCTGGTGTGAGCTTTTTTCTTGAGTACAAGTGGAAGATCACCCTTCAATTTCCTCCTTCTTATTCCTCTCCAACCTCCCCCACTGAACTAAGAGCAGAAATAAAGGATCTCTCCATGCCCAAAGTCCTGGGCAGAATCTCAACAAAACATACGTTTCATTAGTATTTTAAAACATTCTTTACCTGCTTCCTGATAGAGCTGATAGGCTTTGTCATTCTCTCCACTAAAGACACCAATGATGATGACATCATCCCCATCCCTCAGAAATTCCTGTACCTGCTTGGCAGCCTGAATCTGTTTGGATGGAGGACCAGCCTGTTCAATCATGTAGTCGACAATACCTGTGAGACAAACCCATGACCAAAACATTGCTTAGAACATTTATTGAACTGAAAGGTTCAGGCATTCCCTCTACAACATTGTTTAATACCACATTTCCCATGGTCACCTTTCCTTCTGTGCAGCCCTCCCACAATAACTAAAAGACCAAATCAGCAAGACCTCAGTCCAAGTTTTTAAAGCTGCAGTTCTGGATATTCTGTTTCAGGTTGGTTTCAGAAGAGGTGACCATGCACAAGTTCCATGGATATCAACTGATCTTTCAAGTAACCCTCCTTTCTGAAACTCCAGACCCTTCACTGACCCTGCTATGAGCCAAAGTTCTACTTGGATAGTCTTAAGTCTTTCCTCTTATTAAAACCTAATATTAGAGCGCTTTGCCAGCCCTTATGGTGCACTCCAGTGCAATTAAAGGCTGCCCATTTACTCATACTGCCACTGCTTCACCACGTGTATTTAACTTACTTTATATTAAAAGGAGCTTATAGTACCATCATAACATGTTATAAAGATAGAGACAAATTTATACTGCTGGCCTGTGTAGGTATGAGCGCACAGTTTTTCAGGTTTCCCCAACTACCATTGCTATGAATTTAGGAAGTCTGCAAGTCCTATAGATACGTCAAAACATTTGTGGTCAAGCCCTCAGAAAATAAGAAAAAGGAAAAGTTGCAGTACCGTATTTTTCCCGTGGACCATTGTAGTCATAAGGTTTGCCCTTGCGGAAGATTTTCAGAGTTGGGTAGCCAGTAACATCAAACTTCTTTGCGAGCTCAGTTTCAGCAGTGGCATCGACTTTAGCCAGGGAAATAGGAGGTGTGCGCTTGCTGAGCTCCTGGGCAGCCTTCTCATATTCTGGAGCAAGCCTTTTGCAGTGTCCACACCTAGGGAAGGCAAGGGGAGGGCAGTTTTTACAAGCCATGAGTCTTGCTAGCTACCTTCTACCTCTGAAGTGGAAGAGTTAAGTCTTCCAGAATGGAGAAAGTAGAAATGGGGTTATTCAATCCACAGAGGACACTTCAGTCTAGGAAGACTTGTCTCTCCAACCTGAAGCTAGCTCCCCACTACTATAGGTAGTTTCATTTTTAGAGGCCATTTTTAAACTAAGGACCAACTCCCTTTGGTTTTCAGTATCTCTCTACATGTTCTGACATTAGTAAATAAGGAAAATCTTCAGTGAAGTTTTGGAGACCACCCCTTGCTGAGATACAGATCCAGTCTAGTCTTCAAGTGATTTGTAATGCGATCCTAGGTCCAGATTAGAACTAAAGGTACACCAGAGCTACACACACCTGCACAAGGCAAGCCCCTTAAAAGAGGCATAACAGAAAACAGGTTCACCAAGTGTGTTCAGGCCAGCTGTGCTAGGAAAATACAAGTGACTGCCTTCTTGCTTACCATGGAGCATAGAACTCCACCAGGATTATGTCAGCACCATTCACAACGTCGTCAAAATTATCCTGGGTCAATACCAGGGTAGCTTCTGGTGGAGGCGTCCAGCTGGGGTCAGAAACCTCCTTGACTTTGGCCACAATTGCTGAAATACAGTTCAACAGCCCAATTAGCAAGTTTGCATTATCATACCAGTAGCATATCAAATGCAAGAGCTGATATCAAGAATTTAAAATCAGAGTGGCAAGCATGGTCTTGGACCAAAGCTTACTGTGCTGGTTTTGGCTGGGATAGTTAATTTTCTTTATAGTAGCTAGTATGGGCCTGTGTTTTGGATTTGTGCTGAAAACAGTGTTGATAACACAAAGATGTTTCAGTTGTTGCTAAGTAGAGCTTACACTAAATCAAGGACTTTTCAGCTTCCCATGCTCTGTCAGGTACACAAGAAGTTGGGAGGGGACACAGCTGGGACAGTGGACCCCAACTGACCAAAGGGCTATCCCATACCATATGACATCATGCTCAGCATATAAAGCTGGGAGAAGAAGGAAGGGGAGGACATTAGGAGTGATGGCATTTGTCTTCCCAAGTAACCGTTATGTGTGATGGAGCCCTGCTTTCCTGGAGATGGCTGAACACCTGCCTGCCCATGGGAAGTAGCGAATGAATTCCTTGCTTTGCTTTGCTTGTGTGTGTGGCTTTTGATTTACCTATTAAACTGTCTTTATCTCAACCCACAAGTTTTCTCACTTTTACTCTTCTGATTCTCTCCCCCATCCCACTGGGGGGGAGGGTGAGCGAGCAGCTGTGTGGTGCTTAGTTGCCGGATAGGGTTAAACCACAACACTTACATGTCAAGCTTACACAAGAACACTTTCTTAATCAAGCTCCTTTATGCTTTACTTCATTGTTGGTATTGCCAAGAAGGTCTTCTCTTAACCCCATAGAGCATCTTTCTTATGCAGAGCACAGATGTGTACTTTGCAGTACTGCAGCACATGAATTCCATCTCAAATTCCATTCATCTTGCATGTCCAAAAGAAGGGCAATGCAGCTGGTGAAGGGTCTAGAGCACAAGCCTTATGAGGAGCAGCTGAGGGAACTGGGGTTGTTTGGCCTGGAGAAAAGGAGGCTGAGGGGAGACCTTACTGCTCTCTACAACTACCTGAAAGGAGGTTGTAGAGCGGTGGGGGTCGGTCTCTTCTTCCAAGTAACTAGTGATAGGACGAGACGAAATGGCCTCAAGTTGCGCCAGGGGAGATTTAGATTGCATCTTAGGAAATTTTACTTCACTGAAAGGGTGGTAAAGCATTGGAACAGGCTGCCCAGGGAAGTGGTTGAGTCGCCATCCTGGAGGTATTTAAAAGATGTTTGGATGAGGTGCTTAGGGACACGGTGTAGTGGTGGACTTGGTAGCGTTAGGTTTACGGTTGGACTCTATGATCTTAAAGGTCTTTTCCAACCTATACAATTTTGTGATTCAGAACAGACTGAAAAAGTACTTTTCCCCTCTGAAGTTGGACACATTAATTAAGCAAGAAACAAGTGGTTTTATATACAGATCAGATGGTTCTTATTTGCTGATCCTTCACCAAGCATGAGACTACCTCCTCTTCTAGTCAAGTCATATTTCTAGAAACCTTCCATCAGTAACAGCACTACCCACTACCTGCAATATTGTCCTTGAGCATGCAGCCAATTGAGAAGACAGGCAAAATTTCAGCCTTAAGATCAAGTAACTTGAGATCAAAGTCCTTCAAAACAGTCACATTAAGAAGCAAGACCATATACATCTTTGCTTTCTTACAGAGAATTGCAAAGGACTAGTGCTTACCATCTTCTGTCCGAGAACCGTCATAGTCAACAGGTTGGCCTTTTTTCAGGATTTTGATGGTTGGGTAGCCACTGACATCAAAACGACTTGCTAGTGAAGTAGCTGCAGTAGCATCTACTTTGGCAACTGGAATAGGAGGGTCATTTTCCTTCAGAGTTTTGGCTATCTTTTCATATTCAGGAGCAAATTGCTTGCAATGTCCGCACCTGTCAGAGAAAGACACAAGTAGATATATAAGTGTACAACAGACCCACAAGGATATTTTGCTATTCTGCATTTCCAGGATGCCTTCTGACGGATGTTCACAACATCAACATAAGCATGTTTGTCTTGCTATGTTTTCAGATCATGGAGAGGTAGAGAGTAACTGTAGCTAATGTGCTGTTTGTTCAAATCCCAACAATTTTTTTTTTCATTCAAAAGGCAACACATTTCCATACATGTTTTATAAAGCCATTGTAAAAAAAAAATTAACAAGTCCTTTTAAAACAAAATTGCAAACCTTGTACCATGCTTCTCCTTCCTCCCTGGCCCCCCAAATATGGTCTCATTCAGACCAGCTTCTCCGTAATCTAGGTTCATCTTCTCTACTCAGCATTCTAAATTCAACTAAAGGGAAAAATGAATCAGTACTTAAGTTGGCTTTATGAAATCTCACACCCACCACGGTATTGCAGCACCTGTTCTCTCTCTGGCGACACCAGAACTCTTTGGGAAGAACAGAGGCTCCTGATGCAAAAGGTGGATATCAGCATAAGAAAAGCTGAATATAGCTTGACGAGCTGAAGACGAAACCAGGAAAATGAAGAAAAAAAGAGGGAAAGTCGTGTGTAGCAGACAGCCTGTACTCCTTAGCCTCTCAACTGGCAGGAGAGGGAGTAGAAAAAAAAGAAAAGTGTTTAGTCTGCAATGACCACACATCTTTCTGCTCGGATAAATTAAGCTTCATGTTCAATTTTCATGCAGGCAAACTACAGCTGCAGAAATAGTACCTACAGCCAAGCAGGGATGGGATTCTCTGTAATGAGAATGGCATTAGTTAAAATGCAACTCCACCCCAAGCAAGATCGTATTGTCCCCTCTATTCAAAGACTAGAAAAGGGCAAACGAGTAAGTCGTCTTTATATCACTAAGCCACAAAGGAAGAGAGGTTCTGGCTGCAACACTAACTTAACAACTTGACTGCAAATATATTCTACTCTTGTTTTTCCCCACTAACCATCCCTATTATTTTTGTCCATAAGAATGGAAGAGAAGATACAACTGAGACAAAGAAGTTAGGCCAGAATGTATGCAGGTAAATCCATTGTAGCTCCCCTGAGCACAGTCGTGTTACTCTGTGTACCCTGGTATGCCAGCAGAATTATCATTATTAGGTAGATATACGAGGCACTGTTTAAATATGAACAAGCTATGTCCTTACTCACACCACACGCTTCTGGCAAGGACAGAGATTTGAACTGGAGAAGGAAAACCTTCTAGCAATTCCCCTGCTAGGGAAACCTCCTCCATTCCTCCACCTAGACGAGCAAGTGCACAAGTTCTCAGTGGGCCAGCACAAGTACACGATAGCAGGTTGCAAGACCACGCTGCCTGACTTTTCTGGGGCTCACTGGGACTGTCTCTGTTCCCTGACAGGCATAGAGCACGTATGGAACCAGGGCTGTGCTTCCCTTGGCATGCGATCCCTCAGCATGACCCACATCTGTGGAGAAAGAGCAGGCTGTTGTCTGCACATGGTACAGGGGCAGGGAAAAGGGCACTTCCCACCACCAGAACCATCGCCTACCCTGGACTATAGCAGAGTCCAGTGCTTCTCCTGCACGCAGCTATTCCTACATCATCTTTAAAATTGCAACCCAAGCTCACTTTTTAGGAGTGTGTCCTTCAGAGAAGCCCCCGACAGCCACCCCATCCTGCACATAAGGAGGTACCGCAGGCTGTGAACCCACCACGGTGCATAGAACTCCAGCAGCACAGTGTCCTTGTCTGCGGTAAAGGTGTCAAAGTTTGCATCATTCAAGACTAATACACCATTTTCTTCTTTAACTTCAGAATCATCATCATCTTCATCATCTTCCTCCTCATCATCACTGTCATCATCAGCTTCTTTTGTAACAGATTCTGGAAAAGTGAAAGTAAAAATGCAATACAGATTAGACTGTGTCAAGTTTAACATTAAAATAACACTACCAGGTCAAAGAAGGATTAAGTATATCCTGTAGTTAAAAAAAGCATCAACACAGGTTAGTTCCTGCTTCACATACGACTGCTACCTCAGTTTGCAAAGAGCTTGGACTCTGATGTTTGACCAGTCCCATTTCATTTCTGTCCACACTATGCCAGCTAACAATATCAGTATTTCAGTGAAGTGTCAACATGTATTTCGCTCTTCAGGGCAAACTAACAAAATGGACACAACAAGAATTAATGCAGACCTATGTGACAGTCACTACCAAGGTCCATCGGGTATCCTGTTGAAATGTGGGAAGCGAGGCACCAGACATGTTTTGTTGGGCAAGAAGGGCACATAGATGATACCTGAATTCAAACAGAAGCCCTCCATCATGCAGCAAAACAGCTGTCCTTCAAGTGCAGCAACTTGTGGTTGGAAAAATTAGGTATCTTGTACCAAAAAAGCAGATGTTATCTGTCCCCAATGCTTTCCTTGTACCCTTACTCACTACACCTGTAATATCACAACTGCTATGCTCTGCCTGTCTGAAGGTCTAATAAGCAGACAGGCTTGCTATAAACTCAAATGCTATCATTTCACTACCACCAAGGTGGTTTAGAGGCAGTGCTTCAAAATTATGCTTCTGTTCCTGACTGCTCAATCCCACCCCTGCCACCTCAATATATCTTGCTTTCAGTTAAAGCAATGTTTCAGATCTGCACTTCATTGAAGAGGTTTTCCATCCACAGGAGCATCACTCTGCTCTGAATCAGCATCAGGCTGCAGAGTTAGTATAAAATCAAATAAGTAAGTGACTATCACAGAAGTCCCGTCTAAACCCATTCCCATGCACTTGGCAGATACAAGGAACTCTTCTGAAATAAATGGAGTGAAAACTTATTTCAAGAACTTTTGGGGAGGCCTTTGATTTAAGGATACCAAAACCGCTAGTCCAGAACAGGCCTTTCAAGTAGAAAGCAGATTTGCTAAATTACCAAAGTAAAGTTAGCATATGAAATCTGAAGCCAGGACATTTCAACTGGTTCAATCTTTGTTGGCCTGGAATTTGAGATGGTTTCTTTAACATTTGATCTTTCACATGTTCCTTTAAACTTTTTTTTTTTAAACTGCTATCATTCAAGGGAAGCAGACCTTTCTGAATGACTTTAAAGGCATTTCAGTCACAGAACAAGTCATGACAATACATAATCCCAAATGAAAACTGTACAACAATGAAGCTAAGGCCCTTTCAACCACTGGGAGTTCCAGGATTTAAAAAAAAAAAAAAAAGAGAGATATTAAGGTTTCTTGTTCAAAACTATTCTCTACTTAACTTTAATTGGCTTTTGACTAAACTGACAAGAGTGACTGCAGTAGGACAGCAAACCATGTACATGTAAGTTACTTATTCAGGACAAGAACTCTGAAAATGCTCTGATTTCACCTGGAATTTGAAAGTCAAGAATGATAAATATGTAGTATCCAGGTATGAAAAACTGATTAAAACCAAAACCCTCTATTCTCAGACCAACAGCAGACAACAGGAACAAGCTCACTGTGGACATAATTATGATGTTGAATTGCAATAGCCATTTTTCTGTTAGAAGAAGGTATTAAAAAAATAAGTCTATATGCTCTCATAAAACAATATGTGCCCCTGGAGAGAACGCATTAATTTTAATTAGAACCCAACTTTATATACCACCAAAACATTAAAGCTTCTGATAAGGAGAGAGCTCACACGAGATCATTTATCACACAACAGTAGTCACATGGATTAAGTTTCTTTAATAACTATTACTGTTTCATCTGATCTATGAAGCAGCTAAAAGCACTATTTGCAAGCGGACAATGCCTCCTGTGTTGCTGCCTCTGAGCACTTGCAGTGAAAGGGCTGAACTGTCAAACACCCTTCAAGTGAATCTACGGCAGTCATGTACCTATAGGACTGCACTGGTGAAAAAGCTAGTTTTCAGGGGGTTTCAGCAGTCAAAAATTCTGCTTACATGTGTGCCCAGTTTTGAGGACTATGTTTCACCGCAGGGTGTTCGTGGTTGGTCTATGCCTGAATTCCCAGTGAGTTGTGCAATGCTCATCGCTTTTCCAAGCAAATCACTTCAGACCTGATTTTTCCTGACGCAAGAGAATTTGAGCAAAACTAGTCAGCCAGTTCTGCTCATGCATCTCTGAAACGAACTGCCAGGCTGCGACTCTCATTCCTGCTTACTACGCTAACTACCCGCCCCCAACAGAGAAAAAGACCACCACAGCTACTGTGGCATAGGCTCATGGTTTAGAAAGCTGAGAACAAAGCATCACGTACAAAAACATCCTGCACAAGTGGAAAATGTTACCACTAGATCTAACATCCATCACTGAAATAATTTTGTATTTTCACTGCAAGCATCTGTGTAGCCTGCCATCATAAAACTTCCTTGACAGTGATGCATTGCCACGGGCATTATAGACACCCACTTCCTTCTCCTTGGAGATGGAGGCAGCACAGTAGCATATAACAGCAGGACTCCAGCTTTTCCCAACTGGCTTATGGAGGGCATGCATTTAAAAAAAATAGTTAACCACACCTAAAAATTGGTCCTTAAGAGTGCGGACTCACCCTCTGTAGTCTGTAGCTTCATGAATACCTAGGGTTATCATAGCTACCTCTAATGTCCCCTTTAGTGTTGGGACTGAAAGACCTGCTTCAAGGACCTCATTGAGTACGGGAGAGGTAAGCTGGACTTCTTTCATTAAGAGCAAGAAACTTTCCTTTGCATTAATGATTTACAATTTGAATAGAACAGACACAGAATGAGTCTAACTGTGACACCTGAAATGGCAAAAGTAGTAATAAATTTTTGCATAAGACAGCTCATGAAAATAAAATAGCTGCACCCAAACTGAAGTGTCTTTGTTTCTTAAAGCTATTTGAAAAGCAGGTGGATGAACAAACAAGTGACAGCTGTGGCTAAAACCTGCCCTCCAGTAAAATACAGACTACTCCCTTTTACTCCAACAAAGCATTTCCACAAATTTCAACACATTATTACACAAGTCAAAAAACATGATGAAGATGACACTCATTTTAAGACTTCAGGCACATGATGCTGGCTGGGAGGCCTTCTTCAGGAAGACAGCTACTCTAACCAAAATCAATTCTTACAGTAACTTCACTGAACTTTCAGCATTTATTGGAAGTCTGGCCTAGTAACTTCTTCTTAAGTAAGGTGAATCCCGCATGAAAAAGCCACATCCAGACATCAATGACTTCTGGATTCTGCCTGAAAGCTTCCTTTTGAAGAGGGCACTGCAGTGTCTGTTTCTCAATTGGAGTAGCTCGGTTTTCAGAAACACAGAAGTCAAGGCTTATAATCTGTTGCCACGGCATTCAAAAGGCTTTTTAACGAAAGCAATTTTCCTCATTCTTTTCTGTAGTGGATCTTCTACATGATCCCTCCTTTTCCTTCATCAGGATGCAAAGGGTGTAACAGTCATGACCTAGGCTAACCTTGCTGCGAGCGTATTTGCCTCACTGCCCTAGTCAAACTTCACTTCCAAAACCATACAGTGCAACAAGCCTTGTTTCATCTAAATTTTTCATCTTCTGAACAATCAATTTACATAAGGTTACTCGCTTGTTGCGAAGTAAATTTGTTCCACTTCACACAGGTATGCATTTCAAGGGCAAAAATAGAAATCCCTAACTACATGCATTTTTAAAGCAAAGGCTTGGTAAAGCATAGTTAATGATTTATATACAATTTTGAGATACACAATAGAAATAAGAAAATGCAATGGATTAGTCTTCAACTTGCACACAGAAGGAAATACTTTAATCACTGTGCATCTTTGATCCCGAGAACTCATATAATGAGAAGAACAGTACACATGGGAAACACTGATGAGAGCCTGGCCCATGAGAAGCTGAGCTACTGCTGTCAGCCACAGGACCCAGGCTCCACTGTAACATCACAGGTGTTACTTCACCATTTGAAGGCAGTAGGGGAAATCAGTACTGGGCTTTGCCACAGGCTGCAAAGCGATGACAACCAAGTGTTCCAGCTAAAAGCAGAGAAAGAGACATAATACAGAATCTTCCTGTGAAGCTCTTTTTTTTTTTTTAATTCTAAGCTGAAATACTTGTATCTCCTTACTGCAGATGCTATATCCTATAAAAAAATCTTTTGATCTTTATCCCACAGATCACACCGTTGGTCACAGACATAAGGTACCCGACATAAATGCATTTCTTCAAGTTTCAGTGCCTGTTCACTGAGCAAGAGTTTGCAGAACAGGAGTGCAGGAGGTCATCCATAATCTGGTCTCCCTGAACGCCCTCTAATACTTAACATATAGCAGTGTTAATGCAGAAAATACAAAAGATGTAGGATTTCTCAAAATCCATGTGAAAGATGCTTAAAAACAAAGAAGTGCCTTCAAATGCCTGCCTCCTACATACAGGTGCTAAACTTTGTAAGTCAGAGCAGCTTTGTTTCAGCTAATTTTGGAAAAAAGAAGACAGGCATCAACGAAATTCAACGACAATGGGAAGAAACACCAAGAAACTAGCAACACACGGGCTTCCTTCTGGGAAAAAATAAACAATCAGTTCGAAACACAGAGAATGCACAGATCCCCTGAACTAAGGGATAAAGAAAAGAGTGCTCCGTCAGATAATGAAATTGCAAATTCACTGGTCATTTAAAAGTCAGGAATTGCCAACATGGCTAATTACTAGCTTTTAATTCCGTGTTTAGAAGAGGCGAGGCAGAGCTGCCACAGAGCGAAGGAGAAACGAACAGCGTTGTGACAAGCAGGCTCTCCGAGACATCAGTGCCTTCACGGAGGGGAATCAGCGCCCTGCCACCGCCGGCTCAGCCCAGAGGCCTGCGTGAGCAGCCGGCCGCGGCCCGCCAGCCCGGCCCCTGCGGCGCCTCGCAGGGCCCGGGCTCCCCGCAACGCCCAGCGCCGGGGCCAGGCACCCGCGTCTCGCGGGGGGAGCCAGGCCGCGCACCGGAGGCCGCGGCACCCACGAGCCCAACGGTCGCCGACGCCAGCCCGTTCCCCACCTCACCCGCGCTCACGCCCAGCCCCCCGCATTCACCTCCGCCGTCGTCGTCCTCCTCGGCCGCCGCGCCCCGCGCCAGGAGGGCGATCTGGGCCAGCCCCAGCAGCAGCACCAGCACCCACAGCCCGCTCGGCCTCATCCCGCCGCCGCCGCTCCGCTCCGCGCCCCGCTCCGGCCCGCACGGCCCGCCGCGCCCCTCACGGGACGCCGCGCCCCCTGATTGGCTGCTGCCCTGCGACGCGCGCGGCGCGGCCGCCAATCGCCTCGCGCGCCCCTCCGAAGCGGCTCCTCGCGCAAGGCCCGGGCGCGCGTTACGAGGGGCTCGAGCACGGCGTCCCCAGCGCCCCCGGCTCCCCAGCAGCTGCCACTGGCGCCGCTCCGGGCTGCGCGCTTCGCCGCGGCGGGAGACGAGCGCGAGCGACCGAAGCAGAGGGCGTGCGCGCCTCCGTGCGCAAAATTAGACGCTTGCTCTGAGTTGCCTCTACCCCATTGGCTGTCCGGGGGCCACCAACCGCCGGCTGACACGCGTTTCAGGCGCAGCCGCCCTGGGAGCGGGGGGCGGTGGCGAGGCGGGAGGGAGGCGGCGCTCCCGCCCCCGCCCCCAAGGGCAAGAAGCCACATCGCCCTTCGTGATTGGCGGGCTGCCGCCAGGGGGCGGGCGGAATGCGGGGCGGGGGAAGGGGCGGGGCGTGGGGGGCGGTGCCAGCGGCCAGCGGCAGCCTGTGAGGACGCGCCGCGGTCGCGGGGCGGGGCTTCCCCCTCGCGCGGGCGTGGCGTGGCGTCGGTCTGCCATTGGAGGCGGGGGAAGGGGGGCGGTGCGTGGGGTCGCCTTCCGTCAGGCGCCCGGTGAGGGGTCCTGGGGCGGGCACTTGGCGCCGAAGCCGCCACCCGCCGTCGTTGGGGTTCTCGGTGGCAGAGGCTCCAAAGTTGTACTTATTTAAGTAACTTATTGCCGTTTATCTGAAGTGTTTGACAGTGCCGTTGCGCTTGGGGGCTCCCCTAGCCCTGCCGTAGGTCTCAGGGGGATCGGGCGCAGCAAGTTCATCTGTAATGCCGTAATTAACGACTGTAAGCAAAGGTGTAACAGGCCTTGGGCAGAGTGAGGGCGCACACTGCCGCCTGTCTGAATGTCTTATGCTTAACTTCTGTACTTCCAAAAAGCTGTGGTGAAATTGGAGTCGTTTATCTAGGTTGTAAGAGCAGGAATTTGCCGAGTCAGGTTTTTCCAAGTGTGTCGGTCTCCTATTCTTCAACAAACGCACAAACACGAGCAGGCCTTGGGATAGTTGACTCTCCCCTTCTCCTTCCCAACATAGCTATGGCTTTTTTTTTTTTTTGGTAATAATTGTATTTCTCTCTTTTGTTTACGGATGGTGACTGTGGAGAGGTATATCAGCATAATTTCTAGCGATGATTGTTCAAATGCTTATCTGGTGAACATCTAAGATCTAACAAGACAGTGCTAAAAACTGGGCTTTTGGTGCTAAAATTGCCAGTTTGGCCACATACTTGGACAAATTATAGCTGTTCGTAGGTTCATGAAACAATTACTTTGTTTTTAACAAAGTTTCTGACCCTTGAATAGATAGTTGGTAAGCATAAAGCACTGTTAAATTCAGTGCACAGTAGTCATACTCTAAAGTGGTAGCAGTAGCTTGTGATAAGCAAATCTCTTCAAGACCTTGAAGTGCAAGCTTAAAATATGAAAACCACGATATTAGGGGACTGGGAAGACGTTGTTGCTCTGAAAGACTATTGATGCATCTAGGTTGCCATTTGGCATTTGTCAGTGGTCTGTAACAAATAGGTTGGAACAAAGCATTAAAAAACCTGCCTTGTTCTACATTGCTAAGTTATAGAATGGGAGTCAGTGCCTTTCCTCAACTCAGCTGCCAAACAAATGATTTTGAAAATACAGTGGCTAATACAGTAGCAATTTTTCAACTTATCTGCGTACCACTACAATCAAGTGAGACCTGATCCGAATCAGGTTAAAGCTGTCTCGATCCTGTCAAGATCTTGATCAAGATCTTGATCTTGATCTCGATCCTGTCTGGTTTTGGTATCAGTATAAAAAAAACCCAGAACTTGTTTTGATGATTAGTTTGATTAACACAGATATTCAGTGATTTGATGATAGCACATAATCAAATTGGACACTCAGTGTTCTGAATGGGGAAAAAAAATTGAGAGTATGGAAGGTTTTTATTTAGAGTCTGTTCACTGTTTGGTTAATACAACCCTTGATTTGAATATTGTGTTAGTGTGTGAAGTATTTACTGCCTTTGTCATCAGAGTTTATAAGAGAAATAGTGGCTATTGTAATCCATTTTATTCTGATTTAGGTTGGAGATTATCCACCTGACAGTGACCTGTCAAGGTAGAGTTCTGTCAGGCCCAGTACTTCATGACTGACATTGTCTAGGCCATTGGAAAACAGGTTAAAAAAGCTTGCAGAAGAAATAGGCATGTAAAACAGGGAAGTGATGCAAGTATTGCTTTTGTCTGTTAGAATATGAAATACAGGATTAAATACTCTTCCTTTTGTGATGGCTAAGTTTTATGGTTATTGTGTTTTATGTCTCTACAAGTTAACCAAGTTGAAAAATGAGATCAGTAGATTTGGTAGGGCAGTCAAAGGTGTCAAGCACCAACATCCAGCTAGACAGTGAAAAGGAAGTGCAAATAGTACAAATAAAGGTGGGTTTTTTTTATTATTTGTTTGAACTGCAGGAGGAAAGCCTGCAAGACAGAACCCCATAATCCCTGTTCAGCCAAGGACAGCCTGATCATCTGAGAGATTTGCTAAATTGTAGGTTTATTGTGTGGGTAGTTACAGTATTGGTAGCCCAGATCTTAGGCACGTCCCACTAGACAAACAGGGCCTTGGCAAAGAACCATAGTCTGGTCTGTCTTCCAGCCAACGGGGCTGTGCCTGTCTTCCTAGTTTGGGGTAACACAGGATAGCACAGTGAGTCATAAATAGCACACTCAACAGAAGTGTAATTCATCATAGACCAGCTGGGGTGTAAGCTCAATGCAATTGTGAAATACACTGGGCACTGGGAAGCGTGTGCTAGCTGTGCAGCTTTTCCAACAGATTCCTTCCTGGTCTCTAAAGGGTTGCTTACCTGTGGGGATGATCATATGAAGCTGAAAATCCTCTGAACTAAGTACTGCTGGTAAGAGCACTGCTGCCTTTTGCCAAGTACTCATTCTTTACATGACTTAGTAATGGGAAAACCCTCCTCTTTACCAGATGGGTCTCTAGGCAGAAGGCAGGTGGAACAGAGCCTGGAGCAGATAACTCAGGATAGGGTCATCTGTAGGTTAGATGCATGGGAAAGTGAATGGCACAGGTCCTTTGCAGCATGTCTGATGTGAGAAATTGGCCATACTTACAAGTCACTTCTGCCCCATACATACTAGAGAGCAAACAAGCACTGAAAGTATGAGACCTCATAGAGCATCTATGGAGCAGTTTCTGGGTAAAAGGCATTTCTATCTGATAACATCTCCTATGCTGCAGAAAAATCCAGGTGTTGGCACGCTTTGGTTGTTTGAAAATGGATAATGTTTTGCGCATACTGTGTTTTCATATCCTTGTAAGCTGTTAGCATGACCATTGACAGACTTGCATCCTCAGGAACAAGCGGACGATCGTACTCCTTAAATATGCTTTTCTTCAGGAACATTCAGTGTCTTTCCTGGTGATTTAAGTTGTCAATGGCTACCTTAAAGTCTTCACAGGTTGCACCTGTGTTTTCCAGCACCGTTAAGTGGTGGACTATGGAAATATCTCTTTGTACCATACTGTAATTTTCTCCTTCAAAAGGTGGCCTAGATGCTAGTCATCTTCTGTACATCATTCTGCAAATTCCGTGGGGTACAGTTGTTGAACTTAGAAGAGGCATATTCAGCAGTAAATTTCAAAGAAGAAAAAGCCAGTGTTCTTTCACAAAAATCAGGAAAATTGCAAGGTGTGCCAGAATAAGCTACATTAGTCTAACTTCTGCTTCGGAATTCTAAACGTCCAGTGATTGCTCCCACACGAAAGGTGCCAGGACTGAAAACTGCTGCTGCTCTGCACTGTCCCTTGAAACTGCATTCACTGCCGCACAGACACTCGGGCTCTGCACTTGCTTAGCTTCATAAGGGTGCAGCACAGTGTATCTCACTCTCTCCAGTGCCCATTTCCGAAATTCTAAATGTCCAGTGATTGCTCCCACATGAAAGGTGCCAGCACTGAAAGCTGTTGCTGGTCCTCACTGTCTCTTGGAACTGCATTCACTGCCGCACAGACGCTTGGTCTCTGCACTTACCTAGCTTCGTAAGGGTGCAAAACTTTCTCACTCTTGCTACAGCCCAGCTCTGAAATTCTAAATGTTCAACGATCGCTCCCACACAAAAAGTGCCAGCACTGAAAGCTGTTGCTGGTCCTCACTGTCCCTTTGAACCCCATTCACTGTCGCACAGACTTTGGGGCTCTGAACTTGCCTAGCTTTGTAAGGGTGCAACACTGTGTCTCTCACTATTGCCAGAGCCCAGCTGCGAAATTCGAAACGTCCAGTGATTGCTCCCACACGAAAGGTGCCAGCACTGAAAGCTGTTGCTGCTCCTCACTGTCCCTTGGAACTGCATTCACCGCTGCACAGACATTGGGGCTCTGCACTTGCCTTGCTCTGTAAGAGTGCAACACTCTGTTGCACCTTTCATGTGGGAGCAATCGCTGGACATTTAGAATTTCAGAGCTGGGCACTGGTGAGAGTGGGATACACAGTGTTGCACCCTTACGAAGCTAGGCAAGTGCAGAGCCCCAGGGTCTGTGCGGCAGTGAATGCGGTTCCAAGGGACAGTGAGCGCCAGCAACAGCTTTCGGTGCTGGCACCTTTTGTGTGGGAGCAATCACTGGATGTGTAGAATTTCGGAGCTGGGCTCTGGTGAGAATGAGATGCACAGTGTTGTGTACAATACAAAGAGTGTCGGCAGACTGTCTCGTCCCACTCAGTGGGTTGTGAGATGGGTGAATCTTTTTGATTCCTCTACAGTTTGTGTACTGACAAGGGCGACCTCTGCTCGACAGAGCTGCATGGCCAGTAGAGTCTCGACCATGGCTCAGAGGACCAGTCTGACTAGCAATTTTATTAACTGGCAAATTTGACAAACGGACAGACTTAAACTGGCAAGTCCAATGAACGAACAGAGGCAGTTTGGCAATGGAGCTATTTTCCGGACAACCCGTCACAATTTATCCAAAATGTGTATAAAGTGGAAGAGTAGAGGAAGAGAGAAGCAAGAAAAGGAAAAGAGAAGAGAGGAGAATAGAGAAAGGAAAAGTATCACCACCCTTGGATCCTGCAATGATAGATGTGGCAATCCTCCGGCAGTGGTCACACATGTGGTTCCCTGGAGGGCATGTCTTTTATAGGCTAATCCCGCCTCTGGTTACGCCCCATCAGGACTTACATGGTTCTTGTTCTAGAAGGTTCTCAGTCTTCTGTGCAGGCGCTGGGGGAGCGGGGTGGTCGCGAGGGTCGTGAGGGTCTCTCGCAAGCCCCTTTCTCAGATAAAGGGGCTGTGTGACCTCTGGCCATATACGGTAAGGTCCCTCGAACCTGGAACCGTGCGTCTTCCGACGCGCTCTCCACGTCCCGCTCTCGCTCTCCCCCACCCCGTGCTCGCCGACCTGCCATCGCCACGCAAATAGGGCCTCGCCTCACCGTAATATTTGAGACATTAACTCTGCAGTCTCTCACACAGACCCAACTTTTGTTTGGTACCTTTAGTTTGCTTCTTTAGTACCATACAAGTATTGAGTCCAAATGCATCTAGTTTTAAACCAAAGAAATGCTTTCTACCTGTTCTGAGGACATAAATCTAAATGTAGTTTTTCTAAAAGAGCAACAGCTGCTCTTTCATGCTTGGTTTAGCCAAACTAAGACTCTACTTTCACTCAAAAAATAAGGTCCCATCCCAATTCTGGCCAAGCATTCTGACACCTGCTTTGGCTATAAGTGATTACGTAGTCACACAGTGAGTCAGCTGGCTCACTGATCTCTCTGGGAAAAATATAAAAAAGAATTGTTGTCAAATGGTTACAAACTTTGCTGCTGCCATGTCACAACCCTTTGCTTTTTCTTCCTCAACATGGTCTATCCTGTACTTCTTGCTACCCTCCATCTTATAGACCTGCCTTCGCTTTTAAGCTACTTTGTACCTCCTACTTCTTGGAGGTACTTTGTGCCCCCTACCTCCTACTTCTTCTTCCTCCTCCCTTCTTCCACAATAAGATTATTCAGGGGAGGTGGAAAAAAAAAAAAAACCAAAAAGACAGCAGTCCCCTGTTTTCCTTCTTGATGTTGCAAATATTACTAGGTGTTTGCACTGATAGACTGGGAGACAGGCACTGATGTATTTGGAGGTTTAGGTGCCAAACTAGTCAGTGCCTAGTGAACATATTCAAAAAGACTTTTCAGGGCTAAAACCGTGACATTTCATTTTCACTCAGTTCTTTAAAAGGAAAAATAATAAGCAACTAGAATCCTAGAATCAGGCCAGCTTATCTCCTAAAGGCTCTAGTCTTCAAGGCATTTCAGCAGTAAAATTTCTCAATAGAATTACTGTTAATTAAATAGATATAGCTATTTTTAACATTCAGTAAAAAAATAAAAAAGTTTCCAGTTTGAAATGTTTGAACTCTTAAGCTCTTATTCCATGGGGGCACAAATGATACTACCAGGGGAGAACTGGACAGTATCAAAGGTGACTACAGAGCTCGGGGCAGGGGTGGTGGGGGCAGTAGTCAAGGGCATGGGGAGGGGGGAGCCCAGCTGGTGTTCTCCTCAATCCTGCTGGTGAAAGGAAAGGCGATTGGAAAGCAACTAAAAGCAAGCAGAGACCTGACATACACTCTGGAGGTCCCTGAAATGCACCAAAAGGCATGTGGAGGCACCCAGGTTTCAGTGAAAGACATTTGGAGGTCCCCTGCCATGTAAAGCACTGGAAGCGCCCCAGACAAAGCAGGTAAGACACAGAGGCATCGTTGCCCAAATCTAATGCTAACTCTAACCCTCAGGCACCCATAACAGTATACCAGTATGTCCTGCTGTGCATCATGACCTTCAGAATGCCTTTTGGTGTGCTTCAGGCATATCTGGGTGCTCAAGTGCACCAAAAGCATACTGGGGGCTTTGTGCTCCTCACGGCTCTCAGAGTGCTTCTGAGGTGGACCAGGGCTTTTGAGTGACCTTTTGTGCACACCAGCCTCTGCCAAGTGCCTTCTGGTATGCCCACAGAAGCCTCCATCAGTCTTGCCTTGCACCTAAGGGCCCTTAGAGAGCCTTTGATGGATCCCAGGTGCCCCTGAGTGCCTGTCCCTAAACTGGATCTTTACCATTACTCTTACCATAAGCCACCCACAGTTGTCTATGGTTGCCTGCTGATGGCCCTGCATCAGGGCCCTCTGAGTGCCTTTTAATGTGTCCCAGGAGAAGCCGAGAGCCATTTGGAGGGCACCAGGGACATCTGATTACATTTCTCTTCTCCCCAGTGGTCTGAGAATGCCTTTTCATGCACTTCTTGATATGCTGTGCAAATCTAGCTCCTTCAGATGCCTTCTGGTCAGTCCACAGGGCCTCCATGTGTCTTTCATTGTACCTAAGGGCCCCTGGAGTGCCTTTGGTGTGCCCCCAGGGTACCTCTGAGTGCCTATACATAAACCTAATCTTAACCCAAAGCCTAAACCTACACCCACACCCAGTGGTCTACAGGTACCTTCTGGTGCACAGCATGCCTTTCTTACTGCCTTTTGGTGTGCCCCAGCAGTGTTTGAGAACCATCTGAAGTTCACTGGGTCATCTGATTTTCTTTCTTTCTGTGTTCCCTCTGTTGCTGTGCATCAAATTACAAGGATTGGTAATGGCTGCTTTCAGCTTTTGCCATTTATAACTTTGTTTTGCTTTGCCTGAGAGAGCTATGATAAAAGCATGGGCCTTGAGCCTAGTCAGGTATTTTGGGCCTGCCTCACTGCTGTCCCAGTCTGAGCAACTGGGAGATGGTGATTGTATTATAAAAGAATAGTTTATATATGTTTAAATGAAACCATCCTTCTTAGAGCAGAACAAACTACTGATACCCAGCAAACACTTCAGGTCTTAAACAACATTTAGAAAACTAAACAGTGTCCAAAAAGGGTCAGAATTCTGACAGAAGCAAAAAGTTTCTATTGAGCACCTAAACTAAATTGTTCAATGATTTCAAATGAAAAACACTTAAGAGCTCTTTCAGTTCAGAAAAGCAGATTTTATTTTAAACAGCAGCACATACATACAACATTTTCAAAATATACATAGTTGAAAACAAGAGACTGCACTTAATTAACCAGCTTGCTGTGGTTTATCAATTGTTACAATTATATTTGCAACAAGGTGGAGTTGCTGCATCATAGCCTTCCTAAGAGTTGGATGCTCTTAGGTTTCACTGGTATAATTGTGCAATATACTATAACTGCTAGTAGTTCATGAAAAAAAAAACCAACCCACACACAACTTGTCAATTTACTATTACTGCCACCTGGAGGCTTCAGCTACCTGACTATTTTAAATAGAGAAATGTTATTTAAAGCAAGTGTGGCAAATCATGAACTTCAGAGAAACACTTTATGCACATAATATACAAATTTGAGTGGTTGTATACCTTTCTGAATGAAGTTTCCTGAACCAGAACTAATCCCAACAGAAGCAATATAGCAGCATTTTGGTAAGAGAGGAAGCCAACTTTTCCTAAAACCTTTCCCTTTTATTTAGATGCAGAACAAAGATTAAAAATCCTCAAAAGTTGCTTACATTTCTGTATGTTTTAAAATACTATTGCATTACCATCTCTTGTGTTTCATCACTGTTTAACAAGTGTCAGAATATGCTACATATCAATATCCTAACGCATCCACCATTTATTAATTCACTACAGAAGTATTTTCTACAGAAATCTATCTTCTTAAAATATATTTTAAATATAACTTTTTATTAGAAAAACCAGAACACATAATCAGAAGATTCAGCTTGCAGGTAATTTTCAATGCACTAGAACTCTTAATGAAGCTGCTCAAATTATGGCAAATAACTTTGTTTCCTTATTTTGGAGTGGGGGGGGGCAGGGTGTGTGTTTTGAACAAAATGTGCAAACAGGTTAAGAATTAATGGTGATCACTTCACGTCCACTGCCTCGGACCAGGAGAACTCTATCCAGTCCTTCTGTCAGAACTTCCAAAAACTCAATGTCTGAAATATCATTAAGTAATGGAATTTATTCAGAAAAGAATCAAAATAGCCACTAATCTCTCAAAAATCTGACATGCAAAAAGCAAGTTCAACAATTTCATCAAGGAGTTTTCCTGTGTCACCCTTTACTGTCCCATTATGTAATCCACCTGCTTGCTCAGGTGAAAGTGAGGCCTAATTTGGGGGAAATTTCTAGTTCTGCCCTACTCACCTACAGAAAAGATTAAAATAGAGATTTTAAAAGAAGTTCAAAATTGAGGAATGCTTTACATCAATTCAATAATACAAAAAATGCCACCACTATCAATGTTTCTGGAAACTCTGTTGTGGAATCAAAAGGTTTTATTTTGTTTTCTTTCTCTTGTTTTCTTAAAGGCACACTTATGCTTACCATAGTTACTAATGGTTATCCCAACAATGGCACAATCACAAAAATCAAACTCCCAATTTCAAGAAATATGGAAACAATATAGTAGAGGATACAGTTTTCATCCCCTTTTCTGTTTTTAGGAGGTCCAGGCATATTCCGAAGAACTAGCCGAGCATGCTGTGATTTATTAAGCACTACTCCATTGAGCTTCACAGCGGTGTGCATTCTTCTCACATTTGACTGATTCCTAGCATGCAAACAAACATTTTTTAAGTATTGTCACAATACTTATGTATTTGATTTATATGTTATGTATTTGGGTTTATAAATTTAATCTATATGCACATAAAATAAGCTATTTTCATGGACACCAGTATTTGTACACATTCAAAATAAATTTGAGAAAATGTAATACCTAGGTTTAAAAGATGTTTTTTTCCTTTGAAAAGAACATTTAACTCTGAAATTCAAGCAATTCTAAGCAGATTGCCAAAATGAACAAATCTTCCAATTGTCAGTTATCTTTTACAAAGATGAAGCAAAAACTTAATTTCCATAGACATTAAGTTTAGTCAAAAGCACTGAGAATCCATTTTATTTAATTATATAAAAAAGTAACTGGATTTGTACAAGAGATTCCAAACAAAGGAATTACAGGAATGCAATGGAAAGATTACAGTATTTATATGGTACAGTACAAGATTTCCCTCATGTTCCTTTGGAAACATTACAAGATTACTATAAGCCTGGTGAAGAAAATTCAGAAACAGCATAGAATTTATGAAAAAAATTACTAGTTTCTCATGTCACAGGAGTAAGGCAGTAAGCAATGAACTGGAATTGAGCCTTCCCCCTTACATTATCAATATTAACTAATGCTTTGCTTGTTGTGTCCACAAATATAATCATTGTAAGTTTGTGTGCAAGAGGAAGAAACTGCCAGGACTTCAGAGTTTTCATTATTTTAGGATCTGCCTTGGATGATTTAGTTGCTCTTCAGAGCAAACCAAAAGAACAGTTTCCTTATAGTTCCTGAGAAACTGCCACCTGTGTAAAACTAGCCAAGACTGGAAATGAGTCATACGCTGCAGTGCAACAGGAGTATCCAGACTCTACCTAAGCCCATTTATCCAAAAGATCTGCTGCCCAAAAGCAGGTTCTTTACAAGTGAAGTGGGTCACTTCAAAGGGAACCTCGGAAACACAGGGTGACAGCGCATCTCAAGAACGGAGATACTGGTGTGCTGATATAAGACACATCACTCTATCCTGTGCAATTTTCTTAGCACTGCAACTAGGGGTCTCACAGTGAAAACACAACTGTACCCTGCTCGGCTGGGCTCACATACTGTCCTATGGCAGAGAGAAGACTGGCAGGTTAGTAGCAGCAGGACATAAGATGTCCTCTGAAGTGCCTGATCAAGTCTGGCACCTTTTGAATTCCACTAACAGCAATCGAAATTACAGCACAAACCCCAGCACTGTTTCAGCTCAAGTAAACAATAGAAATTAATGAGATCTCTTTTCCCAAAAGAAAAACATTTAGGAGGCCAAAATTTACAAAAGGAAACGCACAACTTTGTACTACTACCAGAGGTCATTTCAGGGGACTGCACCAACACTTAATCCTAGAATCTTCTAGCAACATGAGGCCACCCTCAGGTTATATAAATAAGTGTGGAGTTGAGAACAGCAGCCAGATACAGGTTCACTCAAACATAGGGGACCAAGAAAGACAGAGAATGCTGGGAGCATACATACTTGTGTTCTACTAAGTCCCATTTTTTTTACTACGAAGGGAAAAGCTGTTCACAGCATACTATTAGAAGTAGCACGTCTCATGTTGTATTTTCATCCTTGATTTTGCAGGGGCAATTCGGGGAAAAAAGGCATTTGGCCTGAAGTTTCGTGGCCAGTGGAGACCAGCCGATCAATTTCAATTGATTCTCTTCCCTCCTGCTGCCACCCCGCATTTTCCCCCAAGACAATGACATTTCCAAAACTGAGTTTATCAGTCCTTCTGTCACAGCAGCCATCTGTCCTGAGAGCCAACTGTACAAAAACCATATATGGAACAAAAGAATACTTGACACTTAGTTTTTCAGAAGCAGAACAGCAGCTTGAGAAGACCAAAGAACAACTATGAAGAAGAGAGAAGCAAGAGTGTATAACTGAAGACGTGTATAAATATTGAAGTAGAGACATTGTTAAGATAAAATGCAGAAGACGGAGGGTGTAAATTTGTGATTGAGCGGGCAAGAATTCAGTGCTGAAATAAAGGCTCAAATTGACTAAAGGTAAATTGTGTACAATGTGAACTGAGGCTGACTAACTTCATTTAGCCTTCAAACACTGGTAGAACTGAAATCATACATGGTACACAAAGTAAGCTTTCTAAGTTTTCATAAGAAGCTCAATTTGCTAAACAGACAAAATGAAGACAACACTGGGCTCTGGAAAAAAAGCAGAGCAGTCACAAGTCAGTTCCACCCAAGAAGAAATAGAGATATAATGTCCCATTTGTGTATGCTGTCATAGCCAATGTATATCTGAACTTATGTTATTTCTACATGTGCATTGGTTGGTAGAAGGGAAGCAAGAACTGGCATTTGATGAAAAGTGAAAGTTCCCTTTCTGAACAAATTCATCCTTATTGTCCAAGTAGTTATATCACAATGGGGGCTATTTTTCCAGAACAAAAATATATGCGGTTTTTAATGTAGTTAATTAGAAAACTAAATATTACACTGATGCAGAGGAGTACAGTCAAGTTTTACATTCTTACAGAAACTAAAATACATGTTCTGTGACTTACCTTGAATGGAAAGTTGATAATATTTAAAAGAAAACATGAACAAGTCACGATGAGGAATATTTTTCAGCGATAAATGCTAAATCACAGTATATAAAACAAGGTACAAAAGAATACACGCACTGCAAATCATGATTTAGGAAACACACATACAATGTAGAAGACCACAAGAACCAGGGAACACAGCATATCTTGCTTAAGTGAAATGAAATTTAGACTTACAGATTTCTCCATTCTCTATGTGGAAGGGAAGAAAATGCACAGGAAAAAAAATATTTATGCCATTTGGTACATTTTTAATTCAACAATATTAATATATTGTACAGGCATACCAAGTTTGAACTGTAATTTCCACCCCTAACCACATATAGTGGTTTTAAAATAATTGTAGCTGAAGTCTGCATCTTGCACAATTCTAAAGAAGTAATAGGAAATATTTCCAAGATATTAACAAAAATCCCCTAAGAATTAGACTATAATGCAGCCCAGAACAAAACCAGTGCTTTAGAGCATGAGCAAGATGATGTTTGGAATTTGCAGAAGGTAAACTGTTTCTAAAGAGCTCAGAGCAAATCCACAAAACAACTTAGGATTTTAAGCTGCTGATTCTAAGTGTATCTTCTAACTCTACTGTCTACAAGTCCTAGATTTAAGATATGTTTCCTTTAGGTATTAAAATTTCCCTTGACATCCACAGTTTTGCTTTGGGCATGCACAGAAAATAGTCTAGGCCATGCTTATAACTGCATTCTTCCAGAACTCAGAAAAGATGCATGTGTGTGCTTGAATCACATGAGGAAGCAAACAAGCTGATGTCTTTCTGTCATTGGTTTTGTGTCTACTACATCAGGCTTGACACAGGCAGTAGCTCTTATCTGTTAAGTAACTTCTGTTTAAGAAAAAGACATTATGGAATATTTCAACAGGAAATACTTACTATAACAAGACATACATATAAGCACAAATTTTATACTGCTTTAATTTACAGGATGAGGGCCGAATAGCTGTTTCAAAAAAACCAAAACCAAAACCAAACAACCAACCAACCAAACAAACAAAAAAACCCAAACCCACACCTCCACCCAAACCCCAAAACATAGACTTTCAAGACACTTAGCTTATCTGCTTCTTTGGTACTTCCTCCACCCCAGTGAAACAGAATAAATAAGATGGGGAAATGGTATACAATAATTTGTTACCCACAGGAAGAGAGAAAAACAAAAGTTATCAGTAAGCTTTTTAACATGCATGCTTTCTGGTACAGAAGTTGAGTTTATAGCTTGAAGTCTGTCATATTTAAACTTCATTCACAACATTCTTGTGAATGACTCTCTACAGTCATTGTTGTTCCACCCAAGTCCATGCTAGTTTCATAAGGATGGCATTTAAATGAAGAGCATGGAAAGAACATGTTTGTACTCAACTTTAAATAAACCAGAATATCTTAAAAACAAAACCCAGAACAACAACAACAAAAACAAACAAAAAACCACACACTAAAATACACACAATCAAATACAAAACTCCAAACACCACACATATACTACGGCTTCATGTTGAAAATATCTTTAAAGCCAGACACGTTTGACTCTTTGTTTTTATGCTTTTCAGCTACAAACTTTTCTTTAGTCCACGTCATTTGCACTTTTTCCAGCACAGCAGCAGCTACACTTGCTTTGACCGCTGGAGCTGAGTGCAAGGCAGTGTTTCTGTCATTGATCAGCTGAGCCTGGACACAAAACAAACAATTACCCCAAGATTCAGCCAAAAAGAGCATTTGTAGAGTACACATCATTAAAATTTTGAAAAGGAATTTCACAGCAGTGGAACAAAAGAAGATACAGAAAAACATACCTTCCTTTGTGAACAAATACCAGACTGTTCTGACTTCAGCATGAAATGAAACTGCTTGTAAAAATGTAGTTATTTGTTTATATTTGCAGGATTACATCTGGGCTGGGACGTTATTTTTGTAATGAACTAAACTGAGGTTGAATCCAGCCTGAGGGTACTTGTTGTGGTTTAGCCCCAGTCGGCAATTAAGTACCACGCAGCCGCTGGCTCACCCTCCCCCCTGGTGGGATGGGGGAGAGAATTGAAAGAGCAAAAGTAAGAAAACTCGTGGGTTGAGATAAGAACAGTTTAATAATTGGCACACACACACACACACACAATTGTAATGAGAAGGAAAGCAACAAGAGAGTGAGAGAGGAACAAAACCCAGGAAAAAAAGAAGTGATGCAACCGCTCACCACCCACCGACTGACGCCCAGCCAGTTCCCGAGCAGCGACCGCTGCTGCCTGGCCAACTCCCCCCAGTTTCTATACTGAGCATGGCGTCATATGGTATGGAATAGCCCTTTGGCCAGTTTGGATCAACTCCCTTGGCTGTGCCCCCTCCCAGTTTTTTGTGTGCCTAGCAGAGCATGGGAAGCTGAAAAGTCCTTGACCAGTGTAAACATTTCTTAGCAACAACTAAAACATCAGCGTGTTATCAATATTATTCTCATACTAAAATCCAAAGCACAGCACTATACCAGCTACTAGGAAGAAAATTAACTCTATCCCAGCTGAAACCAGGACAGTACTTTATTAACACCGGGGTTTTTTGCCAGTGAAAAACTTGAAAGCCAGTGCTCTCATTCCTCATCAGTTACACTGTTATTTTCTCAGATACTGTCGTAAACACTGTCCATTTCACGTTGGCTGCATTACCAGCATGATTCTCATGATCCCAGTAACACAACCTTGGACTGGCTGAATTGAAGGCTAGCTACGCTCCATTAGATTATTTATGCATGTAAGTGAATATTACATAACAAAAGCCAATCAATATAACCATGAAGGGGCCTTCTCTTCCCTTATAATAACAGAAACACAAATCACAACTTTAAGAACACAATATTGTTGTTCCCACATGCATATGCACTTCTGTCTTCTCCATTTCCCATTCCCCTTGCTCCTCTTGAGGAAGGGGAAGGAAGAAATATTTAACACGTTATTTACTTACTTTCCCTTGTAACACTTTGTCCATAAGCTTCTGTATTTCCATCAAAAGCAACACAGATACAGTACCTTAGCCTCTTAAAATCATAAGTGAATTGGTATGGGGGAGAATTGTTTTTGTGTTTTGGCGTGTTCCATTTTGGGGGGGTGGGGTTTTGTGGGGCCTTTTTTGGTGTGTGGGGCTTTTTGGTGTTTTTTTGTTTGGTTGGTTTTGCTTGTTGTGGTTTCGTGTTTTTTTAAAGATCTTTAGCAGTTATGAAGTCTCTTCAGAGACTTGTTAAATCATGAGTTGAAGCTCCTGTTCCATTTGGAAACCTCAATTATTCACATGTTAGCAATGGTCATGTCCCTCCATATACGTGATGATTCAGAAGAATCAATTTCATTCAGGTCACAATCAAAAGCATGAATAAAATCAAAGCAGAAGAGAAATCTACTATCTATCCCTGAACAGCAATTCCCCTAGTGGTTCACAAACTGTAATTGCAGCTGTTATTAAATGCATAAGAGCTTCTCTATTTTCCTAAATTATTTCCCTAGTCCCTATCCTTGAGGATTCCCAAATCCTAGAGTCTCGTTCTAAGGTTCACATAAATATCTGTTTGGTGGTCCTCATATCTCTCCAGAAGATTAAATCATGAGTCAAGACTAGAAATCAGAAGTTACTGTGAATAGAGTTCTATCACGAAAATGGAAGAAGATAAAACATACAAGCAGATACTATATGTGCCATACAGTAGTATGCAATGAACCAGAATTTCAAACTAACAACTCTAAGATGAGTTCAGTACAACTATGCTTCAATGGAAGAAAGTTCACCATTTTTAGCAAGACCATTTTTGTTATTTGCCAGAAATGCCAGGGGGATTTCAGCTCCAAAAACACTTCCAAGGGCACAAATCAGAAAGCTTACAAGTGGAAACAGGGTTTTATGTTTAATTTTATTTTATGGCGTTTTATGGTATTTTGTGTTATTTTATGGTCTTTTTCTGAATCTGTTTCAGAGCCGATGCTCACAAGCATCAACACAACGCGCAGGTGTAGCCAGGAGCAGGCTGATGCATTCTTCAGTTCAGCTTGAAAAAAGATCCCTTGCAGTCTGGCAAAGGCACGTCACAGGGCTAGAGAAAGTAGCAGCAGGAATACAGGCCAAGCAGTGCCTGTTTCCTGAAGAGTGAAGACTTGAAGAATGAGGATCAGGACCAACCGCACACAAAAGAACACGAAGAAGAAGAAGCGTGTGGTACCGTGGGGCATTTTCCAAAGCAGGACACATCTGGAGGACAAGCAGCCTTTCTGCCTTCCAAAACTTGCTGCGCTGTGCTTCTCGGCCAGTGATGCATGACAAGCACTCTCGTGCCTGCCCCGCGCTTGTACTGCAGGCAGGGAGAGCTGGGAAGTGGCAGCTCCGGATGGTGCAGCAAGCCTGCAGCCCTTCCAAGCACGGGCTGTTTTGCACAAGCAAGAACCCCTGGGGAAACGGAGCCCAGGGAAGAGCAGAGCTCGCTCCCACTACAAGCTTGCAGTGGGCAAGAGAGCCCGAGGGAGCCAGGGCACAAGTGGCACCTTGGAGGTGCCAGAGCAGCAGGCAAGAACCTCGCCGAAAGGGCCCAGAGGAGCCCTGACAAGGGGCTGTGCTCAATGCTACAGAGGACAAGAAGCAAGCCCCGGGGACCACCCTGGGGGCCCACCCGGCAGTCTAGAAAGCTTCCTCCCCCCAGATGCGGGGCACGAGGGCCACCTTCGTGGAGCAGGAGCAGCAGGCCCCTAGCCAAAACGGCCCAAAGAAGCCCTGGCAGGGGCCATGGTGCTCAGTGCTGCAGAGGAAGGCAAAAAACCCCCAGGGACACTTGCTAGCCCAGCGTGGGGGAAAAAAAGCCTTCCTCCCCCCAGCTGCAGGGCACGAGAGGCCATCTTCATGGTGCATGAGCAGCAGGCAGTAACCTAGCCAAAAAGGACCAGAGGAGCCCCGCCCTGACAAGTGGTCATGCTCAGTGCTGCAGAGGAAGGCAAAAAACCCCCGGGGACCAGCGCCAATCTGCCCCGGGGGAAAATTCCTTCCTGACCCCAGAGCTGGCGATCGGCTATTCCCTGAGTATGTGAGCACGACCCGCCTCCTCGTCCCACAGGCTGGTCACGCCTCCCAGGAGATGCCCAAGCCCTATTCTCCCTCAACCTGGAGCCATCTCTGGGGCTTCCCAGAGTGGCCAAATGCCCCCAGCCGAATCGACCTTGGGGGCAAGAATCCTTCCCGCGCCTGGCAGGAGACCAGTGCGTGCTCCAAAGCACTGGGACCCCTGGCAACATCTCTGCATCCCATTTCTTACGGCTGCTGCCACTGGCTCCGCAGGGGATGAGGGCGGCGAGCTCTGCAGTGCTCCTCAAGAAGACGCTCCCTTGCTCTTGCCACCACTTTCCAGCTGAAGAGGCCCGATAGCCTCGGGCACCTCCAGCTCTTGCTGGTTCTTCTCATCTCCAGCAGCCTCGTCCAGCCCACTCTGGTCTTCCTCCCTCAGCCCCCTCCAAGTCATTCTGCCAGCTCTCCAAGGACTTCCTCTTCCTCGGATGTCTGCGGGCTGCCCCCGGGCCAGCTCTGTCGCGACGGGAGAGAGGATGCCCCCTTTATCCTGCCCTGGGGCATTGTGACTGCCACGTTGCCGGGTGGTGGCACTGTGCCATGGGGGTGACCGGGCCCCCCATGCGCAGACCTGCCCGCCGCCCCTCTGCCCAGCATCCTTTGATTAAAATTGATTCAAGCAACTACAACAAACACTCTTCTGGCACACACTTGGTAATTTGTTTGCAAAACTGGTGCAATTAGTGCAGAAAGCTGCCAGCGTCTGTCTATCAGTTAAAGAATCTCCACATTTTCAGGCCAGCTCAGGGTGAAGAGACAACAGGCCTGTGCACGTGCCCACACGTGGCTCTGGTGGCTCAGCAGGCTAGAGATTCCTGGCAAGGGAATTCGAGGCTAGAGAGGAATTCCCTTGCCAGGAGTGCCCCCGGTCCAGAGGGCTTTTAGGAAGAAGAGAGTCTTGAAGGAGCAAGGCTTTCAAACGACACGGAGTTTGTAAGCTACAACCTATGTTTGGAGTTACGCTTTGAGTTACGAACTGGGAGCCAGCGCATTTTCAGGCCATGCTCTCCTCCTTGCAAAGGGCCCTGCAAGGCAAGTGCCTGCTGAAGCAGCACATCCTGAAGTAAGTCGCTATGGCTGTCTTAATTGCATTCCCACACTGTGGGGGATGCAATCCCATCAAGTGGGCCCCAGCATTTCCAAAGGCTGTTAAGGGCCTTGAATGCGTCCAGAGGAGGGCACCAAAGGTGGTGAAAGGGGCTGGAAGGCATGTCCTCTGAGGAGTGGCTGAGGACACTGGCTTTGTCTTGTTTGGACAGCGGGAGGCTGAGGGGCGACCTCCTTGCTCTCTCCAGCTTCCTGAGGAGGGGAGGTGGAGAGGGAGGTGCTGACCTCTCCTCCCTGGGACCCAGTGCCAGGACGTGTGGGAATGGCTCAAAGCTCAGGGGAGGTTTGGACTTGACACGAGGAAACATGTCTTTACCGAGAGGGTGCTCAAACCCTGGCACAGGCTTCCTAGAGAGGTGGTCGATGCCCCGTGCCGGTCAAGTGTTGAAGAGGCATTTGGACAAGGCCCTTAGTAACATGCTTTAACTTCTGGTCAGCCCTGAAGGGGTCAGGCAGTTGGACTCAATCGTGGTTGCAGGTCCCTTCCCACTCAACTGTGTCATTCGATTCATTTCCATGCTGTGCTATGGTATTCTATGTTATTCTGCTGTATTCCTGGCATCACGGTCATGTCAATAATCATGTAAGTATTATTTGACTGAAATGCTCTTTCATTTTCAAATACACTTTTAAGGACACATATCAGAAAGGTTACAGGTGTTAACAGGATTTTTTTTTTTTTTCCTGAATCTGTTTCGGAGCAGATTCTCACAAGCGTTAACACAGTGCATGTGCAGACAGAAGCAGGCTTCTGCATTCCTCATTTTAGCTTGAATTATCTTAATTGGCCATCTGGTAAATTGAAGAGGGAGCTACAGAATGTCGCAAATTCCCTGTGTCTTGAGGAGAACTGGATGCTTTTGATACTGCATGGGGAATAGTAATTTCTGGCTCACTCACATGTCTCTTGTGTCTAGGATTTAATGGCTAGCATCCAGCAATAGTTAGCATCCAGCACGGATGCTATGACCTCCAGCTCTGGTGGGTGAGCATTCACAGGCAATCCTTGAAGTGCGAACGCTCTGAAGTTCATAGGCCATCCTTGAAGTACAAACATAATAGTCTGGTTAAAGGGAGAAACTCCTACTAACCTGGTCTGCTGCAGAGCATCCTATCGTGCACGTAACGGGACGACAGTTGTTCTCAATCCCAAAGGTTTTCTTCTTTCCAAAGAGCTGATGGAACAAAACAACAGTCTCTGACCTGACAGCTAACCTCTGGTGGTTCCTGGGAGCAGCTGGTGGGAACAACTGTCCTCCAGGACCCTACCTTTGAGCTGAGCCTGGCATCCATCAGGGCAAGGACAAAACTTTAGCAGCGGCAACCCCAAACTGTGAGTGCGGCATTGCCACAGGTCAAGGGAAGCCAAGAGCTGGCTCACCCCTTGTCTCCCCAGGGCACCTGAGTTGAGATCTGTGCCACAGGTGCAACTGCAATGGAAGAATCAGGTATTGTATTACCTGTTTATCTACCCTGCTGGTTTATCAGTTTTTCTCTTGTTTATCTAACCAACATGTTTGCAAGCTGTCAGGATGAGATAACAATTCCCAGGTTGCTGGCTGAGCTAGTGTTTTACACTGAATCCTAAAACTTTAACCTGGCCCTTGTCATTGCCAATTAAAGACTTAAAAAAAGGGTTAAATTAATGTAAAGTAGAACAAGTGCTTTAGAATTACTTTTTTTAATTGCCTTTTTTGTTTCTCCTTTCACACTTTCTCTTTTCTGCTAGGGTCCTATTGAAATAAATTATAAAATTAATTTGATTTAATCTCTGCCACCTCAAACTTCCAGTGAACGTAAATGAAGTTCAGACTTCACATCTTCTCTTCACATTTTTTAGTATCATTCATGAAAAATAATCTTTTTCCTGGATTCAGATATTCATACACCTCTGCACACCGGGGTACTATTACTGAATTCATTAATTAATGATTATGTCTGCTCAGTAACTTAAAGTTAAGCACAGGTGAAGGAGCATATATGAGAGGCAGAAAGATCATAAACTTCCGTGAAAGACCATGGAATCCACAACTCTGGGATACAGTGAAATAACGATATTGAAATATGCTATTATCTGTTCATGTGCCAGCCTGTGGCATTTAGAGTTATGAGTACACTGTGTTTTCGAAGTATTTATTTCATTTGAAAGAGTCATAATTCTATAAAAAGGATATGTGCCTGTAAGACAGATCAGATATATTGAACAAAAGATAAACTTTTCCGCCAAAAACAAGAAGGCCCAAGGGAATGGCTTTCTGGACTAAGCCCTAGCAAAGGACAGTGTTTCTCTAAGGAAAAAAAAAAGTGTAAGATAAAAAAAAATGCTAGGAAGTCCACCTGTAGAAAGCCACCCCAGACAAGAAGATGAGATTGCCTCATGTTTTAACACAGAACAAAGTTTCTGCAGTTTTTAGCAAAGCCTAAATACTCCTTCATGACTTGTATCTCCTTTTAGTCCTCCTGCAAATAAGTTCAACAGGATCTTTCACGTAAGTGGATATAGCTTTATTCAACTGTAAGCCATTAAGGAGTTTGTTTAATGTTAAAATTTTTAATACAGTATGAGAAACGCATTAAAGCTGAAGGTTTGGCATTTATTTGCAGTAAATATTTAACAACTATATGAAAGATAAAATACATAGATACTTTTACACAAATATTTAAAAATATTTAACAAATAAATACTTGCTATAAAAGTAAAACAACCAGTTTTGCACCCTTTTCACATACATGCTCTCTTACATCTGAAAAAGAAAGTTGAGTTTCAAGCAATTTGGATAAAGTAAAATCATGTGAGAATTATCACATATAAGATAAAGATTTATTAAATGTACAGAGCACTGCATTTAGAACCCAAACATAAATAACAAATTAATTAGAGGTGCAAAGCTGACGTGCAGTAATGCATCATCTGCATACTTTTCCACAAAAGTAGAATGACTTTATTTCACTTAAAAAGAAGGCATTGTAGTAGGTTAAAATATCTTTACTTCTGAATGAGTACACTACTTCAATGTATTTTACCCTTAAATCATTCATCTTAACTTTTCTAATTGCCCAACCAGAGATGCCCTGGGAGTGGTAGGACTGATTGAAATTTCCTTATAAAATGGTTTACATTAGCTACACCTGTTGATAAATGGGTAGAGGGAGTGTGAAGGAGGGGGTTGTGCAAAGCAAGACTAAGACCACTTCCATTTCCCCTGCTTTGAATAGATGGAGTCCTCCAAAATAATGTGACAGATATGCATGCCAGAGCCTTTACCGTACAGGGTTTCAGTTTTTGTCATCCTAGGTAATAAATCACTGAGAGATTCAGCAGAATATCTCCACAGTAGATTAACTTTCATAAATCAGAGATAATGTGTTGTGGATTTGTAGTATCTCCAGACTGTCCTTACATTACATTAAGTTAGCTTCAGAGCAAGTAATAGAATAATGGTCTGACATCTCCTGGGGCACCAAGGAACACCATAGGATATACCTGGATTCAATCTAGACTGTTGTTAAGGAAGATCCAGCCAACTTTTTTCCATAACTATTTGCCTGACTGCTGTAAAATGTCCCTCAAAAAAAGGTTATAATGTCTTAAAAATTGATAAACAATGGTAATTCTAGAGGAAGATATATGTCAGAATAAAAAACCTTAATTAGCTTCTGGAAAGATTCATTCATAAGATCAGACAATGATAGAGTAAAACTATTAATTATAAGTCATAATTCATTGTCAAAGCATAACATTACCTGCCTACATTTGGTGGCTTAAAATTAGATGCCTTCATTGAAAATAATGCCTATATTGTTGAGAGTCAAACAGATAATCAAATACTTTCGTATCATGTATAAAGAGGTGAGGGTTTGGGGGTTTTGTGTTTGTTTTTTTAAAGAATCTTTTAATTGATGGGATTAGCCATTAAAAAAGGTATTATTACTACACAAATGTTTTTGTCATTACATTAAGCACTTTTTTCCTACCTGCTCAATTTCTTTAACATCTTGGGGGACATTAACATTTTGTTGGCTTTTTTTTTTTTTTGCAGAATCTTATTTAGAAGTTCTACTCTCATTGCTCACAGGACCAAGCAATCCAAAAGCTGCCTGCATGTTTGTGAACAGAATTGAAGTAAAATAATGAGGCTGTTGTTTCGTGATGAGCTTAGCCAACACTGAGGTCCGCTCCAACTCTTTTCTTGTTTGATTTCCCTATGAAATCCTGTACATGAGTACTTGGTCAGACCAGCTTGCCTGATACCTGGTTCACAGAAGATGTATCTGCTTTGGGTGGGGGAAGGGCAGTCTGCTTGGTTAGTGTTCAGTTACGAACTTCTCAAGGATTGAAAGTGGTGGGGAAGAAATGATCAGAGTATGTGATAGAGGAAGAGTGGTGATTGACCCTTTCAGTAATAGCTGATCATGAAATTGCACCCTCTTTCAAGGAGTTTTTATTCTGCATTTCCCCTTATGGGGACCAGGACTTTATATAGAAAGTCTATCTTTGAAACACATTGATTGTTTTGAATCCTTTCTGAACTCAGAACAAAAGAAGGTTTATCATTTAACAATTACACTAGCAAATTAAAGAAGAGACCTAATAGAGCAAAAATACTTGGGAAGTGTTAACTGAGAATAAATTTAGAAAGTAGAGGGAAAAAATCAAGGTGGCAAAAATAGTATCCAGCTGGATGAAACACGTCATACAATACAAAGGTTACTTTTTATGTATAACCTTAAAAAAATGGTTTCCTTTTTCATGACTGTAAACCATTTTCTATGTAATAAGGATAAATGCAGTAAATACTCTGCATGGCATGGTATCAGAGGACTGGGTTATCTTACACATCCACACATCATTTATTTTCAAATTATTCCCAATAATTGAATTTGCCTCCACTTACAGTCTATGGCTTACTTTTTTCAGTGTTCTAGCCCGCTCATGCTTAATCAGTCATAGGAACTAAAACATGACAAGAAGCAGGTCTAAAAGATTAAGTTGGGGTAATTAAATGAATGCAGTGAAATTACAACACTGACCTTTAAAATCTAGCAAATTATTCATACTCAATTTTTCTGTTGAAGGCAGTGTCTTAGTATCAAAGTCCATCACATGTGGACTTTGATTATAAGCATAATAAGATTAATGACAGTCATATTGCTCAAGACCAAGTTGACTGGAAATTGCCTGCACCAACTGAGCATGAATTGCCTTTGAAGTTATGACCATTTTAGCCATGCTTTTCTTCTAATGATATTTTACATCATGTTATTATCATTGCTGTAAGCGGAGACTGGAATCTTCTTTATGTTAGCGCAAGAATGAACAACAAAGGAAAAGGAGAAACGGAAGTTAAGGTAGGTCTGATGATATCAAAAAGGAATTGCATATTCCTGAGAAACTCTGCGATGATACCCCCAGTCTCTACGGCAGCAGCACTGAGGTACGCTCTGCAATGCCCCAGCCATATCACACACATTTGTATCCAGATGGCAGCACCCTGGGCCTGGGTGGGTGGTTCACGTTGTCCATCATGCTAATTGTCTCACACATCCTGCTTCCTAGGAGCCTTGTTTGACAGCTTCCACCCTCTTCTGTATGCAACCAAGCTGCTCAACAAGTACCTGTCACTGTTTCTGACCTAAATTCAGAGCTGTGCCAATAACTACAACTAGTGAGATGCTCAAGGTCTACCAACATCTTCCATGAGATGATTAAGCCAACTACACCATGCATTTCTTTGATCCCTACTGCACTCCTGCAATACCAGAAGTTTTAGGTAGTTTTTCCAGGAGGCCAGATATTTATGATGGAGTAGAATAGCCTGTAGCAATGGTATTTCTTTGCATAACCTGTAATTAAACAGTCAGAAATTTTGCTACAGAAATATGAAGACTTTACATACAGCCAAAATTAAACTGAGAACTGACAGTAATATATTTTAATTTTGGAAACAAAGAAAAATAAAACACCTATTTAGAATTTACTTTTTAATCTAATTGGAACCATGGCTACTACAAAGTCTCAGTTCATTAAAGGAAATGGCCTATTTTTGTCTGCGTTTTCAGTTTTGTTGATTTTTAACCAAGACTGACTCAATTAACTCTGAACCTGTCTGGTGGTTTGTATCTTTCTTTATGAGCAGCCTAAATGCATCCTAGGATACCTTGCTGATTCAAATGGAGTTATGACAGAGACTAATTTAGTCCAGTACCTCTCACATGAAATTATCATTTTAGTGCTGATAGATTTTCAATAAGCGCTTGAACATCAGAGTTCCTCTTGTTAAAAAAATCCTCAACTTGCCTTCTGAAGCTGTGCATCCTGGTTTTTTCCTTAGACAGTGAGAGCAAACCTAATGGTTTGATGGATATCATCAGCTACATTGAAGAGTGGTCCTGCTGCCACTCTCCTAGCTCCTAACTGCATTCCTTCAGGCACTAGAAGATGCGGGAATAGTGCCTTTTTCCTATAGTGTGCTAATTTGGTTTTGTGACCCTGAACATATAAAATCTTTCTTTCTTTCTTATAGTTCCACAGAAATATACTGTCAAAAAGGTGGCTAGTGTTCATCTAGCAGCACAAAGGAAGTTAGTTCTTGTTTCTGTTTGAATATTCACTTAAGTGCTTATTAGAATATAGGTATCCTGTAACACATTTCTCTGTATCCCAAGCAAATGTCATTCACAATGAAAGCATCATGGACAGCGTCTAGCAAAAAATTTCCAGTGAATTGATTGAATTCACACTTTTCTTTGGAAAGCCTCTAATTAAGGAATACTCCTAAAAGAGGTTATTGATCATGCATTTTATGCATATTCTTATTATCCTTTATTTTCAAGACATAAAATCTATTTTACAGTATAAAGAATATCTTTTACATTTGAAGGTTCTAACTGTTGGCTTTGGCAGAAATAGAAAATAAGGATTAGTTGCAGAATGAGAAAACCACCTTGGAAGATAATGATTTTTAAAAAATTCAACAAAAGAGTATACAATTTAGTGCTGTACAAACCTTACCAGCTCATTTTCAATTTATCATGGCTTGTACAAGATGGCCATAATGACTTGTACAATGACTTAGTCATTATGGTGATCTTGTACAAGCCATGATAAATTGTTGTGCAATTTTATGTCATGGCACTGCATGTATTTTGCTTTTGACTGTATGAAAGGAATTAATGCAGCCAACTTGATAACTCCCCTCATAGGGGGCATGAGAAGCAGCAATGCTCTGAGGATATTTCGGCACCTGTTGGAAAGCTCTCTCAGTACACCAGGCTACCAAGCAGTTGGGCTAAATTTAGGGAATGTCAATGCCTCATCCTTCAATGAGCAATCTAGCTGGCAGCCTGCAAAACTTCCCTTGCATTCAGAAGAAACACACCATTGAGGCTGAACTACTACAGCTGACTAACACCTCGGCTATATCCGAGTTCATGTGACATCTGTTTTTAATCACTCTTCACTGTGCAGACATACTAGTGATGTTACCACTTGTGGACTTTCTGTAAACAAAAAAGAAGAATAAATTCAACTGGGGAGAAGATATTAGGCAGAAGTAACATGAGCTATAGTTATGAAGTGAATGAATGGCAAGCTTACTCTCACTGATAAAGAAAAAATATAGTAAGGGTGAGGGGTTGTTTTTCCATGGAAGAGTTTTCTGAGAAAATGTTATAAATTTTCTATGAAACAAGGTTAAAATGCAGGGAGCAATCCAGTAGTGAGAGTACAGTATGCTATGTGGTGCCCTATTGATCTCAAGCAGGTTTTCTCTTGCCAGAATACATGATTTGAAGGAAAATGTTTATCCTCTTTCCCACTTACATGTCATTTTGGCCAAAATATAATCTGAGCATCGAGACTCTCAGATGCATGTGTCCAGAATACTGCAATACATCACTTTAAAAATGGGAATAAAAAAATTTTTTAGCAGGAGTTTGATAACCATCAACTTTGTGAGTGAGCATTCAGCAATGTAAGAGGCACTAGGGTTTTTTGCTAATATTGGCTTTAAAGGCATCAGTTTATTTTTGCTGGGGAGAAATCCCACTATATGAGGAATTTTGCCAGGAAAAACTATTTCAGATGAGCATGAAGGGATACAAACTTCCTCTGAGTAAATTCTTTCTTTTTTTTTTTAGATCCTTAAGAAAGGATGCATACCTCTTTATATTTGGACAAGTAAATTTTTTTAATTTTGAGTATGTAGTGATTTTAACTTTGAGTATGCAGTGATTCAGTTGACTCCAAGTAGCAGCATCCAACAAAAACATTTTCTTCCACTTTCTAATTAAACCA
This sequence comes from Ciconia boyciana, assembly GCF_034638445.1. NCBI lineage: Eukaryota > Metazoa > Chordata > Aves > Ciconiiformes > Ciconiidae > Ciconia > Ciconia boyciana. The sequence continues at coordinate 103,141,909 of NC_132935.1, read as the reverse complement.
ATTCAGCTAAAGCAGAAAGACTTTAATTCAACATATGGTGACACCTGGAACCATAGGCACAAACAAAGTGAAGGTGATACATCTTTCTGTTTATTAATTGACATGCACAAGATACTCCAATTTTCCTATGTACAAACTAATCACATATACAGGCTATTTCCAATTTTGTGAATAAAAGCCTGAGGAAAAAATAGTATTGGTCACAAGTCTGGAAGCAAGACCCCATTTCAGGCCTTAGAAAGCAATAACAAACTGCTTTACCTGCTTTACTGTCAATGCAGTATCATCCTTCACTGTTTATCTTCACAACTAAGCCACAGAAGCATAATCTTAAGGCACAAGCATTTACCTTCTTCAGAAATGGATTTTACCATTCCTTTGGCTTCCTGTCAGCAAGCCCCAACCACGTATTAGTGTTGCCTACAAGGTTCCCATGGGGCACAGCAGTGAGATCCCACAGAATGTTGTCTTCACCACACCATGCCACCAGGCACTTTGTCTTCCCTGGGCACTGCTGTCTGACCTCCGTAATCAGGGACCTTCCAGTTGCATTTGCATTGGAGCCTGGGCTGTTAGTCGAATCCAGTTTGCATTATGATTACTGCAGAAGGCATGATTACTGCAGGTATGTGCATATTACGTGTCCCCTCACCAGCTCTCCTCTGGCAAGCCTGGGTAGCCATCCAGAGGACTCATGGGTGGGATTTCAGGACAGAATACAAATCTTCTGAGGACCCAGCGGCGCACCGTGTTAACCCACACTGAATATGTGCTGCTGCTTCTCCCTCCATCTCGTCACTACCTCTACCAACAAGAGAGAGATGAAGCAGCTGGTCCCTACCCAAGCTATTTCTTTTTCAGTTACAGATGTTTCTTTAGCTGTGCTGGTACAGAAGAGTTAACCGGAGCAAACAAGCAGCAAACATTTCTTTTTTACCACTAGTATTAGCGGTTGTGACTGGGATGCGTGGAGTCACTTTTCGAGGGGCTCTTGCATGCAGTCCCAGCATGTTTGCTTACTATTTCACTGTTAACACTCTAACTGAAAATTCTGGAATGGTTGGTTCTTTCAGCATCTGCTGCAAATTAAACAACTGTCTCCTACATGTGCCCCAATCACATAACACAATACTCTGGATAAAAAGAAGCTTTCATTATTGATGCAGGGAAAAAAATATAGCTGGCACTGAATGGTGTACTGTAAGCCATGTTCCAGCCCAGAGCAAACTTGATTGGCTAGTTTTATGTCCCAATGAAAAAAAAAAAAAAATAAAATAAATATGCAAATTAACTAAAGGAATGTGAACTGTACCCACAATAATAATATTACAAATTACATCCACAATGATGTGGATGGGGTTTTGGTTTTAATTGTTTTTTTTTCTTTCTTAATACACCTTATTTATTCATTTGAACAGAAACTCTTTATATTCTTAGCATTTAATATCAGTCCTGTTCTTAGAGTAGGTTGGACTGGGATGCACTGAAAGAGGACCCTAGATTACTGTGTGTCTTCTGAACATAAAAATATTTTTACACTACTGAAATTATAGAAAATCCAAGCAAAAACAAAGGTTTCCTTTAGAGAAATCAACATGGCTCCACATCATGGACAGATCATATCATGATAAGCAAAAAAAGTGTGTTTTTAAGTGTGCTGGCTCTATCCAGTTACATCAACACAGCCAAAAGCCTCACTGAGAGGAAAACTGTCTAATCAAGGTAAGGAGTATGTTCCACGTAACATTTCTCTGCTGCCTCCCAATAAAAACTCAACCAAGATGCCTGAAAACTCTTAACCTTGCATAGAAATAAATTTTCTTGAGGCTACAAAAGCTGCCTTCTTTACACAGTGATAAAAATCTCAGCCAATGTTAGAGCCCTTTCTATGCTAAGATGTGACTGAACTGGCTGTCTGTAGTGATGCTACTGGTTAGTTCCCATGAAGCCAAACTTTTTGATTCAAGCATATCCTTCCTAGCATGTCAGAGTTGTGCACAAAAACCCAGAACACAATTTGTCTGAATAAAGTGAGCTTTCCTCTAGTTAGTATTTTATTAAGTTCTCCTTTGCCAAAGTGTCTCACACAGCTTATATCGACAGATAAAGCTAAGTTATCGTCTGCTTATGTACTTTGTTCTAAAGAACTGTGACTGGTACTTGATACATAGGTTTCTTATTTTTTAACCAAAAAATCCCCAAACAAACAAATAAAAAAACAACCTTTGAAGCCTTTTTCAAGTTAGTAGAGCTAAAAACAATTGGTTGTTGATGCTGTAAGGAGTTATCTTATGCGCTTCACTGATCCCATAGCGACCTGGTGGGGGATAAAGCAAAGGCCACCATGGAGAAAACTGTGGGTCTGGATGCTGCAAAATGTTGCTGAACGTACCCAGAAGGCTCTCAGGGACAGAGCAGACTGCAGAACACTCTCAGCATATACTGGATTGAAGAGCACTGTGAAAAACATAATATACTTCATAGGAAAGCCTTCACAAAAATATCGCAAGAATGTCATGTCAGTGTTACTGGACAAACAAGAGCGGCAATAATTTCATGCACATCCTTCTGAGGCCTTCAGAGGACTAACGTATAGTGCTGTGTAGATGTTATAGGGAGGTGATTGCCAGAGCACAGATGTTGAAAGGGACAGATCCAGCCATTTTAGACCAAAAAGTTCATGGAACCCAAAACACCAGAGGATTTGGGTATCTAGCTAGACAAGGATTCACCAGGATTCATCAGTAGCTGCCTGTTGTGGTTTAGCCCTCCTTGGCAATTAAGTACCACACAGCCACTCACTCACTCCCCCCCCCCTCCCCCCCCCGTGGGATGGGGGAGAGAATTGGAAGAGCAAAAGTAAGAAAACTCGAGGGCTGAGATAAGGACAGTTTAATAGGGAAAGCAAAAGCCACGCACACAAGCAAAGTAAAGCAAGGAATTCATTCACTACTTCCCATGGGCAGGCAGGTGTTCAGCCATCTCCAGGAAAGCAGGGCTCCATCACGCGTAGTGGTTACTTGGGAAGACAAACGCCATCACTCCCAATGTCCCCCTCTTCCTTCTCCTTCCCCAGCTTTATATGCTGAGCATGACGTCATGTGGTGTGGGATATCCCTTTGGTCAGTTGGGATCAACTATCCTGGCTGTGCCCCCTCCCAACTTCTTGTGCACCTGGCAGAGCATGGGAAGCTGAAAAGTCCTTGATTTAGTATAAGCACTACTTAGCAACAACTAAAACATCTCTGTATTATCAACACTGTTTTCAGCACAAATCCAAAATATAGCCCCATACTAGCTAATATAAAGAAAATTAACTCTATCCCAGCCAAAACCAGGACACTGCCTACCTAGAGATTTTCAAAGGTAGGGAGTATCTGCAGAAGGAATTGTAGTTTATTCAGCATGGTTATCATTTAACAGCCTAAATATGCAAACTCCAAGTAGCAAGATTGGACAATTCCACATTTAAAAAACACCTAAATGTGCATCTATTATTATGTACATTCAAAAAACATCTCATTATTATCCTGGAGCTGCAGTGCAGTGTACAACATCTACAGTCAGCTTTGGTGCAAGCAACAACTCAAGCCTGCTGACAGGAGAGACTGCACTCTGGGAGATCTGGGTGGTGTGTTGTTGGGGGTTTTTTATGATAATTTAAATAGAACAAATATGTCTGATTCAAAGAAATGAAGAAGCAGTTGTTTATGAGAAAAAAATTGACTATCTTGCAGAATCATAGACACATCTGCACTCTTTCTCTCTCATTGTCTCTGGATTACACTTATTTATACCTGAAGATTTTTCCCTTGTTACTGTTTTCCTCCATCTAATACAAAAAATGTAGTTGAAGGAACTGTTCATAAATGGGTGTCTAAGCCCTTTTCATAAACAGGATGCAATGACTGGCAGCAGTGAAGTGGCAGGTGGTAGCAGATCACACTGAGATAGTTACAAAATTCATATCCATTTCCACTAAAAAAAATGCAGTGTTGGTGCGAGATTTTAATTTGCTCCCATCACATTAGCATGCAGAGAGGTAATAATGCATTAGCTAAGTGGTAAAACAAAAACAGATATCTAAAAAAATGGAAGGTAAGTAAACACAGGACAAACGGCAGAGACTGACACAAGAAATAGAAGAGACTGAACATGAAAAAAGTGTTAAGACCTTTCATAAATCTCACAGAAAAGAGGTATACTTCTTCATATTTGTAGAAGCTTACTATTTTGGAATTTGTTTTGAAGTATTTTGCCTGTGAAGACAGTAAATATTGTAACATTTCCCAGTACTGAGTCATTATGAAGATTAGTGAAAATAAAATTTATTTTCATAATCTTTATTCATGTGAACTTCTAAAGTTGTTTTACACTAATTTCTCACCTTACTGACAATAGTCTTGTGCAGCATCCAAACTGCAGTGCTAATTACTTGGAAACTCATCTATAACAACTGAATTTAACTGATGTTCTGGAAGATAACAATATGAAATGATTTCTGGTTCAGCAAAGTTTCAGAATTGGATTTACTTTCTTGCTTATTATGTATGTTTAGTGTAGATATTTTATACAGACTTTCAGAATAAGTAAAAATTGTACGTAATATATATGCCACTGTATATGACTACAGTAAAACTCAGGCCTTTCTGAATGGTTTTGCTCTAACATTGTAAATTTTAGTCAACAATCAAATATAACCAGCATTCCCCAGCACACAGTACATGACTATAGATGTACTTCTACTGAGATTAAATATGTTCCTTCAATATATCCTCACCATTGTGATTAGTAACAATCCCTAATGTTGACAATCTCTATTTGATCCTTCTGCTCTAATAATAAAAATAGGATATAAAGCACATTTTTTACCTTGCTGAAGTGATGATGGACTTAAAAAAGTCTAATATCCAGTAGCAATGTTATACCTGGTTCATAAAAAAACCCGTATCACAAGAAAAACCTGAGAGCAGACAGGATAACAGTTTGATTCTTGAGAAACATTTCTGTGCATGAAATAAGACGTAGGTTTGCTGGGACTTGAAAGTAACTGAAAATCTAACATTAATTTCTGGAAAAAAACGGAGACAATATTTTTTTTTATGTTCTTGAAAATCCACATGTGGAGAAAGGCTCTGTGGCATAATTTAAGAATCCTCACTGTAGATATTCTCAGTGACAGGCTGATGCACAGAATTTTTGTTATAATTTGAAGCTGATTTGTGCAAATAAGCTATGATATATGTATATAATAATATTTGATTATATATATCATTAATTATCAATCACGAATGCAGCTTCAAGGTTGCCAAACTAGATTGCACTCTGCTCCCTTCACGCAAATATGATAAATTATATCAGATGAGAAAGAAAGACCATTGTCTGTAGTGAACCTGAGGGGAAGGGGAACAAATGCAGATGCATTCAGCATATATGTTATGATTGCCTGGTTTAACTCTTGCTGATTCAGCTGGTAGCACTTAAGTGAAAGATACTGAGCTTTGGCTCCAGCATTCAAAGTAGGGGAAAATGTCACAGAATCAATCCCCCCAAAATCAGGAAAGAACTTTAAATTTCACTAACAAAAGCAGGAGCTGGGCGTTAAAAGTCAGAAAGAAGACTTCATCTTGTAAAATGTGTTACTTCCCCCTCTCCCTTAGGTATTGTCGTGGTTTAGCCCCAGCCGGCAACTAAGCACCATGCAGCCGCTCGCCCACTCCCCCCCGGTGGGATGGGGGAGAGAATTGGAAGAGCAAAAGTAAGAAAACTCGAGGGTTGAAATAAAGACAGTTTAATAGGGAAAGCAAAAGCTGCGCACGCAAACAAAGCAAAGCAAGGAATTAATTCACTACTTCCCATGGGCAGGCAGGTGTTCAGCCATCTCCAGGAAAGCAGGGCTCCATCACATGTAGTGGTTACTTGGGAAGACAAACGCCATCACTCCCAATGTCCCCTCTTCCTTCTTCCCCAGCTTTATATACTGAGCATGACGTCATGTGGTATGGAATAGCCCTTTGGTCAGTTTGGATCAACTATCCTGGCTGTGTCCCCTCCCAGCTTCTTCTGCACCTGGCAGAGCATGGGAAGCTGAAAAGTCCTTGACTAGTGCAGCAACAACTAAAACATCTCTGTATTATCAACCCTGTTTTCAGCACAAATCCAAAACATAGCCCCATACCAGCCACTATAAAGAAAATTAACTCTATCTCAGCTAAAACCAGGACAGGTATGCATCTGGGTGATGCCACTCAGGCTGTAAGGGCTTCCTGGCATTTTCAGTGTGGAGTTAGACTGCCTACTTCAGATCATAGTCTGGACCTGAGCAAAAAGAAAATCCAATATGAGCTGCTATTTTTTTTTTAAAATTGTACTGGGAATACAGGTAAGGGGAAAGGCTATACGACTACCTGTTAATAACCTGCCTTACTGAAACTGGTATCAATAAAAAACATTGATTTTTTAGGTCAGCAGTCTGGAAGGACTGTGCAAGGTGACACAGTTAAGCCACTTCCACAAGTGTTTTATCACTAGCTGCATTTTGTGTGAAGGAGTAAACCAGCGCTCACACTGTTAGTTACTGCCAGAAGTAACTGCCTTTCTGCTGTTAGGAACTCCTTTTCATTTAAAACAGTTCTACTTACAATATACTTGATGTGTCTAAGACCTGCTCACACAGCAGGTGTAAGTGCAAATTTGGCATCGGAGCAGACCATGAACGTTGTCAAGATGAAGAGCAAAACCACTTCTACAGAAATACCTTTATTTTTTCCCATCTCTAATTTATAAGTCTTGTCTGCACTGCCAGCGTTTTGGCTCTTCATTGCCTCAACTCAGCTTTGCTTTCAGAGGTGTCCACACCGCTCATCTTCCTGCCCACTTCTTCCCCTTTTATCCACAGCTGCCTTTATGTCTGGGCGCATCCTTCTTTGAAGCAAGCAACCTCCTCTCCGTTTTCCTCTCTCCTCAAACTTCACTTCTGGTTAGCTTTCAACTGCCCACCTTTGACACAATTTTCTCCTCCTCTCCTCCTCATCTCCACATGACCAGCTGTGATAAAAGCAAAATAAAGCCACACTGACAAGATACTTCCAAAACTGAAAAGCTACTCTCCCGGTTGCTATGTGCTGTATTATATTAATTTAGCTTGGAAAAGTGTATTTTTAAAGGCACATAGGTGGCACTTGGCCAGTCCTCTGTGACCTTGTTTGCTACTGGGGTGTTTTTGAAAATTGTCATACACATATTGCTATGGCAATGAATACTCCTCCTTCAAAAATGGTGTATTATTAATAGCAGATAGCAATACATACAAGTAGCTGCTTCTCTGCCTCCTCAAAGTGCTCTCCAAAATGTCACTCATGCCTTGACTAGAACGTTATCATTATTGCAATACTTAATGGCATGGTGGTATTTTTTGGCACCTGTATAATAAGAGTCAAATGGAATTTTTCACACGTAATTTGAGTAAGTCATAGACCTTTCTCTGATGTTTTGATTTAATTTTTCTGGTTATATCTATTGCATGAAAAATCAGTGTTACATGTTACCAAAAGCAATCATTGTGCAAAAGTCTTTGCAGACATATTGCATCTCCTCTTACTGTTTCTACATTATCCCAATAAGTATGAGCAATAGACCCACGGCAGTATAGCAGTTTTACATGGAAACAATACCAAAATTGTGGTGTGCTCCTGCTACCAAGGTCTCACCGTAAGGGCAACACAAGTCCTGTGCCTGATTACAAATAGTTCTGCACACTGCTGCATTGCACCAACCCTGCTTCTGCCTCCACGCTTGTCTCTTCCCAAAGCAGGGCCAGTAACACTACCTGTATAGCTGCTGCTATTCTCCACAGTGACAAGATGGGTTGAAAGTGAGCCACAACCCCTCATTCTCTGAAAGCAGGACTCCTCTTCAGGTGCTGCGGGGAAAAGAGGGGTACGACCAGGCGTGAGTGGGGCCGGATGGGGTTATCCCCACACCTCCCATAGGCAGGCAGGAATTCTCCTGTACTCCAGAGGAGCAAGACAGGAAAAGGGAAACACCTCGTACAGCAGTTTCCGCCACACTGAGGTTCTTCAGGCGAAATTTTAGCCTAATCTGGCCCTCCAGCTGACCTGTCTGGACAGAAGAATGAAGGATGACCACCCTCAATTACTGCCTAATAATTACTGCCATCAGTTCAGGGAGATAAGATGCAGATACCTCAATGTCTCAGGATCCCTTTAACTTCAAGGTTTCTCATTGGGATGTTTCCCACAAATTATACATACAGGTATTTTAAACACGTAACAAGGCAAATGCAAAGGAATAGCAATAATAAAAACTTAAAACAAACCCACTGAATTTGCTGTAATATTTAGTATTTGAGGATTGTAAATCTTGCTCTCCAGGATCATAATTCCAATTAGCAGTGACTGTCCATGACATTTTATTTTGTTTCATTGAGTTCTGTCATCAAACTACCCATACAGACCTAGGAAAGAGTTGCATCAGTATTAGCAGACAGTCTTACTGTAGAACTGTTTTATTGGAAAGCAGTCAAATTGCACCATGTTCACAATGTATTAATGAAAAAATGCTGTGATATTATTAATGCTCTATTGTTTCAATTGATTCATATCTACAACTGAACTGAGAAAGAAGTTTTGAAAGATATTATGGAGCCAAAATGGAAGAGCCCAAGGAAGTGCCCAAGATAAAATGGTATCTTCTTATTTTACATTAAAATGCTTAGAAAGTTGTATTAAAAGCTATGATTTTACTTTTCCCAGAATACTAGTATACGAAGATCTGAAACAACAGACTGATGGAAAAAGTAGGAGAGAAACTAAAAAGATGACAATGAACAATTAAGCTAAAAAAATCTTCAGCCTGTTGTCTGCATTTATACACAACACCATTAGCTATATAAAAGATTACAGAACTATTCTGGCATGTACAGAATGTCACATAGTATATATGGATAAATGCCACAGGACACTTTCCAAATATGCTGGAAGAGACATGTGAGGGAGAAATTAAGCATTTTCTAGCTTGCAACAGTAAAACATACAACCTCATTAAATTCATTTTGTGGCCTGGAAGTTCATAATTCCTTTTTACTACTTAATGTGGCTGAAAACAGTTAATTTATATACACAGATTTAAATAGGCTGGCTTCACTCTGTTTAAAAATTCATGACTAGAAGTTCTGAAATTTTCCATTTATGCAGACTGTAAGATTTCCCCATGCCACACATCTGGAAAAAGACATGAAATGCTATGGACTAAGTGGTGAAAGCTAATTGTAAATTTTACAATGAAATAAAGGAGGAAAGAAATGGGGAAAAGAAAGGAAGAAAAATGGAAAAGGGGAGGAAAAATATACTTACAAATACCAAATTTCTTTTATCTAGATTACCATACCATATTTTAGAATACCCTTTACAAAATACTTTAGACTCTGAGGCATCTGTGAGGTAAGGCTGGTACGCACTCAGTGAGAGAAAGCTTGGCTATATCCCACTGGAAATCTGACCAGCTCCCTTTGCATGGATGTGACACCACTACCAATACCAGTCAGTTCCAAAGGGAAAGAAAAAAAATCCCAGTTAACATTTCTTCATCACTTAGTAAGCTCCTAGTGATGACATGTTTTAAGTAAAACATGATCTGTCTCTACTTAACCCCCATTTATGAATTAAAATTATCAAGTTGTTGCTACTACAATTATAAAAAAATTAGTCACGCTCTACTGAAGCTCATATGACTGTTACTTAGGTAATTCTGCAAGAAACAATTTCCTATTGTACTACACTGAAAGAGTTCAACAATTTTCTCTTGCTGAATGAACATTACTCATCATTCTAGCCCAAAGAGCATGTCCAAAGTAAGCTCAATCATACTGTTAGGAAGCAAAAATTTAGATGCCAAATTAGCATATGCACAATGTTTGGCTCGGAACTTGCTACAACAAAATCCTCTACAATGTAAGCCAATGAATTAGGTTGGCTTATGCTCCTTGCAAGGCACAGAGGACAATACAAGATGCTTGCTAAGCAGTAATATACATCCTTTGGAAAGAAGAACCCCACTCTGGTATCGGAAGTTTGAAATAAGTTGAACTGTAAGCAAAAAATTCTTTACACTAGTTCCTCGATATTTAAATAAGAATCCTTAAAATAAAGTGTATGAATCTCTACGACTGGACCCAAAGACACTGCTTGTGTTGAACGAGATGGCTGAGACAGATAGACTATAATTTAGATAGATTCACCTCAAGTTACTAGTACAGGTGACACTACAAACCTTTCTGACTTATCAAATCAAACGAAATGTCACAATGAACAAATTTGAGACCTTCTGTAGGTAATAGAAAATAGAAGAGCTGGAGACTTCTTGGGGTGCATGGATTTTACAGCCACACTGCCACAACTGCAAAACCCCCTGAGACCAAAAACAGGGCAAGACCCTTTAATTTTGCAAACATCTCTCCAAACAAATAGTTTACAGACTTAAGGAAACCATCAGAAAAAAACCCCACGTGGGTCATTATGTTTCAGTTGAAACTTTCATCCCATTTAATATGCTACTACATTTTATATAATATAGAGTACTACACATGGAAATGAGCTCTTTGGGGGCGGATCTTCAGAGGCCTGAGGTATGCAATCCAGCAGGTCAGTAGTTAAGCTGGGAAATCAACAATGCTAGGAAAAAGAATTAGTGCTGACCTAAAAAAATAAACTCATCAAATGAAAATCAGGAAAATAGACAAAATAGATGTATGGGGTTCCCGGGGGGGTGCTGCAGGGCAGCCCCTCTGAGGAGAGGCCGGGGTTGCCCCGTGCAGGACACAGCCGGTTCCAGCCGGTTCCAACGGACGCACCGCAGGGCACAGGTGAGGGGAGCTGGCAGCACCTCTGAAGGTGTTTTCCCCAAGTGTTTAGATATCTGCCTTCTTTGTTTCTCACTACGCAACTCAGTAATTATATATTTATGTTAATTGGCAATAAATTAAGCTAAATTCCCCAATTCGAGTCTGTTTTGCCCATGACAACAAATACAGCTTTATTTAGATTAAAGATCAGTTAGTTGAATTATGTGGGATTTGGTTTGAATTTTATTTTTTACTCTAATGAGAATTTGTCCTTAAATTTGAGCTGCCTGGAACTGTCAAGATTGCTATTAATATCTTGCATTTGTATAGAGCTTTTCATACTGAAATATCCCAAAATATTTTATAAATTACAGCTACTGGTCATGCAGCTTCCTGTCAATTATAGCATAACCAGTAACAAAGGGTAAAGAATAATTTTGGTAATGGAAATGAGAGGCACATTTAATTAAACATACATTTTTTCAACTGCCTTTTGAAAAAACCCAAAACAGCTCACTGCCTTCCAGGAACAAGAATTCATCACCAGAAAATTACCCATGATGCCTTCTAAAAAAGAACATTTTGTGGAGCCAGTTCATCTAGAAACAGTGGCAGGAGCTTTCTTCAGTCAAAAAACATCAGTCAGATGTATTTTTTTTTAACTTCAGTCCAACAGGAGAAAAAGAACAAAATTTCCTTAGATTTGGCACTTCAGAGGGAAAACATAGTTCAGGCTAACTTATTTTGGGATTAGGTTTATCTGAAACACCTCTGATAAAAATATCAATATTTCCATCTTTGGGCTATATTCAGAAGTGTAGGATCCACTTCTTAATCGTACACTGTCATGCAAGGTAGAGCTCGTCATAGTACCTGGTGAAAATAAATATATATTTAAACCTGGTTTTCTTTCACTGAAACTGCATACTACAGAAAGTGGCAGCTGTTTTGAAGACAGCGCTGTTTCCTTGAGCATTTTGAGAGTGATCATTACTCTCACATATTGCTAGAAGAGAAAAGTATATTCTTTAACAAATTTTTAATATGTCAGGAAGAAGTTTTAACAGCTTGTGACTAAGGAGTTAAGAAACATTGTGATAGAGAAATTTAATTTTCAGTTTGGTTCCAAAAAATCTAGTTTACTGTACAGCATATATCAAATAAAACAATATATTCTGTTTCTTCTTCAAGTTCTGGACAAGTGAGGACCTAAAGAGGATTTTAGGCTAGGCAGAACATCTTTTTCCTTTTGGCACTCTTTGTCTATTTAAAAGTAGCAAAGAATCCAAAGCCATTGCATGAATAATTAATACTGAAGTCATCCTCGGCAACATTTTCAGAAGCAGATTTTTCATTATCTTTATGCTCTGAATGCAAATGTAAATGCCCTTACGTGTAATATGTGTCTATGTACACTGCTTATACATTCAGTGGTTTCATAGAAATAGAAGCTTTTCAGAGTATTCCCTGACTTTGCTACTTAAAACTGCACAACCTAACAATTAAAAACAGACATAGTATTATGCGATTCCATACCTAAGATTATTATTTTCTCGTCTTTTCACCCTGTGTTCATTACATATGAAATATTTGCTATTTTTGCTTCAGCTTTTCTCTTGCCTGCTAAAGTTTCTTGTCCTCTACAGATCTGTTAAAATGTGACTGACAAAGGATGCTCAGGCTGACGAAGAATCTGTGACTAAAAGAGGAGGTTGCTGGGGAAAGAGGAAAAAAATGTGCCTATTCTCTGCTTTAAATGCTTAAATGCAGTGAGATGTCCAGATCAGAGTCAGGTTTATGTTCTGACTGGCTTTGAAATATAACTGTTTCTCCTCTACCATCGTTTTCAGGACATTTCTAAAAAGTTCCTTACTAGGCTTGTGACTATAATCTGTGAAGGTGCAGGAAAGGAATGCTTCCCACTCCTGTTTTATTTCCCCAGAGCTGATGACTGATGAATACAGGATACTGATTTAAGCTATGTTATTTTCCTCACATACTATGTCTGAAGCTCTGTATTTATCTTTGGGCCCTTAAGTAATGTTTGAATAAATCACACAAAAATTAGAGAAGTCATTTAGAATGAGGCAACTAATTTTCAGTGTTCATTTAGTTAATAACTAGTGTTTTGATCCTGATTTTCAAATAAATGACTAGGTTGCACATGGTGCTCTAATCATTTGGACAAGTTAATGCATACTATGCACTGTGCAAATTATTTGTTTGAATTATCTGTTGATAGCCAATTAAGGGAGGAAGGGAGGATCTTTGTCAAGCACGACACACAGTATGTTCTTTAATGATGGAACAGAAAGGCGGAATAATGAATAACTTTGAATTAAGGAATGGTGAACAACATTCTTCCAACCCCATTAGCATCAATTTTAAATCCCTTAGATTTAGTGTTGCAGATATTTTCACCAGTGCATCAGAGTATTCTGCTTGACAGTCACAATCGTGACCACACAAACACAGCAAACCACTGGTATGTTACTCATATACACCCTTCTAACTGATCAGCTGGCTTTACCTGCTCACTGTGCCAAAGCCGGATTGCTCAGCAGGAGCTGGTGCTACTTCAGCTACTTTTAATTTTTTCCATTACACAATGCTAGCATTTTTACAATCTCATTACATACGCAGACAGATTCAGGCTGAGCATGAAGCCCTTTACATAGGTATCTCATGTAGGCATAGGAATGGCCTATGTGCAGGATTCATTTACCCCAGGTTTCCTAGTTGTTCACAGCCTCTTGTTTCTCTCTCTTGAATTGGTCCATGTCCTTGATACAGAATGAGTCCACTGGACACTGGACACAAAGAAATCAAACTCATTGTTCTCAAAGAAGGTATTTGATATGGACTAGTCTCCTGCAGTTCAGAGATGCCACTGGAAAGACAGTGAAAAGTCCATGAAAGTACAGAGAATGAACTCACCAGAAAAAGTGGCTGCTAAACACTACATCGCTGACATTTTTTTGCGAAGATTTACCACTAGCAGCATTTGGGGGCAGGGTTAATTGGTGCAGCTAAAGGCAGAGGGTAGTTAGGTTTATCTTCAAAATTTCATTCAAAAGAAGGGAAGACCAGAGACCATTTTTAAATATTCTTAAAGAGTAATTTAGCTCTGAAAGAGCTCAGGAAAGAGCAGCTCAAACATTCAAAGTCTGCCAAAAACAAAGTCTTACAGTGGAGTGTGATTGCCAGCTTTAAAAATAAGTGTTTCCACCTACCTACAATGATACTAAAGCTACAGAAGAGGAAAAAAAGTCAGTAAATCCATAGCTGCTTCTTCAATGTATTCACAAAATCCTTTTAGATTTTTTGAAATTAAAAGTAAAATCTAGCAGTTGTTTTAGATTTTTCCTTTTCTGGAAGATAATATTTAGCTTTTCTAATATTTTTATATACTCAAAGTTCTCTTTAGTGCCATGGAGTACGAAATTAGACAATCTCTCCAGCCATCTCTAAAGAAATAGCAGTGTTGGATGTTTCATAAAATAACCGTTGGAGCAATTTATTATCATATACCTAAATTAAAGAAGGCTCCAAGAAAGGACAGGTGAAGTAGTTTATATTTTCCACAAGTTACAAGGTAACATACAAACCATTACTGCAGAGCAGCCATTTACAGTCACGCTTTTCTAAGAGTAGTTTGGTTATGTACTATACTCTTACTCACATCAGCCTCAGTAAATATCTCCTAATTGGCTTAGCAGCTCAGGTTTCAATCTTTTATGATGTGGTAATTCTATTAGATATCCTTCCTAGCATTATTTCCTCTGTTCATTTCACTACTGACATATTTTGTTTCTCTAGCCAGTCAATCCCTTTTCAGGAGCCATCCTTTTGTATGGTGAGCTTCTGGAGTTTTCAAATGTCTTTGTAAGTTCCTAGTAAGAAACACTAGCCTGAAAAAACTCACCTTCATCCTAACAATAATTAAACTGTTACTTGTCTGCTGTGTTAGACAAACTAACCATATTTCTCTCTTATCTTTCACTTTTCAGACTTTTCTTTCAACTTGCTAGTGACCTTCACTGCTGCTTTCTGAAATGTCTCCCATTTCATTAAACCTCTTTTTTAGCAGTTAATGTGACTTTATATATCTCAATATCTGACTTCTTGTAAAAGTCCCTGTCTATAATTACCTTTCTATTCTTTGACTTAAAGCAGCTTTGTCTGTACCCTAAATCAGTGCTGGTGACTTTTCCTGCAATAAGCTTGATGACATCATGTATAATTGTCATTTATTCCAACACCTTCTCCTTTTCTTGCAATTAATTTCCAGGGTTGTCTCAGTGAGTATCTGTCATCTGCATTCTTTCCTTTCCCCTGATTTAAAAAGAAGTGAGTAAATTTGTCAGATACCCTCTCTGGGCTGCCTCCCAACATCCCGGGCTGAGCCTGGGGCAGGGACATAGCATGAATATACCTCCTATTGCCCTTACGCTTTCCATTTGGATGCAGTAGCTGGCCACCAAGAGGCAAAGGCAGTTTTATGTATATTAACCTTCAGCTGCAAGTTTAATTATCTCACTTCAGTAACCTTAGTCCCGTCTTCTTTGTCCTTCCCATGTTTTCCTACCAGGCTCCAGCCGTAAGGACTCCAGACCCATACAAAAGATGCGGCATGAGAATTTAAAGTGAAGAAAGAAAGGATCAAGCCTCCGCACCGAGTCTTACATCTCCTCTCCTCCATGCCAGTTCCTTCTCAAATTATGCTGTGTTGTTCTTAGATAAAAGTACACTGTAAAAACTAAGTTAAATGTCTTTTTTTTAACGGGACTTCACTGACTTGCTTTCCATAGCAGTTCCCCGAGCACAGCTGAAGCCAGTTGCAGTTTTCTACTGCAGCTGTAGAGGGCAGTCAAGACCAGACGGATCAGAGGATTTTCAGCTTGCTTTCAGACTGTATTCCTCCATTTCTCAGGCAAAAGTCTTGATCTCAGCGTCTTACTCAAAACAGCAACAGATACCATTTCTCATTATTAAAGTACTTTATATGATGTGATTACTCTTAGTCCTTCAGAAACTTGTTTCTTGAATGACATGGGAGAATACATGGTTTATTTCAAAGCCAAATCAAGGCCAGATCAGAATTCAGTAATTCCCTGAATGACATCTAAAATATATACTGACTAAAGAATATCCTCACAGTGCAAGGATATTTTATTCCTTCAGAGATGTACTCCTGGGGAACATTTGCTACAGTTTATATGATGCTAATCTATGTGGGGAGGTACAGGAACGTACACACATTTGGTGGAGGAACTGGCAATATAAGCTATTGCGCAGGAATGCACAAATGCTCTGCTATTAGTAGATACACATACAGAACAGCAGAACTTGGTTACTTGATCTAAGTGTGATCAAAAAGGAAAAGGTTACAGAGAAGAGACATCTCATTTTTCTTTATCATATGTTTTGTATGTAGCTTTTTGCTGCATGTTTTATAATGATAAGAAATAACTCATTCCAAATGATCAATTTCAAGATAATATCTCCAGATATTAATTATCAAGTATTTCCTATGTCAGGTAGGTAGGTTAGATTATCCATTTACCCATAAACATTTGTTTGGTCTCCATGGTTACTCAGGTGATTCTGGCATTTCTCTTCCACAACATTGGTTGCCAAGGATACAAGTTGTTATAAAATACAGCAGCTTTTTTGATTGCAGGGGTATAGTCCTTCTGCACGCGGCAGTTATATGTAATAAATCTTGCTTGATACAGCATTTGAATCCTGAAGGTATTCTCAGTGGAGCTGAGTTAACCAAGCTAATAAGTTTGTTATAAAAGGAGAGGATGCTCACCAAAACTATCAAACATAAAATGTATATGGCATAACTACATTGCCTGAAATAAAGCACTTGAGTACCTTCTGGCAAAGATAGGAATATCCTGATCCTAACTATATTATTCACAAATAGAATTCCAACCCAGACCAACAGAAACTGAATCAGAGCAGAATGCTTTCTACATTTAAGGCCAATATTACCTTAGCACCAGGGATAATCTGCACTGTACAATACCTCCTTGTTAAAAAGAATTACAAATATTTGCAAATGTCTGCTGCACTATGTAAACTGACAAAATGAGACAAAACAGCCTATAAACACAAAAAGGGACAGAATAGGAAGTGCACTTGGCTACGTTTACATTTTTCTGCCCACAAAATTGCATAGACAATTTTATGCAGACATTCATATATCTAAGTATCTGAACTGCGGGAAGAATACACAGCTGAAATAACTGAACTGTATTCAGAAACTGAACCCTTAATGATCTACATCAGATTGCATGTAAAAAATAGATGCTGTTTGTAATTTTGCAGTTCATATATATTAAAAAAATAAAGCCCTGTATTTTCATTAGAACACAGTTCTCTAAGATCTAAGCTTTTCAGTTCTTTCAAATTGAAAGAATAAAAGAATAGCTATGCTTTTCAGACATGTGACCCCATAAAAACAATCAACTTGCTGAAAATTAATCACTTCTTATTGTGTAAAAACCCAAAAATTGCTACAGTGTGCTATAGCACATTACATATTCCTAATAGCTATAATATTTACTCTTAAAAGGACAAAGCAAAATCTAATTTAAAAAATCCTTCTGAATACTGTTGCTGTCCGAAATGACAGATAACATTTCTCAGCCATAATGTGACTCAATAAAAATACCTTTCCTCTCATGAAAGAGAAGGTTTTCTTTTTTATGGGTGTTCATTTTCTGCCTTAAGTTCTAGAAATCCTGAGTATCAAGTATCTAAAATAAAATCTTGAATCGTTTTCGTTCTGCCTTGTTGTTTTTTGGAACTGTTCTTGTCAATGAATATGTCTTTATTTCCTTTTATAAGACACTATATTTAAATCCGATCAGCCAGAGACTTTTTTTTTAATCCATCCAGGACCTTTTTAGTCACTTCTTCATATTATTAACAACATATTATTGACAGTAACTTTTTGTTACTGTAAATGTAACAAAATGTTTGTTTACTGTAAATTACAGTAAAATTTCCTAATATCCAATCTAAATGTCCCCTGGCGCAACCTGAGGCCATTTCCTCTCGTCCTATCAGTTGTTATCTGGGAGAAGAGACCGACCCCCACCTCTCTACAACCTCCTTTCAGGTAGTTGTAGAGAGCAATAAGGTCTCCCCTCAGCCTCCTTTTCTCCAGGCTAAACAACCCCAGTTCCCTCAGACGGTCCTCACAAGACTTCTGCTCTAGACCCTTCACCAGCTTCGTTGCCCTTCTCTGGACACGCTCCAGCACCTCAATGTCTCTCTTGTAGTGAGGGGCCCAAAACTGAACACAGTATTTGAGGTGCGGCCTCACCAGTGCCGAGTACAGGGGCACAATCACTTCCCTGGTCCTGCTGGCCACGCTATTTCTGATACAATCAGCTCACAAACACTGAGCCAAATACGGCTACATGCTGGGCAGATGTTAAAGCTAGCACGTGTATTTTTCCCTAGCCGCCTACTTTTGGCAACGATATGGGACAGGGTACTGCACTAGATGAATTTTTGGTTTGACTGCACTTATGCAAGAAATATTTGACATTTAATTCTAATAAGCAGCTCTCCAACATAAAAGAGAGTAAGAATGAGTGTTACATGAAAGATTCTGCTCATGATAAAATTACACTGTGAGATATAAAAATACTTGAAGCTCAGCCTGGCTAATTGCAAATAGTTTGGATTTTCTGTTCTGGGCCCTCCATCACTCCCTGTAACTACAAACAGTACAGTGATATGGTTATAAATTGGACCATGACGACACTGTTTCTTTTTTCAAAAATGTCTATCTGCTTTAACATACCTATTCCAGTTGGCTATTCCTTTTTGGAAGGGCCGTTTCTGGTTGAGTATCTTTGCCAGCACGGACCGGAGGTCACAGAGCCAGCTGAGAAACCAGAAAGGCAGCAGGGCCAGTCATTTTACTCTAATTAAATGTGTGTAAAGTATGTCAATGTGTTTAATTCCCCTGTTTCCAAAGCTGACTTCTTTTTAAGGACTGATTAATACTATGGGAATCAACCATTGCGGGCAACAGCAATAGTTTGAAAACACGAGGGACAGACTGCTGCAGGGATCAGAAGGGAAGGAGCCCCCGTCCCAGCTCCTGTTGGCACCGCACACCCCTCCCGCTCCTTCCCCTGCCTTGGGGCCCAGCGCCCGCCCTGGGGGGTGCTAGCCTGGCCTTGCCGAGCAATGCGTTGTGCCCTCCGGGGCACAGTCAGCTGGGGTGGGGGGCTCATCGTGCTCGTGCAATAGCTCGCCCATGCCCTAGGGCCACGGGGCTGCATGCCTCTCTGCTGCAGGAGGTCATGGCATGTAAGTGCAAATGTGAGATCAGCAAGAACATTTGGACTGAGGAGATGGTTAGTCAGTGTGAAGTAACCCTTCCTCTTAGATCAGGAGCTCTGCTTACCTCCTGGCCTGAACAAGCTGCCCAGGTGTAAAGAACAGCCGCATCTAAACACAGCTCTTCATTATTTTTGGCTTCTTGAAGGGAAAACATGATATGACAATTGCAATAATATTGCCATAATATTTTAAAGGAACTATTCTCAACATGCCCAAAAAGCTTCTCAGCAGTAACACGCAGCTTAGAAACATCAGTGTGAAGTCTCATGAAAGCTAAGCCAGAAAACTCAGCACTTGATTTGTTTGGTTGTGTTCCCAAATAACTAAAAGTTCATAAAATCCTAAGATACATATTGCTTTTTACGGAACAGCTCTCAAACATAACAGCAGGGGAAAGAGTACTTGGGGTGGTTTTTTCTTTTCATTTTGAAAAGGTTTTTTGTTTGCTTAGATGCTCAAGGAAATTATGACAGAGGAAAGTGGGGTTTAACCTCACTCATGGTTTCCCATGTTGCCGTACTGTGTCTTCTATATGTGTCTTTTATACTCCTTTGGCCTATATGTGTTTTTATAAGGAATGAATCTCATGTTAAATTAAATTACTCCCCCCAGTTTAAGTGACTGGGAACATTTCAGTGCTAAGTGAATGAGACTGAACCCAGTGGAAAGCACACTTTCTTGTACGAATATTCAAGTCTAATCCTAACCCTTGCGTAGATATGAGAACTGGGACTGTGATTTAAATGATACCAGTGGTATGAAATCTGGGAGTCTAAATATCAAATCATCAGTGCCATATGATGCAAAAAAGACAGTCTAGTTAAGACTCACAATGTCAGTTCATATTTACTGGCATTTTTAAGGAGTTAATTCTGTACCAGTTGACTTTACACAGCAAGAGAGGTTATCTCTTGCTGACTCTCTCTGTATCAGTAACTTAGCCAGAGCAAGTCTTCCCTGTCCTCCTGCAGCTGGCTGTTAGCAACAATGCTGGCACAAGCCACTAAAGCCAGCACAAGTAAATAGTGCTCACACCTTTTCATTTGCTGCATGCTCTCTTCTTCCTCACTAAGAGGAAAGAAATGTCATGAGGTTTGCTTTCAACACTTACATCTCCTTGCCCTCCCTGGTAGTTGCAGACAAAGGATTCATGGAGAAGGTGAAGACGGGATGGCAATTTAACATTCCCAAGGATCCTGGAGAAAGGGAAAGCACAATAAACTCATGCCTTGTCAAAGAAACACCAGTTTATGTGGCCTCCTGCATTATGGCTACTTGTGTTTATGTGGACACCTTCTGGACTATTTTGAAAGATATGAAAAAGGCTAATGGCTGATCTTGTAGGATAGGTTTTTAATTTGGGGAAGAAAGAAAAGAAAAAAGAGGATTCAGACCTGTGGTGACTTAGCACAATGCCTAAACTGCAGATCCGTCTCTAGCATTGACTAACTGATCCCTCCTTTGATCAGCAGTGTCTCTTGACCTTTGAAATAGTGAGTGAGTGGGGACGTAATATTTTTATTAGGAACAAGCAAAGTCATAACACTTCGTAAGGGCCAATTCATTTTTCTAATTATAAAGACAGGCAAGGGGAAGACTATATTTGGTGTAATTAGTGGTTAGTCATTCTTCCAGAATGAGGAAATCATGCATACCTCTTTTAAAACTCTTCTTGAACTACAGTAAAAGCAATCGTATTTAAAAAAAATTAAGAGGGCATAGATGCTAAATGTTTTACTGACTATTGAACGCTAAGCAAGCACTACATCTTTAATTAAATGCACTTTAAACCACTTAATAAGTACCCAAATTGCTGATAATCAAGAGTCAGAGCCCTTATATCAATTTGCCTCTTACATTGATGTAAAAGGTAAAATAGCTGCTGAATACGGCAACTAAAACTTGTAAGAAAACACCATAAATATTTAAAGGAATAGAAACAGCAAAGTAAAACCAAGCAAAACATTTATTGGGCTACAACTTATAATTTTATTTCTTTTCCTGATTCAGTGATACGATGTCATGGCATCTATACATCCCAAAGAACTTACATAAACATGGGAATATAAGAAAATTAAGTAATTCTCTCCTATTGATAATCAATGACAACAATGGACCTTGAAGAAATCCTGTACTATAGGAAGCATTATTTTATTAATACTTTGATTCAGATATCAAGAGAAGCAACTTCTTCTAGGGATCCAGGCAAAGTTTTAAACACTTCTACATCAAAATAGCTTGAAATTACTAAAAGATAAGAGATACACATAGAACAAAATAAGGAAATTTTAAACATCTGTGGAGGTAAATAATAAATAGATGGATTTAAAAAAAAAAAAGAGGCAAAACCACAGTAACAGCAGAAAATCATGTTATCACGATTAAAAGTATACACCTAAACAATATTTATGCTCTTAACTACAGGGAGTAATCTGAAACCGCAACTAATAAAAATTTGTTTTACAAAGAGGAGGTACGTGGAAGATTAAAGCTACAAATATCATACATCATATAAAGGTTTGGAAGTCAATTTGATACAAGGACAAAAAAGACATATTCAAAATTACTAGATCAAAATATAAACATGACTACCTGTATTATGGCAACACCTGCAAAACCATAACTATTGTTATGGTTGGTGTACAAAGTAAAAGTCCTTGCCCTATAGATCTTAACTGAGAAGTTAAAACAATGCAAAGAGTAGAAATAGTCAACAAGGAGAGAATAAAGATGGGAATAATTACACAGAAACAGATGGGTGTGTTTTGATGAGTAATTGGCATGATTATCAGCTCAATGGGATTTGAAAATCTCCACAAAGGTCATATTATCACTTATTTGTATTTCAGTACGTTTTTACCCAGCGGCAGGCAATCCAATACAAAATCGTACTGAAGACACAGTGCATGCAGGTGCTGTCTTGAAACACCTAGTGCAGGTAAACACCAAGCAGGGGTTAAAGAGTGACTCCACTTAACTTCATTAGCGTAAAGGTTTCCAGGTTTTGGGTTCACTAAGAGTACAAAAAAGACTAATTAATAAAGATTCATAAATAGCATCTTTTTATTTCTTGGAGACAAGGCACGTTGTGGAACATCAGCTCAGAGAAAACAGAGCCGCAGAGACAGAGAAGGCATCAGTGCAACACTGCCATTTCAGTAATGGCTGAGAAAACAGGAGGCTTAAACAGGAGGCAGGAATGTTGCTAAATTACGATTGCAATGGAGGTAATACTGTATCTGCAACAACCCACGGTAAAATCACTGGTGTATCATTATTTATGGATTCAAGCATACATGACAAGAAACGGACCTACTAACATAAAGAAATGTTGTAAAACTACAGTTTTGATTAAGGAAAAGGGTATAAGTATACATCTGCCTCAATGAAAGATAACATACTTCAACAAAAGAAAGAACGAAAGGATTATACCATGTCACTCTAACCTTTTGCACTCTTACTAGATTTCCTGATACTGTCACGGGTGGGACAGAGAGCTAATAAAAACCTGCTCAGGCATCACTGGTCGAGGCAGAAGCTTTACCTGGACTGGCAGTAGAGGTAACATGTGAGTACAACTGACAATGCTGGACAGATACGGCCAAGAAGGGGAACTCATCTCATTGTGTCTTTCAAAAATTCTCACAATTATTGAGGAAGCAGAAAAAATTCTGTCTCAGATGCCTTGGAGGTGAATACTACCCTCTTTTTCAGTGTTGTTGGCAGACACTTCCTCGAACTGATGCAGTTTCTTAACCTATTTAAGATGGAAGGTGGTGAAAGGGTATTTTCGGAAAAGCACAGTACAATCTAACAAAGGTCAAGTATTGCCAACCAAAGTAGCATATCTCCCAGACCTCTTTCTTTTGGAATGGATGTCACATGGAAAACTTCAAAGCAGCTGGTTTAGCAAGCCAGGCAAGAGGGGGAAGGAGAGCAGGGTGCGGGGGTGACTGGGAGGGCTGCGCCAGGCCCCTGGGATGGGAGGAACCTCCCTGCACGCAGCAGTAATGTTATGTCTCAGGCCAGGGCTGCCCTGTCACAGCACCAAGCTGCTCAGAAGGGCCATTTGGCAGTGATGGGGGTGTGTGTCAGAGGCAGATTCCAAAATGCCCCTGGATGTCTGGCAGCGAGTTAGTTGTCCTGGGTGATGACAGCTTCACAAGGCTTTTGTCTGATCAAATGAATGCACTTACTGTGGGAAGGCAGCTGGAGGTAACCAGATCAACATTTACCTAGAAGGCTACATTTTGAAGTTTTAAAGATTTTCAGATAGCATTACAGCACGCGGAGCCTTTTATTTCATGAGGGTTAAGCCTATTAGTTCATCAATGACATGAAAGGCAAGAATTGGCTTAGCAAGAAAATATCATCTTCGCCTCAGCCATCTGCAGCGAGTCTGCTTTCCTGGTCTGTTCCGCCATTTCATAGCATTTCTGGAGTTTGCAGACTGTGAACAGGCACCAGGTGCTGCTGCTGGGTTTCTCGAATGGGAGCTGTTTGCTCTGATGCCTTTGCATTTGCGTAGGACTAGCTGCGTCTTGTTCATTCAACGGAGAAGGCAATCTGTGTGCAGGAAAGTCAAGGACACTGGATCAGCTACTCCTGTGCAGAGAAAGCAAACAGAGGGACAGTTACTGCTCTCATCCTTTTCCCCCTGCTTTCACTAAGATGGTGGGAGGTACCTCCTGACAGGACGCACAGAGGACTTGTCTCCCTAACCCTGTGCTGTGCTAAGGAGCCTTTTGCATACCTGCACAGAGCATTCAAAAAGCGCTAGCATTGAGTATACAAGTGAATAATCTTTCCTGCAGAAGAAATAAAAAAAATTTGTGCCACTACATCTGGTGCTTTTACAGTCAGTAAAATTAGGATTGCACAACCATGCGAAGCATTGGAGGACAATCCTTTTCCCCCACGGGGTCAGTAAATCAACGCTCAGTGCTGGCAGGAAGGCTGCAAGGCATGAGAAATGGGGCTGCCTCGCAAAGGAAAGATAGCCAGGCTTCCTCTCTCCGCACGCACTTCCTCTTCAAAGTCAAGTAGCCTTGGTGAACATCAGAAAAAATATAGCAGTCTTCTCATTGATGATTTTGTGTTGTTATTAGAATAATTCTTAGGAATTCACATGATCCTTTTTACTTCAAATAAGCAGACTTCTGTCTCCATAAGCTGGCTGAAACAGCCAACACACGGAAATCATAGAAACTGAGGAATCAAAACTGGCATAAGAACATAGCGAAAAAAATATTTAAAAAAATGTCAACAGACAATTCCTTTAGGCTCCTTCATATATATGCACAAGCAATCCACTATTACAGTTCAGAGATTTAATTCCTTGCTTTACAGAGCAAGCACATGAGTTATGGGCTCCCAGTACCAAGGAAGATTTAAGTAGCTTCAGGAAATGTCATACGGACTATTGTTAAAAAAAGTTGGTAAGGTGAGAATCAGAAGAGGAGGTAAAAAGAGGAGGTAAAAGCAGTTGTATGCTCAAGAGATGACATTTTTACATCTTTAGAGCATTTTTTTTTCATCATTCTGTAGCACCTGCAAAATACCATTTATCCCAAGTCGAGCGCTGGCAATTCATTAAAGACTAAGCAGAACTCGGCAATACACTAGCATCACTAGCAGGTGGAACAGAGAATTTGGGACCTTCACAAGCTGGTGCAAATCAACATGAAACCTTTGCAATTAAAGTTTGAAATTCACAGCTCTTTGCATTTAATTTCACTTGAAAATGAAATTGCTTGCTTAAAATGTTGCTAAGATGGACAAACTTAAACTACTTCTCTATGGCACATGGACTTTAGTGTTGAGCAGAAAAATGCCTCTTTCCAAATGGAAATAGGCCAATTATTTTGGAGTGCAGTTGTAAAAAGCAAAGAAACAAACAAACCGTTTCTGCATGCTCTGACTGCAAACATGCCAGAGTCCATCAGCACAAAATGTGAATGAGGCAAGAACTAGGATAAAGCAAAATCAAAGACAGAGAAATGCTGAATATTTTATTGAAAAGCTGTGCTGAATAAGCTATGGGTACTCTTAGAGAGGCTTCAGACAGCTATACTTGTCATTAGGATGTGGGGCTTTGCCAGCTGAGCAGCATTGGGTCCCTGGCCCAATGTTTTTCAGCAAATTGGGAAGGTAAGAATCAGAAGGAAGGTAGAAAGAGAACATATAGACTGGGGAGCTTGCCCCAGCGTAGCTCATGCCAGGTGGGTGCTAGCCTCCTGCTGTAGTCCCTGTGCAGCTGTGCACTGTGAAAAAGCCCTACCAGGAGTGACAGCGTCCCCAAAACATTGAACATGGACACAGAGCAGCCAAAAGCCATGCAGGTGGCAAAGGTCTAGAGACCTTCCTGCAGCACGACGATACAAAGGTGGCAGGATCCCACCTTCAAGGCCCCTTGGCACACCAACAGGGATACCGTGGTCGCCTGTGGAGCACTGTACGCAAAGTCGCGTGGCACAGAGGGCTCTGCTACCTTCTCACTAAAGCTTGTTAGTTCAACATCTTAAGAACTCTGCCTAAGGTCTTGAGACCTGGGAGCCTCTTGCTGCTTTATCTCCAGCAGCAGCACCGAGGTCGAGCCTCTGGAAAGGTCAAACCCCTCTCGGGGTAATCCTGCGGAAGGTAACACGGCTCCACTGCAGCCGGACCCCGCTGCGGAGGGCAGCGGTGGCAGGCGGGGCGGACAGCAACGGGAGCGGGACAGCGGGACAGCGGGACAGCGGGACGGCGGGACGGCGCCACCCGCCCCCTGCCGCAGCCGCCGCGGGGTTAACCCCGGCCCGGGGCGCCGCTTCGAGCTCGCAGCCCTGCCGGGAGGCGGCGCCATTTGCTGCCCCTGCGCCCGGCCTCTCTCCCGCGCCCCCTCCTCAAGATGGAGGCGCGGCGCCTCCTGGCCTTGCTGCCGGCAGGAAGCCCCCGCCCTCCCTCTTGGGATGAAGTCGGACCAACCCCGCGTCCCCTCCCGGGGGCCCTTTCCCACCCCTTTTCTCCCTTCCCCGGGGTCGCTGCCGCTGCCCGCAGAGGCGGGCTTGGCGCCCTCAGCGCTCGGGCGGCGGCGGGCGGTGCGTGTTGGGGGGGGTGTCTCTGGGCAGTGATCCTGCGCGGAACGCGACGGCCGCCCCCGGGAGGTGTGCGGAGGGACGGCGCCTGCTCCTGAGTCAGCAGCGGCGAGGAGGCGGGCGGCACCTCGCCGCCCGGCCCGGCCCCGCCGAGCGCCCCCGGCCCCCCAGTACCGCGCCGGCTTCCAGGCCCCGGCGCTGAGCATCTGCGGGAGGAAGGGGGCCGTGGGGGCCCTGCCGGCTCCTGCCCTCTGCCGCCGCCAGGTAGGCTCGTCGCCGCGGCCTGGGCGCGGCCGCAGGTGCCGGCGCGGGTGGGGAAGGGGTGGAAAACGCAGTCGGCGCTGCCCGACTCCCCGCTTGGGCGCCGGGTGACTAACTCCCTGAGCTGGGCCCTACGCAGCTGCCCCCGGCTCCTCGGCGAGGGGCTGGGGTCCGCGGGGAAGCGCAGCCCGGAGCCGCCCCGCAGGCGGGCGCACTCCCAGGTGTGAAGGGCTCCGAGGAAAGGAGTGCTCTGGCGCGGCTGTGAGCGTCGTGCTGAAATGCTAACGGGACAGCGGTAGCGATGATCCGGTCTTCAGGGAGTTCTCCCGTCCTCCCTCCCCCGTCTGCGTGTGGCACAACGCGTGTCGTGTGCCTGTGCGACCTGTTAGGCCGGGAGCGTGGGGAGAAACGACAGTGGGCTGCGTTGGGGGAATGTGTGTATGTTTTGGTATTTAATTTGCTGATCTATCAGATTTATTTACATACATATATAAAAATACAAATTGGTATATATATTTATGTATGAAGGATCAAACAGTTTTGATGGGATGTTTCCTAACTGTGCATGTGCATTTAACTATATCTGATCTGAACTCAGAAATCATAGCTTTTTGTTGTTCTCTGTGTGTGTGTATATATATTTGGATATTTATATATCCAAAGAATGTAAGAATATTACTCTTGCCAAGTTGCTTTCCAGTCTTCTGTCAAAGTGTGTGTTTGTTACAGCCTAAATGTGTATTTATGTGTGACGGGTGAGCATGGTGCTATGTGAAATGCTTTGTCAGATTGCTTTATGAGCAGTAGAGCAGAGCATAAACAGAAGAAAATACAGTGTGATTTTTGTATCACTGCAGTTTTGGGTGCTATCTATATTGAGATTGCTATACAAAACCAGAAGACAGTTCCATCGTTCCCCTGACCCCCTTCAGGAGCATATCACAGATAACCTATGAATACTCAGATAGTTGAGGGAACAAAATGAAACACAACGTGTTTTGCCCTCTGTTCCTCCCTATCTGTTTGTGTTGTAGGAGCACTCTCGTGTTCCTCATACTGGCTGCATGACAAGATAGTGGAATTGATATAGGATATACTGGCTTTTAAACTCTCTGGGGTAGGTTCTGTATCTGCCCTTGCCTTTACAATATCTTGTAGTAGGAGACTGATCCTTAGCCATGCAACTCTAATAGATGTTTGTTTTGTTTAATTATCCACTCCTTGTGTTTGGCAAGGTTGACTCTTGCAGTTGATATTTCACAATTGGGCATTGTCTTGAGCCAAATCTGAATCACTGAAAACCTGCAATAATACAAAGTTAATAGGTGATACTCTCCATACTCATTTTGGTAGCTTAGATGATGGGGGTTGAGCTGCTCAGCATGTTACACATCAAATTGTGTGTCTGAGTGGTGCAGGTAAGGTGAGAGTGTATGTGTGCAAGCTTCGTGGGCTGATGCTTTTCCCTTAAGCACAAGGCAATGGAAGATGCAATGTAGCCTGGATTTTACATTATTGAAGCTAATTGGCGTTATGGTCATGGTCTGTGGAGGAGGCTGTGCTCTGGGGTTGCTTGCCCAATTCAGTCTTTCCCCACCTTTTCCTTCAGGAAGTACTGTGATGGAGGGCTGGAGGTGCACTTCTGTAACACTTCTGAAAACTTCAGGTTCCACAGAAAGTACATGCAAATGTGAATCTGTTACATCTTCACTAGTTGTTTATCAGTGAGCTGCAATTCTGTCAGTTCTAATGAGCTGCATGGAGTGAAGAAGTTTTGGTGACCTGGAGATGCTGTAGTTTAGTTCAGCTTTGCATACAGCTGACCTCTCACCGTGTTGATTTTGGATGCTGTCTAAGCAGGCTGCTAATAGCAATGATGTGGAGATGGGGGAGTTTCCATGCACAGGTTTCTGAACCTGCTAGTGAAATGTCCATCAGGAATGCTTTAAAAACAGTTGGTTCCCCTTCCTCCTCACATGCACAGACACGGTATCTGTTTCAGGTGGAGCCCTTCAGACCCTTTCCAGCTGTACCTTCTGTGATGTTGAATAAAGTAGGCTTGCTGTGGGCTTCTTCACATATTGGTTGTATGGACTTTGCTTATAGATCTTTCCTTTAAGAAAGCATGTGGTGATGCTTTATGTATGCTAGTTTTGATAGTGGTACTAAATGTATATCCTTAGTAGGAAATTGGTGATTAAAGGTGGAGTTATGATCAAGTGGTGTATATCCAGCAGTCTCCAATTTCAGTGCTGTAGAGGAAGCACAGAACCACTGTAATGGATATTGTACCCATGGGGAGAAATCCTTCCTACTGTCAGGCAGTTAGCTTTCAATTTCTGTCACAAAGTGTCTTTCTGTACAAATTTATAATCTAATTTAACTGCAGATATAGTTGCTTTTCCATTTAAGTACCTAATCTCTTTCTGAATGGTGCCAGGGTATGACTGTTGAGTATTTTTCAGGATGACGTGACTTTGTACTGGGCAGATAGGAATTCACTCAATCCAGTTGGAGGTAATATGAATGCAGTTAGCCTGATGGCAGTTTTCAGCTAGTTAACCTTGATGAAGGGGCAGTTTAGTGGTTGTTTCCTGTCCTAATGCATTTTCCTTGATAAATCTGTTCTCTGTACAGTTTATTAACTCTTCTGCATGTTACAAGGAGTTCCTCTGGTTAAATATAGATGGATTTTAAAGAAATAAAATGTGCTCTGTCATCTGAGGTGGGGCTCCAGAGATTTGCATCTTAGGGGAGTGTGTATGCACATGTGTCTTTATCTGTTTATGACAAGCAAGTAGTTTTCTGAACAGCAGAGTTAATGAAGATTTCTGTGAATTTGTGTCTTGAGGTCAAACAAGGATTTTTCCATTGTCTTTTGCATGTGCCTCTACATTTTTTCTGTGTAGTCCTGTCTTTCCACAGACTGCACTGATGGTGTGACACATGGGCTACCATTTTCAGTTATGGAAATTGGATGACGTGTTTTTTGGGGGTGGGCCTGTAGAAGTTAAAATTGCAGGTTTGCCTTCTCTGGCTTGGGTATTTTTACAGAAGTGGTAGGAACTTAATTAACTGCTGGTAATCTGTTTTTCTCTGGTTGAAATCAGCCTATAGCTTTAAAGGATACTGTAAGTAAAAAGAGGGATCTACTTACACAGCAGTCAAATAAGCTTTTTCTCTGCAGGAGACCAGACTAACAATGGACATAAAACTTGGCATGGTCATGTAGGTGAAAAGACACCCCCCCCCGTAGCCAAGAAAATGTACTCATTTCTCTGCTGTCAACACACAAGATTTCAAGTCTACAAATGGATATACCGCATCCAACTGCATTAAGAGTCTTTTCTTGAAGGTGATAAAATAGCAAGACACAAATGGAGAGAGTGTTTATGTACTTTACTTGTAAGATTTTGGCTTTTCTGGCTGTCTACTGTTGTACCCATGCCACCTTATGCAAGCTTTTTTCCTGCAGTGTGTGTGATTGTATCTCAGTCAGTGGCTGGGTGTTCAATACTCTAATCTCAAAAATGGTCAGTTAGCTTTGTTGACGTTAGTACTTACATTGAGCCAGTCTCTGGCAATCAATCTGTGAACAGCTCTTGAAGGCTATCATAAATTAGATGCACTTACGTAACTTCTAAGTCTGGTTTTATAACACCACGGTCTTTTAATAAAAAAATATTACCTAAAATCCTAGCGCATCCATTTGACTTCAAGTGTCAGACTGTTATTTCTTCTACTGTATGGTGTATTGTTAATTAATTAAGGTGATATCAATCACCTGAAGGCCATAAACCAGCAAGTTTGCTTTTCATTTTAAGTGACGTGGGTTCCAGAGAACTTCTGCAGTAAAACTTAAAATTTAATTTAGTAGCTTTGCATTGTCTTCCTCCACAATGTTTGCATTGTGAGTACTGTTAGTGCTATAATGTTGAAGTAAAATCTAGTAGTTGATTTAATTGCAACAATTCAAATTACACTGGACAATAAATAACATCAAAGCTTTTGCTACCCTTTCTGTAGCTGGTATTGCTTTGGCTGAGGTTGTAAACTTTTGTTGTTTCAAGACAACCTCATGTTTTATGTGGTAGCTAGCCTCTATGTTTTGGAGATAGCGAGTGTCTGCAGTTTCCTTGAACTGTGAACAACTTTGTGTCCAGCACTTCTGAGATCAGTGTCCAGGGTTCCTTCATAGTATATTGACAAACATGGGTCCTCTGGATCTGCAAATATTAGCTTTCATGCTTTAGGTAGAGATCAAGTTACAAGAAGAGTTGATTATTTTTTTTTAAAGTATTAGATATTAAATGGCAGTATTAACAATTGCAAGGGTTCAAGTATCATAAATGAGATCTCCTAAATCCTGACACTGACTTAAATGGGGTCATAACTTTGTCCCATGAAGTTTGTTTTTTTTTTAAAAAAAACCACCAGTATTTAAAGTCTTCACAGCCTGTGAAAGACTGTGAATCTTGTGGGTTCAAATTGTAGGGCTTTATCTGCAGCAATGAGAGAGAGAATTTTTTTTTTCTGCTGAAGGTTGAGACTTTTCAAGAATTACTGTAGTTCACGAAATGGCACTTAAGGAAAAATTGTCAAAATCCTAAGGACTGCAGTACAACAATGATGATTTGAATCAATGGTTCTGGTTTTTATTTTTGAGGGCTTACAGTCTTAAGTGGAGAAAAAAATACTCTTAGTTTCAACCTAGTGCTATAGCAAAGCTTTTGTTGGAGTTTTATTATAGTAATTTTTGACCTTGAACAAGTGCAAAATAAATAAATTCTTGTGTTCTGTGCACTTATGTGATCCAGCTTGAACTATCTATGTGGGTTTCTTTCTTCTAACTCTCCTTATAATTTACTCAAGTTTCTCCAGAAGCATCAGCCCTCACCTGCAACCTCTACCTCTGCCGCAAAAGGATGTCTCAGTATCTAGTTGGAGTCTGCTGTGCAGTGCAGCTTGCTGTATTTATTGCTTTCTGTCATAATGACGCTTGAACTAGGAAGTGGCTTGAAACCACGCAACTTTGTCACACAGGCCTTCAGTCAGCTGTCGGACAGTAGCAACTTCAAGCTCTGCAAGCTTGAAAAAGATTTATACCACCTTTTCTGCATGTGTATGTCTCCTTCTCCCAGGCAGTCTGCTAAATCTCTTTTTTCCATCCAAAGCTCAAAACTGATGTTATGTACACATGTTGGATAGTTTTCTTCTGTGGTCTGTTTTCCTGTTGTAAAAATAGTTAAATGCTGAAAGGAAGATAGGTAGAGAAATTCTGAAATACCCTTCGTGGGAGGCTTAGGACAGGTTAGATAAAAATCCAAAGGAGGATGTAAGGATGCTTTGTCTTGCCTCTGGGCCATGGAAGGAACAAGATGGTATCTTGTTCCTTCAAGCTCTCCCTTTCCAGGTCTCACTTAGTTTTCACTGCAGAGTACATATTTGATGATAAAGAGAATTGATAAGTGAGGCCATGTTCTTGTGAAAATGGAAAACATGGAAACCAGAGTATGTTGTTTTAGAGGAATTTTCCAATAGTTTGCCTCTCTTCTGAGGGGAGATATGTCTATGTCCCTGGCCTGTCAGTGGGGAGTGGGGAAACCAGGACAGGAGTGCAGTGCACTCAGATGTCTAATGATCTCACTCTGTGCTACTAACTCTTACTGAGGTTAGTTTTTGATTAGTGGGTGCCCCCTCCCTGCTCTTCTGGCTGACCTCAGGGCTATACAAATGTCTGTACTGCAAATTAAGTAGTAACAATCCTGAATTGTTCTGACCTTTTCCCACTTATTGTATGCCATAATATGATGTAAATCCTGACACTAATAATAGTGTTCTAATTTCTCAGCAGAGCAGTTCCACCATTCATTGGTGTTTTTAAATATTTTTTTTTCTTCCCTGTAAATAATTTTTGACACCATCTACCCCTGCGAAGTGTCTCACCTTTGGGATTTCCACTGTTGTTTGCTCTCTCCACAACAGTTGTAATAAAGGCTACTTAAATCTTGTAGAATAAAATTACTCCTTCCATGAAGCACTGCTGTTTTGTTTTTATTTGTCCAGTTGGTGTCACTTAGCAGTTGACAGAGCTGTGGGTGCCAGTGGCACTAGTGGATCATGCAGTCCATCCAGTATGACACAGCAGGGTATTTTCAGCTATTCAGTCTGTTGTTTTATCACCATTAACTTGCTGTTTGTGCCCTGAACTTGACTGAGGAAATTGATTTAGAGTTGGAACTTAATGCCAATCTAATGTCAGCCTTCAACATGACCTGTGGGAGCCCCTCTGGATAAAGCAGAGAGATGTTTGCAGTTACAACTATATCCTGTAGCTGCAATAACTTTCCATCAGTAGTCACAGTTTTGTTTTCAAGTATAGGTACCTATGGTTAGAAAATTGTATGAGAGGGGGAGGTGACTTTGCACAGGTCATAAGCATTGATGAGACTGTGGTATCTTCCACATCTGCTGAAGGGATTGAAAATTATCCCCTTTATTTAGATGTCTAACCTGTGGCTGTTTTGTTGATGTGTGTTCATACAGTACCTGTTAATGTTAGAACTCTTAGTGCCTGCACATGTCCCAAGTTTTTCTCTGTGTTATTAGGGACAAATGCTACTGTCATGAAGTTCTATTTTTCTTTCTTCTGCAGTATTAACACAATGTTAATGCTCAGCTATTAACTGGCTCAATAATAATGCAGATACAATAGCTGATGAAATAACTAATTTGAATTCTTCATGAGGGGTGGATTTCCTGAAGGATAGTCTTGTATTATGTTTAATAGAAACCTTGACATATATATGTGTGTGTGCGTATATATATGCATATAGAAACTTTCATTAAATGTAGGACTGCCAAAATTGGTAATGCGTTCCTTTCCTCAGCCATCCTGCTTTTTATAAGAGATGCTGTCAGTTCAAAGATAGGGGGTTTGCTTTAGCTGTGGCTTGAATTTCAGTTGCTGTTCAGTATTTCTTTTGGCATGTTGCCTAATGACCGGAAGGGCAAGGAGGTGAGAAGCCCCTGCTTGCCTTTCCCACCGGCGCTAGCGTGGCTGAGCCCAGCGTTCAGGGCCCTTGCTCTCCTGGAGGTTTCTGCTGTCTGGCATTGCTCTGCGGCTGTTTTCATGACACCACTTGTTTCTGTCTCTGATTTTGTTAGCGCGAAGGGATTCCGCTACACCTTTTGTAGGGTGTCAGCGTACTGCCTTATGCTGTATTTGCTGTTTTGCAGCTCTAGGATTTGAATGTATTCCTAGATATGGATAATTTAGTCCGTACATGTTCTTACTGTTATAGCCCTGGCCTAATCACGTGTAGGAGGTGGCAATATAGTTCTATTTGGCTGACCCCTTTCTCTCTCTCAGGGAGAAAATTACTTGAGTCTGCATTAAAGTCCAGGTGAACCAAAATGCAGAGCGAGATTTGGGGTGGAGGAAAGGGGAACAATACAGGCAATTCCTTTTCCTTGGAAAGCTGTTGTACTTCATGTGTTAGCTACCAAAAGATGTTGTAGTCCTGATCAGCAACTGCATATGTTTAAAACATTGCAAAGTCGAAATGCTTGTATTGAGGGATCAGTTCAGAATTTCCCCTTCTCCTGTTGGCTAGAACACTGCCAAAGGCTGCCAGCTGGAACAGAAAAACATGGCTTTCAGAGTAAGGCAATATATGTATAATTCAGACTTTAACTGTCGAGTCAGACTTTAACTGTTAAGAGCCAAGAAATGCCAAAGTCATTACCAGCAGTGCTGTCTGCTTGTATTGTTACAAAAATAACAGGCTTTGTGATATCGGTGAAGGACAGAGATTCAGCTAGAAAATTAATGTTGTGTCCTTAGTTATTTTTAACTGCTAGAATCTCATGGCTGGCCACCTTAAATTTTAATGTCTCTTGTGTTTGTGTGATGAAATTTGCACTTGTGGGGAACACTACAGTATCATGGGGAAGATGAGAGGAGCATTGCATGCATACACTGCAGCAGTGTTTACTGTCTTAACTGTTTAAGAAAGCACGCAGTTTCTGGTAGTTATGTTCTCATCTGTGGATCAGATGCTGTGCACTGAATTGTGATTGTGTGTGCTTTGTGTCTGAGCTTGATCCTAATATCAGGAAATGCAAGCTAGTTTTGCAGTGAATGCAAGCTCTTTTATTACATGTAAATTAAACATCAATAGATGTGTGGCCACACAAAAGCGTGGGAGGACACAGTGCTGCTTTTGTGTGTTCACTGTATCCTCACATGATGTGTCCCATAAGGATTCAATGAAGGTTGTGCATGCAGTCCAAAGTCTGGCATTTTGTTGCTTTGGTAACTCATATTTTCTTAATATAAATTAAAAAAACAAACCCACAACTGTTTGCTACAAGTACTTGTGTTTCTGGACTCAGGACAAGTTATGCTGCAAAAATCTGGATCATTTGCATGGTCTCTCAGTGTTTTTCTTAGTGTTGCTAGAAGTAATCATGTGAACTCCTCAGTCAGCTCTTCTGTAGGATATATATAGAAGTTGCTACTTGTCTCCTTTTAGTGGCAGTGAGATAGAGTTGGTCCTGAAGAATAAAAAGGCCTATAAAATAAACAAAATTATTTTTCTGCCTACTGATAGGGGTTAATTCTGACCTTGTGATGTTCTGATACCGAGCCTGATGCATTTTTCCTTAGGCTTAAAGGACTGAAAGTCTCTCTTAGGCATTTGGTCCATTTGGCTGCTTCTGGGAATGAGTGAAGGTTACAGCAAATGCACAATATCTCAGAAACCTTGAGTTTCAGTAATAAGCTCTTCTGCAAATCACAATTTTTGGTGGCTAACAACTTTCCCAAATCTAGACATATTTCCATAGAAACAGGAAAAAGGCTGTGTGTGGAATTATGGTCTTACCATTATATCTTCCCTCCCCCTCAGTCTGCTGAGGTATTTGGGGTATATGTGTTAATAAGTTGGAAATGCTTATCAGGTTGTTCATCCTACCTATGTTCCTCTGTTCTCATTCTCAAAAGCAACAGAAACATTCAAAAAACTGTTGAAAGATGAAGTTTATAAAAATTGTATGCTCTGTATGGCTCTCTGGTTTAGTTTGAATGTTCTGAAATAAAACATTAAATAAAAATAATCACTTTGAGTAATGTGTTAGAATAAACATGCAGATGATCAGCATTGGCAGGTGTATGCTAGTGGGTTCAGCTGGAAAGGCTTAAGAAATCATCTGTTTTCAACTGGAGATCAGTGCCTGCATAGCTGAGAGCCAGGATAGATTTACCAAGGGAATGTCATGCTTGACCAACCTCTTAGTCATTTTTATTATAGAAGTCAGGCTTGGCAGATGAGGGGAGAACAGTGGATATTGCCTACCTTGACTTCAGTAAGGCTTTTGACACTGTCTCTGATAGCATCCTTGTGGAGAAGCTGTTGAAGTATGGGCTGGATAAGCAGACAGTGAGGTGGATTGAAAACTGGTTGAATGGCTGTGCCCAGAGTGTGATGGCCAGTGGCACACAGTCCAGTTGGAGGCCAGTAGCTAGTGGTGTATCCCAGGGGTCAGTACTGGGTCCAGTCCTGTTTAACATCTTTATTAATGAGCTGGATGATGGGACAGAGTGTACCCTCAGCAAGTTTGCTGATGACACAAAGCTGGGAGGAGGGGCAGATAGGCTGGAGGGTTGTGCTGCCATCCAGAGGGACCTTGACAGGCTGGAGAAATGGGCTGACAGGAACCTCATGAAGTTCAGCAAGTGGAAGTGCCCATGGGGAAGAACAACTCCATGGGGACCACCTAGCTGTAAAGCAGATTGTGTCCACCAGGACCCCTAGGTCCTTTTCTGCCAAAGTTGATCATGAGCCAGCACTGTGCCCTTGCTGCAAAGTCTAACGGTATCCTGGGCTGCATTAGGAGGAACATTGCTAGCAGGTCGAGGGAGGTGATCCTTCTCCTCTACTCAGCACTGGTGAGGTCACACCTTGGGTACTGTGTCCAGTTCTGGGCTCCCCAGTACAGGACAGATACGGAACTACAGGAGAGAGTCTATTTAAGATAAGGGACTGGAGCATCTCTCCTATGAGGAAAGGCTGAGAGAGCTGGGGTGTTCAGCCTGGAGAAGGCTTGGAGGGGACTCTTCAGTGTTTACAAATACCTGGAGGGAGGGCGTAAAGAAGATTGAGCCAGATGGTGCCCAGTGACAGGCCAGCAGGCAGTTGGCACAAACTGAAACACAGGAGATTCCCTCTGAACATCAGGAAACACTTTCTCACTGTGAGGGTGACCAGGTACTGGCACAGGTCACCCAGGGAGGTTGTGGAGTCTCCATCCTTGGAGATACTCAGACCTGTCTGGACATGGTCCTTGGCAGCCTGTTCCAGGTTGCCCTGCTTGAGCGGGGGGGGGGGTAGACAAGGTGACCTGCAAAAGTCCCTTCCAGCCTCAACTGTTCTGTGGATTGATTGTGTGAGCCTGCACAGTTCATTACCCTGCAAAATGAAACAGTTTCATTTGCATCTCCTTTACAGTGAAATGAAAAGATGATGCTCCACATTGTGGGACATTCAGGACTGACTTAAACACTCTTCCCCTCCTGTGCTGAAGTGCTCATTTCTGTTCAGTTGCTGATGATACTGTACTGTGACACTGCCAAGGGCTTGGCCATTTCAGTGGCCGCATTCTAAGCGGGACATTTGGAATTACTTGGCTTAAAAAAAATAAGAACTTTTGGGCTTTTTGCCTGTTACAAAAATAGTTAGTTTTATAGTTGATGGAAGAAGAGCAATTGGGGAATGCAAGACAGTAAAAAATGGCCCTGTTGCTGAATAGTTTGTATTATAGAAGTAGTACCTGGAAGCATCCAGACAACCTGTTGCTCTTTCTAAGGCAAAGCCTTACTAAATTAGTCCTGTTCACTACAGAGGAGCACAGCTATGTGTATTCTGTCAGGAACTGCTTCCTAAGAGAACATCTAACTGCAGATATCAAAATAGTGTCCTACTAGAAGCAGTGTAGTGTTGTTGTGTGATGTGTTTTGGGGTTTTTTGTTGACAGTTATTTCTTGTGATCAGAGATAATTTTTCTAATTGTGCAGCATATGAATAAATTGAGAGACCAGCTAACTTCAGTGTTCTGGCTGCTTTGCAGCTGCCTTAGGAAGGGGACACTTCATAGAATCATAGAAGGGTCCTTAAAAATCATCTAGTTCCAAGCCCCCTGCCATGGGCAGGGACACCTTCCACTAGACCACATTGCTGAAAGCCCCATCCAGCCTGGCCTTGAACACTTCCAGGGATGGGGCATCCACAACTTCTCTGGGCAACTTGTTCCAGTGCCTCACCACCCTCATAGTGAAGAATTCCTTGTATCTAATCTAAATCTACCCTCTTTCAGTTTAAAATCATTACCCCTTGTCCCATCACCATATGCCCTTGTAAAAATTCCCTCTCCAGTTCTCTTGTAGGCACCCTTCAGGTAGTGGAAGGCTGCTATTAAGGTCTCCCCAGAGCTGCCTTTTCTCCAGGCTGAACAACCCCAACTCTCTCAGCCTTCATAGGAGAGGTGCTCCAGCCCTCTGATCATCTTTGTGACCCTCCTCTGGACCTGCTCCAACAGGTCCATGTCATTCTTATGTTGGGAGCCCCAGAGCTGAATGCAGTACTCCAGGTGGGGTCTCATGAGAGCAGAGTAGAGGGGGAGAATCACCTCCCTTGGCCTCCTGGTCATGCTTCTTTTGATGCAGCCCAGGATACGATTGGCTTTCTGGGCTGCAAGTGCACATTGCCAGGTCATGTTGAGCTTCTCATCAACCAATACCCCCAAGTCCTTCTCCTCAGGGCTGCTCTCAATCTATTCTCTGCCCAGCCTGTATTCGTGCTTGGGATTGCCCTGACCCACGTGCAGGACCTTGCACTTGGCCTTGTTGAACTTCATGAGGTTCATGCAGGCCCACCTCTCAAGACTGTCAAGGTCCTTCTAGATGGCATCCCTTCCCTCCAGTGTGTCAACTGCACCACACAGCTTGGTGTCATCGTCAGACTTGCTGAGGGTGCCCTCAATCCCACTGTCCACGTCACCAACAAAGATGTTAAACAGCACTGGTCCCAATACCGACCCCTGAGGAATGCCACTTGTCACTGGTCTCCACTTGGACATCGAGCCGTTGACCGCAATTCTTTGAGTGCAACCATCCAGCCAATTCCTTATCCACCGAGTGGTCCATCCATCAAATCCATGTCTGTCCAATTTAGAGACAAGGATGTCATGTGGGACAGTGTCAAATGCTTTGCACAAGTCCAGGTAGATGACATCAGTTGCTCTTCCCTTATCCACCAATGCTGTAACCCCATCATAGAAGGCTGCTAAATTTGTTAGGCATGATTTGCCCTTAGTGAAGCCATGTTGACTGTCACCAATCACCTCCTTATTTTCCATGTGCCTTAGCATAGTGTCCAGGAGGATCTGCTCCATGATTTTGCCAGGCACAGAGGTGAGACTGACCGGCCTGTAGTTCCCCAGGTCTTCCTTTTTTCCCTTTTTAAAAATGGGATTATGTTTCCCCTTTTCCAGACTTCTCAAATATGATGAATAGTGGCTTAGCAACTTCATCTGCCAGTTCCCTCAGGACCCACGGATGCATCTCATCAGGTCCCATGGACTTGTGCACCTTCAGGTTTCTTAGATGGTCTCGAACCTGATCTTCACCTACAGTGGGTGGGTCTTCATTCTCCCAGTCCCTACCTTTGCCTTCTGTGACTTGGGCAGTGTGGCTTGAGCACTTGCCGGTGAAGACTGAGGCAAAAAAGTCATTGAATACTTCAGCCTTCTCCATATCCCAGGTAACCAGGTCTCCTGCTTCCTTCTGGAGAGGGCCCACATTTTCCCTAGTCTTCCTTTTATCACCAGTGTACCTATAGAATCTGTTCTTGTTGACCTTTATGTCCCTGGCCAGATCTAATTCGATCAGGGCTTTAGCTTTCCTAACCTGATCCCTGGCTGCTCAGACAATTTTCCTGTATTCCTCCCAGGCCACCTGTCTTTGCTTCCACCCTCTGTAGGCTTCCTTTTTGTGTCTGAGTTTGGACAGGAGCTCCTTGTTCATCCATGCAGGCCTCCTGGCATTTTTGCCTGACTTCCTCTTTGTTGGGATGCATGGCTCCTGAGCTTGGAGGAAGTGATCCTTGAATATTAACCAGCTTTCTTGGGCCTCTCTTCCCTCCAGGACTTTATCCCATGGTAATCTACCAGGCAGATCCCCGAAGAGGCCAAAGTCTGCTCTCCTGAAGTCCAGGGTCGTGAGCTTGCTGTGTGCCCTTGGTGCCCTAAGGATCTTGAACTCCACCATTTCATGGTCACTGCAGCCAAGGCTGCCCTTGAGCTTCACATTCCCCACCAGCCCCTCCTTGTTGGTGAGAACAAGGTCCAACATAGTACCTCTCCTCGTTGGCTCCTCTGTCACTTGGAGAAGGAAGTTATCAATGCATTCCAGGAACCTCCTGGATTGTTTATGCCCTGCTGTGTTGTCCCTCCAACAGATATCAGGGTGGTTGAAGTCCACCATGAGGACCAGGGCTTGTGAAAATGAGGCTGCTCCTGTCTGTCTATAGAGGCCCTCATCAGCTCAGTCTTCCTGGTCAGGTGGCCTGTAGCAGACGCCCAGTATAATGTCACCTGTCCCTGCCCTCCCATTAATCCTGACCCATAAGCTTTTGGTTGGCTCCTCATCCATCCCCAGGCGGAACTCCAGCTGGTCATTGACATAGCAGGTGACACCCCCTCCTCATCTCCCCTGCCTGTCCTTCCTGAAGAACCTGTATCCTTCCATTCCAACACTCCAGTAATAGGAGTCATCCCACCACATCTCTGTGATGCCAATAAGATCATAGCCCTGCAGGTGTGTGCATGTCTCTTACTCCTCTTGTTTATTCCCCATGCTATGTGCATTTGCATAGAGGCATTTAAGTTGGGCCCCTGATGAAGCTGACTTACTGGCTGGAATTCCTTTGTGCTGCTCCTCAGGTGCTTTTGTTGATGTTGGATAGAACAAAGGTCACAAAAGTCAAGTTATATTTTAAATCAAGTATCAGGCTTTTGGAAAGTTAGTAATTGTCTTTCCTGGTTTTGCAGGGAGCTTGCCGAAAGCCTTATCTTTTTGTACTTGGGACTTGTTTTTAAATCTATTTTCTTTTTTTTTTTTTCTTGCTTTAGTGATGTTCTGTGGTCATTCTGCTTATGTCTTGAGCAGAATTAGTGTTTGTACCACAGACTTGAGTTGTCAGAGTCCAGTACTCTCTGACCAGGTTCTTTTAGATATTCCACGTGTGGAGGGTGTAATGTTTAATATCAGATTTACTTATTTGGAGATACTTGATGTGACACGGGAATTTCTGGTTTAGAGGAGAAATACAAAATATATGAAATCACAATGCAAATATACATTACGCTTGGCAAAATATAGCAATGGCAATGTACAGGTCAATCGCAATGCCAATGTGATTCCCATTACTGGTCTCTATAATAAGCTCACCGTCGCAACACTGGGTATCCTCCGTCACTGGGAGGGAATCTGTGGGTTGAAGCCAGCTCAAGCCCATTGTTCTCTTCAAAATTCTTTTGCTAGTTGTTCATTTTTTATACTCTGTATTGGGCTGAGCCACATATTCACTTCTCCCATGCTGGTCTGGCTGGCTCAGGGAGACATTCACACTCTTTAATGAACTAAATGGGAGAAACATTTACACCATCAGTTGAGCCACTCAACTGTTGATAGGTGTTTAAAAACACCTATCACCTAAAATAACCTCTGGTCCCCTTTGTGTTGCGATAAATAGGCAGCTTGCTTTGCAAAAGCTGTGGTCAGTCATACCCTACCTTATTCCCTGAGCTCCCTGGGCACATTGCCCTTGCCCATCTCCTCCGAGCTTTCTTCCATTGTAGGGGTTTATTGGTCAGTCACAAAAGTACAAGTTGCAGACTGCGGTCCAGTTGCTCCTGTGCTTTACAGACATGCCATCTATAAAAGATCCTCTTTCAGAGAGCAGAAGTCTAGCTGCTGAGCTGTTAGGGTTTCTACTCTAGTTCAGTCAGCCTTAGCAAGAGTAGCATGTCTAAGTAACTTCCTTCTTCCCTTTGCAAGGGAAAAAAGCAAGATGGTCCTTCATCATATAAAATTATGTGTGGTAAGGAACCTGCCAGTTTGCAGCATTTCTATCATATGTAGATATAGGCAGCTGAAATATGAAAGTCATTACCTGTACCAAGTCACGTAATGAATGTCAAAGGGAATTGACTGGGATACTCTGCCTTAAGAAAGGCTGTTCTCCAAAAAAAGCACTGCCTGTATTTTCATTTACAGAAGTGTTTTTTGGTCAAGCATCTACTTAGGATCCTTTATGTGGGGGAAGTTGTGAGTTTGGCTAAACTAACTTTTTTCCTTGCGTGAGTAATGTTGCTTTGAACTATTTGTCCCTTAGTAG
Source organism: Ciconia boyciana (assembly GCF_034638445.1). Classification (NCBI taxonomy): domain Eukaryota; kingdom Metazoa; phylum Chordata; class Aves; order Ciconiiformes; family Ciconiidae; genus Ciconia; species Ciconia boyciana. Next base: position 103,099,877 of record NC_132935.1, on the reverse strand, counting down.
ACCTATTTGTTAATTAGGCTGCCTTATTTGGAGAATTAGTGTCCTGGCAAGGAATGTCTCCCTAGAAATTCTGGAGAAGTGTCTGCTTTCATTACCTTGATAGCTGGGAGAAAATAGCTTGAGGGCTGCCTCAAGAGCAGACTTAACACTGCAGGGATTTTAGCACGGATGATACTGGCTGTGATTCCTCAGTAAAGGGTACCTGATAGTTTCTGTTTAAAGTCAGAGCAAAACCAGGGTCTGGATAACTGCAGATAGAATATTTGTGGGTTTTGAGGTACAGGAGCCCAAGCATGCAAATCTTTCTGGGACATTTCTGCATCTTGAGAGAATGAGATTTCCAGGTATGTAAATTGTTCTGTATCTTCAGCTTGCCTGATCTACTATGTCATCCATCAAGAACTCACGAAGTAATGATAAAGTCTGCATCTAACCTGTCTATTGGTTTTTATTATTCCTATTAATATAATTCCTCACGAATAGGAATTACATTCTAATTAATGCTCACATCTGACCTATTTCTTCCTGTGCTGTCCGTTGCAGTGCTTCATGACCACAGCAGGGTACTAAACAACATTAGAGGAAACCGACGTTAAGACATACAATTTCCACGCAGCTGGTTGGAAAAGCAGTTGTCACTGCCTTCCTGGTGCAGCATGGCATTTGGACTTGGTGTTCTCTGCCTGTTACTATGGGCAATAACAGGTATGAGTTTACTTCTCGTGTGTCTGAGTCACACAAAATGAGTGAAGCAAATGCTCCCGGAGTGTGTATGCAGGTGTGAATGAAATATATGGGTAAGGCAAGAGCTGGGAAATCTTGTGACTCCCTCAGTGGAAAAAGTTGTTGTAAGGTACAGCTTCATAAGTGGCAGTTGATTGCAATGGAGGAAGGCAGTTGTGAGTAGGTGTTTGGAGCTAGTTTCAATAGGGCTGTTTCACGGGAGATACATGGGGCAAGAGGAGGTAGTGGGAGAGTTCAAAGAGTTTTCCTTTTTTCTCTTGCAGGGCAGCAATTTAAGAATGATGTATTGCTTATGTTCTAAGCTACCTTTTTTCTTCTGAAGTATCATAGGATGGTTGATTTAAGAGAAGCATAAATGCATTTGTTTACATCTCTCACCTCATCATCCACTCTATAGACATGTATTTCCTTTCAAAGACCACAGCAAAGTCCTGTAAGTGTTTGCATCAGCCACAGAGATAGGTAAATTATTTCCATAATCAGACAGATGAAGAATGATAGTAATTCTTAGTACTGCCTCTGTGTCACAGGGATACAATCTGGTGCAAGCAGTTTTTACGTGACAGCTACAGAACAATATGTGCAAACATGAGGTTTATTTCTTTAAAAGACAGTGTTTGAATTCTGGCTATGGAGATACTGGCAGATTCCTGCCAGTATATTAGCAGGAATTGAGAAAATAATACTCAGTTATCTGGCTTTCATCTCCTGTAGTATAAACAGGATTGGCTGTTTCATGAGGGAGAGCCTTGCTAATGTGCTAAGGCTTAAATTGACTACTGAATTTGGAAATGTTGGATGAGGGGGGATAGGCATTAACTACAGCTGTGCTCATAGTTGGTTTGAAGTAGTCCTCAAGATCACCCTGAGGATCTCGCAGTGCCAAGCTTTTTGAGGAGAACCTGGAGCCAAGGTTTTTGTTGCTGTAGTAAACAATAAGTATGCCTTTTGTAAATAAATAAAATGCTCTCCTATGAGATACTGAATACCTGCTGTAGGGTCCATGCCAGTATCTTTAGAAAAAAAACACAACTTCAATAGAAGGCAATAATGTGCAGTATATACTGAAATTTGGCTGTAGAGAATGTCACAGTTTTATGCTTTTGATAATGCTGTTAATTGTTAGCAGGCTGGAATATCCTCCATGTCCATATAGAAAGTCTTGTTTTCATTCTTTAGTTGCAATTTTGCTATGCTCTCTTAATTTATCTGAGAACAAGACCGTTACACTCAGACTGCTGGCTGTATTCCAAGCCTGTCCCTGTATCTCAGGTACCAGCACACAGTGTTTAGGGGCTAATACATTCTGGTATCACATTATTTTAGTATTAATTATAGTATTTATTTTCATATCGATAATTTGCAGTATTTTCCATCCAATTAATATTAACTCTAACTAAACTGGAAGGTACTTGCTGATTTCCAGGATATGTTCGCTGAAATACATCAGTGGATGCTCGCCTTTTTTAAGTCAAAAGGACTTCTTTTTTGTGCAAGCTTTAAGGTGAATTGACTCAGGCTCAGGAATTTGCTAGATGTTAATTCTGCAGTTTTTCTGTGCACATGAGCTTACTTTTTCTATTAAAAAAAATTTTCTTACCACTTGTTTTAACTTAAGATAATGAGAAGGCTGACTTAATATAAGAACGGCTTGACGTTGCATCGTTGAGATAATAGAGAAACAGGCTCAGTAATGAATGTCTTCAGAAGTATATTGAAGAATATGCTCTGGTTTGTCAAAAGAAATGGAGGTGGGCTACTCTCTCCTGTTTAGATGACATTTATTTGGGTTTTTTTTCTATTTTGTGCATGATGGCTTTTGGCTAATAGTGTTTGACTGCTTTTCATGAACGTGATGGGTTGACCTTGGCTGGCCACCAGATGCCCAGCAAGTTGCGCTCTCACTTCCCCTTCTCAACAAGATGGGAGAGAAAAATACGATTAAAAGCTCACGGGCTGAGATCAGGACAGGGAGATCACGTACCAATTACAGTCAAGAGCAAACCAGACTTGACATAGGGAAGTTAATTTAATTTATTGCCAATTAATTAGAGTAGGATAACGAGAAGTAAGGACAAATCTAAAAACACCTTCCCCCCACCTCTCCCTTCTTCCCAGGCTCAACTTCACTCCAAACTCTTCTAACTCCTTCCCCCGAGAGGCTTAGGGGGATGGGGAATGAGGGTTGTAATCAGTTCGTAATGCTTTGTCTCTGCCACTCTTTCCTTCTCACACTCTTCTGCCTGCTCCAGCGTGGGGTCTCTCCCACAAGATACAGTCCTTCACAAACTTCTCCAACGTGGGTCCTTCCCATGGGCTGCAGTTCTTCAAGAACTGCTCCAGCATGGGTCCTTTCCACGGGGTGCAGTCCTTCAGGAACGGACCACTCCAGCATGGGTCCCCCGCAGGGTCACAGGTCCTGCCAGAAAACCTGCTTGTGCATGGCCTTCTCTCCACGGGGCTGCAGTTCCTGCCAGGAGGCTGCTGCAGTGTGGGCTCTCCATGGGGTCACAGCTTCCTTCAGGGCTCGTCCACCTGCTCCAGTGTGGGGTCCTCCATGGGCTGTAGGGTGGATATCTGCTCCACCGTGGACCTCTGTGGACTGCAGGAGGACAACCTGCTTTACCATGGTCTTCACCATGGGCTTGCAGGGGAATCTCTGCTCTGATGCCTGGAGCGCCTCCTCCCCCTCCTTCTTCACTCACCTTGGTGTATGCAGAGTTGTTTCTCTCACATATTCTCACTCCTCTCTCCTGGCTGCTGCTGTTGCGCAGTGTTTTTTACCCCTTTTTGAATATGCTATCACAGAGGTGCTACCAACGTTGCCGATTGGCTCAGACTTGGCCAGCAGTGGGTTCTTCTTGGAGCTGGCTCTGTCTGACATGGGGGCAGCTTTTGGTGTCTTCTCACAGAAGCCACCCCTGCAGTACATTTCCCTCCACCCCCCGACTACCAAAACCCTGCCACATAAACCCAATACAATGAAAAACAAAGCTAGAATGGTAGGCAGATCACCTAATGGATACAGATATCTACCACTGACTAATGTTTGTGCCTCTCAGGAGGCTTCAGCTGGATGTGTTGGTAGGTAGTGTATACCATGTATACCATGTACCATGCCTCTGTCACTCAGCATCTCATGCAATTTGGATGATTGACTTCCCAAACCTGTGGATGCAGCTCCTAGTTTCTCCACATAGGCATTCCTTATAATGCCAGTCTAATTTCACTGGCTTATATCCGTTCATTGGTGAAATCAGCTTATATTGAAATAGATTTCAATTATTCTGGCCGTTAATAAAAAAGTTTTTATGTTAATGCATCTAAAAATGACTTTTTTTTCCTATGAGAGATAGAAGACATTACTTTACTTTCCACCACAGAAACAACAGTTTACTTTGCATCTGGGAATCCAACACCTTGGAATCAGTTCAGTCCAGCTCTCATCTTGAGCAGGCATATTCTAATCTGGCATGTGAGGCACGCCTTGCAAATACTGCTATTGAAATGCGTTTCTGCAAATATAATAGCGTTCTCATGGCTGACTCTCAGTTTTCTCATACTGTGTGTTCATATTGTGGTGCTTTGTTCTGAGATTAGCCACTCCAACAAAAATGCAAAGATGGATTGGCAGGTAATTGCAGTCACAGGTGCTGTGCAATCTAGTCTTCTGTTTTTAACTCCATGCAGCTCAGACATAGATTACATGACCTCCCAGAGTCTGTCAGACATCACCAGTATCCTTTTCTTTAATCTAGGGGAGGTTGTTTCTAAATACATTACGCACCATCAGTTTTCAACACATTTCACTACTGCTGTTCTTGGACTTTGAAGAATAAGATGAATACCCTTTTCTTCCCATGTATTTAGTGCATGAAACACAGGCCAGGAGTGTCAAAGGACACTTTAAGACATAGGTATGCCTTTGAAATGACAGTGGAACCACTAGCCTGGGGTCGCAGTGCATTCTTTGTTATTTATACTGCCATGGCTAGATGTTCTAGTAAGGTGTTCTGGTTCACACAGGTCTCTCCAGAGAGACAAGATGTTGTAGTGTCTGATTATGACCTCTGAGATTATAGTGAGTTATGCAGTATGACAGGTTAGTTCATATTGTCCATGTCTCTGTTGGCAGTGGTCTGTTGTTTCCTTGTGGAGGGATGTAGTGGCTACACCTATGCATGTACCCTTCTAGTCTCCAACTGCAAATATCCAGATTCATTGATGGGACAGACGAGCCATCTGTTGAGTAATTCAGTGTGCGTAGGTGCTCATGTGTAAATTAAGGGGAGAATGGGCTGTGGGTTGGATGAATCGTTTTGTCAGGCCAGATCTGGTCTGTGGTTTGGGCACATGTGGATTGTGAGCGTATCCACAGCCTGGTAAAAAAAAAAAAGGGGGGGCGGGGGGGGAGAAGTGTTCTTTAGGTGTGGGGTTTTTTTTTTCTTTTTTTTTTCCTCTTTAAATAGCACTTAGTTGATTTATCAGTGACAAATGGGGATGATAGCAATTCATGGAATGAAAATGATACTTGGAGAGGACCATCAGACCCACTGAACTAATTGGGGAGCTTTGACAGATCCTGAACACAAGAAGTTAATGATAAATGTCATGAAGGCTGCTGTAATAGCCACAAAAGCTTTGAGGCTCATTGTTTGTAGATGTAGCTAGAATACTATTGGCTTTAGCTTTGTGTTGAGGATTTGCCTTTATGTAACTGAGCATATTTTTGTCTATTTGTTCTCCTCCTCCTCCTCCCCTTGCAGTGCTTAATCTGCAGTCAGGATCCTCACTGAGGCCCAAAAAAGCACTTTGGCATCCTGGATGTATCCCTGTTTAAAGACCTGTGAGTTTTCAGGGAAAGGCAGGGGAAACACAACATAACCTAAAAGCAGCCTGTAGAAAAAGAGTGAAAACACATTTATAGTGTACAGAGAGGTTAGCTGTTGCTAGAGGAACTGATGCTGTGACATTGCAGATGTTGATGAAGTTCTCAGTAATACAGCTTTTCTGGTTTCCAGGACAGTACTTTCTATAGGCCATTACTAAAGCTGCTGGAGTATAAGACTTTTTCAGCATTTATGATATAAAGTGTGCTTTTTAGGGGTTTATAACTCTGCTGTGGAAATAAGCTCTAGCTTGAAAATTGGAGTTCAAGTTCTCCTCTTAGGTGACTGCAATTAAAAAAAAAGAAGTTATTTTTATTTTGCTTCCAGAACCTTATCAAATTTGTTTCAACATGTTGTTATGGTAGGAAAAACAAAACTTATTTCTTACTTATACAGCATCTTTCCTCTCAAAATTCACCAAAATTAGGTAAAAGTTACTTGGATAGATAAAAAAAATCATTAACCCTAAAAATAGAATGGAACTAGTTTGTTGCTTAGAGAGAGTGAAGGGAGCAGATGTCAAGAAAGCAGACAGTCCTACTCTTCCTACAGGAAGCTGCTGTAGGACCTTCCATGCTCACGTAGTTCAGAGGCTTTCAGGCTGTGAGAATAGTGTGCCACCTGAGCTCTTGGTGCTGTGCTGCCAGCAAGAAGGTAATGGGAGGTGATTCTGGTCAAATGTGACTTTTCTTGGTGCAAGGTCTGAATCTGAGCTCTTCTGCTCTTCTGCTTTTTCCATTCCTAACTGGGATGAAAACAAGGCCTTCTGACATTTGAGAAAGGAGGTAGCTAAGGTCTGTGGCTAGGATGCATGCTTAGTAGATGTAGGTTTGAAGTCATGCATTATCTTAGGAATTTGCTGGACTTGTTTCTCTCTATGACTAATGAAACACCATTAATTTTGTGTGAGGTTGACTGCAGTGTGATAGCTGATGTATGAAACTGAAAGTGGCAGAGTGAGATTTGAAGCTTTGTTTGACATCAGGCTGAGTAAGGACTTGAAGTCTGGCCTCAGGTTAGAGCTTTGGATTATTCCAATTGTGTAAGTCTGTCTCTAAGACAAGAATTGTTGGTCATTCTTGTCTGACCAAATAAATAATGAAACTTCCAAATTTCTTGTAACAGGTTGGTCACTTTCTCCTTCAGGTAAAGAAGGGAAGGGGGATGAAAACAGCCCTCAAAGGAGTTTTTTGACCCACCTTAATAGTGCTGTTCCTAAAGTATTAATTGTAATGAGTTGTTGCCAACCTAATACTGCACATTCACACAGAGTCATGTTTCTGTTTTACTTTATTAAAGGCCTGTTTCTCATCTCCCTGCTGACTTACAGGGTTACCTAAATTGATATGGGTTGAAAAAGGACAGAATGGTTAAATGGGCTGCCTGACTCCTATACTTCATTTTAACCCAGAGCTGTGCTGGGTGTCCTGTCCTAAGTTGCACAGACAAAGTAAAGACTTGTGATGACAATTCAGAGTCTCTGTCAGGGTCTTATGTTCTTGGAGATGAAAGGGAATGTAGAGGAAATATTTATATGCAGTGTGAAAGAAAAAAAATGCACAAATCCTGAGCATCTCCTGGATACAGATAAAGATATTTCATGTCTGGGCTATGTTGGAACAGGTTAGGTTGTTTTAAATTCATGTTCCCCTGCATAGATTTTTCACTGAAAGTGTAAAGTGAAAGAGTAAACAGCATCCCAGCTCTGTGTGAAGGAGTAACTGTAGTCAGAAAAATGGTAGTTGAAGCTGTTTATCCTTTTTGTCAGCTTCCTATTCAGCTATACGTATTTGCAAGTCATTGATCTTTTTTAAAATTTGATTTTGTTTCATGTTTTTCCTTAGCCCAAATAGCAAGCTCTGCAAAACCGTCATAAAGTCTTGTCCTCTCTATCCCTCAGCGTGTGGTGCAATTTTTTTTTGTTTTGGGTTTTTGCATTGAACTTAACCTACTTTGCAATCTGTACATTCATCCCAGGCAACATGATGCCCCACAAGTATTTCAGTAGCTGTATTCGGATCATGTATTGTGAAGGAGTGTACTGCAGTTCAGCCAGAAGGTGTGGTGAGAACTGTAGTGCAGTGTTGAACACACTGCATGAATAGGAGAATCTCTGCATCTCCAAGGCTCTAGGTCATGGTCAGACGTAACCCCTATTGCTGGCCTATTCCTACTCCTTGATTTTCATTTTTCCTGCCCATCAGCTCAACAGATTTCAGCTGGAATCCACTAGTCAAGCTGCCTTTTTCTTTTTCTCCTGCCATATACTATTGTGAATAATGAGGTTTCTGCTGCTAGAGCTCAACTGTTAATGACGTGCAAAGCAGGCAGAGTCAACTTTGTCTTCCATTACTGTGTTAGCTCTACAGTGGTGACATCTTGTTTTCATTAGTTGAGTTAGCAAGTCTAGTTGAAAACTGTGTTATGAAGAATGTCCTGGTTTTACTCAACTGTTTTTTGAAGCATGAACAGATTTTTCAAGTTGCGTTTTGGATAGAGGAATTCTGAAGGGCAGTTATAACCAGGAAAAAAACACCTAGAAAAGAAGTTAAAAATTGACTGAGATAAACAGTATGTTGATTCATGCTTGATTTGAACCCTTCACACTCAGTCTGTGATGTGCTATGAAAATAATTCTGATTTCATACTAAAAGATTACAACTTCACTGCAAAGGAAGGAAGGATGCTCCCTACTGGAGCAAGCTCCTGGGATTCACCTGAACTAGTGGGTAAAGCAGCAAAAGTTTGAGAATTTGATCCAGCTTTTATATTAAGCCCAGCAATTATGTTGGTGTGAGGGACTCGTCATGAAGTTCAAGTGAGATGGCAAATGTTTCTCCTATGTAGATTTTTGTTGCCTTCTCCCTCAGATGAAACAATGACATGTTACAGCATCTTATTTGAGTTTTGTTTTAAAACATGTTTTGCTCACTATGCTATGGGGCTAATGGACGTACCCCATGATTTTTTTTTGTGTTCCCTGCTCTGTTCCTGTTTTTAAGTATTGGCAACTCACTTTCATCTCTATGTATTTGTATTTGTAGCAAGGGTACTTCGCAAAACATATCAAGAACCCTGCACTGAAAAATCCTCCAATGTAAAAATACCACTGCAAGGGGACATACTGAAAAAAAAGTAGTGGTGACATTAGTGAAAGGAAATTAGCTTATTTAAGCAGGGTACCACCTGTCTTTATCTTGTCTCCTGTGATAAGCCATTTTTGGTCACAGTAAACTATATTATGGCTTGGTTGTAGTGTTGTGCCTTATGTTGGTGGTGTTGTTTCAGGTTCCAGTTGTGAGCAGTGCAGAGAAGGAGCCACGTACTCGGGTGCAGTAATATCTCCCAACTTAGAAACGACTAAAATTATGCGAGTTCCTCATGCTATGTCAGTGTCTGACTGCATCGCAGCATGTTGTGACTTCCCTGGTTGTGACTTGTCCTGGATGTTTGAACGACGCTGTTACATTGTGAACTGCCAACACAAAGAGAATTGTGAACCTAAAAAAATTGAAACTGTGAAGTCCTATCTTACTTTTGTGCTGAGGCCTTCTCAGAGGCCAGCCTCGCTGCTAGGATTTGGGCAAGTGATCCCAAGCATGGTCCACTCTGTGGGACTCCAGAATGAACCATCTGAGGAAGTGAGTAGCCTGAAGGAGCTGTCTCTGCTTGGCAAAGATCCCAGCCTTGAGGAGATACCTGAATACACTGATGATTATAAAGAGTTGGAGCAGGACCCCTTTCAGGTGAACATCAAACATGAGCAGAAGGAGAGCACGGATTATGCTGACTGGGGCCTGATGGTGGCAGGTGAAAACGGCTTCAACTCTTCCGTGGGTGATGATGGAGATAACCACGAAGACTTTGCTGAAAAGAAAGGGGAGGCTGGGAAGGTGGAAAGACTTCTGAATAAAAACAGCTCTGAACTGAACTCTGTCACTGAACACTCCATACAGGGGTTGTCATCTCTCCCAGAGATCACACCATTCCCCAGGAGGACACTTGAAAGTGAAGCAGCTGTTCAACTTCTTGCACAACCTGATGATGCTTTGCAAAAAGAGGTATGTTTGCCCCTCAGGAAGCAGGCAGAGTATGGTGAGGCCACTTTGCAATTGTTTTGTTTTCCAAATCAAACTAGATTATTGCTTTGTAATGTAACCCTAACACTCAAATGACTTACAGTCCTGTTACAGTGTAGAAGAGGCTGAAGGGGAGAGGATTGTCTAAAGAGGCAGATGAATCACCAAAGGACTCTTTTCTATCAGATGATAAGGAGCAGAGCTGCTTTTGGGACACTGTGAGGTTTCCTTGGAAGTGTACAGATGAGTGGGCTTGGAGCTGTTGTAATAGTGTTACAGTATTCTTCCCTTCTGACCCTTGGTGACTCATTAGAAGTTAGCTGAGCAATACTAGTGGACCCTCTAGTATCCAAAGGCCAAGACTGGTAAACATAAGTGCCTTCATCAATAAAATCAAGCTTGTTTTATGGGTTTCATGTTACTAATTCATAGTGGTGTTACAGATGTAATGGTGCTGAGTAAATACCTTTTATAATGCTTTTAAAACATATGAGAGAGGCAAGGTACATAAGGAGGGACAGTGGTAGTTTTGGACCATGATATACAGCAGGATAAAGTGGATAAGGTGTTTTTGTTCTCAGAATCCTTTTCTTGAGTCTGGCAATAACAAAAATAAGTTAAATGCTTAAAACCTAATTTAGATACTTAAGTAAGATGCACCTGTTCTCTGTTTATGCCAACCATTTTGATAAGTTGGGACTGAAGGGGCTCTGGTTCCTTAAGAACAGGGTGGGATCAGTTGGAAAGTTGGAACAGGCTGTAAAGGCAACATTTACTGGGTTTGACATGCACCCCTGCTAGAGGGAAGAGGAAATTAAGCAATGTTAGCTGGATTGCTCTAAATTCCACCAGATTTTGTAACCAGCAACTACCTATCTCTTGCTGTAAAAATCATAAGTTATTGCCTTTACTGTAGGGAAGAAAAATACATGTAAATAAGAAAGTTGCATGAAATCTGTGACAACTGAAGTTCTTGGAGGGGATGACTGAAATGGCAAAAGTATGTGTGGAGAACAGCAAGTCTTAAGATACAGTCTAACTTGGATACCATTGCAGTCTAGAGGTGTGGTAGTTTCTGGGCTCTGCTTTGAGATCTTCTAGATATTCTGAGAATTTCTGGGATTCTTGGGGGGCCTCTGAGGGTGCTGTGAGGAACAAGAGTGGTTGCTGCAGCTGGGAGAGGACAGCTAGCAGAGGCTGGGACCTCTAGCAGCTTCTCACAAGCTCTGTCAGCTGTTCTTGATCAAAGGGTGCTTTGGGCTTTTGCCCTAGCTGGCTCATGATCATGGAGGGTGACACACCCTTTCAGCAGGTGCTAGGGGGAGACCTAGGAGCTCTCCCTAGAGATGGCAGTGAGCTAGTCAAGAGTTTATGTGGGTCGGGGCTGGCAGGCCAGCTGTTGTGAGCAGCATTAGGGTGCATGTCTGCCACAGACTGCCTGGTCAGGAAGAAGTAGATGAAGCCTTCAGGCAGCTGGGAGGAGCCTCATATTCACAGCCCCTCATCCTCATGGGGATCTAAGCCACCCCAATACCTACTGGGAGGGCAAGAGAGCAGGGCACAAGCAGTGCAGGAGGTTTCTGGCATGCGTTGATGATAACTTCAAGAAGTTGTCAGAGGTGATTGTGGAACTGACAAGGAGAGAGGCTCTGCCAGACCTCACCCCTGCAGGCAAGGAGGGCTTGGTCAGGGATGTGGCCAGAGGTAGTGAAGTTCAGGCTCGTGAGAGGGGCAGGAATATGTCAAAAAGCAGGGTCACAGCCATGGGCTTCAGGGGAGGAGCCTTTGGCCTGTTGTGGGATCTGCTTGGACGAATCCCAAGGGAGACTGTCCTGGAGATAAGTGGGGACCATAAGAGCAGGTTGCTTTTGAAGGATCACCTCCTCCAGGCTTAAGATAGCCTGTGACTTTTATGATTGACCAAGATTGTCTGGAATGTGGTGGCATGAGTGAGAAGAGATTAGAACTTGTCTCCATGTCTATGGAAGAACATTTGTAACAGATAAAGTGCTGTTGCAAGTTGAAAAGTGGGTACTGCTTCTGCAAGCAGAGTTGACAACAGAAGACTTGTTTTAAAAAGTATCTACCATGCAGACCATGAAATGAGCATAAATTAACATGGGAGTTTAGGTGAGAGGGGTAGATACTACTTGTTTTTTCTATTAGTATGCAAAAAGTAGGTATAAATGTACACATGAAAAGTATGATACCAAAGTATACTGTCCCTGCTGATAAAACTTGAAGTGATGTTCTGTCATGCATTAGAGTTGCAGTTAGTTCTAACAAAGGGTGATAGCTGAGCTGTTCTTACAAAGTTAAAATTAAGGAAACCCAACCACTGCTGTACTAAGCTCATCTCCCATTTTTCCTTCCATCTACTAGGGGAAACTAACAAGCACCTTCTAGTTACTGCCTGTGCCGTGTGCTGGAAATTAAGCCATGGAAACAACCTGCAGTAGCTCTATGCACCACCATGTTTGTGCACTTTGGGTGTGCAGTAAGACTTGAAGCTTGCCTCCATTGTATTTTCCTGGCAAATAGAAGCCACATTAGCACTGTGCTAAGCTTTAGCCAATTGTCAGGATCTCTGCTGACTGAACTGCTTATGACTTGTGACTTAGAGAAGCTATACAACCTTGACTTGACCTAAAGTGTGTGGCAAACAGAGCTGAGCAAATCCGTTCCCCATCTCTAAGGGATCATGTGAATACAGCTTTATGAAAGTTGAGGTTTCACACCTTGCAGTGGTAACGATGTATATGGCCAAGCCTACTTTGTAAATCTCTACTTTGATTTTGCCACCCCAGCCAGATTAGAAAGATTTTGCTTTCTGTTTATGCACTGCCTGTGTAGATGGGAGTTTATTGTAAAGTGAAATGGAGAGAAACCTCTTTCTCACTGGGACATGGAGGAGGCATTCCTGTGTGGTCTTTACATTATGCTAACATTATGCTAGCACAGCTATTGAAATTCCCGTGGAAATGCTGAGGAATGAGCTTGCTTCTTTCAGTGCAGAAGGGACAAAGCTCCAAAACTGGGTCAGTCTTTAGCCCCAGCTGGTAGTGATGTTGAAGAGGTGATAAGACAACTGTAGGTAGAAGGTAATCTGGCAGTGCTCTTTTAGCAGAGCTGTAGAGGGTTGATGGCATAGCATTGAAAGCCGTTCATGAAATGTATTGTGAAATGACTCTAAAGGCTCTCTATTAATGTAGAGAAAGGTTAAGCATCAGGAGAAGCAGAAGGTTTTGAGAAGCTGCCAAAGCCTGTGCAGCCTTGTTTCCCAAGTGGGAATCCTTTGAATTTAGACATCCAAAGAAAAATGAAGATGATGAGTGGTTTTGGCAAACACCTTTCCCTGGCCTTCCCCAGGTTCAACTTCAGTCCAGACGCATGTCCTCTCCCCTTCCTAGTCTCCACTCCCCTTCTTTTCACTGTGCATTTTGCTCAGTCCCTTTGGTGAGGTGACAGGTGGCACAGGAGGTTGGGGTCAGTGCATGGCAGTTTCCTTTTCACCACTTGTTCCTTCTTTCTCTTTTCTGCCACTGTTCCTTCTTTCTTACTTGTTTCTTCTGTGCTGGTGTGGGCTTCTCTGTAGGCCTCAGTCCCCTGGGAGGTGGCATGAACTGCCACCTTCCAAGAGGGTGTCTCCAGCCCTGTGCCCAATAATGTCCCCTTCCACATGTTCCCTCTCATGTCTCCTGTTGTGCATCCCCCCTACCTCCTCCTGTGTCCCCTGCCCCCAGTGGCTATTGCCCTTTCTTAACTATGTCTGAGTAGTTGCAGTGTTGGCGCATTGTGGCTTGTTTCCATCCATTGTCAAATGGTCTGGGACCACAGGGGTGACCCCTGCAGCCAGTCCCCTGCCATCCAAACCCTGTCGGTTATGCCTAACACAAAATTCCGGCTTGGCTTCCAGTTTTTCTGGTTGGGGAACTGCACTCGTGACTCTAGTGAAAAAGATGCTGCCTATGATAAATTCTGGTGACAGGATTTCCTTCTTATGTGTCTCTTTCTCCAGCAAGCAGACATTTTAATCAAATCTCATATGAATTGTTCAGGTACATATTTGTGTTTCCTTCTGAAAAAATGTTTCTTGGAAACCAAATTTTGTTATTAAGGAAATCTTAAGTTTTTATACTGGATTAAAAATGCCAAGATGTCTCCAAATAGTTTTCTCACTGGTATATAATCCAGACTACCTCTCAAACTGCAATCTGTTTATATAGGTTATGAAAATGTGAAGGTCTTAAAACCATTATTGCTAATAACTTTAATTAAATGCCCTCTGTTTATTGCGTGTTATACAATATTTTCCTATCCTCCACTTAATTCTGCCATAGAAATTCTATAGCTCTGTTCCTAGGTCCATGCCAAGGCGCTCCCTTCTACAGCTTCCAGACAAAGCTGTTTTGACAAGTAAGACAGAGCAGGGTGGCAAAAATGCGGTTCCCTCCCTTCACAGTAGTCAGCAGGATGCAGTGTACTCAGGTGCTGTGTTCTTTGAGCAAGGACCTGGAGACAGATTTTAAACTGTGAGACCAACCAAACACAGGCCTCTCGAGTCTGTGCCCCAGGAGCATCCTTGTTATAAATGCAGTCAGGTGTAGGAGGTTTCTGTATGTGACTTGGGATAGAGCATAAGGGGTTTGTCAGTTAACTGAGTAACCTGGCTTTTGGGTTTACATCAGAGTTCAGAGTGATCTTATGGACTGTCACCCTCTAGCAGCTCAATAACATGAATACATTTAGAAATCTGTACTGAGTAAATGCTGTCAAGCTGCCCAAAACAGAAATCTGCAGTGCTGCCCATCCTTGAAGTGAGATACCTGTGAAGTATTAATTGTCTTTTTAAAAGTTCCAGTTAACTGCTGATCTGTTAAGCAAGGTGAGGTTTTTCAGGTCTTAGTCAGATTCCAGCTACTGCTATGTTGATAATGCAATGTTTCAAACATTTATTCAATAGGTTACGCCTGACTTGATTCTTGAGTTTATTGCATTTGCCGGAATAATGGTGCAGTCAAAATGCATAAAGCTCCACCTAAGAAAGTTTAAGATGGCTGACAAAATATATGTGATGAAGAGCCTTTTAATGTCTGATTGGTATGCCTTCAGAATTGATATTTAAGAGTTAGAATGAAGTGGAATATCAGAGATGTTAATGTCTTATTTTGGCTTAGTTTCAGTTTTGAGGCCCACGAATGCTGAACAGTCCTGTTTGGTTAAAAAATGCATTGACTTGATCCCTAGGGGATTTATAAGACCCCTGAAAGATGTTTTGATATTTAGTTTTACCTGTCAAAAAAGTTTATTTCTTTCTTGAATTCTGCACGTCTTGTCATACAGTATGATGATTTGCTCTTTTGCAGCTTCCCAATGACACAATTAGTAGAGGTCATACTTACTTGAAATCATTAGACAGATAACTGAATGCAGAGAAGGAGGGAGCAGCAGACCACTGAAAGAGCAGAGTTTCACTGCTGACAGAGCTGCCCTCCATAAGCTTTTCCAGATAAATGAGAGCAAATGGTTTTGCAGCTATGTAGTAGTCAAATGTGCAGAGGGACATGGAGGAAACACTGCTGGGGAAGCAGTCATATAAAACACAACAGTACCAGCCCTTGACTCACCAGAGTCCTGATCAGTTGTCTTTAGGAGTACTTGAGGAAGATGCTTCCTTGAGGGGGAAAGGTGGGTTGCACAGAGGATCAGGATGGAGCAAGGAAACATGGTTGGGCTTGTCCTTCCCATTCACGGGGAGAAAGAAAGCACCCAATCTGTGGGGTCAGCCAGCAACCAGAAGCAGGGAAGGATCCCCTTTGGCATGATGCTGTTGCTTGCACAGTAACTTTGAGGTTCCCCAGGGAACTGCATGACTATTTTTTTCCTTTTGGATTATGGGGGTGTTCTTGTTTTCTGTTGGAATTCTCAAGAGATTTGCACTCGAGTCATAACCCGAGAACTGAAGGACATGGGCCCTCACAGTTGGTGTGTTTGTTTTGTAACAAGCAGTAGTGGCTGTACAGCTGGGTAAAAGCAAAGGAAAAAACCCACAAAGCCCATATCAACAGAACTGCCTGCCCTACTCACTCCCAGAGTCCTTCTTTTCTTTCATTTTCCTTTCAGTTCCCGGGCTGGAATTTAGGTTAATCTTGCCCTCCACATCTGCTTCAGCATATCTCTTAGTAATAGTTTCTTCCTGAGAGCTCAAATTCTGATACTGCCCCTGCCCCAATTATCTGCTGCCTGGTGACATTCTTAGTTTAAGCTGTCTTTTCAGCTGTGACATCACTTCAGACATGACAGTGCCACAGGGCACCTTTTTTGACTGCAGAGCCTTGCGTAGGCTTGCTGACTGAAGAGATGTTTGGTGCCGTTGCAGAAGAGAGTGTCCCAGGAAAGGTACATTTAAGGTGACTTTGTCCCCATCTGTCCTGCAAAGCCAGGATGGCTGCTTCTCAGCTGATGGATTGGCAAAGGGCCAGGAGAGGAGGAAAGCCAGAGAAAGCTCAGAAAAGTAGATTTCCCTCAAATTTGGAAGGCAAAGAAACACTTTGGTTTGCCAAAGTGTGGTAAAGAAGGTCTTTTTGGAAGATGTGGGATGGAGTGAGTATGTAAAGGAGACCTGTCTGGAGGAAAGACCTTTTGTCAAGGTATGAGGCAGGACGGGCTTGAGGCTCTCCCTGTGCGTGATAACGCTGTCCAGGGAGAGATTCCTGATGAGAGTCTAGGGTTGGCATGCTGAAGGCATTACCTTAAGGGGGCTGCAGTCCCTGATCCTGCTGTCAGTGTCCCAACAGCTCAGAGAGATCTTGTTACTCTCTGCACATTGAGCAGAGCTGGAGGTGTGGCCACAAAGGTGCTTGCATGTCTGTGTTATGGACCCATCTGGAGGTGCAGCTCTTGGTGTGGTCCTTGGCATCCTCACAGGGTAGGCAGCCACAGCCCCTAACACTGCTGTCACTGACCCAGCTGCACAAGCATCTTTTCTCTCTGTCCTTGTTGAAGGCAGAGGTGGAGTTGCAGATGACTTCCATGCTCTCTGTTTCCTTGCAGGCTGGGAGGCAACAGTCCCTGGCATCGCTTTCACATTCCCAGCTGCACAGGGAGCTTTTTGTCCTGTCCACATCCAAGGCAGAGCTGCTCTGATTTCCTAGGGAGGTAACAGACTGCAGAGTGAAAGCGGAGCACCTGAAATAGGAAGAGAAGCTGAGAGCTGGGACTGTTCAGCCTTGAGCAGAGAGGGTTCGGGGGATCTTACCAATGTGTATAAATAACTATGACAGGAGTGAAGAAGATGGAGCCAGGCTCTTTTCAGTGCTGTCCAGTGACAGGACAAGAGGCAATGGATACAAATTGAAATACAAGGAATTCTATTTAAACACTAAAAAACATCTTTTTCTTTTTTCCTGTGAGGGTGGTCAAACACTGGAACAGGTTTTCCAGAGAGGTTGTGGATTCTCTGTCCTTGGAAGTATTCAAAACCTGACTGGACATGGTTCTGAGCAGCCTACTGTAGCTGACCCTGCTTTGAGGAGTGGGGTTGGACTAGGCTATCTCCAGAGGTCCCTTCCCACCTCAGCCATTCTGTGATACAAGTATGCATTTTTCCAACCTTCATAATCCTATTCTTCAATTAATAGATTATGTACAAATAATAGCAGCATGTTATGTCTTCATGTGCCACCCACAGTAACCATAATTGGCAAAATGCTTTTCTCTAGATGTTAGGTCAGAAATAAGTCCTGAGGAGGTAAGGAAAAACTGTTGGCCCATTGAGACTAATGTGTCACAGAAAGGTGATGAGGCCTGAGAGAGAGGGGCAAGGTGATGGGCAAAGCTAACACAGTGCTGAGTTATTCCTGCAAAACTTGCCATGTCCTTTGCTGCAGTTCTGATTTACTAACAGAGTGGGGCAGTGAGAAGAACACTACTGCTTGGTGACTGAAGTAGAGAGATTTAGGGCATTTTATTAGTGACAAGGACATAAGAAGGCATGAGCAAGTTCTGGTCTGAGCAGATGTAGTAAGAGGCAAGGATTCTGTTGTGTTAGTGTGTGTGTACACTAGCTTAGTGTGTGTACAGCACGAAGACATTAATACCACACAGACTTTCTGTCATTGGCTTTTAAAGGTTTATGACTATATTTAGACCTGTCCTACTGTTCTCTATTACTTTGAGAACAGATAGCCTTAGTTGTGTTCCAGGTTACCTCATTTTGAAGACCATAGCCTACACTGTTCCACATCTGAAAACTGGAAAATGATTATATTTCTTACAAAGCCTGATGGAAAAAAAGCAGTCCTCCTTTGATAGGTATTCTGTATATGAATAAAACCTCCTAGTAACATAAATCAGTAGGCTTCACCCTACATGCTATTTAAAAAACAGCATACGTCTAAATCTAGAGATGTGAAAAATGGCTCACTTATGACAACTCTTTCCCTATAATTCATTTTTCAGGCTGCTACGCCTTCCTCTTCTTCAGACAAACTGGATTTCTCCCCAGGTGTGTCAGAGAAAACCCAAACTCCCACAGTGGCCCCAGAGAATGTCACTGAAGGTGGGATCATGCTACTTCCCACTAATACTGTGCCATCTGAGTCCATGGAGCAATTCACACCACCTGCTACTGCTGCTAAAGCAGGTAATGTTTCAACATAGCCGGAGATCTGAGGGGTACCTGCAGGTTGGGCAGTGGGCAGGGATGGCTTTACTACTGTCAGGCTTCCAACCTGTTGTTAGTTATGAGCTCGTTCTTTATCCAAATGTAACATCAGCCCACTTTAAGCCTGTAGACCTACAGTAACACTGCAAACTCCAGACCCCTTAGCCAGTTACTTCTGAGGCAAAACTCTGGCCGAGTCCATCATTAATGGGAAACTATAACTCAAGAAAATATAGGAAAGTAAAAAGCAGAGATTAAGAGCCTTTTAAAAATGGGTTAACTTTTATACTTGGTAGAAATACCTGAGAGTTTTTGGAGTTTCAGAATAGTCTTTTCTAGCCATACTGTTATTTTTGTGTCACTCTTCAGAACATTCCTCCCTCTCAGAAACTTTTCAGTCAGGTTCCCGCTATATATAGTTGTCAGATATCATGCAGCAACATGGGGGAGAAGCCTAGCCCTTAGTAGGGGAGAACATGGCCTCCCCATCCTGGAAAAAAAAGTTTTGCTTTAATTTCAAAGCTGTAAGGAAGCTTGTCAGACTTCCAGCTGCAGAACAGAAGTTTCTGTTTTGAAAAGGACATGTTTAACCACTATGTCCTCTGTAGTGGTGGTAAAAGCTGCGTGTATGTTAGAGTATTTCCTTTCTCCTGCGGGGTTTCCCGCTTCCCTGTGTACTCTGACAAAGGGTTAGAAGGGCCACAAGAAGCAGAGAAGCACAGATGTGTGTTGTTCTGCACTCCTGATGTGCTGAGGGATATGGAGAGCTAAGCCCTTTGCTTCCTGGTAGAACAAGTCTGGTTTGGGACATTCTTGGCACCTTCTGCCAAACTGCAACCTGCCAGCTGGGATAGTGGTAGAAGTCAACAGGAAGAGATGAGCTACAAGAGATCTCTCTCCAAGGCAATGGATCATCATTACCATGGAGTGTTGACTAGGCAGCTCCTCCTCCTCCTTCACAGGAGGAGGCTGAAGAGGACTCAAAAAGGAGCTTGGAAGAAGAAGCTGAAGGGAAGGTTGTGATGAATCTCACTGTAAGTACTGGTTTGTGCAAGGATTGCCTCAGTTTGTGTGTTCTCAGCCTTGCTGTCTTGGAAGTCTCTAAGACAGTCCCTCCTTCTCTCCTTTGGTTATCACCTTCATCAAGCCATTTTATTCTCATCTCATGTGGAGGTCAAAGTACAAAACTCCACTCCACTGGTGTCTAGGGCAACTCCCGTGAGCAATTACGGAGCCTTGGGTGCATTTAAGTAGCAGTGACAAAGTGTGCTGTCAACATGGCCTCTTCATCCATTTTTAGACCTCTCAGCTGCCACTGCTGAATAGCCTCTTGCTCATCTATTCAGAGTTTGTAAGTTGAACGCTTAGACTCTAGTGAATGTTGCCTTTGGAGCACCTTTGTTCTGTGGGTTCCCAGTATTAAAAGGAAGACATATAAACCTTTGAAATACAAGTCTATGGGAACCTTTCCGGAAGTTGTGCTTTGGTATGTTTCTGTTGGGGACTGGATTTGTGGACTTGGGCATTTTTTGAAGAGGACAGAGTTTTCACAGATGAGAACTGGGAGGGTGTTCCTGGATGGCAAATAGATTGAATGTGCGGTTCAGCTACGAAATAACACCTTTGCCCTGCTATACAAGTGGAATTTTTAAAAGGGACACTGAGCTGGACATTGAGGCATGCCTCAAGTGCCACACAAACGTAGAAGTAGTGCTTCGTGGTGAAAGAAGGTGTAATATTGGAGTTGTAGTATGGACTGTGTTACTTTATTTAATGAGGTTTTTTCTGGTGCAGATGGCTTTTTTGTCTTCTGTAATTGCGTATTTTTTAATTCCTGCACTTCTATACAATTACTAAGAAGAATGCATAATTCTTTTTGCAGAGCAATGTTACCTGTGGTATACAGGAATAATCAGAATGCTTTTCTCTAAAACAGAAGTAGGGGAAATGACACTTCATATTTGAGAAGAAGAAAAATTTTGGTTTGGTAAAAGGTGAAGGAGCCATGGTCATGATTATAATAGATTACTGTTTGATTATATATTGAGGATTTTTTTACTTGCCTATTCACTGTAGAGTGTTTGTCAAATTTTACTTAATTCATTACAAATAATATTTGAAGATAATAAATTTATATCCATCCCATCTGTTAAAACATACGTACTCATTCTGTCTTAGATACAGTAAAAGAACTTATTGTGTCTGCTGGAGATAACATACAAGTGATGCTACCCAAAAATGAGGTTGAACTGAATGCCTTTGTTGTCCCACCACCGCCTACAGGTGAGTTGAATGGCCTTGGCATACAAGGAGATGCACACACTACCAACCTGTAAATGCAGACAAGTCCTGAGTTATGTGAACATCCGCAGCTCAGGATAAAACCATCTTTCTCATCTCCTACTACTACCTTTTTTGTGGCTCCAACTGCAGAGAGGATTTCCTCCTTTGGATTTTAGAGATTTTTCTTTTTAAGTGGCTTTTATTTTCAGAACCTGAACTCACTAGCCAGATGGTTCAATAGCAAGCTTGTAATTTCTACCAAAAGAGGAGATGGCCCAGGTTATGGCATCTTGCTGTAAAGCAGAGTGGGGGGAAAGTAGGTTCTGAATGCAACGTTTACTCTAAAACTACCAGCTTCTGAACTGCAGTAGCAAAGAATATATATTTCATAGGTAGATATGTAAAATGCATTCACTTCATGTGAAGCTGGTTTTTCTGAAGAAGTCAATTATTTGTGAAGTCCATTACATCCTTGTTGCTTTACCAAGTTACAACACAATGTGGAAGTTTAACATGTATTCGTACTGATTCAGTTTGCAGCCTTAAACAGTAGCAGTCATAATTTCCTACTGTAGCACTTTATCTGATGGGTCATGAACTTGATTTTTTTGTTTCCTGGGCTTATCTTGAAGGCAAAGCTGATTACTTTTATGCTGTGTTATTGCTCTTAGAAACAGCCTACACCTATAAGTGGAGCTTAATCAGTCACCCTCCTGACTATGGTGGTGAAATGGAGCGCAGGCACAGCCAGACCTTGAAGCTCTCTCATGTAAGTGAGCTGTAAGCTCAGGCTCATTGTATTTGTTCGGTCCTTTCACAGGAATCTAACCCGTGGGGAAGGGCACCTTGATTCAAGGAGTTCGAATGACTGCCAGAGTCTCTTCACTTGCATGCATCACCAAATCTTTGCCAGATTAGAAGTGTCTTTTTTTAGAGTGCTCTAATAGTTTTCTAAGTAAAAAATAAAATAATTTTTTTCTGAAAAAATAAAAAAAATAAGTTTTCTGAGTAAAAATTCCTAAGAGTTTGCTTTGTATTCCCCACTTCTGGGCAGTGACTAGTGTCATGTGTTTATAAAAGGAGCTCTAGGTTTCAGATATCCAGATTTTTCTCTGTTTACAATGTGATTGACAGATTTATGCATACTGCTTTTGTATAATTTGACATGTAACCTAATTTATTCTGTGTTTGTCTCAGTTATCGGTGGGACTTTATGCCTTCAAAGTGACGGTTTCTGGTGAAAACGCCTTTGGTGAAGGTTTTGTAAATGTCACAGTCAAGCCAGGTAAATCAGTTGGCTAAAATAATGAAATTAATTTCTTCAACACAAGTAGTTGTACAACATGCTTATCTAATAGTCTGTCAGTTACTGTCTGTCAAGGACATCTGGTAGTCCAGTCATGCAAAGGTGCTTCATATCTTGGTGTTTATAAAGCATTTTAAGGAAGTAGAGTAAAGGATCTTGCTCACTGTGTTTAAGTTCTCTCTGCTCTTGTACCCTCTCAGGCAAGGCCTGAGATAGCATCGTGCCACCTTTTATGGTCTCCTTCTCCAGTACAGCTAGGAACAGCAATTAGGTGCTGAACCAGCTCTAGCTGCAAGTTACAGTGCACAGGTCTGATCTAAATTATACCAGTTAGAAGTGGCTGCAGCGGAAGACTGCTGCATCAGTGCACTGCTCTTCAGTAACCTTTTCTCTTCCTTGTCCAAAAAGGACAGCAGATGCTGCAAAGCTGTCAATCCTAGACTTAAATCACTGGAGACTATTGATCTGTAGAGTTAACAGATAAGTTTTGCCTAAGCTTTCACTATTTTTTTTTTTCTCCCCTGTCTTTCTCACAGCAGTCAGAGTAAACCAGCTGCCTGTTGCTGTTGCTTCACCCAAAGTACAAGAAGTTTCTTTGCCTACAACTTCTACCTTCATTGATGGCAGTCGTATGTACTGGACCATCCTGTGCTTATATCTGAATACACAGTTACAACCTCATTTTTTGTCAATTACAAGTGACATTCCTTCTTCTCACTCTACTCAGAAGTTCCCTAACTCATGATTTATTCTGGGGATTTGAGTCCAGTTATAAATTACTTCAATAAATTTAAAGTGATAAAATGCAGCCTTCAACTTGGGGATTGGGATGCAGTGTGTCGGAGGCTGCTGGTTCCAAACAGCAGCTACTCTTACAGCTTCTTCCTGTCCTACCCAGAAGGCCTCTGTGCCAGTACACCTGGGGCCATTGTAGAGAGCTGCCATATAGGATATGATGAGATGTCATAATTACATTCATAATTACTGAGAGCAGACAAGTTGGAATGTGCAGAGTCTGAGACCTGATTTTTATCTGTGTGTGTGTGAAGAATTGTTTGTTTGTTTGTTTAGATAAACCATACCAAATGTAACTTGGAATCTGTGGTTTAACAGCTGTGGTACATGAACCCTGTTCCAATATGCTTTAAAAGATAATTGTAGAAAACCAGTTGGGGATCAGTGCATGACAGACCTTAGTATTCATTCCAGCAATTGCTACAAGAAACTGATATGTTTTTCTTTAATGAATGTAGAAAGTATAGATGATATGAAGATAGTGAGTTACCACTGGGAGGAAATTAAAGGTCCTTTGCGAGAGCAGAAGGCATCTGCTGACACACCTGTCTTGCACTTGTCTAACCTTGTTCCTGGAAACTACACTTTCAGGTACCTGCACAGATTCTTTCCTTTGGCGTTTTAACTATTCCTGTGATGTCAGCTAAATGTTTGTTTGTCTTTGTGCTCACGTGTACCTCCTCAAACAAAAAATTCATTTTTCTTCTGCATGCTGTTACCCTTCATTTTGCACAGTGGAGAGATGCAAGGAGCAGTTTCATTAAAAAGTGTTTGCAGTGATTTTGTAATACTCATGTGGTGATGCTTTACAGCACAAAGTTATGCAAAACAAGGTATCAGAAATTAAATACCGCCCACTCCCAGTAATAATAACTGTGACAGAACTTTTTTTTCTTCTTTCCCTCAGCTTAGAAGTTGGCAAGTGTCCTGAGATTAAACTCTGCAGTCAGGTTGTGAAAGTCATCCCTTGAAGGGTGGTGGCAGACAGAACAATGTTGGGAGACTGATCCTTGCAAGGCAGTTGTGTGCTGATTTTAATAAGAGTCATTCTGTTCTTCATAAAAGCCTTTGCCTTGCTACTGTTTTCCTCTGCTTATGCATTGCTGAAGTTGGATTTTGTCCAGACAATGGAAGCAATGTTTGTGGTTCTGGGTGCTTTAATTAAAATCAGAGTTTATTTTCTGAAGTTTTTAACTTAAAAGTCTAGTCTGCACAGAGGCAGACTTCCCATTGACCCTGGGTTATTTGGCTGCCAGTGGGTAACAGCGTACCAGTCAATATATTATGTATCAGTGTAGCATCAGCAGAACATTGAAGCCAGCGTACATATACGTTAAACGTGGTGGTTTGCCTAAGCTTCACCAAAAATTGCATAGCTTCAACTTTCATTCTGTGTTCTTTACTGAAATTGTTCCATATTGTACAGTGGCAGAAATGAGCCTAGGATATTTTTCTGTATTAAAAAGGGTAGAGCTTGCTTACAAGCAATGCTCTAAGCGTGTTCCAAAGCCTAGGGAATTAAGAAATCACTTGCTATATTTGTGCACCTTTGGGGGTGCTGACGTACTTGAACAATAGAGCAGTGTGTTCAAGCTTACAGAAAATTAGCTAGTCAACAAAATCCAGTGCTCCTAATATGCATGGGTGTGCACCCACTGCAAAAGTATGTGTTCCCTAATGACAGAATTAATGAGCACTAGTTTTGTTCCCACTCGGGGAAGGCTTTAAGAGTGGTTCCCTTCCATGTGGTCAGCTGTATGCAGTTTTCACAACAGAGGTGAATTAGAGATGTAGTCAGTTACCACACAGGGGGGTAGTCTTTCATCACTTTCAGGTGTCTGCAGCAGTCTCATTTTAAGACGATTTGTCATTGTGTTTTTGAGAGGCAGTAGTGTTTTTTTTAAACCCTGTACTTTTTTAGTTTTGTGACTTGACGTCTTCAAAAATCTGAGCTGATATTAAGCTCCATTAAAATTAGTAATAGTGTGCCACAAAGAAATAAGAAGTCAGGAACTGCTACTGTGCTATAAGCAGAGCTTCTGAATATCCAGAGTAGTTTTGGATGTAGGCGTTAACAGGGACTGTTCCACTATGGCTGATGAATGAAATCCCCGTTTTTTGCTGAGTAAATTTTTTAAAGAATTTGCAGTGAAATCTGTTTGAAATAGATGAAGTTGCCATGGACTGCAGGGAAAGGGTGTCATCTGGGATTCAGAATAGCTGGGCTCTCTTTTTCTTAAAGGTTGAAAGCTGTGTTTGAAAACACTCTTCTGAATTTCTTTCCTACCTTAGTTGAGGGATATGTGTTTCTGAAGCAGAAGTTTGTATAATCTAATCAGTGGCTCTGTTTTAGGTGGTGTTTGAAAAAGTGCCAGAAAAAGTTAACCTTTGAACTTAGGACTTGACAGGAGTCCATCTTAACAAATTTCCAATAATGTTTTTCCTGTTGTAGACTCACAGTGATTGATTCAGATGGAGCAGCCAACTCCACCATTGCATCTCTGACTGTCAACAAACCAGTGGATTACCCACCTATTGCCAATGCAGGACCTAATCAGGCAGTCATCTTGCCCCAGAACTTCATCACGCTGAATGGAAACCAGAGCAGCGATGACCATGAAATTGTCAGCTATGAGTGGTCGCTCAGTCCCAAAAGCAAAGGCAAGGTTGTAGCAATGCAGGTATGTCTGTTTCTCCTTGCATAGGATTGGAAAGTTCTTTTATCTTTGCCTCCAACATGAGCAAACACTTATCTAAGTAACTACTCAGAAGCACTGAAATATCTAGAGTGCTGTTACTCCTTTTTTTTATTGTTGTTCCTCTCTGATGTATTCCGCTCTTATTTTAGATACTACTTTTAATTCCTTCTCATCATTTTTTTCATTCCTTGTGGCCATTTCTGATTCCTGCTGTTGTTTGTTCCCTGGTGGTTTGGAAGAACTTTTGAGTTCACAATGTCTGTCCTTGGACCCTAGAGCCTGCTCCACAGGCTTCCATCTTCTGAGGCGCTGGACTGAGGCGCTGAAAACTTTTTTGGGGAGAATGTGGGGGTAGTCAGGGTTTTCTTGTAACACTTTCTCTGGAGAAAGTAGGACTCAAACAGAAACTCAGTTTTTGGAGTGAAAGATGACAAGACTTTTGGCAGTGTTATGCAGCCATGCTCTGTGGTGGGTTTTTTTATGCTCACTTAACAATTTTTATAAATATTATATTAAAGAATGTCATGTTTGTTTTTGAAATATCTGTAAGGAAATTGAATAAACTGTAGTAATTTCAGTCAGTGTTTGATTTCCTAATTGAGAAAGTTAATGTCCCATGTGTTTCACAATTATTGTTGTTCAGAAATAATGCAGCAATTATAGCAACATAAGAAATTAAGGTTTACTGTCTATAGATATTTCTCTGGGTTGGTAGGGACAGTTGCAATAGTGAATACATTACATCTGTCTGTGCATCAAGTTTTAAGCCTCCTATTTGTCTACAAGGTACTTAAACTGCTTGCTCAAACACTGAGCATGAATGAAAACATATTTTATTTTTTCCTCACATTTGCTCTGTAAGACCTTTCTTAATCCATGAGCATTTCTGTTTTATCTTGCTCTCTCTGTCTTTATAAATGCCATGTAGGGAGTGCGGACACCGTACCTCCAGTTATCTGCAATGCAGGAAGGAGATTATACGTTTCAGCTGACAGTCACAGACTCTGCGAGGCAGCGGTCCACAGCTGAGGTCACACTGATCGTACAGCCTGGTAAGTCAGCTGCAGGCACGTCTGGGTCCCTCAGGGGTGGGCCAGCCTGATGCCTTAGCACTGTCCTCGAATGCCTCATCTCCCTGCATTGCACCACTGCGATGGCAGTCTGAATGTCTGGTATCCCTCCATCCAAGGACTCTTCCACCTCCATTTTCTGTCAAAGCAAACAGTTAAGTGTAGAATCATAGAAAGTCCAGGTGGTGATCCTGAGGGCTCACACCAGCCTGATTATGTAAGGCAACCTGCACAGAGATGTGTTTGAGTGTACATCTAAAAGCTAAAATGTAGCTCTTGACTTTAATATCCTACAAAGTCTGTTTTGCAAAGCTGTTCAGGGTATCAAGCAGTGCTTTGCTCTGTTTTCTTACTGTTTTGCAGTTCTCCTTCGAGAATCCTTGTGTGATTTGAATTCTCACTAGAATTGCATTGCACCTTCTAAGGAAAAGTGTCAAGCAAGGAATTTTCAAAAGCTGCATCTTTCACACGTTTGTTTAGATTTGGAGCTGAGTGACGAATGGGCCCAAATGGTCCAGGCCTCATGAGATTTTTTTTTTTAATGCCTTTTTTTTTTTGTAATGTGTTCGCCTATTACATCCAAAGTGGCCTTTTCTGCCCATCTGAAGTTCTCACGTTCCACCATGGGGCAACGTTTTATCTTCTGGTTGTTGCTTATCACACATCTTTTTGTAGATGACCCCTTCTGGGAAAACTTTACAGTGGGCATTTACTGCAGAAATCAAGAACATGAATGGGAAGTACAGCATGTGGTGGTGCCTTTTAGACCTGTTATAGTGTGCAGCTACAAAGATACTGTTGCCAAAGTCAGGTCTAAGGGTAAATAAATATCCAGGAAAATGGTAGTATTGCCAGTTTTACCATGCCACAAAAGCAGAGGTTGAAAACAGAATAGTAGGTTATATGTTTCTGCACTAAATCCTCAAAGGCTCTAAATTGGCATTAACGTAGTGGTGTCATGCTGACCTTGAGCAGCAGAAAACCTGGGTCAGTATCTTCTTCAGGGGCAAAGAACCATATTCATGTGGGTGGTTTTGAAAGGGATGCAGTGGTGGAATCAGGAGAATACCCCACCACTCTTGTTATAAAACACTTCATACAATGCATTGAGCATGCTGCAAAATTTTTGGATTGTGACTGTGCCTTTAGATAAGACTGTGAAAAAGGGAAGTACTTGCTGTGGGATTTGGCTTATTGCAGAGCTAGTCTCTCCCACCTAGTATTTTCTGCTGACTTGTGCACATTATACTTGTGATTTGTACCTTTGAGCTAATATACCGAATTTGTAATATAATATTCTGTGTAAAATCTTCTCTCTCATTGGCAATCCTTGCCAGTGACTACCTAGCAAATGTCATACACTAAATATTATTTTTACAGAAAATAACAGTCCTCCAGTAGCAGTGGCTGGCCCTGACAAGGAATTGACCTTCCCAGTAGAAAGTACTACACTGGATGGAACCAAAAGCCAAGACGACCAAGGCATTGTCTTCTATCATTGGGAAAATATCAGGTATCTAGAGATTTTACTAATCTCCAGTAAAATAGAGAACAAAGTGAAAGTGATTGGGTGCCAGAGCCTCTTATGAAATTGTGTTGGGTGATGCACTGTTTGAGAACTGCTTTGAGGATCTTCCCGCTCGGGTGCTAGAAGGGTAAGAGACAGGAATTTTAAGTTCAACTTGGAAAGCTTAGGCAATCTCTGCCTGTGTTTTGCAGTGTGTCATTTTGAGGCCTACTGCTACAAAGTTAAGACAAAATGACAGGAACTTCCACATCTCCTGTTAAAAAGCAAGTAACAGGCTTGGGTACCCTCCTGTAATGTACAATGTTTTTCCCATCAGTGCTTAGAACTAGGGTTTCTCTAGTTCTTGTTTGTTGAATAATAAAGTAAATTGACAACCTGTTTAGCCTGAGCTTTCAATAGTAGGTGACTAAAGCACTCTTGAACAGTGGTTGAAAATGTTTTACAAAAGTTTATAATTGTGTGTTTATGTACAAAACTAATTGATCCTTAATAAAAGGACAAGGTATTAGCTCATGCAACTGTCATATCTATGGTACAGGAAGAGGTTTGCTGGCACCCTGTACATGTTGTGAGTGGCTCTTAGAGCAACAGTCTTTTCATGTTCCCATGAAATAGTACAGCGAGGAGGTTGAACTTCCGGGGTGCATTTTCTACTCTTCTAATAACTGGGTATGTGATGCTTGGGTGCTTTGAATATCTTGAAAAAATGGATTTATGAATACTCTGAACTGAACTCATGTCTCATATAGTTCTTTAACCATCAGTGCTTATAGCAGTGGTAGAACTACAATATACATAAAAGCAAATGGCATGAGTGATGCTGCTGAAAGACCAATTTGGCTGGCTGTGCAGGATTATTTTTCTGAGATGTTTTGTTTCAGTGGACCAAGCTTTGTACAGATGGAAAATGGTGACAAAGCAATAGCAACTGTGACTGGTCTTCAGGTTGGTACCTATCGCTTCAGGCTGACCGTGAAAGACCAACAGGGCTTAAGCAGTGCATCTGTGCTATCTATTACTGTGAAGGAAGGTAAGCCTAGTTGCTGCTTCTTAGGATATGGGCAACTTGCCAATTAATTCAGTCACTGACAGAATGTAAAGGAAATCAGAACAGAAAGGGATAATGTATTTGTTGTCATATTTCAAGGGTATTCAGGAAGAGTTACTGCTATTTTGTAATGAAGTAGTATTGTGAGTGACTGGTAGAATTAATTTGGCTTACTGCAAGCTTTTTTAAAGTTAAATATATGCAGAATTAGTTGTAATAAAAATGCTCCAAAATACTATTTTTGACCATGGTGTGTTTACTTCATTAAGAAGATATGTTTTTCTTTTATTCTCAATGTCAAGCTTTGAGCAGAAAAGTAATTTTACTGTGGGTTTTAAGTTACATCCAAGAAGTGAGGTCTCACAGTATACGAATTTCCACTTAAAAACTTAACGTTAAAAGGCCTGTATTTATTTTGTTTTTTTGATACAGAGAAACAGTTGCTGTGGTGGTTTTTTAATTTTCGTTTTTTCCCCAACATACATGTTGTAGAAGAGGCTTTAGGATAATAATACCTATTGTGTGAGATCATAGAATCATGGAATCATTTAGGTTGGAAAAGACCTTTAAGATCGTCAAGTCCAGCCATTAACCTAGCACTGCCAAGTCCACAACTAAACCATGTCCCTAAGCACCATATCTACATGTCTTTTAAATACCTCTAGGGATGGTGACTCAACCACTTCCCTGGGCAACCTGCTCCAATGCTTGACAACCCTTTCGGTAAAGAAGTTTTTTTCTAATAACCAATCTAAACCTCCCCTGGCACAACTTAAGGCCATTTCCTCTTGTCCTATCACTTACTACTTGGGAGAAGAGACTGACATCCACCTGGCTACAGCCTCCTTTCAGGTAGTTGTAGAGAGAGATAAGGTGTCCCCTGAGCCTCCTTTTCTCCAGGCTAAACAACCCCAGTTCCCTCAGCCATTCCCCATAAGACCTGTTCTCTAGACCCTTCACTAGCTTCGTTGCTCTTCTGGCAGAGGTACTGTCAGGTACTCCTGACAGATTTCATAGCTTTGACTTATGTTGCATCCTCAACTTTGCAGGTGGTGATAATCCAACCATCTTTTGTCTCATTTTGTTCCTTACGGAGTGATTTTAGCAATCTCCATGCGCCTATGCCTCCTTTTAAAGAAGGTGGCATAATACATTTCAAATCTTTTTTTGGTCCGGAGTTTGGCTTTCTGTTGTATACCATGTTTTTTGAGGGGAGTGATGCACTCTGGCTCTGCAAGTATGGTACCTATACGATTTATGAAATGATAGTAGAGTTGCATTAGAACCTTAGCTGCTGACTTTCTTGAAAACAGTGCAGCCTTGTTTCTTTTTCACTTGGTATCACTGCAGAATGAATGAATCTTGGAGAAGAAGCTGGACTCAGTTTTACCCATGTGCATCATTGGTTGAACTGTCTGAGAGTTTCAGTTAGGTGTTTAGTCAAAAACACATGGAAGCAGCTCTACCCAAATGTGTCTCATGGTCTCATTCATGCTGTGAAGTATAGCCACAGTATGTACGGACTACAGTCAAAGGTTCAATATTAAAAATATTCAGTGCTCCAATATTTAATCAGCTGGTTTATTTGGAAGAGGCAAGAAGATCACTTGTATCACAGAGAACTCTATGCTGCTCTAAAGAATAGAGTTCCAGCCAACGCCCTGGAGATCTGCCCAAAATTGAATTATTTATGTCCAACCTAGTATTCAGACCAGTGAGGTATTTCACTCAGCCTCACAGCTTCCTGGAGCTGTGTCTTATCAGTTGTGTTCTAAAAAAAAGTCAGTGATGTCTGGTTTCTGGAAAGAGAATGTGTTCATGTTTCTTTAGTGTTTTTTGGCCATACTCCCAATGCATGCCTTAATTTCACTGCTAGTGGTAAGCAAAAGGCATTCGGGAACTGGGTTTGCTCTAGATTTCCTGATTACAGTTTGCCTAAATACAGGTAATCTGAAGATATAAGACCTTACACAAGCTTCTGTTAGATAATAAGTGATTCTCAAGACAAGAAGAGCCCAGCATGGTGATGTCATGCTGGCCTGTGTTTCTAAGTAGGCAGAAAAATCTTTTTGCTTGACTGAGAAGATCTGACGCTTTAAGTTATTGGGAGACTGTAAATAGAGTACCCCACAATGCTTTTTGAAAAGGATCTTTTTGGTTGGCACCTCTTGCTGATATTCTCCTCATGGTGCAGCTCTGCTTTTGTCAGGTTGTAATAATCCTGGAGCCAAATTCTGTATACCCACTCATCCTTTCCCTCTACTTTTGACACGAGATTCTGTTGTTACTGCTTGTAATCACCAGGTAAAGAATTGCAGTGTGGGTGTACTGGCAATGGCATGACACATTTTGCATGTTTTAAAAGCAAATCCTTCTCCTCCACTATTTTTATGACCAGAAAACAACAGTCCACCCCGGGCGCATGCTGGTGGGAAGCATGTTCTAGTGCTTCCAAATAACTCTGTTACCTTGGATGGCTCAAGGTCTGCTGATGACCAGGGGATTGTGTCATATTTGTGGATTCGGGATGGCCAAAGCCCAGCAGCTGGGGTAAGTTTCTTGAAGGTTGTAATGAGTCAAATTCGGCTCTTGTTATGCATGGAGTGTCACTGCAGCAGGGCAAGCAGGTACAACTCATAAGATGCTGTGAGGCATGGTGTCTGTGTCTGGCTTGTCTCCCCTGCTCTCTAATGGTTTGGTTCAAGGGGCTTGTGATATTTTCAGTACAGCTACAGAATATGGTAGCTAAGAGAGAGAGCTGCAGCAGTGTGGACTTAGTTGGGAAAGACTGGAAACAGAAGAATAATGTCTCTCTTTGAGTAATTGGTGATAGTACCAAGCTAATGTGTTTGAGAGAAAAATCATCTGAAATCCAGATATTCCAAGGAGGAAGAGTCTGAGAGAGCAAGAAATACTGATAAAGACTAAGGAATCATGTCTGGTACCAGATGAGGTGAAACTTGCAGTTTAAGATAAAAGTGGTGTTTGGCACTAGATGTATAGATAACTTGCCTGGCAGACCCCAGTGAATAGCCTGGGTCATTAGGGCAGTGCAGTCTTCTTTCCAAGTCAGGGCAGACAGCAGAAGTACCTCATGATAAACTGAAGTTTATGTGTCAGCTACTAAAATGGTGATAACTTCTTTTGCCTATCCACACAAAGTGTTACGGACAGCTCTTCGCAGTCAGGAAGATAGTGGCAAATCAGCAAGAACTGAGAGAGGAGAAACAGCAAAATGATAACAAAGCTTCTAGAAGCAATTCACATTAGGGTATGAGAAGAATTGAAGAGGTTTAGCTTAAATATAGCTGGCAGAGATGATAGCTGGAAATACATGAACTCCAAGGAAAGGAAATAATTTGGGAGTTAAACAGAACTGAAGGTACTGGAGTAAAATTGAGAAATAATAATGTAACTGTCTCAGATTTGCAAGCAGATGAGTACTTGAGAATGTCAGCTGTTTTGCCTGTTTTTTTTTTTAAATGAAAATATCCATACCGCCGCTTCCAGATTTGCATTACTGTGCTATAAACGGTGGGTAGGTCACCTTTGTCCCAAAAGCCAAAGCAAGAACTCACACTGGCATACCAGATACCTGACTTGATAGTCATATCTGCAACTTTCTCTGAGGGTATCATCCATCCCGGAACCTTTTTTTGCAGGATGTGATCCATGGCTCAGACCACGAGGCAGTTCTGCAGTTAACTAATCTGGTGGAAGGCACCTATACTTTTCACTTGAAAGTGACGGATGCTAAAGGAGACTCAGATATTGATTCAGCAACTGTTGAAGTGCGGCCTGGTATGACAATTAAAAGGTCATCGATACGTTGTGAATACCTCATCTTTGTTCTCCTTTTCACTTATTTATTTCAATGTTGACAAGATTCTCTCAAGTTAAAACACAAAGCGAACAAGTCTCTCTCTTCCTACCTTCTTGTTCTGTCAATAGGCCTGAATGTGTTAGAAGATGACATGTCTGGATTCTTAACTACCAGTTACACCATTGCCTTACTGGAAGCATAAATAAATAAAAATCATACTTCCTAGTTAATATTTTCATTAGGTTTTTGTTGTTTTTCATTCATTGTAGGTTTTTGTTTCTTTTTTCTGGTTGTTAATCAGTTTGGTAGTGGAAAGAGATGGGAGCTGAGCACTAACTTTAAGTACAAATGCTGCAGTTGTGTGTTTGATGGTTGAAAGTGTGTTTTTATGCTTGTTTTCCTTCTTTCATCCTGACGGACAAAAACCTCAAAGAATTTCAGGGGTTTTTAAATTGTCTTTTCATAGTTTGATATTGCTCGTATATAGACTTACTTTCAAATGCAGGATAAATGGCTATGTGATGGAAGCATAAGTTGAGGTTTCAGGAAATGAGTCTGAAATCTTGGGTCTGACAGATTTCTTGTTTGTCTGGTTCCTGGGCAATGATTTTATTTCTGTTCCTCACTTTATTGTTGAATGTAGTCACAATAATTGGCTCAGGATTCTCATTGGATATCTGTGAAGCTTGTTTTGTTTGCAAGGCACTCTAGAAGTTCAAGTATTATTTAACAGAACCCTCAGTTTGTGAAGGTAAACATATTTGATATTTCTCAGATTGACCATCCATTCAGACTTACTCACACAGTCTTGCATGCTACCATATGAGTCCATCTTTGCCTCCCTTTTCCTGGGTGGTAGCCAGTAGTAGATAACTGGCAGGGAACTTAAAAATTAGACTCACCTAGTCCTTACCTTTTGACCTTAAGATGGCAGCATTTAGGGGAACAGAAGCTGCTGTTCTGCACAGAAATGTGTTAACGCTGAACTGAAGTACACACTGAAGTGCTTTCTGTCAACTGATAAGCTGGGTTGCTATCTTAGGACCCACCAGGTTTGTTTCAGAGGGAATGTGGAAATGTAGGCAAAGTATTTTTTGAAGAACACAAAAGGGTTGGGTTATAAGGGATATGGGTCTGATGCAGGAAAATATAGTATTAATAAATACTTTTGAGTACTGCATGTTGTCTTCAGTCGGTACTGAAATATTTGCCAGGCTCTGAAAGAATAGCATGTTCTTCTGTCAGATCCCAAAAGGAGTGGTCTGGTGGAGCTGATTCTGCAAGTTGGAGTGGGACAGCTGAGTGAACAGCAGAAGGACACCCTGGTGAGACAGCTGGCTGTATTGCTGAATGTTTTGGATTCGGATATCAAAGTTCAGAAGATACAAGCCTACTCAGATATAAGGTACAAAGATATCCTGCTGTGCCAGGAAGATTTGTGATTTTCATTGACTCTTTCACAGCTCGTAATTAGTTTGCAAAATAATTGCAAGTCTTTTCTAAGATGACAAAAAAATGCGATAGCTCTCAACAGTATATACCTTAAAAGGTGAATTTATTCTGCTGTAGTAGAAAATTGATGAAGTAAGCTCTCTGGAGGCTCAGAACTGAAGTGTTTTGTTTTAAAAAAATAATTAAATATTCTCTGTATAGGTTTTTTTTTATTATTCCTTTAAAGAAAGCATGTGCATATATTTCAGTGTCTTTGTTCCATACAGTGCTATTATTTTTCCCAAGTGCTGGATGGAGTGAGACAGACAGACTTTCTCACAGTGAAGCAAGTATTGTATTTCAAAATAAGGTTCCAGCTGTATCTGATCAAACCTGTTTTAGTCCCCTTTTCTTCTACTTCCTCTCTAAGGTTTTGATATTCTAAGTGTTTTATAAACATTTTCCCAGATAATTGACGACAAAAATCCATTTTTTGCAGAGAAAACTACACAGTGGATACTCCTAAGTGTGGTGTCTTACTCTGAAGTAGAAATACCCGCTCTACTTGGTGTAGAGGGCTAGAGATGGCTGTGCATACCCAGAGAAACTTCTCAGCATGATTGGTAGAACCTGTTGACATGAGTTATCTTTAAATTACTTCTTGTTAACTACTCAGTAATTTAAAACCCATTTTGGTGTCTATTTAGCTCTCAGGGAACCTCTTAAAATTTAAAAACAAACAGTTTGGAAAATCTAGCATTTATAGCTATGATATTTTTAATCACAGCTTCCAGTTACTGCTTTTCAGATAAAGATGTTCCCTGGAGTGTCTGATACAGGATGAAATCAACAGCACCCAACTTAAAAAAAGGGTGGGGAGAGGAGGAGGGCTCCCACATGAAATTCTCTGGCTCCCTTGCTTCTGAGCTTTTCCTCCTCTTAAATTCAGTTTCTTAAAGTTACTCAAACTGCTTCAGAGCGCTTTGTGACAGGTTCTGTATGAGAGTGGGGAAAGCAAATGTAGACATACTTCTCTTAAAGTGAGACTCAGGAAGACCAAGGAGGGAATTACATTTGCTGTTGTCCTCATCTTTCTTCTGTTACACTGAGAAGCCAGAGAACTGCTGGTGCTTCCGGCTCAGAATGAAGTCCATGGCATTTGGATGGATCCATGGACAGAGTTCCCTAATCTTTATCAGTGGTGACATTTGCTTTCCAGCAACAAACAAAACCAAAGGCTGTAAACTGAATGCCTGACAAAAGCGATCTTTGACAGCAGTCATGTCTTTAGCTCTTCTTTCTGCAGCACCGCAGTTGTGTTCTACGTGCAGAACGGGCATCCTTCCAAGGTGATCAAGGCATCGGATGTCTCGCGAACTCTGCATGTGCAGCTTTTGAAAGAGAAGGCTGACTTTCTGCTTTTTAAAGTCCTGCGGGTTGACACAGCTGGTATGTTTTGGATCATGCTTGCTCATCTCGGAACTTCGCAGGCATTTGACTAACACAGCACTTGGAAACAGTGCATGAAGGCCTTCTGTCTGCCATCTGGTGTCTGGGCTTGGTTGTAGCTTTCCGAAAGATGATGTTGAAGACAACAGTTAAAATGCTTGTTCATTTGTGGTAGACTGGTGCCAGTTACTTGTGTCCTTTTAAAAGACATCATCTCTAACAGCAGGCAAAAGCACATCTTAATCTGGTCTGCATCAGGAAGGCCTGGGGAATGAGGATAAAGATACCCCACTCATACCATCTTTTGTTGGAAGATGGGTAAAATTTAATATAGCCATAATATAGAATGTTTCATGTCTCTGGTTCCTTCAAGGCTTTTAGTGTTTAGTAATAGGCTTGTAACATAACTTGGTTTTGTCTGCCTGTATCAGGCAAAATGGTCAGGTGATCCCTGTGTTATAACCTAGTCTTGTATTACTTGCAATGTAGACAGGCCACTGGGGTTTCTTATAATGAACTTTTTCTTTTCCCCAAAAAGATGGTTGAACTTCTAAGCCTATTTTAAACTTCACTAGTAATGTGAGCCTTTTATGATACTCAGATACTACAGATATGACTTCTCTGTATTTTAAAATCAGGACATTTGAATCATCATTCAAATGCAAACAAAGTACGCAAGGTCTGGCAATAAAATAGTCATTGATTCTGTAGTAAATGCTGTCTTTATTTACCTGTTGAAAAGGACTGTTGTTCTATTGTAAATGTACTTGGATTACCAAAATGTGTAGGTGTCACTTGAAAATACACATTAACATTCTTCTTGACATAGCAAATCTGCTACTCTAAGTTTTAAGGGGAATAACTTTTTATTTTAGTCTGATATGACGCATTGATCTAGCAATAGCTACTACTATAAGTGTATGAGGTATGTAAACGTTCTGGCCTCAGATGCTGTAATTCAGTTTTGAAATACTGAAATACACTCTGGTGTGATGCTTGTCTTCTAGTACCTGAGAACGCTGATGTTCCTCAGTTCTCAGGTGTTTTAGAAGTTCTTACAGATAGGTCATAAAGAAAGGAGCAGGTCTGAATTCCACAACTTCAACTCATCTTTATTTCTCGTTAGAATAAACTGTTCTTGACTTGCATACAATTTAAATATTGTATGCTTAAGATATATTCTTATCTTTCTCTTTGCCGCCAGCAGTCTGCTGAACTGTAAATCTATTTAACACGTAACACCAAAGGAAAGGGAGATTTTAAAAATATCAGAATGTTATGAACTAGATGCTTTACCCCCAATCTAGTCTCACAGTAAGAGGATGCGTGACAAGTTGTCCATTTAAAGAACTGAACCTATGTTTGGTTTTATTCTTAGCCTGTCTTTTAAAATGCTCTGGACATGGACACTGTGACCCCATAACAAAGCGGTGCATTTGCTACCAGCTGTGGATGGAAAATGTGATTCATCGTTATCTAAATGATGGAGAGAGTAATTGTGGTGAGTTTGGGTGTTGTGAGATGTATTTCAAGAATAAGTCATCATCTTGTGAGACTGTTGATTATTTGCTGTCAGAATGGGGAGTACTTAGGAGGTATATGCTGAGGGAAGACTAAAACAGTCTCTGTTTTCCAGCCCAGCAATGTCTTTCTATAGAAAGATATTTGAGTAATGTCTTGACAGCAGTAGCCTATATTTAAAAAATTTTAAAAGTTTAAATATTAAAAAGTATCACTATTTGAGGAAAAAAGCATGAAAACTTTGTCATGGGAGGGAGATCTTGCAACAAATTTGGGGCCAGTTGGAAGGGTTGTTGAATAGCATGGGCATTGCAAAGCTTTTGAGCAGTATTCATCTTGTTGTTGCAAAGCTGAAAAAGAGGCAACAACTTAGATTCTCTGAGTGGGTGGTTGATGCTTCTGTGCCAGAAGTATGATCTGACCTAAGGAAAGAAAACACCGGTATTCTGGACCAACCAATATAGTCACCTTTAAAACCTCAGCTTTTTAGCATGATTAATTTCACTGTTCTTTCAGTTTGCCTGTTGCACCTGGGAAATGCAGTTTAGTTTCACCAGCTTAATCATGTCTATATTCTGTGGCATACCTAACGTATCAGCTAAGCCTCTCTATTTCAAATACTTAATAGTTTTAATTTAACTAAATTGGTCTTCTACTTGAGTTGAAATAAAGCTCAACTGTTAGTACTGTGCAGGCTTGGAGACATTTGCTGAGCAATGCACTAGTCTTCAGGTAAATCTGTAGAAATTTATAAGGAGCTTGCTACAAGCCATTAAGTAACCATGGGCCATGTGTCTGTCTGTTAGTGAGTGAAGACTAATTGACCAACCAAAATGGGACAGCAGGTTTTAAGCCTGAGGCTGGGACCTCCTGCAGCCCTGCCCTAAGGGCTGTGTTGTTCCATAGTGTCATAATAACACTGAAATAGTGAGTATGCACATGTTGGAGTTTGCATTATTGCACATCTCTCTGTATCCTTCTCATGTTTTCCTGGATTTACAAATGTAAGCGTGTGGGTAGAAGAATCTATCTCTAATCAGCTGTTCTCTTAAAGCACTACTAAAATGCTAGACCCAGAGTATGCCTATGTTTATTTCAGTTAGAGAATGACAACTGAGGTGGTAACCATGCCCTCTTGACTTTCAGTTCCCACATAGACTTCGGGTATCTTGGGATGGTAAAAGGTACTGGAGTGGAAGAAAATTTTCAAACGTACACTTTCAATCTGGAAGCTTAAGAATTTTTAGGGATTCTTCTGAGAATATGAAGGTGCTAAGTTCTCCTAAGTTCCTGTTGCCACTCCCCATTCCTCATGATTGGTTATTTTAATAGAGTTGTATTAGAAATTATCCTATTCGTAATTACTTTACAAAGCACTGTTGTGTTTCTTTTTTCAGAGTGGAGTATACTCTATGTGACTGTATCTGTTTTTATTTTGATTGTGGTCATAGTAGGCCTTGCCTGGTTCTGCATCTGCTGCTGCAAAAGGTGCGTGATTTGCCTTTCTTTTTGAATGGGGTGTATGCAAAAACTGCACACAACTGCCACATTTTAGTTCAGTCCTTAGCACTAAACCACTGAACTCTTTTCAGATATTTGAGGAGCTTCCTGTAGCTATTTCTGTATAGACACACTTTCATTGAAAAAAGAAGTATCCATTTGTGGCTCTGTGCTCTTCTGCGTTTTGAAAATCAAAAAGCCAATATTAGAGTATCCTTCATATTAAGAGATAACTTATGTTAAAATGCTGAGAGTGTACTGCAGATCTTCATGGTCTCCCACTGAGTCCTCCAGGTACTCCATGCTAAGAAAAAAGAGGCACGCCCTGAAGGTCACTAACATCGGAGTGTTCTAGGCCATGGGAAGGGAGCTGCTCCAACCTGGTGTCTCCCTTGGACAGGAAGGGTGGACAGGTGGGCTGCATCTGGCTGACAGGCAAGGAGTACTCCAGTGATCTCAGTCACGCAAACTTCTTGCTTCCTCTTCCCTTAAACAGTTTTGCCTACTACTGTATGTTGTTTCCCTCTCTGCCCCCTTCTGCAGTCTTTCCTAGTGAGCCGATAAGAAATTCTCTTTCAAGTGACAAGCCCCTGCAAGTTCTGTCACTAGAGCAAGTGTTTTTGCTGCTGCTCAAAAAGCCCAGCAAACAGATAGCTTGTTCATGTGGTAGCAAAAATGAAGCACCATCAAAATCTTTCTGGATTTTCAACTTTTTCTAGGGTGTCTTGGCAGTATGTAAAGGATGCTGTTTGAAATGCGCGGGAGTTGATACTGATTTCCTTTTTATGGTTGAAGGAACAGTGCTGTTAGTAGAAAGGTTTATATAGAAGTGTGTGTCACTCCACTCCCACAGTGTGGGGTGGAGCCTCACAGGCTTGTGTAGATTTGATGAGAAAGGGATTGTTTATGGCATTCAGCTGCTTCTCTCCTTTGTCCTTGTGTGGCTTGTGCCAGAGAGTGAAGGCAGGTTGATACAGATACGTGTAAAAAAGAGGAGGGACATGCTGCACAGGACAGAATGGCAAGAGATGCCCTTTGCCTTGTGGAAACTACAGGAAAAAGATACACTGTAGTCCAAGATTTGGCTGGAGTTTTGGGGGTTTTAAAGGCTTTATTGATGTGCCAAATGAACTGCATTTTTTAGAAGACACTAGAGGGAATGCTGAGTGGCTGGCTGTTGCTGAAATGTCGGCTGAGCAGTAGGTGGCTTCTCCACTGTGAACCGTGCAGTCCGGGTGGGAGTCCTTCTCCAGACCTTGCCTTGACAAAGGGCACGTCCCACCCACCCACCCCCCTCCAAAGTTATGAGAAAGAGGGCCAGAAAAATGCCTGAGGTGTGACAGCATCTTCTAGGAGATGCCCCCTTGGTTTCATGCGTGAATGCCCTTATTTCTCCCCTGAAATCCTTTGTTCATTCCCTCTCAATCCAATACAACAAACAGTTCTGTGTCTGTTCCTCTAGCTCCAGGACTTTTCCATCTGTATTAATGAGCAATGAGTAACTCCTGCAAATAGCTGAAACTTAACATAGAGATGATGATGATTGCAGCATTGTGGAAGTAGATGCTGGGGAAGGATTTAAATGAAGAAAGAACAGGTGGGGATTTGCCTACAGACCAGCAGGGCTTTGTCCCTGCATATATATGAGGGAGCCAGTCTCAATTTTTGTCTGGTCTTCTCTGTAAGCATAACCAGACAAGCACCACTTACATTCTCTCAGTTAAAAAAAAAAAAAAATTGGGGACTAACCAATTCTTACAGAAATTTTATTTGGAAACAAATGAATATATGTCTACCTCGTATTTAGTTACTATGTTGAAACTGAACAAACTGAACCCCTCTGGCCTAGCAAAGCAAGTCAATCTTTCTTGCTTTCTTCATCTTTGTGTGTCAGAGAGAAAATAAATTATGCCCTCTGGTCCAGATTTTACAGCTGCTTTATACAGCTATGAACTGGAACAACTCTTTTTAAGTGGAGGTGAGAAAGTACAATGAGGTTCTGTATATTGGGATATGTAGCTATCTGTATGAAAAGGGAGAGGGAGCAGATTATGTGTGTACGTGAGAACTAAATGTCTTTGTGGTAACTTTCTTTTTAGCAGAAAGAGGACGAAGATAAGAAAGAAAACAAAATATACCATCCTAGATAACATAGATGAGCAGGAGAGAATGGAGCTACGACCCAAATATGGTAAGCGCAATCTGTTTCAGCTGGAAACTCATCCACCAAGCTTACAGTCAACCTATTTGAATTGACACCTGCAGTCAGGAGGAGCCCAGAGGCTGACCTACAAGTTTGGGAATGGCAGAGGCAAGCATAGACAATGAAATGGCTGGGGGAGAATCACTTCGTTTCTTTCACGAGGCCTGGGGCTCAGCCACTGCTCTGAGCTTCTTCGTTAATCTTAATTTAGAACATCTAATCATCCCACAGACTTTCTCCATGTAACCCCTCCTCCCCTACACACACTTTAATTTGGAGCAGGTTTTATTGCTGCACAGCAGTTCCCTCCTGGCCTGTAAGTGCCCTGTTAAACATCAATAGACTTCAGCTACTACCCCCTGTTCACATATACTTTGATTTAGCAGACTTTCGGTTTTTACCAGGGGAAATACTGGAATCCAGGGAAGTAAAATCATCATGAGAAATTGCTGTCCCAGAAAGATAGACATAACATTTCTGTAGAAACCATGACCTTTCCTTGCCACTTGTGTTAATCAGATAGTTGAGGGGACAGACTAATTTCCAGATTAAAGCTATTAAAAGTGCATTAGCTATGTACTAAGATCATTTAATCGTTTCAAATTTAAATGCATATATTCACATTTCAGAGCCATAAACTGATGGGCCTGCAGTAAAGTCAGAAGAGTATCTGCCCGACGGTGTATGATACCTCCTAGGCCAGTTTTTATATCGGTGGTGGCAGTGGTGCTTGCTGTTATGCTAGATTGCAGAGAATGTTTTCACTTATCTTTCATATCACAGCAGAGGGGAGGATGGTTAGTTGTTACTAAAAAGTGAAACCTTTCTAATGAGCTTGTTTTGCTTTTTTATTGTCAGGTATAAAACACAGAAGTACAGAACACAACTCCAGTCTGATGGTCTCTGAGTCAGAGTTTGACAGTGATCAGGACACTATCTTCAGCAGAGAAAAGATTGAAAGAGAGAATCCTAAAACCCTCATGAATGGATCCATCAGAAATGGAGTTTCCTTCAGCTACAGCTCCAAAGACAGATAACTGAATGAGGGTAAAAGCACAGAACACACTGGTCCAGCACATCTGAAACATGTTGGCCCACCTCTGTTTTTCCAGAACCGAAAGCTTCCTAAAATATCAACTAATTGCAGATGAAAGGGTAAATTTCTAGCACAGTTAGGGGAAGGAAGGCAGAAGGATTAGATGGTCAGCTGACTCCTCTTGTCACCATTATAGGAACAAGGAAAAGTACATCTTATTTCTTGCATGTTCCATGCTGAATCTTCGTCTGAACTTCAGAAGGCCTTTTTTCCTGTATCGCTGCTACAAAACTAAGCAAGGCTGTTATGCTACTAACACTGGTAACTGAGATGCATACAGATTCTTGTCCTGTGCTCCTGTCTCTCTCTTGGAGAAGCAGTGTGATTATGATGCTGACCTAAAACAGCGACAGCCAATATAGATAAATTCCCTTACAACTATAGAGAGCAATATGTGACCACAGGCTCCATCTTCATTTTCAGTTTAGGTTGGGAACACAAAGAGAGAGCGTTTTTAGTGCATTGTATTTATCTCTGAGTGTGCTTTGTGACTTCCTTCTCTATGGTAGTACTCATCAGATGGAAATGTCTTTGTTTTCAGAGGAAGTTTACAATTAGCAGTTGCACTTAATCAGCTGTAAAGTAATGTGATACATCTGTGTCCTGTAGAATGCAATGTTCCCTGTATTTACATAGAAAGTATAGTGCCTGCAGGGAAGTCCAGCCTTAGGTTGCTTCTGTAATGATGAAGGTGCTTTGGCTCTCTGGAGTCTGCCATGTCAGCCAGGAAACAGTAGCAGAAAGGCAGGAAGGACTCAGTGTGATGTGCCTTCAGAAGCATTTTGAGCATCCCAAACAACCTTTTGCTTAGAGAGCACTTTTAAGGAGCTCTGGACCTTTTAAGACTGAACCCTCAGCTGAGATGAGTTATCATCTGACAGCCTCAGTGCTCAGTTAAAGAATGTGCCAGGCATTTGTGTAGTGAAATGCCTGTGGCAAAATATCCTGTGTGGAGCAGGGGTTTCAACACCTACCTTCATTGTCATGGGAATTGGTACTGAGGAAGGGTTTAGCTCGAATATTGGATCGTTTTACTTTTCCTCTGTGGCTATTCAGTGACTAGACATGTTGGTCTAAAGAGATCCCTTTAGGTGTTTGGGAAGGGTGGGTATGTTGGAGTTCTGATGTTCTTGTTTGCAATGTGGATAATTTCTTTATAGCGTGCTTGTTAGGCTTTAAAGCCATGCCCCCAATACTATTCCTGAAATC
Organism: Ciconia boyciana; assembly: GCF_034638445.1. Lineage (NCBI taxonomy): Eukaryota > Metazoa > Chordata > Aves > Ciconiiformes > Ciconiidae > Ciconia > Ciconia boyciana. The sequence goes on along the minus strand of NC_132935.1, from coordinate 103,056,539 downwards.
CCAAAATGAAGACTTGGCTTTTAAACATAAGCCTCACTTGTGGGGGAATCTGTGTCAGTTGTACTGTCTGGCCATGAAGTCAAGCCTTTCCTGGTGGTCCTTTACTGACATGCTGGAGTCTTGGGGTAAGCTGGAGGAATGATGTGTTCTGATGGAGAAAACGTTCCTCTGGGAGCATTTGCAGGGGTTTTTTTAACTTTTTTTTTTTTTTTTTAAATCTGGTGGTGGAGAATCCATTAACAGAGAAGGGTGGAGCAGTATAGAGGTCAAGGGGAGCAGATGAGAAGGGTCAGGGAGCGGACATAGCCCACCTCCATCATGAGGAATAATTTGGTGGAGAATTTTGGGGCTTTCTCCATCCTTCCATAGAAGCCTGACACAACAGAGTAGTTGGGTTGAACACCGTGGCTTCCATGCTTCTCAGTGGAGTTGGGCAAAAGTTGGAAGAACTGTCTAGGTTGGAAAGAATCAGTAGTCAAAAGTTGCAGCAACATGGCATGCTCATAACTGGTTTCATACCTTTGATTCTCAAATGCAGCCAGCAACAATCCCTAAGGCTACTAATGCTGCACTGAGGAGCATTTATCCTGTGCCCAGCCCTGCATTTCTCTGGAGAGCTGAGTATGGCCGCAGGAGTCTTAGTGGTGGGAGAGGCTGTGAAGAGCTAAAAAGGGCTAATGCAAGTGTTTTCCATGTTTTCCCATACCCACCAGCAAGATGCAGTGTAAATGGTATGATTTGCTTGCTTCAGAAGCCAAGTTTTAACTCTATGTGTATGGGGGTTTTAGGCTATTTATTGAAACAAATCTACTTTGTCACCCTTCTTGAGTGTGTGTGTATATATATTTTTTTAAATAACTTGGTCAATAAAAGCAAGGTCAGCTTTTGATGTCTTTCAATTTCTGCTCCAGATGTGTTAACATAATAATGCAACATTCACTTTAAAGCATTCCTGAAGAAAGTTAAGGCCCACTCAAAATATTAATTTTTTTTCCTTTTTAAATTAAAATGGTGGGCTTAATCCATTCTGCACAAATTCCCAAAATGTTCCAGCAGGAATTATGCTCTTGGAAACATGCATTTAAGAAAAAAAAAGTTGCATAAGCAACTACAACTTTGTATTGGCCACGCTGCCATTAATGCTTCTGCTAAATACTGTATCCAGTGTGCCTTTATCTATAAACTTATCTTTTAGGACGTCAGTGCAGTCAGCAGCATCCTTCAGTTTTGTGAAGTCAGTCACTTGTGTATTTTGGGTTTATTTTACGTTTTTAAAGCTGGTGCTGAAGCCTAGGAGGTTGTTCTTTCAAGGAATTAAAATTCAGACTTTAAAAAAACAAACAAAAAAAAACAAACAAAAAAAAAACCACCAAACAACTGAAGACTGATTCTCTAGTAAAACAACTACAGGAATCATAAACCTGCTTTCCTCAATGCTGCAGAATTCCCAGGGCTATTACCACTCCCCCACACACATTCTGGGGGCTCAGATCTTTGGATTGGTGGTAAGTTCATGTGTCATGAGAACGTATGCATGATTTGGCTAAGTATTTCTCACTCTAACAAATAAGAAACATTAGACAAATTTCTTATTGCATAAGGCCATAGAAAGTGGAAGTTGCTTAGTTTAAATTTTTGAGCTGCTTCTAATTCTACTAGTTTGATTCTTCCACCTCCTTGGAAGAAGTCATTGCTCTTACATAAGATCAGGCTTGCTTTTAATATGAAACTTGCCCAGAAGTTGAAAATAATAGTTTCTAGCTCTGTGAATTTGCGTTATCACATGTTTGTGTCACTTGGCCAAGCATGATTTTGTCAGGAATTTAGAAGAGACTGTAGCAAGCCTTGTATCTTGACTCAGTATCATTTTTATTTCTAGAACCATTGCTTTCTTGCAGAATGTCAGGTCATACCTGGAATGAAAGGGTCAGAAAATTAGCTGTTAAGGGGCAAACACAATGGTAGAATTCTGATGCTAGCCTTCTGCTTTGGGTTATGATGGGTTTGAAGTGGGGTCTCAGTCCCTACATTTACTTCTGTACACTGTTTTCCTTCCTATACAGAAAGAGTGCTGGCAGCTTCATTGTGAAATAGGGATGGGGATATTCCCAACAGTCTCATCTGCACTGAAAAGCAGAGGAGACCAGATACAGCTGGTCATGTATGGCTCAGAATCCACTGAAAATAAAGAATAAATTCAGTTTGGCACTGATAAGATACTGCCTCTCTTCGAAGGCAGATGGTGTACTGATACTTAGAGTGCCTCATAGCCTTGATGTAAGCACTGGATTTTCATTTGTATCTTGGTTTTACATTTATACATTCTGATGCATGCACAAGCAGAGATTGTCCAGCTATGTAAAAGGACTGCCTTTGTTTGCATTTTAAATAAGAAGTGTATTTTGGAAAAAAAACTTCCTTACCATTACTGCCTGAGGCATTAAATGGGTTCAACACTCAACACAGTGTATACGTAGCATGAAACTGCCACGTTGTGAACAGGTCATCGGCTTGTTTTTAATTTTCTTAACCAAAATGCTACTGCAGTACGAAACAAAATTTACCTTGGCAAATCTGCTGAGATGCACATCCAAATTCTCTGTCCTATGGTTCAGCCTTTCATATTAACTGAGTAGATTGCTGAGAAATTCAAGCAAAATGTGAACAGTCTAATTGCAGAGGATTGTCTATTTGGGGAGGGGAAAAAAGGTTATTCTTGTTTTGTGTGTAAGAGTACATTTTTAACTGCATCCTTTTAGGTAAACAGCGTCTTAGCAGTCTCCCTCGGTCAGATGCATCAGGTAGAGGTACTGTTCAAGCATCTGTTTTGTGCTGTCAGCTGTGTTTTCTTATATGATGCTAATTTTCCTTTTCTTTCTTGGTCTCTTGTGGGCAAACAGAAGCACGCAGACATGCAAGGAACTTAACTGTGTGAACTTAACAGAGAGTGAGCACATGCGTGTGTTCTCTGTGCTGAATTTAAACTTTCCTTAGAAAGTTCTAATGTTCTTGAAATAATTTGAGTTCTTAGGCAAATTTCCTATTCCTGTTTTAAGCCTAAAGTGAAACTAGTTTTTCCCCCCAATATACTGATAATGGGCTGTAGTCAGCTGGAGCTTTGGGATGGTGGTAATAAAATGACAGCTACTTTAGTCTTTTGAGACATTTATGTGAGGTTTGAGAGAGGTAAACATTCCTCTAGAAGGAAAATGGGATAGAGGTAAATTAGAGTTTCTTAACATCAGCTATCGCTGATCATTGATCCCTAACTAGAATACTAATCCCATACTTCTGCAGCAAAGGAGAACCCATTGCACATACCTTTTAGGTCCTGAACTCCCCAAGGCAAGGGAGGGAACCTTGAAGCTTAGAAATAAAATTTAAAAAAGGAGGGAGAAAATGCAAATTATTTTTTCTTTTGCACAGGCTATGAATCGAGTGCAGATGAGCTGCACATCAGTAGTTTGTCTCTGTATAGAAGCACTTCTCCCTGTAGGTGGGTGAGCTATTACAGAATTTATATTAGAAATCTGTTTCTAGAAAATGTTATTTATTGCAAATGATAATGTATTGTAACTGGAACAATTTCTGAGCTGAAATTAATACATTTATGTAACTACTAATAAAGTTTTGTCTTTCCTTCTAGGAACTTGTCAGGTACTCTTTTAGACATGGTATTCTGTATTGGACTCAACACTCGGGTCAGGCTAATAGAGATATGTTGTACACCATTGCTTATGTCGGTACTCAAACATAAAAGCAGTGAAGTATCTGATCCCTTCCTACTGACAAAAGCAAAACAGTATCTTTTTTCAGAGAGGTAATTATTAAATTATTCAGTACATCAGAGAGCAGAAAAAAAAAATTACTGCAGTTCACAGTAAGAGTTTTCATGTGGTGCTTGTCCTTACTTGGTTTAGTTGGCTGCGTGTAAATATTCACCAGCTGTCATGCCAAGTGTGGTGATTTCACAAGTTTTGTGGCTTATTCTATAGCAAATCCAATAATTGAGTGTTTGTAAGTACAATGGCTGCTTTGCAGTAATCGGAGATACTAGTGTGCAAAATAACCCAAAATACTGTTAGCTAGGGGTAGATTATGCTGCCTGTTTCTGAACTGGAAAAGAAAAAATCCATGCATTAGTGTATATGAAGTTTGTGCTAAATCATGATAATAAAAGGTACTATGAGATACAAGTGTCTTTCTGTAAGGAAAAAACATAAAAGCATATTTATGGGGTTTTTTAAAGCATATTTATTTATGTAACACCATAAAAGCAACTTTAAGTGTATTTGGATACATGGTGCCACAGTCTCCATGGTACCTCTTACATTCATATTTGACTCCTACAAGGGAATACTGGCTGCTGAATGAGCTGATGAGATATGGTGTCCTTTATTGAAGAATGGAATCTGCCTGTTTGTTACTGCACTGTACACTTTGGTAACAGTAGTAGTCTCCCCTCTCCCCTTACGAGTAGGCTGATGGAAGCCTCTAGACTTGTGCAACAGAAGATAATCAGTAGTGATCCCTAAACAACTTAAGCCATTTGTGTTAAGTAGCTTCAGCATTCACTGATAAAGTGAATAAACCCCCAACTTCTCATGTCTTGGAAGATCCTAGACAGAGAGTTTTGACATTAAAAACACTTTAAACAAGTGCTTAAAATTTAACTTAGAGCTTCTGAACACCATCATTAAACCTTCTCCTTTAAGATAGCTCAACCCTTCCATAAGCAGTAGGGCTAGGACAAAGGGCATGACCAGTTACGCTTATGACTGCCAGTAACAGTGAGACAGTTACTTCAATGCCAAGTCAAAGCGTGGAGCTTCTTTTACTTACAGGATTGCCCAACTCCCAGCATGTGCCTGATTGATTTAGAACAGTAAAATCTATTTTACCCTGTGCAAACCATTTAAACTGCTGTTTATGTTCTGTGACTTCATCATGAAAGCACAATTAATCATAAAAGCATAAACTGTGTCTAAAAACACTAGTGTCTGGGAAATGGATAGGCTGCAGAACACTAACCCGCTTAAACATTTCCTTGATCTTGGTGACAAGAGATAACGAAGTGCAATCTGCCAGCTACCGTAAACAAAATTAAGTACTAGATATTGGTCAGGCTTGACGTACTTCTCAGTAAGACTGATTGTCTATCTTCACTGGTATTGGATCAGTGTTACCAGCATCAAGAGCCTCCCTTACTTATCCTGAACGCCCAAGGTAACTGCCAGATTAGCATACCAATGGACAAGCATTACCTAGAGTGACTTGCCAAAAAAGCTTGTGCGCTGTGGTTGGAGATAATTTCTGCCTATTTAAGCTAAAAATTTTAGTATCTAGTAGAACAGGTGAACATAGTTTCTTAAGTTTATTACACAGAGAGGACAGCCAACAGGGGTCAAACAACAGCTGTTTAAAGGGTAACATAAGAAAATAAAATGGAAATTGGCCATGACTAAGTCAGGTTGGAAATTAGAAGACAGTTTCTGAGGCTTCAAAACTGTATTAACTAAATGGAAATTTAAAAAAGCTTCCAAAAATCTGTTTTAAATCTTAATAAATGAAGTAAAGAATTATGCAAGTAATCATATCCTGAAAGCAGAGAAAGGCACTCTGATCCACAAAACCTGTATCTTGTGGCAAAATGTTTGATTCAGCATAAAAGACTTCCATACAAAATGACTGATGGCATATTAGTATGTCAAAGCAGTCTCATCTATTTGATTTAGATTCAAGGGACTGCAATTGGGGTAACCAAAATCTTACACCTCATGAACATGTGGATGCAAAGAAATGTCGTCTTTTTTTCCAGTGCTAAAGCTGGCAGAACAAAATTCTGTGCAAATCTGAGACTGAACTTAATGTGGCTGCTGTCAGTTTGTCAATTCAACACTGAATAAGGTAATAAACCACAAAATCCAGTGCTTTCACAGAAGTTATTTATTAACTGAAAATGTTTTTCCATCACAGTTTTAATATCCAGAAATTGCTAAACTATTACAAGTGTAATCAACATAACAGGTGTGAGAATTCAAGTCTATCTTTTGTTGAATCACAGCTTTTGTCATGAAGACAACTTTAAGATTATTCTGTGCTTAATTGATGTAGACCTTACTGACACAAGGATACTAAGCTGGAATCCAAACACAATCCAAACTAGACAAAGGTATTTTTAAAGTTTATTACATGCCTTATCTTTAATTATGGTTTGTGCTTGTTACCAAGCATAGTAAAAAGTATTATTTGCTAGAAAAAAAGTAAACATTTACTCATTAACAGTGCTATTCTCAGAAAAGACATCACGGTTTTAAATGCACCAATGCATCAGATCAATAACTTTGCAATGAATAGAGCAGCGGGTTAAAGAATTTATCCTCCAACTACACTGTCCCAGGAAGTACACCCACATTCAAGACTGCACTGTCATACAGCACTAAATTAGATAACTTTAATTTTGACCTTATATTGCAGTTCATAGGCAGACATATTTTAAGCCTGTGCAATTTCAGTGGCAGATACTCTTACCTATGTACAATACCTGTAAGTGTGCCTGCATCACGGTGTTGTGGTACCCAGGCACCAAGTTATGACATTCTTCTACCTATTACCTTTTACCTTCTACCCTATTACCTTCTACCTTTACCTATTGGAAAGTTACTCTTTCCAATAAGAAATAAACACATACTGGCAGCCAAGGCTGGCAAACGGCTTCCTCTTGCACAACACTGTATTCCCCACATTCAGGCAGCCTTTGTGTTCAATAGTGTAAGCTTTGAAGTTGACTACAAGAAAGTTTCTTGCAACTAGTGTAGAAATAGGCCATCCTTTTTTTGTTCTTGACAACAAGCACATATGCTGCAACTGATACAGTATTAAGTCCTCACTATCTTAAATGTGCATTTTTGGTGCACTGGAAATTACTAGAAGGGCAGTAAGCGTCCTTTAACCGCCCTTTGGTTGGCATGATGCACACATACTCTACTGACAGATAATGTGCTCCAGACCCACCTGGTCTCAAGTGTTACACAAATATAATCATAAAAAATATTTAGAAATAATAAGTAGCAGTCAATGCTACCTTATGTGCGTTTTAAACAAACCCCATGAAAGTCAGTTCTGGCTTGCTTCCCCCTCCCCCCACCAAGGCTTGTGTTACCTGGTACCTTTTTCCCTGATTTGATAAAGTATCTTAACATATCCCATTTCATAGGGTACATTCATTAGTGTATAGGAAGAAGAGCTCTGTTGCCTTCTTTTATTTATTTTTAGTAATTAATGAGTAAAACCCCACCAAATAAAGTTAACGAACACAGGAAACAAAATTTATTCCCCTTAGCCTCTGCATTGCTGATTTATTTACCAAATTAACATTGCACATTTTTTAAAGTGCTTCTTTTGACTGCCATTAAAATAATGTTTAAACAGCATTGTTTATTTTCTATTGAGGAAGCTTTATATCATCTTTTGAAGATGACAACATAGTGGGGTGATGTGTAGAAGTCTTGCCTCTAATCACTTCTATTTAAGTCTTTATTAGGTCACAAGTTAGCCAAGTTCAAAGGTTTTTAAACCTTCCTCCCTAATGGACATTCACCTGTGTAACCACGAATCCAATTCAAGGCACAAAGCCCACAGAATCATCTATCTGCTCATGTTCTTTAGAGGTGGTGAGTAATGTTCCTTTAGACACTGAACAACATTTACATCAGTGACTGTACTTCTACCCAAGGAAAGTCATGTTATTTTCATGGAAGGGAGTTTAGCTATATCATTATGTCACTACTTGTGCTTCCTTCACACAGCCCTTATAGTGTCCCCTTACAATTCTGCAAGTTATTCCTGCAAGTAAGCATCCCATCTTCCTCCTGCTACTCACTAAGCCAGCAGCTCCTTGTCCTTCACTGTCCTGTTCCCAGGACTGCTAGGGCTCACAAAAATCAAACAAGGGCCATATTTGATCCCAGGCGTGCAATCTGTTAGGCACAAATTACAGCTCTTTGCTTAGAAGCCCAAAGCTGAACAGGTGGCAGCTCTGCAACTAGCATTAACATGCACTGAAAAAGCTGTCCCTTTGCCTGCATGGATGTCTAGCTGTAGCTAAAAGCAATTCCTCACCTTTCATAAGCATTAGATTCTCCCACAATTAAAAAAAAAAATAAAAGACATGCCTGTTTCTAAAAGACAGTCACATAATCACATTAGAAAATGTGGATATTTACATAAAATTCTGAAGGGAGACTGTCATCCCCAAAGCCTCCCACATCCACACTGAAATGTTAGAGGCAGTCGAAAACAGTCATCTAGCTTCCCGTTGCCCCATAACCCGATCATAGGTATGATCTATTTTCATTATGCACGAGTCTCCAAGTCCTCCCAGTTACACGGGATAATACAAGAATAATAAATGTGCATTCTTCCTTACTCCTTACTAAAAATGATGGACATTGTGGTCACATTGCTGAAAAATTGAATGTATAAATAAAGAACATGTAAAAACATATGGCAGCACAGAATACTGTAAATATCTCTACACATACAGAACAGGGTTGCTTAGTTTTAAAGAAGGTAGAAGTTCCATTCATACATATTTCTGGTTCAAGAAGCTTATTAAAACTACAGCACTCTTTTCCAAGCTGTTGGGATTGTGCTTTTTGAAGATTTTTATAGGCCTCCAAAGCAGACATACTTTATTTCTAAGTATTCATCAATGCCGTATTTTGAACCTTCTCGCCCTAAGCCAGACTGTTTTACCCCACCAAAAGGACTCTCCACTGAGGAGACTATGCCTTCATTAACACCAACCATTCCAACTTCCAGCTCTTCTGCAACTCTCCAGATCTGAGCTGGATCTTGGGAGTAGAAATATCCTGCCATGCAGACACAGAGATACACGAATGAAAATTAAAATCAGGAAGAACAATTGCAGAAGACTGTGAAAAAGAGACTTATTAACATTAAAAATCATCACTCCGTTAACACTAAAGCTCATAAAACCACACAAATACTTTTATCTGACAGAGAGGCATACCTGCTAGACCCACATTAGCTGCGTTTGCTATAGCAATAGCTTCTGCTTCAGTCTCAAATCTGTCAATATAAAGAGAAAAAACACAAATTAGGCCTGCAGTTCGTCTACCGTCTTGCTGACTTACTGACAAGAAGCAGCCTTATCAGAAATAAAAAAGTCAAGATGCAGTTTTTTTCCAAAAGTGTATTTTCAACATCTGATTTAATTTCCACTTTGAAACAATGGAGGAGTTTCTACCACTTCTCTTAATTTAAACTGCAGTTAAGTAGTTAAGATTGCCTTTATCCTCCCTAGATACTGGTAGTTAATACATTGACTTCATATGGGTTAGCCCACCAATTTCCCCAATTACACAAGCACTCTCAAGTATGAGAGATAACTGTATGTTCTGCCATTACATCCAATTGTTCTGGATGGAGGCAGGGAATGTTTTAAAGAGAAAAGAGAGCTCTAAGTCATCCTCCATCAGAAAAACTGAGGACTAGCAAATCACATGACAAACTGCAAAGTCCTGCCGCCTACTTCGTATCACATATCATGAAGCTGATGACTGATGAAGGTTTTGCTGCTATCTACCCTTGCTTAACTGCTGATACAATTTAAAAGAAAATAATCTTCAAGAAGTTGTAGAGATGCTAAAACTGGGTCAAGAGAAAGAAACAAACAAACCACATATCCAAAGTAAGTTTTCACATGTGTACCCCAGTCTTATTACAAGACTTGAGTGATCATACAAAAATATCTTTTGGCAAACTGTCATTGAAATCTTACTTATTCAAAATAATATTTCATTGGGTTTTTTAATTGCTATTTTTAATCTGGAAAATTAATAATCTTACTTGATAATGGGTGCTAAAGGACCAAATGTTTCCTCTTGGGTGCAAAGCATTTTTGTGGTAACGTTACTAAGTAACGTTGGCTCAAAGAAATTCTTCCCCAGGCTGTGTCGTTTCCCTCCAGTCACAATAGATGCTCCTTGAGAAACTGCATCATTAATGTGCCTCTCTACCTGAGGTATGCAAAACAAAAATCTCAAAGTCAGCATTTAGGAATGAACAATAGTATATTTTCCACTGAAGAAGTAATACTTTCCAGTATTAAATAGAAGATTTTGAATAGAGGTTTATACTTTGCAGGAGACCATTTGCAATATTATTTAAAATTTATCTTGAATTTTTATTTCTCTCAGTCTGACATAATTTCAGAGGGATAAATTACGAGTATGGCCCCACTCTCACGGCTATTAAAGATTCAGCTTTTCTGTTGAAATGAAAAGATTACATCTAACATGAGAAAAAGTCTTTGCAGGACTAAGAAGTACACCTGATATCGGTGATCAAGTACTATTTTTATAGTAATCAAGTACTATAAAAACTGTCATTTAAAGGGAAACAGACAACTTTCAAGACGGTACTGGCAAGAACGTTTTCCACCCCCTACATCTGCAATTCATCCAAAGACAGGAAAATACTGAGAAAACTAAAGTAGCAGTCTCCATCTAGAATACTGTCCTTTGAAATTACAGAAAGGCAGTTAAGTAACTATATACAGTGCTTGCTTATTTGTATATATAGATGTATACACACACACGCTATACTTTTGTGATGCACAAAGGGAAGGCATGAAGGAAAGAAATCGAAGTACTGTATCCTTTGTCTCCCAAATAACTCTGAATATTTTCATATTCTATTACTTTATAAACAGAAAGAATCTGGCAGCATTCAAGTATAATGAGATTCAAACCAAGCCTGCATATAACTGAGCCATAGTATCTTAGAAAGTATGAACCACATGATTTAATAATCTTTAACCTTAGGAAGGGTGAAATATTATAGAAAATGTGACTTACTGTGATTTAAAAAAAAAAAAAAAAATTTCCTGGAGTCAGGAATCATCCAAAACAGAAGAGCCAAACCATGCATGTAAGGTTTCAAGTGATTACAACATCCAGAGCTCCGGTATTTTTAAGCTCAATGTATTATTCTGCTTAGCTCTTGCCAAACAGAGGCACTGTTCTTCAAAATCAGTTGTCATTTACAGTGCTTCAGAATTGCAGGATCACCACACAACTCTCACGGTTTATCCAATTTCAGTAAATATTCTTGAGAACTTCTAGGAAGTAATCAGGAGGAATCAGTTTCTCCTGAAGGAGGAATCTCTTTTTTCCCTTAATGGAAATAGGGGAATGATAAATTAACTGGCCACACCTGTTCATCTGTATGTATACAATGGACTTGGAGGACAGAACACACTTCCAGCCACACTGCAAATACATTCTAACAAAACAAGCGTGACAAAAATGAAATATAAATCTAAAGTTACATTGTGGATCATAAAAATGAAACCTTTTATTTATACCTTCTCCACTGCTTTTTCATTAATTAGTGGCCCTTGGGTAGTTTTTGCATCAAATCCACTTCCGACGTGTAGTTCTCTCTCTATAGCTTTAGCAAACTTTTCCACAAATTTGTCATGGATTCCCTTTTGCACCAGGAAACGGTTTGTACAAACACAGGTCTGAAAACAAACATGAAAAGGAAAAAGAAACAGTAGTTGATATTGTATTTAATCTATCCATTAATTCATTCTGGCCTTCATGCCACAGTATCAGGTTACTACAGTGATCTGTCCTATGCCTCTTCTCCATCATCCTAAGCTGTTACCTAGCTTTGCCATTTCTTTTATTCCCCCTCTCCCTTTAGACATACAACTTCAACAAGCTGTCAGTATGTGTGTGAAATATGCCACACTGCTAAACTTACTCACGCTATGAAAAGGTTTTGTGAGTTCTGTGGACTCTGATATACGGATCAACCAAGGTCCAGAAGCTGCAAGAAATACCTTCTAATTAGACTGCAGAATGCTGGACTGAGCAGCAGAACATCAAATCACCCTTGGTGGTATGTGCTTTTTTTTTGGAGCTCCTTCATTAATTGGGTTTGAGTTTGCTTTCTTCCTGGAATTTGTTTTTAAGTGCTTTCAGTGGCCTACTTATTTGTGCTACCCCTTTGCTCTTGACTGCATCCTATTTTGATTGCTACAGTCTCTCAAAAGTAACAGCTACTTTATCCTTCTATGCAGCAGCAGAGGTGCCTTTTATGTTAGATCTTGTCCAATGTGTGTCTGATCACTCAGTAGTCCTTGTCCACATTCCATGACATTTTGTTTCCTTTCTTTCTTCCCAAGATTACTCTTATGTTTTCTTCCTGTGTTATTCAAGCAACATTTTCCCAACCAAATGACCTCCCAATCCCACCAAAAACTTGCTGCTTCTCCAATGCTGGAGTTCCAACTTCATGTTCACGTGTAGAGGTAATACTCATAAGGCTGGAACAGTCTCCACACAGTCCTGCTCAGCTGACTGTTCTGGAAAGTGATGCTCTTAAAATTTTTTTGACTCTAAGTAAAATACATTTGAAGCAATGTACACTTGAATCCTGTCTATCACTTTTTTTAAGCTATTCATGGTGGAAAAATCTAGCCACGAGTGTCTTAACAGAGTTCAATCCCCTTAACTCCTGCTGGGTGCTTTCAGAACACAAAAAAGACTTGAATCGAACACACAATCTTACAGATAGAAACATTTATCATGAGACTTGAAGCCATTATTTTAAGAAATGGCTAGGCACATGTTACAAAATACAATCCTGAGAACTGAGGCAGGATGGTGTCTTCACAGCTCTAGTTCTCCAATTAATTTAATGCTAACGAAGCACATGACAAAATGCCTTATCACTTCTCACGCTCTTGCGAGGGGTCCTAGTGAACATCTTCCTTCTCAGTGATATTGACTGATATGTATGTTGTGAAAGTACATGGGATTTTACAGTGTTGTTACTCAGACTTGCTGATAACTGGCTTGGGTGGCCAGAGCCATGTGTGACTCCAGCATCTTTCTCTTCACAATGAAGTGTTCTATGCTTTCCTTTTACATAAAATAGCTTATTTACAGCTTAAACTGTATGTACAGCTCTTCACTTTCCAGAAACAAGGATGAAAAGGTTACTCTTACCTGCCCTGAGTTTCTATATTTAGAAGCAAGGGCTCCTGCAACAGCACGGTCCACATTGGCGCTGTCAAACACTATAAAAGGAGCATGTCCTCCAAGCTCCATGGAAACTCGCTTCACAGTGCCAGCTGCATGTTTCAGCAGTATCTGTAGGCAACAGAGGAGACAGGAGTTTGTACCTCTACCAGATGTGAACTATGGAACCACAGATGGAAGGCAGTGAAAAACTAACTCTGGCAGGGAATTAACCTGCATCTTCTCTATAATGCTAGACCATCTGTTTTCTCCTATGACAAAAACAAGGACTAATTTCCTTCATTAAAATCTTCAGAGATGAAATTCTGGCCAAGAAATAATGAAAAGAAGGATTTTCATCAACTTCAGTTCAGGTCAGGCTTTTATACACTGGCTCTCGTTTGCTTGTTCTTTTCTTTTTTGGTAATAAAAATCTTGACTACTCTTACAAAATTTTTCCAAGATCTGACAGAATTTGGGATTAAGATTTGCCGTGATATCAGACTTTTTCTTCATTCTGCATATGGCCATCCCATAGAATTCTACCATCTTCTAGCCACGCTCTGCAGTTTTATTGACTTCATTAGAGACGGTGACAAGTAAGATTGCTTATTGACTAAGGTTGATAGGAGAGATGCAAGGGCCTCACTTCTCTAACACTTTATATCTCAACTGCAGAAGCCATTCCTGAATAGCACCTCTGGAACTCAATTTCAGTGTTCTTATTAGTACGTTGTCACCCTATGATATGAAACAAGAGCATCTTGTACAGAACTGTTCCCATTATAATTTAATAAAGGGCAATTATCCAGAAGTTGCACACAGGCATCCTTCTGCAAAGTACTGATATTAAAGTAAATAGGCAGTATCTCAAGAAGTACACAATTATTTGGACAATCTGTGTACAGCAGCCAGAAAAGAAGAAGGCTCCGTATAAAGGCACACACTTTCCCCCTACCTTTCCAGTATAACCACAGTAATAATCTTCAAGGATATTCTGTGCACTTATGTACCTTTCCTGTTGCTGTGGAGCCAGTAAAAGATATTTTGGCTACCAATGGATCAGTGCACAGAGCTTCCCCTACAGCTGGTGTCTGTTGTCTGGAACACGGAACAACATTATACACTCCTGCTGGAATTCCAGCCTGGTTTGCAAGCTGCAACAAAAGAACACAGAATTTGCATCATCAGTGCATTTTGTATAAGGAATAGTCACTTAATGTTTGTTTATTGTTTTGAAGAAACCAGTCTGTAAGTCAATGTAAGCCAAAACTGTGCAGCGCAACTAATAACAGACGCCACGGTGTCAAGAGAGCAGCTTCGCTCCAGTTTAAGCTAGCTGTCATTCAAAGTCACCAAAGGAAAGATATAAAGATGTTTTGTGTAGTTACATGGCCAGGTCCTCTTTGAGGCTCTAGACCGTATTAGAGGCAACTTTCAAAGACTCTTACTAAACTAAAACCTCTGGATCAATTCAGCCAACTTGTCCTTCCTTCATGTATGAAGTTGGCCAAAGTTACCTTTGAAGTGACTCCCCATTTACAGCTTTAGTCCATTGCTAAGGTAAAGCTTAGCACAAAAGCTCACCTCCCCAAGAGCTAAGGCTGATAAAGGTGTGTCCTCTGCAGGTTTCACTACCACTGTACAGCCAGCTGCCAGAGCTGCACCAACCTTCCGGGTAATCATAGCGCTGGGGAAATTCCACTAGGATGAGAAAGAAAAGTACAATCAAACTTGTGAAAATTTTGCTCCCCGTTTTTGCAGAAATAGCTGACATTTTCTGTAATTATGTGGTAACCTAAACAGACCTACATGATGTGCTTTGTCCTAAGTGAACATTACAAAGAAGCACTGCCAATCCAGGAAGAAGTGAGTACAAGGTAGAAATGAAACTTTACAGAGGTGTTTCCTGGGCAGGAGGAGCCATAAGGCCCCATGCTGTGGGGTGAGCTGAAAACCTTCCTCTGATTTGAAAAATTCAGCTACGCTTACTGGGGTTATAATGGCTGCCACTCCTACTGGCTGCTTCAGCACCAGGATTCTTCTGTCTTTTGCAGATGCCGGAATAACATCACCATAAATCCGGCGAGCTTCCTCTGCAAACCACTCCAGAAACGAGGCAGAATACAGGATTTCACCTTGTGCTTCTTTCAGAGGCTTCCCCTTTGATTAAATCAGATTGAAGATACACTGTAAGCGGCAGACTGAAGCGATAAAAACAAATTCAAGTCATTTTGGAGCTTCTGTTCTTTTCAGAATACTTTATAATCCCCTATCATGCACACTGCAGCCTCAAAAATGATTATATGATTGCAGCAGCAACAGTTGTGTGGCTTCAATATACCATCATTGTATAGTCAATATTTTGTACGTTGTGCCCGGACTCATACCTGACCAAGACAAGGAGCTGGAATAGCAAATGTAGCATGTGTTTATTTACAAACTCTGTGGTTAGCTTCTATTACCATTCCGAAGAAGATGCAAATCACAGCCAAACAGTTACAAGTTTATACCAGGCACATTTGTTTTGGGGAGTATTACTTTGGACTACCTCCGGATCTGATCCCGTGGACTGAATGACCATTAGCATTCATTAAAATCTTCACCACAGAGGAGAAGATCACCACAGATCATTAAAATCTTCACCACAGAGGACACCACAGAGGAGCTGGTGAAGCATTTCCTAGCATGGTTTTATCCAAAAGGATACCAGTCTGGGAGCTCCCAGACTGCTCTGTGATGCAAACCAAAGCACACTAAGTGAATCCAACTTGGAGACTTGCTTTAACAGTAATGCAATTTTTTCTGAGTCAATGAAACTGATAAAACACATTTCTGCCATGAAGACCATGGTTTAGGTTGATGTATGCTTTTGCCCACCATGAAGCACAATGTGGGTCTGACTTCCGCTGGATTGTTAGGTACTATTGTCATCAGAATAATGCATTGTATGTATGCCAGAAATAGAGAAGTTTGAAACGTTATCCATTGACCTAACAGAGCGATGGGAATGCACAATGCATCTGCTAGGCTCAACTTTTTTAAGTAATAAAAAAAGATACGGTAGCTAACTGGTGAAATGCATACAGAGTGTTTTGACGGCTGTCAGTGTTAATTTATTTCAATGTTAGCATCCCGGTGTTATGCTTTCTAAAGAGGCTGAATGCCAGCACAGGCCAGAACCCATGCTGACAGGGGCAGCGGGCACGGCGCCGCTCGCCCGGCAGAGGCGGACCGCGCCGCCGTACTCACGTTCTCGGCCGTTATGATCCTCGCCAGCTCGTCCTTGTTCTCCATCATCAGCTCGTACCATCTGCGGAGGCGCATGCTCCTCTCCTGGGAAGAGAGAAGGCTGCCGTGGCCGCCGCCCGCAGGGACGGCGCGGCGCCTGCGACGAGCTTCTCCAAGGGCGAAGCGAAGCCAAGCCCCGGAACACCTCCAGGCCGGACCCGCAGCCCGCCGACGGACGGGCGGCCCTCGCCGGACCGGACCTCCCCGCCCCGGCCGCCTCCTGCCCCGGGCGGCGCTAGGAGCCGCGTCCCGCCCGGGGCCCCCTCACCGCCCAGGCGGGCGCCATCTTCCGCGGCCGCTCACCTTGGCGGGGAGGCGGCCCCAGGCGACGCCGGCCTCGTGCGCGGCCCGCACGGCCGCCCGCGCCTCGGCCGCCCCGCAGTCGGCCACCCGGCCCAGCTCCTCGCCGCTCGCCGGGTCCTGCACAGGGAAAGCGGCGGGCGTCTCCACCCAGCGGCCGCCCACCAGGCCGCCCCGGCGCACCAGGGCGGCGGGCAGCGCCCAGCTGCCGCGCCGCGCCGCCGCCGGACCCGGGGGCGGCGGGGGGAGAAGGAGGCGGCGGCGGCGGGCAGCTGCGGCCCGCCGCGGCAGGAGGCTCGCCATGGTCGCGCACCGGCGACAGGCGGCGGGGCCCGGGCTGAGCCCGGCCGCGCCGCCCCGGAGGAGGAGCTGCGGAGGGGCCGGGCCAGAAGCGGCCTCTCGCCGGGGCATGGCGGTGGGCGGGCAGCGGGTAGAGACGCTTGGTCTGCCCTGGCAGGTGTGGGGGCAGCTCGGTAGGGGACTCCTGCTTCACGGAGCCCCGTTTCCACAGCCTCATTGAGACGCCCCTCCAGAGGGAGAGGGGGGACTTGTGCTTGATGGCTTGGCTCCAGGAGCACTGGCCCGCGGGCGGCTGTGGGCCCTCTGGGCCGGTGGCCCTCACCTCCGGGTCTCATGGTAGCTGCAGTCGGTCTCTGGCAGGAGGGCCATGCGTAAGCCCCTGGCCGGTTGCCACCATCTCGCTGGGGACCGGCAAGGCTGTGCCGCACGTCCCAGCCATGCCCGCAGGCTGAGCAGCAGCCTGGCATGGTGGCCAGGCCAGGTTTGCATGGAGGATGGCTGGGAGCCACAGTGCGCCCAGCCTCTGCAGTCAGACAGAAGTTGATAGCAATGTGTATGGCAGGAGTACTCTCATGATTTCCCACAGTATATCAGATGGGCTTTCAATCTGGATCATAAGACCCAAATGTATGTGTGCAATGTCCTGTCAGCTCACCAGAGCTTATGAATTCGTACTGCCTACAACTCGGGAGCTAGCGTGTTTCTACTGCTTTGGCAACTGGCTTTAATTTTTTGTGAAATCTGACATAGCTGTTGTAATGCAAGTGCACCATGAGCTGAACGGACTGTGGGAGGATGGTCTTACCTGCCGTGCTTTTTTGTATGTTAACAGACCCCACTGCTGCTGTGCAGTGATGGCAGTTACACTGCCCAAACCCCAGAGATATTACAGAATTCAAGAGGGGAGAACACCTATAGGTTATTTCTTCTTTTATAAATTACTTTATTTGAGGTAAAGAAAAGCATTGGTATAAAATAGCGTTTCAAAAATACGTCAGTTGTTTACTTGCTGTGTCAGCAATATGTCTGAAAGAAAAGGCATGCTCCGTAACCTACATTTCAAAGGTCACAGTGCTACTGCTCCAGGCTTCTGAAAATCACAGTTTGAGCCAGCATCATGGCTGGTTTGAAGATTTGGTCTGTTTTGCTGGTTATACTATACCATTTCTGTCAAAGATGTATCCCATGTGGAATTTCAACACATGTTGAAATAGGTAAGACATGTTTACAATTAATTTTTGTGTCTTTTGAGTTGCTTGGGAAGATAAGTAAAGTCAGATTTTGCTGGAAAGCAAAGGGAGGAAATAAAATAATGAGCATTTTACGTAATTTAAAAAAAAATGTGAATAACATAGGATAGATGAATAGTTTGGTTTTGGAGTTTGAAACTACTGTTTTTATAAGCAAAATGGCTTGACTCGATTTGGTTGCGTATTTTTCCATCTTCTAAAACACAGGCATTATGTAACTGGAATGTTTGTGTCTGTGAGTCTTACGCAGACAGGGTTTCGTTTGGAGAAAGAAGAGGAATACTTTACACAATTTATGGGATTGTTATATTTAAACTAGAGAATAACACAGATCATTTGTGGTAGCTTTGTTGTCAAATCATCATGTACTAATTTTTACCGTATCTGCATAAAATAGATAAAATGCTGTAATGTGTTTGTATCTGTGACTAACATAATGAAAAATTTGTTCTGCGTCTGTTTCTGGTAGGTTGCTATCTGTAGCCTGAACAGCCTAGATTTGTAGAGAATGAAGGAGAGAACCGAGTGAACATCAAAGTGGAAAAATATTTCTGTTTTTAATTTCTTGTTTGCATGTGTTATTTTTAAAATCTGGTTTCTGCTGTAGTTCTTGCAAGAACACTCATGAATAGTGTGAGGTTATTCTGAAACGTTTACTCAAAATAAATTGACGGTTTTAATTGTTTGTTCTTCTGATTCTAAATCCGTTGCTCAAACAGATAGTAAAACATATGATGTTGTCTCTATTCAGGTAATTCAGACCTTAAGTACTGAATACATGCAACACTGAACAAGTTAAAGGCTGGGATTATTCATGGCATTCATTTGAGACTGAGAGTATGTTCCCTTACTGAGTGTTGTACCCTTGGTCAGCATCCTGCAACCATTTGCTTTTCATAAGGATATGTCAAGAAACCCACAGTACTCAGTAGGAGAAGTCACACTGCCTGAGGTTAGGCAAGTGCAAACATCTTTGCAAGCTTGGGGCTCTAATTACTGAGTATGAGCTTCTGAAAACTTGAAATAACAGATTTGGCAGAATAGAGTGTATTTGCAAGAAATCTATGAAGAGAAACAAGAGGTTACGGATCTGTCCCAAAGCAGTCATTTTGTTCTAATCAAGGAAGCATATTGCAGAAAACTTGCATTTATATAATTTAAAGATCTTGGTTGTCTGAGTAGTAGCGTGTACACTGAACTATTGGGTCATAGTTTGCAACAAATTTTGTCCTTTTGTCTGAAAATGACATTAAACTGGGTTCGGCTCTGATGTTGCTAAAATCAGTGCTTTTATTAATCTGCAAATAAAAGTCCACGATGATAAGATACTGAAACTTATTGCCAAATCCAAACACTGAGTATTCCAGGAAAAAACAAACAAACAAACTGTAGAAAGGAACTCCTCCGACTCAAAACCAGCACCAAAGTCTGTCCTGGACAGAATTCTGAAAGTACTTTTAAAACGGTGAAAAGCTGTGCCTGTTCAAAATGTTGATCATGTTTGGTGTGCTCAGCAGAGCTGTGCTGTGTCCTACTTGCCATGGCCTTGTTGCTGGAGGCAGGTCTGAGTGGGGAGGCTCTTCCTCCCCAGGGGCTCCCGTCAGAGCCGTGAGGCTGTGTGGAACTGTGGGGATCCATCACAAAATTTGTTGTAAAGGTGAACTAGGACCT
Organism: Ciconia boyciana; assembly: GCF_034638445.1. Classification (NCBI taxonomy): domain Eukaryota; kingdom Metazoa; phylum Chordata; class Aves; order Ciconiiformes; family Ciconiidae; genus Ciconia; species Ciconia boyciana. Next base: position 103,036,669 of record NC_132935.1, on the reverse strand, counting down.
GGGCCCACATGAGTAATGAGAGAAGTTGGGGGGACGGGAGACAGGAAAGGCAAACTGCCAAACTGAGAGTCTCCGGCACTGGCAATAGAGAATGGAATGACTGAGCCTTAAAGTGATATACTTTTGTTTATTATTATTTTTAAGTTATTCCTGTTTTGGTGCAAGATTGGTCCTTAAGGTATCTTAACATATTTGTATAAGGATGGTTTAGATCAGTAGGTAAACTTCAAAGTGAAAGATCATTCAAACCCACACATTTTTGTCTAGATCTTATTCCAGAATGAGAGTGGGGGTTTTTTGTGATGTGATTTATTTGGTAAGGATCAAATTAAATTCAGCATATTCTGGGTTATCTTGATCAGTCTTAGTTTGTAAATAGCTCTAAGTGAGGAGTAACTTTGTGTGGGAAGGCAAGATGATAACCCGTGTATGCGGTTTCAACCAAATAATTTTAGAGGCAGCGTTGAGTATTTTTAGAATAGTGTTAATAGATTATCCCTGGAATCTAACATTAATTAGAAGGAGACTTCATTAAAGAAAAGTTATGTCAGTTTGTTTCATTCTTTTGTTAATGCTTGCTCAATAAATATTTTGGCAGCAAGAATGTCTGCCTATTCAGTGAATAAATAGTATTATTTACCTTGCTGACTTTAGATTTTTGTTGGTTTTCATACATGTTAAAAATTAATCAAACTGTTAAATATCCATGTTGATTCCTGAGGTACCTTTTTCAATGTTAAGGGCAACAGTGAAACTGAAATACAATTGATGTTGGTCCTTTACAGCTAGAATTTTATGATCCATAGTCTATACATGCTGGGCATGATCTGCGTCAGTTCACTGCTGTAGCTTAATTCTGGACACGGGGAGTTCCTTTTCCCTGTGATTAAACCCTTTCGGCTTTGTTGGTCAGCTTGAGAGCTGGGGACTAGAGAGAGACTGATGAGACCTCAGCATCCAGATGTGCCACAGAAACAGCATTTCCTTATTAGCTCCCTCAGTGAGAAAACACACCCTCTCACACATACAGCATTTTCTGAGAAATCATGTTTCATGTACCTGTGCTGCTTGGCTTAGATATGATGATGCGGTGTATTCTGTTTTTGATAATGCTTCTAAGAAAACATGGGCCTGGCCACAGTACCTATAAATCAATACCTCAATATGTTGTTTTTCAGCACATAGAGCTCTGGAATTTTTCATTAAGCATGAAGGGAATGTTAATTACAGACAGGTAGGAAGCATATTATTGCTTAATTGTGTACGCCTTTCTTCTGAGTGTTTTTCTGTCTGTCTTCTTGCCTTTCTTTATTATTTATTCTCAGTAATATGTGTGTAACTATTGTGCCTAGATTGTATTTTTACCTTGTTCTGTTGAAAATCATTTGACTCCTTCTGAATACTATTGCAAATATGTAGTAATTATAATAATGTGTATATACTGTGTGTGGTGTCTTGCATTTTTTCCCATCATCTTAAGTCATACCCTCCGTGGGTAGTTGTATTAGAAGAATCAGTAGAGGACTTTTGAAAAGGAGGTTTAGTAAACATAAGGATAGCAAAATGACAACAAGATTTTGAATTTAGTCCACCACATATATAATTTAGCCAGTTTCTGATTGGTGCAAATAGCTTTTTCTTTCATGGGCTGTATCCAGCAGAGTACTGTAAACACGTGGACAGTTTTCCTAAACACATGAACAAAACACATATGTGTTTTGTGTTTAAAACATTTTTAATATCCTTTAGCACAGTGTAAAGAAGACTATTTTATATAATTCAATCTTTTATCGAAGTAGGAGATCACTCAAGGGAAGTATTCTCTTTTTCCGCTGTAGACAGCTATGCTGTGATTCAGAGGATGGAAGATGGCAGACCAGGCTTTGTGTCTAGTCCAAGAGGAGGAGGCCACCTTCAGAAGGTGACTTCACCAGTACCTAAATTAGATTATATCGATACTTTCCTGAACAGCCTTTCAAATTACAGTGTATACTGATTAGTTTAGTGTTGCTTACAAGTATTTTGGCAAGGCGGGAAGCAGGGCAGGATGATGGAGGATGGTGACGACACTGAAATAATGTTTTTTACCAAGATAACAGTTGTATCTTGCTGGGTATTTAAATTTAATCTTCTGTATTGGCAGTGAACTGTGGTTTTGTGCTGTGCAATAGCATTCTGATTCCTTTTTTCTCCCATCTTTTTCCCAGTTATTATTAAACCACCAAGATGCATTTCAGGCTGGGAGCATTTATCCTGATGCCTTTTATCCTTCAATCTGCAAAAGTGGTAAGAAAAGTTTTATAAGTCCAGTATTGTAACAGCTGTATTTTTATGTGAAAATCCTACAGAATTTAGTAGGGTTGAAAATAGTTCTGTTGTAAGAAATGAAGTATAGCCAAAAATACCTTCCTGCAAAAAAATCCACCATTTTTGTTAGTATTTGGAGCCTTTTTGTAGAACTATATAAGAAAATAATATATTTGAAAATGTTTTAAGAAAGTAACTTTTGGGTAAATTTAACTATTTTATGTGTAGGGCAATTTGATAGAAGGATGCTGTTTGACTAAATTAGGTCAGATGACTGAGTACTGTCTTGGGGAGAGATTGAGAGGACAAAATGATCTTTTTTCTAAGTCTTAGGGAAAGCCTAGAGCTAATTTCTATACTAGGAAGTATTAGTTTCTATCAGATCAGTCACAAAGATGATAGGAGAATATAAAAAGCTCACAAAACCAAAATAGTGTAGGACTTGCGGAGGGTGGGGAGAGAAGTGTAACATTCCAGTTTAAAGCCTTTCTTTTCCAGACTGCTGACTTTTGCCTTTTCCCATTTTAAATTAATGTCAGTCTTAGTTTTGGTGCTTGCAGATCTAAAGACTGCACTACAAAATTAGCACCCTGTTGCAGTGGCTGTAAAGAGTATGTCTTGACTTGCAGCTGGTCCCCTGATTTTTCAACTCTGGTAGGTCAGCTGTTGTTCATAATCAGCTTCTCCAGCAATACTGGAGCTATAAAACAGCCAGCTAGGGCTTGCTCCAGGATATTTGCTACTAAAGCGGTAAATCTGGATAGTGAACAATTAGCAAATGGGACAAAGACAGCCTGTCCTCCAACAAACAAGCTATTAGGATGTTTAGAGACAAGAGACAAGGCAGTGTCTATCCAGAGACAAGGCAGTAATATGTAGTTTGTGTGAGGATATCTGGCCAATTGATTGTTGAGATCTTACTGAAAGTCTAAAGTATGGGAGCTGGTTTATTTTAATGGGTCATGCAAATTCAGATCCATTAAATTCAATATGTTCTTAGGATCTTTGTTTGGTTTGCCTCATCTTTTACATGTTTTTCAGCTGAGTGCCAGTGCCTCGACTTATGTCAGTATTTGTTATTCCTGCCTCAAACTGCAAAATCCTTGTTTGTCTTTCCAAGGACACTTTCCCCCATCTTTTCTCATTGCCTGCTCTACTGAGAGTCTTAAATCACACAGTGGCAGCTAGACTTCTCATTGTTTCTCAGTCATAGGTTGTTGATGCTGACTCTTGTTTATGCCAACTACAGGCTGCTTGGTTTATATCCTGATAGGCAGGTTGCCCCATCCAGGTTGTCTAACAGGGGATCTTCTCTGTTGTTATGTCATGGTGCTCAGTTCACATCCAGATTGTCCCTCTGCTCTGGTATTTAATACTGGTTTTGTCTCCTGTCACTCACCAGGTTGCTGTTCCTGGTCTTCTGCCTGGCTCTGCTAACATCTTGTCCCAAACTTCAATCTCGCTTGCCTTGTTTTCAGGACTGATGTTCTCCTGGAATTTCTTCAATTCCTACCGTAACTTGGTTATTTCTATCTACCTTGTCATTCCCTTCTAACAGTTCTGATTTTTGCCTTATACCGGGCCAGTGATCAGAGCCTCTCTATCTGCAGCCTCCAGCCCACATTCCTTCACTAAAGTTGTGGTCCATCTTGCCTTGTTTTATACTTGGGCCACTTGTCAGCAGTCTCCTTAGTCAATGTGGAAGAAATAGGTACCTCTACAGATCTGAGCTGTTTTAACTGTGTGCCTCTAGATCAAGAACAAAGCCATCCAGACTGTCCTTCCAGGCAGGAGGCAAACTTGCATGTAGAAGTCTACTCTGTGAACACATAATTTTGGTCTAGCAAATCCCATCCTTGATTGCAGTTCAGCTGCACTGTAAAATGTCGAGAGGCCAAGAGGTGACTGAGTCACCCACAAGGTCTGTTCTCTCAGTTTCAGCATTTAATATACCTTAATCTTCTGCAGTTTCACAGTTCTGTCCGAACAAATACATACTCTTCCTCCAAGTGTACTGATGGTCCGAACAATCTCTCTCTTGCCTACCTTCTTCCCCCTTAGAGAATTTAATACTGTGCTGCTTAGTCTCGTCACATCAGCATCACTTTGCCCTTAGCTTTATGTAGGTACACAGAAATTTTTAGGCAAGGTCACTGTTAGATCCTACATAATCTCTTCTGCATAAATCCAAGTGAGAGCAATAATTGATGCTTCAAAGGAAAACCTGATTTTTCCTGCTTTCCTCTGCCCTTCTTCTGCTCCTACACTGACTGTATCTTGGCAAGTTTGCCATTCTGTTGAAAATTAAGATGATGATGATGACATAGCCCTCTTCTGCCCTGTGGAAACCTGTCCCAAAGCATGATATTTTGAGTTTTCTGCTATGCCCATCAGCTTTTCTGCCATACAATTTGATGCATTCATGTAGTCAGCAGCTTCTCTGTCAGCTCTCTTTATCCTGTCCACTTGGGAGGCAGTTTTTCATTGTACTGTACCTACTCACAGGCACAGAGAAAGGGAGCAGGCACAAAATTTTCAGATGCTTCAAACCAAAATCAGGGAAGGTAAATCTAGTATCTCTTTTGACAGTACAAATCATATAAAAATACATCTCATTTGGCTCTTCTCATATAAGTGGTTTGCAAAATGTATCGTCTGTACGATACGAAATTGAACAAAAGTCTATTTTTTCATGGAGAAAACCTTTCCTTTCTTCCCCCCTTTTCTCCCTTTTCCTCCTTTCCCCCCTTTCCCTCCCCTAGAAAAAAGATCAAATACTGATATAGTTTTATTGCAATAGGAATATTCCATGATGTGTCTGAAGACACTCACTGGTCACCATTTCTCAGTACAAGTATTCACTACATTAGAATGAATTATCCTCAGCCTTGGGAAGAGGTAAGAAGATTTCTTTAACTTCAGACTTTGCTTTCTACTTTCTACTTTCTTCACCTTCACTTGTTGTTGCAATTTCATCTTTTGGGAAGTGTAGAAAAAATACAAAGTTTTAAATTAAAGTCTCCACTGATATAGGAAAATTTGAAATGCTATTTTCATCTTTACCAGACAAAAAAGTTATTATTTCCATATCAGTTATCTCCAATGTGGTCTGGTGCTTATGATGTATTTCATAGGTCCAAACTTTCAAATGTGATTGGTGGTCTTGCATTACAATCAGATCTGGTTGAGTGTTTGCCCCTTGAAAACCAGTCGTCTTTTAGAATTCTCACTTGTGAAATCTTGGACTTAGTCCTGATTTGCTCTTGTTTATGGTATATGAGCTACATAGGAGAAGAGGAAAAACAAGTTGTCAAATTGAGAATTATTTTAAAGGTCATATTGTTTTCTTTTCCTTACTGGGGAATTTGCCATTCTCTCTCTGCTCAGGAGGGTCATACAGGTGGAGCAGCATTTGAGAGCATGCACTCTTTAAAACCTAAACAAGTCTGCCTGCCTTTTGACTGGCCATTGGTGATACTGATCTTGTGAACTGTTAACCCTTGGGAAGATAAATTCATCAAAAACTATGATTCAGTTACAGATTTTTGAAAGACCTCTGGAACCTACAGTGATTCAATGCAGAGAAGTCTTTTCTGGAGAAATGAAATTTCTGTTGCTGATAAATTTATTCCAAATAACTTATCTGTTTGTAGGAATAAGATGAGTAATTTCATACCTGGGCTTTAATCAGATACTTTTACAGAGAACAGCACTTGCACAGGAATGTCCTTCTCTCCTCCGGGTGCCTGCGCAGCACCCATGGTGGCAGAGGGGTTCACTCCTTGGAAGTGGAAGTGTGTCTTCAGTCCAGAAAAACACTTTAGTACACATCTAACTTGAAGTACACAAGTTGTCCTGACATCAACCATGTAATTCTATGGCCTTGGACTGTATTAATTTCTTAAAGCTTCTCAAGTCGCAAAAAGTGACTCCAGCATCAAGGAATGAGTGGTCAACACTTTGTCATGCTAAGTTCTTGGATTTTAAGAGTTTCTCACCTATATCCTTGTATAATGCATGAACGTAAAATGCTCACCTCTTCTTAAAGACAGGAATAAAATTACCGACATTACTACAAGTGGATTGTTGTTGTGTAGGCTACAGAGAAGCTGGTGGCTTTCCTGTTTGGAATTGCTTCACATATGGTGGCAGATGTGAGCTGGCATAGCCTAGGCATCGACCAAGGATTTCTAAAGGCCATGGGAGAAGTAAGCCTGTACTATTATATTTATTGATATAACTGGACTTATTGGAATTGATACCTTAGCTTTGGACTCTGGTGGGGAGGGAAGAGAAAAACTGGAGCCCTGTTTCAGGAAGATTTTCAGAGAGACGTAATGCCACAAACTCCATAAGAACGAAGTTGGTCAGATTTGGGACCTGTAAACCTTAGGGCTGCTTGGACAATTTGTTTCTGTTCATATGTTTGTATGGAAGGATGAGTAAAATAAACAGGCAGTTCTCTTGTTTTTCTCTTTCTCCAGATTGATTTTTATGGTTCATACTCAGAAGCTCACAGTGTTGGTGATTTTGGTAATGTTTCTGTTTGCTTATCATAGATCCTTCTGTTGGAATAACTGGTCCTCTTCAAAACCACAGTGGGTGATTCTGGCTCTTACCCTGTGCAATGCAGGAGCCAATAATGAGTCATATGGACACTATATTGTCACTCTTCCCCCATAGCTTGCAAAGCCCTGCTATCCCTGTCCTCATGCTCCATGTTTCAGGAGATGTGATAGGGCATGTGGACACTTGTATTAAAGCCAAAACACAGGCTGAAGGATGCTAAAGTTTAAATGGAGTCACTACTGTGATTTTAAATTTTACATTATTCTTATTCTCTGGAAGTATAAAATATGCAGCATACTTTCAGGTGAACCATTTATGTATTCTAAGGAGGATCTACCATATAAACATAGGTAGCATAGCCATACATAGCTTCATCCATGCTGTTATCCATGATAGATACGTAACGGGTTTGGTTTGTTGGGCTTTGTGGTTTTTTTTTCATTCTTCCATCTGCAGGAGGAGATGTACTGAGTCAGTTTGAGCTGGACTTCAGTTATCTGGCATCGAATTGGTAAGATAATGAGGTTACCTTCTTTAATAATTATTTCTGCTTACTCTGTATACTTACTCTGTTTTAACAAAATGCTGTCCTTCTTTATCTTTCTTTCAAAAGAAACCCTTGCAGTTATTGGAATTTTTCTGAGTTTGGTATTTCGTATATGCATATTTACTGTTCCCTGACATGAAAAACTGGAAGGACAGAAGAAAGTGTTTTACATATAGGAACACAGCAAGAAAGATTAAATTATTTATTGCTGAAGGGAATTATAAGTAATTATATATACAATATTCAGTGAAAAAGGTTTGCTGGAATGTCCTAGCAATTAGTTAAATAACTCAGTTAAATAAATCTCACTTAGATTTCCATTTTAAAGTTTTCAAAGTTGAGGATTTTTATGGGTATAGATGCTGTGGAATTCAGACAGGTTTTAAAAGCATAAAAAGAAGTAGCAGTTTTAGATATACACAATTTTTTTCTCACAGTTTTTAACTGAAATAAAAAACTCACATGCCTTTTTTTCTGCTGATAAAGTAGGTCATTTGAGGTGTTTTGTTTAAGTAGAATGTAGTTCATCTAGGTGTAGAAGACACAGTTCATTAATAAAACTGTGGCACAGCTGTGGGAAATATCTATTTGTCTAGGAGGAGATTTGGCACAGCAGAGAGTTGGAGGACATCCTCCAAGATTATGTGATCACCAAGCCAGGGAACCAGTGTAGGGAGTGTGGAAACTCTACCAGCACTAGCCATAGGGGAATGGTTCTACAGGTTTCTGAGTTTGAACCTAAACAGGAGGAGAGTGTTGTGCAGAGAGTAACTGCACCTGCAGTCCTGGTTTTTCTGGCATTTGTAAATCTTCATGACCTTCTATAGTCTTTTGAAATTTAGAATTTTAAAGCAGGCTATTATTACTACAGAAACTGTAATCTTTTATCAGGTGATGTGGAAAAACCTCTTGTTATCATACTTTCGTCTTGTTTTTAGGTATGTACCTGTCAAAGACCTAGCAGCTATCTATAAGGAGTTTTATGGAAGAGAGATCATAACTGAAAGCACAATTACTGACTGTACTTACCTGCTGTTTCTCGAACTGTAAGTTGAATAGCTTTGTCTGGGTTTTCATAAGTGAAGCATATGTAGGAAAATGGGATAATCCTATTTAAAATGCTACCTCAGAAATTTATGCATTGAGGCCAGCAATATAGACTCCCTACTAGACCCCAAAATCATAAAACACCTGAATTTTTTTAATGGCTAGACTACAGATTTGGACTGCTTAATAACTGTTAAATTAATTATTACACCACAGATTCAGCATCTTAGCTATTTAACACATTCATGCATTTAATGTATTTATGCCTATTTAAGTGAGAACAGCTGTGTCTTCAAGTACTGTTGCATTGTGGCATGTTAGCAATACAATTTTCATGTACTGAAGGAGCAGTGTACATACATAGGTAGATGGCCTACCTACACTTTAGGTAAATCCTTTCAAGTCCAAAAATAATTCAAAAGAGACTCTTGATATCTGGCAATGTCTGCTTTTGAATATCCTAAACTGCCTAGCTGTATGCTTTATTTCATTTAATTACCAATAGTCATGCAGCATTTACAAACACTGTGAATCCCTCCAAATTAAGGGCAGCAATAAAGTTAAGATCATTACTTCTCACGTTACAGCTTTTAAAAATATATTAACAGTCAACAAGGAAGTGTGATGACTTGCATAGTATTTACCATAAAGAAGTCTTGAAAGAACTGTTTAAATAATTAAATATTATTAAATGAAGCAAATTTATTTCTGAAGATTTTTTTTTTCAGGCATGGAGAAAGGCTTGCTGTTGCCAAGGTTGGTTGTCTGTTCTCTTTATAAAAATTAACACATAGCATGAAGACAATGTAATCCATCTTAACTAAGGATGTTGCTTGTCTCTCAGCTTTTTCCAACATATGCTAGCAAATCTCCATTTCTGGTGGAGAAGTTCCACGAGTATTTTCTCGGAGGAGTGGATGACATGGCGTTCTGGACGAACAATATTTTTGAGCTGACGAGCCATATGCTGGAGAATGGAACCAGGTATAGCTGTGTTTCCTACAATATGAAGCGCAGTAGTCAAGTTCTGACACCCATTTAATTGTTCTTCCAAAGGCAGGTTCTTTCCTAGAAGAGGTGCGGAGCTTTAAATCCTCACTTGGACAAAGGGATTTCTGTGGCTTTTACCTGGGTGCACAGGATTACATAGGCCTTGAGTTCGCATTTGTCACATGTTCACACTCCTTTCCCCAGGCAAGGCTCTGGCGTGCCCAGTTGATACTTGACAGGGGAAATTTGGGGCCTGCTTGAATGTTGCATAGCCGTGCCCTGAGGTTCTGCCTGGCCTGGCAGTCTGAGCTGTGGCAGCACCTTCTGGCTGCTGTCATCAGCCAGCAAAGTTGTCCCTTCCTAGGGGAGGGCAGGTACTGCCTTCAGACACTGAAGACAGATAGGATTAGAAAGAGTAAGAGTATATATTCTAGTGTTGGAAGCTCAGGTTTATACTCAGAATGTTGTATTTTTAATAGAAGTTCTGGCCCTGTACTGCTCTGTTACAAGTGTAACCTTAATGTAAATAACTTCATAAGACCAACAGTGGCAATTAATCTATCCATTTATATGGAAAATATCACTGCAGCTATTTTGCGAAATGATGTTTGAAATACAGTATGGCATAACCTGTTGTGTTCTTTGTTCCAGAATGGCACTTTCATTAAAAGTGCTTTAGATTATTAGAATTAGCAGGACATGTTACAATAAGTTTCCTTTAAGAGTTATATAAAGACATGTGAGATTCATGTAAAACCTAATCAAGGTCATTAAAATAAATATCAAAAGGATTTCTCAGGGTTATAATGATGCTCCGATTTTGAATAAGCAGGGTCTCTTGAGAAAACTGATGACTTCTAACAGAGGAATCAGTAAGGATAAAAGTTGTATTTTTAGTTTCACTTCCATTGTGGGAAAATGTTTAAAATGCATTCTGCATATTTCTTTAGTGGCTGCTTCCTGCCTGAGAACCCTCTGTTTATAAACTGCACAAGGGAGCACAAGGACAGCTACGAGTAAGTATAGCTCTGAAGGTTCAAAGATTTATTGATGGAAGGAGAGTCCTCTGCTAATGTGGACAGTGAGCTATTGAAAATTAGAGATCTTTTGGTTTATCTTTTTGTGTGTGAATTTGAGATTCTCTTAACATGAATAAATAAGCTTCGTATAGGGGAACTGTGCAGAACCTAGGAGAGACTTTTACCTTCCAGCCTAAGGACAAGAATACTTACCTAGCACTTGAAGTGCTAAGTCTTCACACTTTATTTAGTTGTCACTCTTTTTTCTGCTAATCATGAAACTACTGATTCATGTTTACCCTTACCATAGGATTTATGTACAGAAATATGGAACTCAGCTGTTCAGAGCACAAGTGTATGTATTCCTCTAGCAAACATCTCAAAGAGAAACCAGCTTATTGGGTATCTCTTGAGAACTCCCTTTATATATGGGAGAAATGGCCACCTGACTGCATGCAATACGATTGCTTCTCCTAGCTTTGTCATAAAATACTCAAGTCATTAATTCAGTTTTATTAATTGTTATTACTGCCGCCTTTATTTTAGCAGAAACAAACAATCAAAAAATGAACGTCACAAGAATACAACTTCTTTGCTTACAAAAACACTTGAAAAGAATATAAATTATACAGAGAGAGGAGTTCACTTCAACATACAATCTTGGGCAACAGTAAGTGAGAAGTGACAGACGTGTCAGGTAAAATTCAGCTCTGTATAAAATTGTTTTAATTTCTGTCTGAGGTGCTGCATGTTGGAGTAGGGTCTCTGGATGTTAACAGTAGCCTGTGGCTTCACTTCATGGAGATTCCAGCAGCCATTGTTAATCTATGCACATCGTAAATACTCAATTTTTGCACTTTGCTCATTGTATAGTGAAGTTAGAACACATCTTGCAGTGCCAAAAATGACAAGATATATCTTTAGTACTTACACTTTAGTATTTACATGTTACAGAATCATATGGTCGCTTTTTGGAGTTAAGAAGTCCCAACAAAGCATAGCAGTGAACAATTAGCAGTGCTCCATTTAGAGCATACAGATTTTTGTCCCTTTCTAAAATGGTGCTTATGACCTGAGTCAGAGTCCACTTAGATCAATGTGGTGATTTCCACTGTTGGTGACTTGGTTTTGAGGTGCTCCATAATGTTCTAGAGTTTCAGCCCGTGTTTTAACCACTCTTGTCTCTCTCTATTATTTTTATTTCAGAATTCCCTCCACTTGATAAATCGTGCTTTTGCAACAAATGTCAGGAGAGTATTAGCAGCTACGCATCAGAAATCTTCTAAGTACATCTCCAAGCCAGCAGCTTCATATTTTCTGACTTCACCCTATGCTAGACTTGGATGGTTGGTAATCTTTTTCTTCCCACCTCCCTCTTAATTTCTGAAAATTTTGAGTACCCACTGAAATATTTGTGTTTATTCTTTGGATACTCTTTACAGGTGACAGTCCAAATCAATTAGTGATACAAATCTGGCTGAATGGCTTATATTGACTGGTCAGAACAGCAAGTTAACTCATAATACCGTTCTTTCAGATGTTAGCATAAGCCTCTTTGTGTCAGTACTGAATACAACTGTATCAACAGCAAAATTTCCATTCAGATGTGAATTCTGGTCAGATAACCTCTTTCTTTGGAAGGGTTGTCTTGCCATTTTTTAACATTCTATCCGTAGTGAAGTAGCTCAATGCTTTGTGTGTGATCAAGCTCAGAATGGAAGGAACCAAAATTAGAACCAACATGGGCTCTAGTTCTGAACAGTATAGGAACATTGTTACCCTTTTTTGGTTATTGGTTGATGTTTGCATAGCATTAATTGTCTGTCCCAAATTGGTCACTGATGGTGCCTAGCGAGTGTTCTTGGAAACACTACAACACTAGTAGGGAGTTCAAAGGTAGAGTCAGGACACAGAAAGAGGCATATTCTCTCTCCTTGCCAGAGAGATTCTAGCTTTACCTGCAAGAGGGAAGAGTAATGAAATAAATTTGCATTGCTGCTCATCTTGCTTTATTCCTTCTGACTCAAAAATTGAAGATTTAATTATTGAGTTTACTTCACACCAGCCAAATGAACAGTAGTTAGTTCTTTTCTCTCCACTCCAACATGTTACTGAGACCTGTGATCCCTTTGCTTATCTACTGTTAAGTCCATTGATTAAATCAGAGGTTCAGTTAAAAAGATACTTAATTTCATCTTTTGTATTCTGTGTCATATGCAAGCAGCCCTTTTTCATGCTCCTTGCTCTGATTGCTCTCAGGTGCCTTGTGTCAGTAAGTAAAAAGCAGTTCCTACGGATCTCAGCTGCATTAATGGAAGATGAATCTTCAAGGCTCTGTTTTTATTTAATTAAAGAAAACAAAAATCAATTATATAATATGAAAAATGCTGTGTAGATTTTTACAAAAATAGACGGGGAAAGATAGGTCTTGGTTTACCTGAAAGAAGTAAAAGTATTAATTTTCTGCTAATGTTGTGGTAGTCTGGAAGCTAATGCTATGGTTTTGTGACTCCCTTGCTGTACAGGGCAATGATCTCAGCTGACCTAAACCAGGATGGATATGAAGATCTGGTGGTCGGAGCACCAGGGTACAGCACATTGGGCCGTGTTCAAATAGGACGGGTGTATGTGGTCTATGGCAACCAGTCAGGTTTGCCACAGGAGGACATGGATCTAGATGGGAAAGCTGACCAAGTACTACAGGGTCATCAGGTGAGGGGTCAAGTCAGATATTTGTCACTTAAATTTTTTTGCCTGAAAATGTAGTAAATTTTGACTGAGCAACAGTATCATTAATATGTCTGAGGATTATTCCTGAAATGCCCCTCCTGGTAAAAGGATGTCATATGCTTTTCAAGAAAAATAACCGTTACTTAAGTCACAGAAACAATTAAAGCAATGGTGATCTGTAGGTTCACTTTCATTACTGTGCCAGATAAGTGGGTATTGGAACATAATTTGCCCTTGAATAAAACTGAGGTAGTGTCTCTGTAAGTCACAGTATAGCTCATTTGGGTCCCTGCATTTAAGAAAATCCCTTCCTTTTTCATCTAAAATTATTAGTTCAATATAAGTTTCAATTCCTTTGAAGCTTCATTTTTTCATTAATTGATAACTTCTTACAAAAGCATTGTTTGTCTTTAGTAAGAGTACACGTTATTTTAAAAAAAGAGAAAACTACAATTTGACATGATGGTGACTGGCTTGTAACTGAAAAACAGGATCAAATGATCTTTTTCAGTAATAAAGATGATCCTCTGTAGAAAATATCTTTATTCACAAAACAGAGAATAGAGAGAGATGAGATACATTTCCTTTTAATCTGTTTCTGTGGTTACAAACTGGAGTAACAGCTGCTGTCTTCTTACAGAGTGTTTTAGTAGTTTACGGCTATAATGCTGTTAACAGGAAAGATCATAAGCTTAACATCAATGGTGCACTAGGCTCAGAAGAGGAAATAGTAAAGCAGCACCATATTGTGTTCAGTTATCTTATATTTTAACACTTCCACATCCTCAAACAGAACAGTTGAGTCTGAGTTTATTGTTACTATGGCAGTTATTACTTGGGAGAACAGTTACGCTAAGAAAATCTTAAGAATTGTTGAGGTAGATTTTTGTCATGTCTGTTTCCAGTTCTTTCCTGTGCTGTGATTGCAAATGTACATTAGGTTTTGATGGTTTTGTCTTGAAAACATCTGTTATTTCATGAGAGCAATCCCTCTTCTTTTAGCCTTCAGGAAGATTTGGTTCTGCCTTGGCAGTCCTGGACTTCAATGAGGATGGAGTGCCAGATCTGGCAATTGGAGCACCTTCTGTGGGATCTCAGTTTCTTACTTACAAAGTAAGCCACACAAATGGGTTTGTTGGGGTTTTCTCCCTCCAAACAGAACATTTTTATTGATACATATTTTTTTGAACAGTGAAATGAGAGAGAGAATTTCTGTTGTTGCTCAAGGTGACATTGTAATTTAAACATAGACGTTTATAACCTTTGTGGGTACTTTGACTAGAGCAGTGACAGCTATCTGTATTTCTCTTTCCGTGGCCTTTTTGCGCATTAGAAATCCAAATCAGATTGCAACTTTGCAGCACTGATGTGCTTGAAATGTAAGGAGCCATTCATGAAATACAAGTGTACCCTTTTTATTTAGGAACAGAGAGTCTGGAACAGACCTCATGGGTCAGTGAGCCTTTGTCATCTGCTGTTACAGGCAGATGATATCCAAAATGTGATATGAACACAGATATGCTTGCTAAAATAATCAAGTTACAGAGGCTTAATGATTTGCAGCCTACCAGATAAGCCCATGTAATGGTCCCTGAGTATTTTTGGCCTGTGCAAACTGAGAGGCGAAATGTTTTGGTTTAAACCACATCCATTAAGCTTAAAACTCTTCAGAATTTCAGATACTAACTTAGCTGCCTACATAGGAATTTAAATGCTTTTATGTAGACCCACTAGCTTGGAAAATTGCATGCATCTGTCTTGCCTGGCACTGTGTATGCCATTGCATTAAATTATAATTAACAAAATTTGAGCCACCTGAAGGTGTGTATAACAAATGTAATATACAGTATACTGTCCTTGCTCCTTATCCACAGTATGATGAAAACGTACTTCTTTGTTCTTCTCTAGGTTGTTGCCTGGTTATAGCAGTACCCATTAAAGCATGGGTATTCATAAGTTTGGGGTGGGAAAAACAGTATTATGAGAAGGCTCTGATAGGAAAAATGCAGTTGTATTAATAGCCCTTGCAGAACTGTTTCACTCCCTGTGCTTTTTCTTGGATTTCATACTTGGTGCTGACATGCAGATGCTCTCATGCTCTATTTGCTTTTCCTGCTGTTTAGGGTGCTGTGTATGTCTATTTTGGCACTGAGGGAAGAGGCTTGGCATCTCAACCAAACGTTACCATAACTTGTCAGGTATATTGATCAGGCTAAGATAGGGCTACACAAGCACGAGGTGAGATAAAGGGGAAAGGGGCTTGTGGGCTTAAAAAAAGAACATTAAAATCAAACTTCTCATTGCAAGGGAATTTAGACTGATGGGGATGGTGCAAGCAGGTGCTTGCCTGGGGTTGGTTTGTACTCCAGTGCAGGGGGGGCAGCAGGGTGAACAGAAGGATGCATAGCCCTCCAAAAAAACCCAAAGGAAACAAAATTGAAGTCAGGGAGTGGGAGGGTAATTTGATCAGAAGCAGACAAAATTAGCTCTTTGGAAGTAAATTGCTCTATTTTGTTACGGAATTACTGGTTTCAGTTTCATTTCAGGCTTAAACTAACTGTTTATTGCAGTATTCCTACTGTAATCTTGGTTGGTCCCTCCTGGCAGCTGATGTTGATGGGGATGGAAATGCTGATCTGGTTGTGGGCTCTCCATATGCACCTGGTGGTGGGCAGCAGAGAGGATTTGTGGTTGCATTTTACTCTTATTTCAACAGGAGTGATCAAGGTAATATTTATTGAGTAAAATAATCCTCCCATATTTTATGTGACTGTTCATTTGTTCCTAATTAATCATGGGATAATTCAGGTTTGAAGGGATCTCAGGAGGCATCTAGTCCAGCCTCCTACTCAGTAAGGGGGCAGCTATGAAGTCAGACTAGATTGCTCAGGGCTTTATCCAGTCAGGTCTTAAAAACCTCCAATGATAGAGATTGCACAGCCACTCTGGGCAGCTGTTCCACTTCTTGGCTGTCCTCATAGGGAAAAAAATGTCTTGTTACAGTCAGTATGAACCTCTCTTGTTTCAGCTTATGCTCATTGTCTATTGTCCTCCCACCTCCATGCATAGAGAACTCAGAGGCACAGAAGGCATTAAGTACCCCAGTACACTGGGAAGAGCCTGGCTCTTATCTCCTTGTTAACTTCCTCATAGGTACTGGCAGGCTGCTGTTAGATCCACTCAAAACCTTCTCTTCTCCAGGCTGAATAAGTCCCAGTCCCTCAGTCTCTGCTCACAGCACAAGTACTCCAGCCCCCAACTATCTTGGGGGCCCTGTACTAAATTTGCTCCAGTTTATCAACATCTTTCCTGTTTTGTGGGGTCCAAAACTGAACAATGTGTTCAGTTTAGGTGTGGCCTGGGGAGGAGTAAAGGGGGAGTAATCACTTCTCTCGATCTCTTTGCTGTGCTCCTGTTTATATAACCTGGGATGCTGTTGGCCATCTCTGCTGTCAGAGCCTCATGCTCAGCTCTCTGCCCACCAGGATCTCCAGGACCTTTTCCACACGGCTGCTCCCCAGCCAGTCTGTCCCCAGCCTGTATTGCTGCAAGGGCATCTCCTTTCCCAGGGGCAGGGCTTTGCATTTGTCCTCACTGAACTTTATGAGGTTCCTGTCAGCCTGTTCCTCCAGCCTGTCTGGGTCCCTCTGAATGGTAGCACTGCCCTCAAGTGATAGCCCCCCCCCCCCCCAGTTTCCTGTCAACTTCATGAAAGGGCATGTTGTTGCCTTCTGCAGATCATTTATAAAAGTATTTAACAGGATGAGTCTAAAGGTAGACCCCTGAAGGCACTCCACTTGTCACAGGCATTCAGAGTATAACCCACTAACCGCTGCCCTGTGAGGGTGATCATCTCAACCAGGTTTTTCCCATCTGGTTGTCCACCCATCCAGACTGCCATGTCCAAGCCTGGATACAATAACATTATGGGAGACAGTGTTGAAAGCATTGCTAAATGCTTTCAACAAGCGCAATATCCATTGCTAAAGCAATGGATTCAACTGTGTATTGGTGATACCAGGGCAGACTCACTGGTCTTCCTTGTAAATGTGCAAATATACCTCAAAAGATGAATTTTTATCATTCTGTATGCTCCTTCATGTGGCTAAAGAGGAATGCTACAAGTGAATACAGCTAATGAGTACAGGTGATGAAGATTGTTGTGAATGCAGGAGGAAAGGCCACATATGGAGCTAAATAAAGTTAATAGGGGTTGGGCAGGATACGCAGGTATTCAGAGCTTTGTCAGAATCATGTAATTGAGATTTGCAATAACACTTAATTTTTGTAGCTTATTCATATAAAATTAGACACCACAAGGAAAATGGGTTTCAAAACACTGCTGACTGACATTTTTGCAAAACCAAAACACAGAATGAACTATTTGAATTAAAGCCAGAATTATTTGAAGCTCCCCCACCCACAACCCTTGAAGAATTACAGGTTCTGATAAAGTTTCAATGTTGTCCTATCCCTAAGAAGGAGTCACTAGTTAAGGGCAGGCTTGACTGATAGATTTCATGTACTTTGTGTAGGCTATTGCAGGGATTTAGAAGCAGGCTGTGTTGAATAAAGGCTTTCACCAGCCAGTACAGTTGCAGACTGAGCAAGTGAAGTTAGCAATAACTGGTGCCATATCATGGATGGTGTAACTTTGCTTAAAGAAACTTGTTGTCATAGGATGAATCAGTGGAGGATTGCTAACAGATTTTTCTATGCCAGGATACACCAAGTTTTAATTCTTTTTTTTTTTTCTGGTCTGTCAGGACTTCTGTCAGTAGAGGGTGCCAACTGGATGGTGAAGGGGGAAGAAAACTATGCTTGGTTTGGATTTTCACTTGACAGCTGCCAGCTGGAGAATGTAACATTGCTGCTGATTGGTAGCCCTACGTGGAAGAGTTGTGCTGGGTGTGTTGTATATGACAACTTGCTCTCTCCTCCATTCTGCCCTACTTGTACAATGGTTAAGATTTGTAATAGACTTCCAGCTTTTCAGGAAGTTTCCTCTTTGTTCTGCTTAGAATATTTTTATTAAATTCATATTTTTATGCCTTCATCCTTCCTCATGAAATGGGGTGTGTGTCTTTAGACCCTTTATAGAGAGGGTCTTTGTTATTTAGAGACACTTAAGAATTTGTTGGGTTTTCTTTGGGAGGGGGAGAGGGGGCACAAAAATGCTAACAGGTAAGCGTGCCTAAAAATCCTATAGATAGTACTTACTTTGAGATAGCATTTTTAAAAGCAAATTGAACACCAAAATGTATTGGGTGACAAACAAGCAGATAGACAGACCAAGTCTGTGCCCTAAATGTCTTGTAACTAGTTAGAACAAGCATGGGAATTACTAAAATAGATTTCTAGAATTTGGCAGCCACTGTTATTCCAAACGAAAAGGGGAAAATATTTTAAGAGGAGCAATCCTAGCTGAATGTACAAAAATATGTTGTTACATACAAATGTATTTTTCATTGTAATTCAAGCTGCAATCCCTTCTCATCGGATGTCAGGCAGAGTGTTGGGAAGGTGTATGGGTATAACCCACCAAGCACAAAGCGCTGGTTTGCAGTAACTGGAGACAAGGTAGGGCTCCTTCTATAGTATGGGACCTTATGGATAATTTGAAATAAAATTACATTCTGTAGAAATGACATAGGTCTTTTAAAAATCTAACAGGCGATGGGAAGAATGGGTTTGTCTCTGGCCAGTGGTGTGATGTCTGTGGCTGGGATCACAAGGGCAGTTTTGGTGGTGGGTGCACCTACTGCAGGTATGTGCTTCTGAAAATTGGAAACCATTTCTGCTTTGGGAATTTTGTTTCTATATGGCCAGAGGATAGATACAAAATTAAAAGTTAGAAAAGGGACCTCTTAATTGCCACACAATTTAAGAAAAAAAAAAAAAACCTAGAAATAATCACTGTAATCACCTTCAAGTGCCTTACCTGTAGAGTCCTCTGTACTATGCCTCAGCTTCAATGGGATTTTTCCTTCCTTAAAATTAGTTTAGCAGCATTATTACCTTGCATTACTTATGTAGCAGTGATTTGCTCGTAGACTGCATATTTCTTGGAATTAAAACAACACAGTATTTTGTCCTTACTCTGGCAGTGGGTAGTAAGGAATTAGGAAAGTCAAATGTAGAACTCTATCTTTAACTTGAATGCATTTTTCCCCTGCTACTATTGCTAAGAGATTGTTTTTATGCTAATTAGTGTTAATGCCATATAATGTTTGATCTTATTCATAAATTATATTAATTTTGTCCATGTTATGTAATGCCAGTATTATCTGCTGTCAAGTACTAAACCTAAGTTCCTATGTCTGATGCTCAACTTCTGTTACTTCTTTTTTTTCCAGATAGCCTGTCTAGGATTTCATTTATATCCTCAGTGCTGCACCAGGCTGGACTGGCTCTGGTATACGATCTGACAGACAGCACCAAGCCTTCTTTGCTCAGCACATTCAGTGGGGACAGGATGTTTTCTCGCTTTGGAGGAGATGTATACTTAAGTGACCTGGATAATGATGGGCTAGGTAAAGCTTGATTGAATCTAGATCAGAGGTGAAATGTTTTACTTTTGCCGGTAGGAAGACTGGTCACCTACGTATTCATACAAGTGCTAAATACAGTCTGCTTCTTCGATTGACTTGTACAAGTATTCCATCGTGCCTTGTGGGGAGGCATCTCTAAAATCCCAAGCAACTTAGTCAGAAATTGAAACATTTTATCTGTCATCATTAATAGGAATTGTGGCATCTAGAAGTATGTGAATGCCAACTCTCTTGTGTTTTGGTTTAGCATTATTTCACTTCTGATGTGTTGTGTCATCCTTGTAATATTTGCAGATGAAATGATTGTGACATCCCCACTGCGAACTAACGATATCTCCACAATACTGTTTGGTGGGGCAGCTGGCCGTGTTTACATTTACAATGGAAAGCAGGCATCCTCAGGGAACGTGACAGGCCACTGCAAATCATGGGTATCTCCCTGTCCTGAGGACTGGGTAAGAAAACACAAAAGTTAAATCAGGACATAAGGTCATAATGACAGCTAATGAATTACATCCAGTGCATATATCTGATGCATTCTGACCTGGTTTCAGAAAACAGAAGGTCACTTATGTTTCTGAATCTGTGGGGTTTGTCTCCTCCTGTTTGTTCTTGCATTACTTTGCTGTTTAGGAGCCAGGGTTATTGCACTGGGCTTCTGCTCTCTTAGTGTGGTTCTCTCCACTGACTTTTTACTTTCTCTTTTTCTTCTTCTTCAGGCACAGTATGTTCTTATTTCTCCTGAGGTAAGTAACCAGAAAACAAAAGTACTGAGAGAAATTAAAAAGTCCCACTTTAAAAAAAACTATCATCAGCATTATAACAAGCAATGTTATTTTACAGAAACTATCAAGATTTGGGAGTTCCATTATCACTGTGAAATCTGAAAGAAAGGTGAGAAAAATTACTGTTGTCGGTTGCTTCATAACATCTTTCTACCTCAGTTGCATATAATAGCCAACACCTCACATATGTATCTTACTCATTTGCAGAAGTCTTAAGTGCTTTACATATTTAATTAAGTTTTCATTTAAGTCATTCTCTGAACTGATAATTAAAACCATTTTATAGGTGGATGAACTATGGAGTTGTCAAAACTTTGGCACCCGATACCTGAACTGAAAGAGATCACTTTAAAAAGGCCTCAGGTCTAAACTACTTAGGAGTTTGCTGAAGGGTTGCATGGTAAATCAAGTGTAGGTGCCAGCTGGCTTTACTGATCATGCCAACCTGTATGCAAAGTGGATGCTCAGCTATGGGGTAAACCCGGCACCAAACCACCCCCTCTCATTTAATATTTACAGGCTCGCTGTCCTAGCTATCACTTGCAGTGAATGCTGTTCATATGTCAAGTATTTCCAAGCATAGAGAGGCCCAGTTCTTACCAGAATGATTCTGGATGCGTTTGTGTACCTGTTTGTTTGTTTCCCACAGATGCCCGTTATTTTTACCAAAAGTCAATCCCTATGTTTGTATGATGCACTGAGGAACCTTTTTTCAGCTTGAAGGTTACTTAGTGCTTGTTCAGCCTAGGGGAGTCCAATGTTCTGCTTACTCTGACATAACCTGTGTGAGTACTGAGAAAGCCTCAGTACTGAGGAGGTGTGCAGGAGGAGGTCTTTAACCAACGGTGTTTGACTTCTTGCTGTTAAAATGCAATGGAGAAACACCTGGAAATGTAAAAGCTTCTAAACCAGGTTAGGGTGCATAATCCAACACCCGAAACAAAGGCATTGGTGATGGTTTCTGCATGAGTGCCAGTGAGGCTGTTCTCCAAGCAGTTGTGTTCCTTTGCTATGGCACCAATCCAGTCCACACTTTAGCTTCACCTGTATTGATCTTACCCCTGAGAAATAGTTTACACTGGCAAGAGATTTATTTGACTGGTTCCAGCTTCTTCCAGTTCCCCAAATGAAATAAAGTCTGTTTGCCAAATCGTTTTGTTAACTGCTGTTCTGATGAGGTGGGTTGCTCTCTCGTTTCTCCTCATCACATTTCTGTATGAAACTAATGGCACGGACAGAATCTGGTTTCCATTAGGGAATCCAGGCAGTTGGCACCTGCAGTTGCATTTCACTAACCTTTGTTCTGTCTCTCTGCAGAAAGAAGTTGTAGTGGCAGCAGAGAGGAGTTCAGCGAAAGCTCGACTTGGTGGAAGGCTTTTTGTCTACTTGCTCTAAAAGTTCATGTAGCCTTTAAGACCAGGGCACAGCTGGTCTTCTAGTGAAGAATCTCCGTAGTATCTGTGATACTTTCCTTAACCCATACAAACCAACAGACCACATGACAGCAAACTTTTGATAGATAGATGTCCCAGAGAGCTACACAGGGTCCTAGATAGTGTTCAGGGAGGGATGGTCACTGTTTTTAAGTGAAGGGGAATATGAGCATTCATGGTGGTTTGACTTACAAACCAACCAACCAAAACTATGTCAGTCACATAAAAGCACAAATTAATTCTGTTGTGAGCAGTAGCATCACTTAACCTAGAACAAGCAAAGCTGGTCTGAAACCCTTTTAGAAGCTGAAATGAGCGGAAGGCTAGATTTTGGTAGTAATATTTGGCTGTGTAAGGAAAGTTCAGTGGTCACCTTCTTTACTGGTCAGATTTGAGTATTCTCTTGACAAAACCAGGAAAGAATGGCACATAATTTACAATACCTTGTATACTGTAATACAAACAGGGATTCTAAGGTATCAAAAGTTGCTGTCAAAATAATAAGCATGGAGGAGGGGCACCTCTAAAGCCAGACAGAAAGGCAGGTGCCAGTCAAAAGGACTGCCTCTGTCTCTAGCAAGTCTTGAGGCCTGCATTCAGGCTGTAGAACAGCTGGGATCTCCCAGGGAGAAAAGCGCAAGCAAAACTGATTAAGTTTTAGGAAATGCTTTTGCTTTCACACTCATGGCTGAGACTACTCTGACACCCTTTCTTTGTGTTTCCATGTACAATTCCATGACCATAGTAACTTAGAATTGTTAACAGCTTTTATTGTTAACAGTACTGTCTTCAACTAATTAACGCTAATTTTGTATGATGCAGGTTTAAAAGAGTGTGCATCAGTTATCTATTAAACAACTTGAGCAGCAAGATGTGATGCTATTATTACCAACACTAGTCTGTAGAAACAATGTATATGTATTTTCTCTCTTGCCTCCTTCACAAACAGAAAGCATTATTTTTATTTTAAATAACACAAGTCAGTGGAATAGCACAGAATTCTAAAAGTCATACTCCAAGATGACACACCTCACCTTACCTTCTTAGGAATCATCTCTCTCAGGGAGGTTGTTTTGAAAAAATAAAAAAGGCAAGGTGAATATTAGCTTCATGTATAATGTGTTCTGACATCTATTTTATGGACTTTACTTGCCCAAATAGCAGAACACTTTAAAAAAAAAAAAAAGCTTAAAATCTGAACTTTATGAAAGAAGTAACTGGATGGAACTGGATACACAGTACTTACCTTACGAATCTGTGAACTGTGGTGTAAGGCAAAACGAGCAGTGTATTTATAAGGGCAGAATAAAAAGTTTTCCTTTTTAAATGAAGATTGATGAAACTAGTATGTTCTGTAGCAATTCCATTCTGAACATACAGCCTCCACTGGCTTTGGTTTTTTCTATGTATGATCTCAGAGTAATTTTATTGCATATGAATGCATTTTGATTACTTTAATTGTAAGAAAACCATTAAACATTTGTGTATGTCTGTAGAGAGAGAGGCAGTCTTGTAAAAGAGGTGTCTTTCTCTCAGTGCTTTTATTGTGCTTTCAGGCAGTTATGTACAGGAAAAGGAGTCAATACAGTTCACAGAAGCCTCTCTGCACAAAAGACAGAGCTTGGAAAGCTTATGTGAAAGCTTCCCAAACAGCTGCACCAACACATTTCAGTCCTGGCCTAATGCAACTACAACTTGGTTGAAAACATCAGCATCACTATCCCTTCACGCACTGGGCTTTTCTGGGGTTTATCAGCCAGGGTATGTGAGCCATTGTCTTTCCACTAGATTGCTCAGTTTAGAGGTTTTTTACATCTCTACCTGCTATGCAAAAAGGCTGCAAAAAATTCAGCTAAAAAACTCAAAAACATTACAAACCCCATTAATTTTCTCACCTTCTCTTGCCTTTTATAGCTGTAGTTGAAGTCACATACAGAGCAAGAACAACTGTTTGAAAATAATTACATACAACCAATTTTATCTGAACTAGGATCACAGGCCTGCATAATTTTATGTACCTTTTTACGTCCATTTTTGACTCGTTAGTCCTGAGTAAAAATGTTCACAGCTACAGTTATTGTCTTTTCAACCCCTGCCAGTACAGCAATTTATCTGGTGGCAGCTAAGGAGCTACTCGCTGTATGTTACAGAGGTTAAAACACCCCAAACAAGAAACAGACAGTTTGTGACCTGATCTGGAAGGATTTCATGCTCCCTCCACAGACTGAGAGAAATCAGTGGAGAAGTACACCCTCACAGTTCAGAGAAGTCCTAAGAAAAAACACAAATAGTGGGCATAAGAATTTTACTCCCTCCTTCACTCCATCACAGGACACCAGGCTTCCACACCCTTTACTAACCTGGCTACTTACTGTGGTGCAGGCTAGTCCATGCTTTATCTTGTCTTTTTGGAGAGAAAAGAGACAGCAGAGGCCAGCTTAAGAGAAACCAACAACTAGTCTGTTGATTTTTACCAGCATTTGAATCAGTCCTTACGACAACATGAGGAGTTGTTAAACTGCAGCTGTATCAATGCGTGTTGAAATAGTGGCAGATGGCAAGCACAAGTGTGCATTATCAATAGGCCTGCTTTTCCTGTTACCAAAACTGCATACATTTTAAGCCTAATTAATTGTTAAGGATCACCCAAGATAAGTAGCTACATTTCAAAGCCTGTTATTGCTCGCTTAAAATAAGGGAAACTATTATTTCTGGTTACTGTCAATTTAGAGGTTATGCTTCACAAGAGATGCAAGTATGCTTTTTACTTTGGAAAATCTGATCTCTGCAATTAAATAGGGCCTTAAAAAAATCCATTAAAAAGGCCACTTTTGGGGTGGATTTTTCTTTGACATTTGAAGTCAGATTCCTAAATCTGCAGCTCAGAACCAGGATCACTGATGAATGCTGACTGCTGTCATCCTTTAAGCTGAAAATACTGTTCTCTTTAAGAAAGACCATTATGTGAAGAACTATTTGGCAGAAACACTTGAAATGAGAATGCCCAAAAAATAAGTACATGTATGTGATACAGAAAACGAATGGAACATATGTGGGGTGGTGGTGAGACTAAAGTGGAAAGCATGCTGCTGTTTTCCCTTGTGTTTCTCTCCTTTTGTGTGTGAGCACTAAAATCTCACCATAGGTTTTTGGCACAAAATATATAATAAATTAGCAAGTTTAGAAATTCTTGCAGTTTTCAGTCAGGAAGAACAAATGCAAGGAAAGTGTCCAAAGTCCACCCTGTAACAACAGAAGTCTCTTCATTCCTGCTGTTCCTATTGGTTTGTTAATGTGCTTCTGCTCAGCCCAAATGTTTCTGCTTTAAGGTTGTTCTTCATCTCCACTCTTCCAGCTGCTGGTTGGGATTTTTTCAAAACTGCAGGAACCTAAGCAAGATACAAAATAGCCTGTGATTACATGAGAAGCTGCTCTATATGCAGCAGAAGGAAACAGAGCTTCACAGAGGCCTGAACCCTGATTTTTCTCCTCTTATTTTCAGAACACTGTTTCTGGCTTCTCCCTCCCTAATCCCTTTCAGTACATTTCTCCAAGCCAGAGTCAGTATGTGCTGGAGTTGGTTTTGAGCAACACTTGAGGATAATCCAGTTAATTGTAGCCATACTCAACAATCCACAACAAACTACTTCCATTTGCCTCTTAGTGGCAAGGGAGGGGACGGAAGAAGGGGAGTTTATCTGGGTCTCCCTTTCTTTTGCCACTTGTAGAAACTTAACTTTTGAATCCACTCATACTTCCCTGTTATAAATATCAGAGTGCAGAATAGAGGTAGACAATACAGTCCCATAAGCTTTGGCAGGAGGGTAGTCAACAGGGAAAATGACCCACACAACATCTTGCTAATGTGAAGATGGTCTCCTTGGAAATCTTCATACAGCTTGCTACGATAGGGCTCTACGATGCCATCAGTATCAATGGCAAAGACAGCTGGTGTGCACCTGAGGAGCTATTACAAACTTCGGACTGGGAGTCAGGACATCACAACCATGGCATCATTCTCCAGAGAGATGTTACAGCAAGTACCTGCCCTCATCGTCCTTTTATCTTTATCTTCACTTTTAAAAGACAGGGACTATAGATGCAGAGTTAGTATGTGGGTGGGAGGAGGAGGGCAGCATCCATTATGTCCCTCACTATGAACAGACTGCTGCAGCAGCTGAGAAGGCAGATGAGGGCTGCTTCTACCATTAGCCTCAGCTTCCCTTGGGCTGCCAGGTGAAAGTAAATACAGCATGTCTCAAGGAACAGCCTGCAGCTTCCTTCGCTTCTGGCAACAGTGAGCAGTATCTTACTGCTCAAGTGTATCTTTGCCAGCGCTGGGGCTTCCCACCTCATTCAAATCCAGCTAGGGAGAACCTTCTCCTTGTCAAGGATTAGACACTGAGCTGAATTCCCCCATGCTCAGTGGCCTACCCCTCTACAACAGCTTATCTCCTGATTTAGAAATGGACTGTACGTGCAGAGTCTGAAGCAGAAACCCTAGCCAGCCATACGTACGTGAGGAGGTAGTGGAGGTTCTAGGTGCCGCCCAAGGAAGGAAAGCAAGCGTCGCCATATCAGACCGCTTCCCAGAAACATAATCCCCGTCACCAGCCAAAATATTCTGGGGTCCTACTGACAGAACGTTCCCATTAGTCATGCAACTCTCTCTTCAGAAAAGGGATTATCCAAAGATAATCTCTCACTCCCCACCAGCGTTCTCCTCCTTTATGGGAGGAAGTGGTAAACTCTCTATCATCAACAGACAAGCCCTACCTTGGGAAAAGGGCTGTTTCATAGCAAAGCATTTTATTTAGGAATCACCCTAGTGTATTCTGTTACTGTCCCATGCAGTTTTCCTTCCTTCATCGGGAAGTCTGGAAATTCAGCGCTTCCTATCTAATGGATTTGGAAAGGAAGAAGTCTTTTGTTTGTTTTGGGGTTTTTTGTTGTTGTTTTAAAGATAGCATGTGCAATTGTAAATTTGTACACACCCCCACCCCCCACCCCGTACTCCCTCCCAGCCCCCCCAGACTAGATATAAACATGTAATTGACACAGATTATTTCCTCTGGAAATGCCCTGGCTGCTTGACAGATACCCTTGTATCTGGAAGACAAAGCTAGTCTTTTCAGAAGAATAGATGATCATTAAAGAAACCTTAATACTACTTTATAGTCAGACCTTATACAACCATAAATTTGTCTTCCCATTTCTTTTCCATGGACATTACATAGAAAAAAGGCTACAATACTGTGCAGTTAGCCATACAGTAATTTGCTTACAAAAAAAGTGACTGCATGAACACATGAATCACTGGACTAAATTATGTTCACATACTAATATAAATCCGGAGCTTTACCTATGGAAAGAATGAAGTTCTACTGAATATAAAATGCACTGTAAGAGTAGGGCCCATGTTTTATGTCACTGATAAAAGCAGCACTCGTTCCTTACCTCTTCAAGAGACGACTCCAAGTTCATACCAAATGCAACTCCTATGAGTCCAAAGAGAGACAGAGAGAAAGTCCCCATAGTCAGCTGCAAGTTCAGTCTCATCATCACATTACGGTGGCTAAAGAAGGGAGAAACATCTGTAAGGGGAACCCAAAAGCTGATTTGCTGCCTAAATTCTCAAATTCCATACAGCATGCACTAAAACCAAATAGTGAAAGAGAGGAAGTCATGCTGGAATTAGGCAACCCAGTGACAAAGCTCGTGAAACAACAGTATAAAGAGGCTATCATTCTGGAATTGCTGCATCAGGATACCTCCAAGGCACCAGGTTCTGCTTCATCATCATCAGACTTTTCAGCATCGCTCACTTCTTAGAGGTGTATATACAGAGTAACAGTAAATTTCCAGGGAAATTTGTGTTCTCTCACCACTAACTGGCTGGAATTTATATGTCCATATTCACAAGAAACAAAAATTTACTGTTACCTTGCAAATAAATATACTTACAAAGAAGTAGAGTCGGTAAATGCTGCAGACTATAAACTTGAGCCTGTTTTGGAGAATTCCATATTCAAGTATTTCCCAAAAGAATTTTTGTGGTTTCCTGATGCAGCATCCACCAATTGCTTCTACAGATTAACTCCCCAGTAAAGAGGAGAAAGTATTAAACACTGACCTCAGAGTGGCATGTGCTTGCAAATGCAGGCTACAATTATTTTTCAGTAAGAAAGCTGACTAGTAGTGAAAACTGTAGCATACAGAGAAAGAGAAGATACTCACTCCAAAGTTATTAATTCTTGTATCACTCCATACAGTGATAATGCAACTTGTACTGAACACCTGAGTAGCCTAGCCAGACTCTTAAATAATTCAGTTTTGCTGAATTAAGAGTAAACTTTCCTGAGTAGAATTTTATTTTGCCCCTAAATTTGCAGATATTTCCTTTAGTGAATAGCTCCCCAGAAGGATCTAGGAGAAGCTTGGTTTCTCCTGCTAGGCAAAACTGATGTCTAGCTAGACAGTTTTTTTGTTTTGTTTTTGTTTGGGTTGGTTTTTTTTGTTTTGTTTTGTTTTTTTACACATACTAATTAGGGTGTCTTGTTGCTTTGCTTGATTCAGTTCACTGATAAGAAAAGTGCAATGCAGCTTCTTGTGCTGTGACTGCAAGTCCATTCAAACCCTCATGAAGATGGAATTCTCCAGCTTTCCTTGTAGGCAGATTTGAGAAAGACTAGGCAGCATTAAATTCTGCTCAGCTTTTGGCAGTCCAACAGATAGGGTAGCTAACCTGTCCAGGTTGATAAAGATTATGCTTTCTGAGTCATCAATCAGTACTCTGAGTTCACGAGCTTCATTTGCAAGATCTTCTGCTTGTCTGTAATAGTTCTCCAGCAGCAGCTCCATTTCCTCTGCATGGTCAATCCCAGATGTACTCTCCTCACTGCGAGCAACAATTTATATTTTTATGGTTAGCTACATGTTGTATAGAAATGTATTATTGATGTGTTAAGATAAGGCACATAAGAGTTGTGGGGAACAGCCAACAAGAATGCTGTTAGACACTAGATCTCAAAATCCAATCTTTTCAGTGAGGAACTTCCATCAATACCAACAGCTTAAAATAAAAGGCATAGTTTTATATCTATCACCTGATCAGCATAGGCAGTCAATTATTTTGAGTAGAGCAGTTAGCATTTGATGTGCTCAAGGCATGCACGACACCACAAATCTTACTTTTTCAGATATTAAAAAGTTATAAAGTTATATACGTTTTATATTATTTATAAAGTTTTATTACTATAAATTTTTATATTAAGTTATTGTAAAGTGCTGACAATTTTGAAAGGAGATGCTTAATTTCTTGGTGCCCTCAGGTGGTGAAAGCTGGTAACAATGCAGTCAAAAACTCCAAGAATAAAACATAACCAAAAGTCAACACACAAACAATTACATGGTGAGGGAGATGTTTTGGGTGTATATTAAAATAGTTTAGTTGTAAGGTGTTTCAGCTATACACAGTAATTACTGCAAAACGTTTTGGGAGCATGAAGCAACCGAAAAGTGAGCATCAAATGGAAGATGCTGCTCTCCTAAGTGAAGTCTGAGAGTCTTTCATCTTACTTCATGGTCTGACTGCTGGTGCAGCAGCCTTCTCTGGAACAGGTATGTATGTTTCTGGCGGTGTACTGGATTGTTCACTGTGTAGATGAAAGCTGAGGCACCTGAAATCCACAAGAGCTTGTCAACTAGCAGCAAAGCCAGGAAGATTCTTAATCATGTTTTCTTTTGTGGTATGACCTCATTTCTCTAGAGACTAAACTTTTTGAAGAATCTCCTCCTGGCATTGCTGACTATTAAAGGAACCTCTCTGAAATGGTTTTGCAAGAAAATAAATGGTATGTCTTAAGAATCAACCCACGTAAGCTCCCTGAGGACCTTTAACAGAGCCCCTAGTTTCTCTCTTATGGGGCAGAAACTTTTGAGTTAGCTAGGCTGATTTTACAGCCCTTTGGACCTTGAGGTTTTCATTGCATGCAGATGAAAGGAGCTGCAGACTTGAAAGCCTTAGAGCACTATCTGCTGTATTATGAATTCAGCTCAAGGTCTTATTTGATGGGTATCTTTACATCAGCTCCTCTGTGGATATACAAAGGGAAACAACAGGCATACGGACTTGAAAATAACTGCCACCTGATTTGCTTTCATTAACTAGCCTCCATCTGTCTCATGAGTTTTCAACAGTCTGCCATCCCTTCACACAGATATGATGTCTGCCTCGTCTTGTCTTTCTGGGCTCAGCTCACCATTCCTGCTGCAAATGATCTCTGATGGCACCTATATGCCTAACTGGCTTCCTCCACATCTTCTCAGGCTTCTTGAGTTCATCAAATACTACACATCACCTGCATCAATCCTGGAGCCTAAACAGCTGTCCACACGCTGCCAGCCTGCCTGCAAACATGCTGTCGTGGCTAGTGTTTCCTGGTGTGCCTTGTGCACAGACTGCCTCACTGCATCCTGTAGCATGGCTCCAGCACTCCTCACACAACTTCCCACCACCTCTCCTACCCTTGTGCAATGGTGTCTGAAAGAAGGGATGACTTCAGGTTTCTCCTGACATCAGTGTAAGGTCACCTTGGTATCTTTCCTAGATGTTCCCTACACATTGTCTACCATGAGGCACCAAGAGATTTGCCAGCAGTTTGTATTAAGTCCAAAGGAAGGCTGTGCGCAAAACCAGGACGAAGACCAGCTTCTGGCTCAGGAGCAGCCTGGAATTCAGAGCCCTCCCCATACTGCTCCAGCAGATGCATTAGAAATGCAAACTGCGTCCCCATTCTGGAATACTGAGTTTCTGCTGCACATTTAGACTAAGCTCTGCAGGACAACAAACTGTCTCCTGATTTCAAAGCCATGCTACTATGTGAACAGTATTAATATCCACATGCAACGTGGTTAGGCAAAAGCATTATTCAGCAACTTCACAAAGGACCCTGAAAGGTAGTTTCTGTTATCTGCTTAAACATAAAACATGTCTGTATGCCAAAGACTTAAATACAATTCAGCCCAAAATATATTGGGATCTGATATACATTATCTTTTTGCTTTTTAGTTTTTGTTAAAGCGACCAGTGCTGCTGCTGCTGTGTGCTGTCTTTCACCAGAATTTGAGAGTGCAATAGGACTATTTCTGCATGTACATTTTTCCTGAAATGCAGCTCTTCAGGTGCACAAGATTGCTCCAGGGCCTCTTTCCTTCAGGTTCTGCTGGTGAGCAAAAAGCTAGAAGCAAGGTGTTCAGAACACTTCTAACAAAGGAAGTGTGGTATCTGACCGATTCAAGACAAGCTTTAAAACCTGCCTCTCTGGTTTTTTTGGTGAAACTGAAGAAAATTCTCTCAGTAAATATTAACTTGTATTGAAAAACAACATTTGCTTTTCCTCCTCCTGCCATCCTGCTCCCATCCCATTACATACTAGATGACCTGGCCTGTTATGCCCAGAACTATTTGAAACTGCATAATACTACTAGTGCTAACGGAGTCCCTCTCCAAAATGGCAAATACAATGATTTCTGAGGCAGCAAGCATTAGGGCTTTAAAAAATTTGAAAGTCTTTTTCTTTCTGCTTTTTGGCAGGGAACACCTAGTTTAGTGTTCAAGTTCTCCTTAAACAAAACACACTGTTAAAAAAGTATGTGGTTTCAAAATATACATACAATACTTGTGGATCAGTCCATTTAGATAGACAAAGCTCTTCTATTAATTCTTCTTCATCTAAGATCTCCAGAATTGTTTCTTTGAAAACTTTAAGATCCGTTTCCAGTTCTGACAAGCTGAAGAAAGAACAGGCAAAAGGTCAAGTAATCCTCACTGGCACCAGTGCACAAAGGTAATCTCTAAATGAGTTTGCCAGCCAGCGCTCTCGCCAGACAGAGTGGCCAGGGAAGACTACTTGCAGGGTTCTAAGAGCTCTTTCAAAAATTCTCTACAGGCCACACGCTTAGCAGTGGCAGTGGTCTGTCTGGGGACCAGCGAGCTACAGACACACACTAAAAGGGATTCAGATGTGGCTTTTTTGATATATTTGTAAGTCAGAAAAAACAAGCACTCTGTGAGCATGTAGCGAGTGCATATTTGCACTGTCATATCAGAGACGCTAATAAGTGAAGCTACCACTTTATTAGTACTAGTAACCTTAAAGCATAGATCCAAAGGCTCATCTTGTTTTACATTATGGGGAACATTTTCATTATGTTATTTTGTTATCTTAGGTATTATTTTGTTCTGTCAGATGCTATTTAAGAAGCTCGACTGTATTTCTGGCAACTTGGAATAGATTTCTCTTTTTCTGTTTTTCCCCGTATCACTAGGTATTTCATATACTGATTTTTGTATTTACAAATAAGATGCACAACCCAGCATTACATTAATCTAGGAAATTAATATTAGATACCATTTTTCTAACATTTCATTGCACATAATTTTCTACGGTCATCTTCTAGTCTCTTCACAGCTTACTCTTATTTACCTCTTGCCATTTTGCAGGAGAATGTGTAGTTTACTCCTATCCACAGACAAAAGCTTGGGGTCCACTAGAGCTTCCAGTGTCTGAAGGATCTGAGGCTGCAAAGTGTTAAGTCTCCCCTGCAGTTTGCTGATCTAGATAACAACATGATCCTTCATAAGAATTAAAACAATCCCTTTAGAATGACTTGGGCAACTGACTCCTGTCTCTGAACACAGAATTCACAGTAACAGGCAGTTAACACAATCTGCTTTCCAGTGCCCGGGAAATACTTGCTATAGGGATACCACTTACAAGATAAAGCCAGTGCAAAATACAGTATTTTATAAAAGTGATTTGCACTGAACTGAAACCCAGTGACAACCACACCAATAAGGCTAATAAAGCCAAAACCCTATTTGTCTAGAAATGTCACATTAGCATTAGCAAGCATAGATTTTTAAGGATAGCTAGAAATCATTATCTGACTCCTGCCCAAGAGGTCAAAAACCTCAGCGCTTTTGTGTGACTTCCATTTCAGCTACAGCATGTCTTTAGAAAGGTACTCTGACTTGTTTTTTAATTGTCCAAATGATGGTGAAGCCATTGCATCCAATTAGCACTTTCTTGGGAAGGGAATGGAAACACACATACACACAAAACCATAAAAACTAAAGCAAAAAAAGCCAAAACAAAAAAAGAGCTCCTACAGTAAGTGTGGAATACATATACAAATGTGTATGTATAAATATTAACACAAGAATAAAATCATAGTGTCCTTTCTATGAAGCAAGAACTTCCAAAATAATTGAAAAATGAGATAGCTCACCCGGTACTGCAGGATTGCTTCTATGGCTCGGAATTCAAAGGGCAGGGAATATGTAACTAGTTGACCTTCCCCAGCCAGCTGAGATGCTAGTTCATCGAAGAGCCAGTGTTCCAGATTTAAATTACGATAATCTAGTATCAGAAGAAACTCTGGTGTTATGACAGCCTTCAAGAACTGAAAAAGACAGTACATGCAGGAGTCTGAAAAAAAATTCTCTGAAGATTTCTCGTAACTCATGCATTTGATAATTTAGGCTTTGATAAAGCCACTCTTCAAATGTCTTTTCAGGCAGGAAAATAACAGAATCTCATGCTAACTGCAAACTAGTGGATTCCCCATGGTTCAGACGCAGCACTGTGCTACTGGTGGTATGATTGAGAAGAGGCTCCTCATAAGCCTTTACTTCTGTGACAATGTTAGTAATGTCTCTCCTGTGCTCAGCTAGTAAAATGGTCATCAATATGTACTGTTGGTAAACCCGTACCTCTGATTGCTAGGTAGAGTTCCAAAGACACATTTACTGCTGGATTGCATGTCATAGAAAGCTAGTATTAAAAGAACCATGCAAGAAAATGCAAGTGCAAGGATAAGACATGGTTCAAGTTTACACTCAGCTATAGGGAAACCATTACCTCCATTCTCATGATGATCCTGTTGTTCCTAGTTGCAATGCTCATTAGGTGTTGAAATCTTAGATCTCGAGCTTGAAGACCCAATTCCTGGTACAAGTCTGTTTTCTTCTTTTCTATCATAAAAAGATTCTTAGATTAAGACATTTAAGGGACAAGCATATATGTTCTGAAATTACATTTTAGTGCGTTACTAAGTCCCACAAAAGAAAAAAAAGCTGTACTATCTTTAAGACAGTTTTCCTCCCATTGATTCCTCAATGTAATTTATTTTTTACGAAGTTTAGAAGATTGTATCTTGAGTGAAAAGAGAAAAATTCTAGATATTAAGTGCAAAAGTTGGCCATGACAATTAATTTCACGTCAGAAATGAAGTGACTCATTGGAGAAAGCACACGTAATTCTACAGGATGGGAAATAGAAGGCAGGGAAAGTAGCATGCTGGTCAAAAAGGGAAAAGACAAAAGTAAAAGTGACCTTCATTTGAGAGATGGTATACGTTATTTTCAAAATATTACTTAAAAATATACAAAAATTGTAACAAAAAAGATGCTATGAAGAACAATAGAAGGCAGCAAAACAGAGGAAATGTTGCAACATCCCAAATAAACACAGTGAAGTATCACAAATATAATTTTCTACTCCATGTAGATTCCCAATTGGGCTTTTCTGTACTGGACAAGGAAAAAAAGACAAACAAAAACCAACCAAACAAAACTGCAATGAAAACTCACCAAAATAGGTAGTATTTCCCTCTTTGTCAAGCTTCATCTAAAGGAATGGAAAAAAAATATTTTTTTCACAGAACTACTATAAAGCAAGAAATCAATTTCTAAAATTGTTTGCATTCGCCTAGAAGTCAAATGGAAAATACGTTATGAAGAAAAAGCAACTTTTTATGCCCTCTTTTCACAGTTCAACCCAGTTAAGAAAAATATTGCACCAAATTGCTGTGTGTTTCACTGTGTTTGTATACACACCAAACAAAACCAGTGTCATCTGCATGACCACGTTCCTACGTAAATCTTGGGAAGGAGTTGATTTACAGAGGATCAGACTTAGAATAGAATAAAATAAAATAGACTATTTCAGTTGGAAGGGACCTACAATGATCATCTAGTCCAACTGCCTGACCCCTTCAGGGCTGACCAAAGGTTAAGGCATGTTAATAAGGGCGTTGTCCAAATGCCTCAACACTGACCGGCACGGGGTATGGACCCCCTCTCTAGGAAGCCTGTGCCAGGGTTTGAGCACCCTCTTGACAAAGAAATGCTTCCTTGTGCCCAGTCTAACCTCCCCTGCACAGCTTTGAACCATTCCCATGCGTCCTATCACTGGATACCAGGGAGAAGAGATCAGCAGGGTATCTTACATTTTGGATTACAAATTTTGGTGTTTCCTCTGGAGCAATCTGAAAAATTTACAAATAAAATTTAAGAAGAGTACTACAAATTGGGTAGTTAGGCCTTGTGCCCATGTCAAGTACTGCATTAACATGCTATTCAGCTAGTAACCTGCACCTAAATCCTTGTCTTAGCACTTGTCATTCAGATTATTCATTTAACACTTGTATCTCCTAGTAAAATTATTTTACTGCAAAAACTGCAATGTCTGGTTTAATGAGAAAGTTTGCTGTTTTGCTCATAAACCATGTAGCTTAATTCCGTATTACTGGCTTTAAAAATAACTTTCTGTGAATTAAACATACCTACGCATACATTCCAGTAGAGCTGCAACAGGGGTTACATGTCCACACAGACCTAGCTGCAGGCACCTTGTTGCAGAATGACTGCTTTTTGTTCTCAACAAGGAGGCCTTACCTTCCCTCATATGCACTAATAATTGTCAATCAAGCAGTTGGCAAATGGCTTTCAGACTAATTTTAAAAAAGAATATATAGAGAGCTTGTTTTTCCCCAAATCCTATGTTTGATTAGAACTGCAACTACCAAGACACAGGAATAATATTTCTAAAAGGCATTAGCAAGCCTTGATAAGCTTAACAAGAAACCTTCTGACTGCAACACTTCTAAGAGCTGACCTGCCTTCACAATTAAAGCAAAAGAATTTCCAGCAGATGCTGGATCTTAGAAAAACATCTTGATGAACGCTGTATACAATAACTGGTCCTCAAGTCAGAATACCTTAAACCAACAATTTAGAACTAGGGACGTTCTCCGAGAGACAAATCCATCTGCCCTTATGCTTTAAGAAAAACAAACAAAAAAAAAGAGCACCGTCATCTTGCACAAGCTTCCCTCAGTGGTGGAAATGCCTGCACATACTTACCACTGCAAAAACAGGAGACACGCTAGCTAAGGTGGCTTGGGAGGCCTCTGTTGTGGCATGTTGATAAAATTTACCTGAAGAAAGACAAGACATTTCTACTTCCAGCACACTGCACTTTGCCTTTAATTATGGGGTGCCCTGCTATAAGCCATCTACATAATGCACTGGCACAGAAACTAGGAAGCATCCATCACGAGAAGGCCCCTACAACCTCGACACCCGCACAGCAGAGCCCGGGCAGGAGGCCGATACCGCACCGAATGCGGCTACTGCCGGTTTGGTGTCACAGCGCCCGGCCGGGCTGTCACCCCTCCCCTCCTCCCTCCCTCCCGCCCGCGGGCCCGCACAGCGAGGCCTGCCGGGGCGCACAGGGGGCCACCGCCGCCGCCGCGCGGGACCAGGGCCCGGCGGGGCCTGGCCGCAGGGGCCGGCCGGCCGCAAGCCCGGCCCGGCCCGATCCGCCCCAGCCCCAACCCCCGACCCGCCGCCTACCCGCGCAGCGCAGCCCCCGGGCGCACGGCGGCACCGCCACCCCCGCGGGCCGGCCCTGGCCGTGGCCCTGGCCCGGCGGCAGCCCCAGGGCGGCCCGCAGGCGGGACCCGCCGCCCGCCGCGCCCGCCCAGCCGCGGGGCGCGCAGCAGCAGCCCCGCACGGCCCCGCGGGAGCGGCCCAGGGTGCAGGGGAGCAGCCCGGCGCGCAGCATAGGCGCGCACAGCCCGGCCCGGCTCCCAGCGCGCAGCCGCGGCGAAGGAGGAGCCCGGGCGGCTGCGGGGTTACCCCTGCGCGGCCTGGGAGGAGCGCGGCCGGCGGCGCCTCCGGCGTGGGGCCGGGCCGGGCCGGGCCCCGCTGGGCCGCGCCGCGCCACTCTCCCCCTGCCGCCCCCGGCGCGGGTTGTGGCCGCCGCTGCCAGCCGGGCTGCAGCTTGCCCCTGGGATTCGCCGCCGGCGGGCGCTGGCTGCCGGCGGAGCCGGTAACGGAGCGGCGGCCGCAGCCTGCGGCATCCAACGTGCCGCCGTCACCGCGGCGTGTGCGGGTCTGCAGCCGCGGAGGTGTCCCCGCAAGGGCTGGGCAGCCCCGGGCCCTGCTCCGACCTCTAGAAGTGTGCCGTAACGCACGTAAACTTCGTGGTGGCTGGCGTTGGCCCTACCACGTAGAGCCACTTAACGGAGATTGTACTTCTAAACGGGGGATGGGGTGGTGGTTGCAAGTGTAGAACAATTCTGCCCCCAGTAAAGGTCCTGCAATTAAATTTCCTTGCCCTACTTGTGTGTCTAAAATAGGCAAGCTGGTTGGTTGAGATTTAAAAGTTTAATTAGTAACACACCAGCTTCCGCTATGATCTATTATTTTCAAACCGCAGCTTTCACACGCAAAAGGATAATGCAGAGAGCAGGAGTATGCTTGCTTTGGCTGGTCCTGCTGAAGCATGTGAATTGGCATGACGGCAAAGCCTGTGTTCAAAGCCCTGCAGCAGGACGTATTATCAAAATGTACTTACAGCACTCATTACTGCTTAGTGGGGAAATAAAAGAGGAAGTGATTATGCTGCTAATGAAGTGATTCGTACAGCGTGGCTGCTCCAACAGGAGTGCACAAATCTAAATGCTGTCCTGAACACGGGCCTGGGATTTGAAGACAAGGGCGTCGGGGCCAAATTCTGCTCTTGGCTGGGCTGTAAGTTAAAGGGAAGTCACCTGAGGGCAGACACTGTCCCCTCCTTTCTGACACCACATCACCGTGGCACTTGTGTGTGTGTTTGTATGTACATACATTAACATGCATAGATGAGTGTTTGTTCAAAGTCGATTCACATGTACAGAATCAGAAGGATGGTTTACGCCTATCTGATAAATGGGCGTAATGCCTTCACAAGGAAGCAGTTAAATAAAAAAGCTCCTTAGTAGTTATGTACAGCATGTATGTGTAGACTGATGCCATCAGAGGTTTTCAGTTTCAGGGTAAGCATGCCTGAATGCAAATGCTGGCCCCCTTTATACTTGGTAAGAAGCTGAAATCTACTTAAATTGAGTATTTTAGCTCTAGTTTTGGTTAATCACAGCAGGTGGCAGTATGTACAAGACTAATTTAATACTCTTGGATGTCAGAGATACTTAAACAAAATTTAGAAATACCAAACAGCACAGAAAATGCGGCAGGAGAGCAGGAAACAAACACACACCATTGCTGGCAACTAACGGCAGCTTATGTTGACTCTGCATGTTTGGAATGCAAAAGCTAGGGAAGCATCTGAAGAATATCTGCCAGAAATTTACATTTAATGAATTTGCAGTAAGTCTCGCACAGCTGACATTTCACACTCTTCAATAAAAAAGGGAAAAGATACTGGGTTGATCTATTTGTTTTCCTTTGTCAGTCTGTTATTCTGGCTGCTTACACAACAGAAGTGTTGGAAATAAGATGACATAACTTCACACTGAATATATATTGATATGAACTTTGATATGTACGATATAATAGGCCAGTATACCAGTAAGTTTTGGTATTGTATCTCATTATAGCTGCATTATCAGTCATCATCGTAATTGTCTGGAAGGGTAGACAATATCCAAATATCACCTCTACCTTTAAAGGTGAAGGCAACACATTGGTGTGAACTGGCAGCCAGGGATAAGTTATGAAGCACAATAGAATGTCTGATTTTATATTGCTGCTGACAAAAGATAACTGGAGATCTAGAACTGCCATCTATTTATTGCAGCTCTAAATACCAACCAGCTGCTTGTTGCTTCTGCTGCATGCACATGTCAGGTATCCTGTCTGTCCTGCAGTGCCAACCTTTGGAGCAGTTTGCTGTATTTCATCAAAAAAATAATGGGGCAAGCTCATCTGCTGTTTGTTGAAGAAGCTCACTGACACAAACGGACATGACGGCTCTCCTCCATTCAGCCAAAATGAGAGGATAGCTCCTGCACAGGCTTGCTTAGCCATGAAATTGCCATCCAAATCAGAAGCCATTGGTGAGGTTGAATTACGTGAGCAACTACTTCCACTGTCGGCTGAATGTCAGTGCAGACATGAGGGACTGGTCTGATTGCAGCTGGGGTATGTGGAAGAGAAAGAGCAGAAACACCAAAGAAAAAGACACAGAAAGAGAAGGAAATCATAGGTATCATCAGAGGAGTCCTTATAAATCTCTACTGGAGAAAAGCTCAGAGAACTTTTTGGTAAAATTATGGTAGAAAGGCATATAGAAATTATCTCCTAGTGTATGATTTGTACATTTAATCAATCCTGTTTATATACAAAGACGTGCCTGAACCTATTGCCTGTTTCTTCTCCTAAAAGAAATGCTCACAGGAGCCCCATTTATTCATGTTAAGGAAAAAAAATGAACAAAAAAAGCCCCAACCAAAACTCAAAAAAACAGATTAAGCAAAAACCATGTTTGCTTCCAAACAGTAGATGAGTGTCTAGTGGATGATGAGTGCAGCTGAATAAGAATAAAGGAAAGACCCCGTGGAAAACTTAAAATACATACTATTCATATTTAGAATAATTTCTCTTATGTGAATGAATCAGGAATACTCCATTAATAATCTCAAGTGCCTTAATCAAAGATAGCTACAGTAACACACTGAGAAATCTTTGCCTAGAAAGGATGACTGCACTTTCATTACAAGACCACATGACAGATATTTTTCAACTTTTTCCCTACTTGTGCTAACCACCTGGAATTTGTTTCTCCATGGAGAACCATTTCCTCATGTGCCTCTAAGGGTTTGCCAAAGCCTTTTTCCCTGTGTAACCCTTTATCATCTCAGCTGTCTCAAGAATACTGTTAGAAAACACCTGTGTCATCAAAAGCTGTAGCTTAAACTGTGATTGTCTGATGCCTTTTTTTTAAGCAAAAATAATTGATCCTAGTATTCTAAGGAGTTTTTGATCTGGCAATTGCATAAGTAGGTGAAATTGCTATGACATGGGTTTTAAAATTTACAGCTGCATCAGTACATCAGCATTTTGTTTCTTCCAGTCAGTGTGTGTGTGCATCAGATCTGAAACACCTGGTATTTATGTACTTTAAACTGTCCATGCGGCCAGTCTGATTACCCCAGAATTACAACTGGGAATAAAATGGCTGCTATTGCTTAGTCTGATTTTTAGATAAGCTGCACAAAGGTGTAGTTATTAAGTGTGATTCTCAGCACTGTGTGCAATAGAACAAGCTGAATGTCATTCTCTGTGTTCAGAAATGTTATCCTTACCCTTTCTGTACATTCTTTTGGTCTTTTCTTCAGCACTAGGACATGTTCCTATCCTCATGTTTTGCTATCACTGAGCCTGTCAGGGACCTGCAACAAGCTGCAAAATCCTTCCTGGTCCTGAAATGGCACAGACCTCATGGCATTTTGATGCCATGACCGTTTGATGCTATGTCGCTATGCCATGGCTCTGTTCTCATCACATCCCCCAACATGTACTTTGTTATGCGACCTCAGGTCCATCATGTGATCCTGACACACGACCTGACTGACTGGGTCTCATGCATCAGCCTCAAGTAAGATGAGAGGTCTGACATCACTCCATCATAAAAAGATTGTGTCTCTGCATTTATTTTAATCATGCATGTTAGTGGGTTCAGCAGCTTGTCTCATTACTGTTGAGAATGTGATAGGAGATAGCTTAGAAACTGAAACAATAGTGCGGATAAGAGGTCAGGCCCTGGAAAGGCTAGAAGGAGCAGATTCTCATGGATGAAGGTTTTGCTATCACGGGCTGAAGTGTCTGAGCTTTTCTCAGCTTTTGGGCAGTGTTGTACTTAGGGAAGATAGAAAACATGCTGACTTTATACCGTATTGGAAACACTCTGGTTTTGTTTTGCTTTGTTCCTATAAAATAAAATGTATTGTTCTGAAAAGGTTGGTGTGAAATGGTGAGCTCTGTAGCCCATGGTGGGCTGGACAGTCATGAGTGCTTTTCAGGGGCTGAATTTGAAGGTGTTGCCTTAAGAAAATGGGGAGATTCCGCTGCAGCACAAGTAAAGGGATAGAGGGCAGAAATGCAGCTGAATCTGAAAGATGAAGTCTTCAGAGGCATAGCTATTAGCCATGTAAAGGTTAAACTATGGGCAAAATTCTGCATTGCAGTTCTTCAAAGGATTCAGAATGTACTCCCACTTTTGGACAAAGATTTTGCCCACCAGTTCTAGGCTGCTTTAAGGCTAGCAATGAGCTGATACCACTTAAGGGGTATTTTATTGCAGTCCACAAAAGTGATTGTAACTAGTGTGGCAATAAGTAAAGACCAACAGTACTTTGGAGTAGCACAAGTGTTGAAATGGGTGCATGAGTAAAATATTCAGTGGCTTATTCCTATGCCAAAGATGTTGTGTGATTGCAAATTAGGCCCAAGGTCACCAGAAGTGGTAGAATTGGCCACAAAATAGAAGATAGTTGACGTACCACTACTTGACTGCAGAACAGTGTGAAGGTCATCAGCACTTTTGTTTTTTACACATAAGCATATTTTTAATACAAATTTTCATTTCAGGTTGCAATAGATCAATGTTAAACAGTATTAATTTGAGGATGGTAAATGCTTGGTTCTCCCCTTTATTAGTTAGAAGAAACCCAGCAGCAAGTAGAGAAATTGAACTGTTAACCAATAACAGTAGCATATTTGACTTCCCTCACCCTGAAATTGCTCTTTTTGTAATGGTTAACTGCCCTGTTGTAACTCACAGCAGGGGGTTAATTTTCCCATCGAAGAAGGTAAGATAAAAGGAAAGAAAAATTCCTTCCATCACATGTACTGAAATCCATTTGGAAGAACAATAATTACTGTACACGAAACAATTCCAGGTAGGAAGGTCTAGACCAGTTTTAGTTTTGCAACAATCAGTGGGGAAAAGGGGCTGTTAAAGGAATTCAGTTTGAATTTAAGGCATTTTCTGTTTATTTTCTCTCAGGTTTCATGGCTTCTTGTACCCAAGGTGTGGCAAAAATCCAGTGGAATCAAAGTCTCTGTATGCAGCTTCCTGGAAAGAGCAAAGCAGTAGCATTAAAAAGTATAGCCAAAAGTCATGTCCCAAGCATGCCTAAAGTGTTTTCAAGTAAAGAAGACTTATCTGTAGTCAGAATTTGTTTGGACACATCAGAGGCTCACCTGTTCATTGAATAAGCCCACAAGATGCATGCTTGACTGATTTTTTACAATTTTTAATAATCTGAGATTAAAAAGAATCTACTATTGTGATAATGCAATATCCAAAGTTACTTCCCAAACATTGGACAGGCTGGAGATGTTTGGCTGAGAATTAGCAAAGAAAATGCAGCTTCAAGTGGATCATTTGTTTACAAAGTTTTTAAAATAGTTTAAGATGAAAATGGTATCAGGATGATTTCATGATCTGATATATTTATCTGTGAAATCTAAGGGGGTCTTTTGATGATGGTAAAGGTTGGATCTGGTCCTTAATATGTACATTAATATATGTTTTATATATGCTATATCATACCTACTATGTGGAATTACATAAATTGACTTGGGAGAGTACAACATTAACCCAATTTGACTTTACATTATGTTCTTTGAACCACAAATGGGTTATTTTGCATTTTTTGTCTATTGTTTTTCTGTTTTATTCTGTTGATGTATTTTTGTTAAAAATAAATTGTGCCCAAGGATATTCTTCTGATTTATCAGGCTACTGTTCATGGTGTGTTTCGAATTTGAGCTTGGTTTACTGGGGCAAGTCACCTCTGAGTCCGATTAACTGAAGTTATCCAGACAGAATTGCAGGTTTGGGCCAGCTCAGTGGAAGCGATATTGGCTCTTGTGATAGATCCTGGATTCTTAAGAGAACAAATTATAACAGACTCACTCAACCAAACAATTATAGGAGTACTGAAAAGCTTTTAAATATTTCAGGAATGCAAATAGCTAAATAAACTTACCCAAATAATGGGGGAGTGCAGTTTAGTTTTGTGTTACTAGCAAATTTTGCCCATTGAGATGATAGGAGGGGGGAAAGCACCCAGCAGTATCCATAACATTTACAAATCATCTCAAAAAGACATTGAGGGCATCATGTTGTTAGGCACATTAAAAAAAAAATCAATTGCCCATACATATATGCAATTCATTTGTGTAGTCCAAGAGCCTAATTTCAACCCTACCGATAATTTGTTTTCCCTGCAAGATCACGGCCCAGCTTTATTTCTGATTTGCAGCAAATGTAAACAGCAAATGGCAACAGGCAACCTGGAGCAAAGATCCAGTTTTCAGGTGGGATTTTTAATAACTGACAAGAAGGAAAGTAAGAACAAATACTAGTAGGTATGATTTTTCAGTCATTTGCTTGCTTTGTGATGGGCCATCCTGCACACACAAGTGGTAACTGTTAGATGTCAATAATGAACCAAAGGCAAAATCAGGCACCGAATAACTAAATCTCCAGTGGAGAAAGCATGTATCAGAATCAGCAAAGGAATACGGAAAAGAAGGCAGGGCAGGACAGGGAGCCTGAGACAGTCACTCATGTTGTAGAAACTCCCTTTTGGTGACGGCTGTGGCCTGCCCTTGCCTCCACGCGGGGCCAGCTGCCTAACATTTTCCTGACCTTGATCTGGAAGGTCTAGTAAAAGTCCGTTTTATTCTTACAAGGGGAAAAGATGACCCCTTTAGTAATAAATCCTAAGAAGAGCTGGCCA
The DNA here is from genome assembly GCF_034638445.1 of Ciconia boyciana. Classification (NCBI taxonomy): domain Eukaryota; kingdom Metazoa; phylum Chordata; class Aves; order Ciconiiformes; family Ciconiidae; genus Ciconia; species Ciconia boyciana. Next base: position 102,992,809 of record NC_132935.1, on the reverse strand, counting down.
GATGTGAATGAAATACGTGTTTTGCAGCCACCCTTCTCCTCCGCCCGCCCGGGCGGGGCCAAACGCAGCACAGGCCGCAGCCTGCCACGGCCTCAAAGTCCCGGCCCTTTACGGCGGGGCCAGAGCCCGTCAGGGGACAGACTCGCGGGTGGTTAATCCTGTACTCACCGACACGCGTGTGAAGGGCGGCCCCTCCGCGGCGGCGCGGGGGACCCTTACCGGCGGGCAAGGGCCGCTCGCCGGCAGCCCGTCTCGCGCGGAGCCGCCATGTCACGGCAGCTCCGCCTCGCCCTGCCCGCCCCGGCCCGGCCGCTGCCTTCTCCCCGCCCCGCCGCCCGTGCTCGCTGTTGGGAGCGCCGAGCCGGCTCAACGTTTCCCCGCCGCCGCTGCCGCTTCCCCCTCAGGGCAGCTCAGCCGGCCGGCCCTTTCCTTGGGGCGGGGAGCCCCGGCGTGCTGCAGGGGAGAGGCGGCGGTCGGCAGCGCCTCGGCCGCCGGGGAGGAGGAGGCAGGCGGGGACTTCCCTCGCTCACTCAGGTGCGGGGCTCTTGGTCCGGTTCCCTCTCCCTGCCTCTGGGCACGATGCCTCCTCGTCCTCCTTCCCCCAGCCATCGCCTGGTGAAGAATTCAGCCGTGTTTTGTGCTGACCCCTGCGCTGTCCTCCGCACTGTCCTGCCCCTGGCGCGGCCGGTGCCTCTGGGTCTGTCACGCTCCTGTCAGGCTCTCGCCTGGCTGGCAGGGGCGACGACGAGCACACGCGGGATAGTTTCCCGAGGAAACCAGAGTGGTAGCGGCAAGGCGCTTTCCATGATGGCAAAGCCGGAGGATAAAGACCCTGGGAGGCCATGGGTCCCCTGCAGTCCCTTTTCCTGCTGTGTCGGATCTACTTCCATGCAATGTTTTTTTTGCCCGGGTTAGCGTAATCCGCGTTAACGTCCCCAGGCGCCAGGGAGCAGCAAGAGCTGGTTGCCTAGGAGGAGCCGCTCTTGAAAGGCTGAGCAGAGCTGTGCCGCAAGCCCCGCGGAGGCTGTAATCCCTCCCCGCGGCGCCGGGCTCCCTCCTCTGCCTCCCTGGAGGTGGGCCCTGGTGCCCAGGCCCCGGCGTGGGTGTGGGCGCTTCACCCCTGGCAGGGAGTTGTCAGGGCGGAGGTGAGAGGGGTGCTCAGCCAGGAACCCTCTCCCGAGTAAACAGGTGCAGGCAGCGCATCGGGGTGGCTTGGGCTGCACGGGAGGTCCGAAACCACCGAGCATGACTAGTCCTGGCGCTAAGGGGTCATGGCTCTCGCAGCCGATGGTGAAGAGCGTGCTGGTGTATCGCAACGGGGACCCTTTCTTCCCGGGGCGCCGTATTGTCATCAATGAGAAGAAAGTGTCCAACTTCGAGGTATTCCTGAAAGAGGTGACAGGCAGGGTGAAGGCACCCTTTGGAGCTGTGCGTAACATCTATACCCCCCGGGGTGGGCATCGTGTCCGGCAGCTGGAGGAGCTTCAGAGCGGAGAGCAGTATGTGGCTGGTGGCAGGGAAGCCTTCAAGAAACTCAAGTGAGTGGCTAAGAAGTAACGTAAGATTTATAGGGAACTTGAATATCAGCACTTGAGGTTTGGCACTGTGGTAATACTTCAGAGGACACCCCACCCCACCCCTTTTATTAGGCATTGCGCAAAGAGGACTTAAAGGCTGTCACCCAAGGCAAAAAGACAGGTACTTTTAACAGATAAAACTACAAAAGAGCTTTAAAGGCAAGCCACAGAAAGGCTGCTGTTACCATCAGTCGCATAGTGCCATCTCTTTGGCATGATGGTAGAAAAGGAGAAACAGCCCTTTAACCCGAAGGACATGTGGCAATCACATGTTGTTGTGATGTGTGTGCTTAACTGAGGGGTGAGTGTCAGTATTTGTGCTCAGTGGTAACGGGGAGAAAGCTGTAGAAAGGTGGAGTGTTGACAGTCCTGCTGTGAAGTTGGTGAGCCTGGGAATTTCATTCCCAACACTTCCTTTCTTGCTTATTTTTAAAAAGTCTAAAAGAGTGTACCCAGCTATCCACCTCTCCATCACTTCTGTTCATTTTGGGTAGGTATATAGCCTTTTTATGACCGGAATAGCTGAGTCCCTCCTGTTATTTAAAAGATGACTGTTCACTTTCTTTTCCCTGCCTACACACCAAGAATTATGCTAACAGTTTCTCTGTTTTCTAGTGAGTGACTGGGAGAATATTGTGGAGGAGATCTGGGCTTTCAGGTGTGTTTCCCAAGTGGCTCTGCATGTGATCAGTAATGGTTCTTAATTCTGGCAGTAATTTCATGGTCTCAATTGCCTAATTATATGTTTTGTTCAGTCTTGATAGGCATTTTTCCGACAGTTGAATTAAAAAAAAAACAACCTCAAAATTAACAATCCTTTTCTGGAGGTGGTTGGGAATTTATATGCTAAACTACCAGCTTTACAGGACCTCACTCATCTTGGTCGTGTAGAGTTGAGGACACTAGATTTTTCAGGAGAGCTCATTATGTTTCAGGATGAAACTCTCTGTGTAATGAACAGGATCTCTATGAGCACTCTTACCATTTTTGTCACTGTCTGCTTCTGAAGATTTATTGAAGCTTCTTGTGCTTCAGTGGCAAAGCTAGCGAGAAAGTTGTATGACAGGCTAAATATAAGCCCCTTTCCCTCTGTACTCTCTTCCATGTCAAATGTAGTGCTCAACTCTCAAGAAAGATCTACTATATCTTTTTGGTATTAAATCTTGAGATTCAGTGGATGGCTTAAAATTCTTAGTTGTCAGCACGTCATGTTTCACCTCCCTAAATGTGTTTTATGTTCAACAGACAGGCTAAAAGTAAGCAAGTGTTTGGCATTAGCATGCACTGTGTAGAGAATTGGGCACTCTGGATTTATTTTGGGTGTGAAAAAGCATTTATTTTTGTCATTTTGTGTTTCACGGTCAGAGTTTTATGGTAAGAGCTTTTCAGACTTTTATGGGTGCAACATGCAACAAGATACCTAAGTATTTAAGGTCAACGAAGAGAATGCTTTAAGAAAAGCTAACCTAAAGGACTCGGTAAAAGCAGGCCATTTTATCTGTCTCTTGGTAGTATGTCATAGTCGTGTGCCGTAGGGAGGATAAACGGGATGACTTGAGATCTTTTCCATTTCTGCTTTCAGAGTTGGAGTTCTTCACTATTAGTATTTATTTATATAGTGCTGTAAATATTGGCAGTGCTTTTACAAGCATTATTTAAGACAGGCTGAAGGGCTTAATGTTGGTCTTGTTCTTGACTGGGTTGTAGACAGAATGATAATTAGGGAGACCTTCTTAGCCAGAAAGGTCAGAGGAGAGGAGGGGTTAATTGAAAGGGACAGTTTTCTGGAAGGAATTGAAGGAATTAAAGAAAAGAGCATATGTTTGTGTATGCATCACAGGCAAAGATAAAGCAGTTGCAGCTGTGGGAGACCGAAGCATCTGCCCTAAAGGATCTGAGTCTGGTCTGATAGCAGCAAGGAGTTTGTACATTTTTTACAATTTTTTTGCAGTGATGCTTGTTAGACATATTCATTTCTATGATAGACTATGCAGGGCTGAACTTTGAAATGGAGGCTTGTGGCATCAATGTGTGGGAGCATATTGGAAAGGAGAGAGTATCCAAGGAGAAGCAGAAGCTGAAAGTGTCATTGCTCCGTTTCAAGCAGTACATTTGTTTCTTCTCAGATGCCTTATACTGAGAACTGAATCTTTTTCTTCCATGTCTGCAGTGAATTCTAGACTAAACTGTGCTCACCTTTAGCACATGAACCTCTGTCATTCCAAGCCCTGAATCTTAACATCTTCACATAGATATTTCTGAGGGTATATAGTTAATATAAACTGCTGATATGTTTCATTTTTTAAATAAAAATAAAGTAATCAGCATTTAAAAATTCTTCTTTTAGCAAAATATGTAGAAATTTTCTGTAAAGGAAGAATTATTAGCCAATGTTGGGAATTTCCATAAAATATATCAAGTTTCTCAGCTTGTTTTGTCATTTACGGGTGTGCCAAGTGAATACAAGCTTTTTTGGTGTATATGCAGTGAGATGTGTTGGTATATTGTAGTTGTTGCAGTTGTGAGTGAGAATGCATGTTCAGGCCTGCACTCCTGTGGAGTTCTTCCTGAAAGCTGGAGCTGGTTTTGATTTTTAGCTTTTTTTTCACCATGCTACTCTACCCTCCTCCTTCCTTTGCCCATTTACTTGTATCTGTGCTCATTAATTAATGGTAGATTGTCCTTGCTCCAGCAGTGTCTCTTTAGACAACACTGTTGTTTCATCACTGGCTTGGATAGCCATCGGGTGGAAGTATTTCTGCTTTCTTAGCAGTGGGAATACTTTTGTAAAGTTTTCGGTCTGGGATTTTTTTGGTGCCCTTATCTGAAGAAAAGCCTTTGTCCCTATTTAGATCTTTTCAGATTTGTAGATCCCTGAAATTTGATAACTGAATGCCCAGACTTCTGCATAGTGAATTTAAGCCTTTGACTATATATTCACTTTTCTTTGTCACTTTTCTTAGTTCTCCTCGAAGTAATTCACAGATGCCCAGAAAACAAGAACCACAGTCAGCAGCTATTGTTATAGGCTGTTGGAAGTATTTTGTCTGAGGCATTTATTTCTTTTCAGTCTTGTAGGCTTTAAGACTTCTTTTTTTTGGTCTCAAGAGAACTTGTTCCTTTTTACATGGAGAAGCTTGCAACAGTTGTTTTTGTTTTTTTTTTAAACATGAGTCTCGTGCACTTTGTTTTTAAACATTCTCCTACCTTGCTGCATTTACCTTTTCCAAAGTATTGGCATGCACTTTCAAGCACTGCCTGGAAGCCTTGCTGTGTCTTACTGTCCCTGCCCACTGAAGCCTTGAAATCCTTGTGACCATTCTGTGGTACCTTCATAAATGATTGCCATTCCTTCATAGAATGAATGATGCTTTCTCTTTCTCTTTTTTTTCTTTCTTGCTTCTACACCTTCATTCAGGTCTCATGAATTCTCAACTTTGGCCAGGCAGAAAAGTTTCCTCTGGCAAACAAATCTTATCCCAGTCATTAACTACAAAGCATGACATTACTGGAGGGCTGCAGATGCACTATGGGCTCTGAGGTCTTCTGGTGAGCCTGCACTTTTGCTTGCCGTCAGGTATAGCTGACATTCTCAGATAGGGTCTTCTAGTCTTAAAAGCCTGTGAAAGCACCTGTGGTTTCCCACTGAAAGTGGGAATGGGGAGAATCTGTAACAAATGCTGATCACCTAATGTTGGATTAGATGCTTCTGGCATAGAATAGATGCCCCAGCCGTTTTTGTTCTCATGTTTAGCTCTTGTCAGAAGGTGCTGAAAGGGGCTGCTGTACTGAGTTATAACTGCCCACAAAGGTGTCTCTTTCTACAGCGCTGAGAACTAGAAACATCTTGCAGTCCTAGCAGCTACTGAGAGCTGTATTCATGAGAACTGCTCTCATGGCTCTTAGAGTGCTGACAAGGGAAAGGAGTTAGCGTAGTCTGGGTACCTGGACAGTTGCTTGTTTGTCGGTCTATGGGTTACTCATGCTTGAAGGCTTATTTAATTCCCTTTCTTGGGAAAAGCAACATACAGCTAATCCATCACTGTGTGTTTTAACTAACACTTTTGTGTTAATGCAATGTTTTTGTGGGAATATGTAGTCTGATGGAGAGCAGTATTGTTCAAATAGATGTATTTTTTTTTCTTGTCTAGTTGAGGCTTGTATTTTGTCTATTCATAAAATAATTGTGAAGATGCTATTGGTTCATCACAACCACGAGAAACCAGGATGTACAGTGTTCCGATGTGTCCACATCCTGTAGAAACACAAGTGGTGTAGATCCTTTTAAACTTTAGCTGATGCCCTGGGTTAAACTTGGGTATGGAGGAAGGCTTTAAATCTATCAGAGACTTACTGTGAGAAACTAAGAGGCAGATGATGACTTTTAAACTCTGGTAAGTTGATATTGTGCTGAGATTTATTGATCCACCTCACAGTAGTATGTGAGCTTCTTTCTGACAAGGGAGTTATTGATGGTCTGTTCTAATCACCAGTCAGTTGAAGGTAGATGGTTGGTTCTCCCCTGTGTTTTGTATTAGCCCAGAGGGCTAGCTTGCAGATTTATATTAACAGTCCTTCATTAAAATCTTGAATTAGTTACTTTTTATGTTATTTTGAGGAATGATAAATTTTAAAAGCTTCATGTATGAAAAAAGCGTAGAAATATTTGTACTGTGTAAGTTAGATGCTTCTGTAAATAATCAATACTGTTTGCCTTCCACAGCTATTTGGACATCGGAGAAACAAAGAAAAAACCTGCTGAAGTCAATAACGAGGTAGGATGTCTGAAATAGTGAAGAAGTAAACCTGCAGTTAATGTTAGTGACATGCCTGCATTTATGCCTGATTTTTTATATGTATTTGTTACATTTAATAATAATACAATTATCTAGAATTCTGAACATATTATTTCAGTGATTATTACTCCGATTGCTCTGAGCATGCTGCACTGATTGTCTTTGGCTCAGCTTTCTGAATTGCCGCATTCAGTTAAAAACTTTCAGTAAAGAAAATCTCATGTTGTCATCATTGGATCTGGTCATAAACCTAAGGGAGCTTTTTCATGCAGAAAAAGATGGTGGGAATGAGGCTTTTGGGAGTCTCTTCAAAGTTTGGTGTTTTCTCTGGAGAAGGGACATTTTTGTTTGAAAAAATCACTCTTAGTTGAGATGCTTTTCCTACTCACTGCCAGTGTCAGTTGTAAACTTCTAACTAGTTCTAGTCCATAATTCTCCAAAGTCACCTGTTTCTCCTGAACAGTGCTATGCTATAGCCTGAGGAGGTAACTGCAAGCTACAAAAAACACTGTATGTGGATTTTTGTGAGATGTGTGACTCTGCATTATTTTTACTGTTTTATTCTGTATGAAGATAGCAATGATTTCCAACAAACATTTGAATTACAGCTTCTGCCTGACAAGAAGCATCAGCTCACTATTTTTTCAATTTCTTTCGCCTTGTGCTCTCATGCCAGGTTTCCAGCAACGTAATGGTTTGTGTAGCAGACAGCAGGACACCTTGTACTAAAAGACCCTCAAAAGTGAGGCCTTAGTGTGCTAATGACATTTGCTGTGATACTCTGACACTTCTTATTCAGAGGCTACGAAATAAGACACCTGCATTTTATAAATGATCATAACTTTGTAACCTGTTTTTTTTTCATTCAAATGGGCACAATCAACAGGAAAATCAAATTCAAGTCAGAGATTTGTTTTACTACTACAAGTACCATATAAATTTACTCTAAATTGCATTTTTTTTCTGATTTATTTATTTATGTAATTGACCAGAACATTATAGAGATAGTTTTGTTGTTTTTGTGTAGCCATTCATGTCTCCCTGTTGTTTGGGTCTTTTTTACAAAAAAAAAGAGAATGATTTTAAAAAATAGGAAAAATTAATTAAACACTGATGAGGCAGCAGGGTTATACTGTGTTATATATATACTGACGTATATAAAACTGACCAACATACCTTCACATATCCACTATCTAAGCTTTCCCATATCTTTTATTCATAAATTCCATTTTTGACCTCAAGCATTTTCTTATTCCAGTCTTGAGTCTCCTCTGATCAAACTTTGTGAATGTTGCTGAAACTAGTTACTTGTGGTGTTGCAAGGTACACAGGCAGAGAATCAAGTAATTCATCTCACTTTTAATTGTGATCTAAGTAAGAGATTATAATTTTGGGGGGAGGTAAAATGTTTGTACAATAGCAGTATTGCACTTATCTAAACCTTCAACACATAAAACATAGTTCTGAACCAAAAACCCCACATTTGGATGTATGACCAGTCTTCACCATTTTTTCTGAACACCTGAATGTGTAGATAGCACCATATTTTATGCTAAAACAGTGTCTGGGTGAAAAAGAAAATGATTCTTACATATCCAGGATGAGAAAAAGAGAACTTGAGGAATTTGCTTCTAATTATCTCTGAAAATGCAGTGGTTTGCATTCACTATTATGTGTGACTCCCGTTAATAGTGTGCAGAGTGACTAATTCCATATGCCCTTTGCTGAGAAGGTAGTTGTCTTCATGGAAGACTCTTAACCGAATCTCCTGATACTGCCAGTTATCAGGACAACCACAGGCTTGCTACTTTAAGGCTAGTTTTAAGGCTGATGATTTTGCTGCAAATCCTTAGATTCTCGATATAATAGAAATTCTCTGCAGTTGGAGAAGTAGTTGTAGAAGTTGTGGGTGTTTTACTTACAGTTGCATGTTTGGTAAGAGAGGCTTCTATTATTTCTTCTGGAGTCAGTGCTCATTGTATATTAAAACTTTGAGCCATCTCTCAGTGCTTTGAAGTAAACCAGTATACATCATCCAGTATCTCAGCTTGCTTTCTTCCTATTTGACTTACGTTTGCAATCTCCATGGTCTCTCTGGAGAGCTTCACTCCCTGTGCTGAGTTTAACTTTATGTGATTGATTTATTTGAGGAGTCATAAAAATGAGACGAAACCTAGTAGTAGTCTACAGATTTTTATCTGGGCTTATGAATAACATGTTTTCATGCCCTAATTATTTAGTCCTAGGAATGAACTTTCAAGAGGCTAGTAAGAGAAGTTTAAATGCCTAAACATATTTATGTTAAAATGATTTGAGGAAGCAAGTTCTGGTTTTACTTTTTTTTCAAGCATTCACTTAGAAATCAAAAACCTAGATGTGTTTTAGGACCAGGAGGGCAGCAGTATTGCTACATTTTTATTCTCTTTGATTCTGTTGGATTTGCATCAGCAAACAAGAAAATAATGTTTTCCCTGGTACCTTGTAGCGATGCTAGCCTACAAAGGTGTTTTGCTTTTGTAAGGCATTATTTTAGATAGAATTTCAGAAATAAAATCCTCCCTGTTTCATTAGAAGAAGAAGAAAAAAATCTGTGTATGTGTGAATGACTACGTTGCTAAAGAAAGAAATTTATAGCTCAGTCCTGCAAGCACAGCAAGGTGTAGTTTGTGAATTGTCTCAAAGACTTCAGTAGGAAGATTACCATGGAGTTATGCATGTACAGAGAAATTTGTGGGTAACGTCTGAGTTTCTAGTGTTCTGGTGGGCTGGGGTGGAGGCAGAAGGAAAGAAATTAATAAAATTACTTGGTTTATTATTTGGCTCACTGCAGCTTTGTGGGCTCCTCACAGGTCAAGGACCAGTGTGCTAGGTGTTGAATAAAAAGCTCACTGGTGGCCTCACAGACAACTCCAGGCTAACATCAGTGTGTGTTTTCAGACTGATCTTTGCCAGGGCAATTCCTGCTCTCTTTGTGCTAGTACTGAAGTATTAACCTGCTCTCCTTCATTAGCTCGACCTCTTTTTTACTTTTCTTCCCTTCCTTCCCTTCCTTCCCTTCTTCTCCTCCCCCAGCCCCCCAAATGTTTTTAGAACACGACATAATTTGCCAGGGCTCCCACATTAATGGTCTGGACGCCAGCCCTTTCTTATGACCTCAGTAGTGCTGCTGTTAGCTGGAGCCTGGAGACAGCAAAGACTGTTCTTCAACCATGCTTCTGGGGATTGCCTCCCACCTTTCTCACCTGGCAGCTGGCCTTGCTCTGGCCGTGGCCTTGAGAGGGAGCAGTCACAGCAATGACCTTGTGCCACAGTACTCCTGAGTGCTGGTGGTGCGTTCAGAATTGGTGCAGGACTTCTTGTTGCTCACAGGAGGAGATGATCTTGGAGCTATTAGAGCCGGCTTGCCCTAGACCAGGTTTTGGAAGCACATTGATACTGGCCTGGTGGTGATGACAGTTTTTCTGTATCTGCATAGTGCCGTGTATCAAGGATCTGAAAACTTTAAAAAGGCAGCACAGAAACAGTATTTGAGAAATTCATGTTTGGTGATTAAGGATGATATCATCATGCTTAGGTACAAGGGTATCAATTCTGGTTCTATGAAGCACACTTAATTTGGCATTTCCTACCTGATGAGTGTTTCTTGGTGCAGGTTTTTCTCCAGTAAAACAATTACAAATATCTATTTCCAATTCTGGTTAGTGGAGAGGGAGGCAAAAGGAAGAAAATCTTATGCAGCAGCTGTACATTGTGTATTTGTATGCAGCTGTAGGTTTTCTTTTGTCTAAGTTAAACTGCCAAATGTTTGACATCTGCTTTTGGGAGTATTAAATGTTATTCTTTGAAGGCAGCATCTCAATTACTTTAAATTTCCATAAAACTAGAAAATGTGTGTCAAACTAGAATAAACAAGAAAAAATTCATGCTCAAGATACAGTGTAAATACGGTGACCTACATTCAGAAGAAGAATAGATGGGAAGTATAAAGCATTAATTTCTTACTAAACTCTCTTCTCACTTTTCTCATGGAGTGACAAGAGAGAATAAGTAGTCCATCAGAAATAGGTTTCTTTTCTTTACTGAAATCTGTGAATCTGGTTTTGCAAGGAAGGTGTTCCAGGCTGGGGAAGGAAAAAAAAAAAATTATGGAAAGTTCTCCATCTCATGTATTCTGGGAACTCATCTAATGAAATCCTTTAGCGTCCATTCTTGTAAGGTGCTGATTTAACATTTGGGAACAGGTTCTGTCCCTGATGAGAGCAATATTATTTCCCTCTGTTATGCCCTGGTTCAGTTTTAGCTGGAGCTTCTCAAATACCGTGGTCCTGTTGGCCTGTAAGGTGCACCTTGCCTTGCCTGACACGTTTGGACCTAACAAGGGTTTACAGCTAGTAAGTGCCTGTGTTCTCTGTGTGTCCTCTACAACTGACAAGAGGAGCTCTGGGGAAGGTTTCATCAAGAAGGTCTTAATGTAGATGTGTTGTTACAACACAGCAATGAGCCAATTATGTAACATTGTGTAATTCATTAAGCACTATCCATCTATTTAATATGAGAGGTGGAACATGCAAATAGATGTAATTGTCTGTAAGATGGGTTGGGATAGTTTGGGAGGACACATTTTTTTCTGTCTAAACAGCTAGGTTTATAGATGAGGGTCTATATCACCAAATACCTTTTTATAGTATCAGTAGCTGATTTCACCACGGGCTGTCTTCAGTGAAAGATGGATGAAGTAGAAAGAGTGTATTACATGTCCCCCATCAGTAGTGTAAGCATCCAAAAGTGCATAAGCAGAGCAATGCAAGAAAGCTTTATTCTGCTTTTTTCTAGTGTATCAACTGCATATAGCAATTCAATTTCAAGGGCTTTTATTTTAAAAATAAGCAATGTTTTAAAAATAATTGAAGTATGACAGTAATAACAATGCTCTTAAAATCTTCCAAATAACTGTAGTCTTCGTCTTTGAGTCCCAACCATCAATCAGACTTGGTTCATTTAAAGAAAATATTATTGTAAAAGCCCTTAGTCATTCTACCTTAGTCAATCAGGTTTCAAGGCGGTCTTCAATGAAATCATCTCATTATCGGTTAGTATTTCTGATATCAATGATAGATTTCTTTAATCCAGTGTCTAGTTTCTTAAAATCTAGTTTACCAGTCTAAGGCCTCCAAACAACTGAAATAAATGGGCCAAATGCTCAGCTGATGGAAAATAGGTATTTTTATTGATCAATCTACCCCAGATATAGACTTGAACTTCTAGCCCTGTTCTTCTGGGTGAAGTTTTGTGTATAGACCAGTGTCAGTATAGGATGATGAACGAGGGAGAGCCACTCTGATATCTTATTGCAGGTTTATATAATTTATGATAGAAGCAAAGTACATGAAAATGGTACTGAACACTTATTAAATGTTTCTAAGCAGCAGGAGTTCCTACTGGACACTTGAAGTGTCACTTCAAGTCTGTAGTTCAGTGATCATTGACTTCAGTAGACTTTGTGCCATACCCAGGGCCAGGAAGGAGATGGGATGCTGTTGGTTTTGCAGAAATACCAATGGTAGTTGTGGCACTTTAACAGTCACTGGATTTCAAATATAGTTAGATGCCTTGATACCATTTTTGCTTTTGCAAATCTTCCTCAGACTGTTGGACATATGCATGTGATGAAGGGAATAGTTCAAGAGAAAAATGATGACTATGTGGAAGAAAGGAGGTAGTTTAGAACAGAAAAGGCCTGCAAGATCCTTTTCACTTCAAAACATCAGTCTGCAATTTGTTTAGTTTCATATTAACACCTGACTTCAGTTCCCTGATTTCTGAGATAACCTTGATGCATGCTGCATGCTACTAGAGCTGGTGGGATTTGAAAGCCACATCTCTGTCTCTTCTCACTTCATCCGCTGTTATGTGTACTGGGCACTTCCTTGCCTGTTTGTACTCTGCTCTCCTTAGCAATAGGAGCAGTGCAGCAGTTTAGGAAAAGCCCCTTAGTTCTCATGCTACTGTAACATCAGATCAGTGCACCACTCAGCTGATTTTCACAGTGCTGCAAATTCACTTGACTAGGAGTGTGCATGATGGTCAGAAGGGTGAGCTGTAGGTTATGAAGAGGGAGAAAGAAAAGATCAAATCACAGCTAAAGGCAGTGAGCAGCAGTGGTGAAGAGAGAGACACTGCCTGTATGAGCAAATTTGTATCTGGCTCAAGCATTTTACTGACATGGCAATACTCTTTCCCTTCTATTTTGCTGTTTATCTCAGCAGGTAAGTGATGACATGTCTCTTGCACTGTAGCATTATGGTAGTTGTTCTTCATGGAAGGCTGGAGCAAGTGTCCTAGGAAACATCTGATTTTTCAGTCCCCATTTGATGGCCTCTGCAACAAGCTAATCTCCCAGAATTGTCACACCCCATCTTAGTTTAGACTTTTGGAAGAGAGAGCGAGGGTAGAGACTAGGTTCAGATTTCTGCTTTCTCCCTCTTTCAACCAAGGACAGCAGTAAGGGTGAAAGAAGACATTTGTCCCAGAAACATGGGAAAATTCTGCGTCAGTCTGCCAGGTTCTTGCTGTTTTAAATCCTCTGGCAGAGCCCTCACGCTGTAATATGTCTCAAAACTTTTTATGGTTATGTTACTGGTAGGGAAAGTAGTAATAAGATTTCATCCTAACCCAAGTTAAAGCTTTGATACAAATGATTCCTCAGGTATGTTTCCATCCATCACTTGTTTTGGCAACTGAGCTTCTTGTTTTGCAAGAGGTACCTTTTGTACTGAAGGTGATCTGCAAGTACAAATACATTTTAAATTATGTGCTTGAGGAATCTAACAATTAATCTCTTGAGGAAGTGTGGACCAAGAGTTACCATTTGTTTATTATAAGCTTAATTGTTTGTAAAAGGTACTGAACATTGTTTTCCAATTATAATGTGTGAAGTATGGACAATTATATTTCTCTAGGCACTATCTCTGATCTAGATGGTGTCTCCCTGTGCACTCAAAAAGATGAATTTTACTTGTCATTGGGGCTGGGTAAGCTGCTGAAGAATTAACTGAGCTTTTGTATTTGCAAATCCTGTGGGCAACTATTTGTTTTAAATTCTCTTTGTTTCACAAAATTGTGTTCAGCTGAAACCTCCATTCTTCTTTGACTTCTTATGACCAACAGTTTTTTAAACACACTGAAGTAAATGGACTTTGCAATGTGTTATTGTAAAAGCAAAGAATTGCAGGCACCTAAGAAAAGCAGAGGTATTTTGATATTGAAGAACCAGTCTCTTGCAACCGAAAGAAAAAAGGAGGGTCATAGTATCTGTATGAAACAGCATCTATTATCAGAAGTTCATAGTAGGCCTGCATTAAGCTGCTTTACTGACCAGACAGATAGATTTGCCCTTGGTTGATAGCAGACAGATGTTCTTAGGTAGTAAAAACATTGAGTTTTTTTGTCTGCACTTCACTTTTTCTCCTGGGCTTCTAGGACAAGGTGATTGTGTGGCAAGCTCTGACAAAAGTATTTTTTGTGCTGCTCCAGATTAATTGTCTTTTGTGTTCCACTTGCTTTTTTTTAATGGATTTATATTCTAGAAAAACATTTATAAAGTTACTTAAGAAAACTCTGCTTATGTCTTACTCTACGTAAGGCACATCGAGAGTTATCGCTATACTATAGAGAGATAAGGATGATGTAGACTCCTTTTCTTAGGTTCACCACTGTTTTCTATGATGTTTAAGCAATGAAAACATCCTGGTCCACATTTTATGACTTTTGCCTACTTACAGTGTATTTATAACATTATTACCCATCGATTGGGAACTGCTGTAGGGCAGTAAGTATGAAAATGGACGTTTTAAGAGTTAGTTGGGGCAAGTGTGTGGCTGGTTGAGGAACGGTGACTTTACCCAGTTTCTCTGAGTGGTGGGTTCATTCTGGAGTGCTGTCATTTAGCATTACAAGTGGCTGTGTATGGCTCTTGGACTGTCGGATTCGTGTCAGGGGCCCTGGTGCAAGGGATGCACTAGGGACTCTCTGCCTGCCACCCACCAGGTCTTGTCCTACCTTTCTAGCTCCATGTTCCTCCTGTGTTCAGCCTGGGTACCCTTCTGCAGTTCTGTTGCCTCACATGTAGTAGATGTGTCCTGGTCACATTTTTCCAGTGATTCATCACTTTTTTTCACTGTTTTACATAAACATATTTTATTGTTCCATAACTCTATTTCAATTGCAGCTTCTTCTTTTATCAGGTGGTTTAGGTGTGGTCATATTTGGAGGAGTATTTATAGAATGGAATAGTCAATATTTTTATTAATGATTCTTCAGAGGATTAGTAAAGATTCCTCAAAGCTTTCATACATGTATGACCTGAATATTTGTATCTGCATGCAACCCCAGAACATCTCTCTCTAGTGAAAACACTTGGTAATTACAAGGATTTGAATGAGTGTTTGAACATTTTGAAACTTTTAAATTTCTTTTTCTGATCCAGTGCCTGTCAGTCCTCACATTGGTCACATGCTGGATGACACAGATATGTGCTAGGATATGGAGTAGAGCACGTTTTCTTTCTAGGGAACTTCACAGAGTGTGTCTGTTCCTGTGATGAAGTATGACTGCAGAATGAAACTGACTGGCAGAACGTCCCTTCTACTGGTGTTCTCCAGCTGCAGCACATCAGCATAGTACCACTCCTGCTGTGGGGTCTTGTGGGCCAGACATAGTTAATCGGCAGATACCAGCCTAGGTCAGTTGGCCACTACGTTCTTGGTGAGATCCTGGGCCAGGAAAGGTTCCCTAGTTGTCCAATGCTGACAGAAGAGGCAGGCACCATGAGAGAGGAATGTGAGGTGGAAAATACAATGTTTGAGACTTGGTAGATCTGAATTTACCATCAGAATTTTCCAAAAAAGCATCTGAGATGTTGCTATAAAAGTATTTTGAGGAGCTGCCATTTCTCTGTTTCCCTCTGTTCCTCCATATTTTAAAATTAAATTCTCTTAGTACCATTTATGGCAATTGTTTCTTCTGCATCCTTTAAGTGCATCTTTGTTGCTAGACAGTGGAGTCACTGCTCATCTGTTGGCAGTGACATGATTGGATTAATTTGTAAAAATTGAATTTTGGAAGTTTATAATGATGTCTTGATTTCACAAATTATTTTGGTATATTTATGCTGGGTATACCTTAGCATTTATCATGTCTGTCAAATAATGTACATGTCTAATCATAAGAAAAAACTTGTCATTTTTCAGTGAGCAGACTCTTGATTAACTTTTAACTGTCAATTAGAAATGGTTCATTGATATTTTCTCTGTACAGGACATAGTTTTGTGAGGATAAGAGAGTGCCTGAATGGATAAAAGAAATGATCCCAGCATGTGCAAATTAGAGCCATTTAATGTCAAAACAGTCTATCTTCACAGGATATTCTTTCCTAATTCTTTCCTAAGAATGAGAAAGAAACAAACACAATTTGTGCTACCCAAAATTACTGTACACAAAACATTTGTATGTCTGGAAGCGAATTGTGTATAAAGATCCACTTCATATTCATGTGCCAATATGCAAAACTAAACCTTCTTGCTACTCCATATCTGACCAGTTTGATTTCTTCTACTGCTGGTGTCATAGACTGAGTAAGGAATTTCTCATTTTCTGATGCTGAATTAATTAGGAATTCTACTGTAGATATAGTTTAGGGAGTAAAACTATCAAAATGCAAAGATTAAAAAAATGTGATATACATCTTTAATCTCCTGATAGTTAAACTTTATATGTCATTGTTTGGTATTTAGTATCCTGGTAACATAATTAGCACAACAAGACATACAAAACAGATACTCTTTCCGAGTCTTCATAATCTAATACCAGGAGGAATCAGAGAAGAACTGGCCAGACATCCAGTTAAAACATAAGCTGTGTCCTTTTTTCTAATTGGGCCTGTGAATTAATAAAATTTCCTTTATATAGTTCTGTATACCTGAGTTGTGTAATTCTGAGTATTTTAATTAACAGCTTGCTTACAGATAGATTTAGTGGATTTTGGAGCAACAGAAAGACTTGTAGAGGCTTTAGTTGATGCCATTGGAGATTTCATGGTCTGTATTGAGTTTGATATGAAACTTGAAAGTTGGTCTTTTCCTTGATTAACATGCCTGCCTTGTTCTGTAGGGTAACTCCTCTTTCTGGTCTGTGGGCAGGCTGGGAGGAAGGGAAGAGATGCCAGTCCTGAGGCTTTTAATGCAGCATGTTAGTCTCATTAAAAACTTGTTGCTGCATACTAAATTGACTTACTGGAAACATTAACAACTTTTACCTTTGATTAAAAATGATGAAAAAAAAAAGATTTTTTGAGGGGTTGCTTTTTGTTATTCAGCTGTCACTGTTCACAGGCTCAGGCCCTTCTGATCAGCCATGAAGGCTGGAGACTTCCTTTTGGTTTAAATGAGTCTAAGTAATTTGGGGAAAATACACCAATTATGAGAGGCAAAAATGGTTGGAATTGGCAGGATTATGTCAGTGACAGAAACGAGCATCAGGATCTAGTTTGCTTGAATAAAACCTACATTACTGATCCCATCATTGTGTGTGTCGTAAGCAATGTTGGGTATAGCATCATGCAACTCAGAGAAGAAATAGGAGCTATTCTTGGGATCCAGAATCAACACAAGTATTTTGGAGCACTGCACAGGCTAAGTGCCTGGGCAGATAAGGGCATGCCATTGTCTGATATATCCCAGCTGAAGATCTGGCCCCTAATCCAATGCCCCAAAACTATGACAGATCCCAAGTGAAACATTTTTCTTTCCAGGGCTTAGCTAGATGGGGTGAGACTTTCCCCCAGATGCACAGGGGATATGAACTCCATTTCACTTACTGTGGCTGAAAAGGAGGGTAATTTACCTTGGAGGTGAACAGAGTGGCTTTAAATACTTCGGGAATTTTGTAGGAGCTTTGCGGTCTAGAAGGCCTCCTGAATCAGTACATGACCGTTCATTCTGGCATAGTTTGTTTCCTGCTCATCTCAGCTTTATATGGGCTGAGAAGTTGGTGTACCGCCATGTTGTTGTGACCTACGTATGTAAGCTTGGAAATCTGGTCAATTAATAGCAGTTTGAGTGGTGCTTTGTATCCACACCAGTAGAAAGGCTAGTAGTCTCTTGCTCAAGGCTGTTTTGTACTATCCAGTGTACCATCTAGCAATGCAAAGTAGCCAGGGAAATGTAGATTATCCAGGTTAATCACTGTGTAGGATAACTGAAACGTTTTTGTACTGACCAAACACCTCAGTGAGTTTGACTCCGCATCTTTAGTCAAAGTGTATAAAAATGCCCATTTAAAAAAAGTTGTGTTTCTATGAAATAGGTAAGATAAGATGTTTCCTATGCTGCAATAGCTTTAGAAAACTTATCGTTCTAATTTGCTTTTGATCACTGAAGCTTGAACATTCCTTTCTTTCACTTCACAGGGTGGTGATGGTGTATATAAATGGGATTTTGGTTCTTTTGACCCCAGTTCTACCCTAGGGGAATGCAAATATTTGTTCTCATTTTTCCTGGGCACATTGATTAACAAACAGGCCATTGTAACAAACTGGCAAAGCCATGGCTCATTGCATGAGCTGATAAATTTGGAATGTGACATTGTGTTGAAATATTTAAAACTTCAAAAGGTTAGTTCTAAAGTGACATGAGTAATGAGTGAGATGTTCATAGCACCCAACTGTATCAATACAGCAATAAGAAAGGCCAGCTCTTAAACCTGTATAAATCAAACCAGCACAGAGCATCTGGTTCAGGGAGGTTACATTTTTTGACTGTTGTTTTGCTGCCGTCCAGTATGGCTTTATAAATATGTGTAAACCTGTAAATCTTGCAGTTGTTCAGTTGCCCCCCTTGATGGGGGGCACTTCTGGTAAGAAAAGGAAATAAATCAGATAGTTATACCATTTCTTAGCTATGGATAACTAGCCTGTGTCTTCATGGCAGCCTGTGAAAGTGCTGCCAGACCTCTGTATTTAACATGTCTCTAGTTATTTAATAAACGCTGGAGGGAAAAAAAAAGCTAAGAATGGCATGTTTCTATTTGAAGCTATTCTCAAGTGCATAAAAGTCACCTTTTTAGAAACCAAATATGCAGCATGGTATGTTCAGAGGATAATTAAAATAACCCTTAATGAACTGTGTACTTTTCTGATATACAAGGATCGATTCTCTGAAGTGTCACACGCCTCTTGCAAGTCCGGAGTAGCCAACAGGAGGTTGGGTAGTTTGCTGGGTCTGTCCTGCTTTCCAGTCTATATTTGAACAGTAAGTGTGAAAAGTATAATGTAGCATTCATAGAAGGAAAAACTTTACGCATGGGGATCAACAAATAAGTTCACACCAACCAAAACAAATACACATCATTTTGCTACATCTCCATTTTAGGAATTATGTTTTTTACCTTTTACTGGTTAACACATTTCTGAAGAAAGAAGTGAAAACCATTCTTTTTTATCTGTGTATTTCAAACCAATATGTGGGTTGCTCAGAGTCCTTACATGAATAGCCATTCTCAATGATGATTTCCCTGTAATGCCATATATATAACATTCTCTTCCCAATGTAACACTTCTTTGTGTTAGAAGCATTGCATGAGCAAGCACATCCTTAGTGTTCTAAAAAGAAGAAACATATTTTTAGTTGATCTTCAGTCTTTCATGTGGTCATCTGCACATGAACGTAATAGAAATTTCTGTATGAAAATTGTATTAAATTGGTGTATATGTGTATGCATACACACACATTATATCCACATATACACATGTGGATATGCACACACTAATTCAAAATGGTTTTCTTACAAAAACTATTTTTCATATACGTACATGTGATAGTATACCTGAGGTAATGGTTTGGCTGCTGATCATTTTGTTTTATTTTTTTTGCCAACAGTCGACAGTGGAAGATGTAAGTACCTAAAGTAGATTGTGCAATGTCTTGTATGTGTTTGCTAAGTGTCTTGTCTGTGTTTGTTAAATTTTGTTAATATTTAGCATATTTTTTAGTATAAGGGGAAAATATATAGAATGTTGTTATAAAGCAGCTGTGAAGGTATGGGTTTTTTTACCATGTTTCAGTTACATGCTGATCTGCATCTTGGCTTTGTATTTTCAAAGGGATATTAGGAGGCACTCAGCTGCAGCTAACATTCAGCAAGACAAATTCAACCACAGTGAATTACAACTGAAGATGACAGCTGGGCTCTAAGAGACTCTCTGTAGAATGTATTCTGAAATTCGAGTGTTTACAGAGATCTCAAATACTGCAGATTGATCCCCACTCCCAGAACCTAGCCTGTGTTCAGTTTAGCTGCATTGTTTTTCCCAGACTCGGCAAGGTGCTTTGCAAAGTTATTTCACAGGTGGTAACTCCTCTCTGAAGCAAGAAAGATCCACACTGCTATTGGTATAAGGGGCACGGTGGGAAATAACAAATTCTTTGTAGAATAGAAATGTAAGAATTATGGTGGTTATGAGTGTCTGTGATCCCATGGTGTATTTTCAACTGTGTTTAGCTCTTGTTGCCTTGCAAATTCTCATTTGATTGATTGCCTCCAGCTTACTTGAAGTTCCCTCTGAGTTTCAACTGATGTAATGCTTTCTCCTTCCTCCCCTAAATGCTTTGTGTTGCTGCTGTATGTTGTCAGGTAATACCTCAGATGAGTATCTCGTCACAAATTATGAAAAGTTGGAAACATTTGTCAGTAGGATACGGAATGGGTCTTTTCAAACAAACTGAAAATGTACAAAATCTAAAGATAAAATCATAATGGGGCCAGACCATTGATTAATGTAAAACTGCTTACAATTGCTGACGTAAATGGGAAAGTGCTGATTTACATCGGCTGAGAATGTAGCTGGTGAAATGAAAAGAAAATAAAGGGTTTAGGGGGCTAGTGATGCTGGTTTCTTAATGTAAGCACAAACTTTCACCCAAGACAACATCGTTGTTAATATGTAACTCTGCAGTGCCAGAGGGGTCAGGCTATTCCAGACACTGCAACAGTGTGGTAACTCCTACAAACAAAATAGGAGCACAACCATGTATTCTTTAATTAAATCCTGGATCAGGTCTTTTGCTGGGGTGGTTTGGCATAACTCCATATACTTCAAAGGAACTGGATTGATTTACAGTGTCTGAGCACTTGGTCTTTTATTAATGTATACTTTTGTGTATTGAAATTATGTGGCTTGCTTTCCATAACCATAAATAGTTTAACATTGATCAGATAGAAGTTGTTCTAAACTCTATGAGGTAGTAACTTGAAGACTGTGCCAAAAAAAAAAAAAAGAACGGGACAGTCAGGTTAATTAGAAGAATGGTATATAGGATGTTTTGTTTGTTTGTTTGTTTTAAATCACTGCAGTATAGATCTAGCCAAACTGTATTTTAAAAGAGTGGCTTCAGACCAGGCTAGGGTAGCTTGTGCTGAGTTTTTGTGCTGCTGTACTTGGAGAGCTTGATATACTATGCTGTAGCCAGAACATACGTTGGGCATCTGTAAGAGTTATCTCTTGTGCATTGCGGAATACTATATTATATTATATTGTAGTTGCTTGCATGTCTGCATGCTTGCCAGCTTCAACATTAAAGGTGTTGTACACAGCTCATTTGCAGCACCCCTGTGCAGGCACTTCCCTCTGTTTTTTAAAATTTTCTTATAATGTATATATTTTCTCCTTTCCTCTCTCTCATTTGCAGCATCAGAGTGTCCCTGTTTCCTGGATGAATATAAAGAGTTTATCTTTCTTTTGGGCCCTAAAGCAGATCAGGTGTAAAACATGCCTTCAGGAGGCAAGGAGTCCCAAAGACGTTAGTTGTCCCTTCTCTTCCACACAGACAATGAAGCCTAAACATCTGCCTAAGAGCATGTGGGACCCCAAGAAAAGATGCAGTACACTTGCCCCTGGTGTTCATGTTGGGTGTGGCAAAAGACTCTTCAGAGACTTCTGTGCCACCGTGGTTCAGCATCTGCTTAATTTAGTCTGGGCTACTCTGTTCCACGCTCCCAGAAACTGAGGTCTTGTCTGTGTGCTATGCTAAATACTTCTGGGTGTTTTAATAGTGTCATAGTCATCTTAGTGTTTCCATGCACTGATTTTTGTGGTGTTACATTAGCAAATGTAACATTGCACTAACAAATTCTTTTCACCTTTTAATATAGGAGGTACATTTGATTTAAACACACTTAGCAAAACAACGCAAGATTGTATTTTGTTCTGGTTTAGGCCGTGTTTAGGTAGAAAAGACAAATATTAAGTCTCTGCCCAAGCTGATCCCATCTTACAGTCCCCTGCAGTTTGCTTGTTTAAGAACAGCGCTGACTTGTTAGGCCACAGAATGCTGCCAGAAATATTAATTAATCTTTGAGAGAGTAACCCAAAAGACAGACTTGCAAGCTGATGCCACAGTATCTATTATTGGCAGAAATACAATCCTTCAAATAATAAATGAGCTCTTAACATCTGTCAGGTTGCTTGTTTTCTCAAGGTCTCAGTGATCGGGCTGCATGCAATAACATGATGGCCTTCTGAGGAGCCTACATCAAAATTAATGGTTTCATCAGCTTGCAGGAACAACTAAACAATTGGGCACACCTGGGACTATCCTAAAGGGCTCCTTTATGCTTAGTGAATACTTTCTAACTAGTTCCAGTAAAGTGTGAATCATTGAAACCTAAGTGTTGCAGACTGGATCAGAGAACTTAGTTTGATGGACTGTTTGCAGTGTGTGAGAGCTTGAGCATAGGTATCAACAACATGAGTATCAGGAATGGATAAGGAATCAACTTTTAGAAAAAGCGATATAAAGCTTTACTAGTTATAGATTGAATATTTTATAGGGGATTAGCCTGGCAACCTAGCAGCTACACGGAGAGGTGTAAGGGCAGCCTAAGTGAAGCCATTCCCATTTTGGATGCAACCTGTGTTTGGAGCCTAGATATTAGGACCTGATGCTATGGAAATAAATCAGTATTGCCTCAGCCTTCAGTAGCCTACTTTTTAGAAAGTTACCTTATTTTTTCTGTATTCTGGAGCTCTCTATTAGATTGCTTACATTTGGCAAATAACCCTTCATGGCTGACAGCAGCAATAGAAATGTTTTCAGATGTTGCAGTTTAAGGTGTGTTTTCTTTTTCTTCCTAGAGACTCAGTAAATATTCATCTCAAATTTTGGTGACATAAATGACCAGTTATACTCTGAATAATGTGTTTTAAATGTTGCTGCAAGAATGGATGAGCTCCTAATTTATTTGGCAGTCTCCAAAAATTTCCTTGCTTCCCCTAATGAGCTGCACGATAGCAACCTCTTACTCTCTTTCCAAGCCTGTAGTAGTAGGTGTGAATCTTCCACCTGATTCAGAGCAGACTGGAATTAACAGCAAGTCTGTGAATTGCAATTCCCTTAGGCATTAAGGCATAGCTTATGTACAGTCTAGTACAAAATTTTTCATTGTATGGGGCCAAACCAAACATGTATCTACAAAATATATCTTAAGGAGTAAACTGCTTGCATAAAGGGAAGGTCCCTAGCTATTCCAGAAGCCTGTTTCCTAGCCTGGTCCACAAGCACTGCTGGCACAATGCAGCAGTAACATCTTTCTTGCTGTCTCTCCTCTTGTAGAAGTCTCTGGCCAAAATATCCCTTTGCACTGAGCTTCAGATCATCGTGCCCCTAGTGCTTCTGATTGCTTCGGTTTAGTCACTGTGCTGTGCAAAGGCTAATTCTGCCTTCCTCTGTCCACGACCAGCGTAGGCTTTCATGTCCTCTGAGTCTGTTAGAAAACGGCAGATTGGGAGGGCTAGACTGCTCACAAGGGCCTTTGAGAAAGGCGAAAAGCTGAAGTGAGTTGAATTCAGAATAGAAATGCTTCTTTTTTAGCAGACGTTGAGAATAGATTTTGTTCAACAGATTTACCTGTTGCTGTCTTTCGCTTGAAGTGATTGTACATCAAGGAATGCCAGTTTTGCTTTTGTTTTGTTGGTTGCTTTTTTCCTGAGAGAGCTATTTTAGCTCCAGAATTTATGTGCTTGGTGCAGAATTTGCTGTGTGAGGTTCTTTGGGTTATGTGGGAAGTCAGATTTGATTATTTTAATAATTGTTTTTAGCTAGTTTGAAATAGCTAGTAGGTTGACCACCTCTCTTGCTTTTTTCATGATATACAAGAGAAAGATCTGGAAATCAGTCCTGTCAGTACTAAATCAATTTGTGTGAAAATCCATGCAAAGACTTAAGCACTGGAGCCCAGACCATTTTCCGTAAATTAAATGAGAAGTATTGGTTAAGTTAGCACAGAGTGTGATAAAGATGCAACATATCACGTCATTAGACTGCTTTACATAGTGACTGGAATACTGTCAGTTTAAATAAACTTTGTACATCTATTTGAAAGCATATCTCTATGCATGCCGGCTATTTAATCCTTTAAGCTTTTATAGTGTTTTTCAGAAATGTAGCCAACTTGTTAATGCAAATACTGTGACTTTCGAATGTTTGTTTGGGTTTCACACCTTATTTTGATTTGCTAATTACGGAGAATTAAAAAAAAAATCATATCTTCCTAATTATTTGGGAGTTTGGTTTTATCCCTTTTTTTTTAAAAAAAATTGAAATTGTGTTTATAAATGCGATAGGGAATCCTAGCTAGGCAGTATTGTGTAACTTTCTGTTCAGTATAATGGCATTAATGTTGAGCCACCTGATTGATCTCAATGCAGTGTCTGTTCAAAAGAGTACAGCGAATAATGCTGGGAATTAAGTAGCCTATGTTTTATTCTGAGAGCTAAAAATCTACAGTTCACCTCATTTGTGAGTCATTGCCCTAAAATGAGGATAGTATTCAGCTACCTTTATAAATCACTGATGGATTTGAATGTAAAGACCTATACAAGAGCAAAAGTACTTATTGCATAATAGCAGAGGGACATAGAGATGGCATTAATTGTTAAAGAGAGAAGATGGTTTAATTGCCTGGGCCATGGTTATGAGCAGTAAGGACTAAGAAGGCAAGAACAGAATTTGGGAGTGTTGCTTTGTGTGTCTAGGAACAACGGCTGAGAAGTCACCAAAGATGTCCATTCAATTCTGACCTCTCAGTGGAAACCATACGTTGTGCCATGCTGCACTGTGATATACTATGCTGTGGTTGTTATTCAACGTGTATATGAACCTGCAGCAGTAATTTTGTATGCTGTGTAGAAGGTGAAGCTGGAATGGAATAAAATGCATGTTTTAAAAACAGGAACTTCTTTCTGCAGGTACAGTGCCTCCCTTGCTGGTGGTGGTCAGGGCAAACTCTTTCCCAATGTGAAGACCGAGTAATTTCTAACTCTTTTTCTCCTTGCAGGTCAAGCCGGTTACTCACAGTAGAATCACTGTGTCAGCACGGTTTCGAAAACCACTCCAGGAGCCCTACACTATTTTGTAAGTAGAATTTTCAGTTAGTGAACTGCCATTTCGGAGGGGCGTGGTGTCTTAACTTCAGATGAGTTTTGCTTAAAATGCTCCTCCAAATTATTTTACTTTGTTTTATTTCAGCCTGATTGCAAATGGAGACCTTATTAGCCCTGTAGTGCGCCTCCTCATTCCCAGGAAAACGCTGAATCACTGGGATCATGTTCTTGAAATGGTTACAGGAAAAGTTACCCTCAGAAGTGGAGCTGTTCACAGGTATTAGGAAGCTGAATATTTGCAAGATACATTTCATATGCATACATATGTTTTTAAAACTCCATAGGTAGATATAATGGATCATTCCTGCTTCTTGGGAAATTCCACTATAAGAAAATTAAAATACATTAACAAGCCACAAAATGGAAATACATTGACTTCAGGTAACCTTCAGGCTTCATTTCAACTGCTATTTAAAAAAAGGAAAACCTCAGTTTGTTTCAACTGTTATTTCTTGATTAAATATTTATTTAGCAGGCATGTAATAATACAATAATAATACAATATATTTTATATTAATAATTAAGTTACATGTCAGGATAAAATAAATGAGCACAGTAAAGTTGGTTGAAATGTTAGGAATGTGCAATAATAGATGTGATCCATGTTCCTTTTAATTTTGATAGTTCTTTAAAGTCATTGGGGAAAATTATTTCAAGGAAAATATTATAGATTCTTTGGTTTTTGAAGACCTGTGCTATGACTAGGATGTGCTTTATGCTCAGCCTCCTAATAAGAGCTAAGGCCAAAGTTGTAGTTGCTGGTTTGCTGGTTCCAGTATCTCAGCTGGTCTGAGTTATTGTGGTATCCAAGGAATAGGATGTGATCTCTTTGATAGGTAAGTTTCAGTCCCTTAAGGCTTTTACGATGTAAAACAAGCACTCTAAAATAGGATATGGTAGTTGTTGCAAGTTTTAGAGTGAAATGATGTATGCAGTTTCCATGAGAAACATTGCAGTGTAAGGGGCCTGCCAAGTTGTGTACTGGCAAATTACTGACATTCCAGTGTTGCCCCATGCAGAGCACATTACAGAAATCTGTTCCTCAGATGGGAAAAGGCCTTTTGTGGAAAATCATTCTTCACAGCTTACGCAATGTCTGAAGCTAAGCTTGCAAAATCTTTCTCAAATCAGTGAAGATAAAATAGTCTTTCAGTTCTTCTGATTGCTTTTCTGGAGCTGATACAGATGATAAAAGATTAAGGTAATGCTATCTGCTGACTATTAGCTCTCATCTAATTTTTCCTCTCAGCCTTGCATTTCTTTGCTCCTATTATCTGGCTACTTATCACTTTTATTTGCAGTAAAGTAAACCTACACACGTGTTATAGCTTTCTGGATCTGATTCTCAGCTAGTGTAACTCGGAAGCGAGCAAAATAACAGCTGTTTACAACATACCAATTCTTTCTGCTCTCAGGTTGTTTATCAATTTAAAAACCTTTCACATTTTATTCTCATTACTTGGTGTCACTCCTTGGTGAAACTGAATGGTGTAACATGAAAGCATAAATCATCTGTACATAGCTAGGATTGCTTCTGAGAAGTTCCCTTCAGTGCTCAGTTTTAATCCTTTAAAAAAATAAGAAAATGTACATGACATTTTGAATTATTTAATGTTTTCCTTTTTCTGGTTTTCTATTAACCCAGTTTTCATTTTCTTTTCCTTAAAATGCTAGGAATACATATTAAATACATTAGTAAAGTGATCGTTGTTCTTTAATAGGTTACACATTAATTGCCTGGGTTTACTGAAGCTGTGTTAGCATTATGGGAGGTCCTGTAAGACCACTGATGCTGGGAAGATATAATTTCTCATTAAAGAAGGCTAAGTGGAATTATGAGAACCTGCATTACTTATATGGCAGTTTTTATTTTCTATGTTATTAAAAGACATACAAAGCTGCCAAGTCTTATGCAGTTTCACATGTGGCTTTAAAAAAAAAAAATTATTGATCATCCCCATCAGAACAGGGATGTAAGTAAGAAATATGAGAGAGGAGACAATGAGAAAGTAGCTTTTCTGCTTGCCAGATTGTGTGTGGGGATGGGGTACAGCAACCTGATGGGCAGGTACCTGGTGCATGGGCAACTGGGAATTTGGGGATATTGGTCCCACAAGTTGTGTCTTTGCTGTCTCCTTTGTCAGCCTGTATGCTTGCTTTGTTTTGGCTGCCACTTTTTGGCTTGGCTTCAGGAGGGAAAATGGAAGTCCACTGACATCCCACAGGACAAGCCCTAGGTCATCCCCCAGTGACCAGAAGTGGTGACCACAAGGACATCTTTGTTGCATAATACTAGCCAGAGAGAACCCAGCTGGTCTTTGAATGGTTGTGGCCAGGTGGGTAGGTAGAAGGCTTCAGAATTAAGTGTCACAACATTTGTGTGATGCTTGTTAAGTCAATAGTCATTTATTTGTTTGAAGTTCCATTTTTTTAAAATGCATTTTTAACTTCACTTTCATCTTCAGTGACTGATTATGCTTGATTCAGTTATTATGGTTATTATTTTCAGGGTGCATTATACAACTAGAGACTGCCAGATATTTGTCCATAACATTTTTGGGAGTTCTATTAAGCAAACAAATTTTGAGAATTAAATATAATATTAAAACACAAGCAAAGTGAAAGATCAGGAACAGAAACCCACAGTGATGTTTGTATGTACTCCTATATACCTGCAGCACCAGTTCTTAAACTGTGGTACATTGATTTGCTGTTTTTTCCCCCTGAGTTCCCCAAAGCAAAATGTAATCTAGCAAAGCACAGTGAGATTAATTCAGAAATAGGCTTCTTGCTGATTTTTAGATTGCTTGTTTTATTTTCATTGTTTGTGTGTAACTGATGTCGTCTGTGTGATAGCGAAACATAAATTGCTCTTTGAATTGCTGACATGCCTGTGAAATGTTTGCTCTAAAAAGTAAATATGAGTAGTACAGAGAGGGTGCTCCAGAGTTAGCATACCTCTTCGCAAGGAAGCAGCAATGTGATCAAGATTTTAAAAATCTGCGATTTCACCTTTGAGAATGTTTGGTCTTTGCACTTAGAAAACCAAGGTATTTCTACATGGCAAGGTACTTCTACATGGCAAGGTACTTCTACATGGCAAGGTACTTCTATATGGCAGGAGGCACCTAGAAAATTGAGGTACTTCCATGAGGGGACTATAAGAAAGACTTGAACACACCAGAGCAAGTGCAAAGGGCCACAAAGATGAAGGGCTTGAAGATACCTGTCACGTAGGGAGCGCTGTGACTCTACAGCCTGGAGAAGAGAAGGCTCAGAGGGATCTTGTTAGTGTGTATAAATACTTGGTGGGAAGGAGTGAAGAAGTTGGAGCCAGGCTCTTCTCGGTGGTGCCCAGTGACAGGACAAGAGGCAATGGGCGCAAACTGAAATACAGGAAATTCCACTTGAACAGAAGAAGAAACTAACGTTTTTACTGTAAGGGTCGTCAAACACTGGAACAGGTTGCCCAGAGAGGTTGTGGAGTCTCCATCCTTGCAGTTACCCAAAACACACCTGGACACAGCCCCGAGCAACCTACTCTGGTTGCTCTTGCTCTGCATAAGGCAGTTGGGCTAGGCGATCTCCAGAGATCGTGTCCAACCTCAGCTATTCTGGGATTCCTGGTTCTATAAGCTGCATCTTTTTTTTTCTGTGTTTATTCAAGGTTGTGCCACCGTGTGTATGAACTTAAGAAGCAGCTTTTTCTCTATTAAACTGAAAATTTTTGCACTTTATAAGTCAGGTGTGTTCTCAAGGCAGGCTCTTTAACCTTCCTAAAAGGTTCATCATATAGGTGGTGTATCATTTCATATCTCCTTGCATTGTGTTGAAATTTATGAGTAACACAGATAGTAGCTCCTGTAGAAGGCTTCTAGAAAGGCAGTTAAGATGGCCATTCAACATTCCTGCGTTTAAGACTTAAATGCAAAACCGTTAATGTTGACTTTTAAATTAAATATAAATATTGTTGGGTTTTGGAATATGCTTCATAGGAAAGAGCTTATTTATTATTGAATATTTCCTCCTTCCTCATTGTTTTGACCATCCTTAAATAAAATCACAAGCTCGACAATGAAGTAATTGGGATAGCATAGAAATAATGTGTTGACTGCCCCCCCCCCCCCCCCCCAATGCATTTCTTCTTTCTTGGTAAAGTATAGAAGCAGAAATTATTGTAGTAAAAATCTACCTGGTGTAATAGACATATTAATTATTGGTATTGTAGGCGCCTAAGATACACAGCTTCTTGTTATAATGTATTATTGTAATTCCTGCTACTTCCAATCTTACCCCGCCAGGTACAGCCATGTTCCAACCTTCTGATCTATACAATATAATGATATAAATACAATATTAGCAATTTGTTCTGTGTTAGGTGGACAGGTCCTGGGTTTTCAGTTGTGGGGCCATGAATGCCCTGTTCTTCCCAGATTACTGCATTGTGCCCAGAGCACAGATGGGACGTAGAACTTGGTATGAGAGGGGTCAGGAACTCATGGAATAGATCCCTTCCAAGGTATCAGGGGAAAGGCATTAAAGACCTTCTAAGTACAAAGTAATTTATTTCATTTTAGAAATTATGAGAGTATTTCATCTGTCGTAGCACTTCATACTTCATTAGTTTTATATAAACTGTCATTTAGGTCATTATTTTGCGCTGTCTTTCCTTGTCTTTTGTTTTTGATCATTGTATGACATCCACTGTACTTTATTGGGTTTCATATCTGGAAATTCAACATGCTTTAGTGAGTTTAGAATAATGTAGCTTTCAACACTTAATATACCTAGCCAAATGTTGAGGTTTATTATATTAAGCATTTTCATATTTTTCAGACTTTACACTTTAGATGGAAAACTTGTTCAGAATGGGTCAGACTTGGAGAATGGGCAAATTTATGTTGCAGTGGGTAGAGAAAAGTTTAAGAAGTTGCCGTATGGTGATCTGCTGTTTAGCAAATCTACAATAAGAAGGCCACAGGGGTAAGTTTTATAGGTGTGTCATATGTGTTTACACATGTGTTTCTCATGTGCTTGTGTGTGTCAATTTGTTTTCAAAGTACCACCAGTAAAGTACAAAATCATCATTCCAAGAATGAGGGATGGATGGACGGATGGGTTAGTATGGATGCAAAA
Source organism: Ciconia boyciana (assembly GCF_034638445.1). Lineage (NCBI taxonomy): Eukaryota > Metazoa > Chordata > Aves > Ciconiiformes > Ciconiidae > Ciconia > Ciconia boyciana. The sequence continues at coordinate 102,962,807 of NC_132935.1, read as the reverse complement.
CTTTATTGACAACTTCTGAGAAAGTTGAGATAACAAAAACAAAAGAGCAAGTGGAAATTCAGAAGACTATTTCACCTCATAAACATGCCATTGATCATGTATCACAAAATTAATGTTAGAGAAAGGATTATTTTTTACTTGGCTTAATTTATTTTTTTCCTGGCATATAAATGTGTACAGCTGAATGAGATTAGGTGCAGCTACGCCAGTCTAGATCTATTCTTGCTTGGTAATGCTTTGTGGAATATGTACTCCCTTAAGAATGCTTTATGTTTGGGTCTATTTTTTGTGGGCTAGAATGATCACATAATAAGAGTCCTGAACCGCGTCTCTGTAAGGAGAAACTTGGGCTTTTGGTCTCTTTGGAAAACATGAAAATTGGGAGCCATTTCATTGAAATAAATGGAAAGAAATTGAATTTTGTCCCACAAATTGGTGTAATTTAGAGAATTTTTCCCATATTCTACATATAAACTTCTGTGTAATTTATATATATATAGTAATTTTTATATATATATATTAGTGAGCAACTGTAGACAATGTGAATAACTTGAAAGTATTTTGGGAAACAGCATTTGCAACAAATGAATTTAAGGACAGTGAAAAGCTATGTTGATCAATTGATGTAAACAGAGTTTTATTGAAATTGCTGGAACTTTTCATTATAATAGTTGTAAGGATCTTTCACGTAGTAATTCACTGAATACTACTCTAATTTCTTGGTATATAAAGTATGCACTGTGGGGAAATGTAATGCATTTGTTTGAATAAGTTAATGATTATGAGTTTAAATATAGTCTAGTGAACAGAAATGAGTGATTCTTAGTAAAAATGTTCAATGAATAAAACAATTAACTCTGTTGCCATAGCCGACTTGGTGTTATCTGACTTGGTTATAGATAACATAGTGTCTATGATAGTGACAGTGTACACAATTCTAAGATATGGTTTATTTCTTCAGTTCCAAAGCCTCTGTACTACCTCCGATTGTGGGATCTCGAAAGTCTAAAGGCAGTGTAAGTATCAAGTGCCATAATAAAGTTTGTTTCTAATTTTGCTTAATTCCAGCAGATGGAAAGTCCCTGTCCTTTGGGTTTTAATTAAATCTGAAGAGAAAAAACCCACAGCCACCTGGTGGTGTGCTTATTAAAGCTTGATGAATCTGTAGCTATTTGGAGTGTCAATTAGACAAAAGAAATCTGAGAAAATATTATTGCAATAATGGCTGCTTTATTTTTTATAAAACCTTCCATAGCAAAGATCAACTGCTGCCTTGAGGTCTTTCCCATACACCTTGTCAGCTGTCTTTGTTTATTTGTGAAATTATTTATTCAAATTAGACACCTAGAGGAAAAACACAGAACCGTTTGCAAAATGTCTTGCAGAAAATGGCATTTCTGCATGCTGAGTCTGAATGAGGCCCTAAAACAATTTCCGATCTGATGTGTTTTGCCCTAACTAACCATTAAATACAGAGCTTGAGCCTCCACTGCTTTGTATCCTGTATAGCTGTTTATATGTGTACAAAATGAGTCCACTGTGGATTTAAAACAGTGCCAGATCAGAATATAAGTATCTGTTTGCACTGGTTCTGTACAAGTGCAGTTTACTGTACAAGTACAAGACAGTAGAGACTCAGACTCACAGTCTGTCATTATAAGTGTGGTAGTTGATCATGTCCATTCACTGTTTACAAACCAAAAAAGCCTGGAGCCACTAAACAAAATAAGCAATAAAATACACGCGTCTCTGTTCCATTCTGTTGAAATTCAGTAGAAGATAAAACCTCAGTAAAGAACATACTTTCAAGTGGTGTTTGTTTCTAAAATGTGAGCTTTGCAATTCTAGCATTTGTAAATATAACTCATTAACAGTTTTAACTTCTTGCCTCTTCTTCTATTACTTAACAGCCGTACAGAAAATTGTTTGATATTCACTTTTGTTCCATTGGGATTGTAACACACACTGATAACAAGTGTCAAGGAGGCAGGAATATGTACTACTGCTCTTAAATATCTAATGCAACACTTGAACTGCTATAAATCATGTAATTGTTTGCTTCAATTTGATATCTACACTTTTTACTATTATTGCTTGGGAGTAACAGTCTCCAGTTTGAATTAGAAGAGGCTGAAATATTGCTGTGCCCTCATTTCTTTTTATAGAGAAAGGATAAGTGGTAGATTTGATGGTATTGGTAGATAAATGGTAGATTAGATGGTAAAAGCTAGATGGTATTTAAGTAAGATATTTTAAACAGAACTGATTTCTACTGATTATGTGAAAACTAGAAGAATCACATAAAAATATAATAAAGTATGCAGGATTTTTTTAAGAGATACAGGATTTTGTTCAGGACTTATTTTTCTGAAAGATTTTAATTTTATATAGTATTACCTTCTAACTTTAGCAGTGAGGTGAAAAGAATTGTCCATGACCATTGCAGAATGAAAGGCCTTTCTGGTGGGCAAGTTCTAAAATGGCATGAATTATTCATGCAGCTACACTAAGTGAAAAAATGAAGTAGAATATATTTGTCTTCTGTGATTTAGCTAAGTCCGTGATAAGGTGAACAGTTCCAGATACTGATAAGGTTTTCTGCCCTATCTGCTTGTGTGTTTTGTTGTTATATGGACTGTTTTGACAGAACTGGATTAGGAAGGAACTACACGTACCATTAGACTGGCAAAAGTAGGAGGCTGACAGCCTCTAATGAGAGGCAACGATGAGGGTGTTCAGTTGGTAAAGTCTTTACGCAGCCTAGAATGATATAAATGGTACCCTAAAGGGGTGCTATGTACAGTTCAGGTTTTTACCATGTTGGTTGTGAACAGATTTAGACTGTAGAAAAATGTGTATAAATAATAAAATCTCTGGCTAGTACACCCAGGATCATACACACATCAAAGCTGTAAAAATAAGGACCAGGTTTCTGCTTCTGTTTCTAGATACACCACAGAGCAAGCATAGGAGCTGGCTGATGTCCTTGGAGGTGATTCAGAGGTGATGTGTTGGCAGACCTCTTTCTTAGTGTCCACTTGGCAGTCAGCGTTACTGCCACATGAAGACTGTCATCCTCTTCCAGCTGCTTTTGACACTTAGCAGATTAATGCCCATGTCTCATTTACACAGGCAATGAATTATTCAGAAGTTATATTTGTTACATCTTGTGACTTTCCACACATATGCATAGATGTATCTACACTATATGCATAGATCATACACATGCGTATATAGATTCACCTAGCCATTCTTTTCATCAAATGAAGCATTATTCCCTTATAATAAATGTGTTATTTTCCTCTGAGAGTTCTTGAGGGGCATTTAATCAGTGAGATCATATAGTAAGTTGATGAGATAGTTACAGTTTTCTGGATAGTTTAAGATATCGCTTAACTGTAATGATTGTAAATTAATATACTTCTTTAACACCTGATACCAATCCTTAGTATTAAAAGGTTGAAATAATATTGAAATTAAAAAAATAAACTTTGTCATTTTCATCAGTGATAATTGCGTACTCTTCTTCTCAGGGAAACGATCGGCAATCTAAATCTACCGTTGGATCCAGTGACCCGGGAGAAAACAGTTCCTCACCTCAGCCTCCTAAAGGGAAGGACAAAAGAAGCCAGAATCCAGAGGATTCTGTGTCCAGACGACACTTTTCTAACAACTCTACAAAAGTTAAACAGACAGTAAGAGTAACAGCTTCCACAGGAGTCATTCGAGATAATGGTCAGTACTGAGATAATGAATGCTATTGTAGCATAGTGGCTTTTGATCTTCACTTAAAACAGTGAAACAGTGGAATAATATGCTTGTATAGTTCTTGAATTGTCCGTTTACTCTGGCTAACTGAATTTACAAAAGTTCTTTCTGCTTAGGAAATGTACCTGTGCATAACTGCTCATTTACATACCACAGGAGACTATATGATATTTACTATACCTTGGAAGTTAAACTAATATGGTCCTGTCTTTATGCTTTTGATAAAAGCGTAATAGAAGACATATTTTGACAATTTTCTGACTGTTCTGCCCTGAAAAAAAGTGAAGAAAAGGAGCTGGTCTGCTCAAAGGATACCTCGCTCTCCCTGAGGCTCCCTGGTTAGCTGCCTGGTTCTGTATAACAAAATGACTAGACCCTGGGGGAATAACACAAACATGAATGCCAGTTAGCCGATAGCTGCTGAGACTAATCATACAGCAGAGCTGCTGGAGGCACTTTCAGAATTTCTCTCCCACTGTGCTCTGGCAGCAATTTAGAAATTTAGTCCTAAACATCCTTTTTGAGAAACTGCTTTTCTTTTCTTATGGTGTGATATTTCCCTTCCCCCCCATTTTTTTTAATGGCTAGAAGACTGTCCCCTCACTACAGATATTGCTGACATGCTGGGATGGCTATTTTTCCTCATTAGTAATAGTTCCAAAAGTCATTAATACAGGCCAATTAATATCTGTCAGGAGAAATAAACTATACTTTTCATAGCATTTGACATTTCTTCTCACTGCTGCTTAAGTGTTAATAATTAAGTGTGCAATAACAAATCGTGGTCTAAAACTTCAGTATATGTCATCCAACAGCACAGTTTTGTACCTCTGTTTGTCTAGGATCACGAGTTGTAAATTTGAGTCAGGAGCAGGTTTGTAAATTCGAGTTTTAAAAGATCAATGAAATATAATCTTTTGTAATATAATTGTTACCAATATTTGTTCAGCCAGATCGAGTGGAAAATATTTCAGGAAGCAGTTGCCTTAAGCTTCTCATTGCAACACTACTATTTAAAGTGATTTTCAGCCCTGCTTGTATTTTAACAAGAGGTGCACCCTTATTATTACACTACTCTAGTTCTGCTTAAATGTATTTCTTTGCCACATGATTCAAAGTAAATTTAATGATGTTGTATTTCTTTTTGTATTTTGTCCTTCCATTTCTGGTTCCATTTTTTTTTTCTGGCATTTTGCAGTAAGTATGAAAAAAAATTTTCTGTTATCAAGAGCAAAAGTAGCATGTGCTGTTTCCTGCATTTTGCTTTTCAGGGATGTAGCTAATATCCTATATTCACCATTTCACATGAGAAAACATGTGCAGTTGTTCTGAGTCTGTTAGCTCGTAGTGGAACACTTTTTTGCTATGGAATTTTTTTAAAAAAGTGGTTTATCATGGAAAACATGTGAAGGGTGCATGGAGCACTAGAGAGAGATCCCCCTTGTCCCTTTTCTTTCCCTTTAGTAATTTTGGCTGAAAATTTGTAAGGGACTGCTCCAGATCCCTTAAAATCCACAGAGGCTTTTTTGTTTGTTTTAGATTTTTTCCGTTCTCCAGAAGAGGTACAGCTGTGCTTGCTGCAATAGTTTTTGTCATAGTAGCCAACCAATCTGAACCACATTCTGAAATACGTGAGTCTTGTCATAAGAGAGCATAATTCAGCCTCTACCCAGTTTATTTTCTGAATTGTCTGAGGTCTAACAGAGTGGTAGAGGTACCCAACCTTTTGACAAGAGCTGATGCTGTTGGCAAAACATCTGAGGTTTCTTTTGACCCACTGAGGCAAGTGGTGTGTGCCACCATTTAAAGAGAAACAGAAATGTCCTTCTGGAAGTGGATGGCATTTGAGGTGCAGTGTTAGAGAGGAGACCGAGCCAGGACTAAGGAAGAGTGCTAGTAGCTGCTGCTGCTTCTATTGCAGGAAGCAGGCAAGGCATTCATATCAAATGACATGTTTTTTCATAATCACCATGTTAACCCAGCCAACCTGAAGGCTCTACACTGAGTGCAGTTTCTTTTTGTTTTGTTCTGAAGCATGGTGAATTGGATAACTTACTCATATAATGGCAAAATCTAAAAATTCACAATGTTTAATCCAGTGATAACTGTACACAAGAACTTTTTATTGTGCTATTGTTGTGAATGGGACACAAAAATATAGGAAACTATTTCATACTGAAATAATTAACGTGCCAGAAAAAATTTAATGTATTTCGTCATTAACATTGAGCACTAAAATGCACCTATAAGATTGTCAGTGGTACCTAACACCACTCAATTACTTTGAAATTGAGTGCTTCAATGTACTTCGTATACACATTTCCCTAGGATACAATAATGCCTTTCAGAGAGATAGGAAATGTCTAGATTTATAGCTACAATTGTTTAAATTTACCCTTATGTTTGATAATCTCTGGAGACAACATCTCTTTTCTAAAATATTTTTTTAAAATTATTAGTGTGATGGTAGTTCTACAGCTGGAACTATTCTTGAGCAATATACTAATAATAGGTTATGTGTTACTCAGATAATAACTTTTCTAGGTTTTATGCATGCAGACAGGTTTGTTTGTTTGTTTTTTTTCTATTGGATCCCAGCAATGTAAAAGAGGACTTAACACACCATGCCATGTTTGGTAACCAAAGTCTATCACTGTATGTTCCTTTTCATTGTTCTTTCCCATGTAAATGAACAGTAGGCTTCTTTCTGGAGAGTCAAAAGCACTAGGAAATAAACATCTCCACGTGGGATGTGAAGGATTCTTAAATTGCTCTTGCACTTTTTTCCCCCGTATTTGTCTGCCTGTGAGAGACTGCAGCACTTGCAGGCAAAATTTGGGGAAAGAGGACAGCTCTTGAAAAATCAGAGCAAAGGTCTTTTCACTCAGGTCTGACCCTGTGTGGGAGCTCCACTGTAGTCAGAACATACATAGCTTGTAGTGAAGTAGTTCAAAGAAAATGTACTATACTGAACCCAAAGTGTCATCTTCTATGCAGTTGTTGTCTCCGGAGTGTTTTTTCTGGTCACACCTCAAGATGGAGTGACCTGAAGCACAGGCAAGCAGGCTGTAGGAGCTGTGAGCTGTTAGTGTGGGGTGCTGCAGCTTCAGTATCCTCCTGCCCAGCCAACCCTCTGTGTCAAAGACTGACCTTGACAGGAACCTAGTTGGACCATAAAAATATAGGGTTGCAGAGGTCAGCATTACACCATATTTCTGTCTTTTATTATTTGAAGGGACTGAACTGCTGTATGATTTGTGATGATGTTAAACTTACTGCCAAAGGTATATTATTTTGTGACTTGATACCCTGTTTTGCTATCAAGTTTGTTTCTTTATTTCTCATTAACTGAATATTTTTCACCTGTGGGACTATCTATTGAGTTAAATATAGCACAGGAGCTTGATTAAGTATTTCCACCAAATTATCTATCTGCAGGTGGGAAGTGGAAGTGCTTAGCTGCTTGATGTACATTTTAGAACAGAGGTAGGTGGCAGTGTAGTCCCCTTGAAAAGCTTTCCCTAGAGAGGCTCATCAGTCAAATCAGTTTTGCAAGCCTACAACTCTGTCAGTGGGGGATCTGAGAAACAAGTAGATGCATTGAAGTAAGCAAAGCCTGAAACATTCTGCCCTCATCAGCATTGGCATTGTTTTTATGGTGCATCATAGGAGAGTCACCTGGCTCAGTTTTGACCTGTGTAGCCCTTTCTCTACCAGAAAAAATGCTCACAGCGAGGAAGTTGCACTACCATGTTTCCTTGCTAACCAAAGTTTGTCTCTTTCAAGCCGACCAGGTTGTGGCTGGCTTCTCTGCCTGCTTCTTTTGACATACTAAGGTGACCTTTAGCATACCAATGAAGCAGGAAGGAAAGAAATGTTAGAAATATGCAAACACTGAAAATATTTTCATACCCAGATGAGCTAATGTGTCTCTATCCTACAGCTTGTTGTTCATGGCTCAGTAGGCTGCTTGGGTTTAACCTGCCTGCCCATCTCTTATTCCCAGGGGGTACATCTGAATGTACTTACCTCCTTCTTGAAATAAGAACAGGAAGTGTGAGAATCATCATTTGCAGTGTTTTTTGGAAAACGTATTCTGGTACAACATCTGAGGCAGCAGATTCACCAGGCGGCTTGTCTGGTGCTATTTCCAACTTTCTGTATGTCAAGCAACAGTGGTGTCATTGTTCTTGTCTAAGTGTTCCCAAACATAGCTGCTACTGAAGTTGGATTTCAGCCCGCTGTTATAAACTTCATTTCTGCACTTTGCAGAAATCAGTATCCTGAACGGGCAGGTCTTCAAGCAAATCTGTAAGCTAAGCCCACTTCTTGTACCTGTGTCCTGCAGTGGTCATGGTCCTGCTGCAGGGAAAGCTTTCTCACCCAAGCCAGACTGTCTTTGACAACCTTTGTTCTGATTAACCCCATAGAGAGAGTAGAGAAGATGATCGGCAGGAAAAGTTCCCAACTCCATTTCTACTTGTCTTTTGTTATCCCTGGGGGACATCTTGTAGGGAGTCATTGCTGTCTGCTATGCTTTCCATACTGTTGAGGTGGTACATCAGGGAGAGGCTTACTTCTTGCCGATGACTGAACCAGTCAACCTTCAGCAGCTTTCTAGTTTATACTGTAGGGTGCTGTGACACTTTCATATCTGTGTCATTGCCGATTGCTCATCTATGAAGCTGAAGCTGTTAATAGTGTATGTATGCATTTTTTTATCTGCCTTTTTTTAAAGAAAATTCATAGTGAATAATCATTTTTGGAGTCTTTCAGATTCTCTTGTTATTGTAGGTTTCATTAAGACTGAGGAGGATAATAGAGGACATCTGACCTCTTTCTAAGGAAATAAACCTATTTCTGAGGAAATAATGATTTTTTTCTCAGGGTTAGAATTGTTTGAATGTATCAATATGGCAAAGATAAATAATAATAAAGTGCTGAATGAAAGGGTGCTCAGTGGGGCTGCAAGATTCACTGATGAAGAATTCATTGAATATTCATAGTTTCTAAAAAAGTCAAAGTTTCTATGCAGAAAGCTAAGTAACCATCTAGATGATGCGATATCAAGTTAATGTTGGTAAAGCAAAAGCAATGCAGAATGGTAGGTAAATGATGAACTGAAATACTTTACAGAGTCCTAATTGAATGATAAAGGTTTAGAAAAATAATTGATGAAGCCAGTTTTGTGAAAATCTCTTCTGACACTACAGCAGAGGTAATTAGAAAGTCAGTAAGATATTGTGGTATCTAGAGATAAAGAATAGTGAATATCACATTGTATATAAAATCAATGGTTTGAGCTCATCTGTGATTCTTTGAAATCGCTTCTTGGAAAGGGGCATTGTAGATTTAGGAAAACCTCAGGGAAGGAAAAAAAAATGGTTAGGGATCTGAAAAAATACACATGAAACAAAAAGAACCTGGGATTTTTTATTGCATCAAAAAGGAAGTCTTTTTATTTAAAAATACTGTGTTGGATAAGAATAATACCCAGCAGTATGATAGATATTCCTAACAAACTGTGGATGTGAAGTGAAAATTCACATACCAAGTTCTAAACGATTTGCTAATTAGAAGGAGTATTTCAAATCAAACCATAGATTAGCCATCATCTGGCTGGTGTTGGGGTTTTGTTTTCTTTCCACCCCCCCCCCCCCCCCCCCCCCCCCGTGGTGGCTTTGTCAGACATAGGGTACTGGCAGGGATGAACCACAGATCTGATCTGGTACAACAGTTTCTACAGCGCTACATTCTGTTTCTTAGAAAATCAGACCTTTCTTTTAAATAGTCGTCAGCAGAGGCTTAAAACTGGCTAGAAACACATAGTGTTTAGAGCATTCATTTTCATTTTTGCACCAACAGTGTGACAGTTTGCACATGGCACAGAGGGGAATGAAATGAATTGTCTTTTCTTCCTTTCCCCTCCATCTTTCTAGATCTCTGAAATGAGGCTTTTAGTGTCTATCATATAATAACTTTCTGTTTCCATATGAATGCAGTGGTAGTCTGGTTTCCCACAGAAAGATTTTCTTAATGCCTTTTCAGATCTCTGATGTTGTTTTATCCTTACAGTAGCTGGTAAGTGTTCTTATGGAGGGTAAAATCATAGGAAATTAATTTAAGGAATGCTGGCAATAAATTAGGATGACTGACATTAAGTGTACCATGCATTTAGTAATGAAGAATACCGGTAAATCAATAGGCTTTTTAAGGCAGAGTAGAGATGTGAAGTAGAAAATACTCTTTTTTTCTTACCCTCTTGATTTGTTTCAGGTCAATTATTTACATAGTGTTAGTCTCTATAATTTTTGCTGCCAGAGTCTAAATATGCTGCTATCTGAATATATTAATGAATATAAGTTTTATAAATTTTGGTTAATCTGGGCACAAATGTGAATATATTTATTTATATCATAAGACACATAGCCCTCTGAATTTCCAAATAAGTTGAGTCAATTTCTTCTGCAAGTGTATCTAAAGAGGTGGATGATACTGTGATGTGAGTCAGTGCATCAAGATCTCTCTTCCTCTGTTTGTCTCACTTTATATGGCTTGTGTTTTGAATTAATCCCTGAGTCCCACAGCATGGCTTTCTTCTGTTAACTCACAGCTCAGATAAAGGTTTTGTAACCATCGGCGGGTCTGAATTTTGAGATCTCAGTGGTGAAGGGTGCTCCATATGAAAGGTTCTTGCAAGAAGAGGTGTGGGATTCTGCAGGAGATGACGTGGAGTCTGAAGTCAAGATGAACCACTATCAAAATAGCCAAATTTCAGAATGTGTTTAAGCATGTATTTATATATTTTTTTCACCAAGTTGCGCTAACATGCATGCTTAACCTTTTTAAGCGTACAGTCTAGGTTTCATTTATTTTACTGAAACTCTGGCACCTGCTTGCTTAAAAATAAGAGAGAGTGTTCATGAAGAGACCCAATCTGTCAGTCACTTACTCACTTAACTGTGTCTTTGTTAGACTCACTCATCTGCTTAAATTTAAGTATGGACATGAGAATTTGGAAGCTCAAGGCTTTACACATGTTTAGTCTTTGAAGAAGGAGCTATTATCCTAAACTTAAAATATATAAATCACCACACAATTCATTGGGAAAACATAGGAGTTTGTTCAGTACTATTATTTAATATTTAATGGCAGTTTTCACACACATGGTCTTCTGAGTATCATCATTAAACAATGTGGATAAAACAGTTCATATTTCATATGACATAATTTGTAGTCTCACTTGCAGGAATAGAGCTAAAAGCTAATGACAAGACCTCAAAGAAGTATATCATTCCTAACTATATGAATTACTAGTGGCTGATATATTTTGCACAGAGACATATTCTGGACCAAAAAAATTATTCAGCATATATGTGATCATATGAGTGTATCTGCATTACTATATTAAGTGAAAGAATCTATTAATGTCAGTGATATTGATAAAACAGATTTAAAAAATTATATATAAGCCAAGCCTCATAAAAGCCTCTGATCTCTACAGTGATCGAGTGTAAACATGTGCCCACTGTACCTTTGTGTTTTATTTTCTTCTTCATTTACCAATTAACAATGTTGTTAAGGATGCTTATGCCCATCATAAACTGCACAGTTTAAAATATAAAATGTACACACAGCTCAGATGAAACAGCTGTAGAAATGTATGAATATCCTGTCCTTTTAATAAGGTGGCGTGAGAGTTCCATTAGTTCAGTAGGAGGCTTATTGCATTTATTTTTTTCTTTTGATGGAAATATTTTTAAAGGACTTATGGTTAAAACACTGGCATTTAAATAGTTCCTAGCTAATGTTTGAAGACTGTCAAGCTGAATCAGACTTAATGGAGAGGATTGGATTAGTCCAGAGCCAGGACCCTGCTTTTTGTGGAAAGAGGAAAAACATATAATGTGCATTAGTACTTAGCAGTACTTGTAGCATACTTCTATAATTAAAGTGACAAATGCAGCCAACCTAGTATAGGTCCATTTACTCGTCTTAATGGGAGTATCAGTATTTTCTGAGTGCAGCAAAATTGTCAGGTTACCCCAAGTTTGTGACAGATACATTTCATACCTGCAGTTTTCTCCTGTTCCTGATACTATTATGGAAGAAGGCTTTATGTGTCTGTGAAACTTTGTTTGTTTGTGTTTGTTTTAATTCGTCCTGCGGCGAGCTTACCCTAACAACTCTTCCACTGCTTATCAGTCTGGCCTCCCTGCACACTCTACACCTCCTTTGCTTTGCTCCCTTCCTCTTCCCCTCCCATCCCTCCCCACCTTTGACTTCCCTCTGCTCTTTACACTTCTTTTCCAGTTATTCTCTGATGCTTTTCCTTGGGTCCACATGGCACTTCATTTTATCTGACTTTGTCCGTTTTCTTTCCATGCCATTCGTTGGTCCTTCTTCAAGTAATCCTTTCTGTCTGGCACTGATTCACCAGGATCTGGATGTCTGTGTTCAACTCCCTTTTCTCTCTTAGGCTTCCTCTTCGACTTTGGGCAATTGCTTGGATACATTCTGCAGCCAATGAAACACTTACCTGGAGAGAAATGTGTGTAACAGGAGGCAGTTCAGGCCTCCTAAGCTGATCCCATCACCTCTCTGAAACTTCCTCTGTGTGGCTAAAGAGTATGTCAAAGAGCAGCTGTGGAAATGCTTGGTTTGCCAAGGCTCTTGTGGAGCTGCTGCATAGGGTCAGAGGTATTGAATGGGAAGTTCTCCTCGTTTCCCTCTCCACCTGGTTATCACAAGCCTTTTCCTTTAATCAGCTTGGGAGCAGAGAGGACGTGCCATTCTCCTTTGACTATTTTTCTCCTCCTTTTGTACTCAGCCATGTGTAGCTTTGCAACAGGTGGTGACACGTGCTGTGGTTTTGAAGAGTAGACTTGTCAAGAGGCTCCATCAGCTGTATAACAGGCATCTCTATAAAGTAACTTCATAGCTTGAAAAGTTTTCTTTAGACTTTATTCAAGTCATAATTCATAGCTTTGTAGCTTTCTTTTGGAGTGATTTATAGCTCCAAGTCATTATGTGAGTGTGAAATATAACTCTTTTCTGACTAATACAAAGTTATTCTTTTGAACGTATCCATTAAATATATGTCCTGATACTCTTTAAAAAGTTCTTGTGTGTACTTTCCATGGTTGATTTATGGCCTATGACTTTTTAATGCAAAAGTATTTTTCTGTGCAATTGCAGTGTACTTTGTATTAAAATAATGGAAGTGTGACAAGAACTCAACAGAGCAAAGATTATTGGTTTTTTGCATTTTAAGTATTCATTACAAGTTAATATGAATGCTGTGCTACAACTGTGGAACAAGAATCTTTAATTCAGTTGAAAGAAAAGAAAACCAACAGGCAAACCCTGGACAAATTTTGTTTAAAAACTAAAGAACTGTTGTTTAACAAAATAGCTTTGTTGAAGTTAATGTTTAAAATACTGAGCCTCTGGGTTTCAGAATGCAAATAAGTGACCATGGCTTACACTGGCACTCAGACATGCCGTGTGCCTATTTGTTCTTATCCTGTACTTATATGCTTTATTTACATGCATGCTGAGGACCCATCGTGCTCCCCTTTGGGTGTGAAAGGATTTTATACTGTTGGGACAGTATGTTAGGATCCAGAGGGCAGATGAAGGGTACATGCCCTTTTCTAAGAGTGCTGTTTTTCTTCACCTATTGTTTTCAGTACTTCTTTATATACCGAAGACCTGCGTTAACATCCAGTCCAACTTGAAAGGGCAGAATATAGGCTGTTGCTCTGTGTATTAGTGCAAGCTCTTCCCCTTCTCCTAATGTGTATGCTTTTAGTGCTCTGAAATGTCTCCCTGTCAATAGGATCTTTCCCTCACTCTGTCCTGGTTTGCCACCTTGTCTCTGGGTGAGATGGACTCCTGCAGCAGTTATGTGACTAGTGGGACTGAAGTGGATGATACAAGGGCTTTAAAAGCTGGTAATGGAGGTGGTTTATTCTATATTAAGGCCCTTCTGTTTCACCTGGAGATGACTGTATAAGGTGCAGCTTCCCTTTTAGGCAGGCAACTAGTACCATGCAGTCAATTAGCTGTAGTATTTCAGCTAGATTCAGTTAGTGGAAAGGAGTATTGCAGCTTTCTTGCCAGTTTGCTTGTGCCTTTTGAAGACTGCTTCAAACATATGTTTGAGGAACAGAAATTGAGAGGGAAGTGTGCAAGTGGCACTTTTGTTCTCTTCCTACCTTTGCCCAGAAATGCCAGGCTGTAAGCTCTGCCCTTGCAGGGTGAAGAGTAAAAGTAAGAGCAGGCATGAGCACACCAGACTTCTCAACACATCTGTTGCCTGTTTGCATTACTGGCTGTTAGCCAAATTGCTGCTCAGGCTAATAGCATTCAAACTCTGCATAGCAAGAACTAAAAGGATTATTTGCAAAGACTCCAACTGTAGTGTACTTGGCCTTACCTTTGCCTTGTCCATTCAGAAGGCGTGAACAGAGGTTCAGAAAAGGCTCTTTATTTGGAGAGGGTGTTTGTTTCCATCTGCTTCCCCATAGCAACAAGAAAGATTCAGTAAATCCTAAAGGTTTCTTGACCGTGGTACCTTTTCAGATCCCAGCTGGTTCTGGAAACTTGTTGAGGGCAAGATGCATCTTGCCTACCTCCCACTGTATGAGGGTTAGAGGATTAGTTCAAGCTGGGCTTCTAGGCTCCAGCTGTCAAGGAGAGACAAGTGTGTCTGGAGACACCCATTCTCTCAGTTGACAGTGAAATTAGAAATCTAGCTTAGACCAGATGCTGAAGTATTGCATGTATCATGTATGTAATTCCTGCCTTGAATTGTGACACTTTCAGTTTCATTTTAGAGTGAGGAGTCTAATTCTGAAATTGAGATGGATTTTTGATGGAGAGCTAGAAGCCAGCTCCAGGGACACAGTGATAATTATTGCTCCCAAGTACTGTTTTGGTCAGCATAGCTCCACTGTCTACTCTGAAGGCTCACTGCAGTTCCTCAGTTGGCTTTGCAGGTTTATTCAAAAAAATTCCTTCAAATTCAAAGGCTTTGGATTGGGTAAGGGAACCACTTATCACCATCTTAGGATTTTTATTTTATTTTTTCCTGATGGACAGTGAAAAAGACTCTTGGCATTTTAGTTGGCTGCATTTGGCTGTCACTGTTGTAGGATTAATTTATTTTAATCTGAAACCAATAAACTGCACAGTGAGTTTACACATGCACATTTTGGAGTGTACTGAGTAGATAAAAAGAAAATATTCACAGAAGAAAATGTATCCCATATTCTTTGCTGTCCTTGTTGCTGGCAATTTAGCAGTTATGTGGAATCTTCTCTCTTTTGAGTGCCAGACTGTTTGAAAGTGATTGTTTCCTGGGACTTAACATCTGAAGAATTATGCTCATAGCATATTTAAAGCTTAACCTAATCTTCCAACAGAGCTTGGTTGGGCTAGCCGTGTATTTACTTTGAGTGGTTTTTTTAATACACTGAGCATTTCACCAGCATGACATTCATATTACAACTGATCCATGTCATAATCCTCTCAAATCAAGATGATTAAAGAATTTCTTAGTGTTGAAAGCTCTTTGTGCCAAGATTTAAATTCACCACTTCTTAGAGCAAATCCAGTAGACTGTGAACTGGTGCTTTGGTTTTTGTAAGCTATAAGGCATGCTATTAAAGTTATGATTGGACTCCCATTGCACGGGTGGGAACCTAAATAATATTGAAGGTATTATATGTAACAGTAATTGCAACTGGAAATGTGAAGTTTAGAGCTTAGACTAGAGCAGCTGGTTCAGCAGAATTTGGGCTTATGAAAGTGACAGGAAAGGCACATTTAATTATCAGCATCTTGGTTTAAGATTTAAAAGAAAACAAACCCCAAACCTACTTATTTTTTGGTTTGCACCACATTCTGTAAATAGTATACTGTAGGAAGTCGAATAGGAAAGTAGCAAATTCAGAAGCATAGTAGAAAATTCTTGTAAGGGAGCACCCTCACTTTAACGCCTATTCCATTCAAATACAGTAGTTAATTGTGGTCACACGGCTTGCAAAGTAACCCCCCCAGCCAAACTATAAAACAAGTTCTAGAGATAATAGAATGTGAAGTTTGAGTTCTTGCTATGATTTGGAAAAGTACTATACTGGGGATGGCCTGAGCCACTCCACAGTTTTTCAGATCTAGTTTTGAGTATTTTGAGGTCTTAGAAGTTAGCAATCATTTCAATTTCCTGGTTTTGCTATTGGGTCAAAAAAGGAAGAAAAAGGCCAGCCTTTAATTAAAGGGAAAGCTGCACAGAACATCAGGTATGACAGCCACTCCTGCTATCATGCTCTGAACTGCTTTCAATAAAATTATGAACTTGCCAAAGAGTGGAAACCTGGACCGCTGAATATCCGCTGTGCATTGTGAGCTAAAACTATTGTTGTCCATGTTTTCCTGCTGACAACTTTTCGGATTAAAAAGCTATCTGTAGTTAAAACATAGACACATAGACCATATCACTGCTGTGTTGTCAAAGCAGGCAAAAACTGTGCTGAAGAAAGAGAGATCATCTTGTTTCTTATTTGCAGAGATTTTACAGGACCTGTAGGTTTATTCCTTGCATAGTAGGAGACAAAATTGCAACCTATAGTAAGAAGTGGGGAGCTAAGATGATGATAAACCTTGTGTCCTCTTACTTCGAGCACATGATGAGTTTCTTTGGGTTTGCTTTTAGTAAAATGAATACATTGCAAAACATAAAGCGGTCAAATAGTACTTGGCAGCAGGAAAGCCATGTTGCTTAAGTCTCTGCAGGATGGAGTGTAGCTGTATTGATGCTTAGTTTGGAAAGACTGGACCAGGACAGGCGTTTCAGGGCTTTTGCATTTGCTTTGTGATAGTTTAGAGCTTAGGACCCAGCTGTACCCAAGAGAAGGCTGAGTTTTGGAACACGCATGGAATTAAAAAAGATGTGGCTGAGCGGGAGCTGCTTTATTAATTTCAAAATGCACATGGTCTTAATGATCTGTCATTTAAATAAATGAATAAATTAGATGCTTAGAAACACAGAGTATAAATGAGGTGAACAACCAAAGTAGAGAGAAGGAAGAAAAAGCCTTGTATTATGACATGCAGTCCTTATTTTTGTAGCTGTTTATGTATAAAGATGACCGAGCTATTGCAGCTTACTAAGGCAGCTTTTCCTTTGCTCTAGCATTACCATATTTCCTGTCAGTAAAGGAGACTGATGCATACAAGGTCAACCTTTAGAAGCACCTTTTGCAGTTTCTGTTGAGGTAGTCAGATGTCAGCAATCTCTAATGGTGTGAAATCTTGTTAGAAATTCAGTATTTTCTGAAGAGAGGAACTAATTGCTTAGAAGCTTGAAGCTGCAATAGTATCAGGTGAAGAAAAATACGTATTTTTTAATATTCCCAACAGTTTCATATGTATATTGCTACCATTTTCTCTTTAATTCCATTACTTTTTGATGAAGAAGTCACAGGCACATACACAGGCAAACCTATCACCAAGGCAGTGGCTTTTTGTTGGAAAATTGGCCTTGTACAACACTGATACTTTGAAATAATAATTAAAAAAAACACAACAAAAAAAGGCAGAAAAGAAAATGATGTTGTAGACAGGCATAAACACACATGTCCTCCCTATTCCTCATACCAATCTATTCAATTTAATGAGCCACAGTTTTTTTTACATTTTGTTTTTAATTTGACTTAACATTTTTATGAGGCAGCCTCTGTGGTAAGTCACATTACTTTTTTTTTTATAGTCACATTAACTTCCTTGCTTACATACAGAGCTTGCAGTTAGTAAATGCCTCTGATTTCCATAAAATATTCAGGGCAGGCTATTATTACAATGATTTTTTTAATCCCTACTGCTAAACTTCAATCAGTTTAAAATTTGAAATGCATTAATGACTGTATAATATTGTAATTTGTGTTGCAATAAATGTTTTACAGTTAATGCTGGTTAGGAAAGGAGCTTATACAAGAGCCATTAATTGCTATGCTTAATTATTTAAAATATATAGATTTCTTATGAGTTAATTCAATGTATAACTCAATTACTATTTAATGAAGTCATATAACTTTCTTGTTTATCAAAGTGTACAAAAGGATTCCAGCTGAAATACTGAATGGCATCAGAGAGAAAATGATCTTTGTACTTTAGCCAAGGTCTGCTCAGTCACACATGAACCAATTCATTGCTTCTTTCTGTACATACTGAACTGAGTGACTGCACAATACACTGAACATCTGTGTATTGAGACAACCGGTAACATGTATCAGGTGAAATGTTGTTAGTGAAAATGTTTTGGGCATTTATAAATTTGCTGTTGCTGATAATTAATCTGCTCTGTACCTCTCAGGAGATTAGCCAGAAGTATAAAATACCTAGAAAATTCCCCTGAATGGTCAGTGGACTCCCTTTCGCACAAATGAATTCTCAGGGGCTACAAAGCCAGCATTGCTGGCGTGGGTAAGGGGACAGGACAGAGTAGGTAACTCTGAAGATGAAGATCCTTGGCTATTAAGATCCATTATGCAAGAAGCATAATTTACAGCAGTCTTAACTTTGTCTTTAATTGTATTGGTTTTATTTGTCCATTTGCAACAAAGTCACAGAGGTGAAAAAGTACTGTAGGAATACAGTACCACCTTTTCTTATCTTTGGTGAAACGAGCTGGGGACCAAGCCACTTACCTTATGAAATAGACCCTGGCCAAGTACAAAATCAGAAACCCCACACACTATTTATCAGTCATCATCCTTTCTAAGGTTCTGATCCAAACCTGACCACTCTGCCTTTCTCCTACCCATAGCCTCTGGGCTTCATTTCCAAAGAGCTAAGCCTTCTGGGAACATTCTTCCTCATGTAATTTCACCACCTTTTTCTGCTGAAAATGTTGTCTTGTTCTTACTGTTGGTGTGGCTCCGTTGCTACTAGCTGTAGAGGTTAGCCATAAAGTAGGTGCCAGTGTTTCAATAGCTGTATTATTTGACTTTCCTTAGGGCAGGCTGAGTTGGTTCACCGCTTTTTTGAGACACTAGCTACCTCTCTTCAGTAGGGCTGTTACCAGGCTCCAAGTGTTCCCTTTCCTGGTAACCCTCACAAGGCTTTGGGGAATTCAGAGCTTCAAGCAGTCTGGATCCTCTTGAGATTTCAGTAGTCTTTTCCTCTGTGGGATTACAGAGCTGGAGAAGAGATAAGATAGAGCATAGCTCTTGAAGAAGCTCCATAGGAAAGCACTTGCAGTTGCAGTTTTCATTCATCCCTTCAGCCTGAAGCCAAAAAATGCTGTAAGAATTCTTTCCTCAGACTATAGAGCCACTATCCAGAGTCTTACTAAATACTGTTTGTTGTAGGAATAAATAAGAAGAAATCAAGAAAAATACTTGCCTGATAACAATGAGCATTTTTGCATTGTTGGTTTTTGCTGCACCTCTGTCACAAACGAGTATGTGTGGGAGCATCTGAACATAGAAATTCAATTGCAGATAGGTACTAGTAAAACAGCATTCCTCTTCCCAGGCTTTCCTGAAGGAAGAATCCTTTAAGAAGCTTAAATTGGCATGGGCACCTGCTGGCTTGTTCTTTCTTCCCCTCTCATTCTTTCAAGCTTCTACTCTTCCACTGCATGTAGCCCATTTTTTTTTTTTGCCTTCCTGCCAGCGTGCTGGACCCCATTTCTTCCCTTAATTTCCACCCGTGTTTCCTCATCTTCCTATTTGCTCTTGTACAGTTCCTCATTCCACACATTCCTCCTAACATGACTGTGCCCTTGTCATCTCCCTCTGTGTCCATATCCTCCAGCCTCTGCATATGCTCTCTCTCCAGCTGGCTGCTCCTCTTGAATGCCTTTTCCCTCTTGTGATCTGTTCTTTGCCCTTCTGTGGGTTTTTCTTTCTCCCTCTTGCCAGAATTACTGAACATGACCCTGCTTTAAAATAATCAGAAATAATGGGAGATGTTTGTTTAGGTTACCTCACTTCTCTCTGTACAGGGTATAAAAATAGTGGTGATTTTTAGTTCAAGACAGTCTGTTTTCACACAGCGACTGGCAAAACCTGAAAAATTACAGTCTCTTCTGGTTGTGTGGACACCATGGAAAAATATCCTCACAGAAGGTCAGGAGACTCTCAATAATACTTTGCTTGGCCTGTTGACAGAAGCAGCACTTAACTGTGGCATGGAGAACTGAGAACCTAGGTGAAATAAATCCTCTGATTTATACTTGTCAGCAAAGCTGTAGGGAGACATTTTGGAGCTTAAAGTGCCCTTGAATGCTTTGCTGCCATCATCTTCTACTCTACTTGGAGCAAATGGGTAGAGTATGCCACAGCTGGTCTGTAAGGCTCAGACCTACCTTCCTTTCTTACCCCCTTTTAGAGCTCTTCTGCCCCAACGTTGCCATGACACTAACTGTGGCCAATTCTCAATTAGTTTGAGGCACAGAAAGTCAGAACTAGCTCTTGTATGAGGAGCATGTTTAATCTACAATATTTTATGAACCTTTTGGGTAGGCATAAATGTTCCATCTAATGGAAGTGCTGGGAATTCTCTTTTCAGTAAGATACACTACTTATTTCTAACTTTAGTAGAGATTGCAATGTAAGCCCATAACAATATAGAATGAAGACTTACAAAAATGGGTTTTGTTTAATTTATAGCATTTTCTAAAATGCCTTCTTGTTTTTTCCTCCCTTAGAGATGTGTGTAGAAACTAACTAATGATTCAGAGACAGAGATGTGAAACATGGCATCAATAAGATTTTTTTGGTGCTTTTTTTTCCTAAATCAAAAAGCATTTCTGAAATATTACCTATAAAATATGAGGCAAAATTACCCAACCTAACACATTTGCTTGGGAGGTGCTGAGTAACTCACAGCACTGATAATAGTGATTAATGTGGTCTCCAAACTCCTGCTGACAGGATCTTGACACAGAATCACATAAACAAGGAATATGTTGGCCTTTCACTGAGCTGCCCTCCTCCAGATATTTGTGAATTCACATGCAAAAAGTGTAAATACTTCTGGCTGAAATAGAGTAGCAACACTAATAATGTTTACATTTTAAGTTCTTTTCTTAATGTTCCATTTAACTGAGTTAATTTTTTGTAAATTATTTTACTATTTTTGTATTTCTTTTCACTTTTGGTACCAAAAGACAAGAAGGGTACATGTCCTAATGTAAGACTAATTTCATTCCTTGCTATTTTCTTTGGAATTTTTTATTTGTTCAAGTGTTACAACTTTCCCATTTTTCAGTTGGTGTCATTTTTTTCTTCACCTGTTTTGACACATTTCAGACCTAAGTGTTTTTCTTCCTTCCCTGACTATTAATGGTACATGTGTTTTGGACATTTGTCTGCACAAGTCTCAGGTTTGTGCAGAGGTAAATAATTAATTTCCCTTTTGTTATCAATTTTCTTATTTCCTTGAATAATTTTTTCTGTTTTCTTTTCTGACAACAAATCTTTTCTGCCATCCTTTCAGAAACCAACTAACTATCTTTTGTGTTGTATGCATTTGCAATATGCTATTCTTTAACTACTTGTTTTCTTCAAAGAATATAGCTGTTCTGAAAATGGGATAATTTCCCATTTTGTCTGAAAACACTGTCATTGAAGGTTTTTTGGTGACTTCTGTGGTTGCTATTCTTTCCCATTGCAGTCTGCCATGTAGTTTTGGCATCTTCCACTCTGTGGAAGAGCAGGAATGCTATTTCACTTTAGAGTGCTTTCCATGCAAGACAATGAACAGTGTTGTGCTTGAGAGATGCTGGAAGGTTATGCAGAGCTCTTTTCAACTAATCTCTTTTCATTTATGACCAGCTTTCTGAGCAAACATCTGTTAGAAAGTGCTTGGAGGAAATCCCATGGGGATTTCAGTTTTTGCTTATTGAAATCCCCCCGTTACTAGCTTTCTGGGTACACTGCTTTGAATGGGAAAGTTGGTTGCATGACCCAGGTAGAAATTTATTGTCTTCTTTCCTCTCCCTCCTGGTTTCATGATTAAGGTTTTTGAAAATACTGCATGTCTGTCTGCTTGCGTGGAGTTTAGTTGCTGGGTTATTCGGCATAGCCCTGAGGCTGATCTACTCTTCTAAGGAGAGGTGCTTTAAAATTGAGAATCCTCAACTCTTAAGATTAATTTTGTGGATTTGACCTCCAGGGCCAACAGATGTTAATCTCCTTGTACCTCCTTTTTTGCCGTGCCAGAGAAAAACCTGGTGAGAATTACTTCTGCACCAAAGTCCTTTTATCTCTAGAGGCCAGACAATCCCCATTTTGGTTGAAAGACTTGGGGATCTTGAAGGCAAAGGTATTATTACAGACTCTAAATGGAATGGTGGTGGTATTAAATGCAGTTCTCTCAGACACTGATTTGACTTTTTATAGTTCAGTAAGCCAAGGAATCTAGGACAAGGTTATTTTTCTTAAGATACTTAAAGGAAGACCTTGAGTTAGGAGAGACATCACAGTGGCATTCAAGGAACACATTACATTTTCCTCTCAGAATATGGTAGTCATCTATATCTCAGTTCAATGTCTATGAGAGGCAACAATGATAATATCAGGTAAGGGAAACAGAACCTTCTGTCCCTTAAAGAGCTCAGAAAAATGGGAAATGTGAAGTGCATTAATTATTTGAAAAAGTACATGCATTCAGATGCATTTTGTTGCTACTCTCAACCACTCCATGTTCTTACTGCTGAATTTGTCAAAAATACCTGTCTTGGCAAAGGGGGTCTGTAATGAGATATGTACATGTAGATCGTCCAAGATTTACCATACTGCCAGCAAATATTGTGTGTCCTTAGTTGGTTTCAATGGAATGTACTACAACAGATGCATTATATTTAATAATCCACACACAAAAAAGGAAATTAAGAAAAGAAAATTATTATTTCCTTGCTAAGTATGAAGATGGGACCTTTATCAAGATGTGTGAGATGTTTAGGATAAGAATCCAATCAATGATGCTAAGAACCCTGTGGAATTTCCAACACCAATGCTTTCAGAGGACAAGTAATACAGATCTTTTGGTGGGGTGGGGAGGTTCCAGCGGGACTGATGCTCAGGTACACAAGCTGCTATGTCCATCAGAAAATCTCTCTCCTGAGATGCAGCCAGCAGTACCACTCTGGAATATCATTCTAATGTTCCATAGACTTCCCCATTTCTGCCTCTTCAATTCAAACTGTGAGAACGGCTTTCATTTCTGGTGCTCTGGTCAGTGGCCTGTCAGTAGACATCTAAGGCCATCTGGATGAGCTGGCACCTCCCATCCAGTTAGCCATTTGCAGTCGTATGGTATGCCTTAGAATTTTGTTCCCAGGGTAAACTCTTTCCTTGGCTCTCATAGTGATGAGAAAGTAACTGGAGAACTAACTTCCAGAGTAGTCAATGCTGACTTTTTATGCAGATGGACTCTGGATTTCTCTAAGTCTTTTTTTTTTAATGCATTCTTCTTAGTTTTTGTCAATGGTTCTGTGAATGGTTCAGTGCTTTACTAGGGCTGTTTATTTAACAGTGTCCAGCAATGTCGATCAATTTGCATAGTCAGTTGATATTATCAAGTTCACATCCTTTTATGAAGAATTAAGAGGCAATCCAAAACAGTACAAGTATTTTTCCTCTTTCTTATTGTAGCTACTTATTATGTTGGATATGAACACGTCAACATAGGACCATCTGTCTTTCCCAGATAGACGGAGAGAGAGGGAGATGATTTGGAGTAACCTGTGCTTTTAATTTCTGGGCTGTTTTCAGTTTAGGGGGGAGGGAGAGAGGAATGTATGTCACTTAGAAATTGTTTGTTATCTGTGTGCACCTGTCTTCACTTTCCTAGTTAGCTGACACTAAAGACTCACATTAGAAATCTTGAAGACCCCTAGTTATTACTTACACTTGGGGGGAAAAAAAATACTCAAACTAAATGGTGTAAAATCTTTGCACAGTTGTGTATCATTGTAAACATTAACCTTGTTAGCTAGGAGTATGTGCTTTTTTTAATACGGGTGTGAAGTTTCAGCTATAATTCTACTTGCACATGCCCAAGGGTGGGGATTAGCATTAATCCCACCATTTCTGCTAATCTTTTACTCCTTTCCTGGTTCACCATGTTTGTTGTTTATTTAGAGCCTGAGACTTTTGCTAGATGTGTGTTATAATGCTAATTACTAGAGGGTACTA
Source organism: Ciconia boyciana (assembly GCF_034638445.1). Classification (NCBI taxonomy): domain Eukaryota; kingdom Metazoa; phylum Chordata; class Aves; order Ciconiiformes; family Ciconiidae; genus Ciconia; species Ciconia boyciana. Next base: position 102,938,829 of record NC_132935.1, on the reverse strand, counting down.
TCATTAACTGTAGAAATAGAAGTAATATGTTGTTGTAATGTATTAAGTTCCGATTTACTCTTGACATTTGCCAGAAGTGAAGAAACTTGAGATCCAGGGCTTTGTTCAGTCTCTGTTTCCGTTTCCGTTTCCTTTTCCTTTTCCTTTTCCTTTTCCTTTTCCCAAATGGTGTAGCATGTAGGTATTTGTTATTAAAAAGGAAAGGAAAACAAATTGACAATAATGGGAGACTGAAAACTACATTAAAAGAACTGTATAGGGAGTGGTGGGTCAGCTCAGAAACCTGCTCTCAGAAACAAAATTGAATGCAGTTCAGTAGTTGTGCCACACAGTGTCACAATTGGACTTCACTTCCTTCCACTCTGTATCTTTCCCATTGTAGGTGAAGATATTTACAAAACCTGTGAAGAGCAGTCTGAAATGTGGGGGGCAGCTGAAGTGCAGGAAGATGAAGATACTTGTGTAGAAGTTCCGCTGGACCAGGTATTGATCGAGCTTTAAATAAATTGCTTTTTTTAGGATCACAGGTTGTGTGTTAGTTTTTCTTTCCCCAGTTTCTTTCAAGTGTACAGCATAATTCTGTGAGGATGATTGTAACAGCTCAATGATATGGCTTCTTTTATGGGAGCTTTAGCAAATCTTCCTTTCTCTATTAATGTGTCAAATATCAGTTACCTTTTCATCATACATCAGCTTGAGAACTGCTCTGAGAGAGCAGGACTCCCTACCTACCAAATAGATGCACCTGAATCACAGTCACTTTGTACTGGTGGAGCAGTGTAAAGGGACTGTGGAACAGAATCAAGGTCAGAATTCCTGCAGTCCTGAACCACAAACAGGTGTGGATTTATCTGATTTTTATTAAAGCTGCCAGCACTTTCTTCTGTTGGAACAACAGGGTACTTAGTTGGCCAACTTGTTCATCGTAAGACTTCCGTGCAATAAATAGGTCTTGATAACTAAACATAAGTTTATACCCTCTTTGTTTTACTTTCATTTGTTTTTAAAAGAAACTCCTGCGAACTGAAATAATACAGGAAATAGGTAAGTTGAAGTTTATTCCGACAAAGTGGAGAGTAGAACTGCTTAAATTATTTGCTGAAAACTTACTTTTTTTTTTTTTCCTGTTAGTGAATTGCTCACAAGACAGTCCTCTTTTTCATCTTACGTGTTGGTAGGAATTTGCCAATTTGTTCAACTTTGTGTCCAGTCCACAAGATGTTGCATTGTGCTTTTGGTGTCTGTTGATAATGGCTTGGGGCCAGCCACCTAGGCCACAAGATAATATTTCTGATCCATGCTGCAGTGTAAGGAATCACAGTTTACCTGACAGATTTCTCAAGCTAAAAATCATCCCAACAATGTAAGCGATTCTTGAGCATTTTACTGACTTCCTGGTGGTCAGCTCAGTGTTGAGGAACAATTGTTAATGTGAGATTGTAAACAAATGGGAGGGAGGGAGTTAAAAATAGTTGTTTGTTTGTTCCCTGGGTAGCTAAAGTGTATTTACAATCTGGGAGATTTCCGGAGTGTGTTGGAGACAATTTTTCGATGTAGGTAGTGGGATACATGATTAGGAGAGGCATTCTGCTGGATTTGCTACTCATGAATAAAGAGGAGCTAGCTGGGGATATGATACTCAGTGGCAGCCTTAGTTGTAGTAGCCATGAGATGATAGGGTTTAAGACCCTGAAGGAAGTGGGGGTGGCAAATAACAAAATAAAAATCCTGTAATTCAGGACAGTGGACTTTGGCTTGTTTGGGAAACTGGCAGGCAGGACCCTGTGCGAGGTTGCCCTGAAGTGCAGAGGAACACAGGAGATCTGGTTGATCTCCAAGGGCATCTTCCTCAAAGCACAAGAACTATCCCCCTATGCAAGAAAACAAGCAGGCATAGCAGGAGGCCAGTTTGAACAGAGGACTCCTGACCTTATAGTAAAAAGGTAGAGTGTGGTAGGTAGAAGAGGCGATGGACTGCTAAGGAGCAGTATAGAGACATTGCCTGGGCATGCAGGGATGAAATTTGGAAAGCCGAAGTTTGTCGAGAAATGGAAACAGATGCTTGTGATTGGGAATAGCCAAACTCTTTGCCTCAGTGATGAAATAACTGGCTCTGTGGATGGAGAGCAGTTATTGTCATTTATCTTGCTTTCAGCATAGAATACCATATTTGTAGGTGAAATTGGAAGAAGTGTGGTAGATATGGGGAGGAAGATATCCTTAAGGAAGGTAGGGACTGGATTTGTGGGCTACAAGGTGGATGAAAAACTGCCTGGTTCGATGGGACTTAAAAGGTCAGTTGGTTGAAATTTAACTGGTGCCTGTTTATGGATGGTGGGTTTGATACTGGCTCTGATGCTTTTTAACATGTTCATCGATAACATGGATGATGGCACAGGATGCAGCCTTATCCAGGGTCAGTAGTAAAGCCAAACTATCATTTATCAGGTGATATGCAGGGCTGTCTTTCAGAGCGATCTCAATAGCTTGAAGGAATGAGCTGACTCGACCCTCATGAAGTTCAAAAAAGAGAAATATGAAGTGGGGTACCTGGGACAGGGTAACTGTGCATTGGTACAGTCGGCGTGGGTAGGCTAAGGAGCAACTCTGCAGGAGGGGCCATGCAGTTCTTGTGGCTAGCAAGTTGATGATGAGTCAGCAGTACTCCCTTTTTGTGATGAGGGTTGACTGTGCAGGCTGGGCTGCATTTGTAAGAGCACAGCCAGCACATCAAGGGAATGGATTATCTCCCTTGGCTTGGCACCTCTGAGGTTGCATCTAGGATATTTTGTCTAGTTTTGAGTCCTTCCTAGTACAAGAGAGGTATTTACAAACAGGAGAGAGTTCAGCACAGCAACACGCTAAAACGTGTAGGGGGCTAGAGCCTATGACACAAGGAGAAGCTTAGGGAACTGTGTTTGTTTCACTTTAAAGGCTAAAGAAGATCTGCCTTCTCTCACAAGAGAAGGCAGATCAAATTGTTCACTTCAGCTACAGATGGAGTTACAGAGAAGATGGAGCCAGCCTTTTCTCTGTGTTGCACAGCAAAAGGATGAGGCAATGGTCAGAATTTGCATCAAGGAAAATACTAATTGGACATAAGAAAAACGTTTTCAACAGTGAGAACTGTAAGCACCTTCCTGTCCAGAGAGAGTCGGGAGTCTTTGTCTTCAGTGATTTTTAAAACTAAACTGGACAGGGCCTCGAGCAACCTATTTTTACTTTGAAGTTGGTCCAGCAGGGCACTGGCCTAGATGATCTCTGGAGCAGTTGTCTCCAAAGTGGAGTGTGCACAGCCCAGGGGGTATGAAAGACAATCCATTGGGGTGCAGGAAGAAAATGTTAGAACTTCAGTAGTATATGTATATAATTTATAAATAAGTAAATATACATATATTTGGGGGTACCTGCTCAAAATTTTTTTACTGTTAGGGGTGTGCAATCAAAACAGTTTGGAGACTGCTGCTCTAGAGGTCTCTTCTAACCTAATTTTTCTGTGATTCTGTATTTGTTCATCTTTGATTATTTCAGTCCTATAGTCAACTTTTTCTTTTTAGTAAGCTTTGGTTTCTTATGCTTACTATTTAGCTGGCTGATTTTTTTCAATTTATTTGAATTGGGTAAAAGAATACTAGACATATACATTTTTCTTGTCTTCTGCCCTTAAAAAAATGCCTGAGGGGAAAATAGACAGAAGTTTTATGAGCTTATACTTTGTTTTAATTTTGCCTGTGATACAGATTGGTACATGAACAAAAGCCACATATGATGTCGCTGCTGTAGCCATTTTGAAGAATGGCACCATACCCATCTGAAAAAAATATCTGGATCTCTCCATTTTGTTTTACACTGCTGTTTCTAAGAAGGATAATTCTCAGTGATTTATTCACTTTAATGGGAAGGAGTGTCGCTCAGCTATTTTATAGACATTGTTCTCGAAGACATATGAATCAGGTGGTTGAAAGAGGCAAGAGCATGACTGTCCTGGTCCCTGATATACAGAATACTACAGCTGTGTCTTTTCACAGCAAATACCTGTCCTGGCCTCAGAGACTTGCATGCTAAACACCATTGGGCTCATCAGCCCTGTTAATTGCAGTTGTCCTTGTGAGGTGTTGTGATAATTAGGATGTGTTGGGTTGTACTGATAGTACTGACATTGGGGAAGAACATGCCACTTGTCGTCTTAATCTTTGTTTCTTATGACATCCTGAAGTATATCCTGCCCTGGTCTTGACAGCGTAATAATCAAATTGAGAAATGATTAGCGTGTTTATTGGCCTCTGAAGGTGCATAAAGAATTCCTCTGGGTCGTGTAAAGCATTTGACAGTGTAAATTGGGTTGTCAGGTCTTAGTTTTTAGGTTGACTGCAATTCATATGAAATCCAAGAGCCCTGGAGACGGCAGCCTTACTTCTGCATGGAGATGCTACAGGCAACAGCTCTGACAGTGGGTCTCACCAGTTTGCTTCAGCCAGAAGATGGTGACTGTCACTAGGGAGGGGAGAATAGCTAACTCTCCACTGCCACTTCTGTACTTGAAAGTGGTGGCTGTGGTTGTTGATAGAGTTGCCAGTTGCCTCTGTTGATACAGTGCCAGCTTGTGCTGGCAAGCTTGCAATGCTAGGAGCTTGCTTGGTACCTCTAAGCTCAGGTACCAAGGCCCGTGCATTATCCTCAGATGGAAATATTTTTCAGTTGCTACCAACTGATTTTGCTACCTGGACAAGGAACTGGAAGCAGGTGTGTTTGAGGGGGAAAAAATAAAACAAAACAGTAATGCAGAGTATTAATAATCTGATTTTTGTATTTTCAGAAAAGCCAAACAAAGCACCAACATTTATTGTAACACAAGCCATGGTTTATTTCTCATTTTAAAACTTCATGTATAGTTTCCTAGGTAATCTGGCAAGAAGCCAGGTGCTTCTGAGTAGCACTGAGTACTTTTTATTCCCAGATAACTGAGGTTACTCAGACCTTGGAAGTCTTTAGCATTTTACATGTTCAGGTTCTTATTAATGACCATTTAAAATTGTTTTAAATTCTGTGATGTAAAGCTTTATAGCTTTTTCTTATCTGAACTGCAGTTTCTGTTATTGCTAGAAATATGGAAAAGGACAGCCAGCCAGGGCTTGACTATCTTGCATCATGCATAAATATTTACATGTCAGCTTTCACTAGAATCCTGACACTTCTGATATGCTATCGTTTCCATCAGCCACGTAAATGAGGTGGTGAAGATAGAGCTTAGTCTTTTTTCTTTTTATGCACCTTCTTTGTCTTGCCATTTGAAGTACACAGTTGAACAAATGCCAGATTAGCCATTAACTAAAGTTAGTGTAATACTGGCTAGACACCTGCTTATGTCCTATTCTGTAAAATGCTGCCTGCCAGCTGAGAACACATTAAAAGAACAGGATTTGCTTTACTCCAGACTAGCTGAAAAGTTGTAATTGAACATCAAGGAATAAAAATCAGTGTTTTGCCTAAAACCAAACCAGACCCTTTGGTTCTATATTCTGTACCAAGACTTCAGTTTCCAAATACAAAATGGATAGTTTATTCTTTTGACATGCAGACTTACTCCAGGTTGGTTGTTTACATCACTGTGTCAACATCCATGGGAACTGATGAGAGACTATTAAATCAATTGTGCAAATAGCAAGGGAACAAGGTGATTTTATTGCAGTTCTTGGTAGGGATAAATAATGGGATTAAAAAAGGGATTTAAAAAAATAAATAATGCATCCAACTCATAAAAAGGTTGGAGTTTAAATGTTGTGGGAATAAAGACTTTTTTGCCTTCAGGAACAACAGCAAAACAATACAAGTTTCTTATTTGAAATGGTAATTAAGTGTGTTACTTTGAGTTTGCTGATAATAATATAAATATATTCAAAGTAACTATTTCTGAGATAGAAAATTTTCTAACTTATAAAGCTTTCAGAACAAACTGCTACTTTTTCTTTAATTTTATATAAGCTGTGAAATACAAAAGCAGCAGTTGGTAGTAATAGGATTGAAATAACACTGCAAGTTTGCATTAGTTTATCCAGTTCCATAAGCATGGTGGTTGTTCTCCCATGCTGAGCCCTTGGGACGTGGGGTAAGCGTGAAAGTTATGAGATATGAAGTTGTCCAGTGCATGATCCCTACAAGGAATTCAGGCATGTTGTGCCAGCCTACTTTGCCAGGGGGTATATGATACTGGCTATTAAGATGTAAGCGGTGTAGAATGAATCTGAGGGGGGGAGGGTTCCCCTCCAGATTCATCAGCCCCATGTCCCTCTCTCTGTGTTTATTTGTAAAAATCACTAGGTGAGAAATTTGTCTAACGGACACTGATTTGGTTTTTTTTGTAGATGTTCACACTCTTGGTTCTTTCACTAGCCATTTGCTTTCCATTACTATGTACACATCCACTGAGTAATGCAGTCCTGATGCCACTCATTATTCCCCATTTCCTGGGCTGTGATGTGATGTGAGATGGTGTAGCTCCCCTAGGTGCTCTTTCTGTAGCTGGAGTGTATCAGCAGTAGCAGAAAATTTGCACCTTTCATTTGCAGTGTTCATTATGGAGTATACATTTTGCTTTAGAGACCCAAGATTCACCTCAGTGAACAGAACAAAATGTTTATCTTTCCTATTGCTGAAGGCAAAATGTTAAAGTTTGCATTGATTCAACATTAAAACAAGCTGACTGCTCGAAGAGACATTCCTTGATTAAAAAGGCTAGAACTTTTCATGAGGAAACATTTTGCACTACATCAGTAAGGATTTCAAAATGGCATTTGGAAAGAGTACATGAAAAGCTTTTTATGCTCAAATTTCACTACAAATAATGCAGCTGTAAGTTAAGCCTTCTGGATTTTGAGTGCTGACAAGCAGATAAGATTTTTCATTGCATGTTCTTCTTTTAGCTCCACTGATTTACACTTAATTTTTTTTATTGTTTGTCTTTGCAAGATAGGAAAACTTATTCTGGTTGGTTCCTTGCAGCTCAGCATGAGAACAGAGCTCTTCCCTCGGTTTCTGCATTGGATGACTGATTTCTGAAGCTGTAGCAGCAAGGTCTGATCTTTTCTTTAAAGGCCTGTGCAGCCTTCACTTCTTCCAAGTGAAGCCTGCAAAGGCAGTTCTGTTGTAAAACTAGTGTTGATACCACTTTGAAAAAAGTTACCTCTCTCTGTGTGCACCTGTCTTGAAAAAATCTAGCAATCTTAGAGGAGACAATTTCTCAAATTACTTAACTTTTAGGGCATTTTTCATTCACTGTAGAAGAGTCTATTTCTGGAAAAAAAATAATTTCTGTATTTTTGCAACCTCAGTAGGGCTTCTTTTTAAATGCTTATCAATCTTCTCATTGTCTATAGGGATGCTGAACAGATTATACTGTATTGTAGGGTATGAAGTTCAGGTAAATTTTAATGTACACATTGAAAATGACATGATTGTCATGTGACAAAAGATGGTGAAAAATACTGTTGACTTAGGTACATCTTAAAAAAGTAAGGAACTGATCAGATGTTTTCTTCTCTGCCATGGCCATCTTGTGATGAAGGAATTATGCACGCTTCCAGTTACCACACAATGAAACTGAGGAATGGAGTTTGAAAAGCTGTTTTTTCTACACTTCAAATTACATAATTTCCATTCATTTCAGTTAGACTTCTGGGTGCTCTGATCTTATGAAAAATTGGACTCTGTGGACTCAGGTGCTGCATTGTTGTAAAAAAAAAAAAAAAAAAAAGGCATCCAACTCATAAAAAGGTTGGAAGGTTGGAGTTTAAATGTTGTGGGGATAAAGACTTTTTTGTCTTCAGGAACAACAGTGCATTTACTATGTGGGATGTGTAAGACTGATGAACCCTTAACTATTCATTTGCTTGTTTTTAAGAGCCTGGGTTTTGTAAATGATGTGGAAGAGAAGAGGGCTGCTGTCACTTAGCAACCCTATCTGGTTCAGGAACAAAATGTTTTGCTGTTGGAATCTGTGCAGTGTGGCTACAAAGCATTCCTGACTGGGTAGGAGCAGGGGCAGCTCTGTTCTGGAGAGGTTTGGTGCAATCAAAGTCAAGTGTCCCTGGTGCTGCGTTTGTGAGATGTATTCATGCCAGTATTTGTGACCACTAACATTTTTGTTGTCTACCTTGTTGTTTGTCTGTTGCGACCATCAGCCAAGTAAACATTTCCAAATGGCTTCAATAAAGCAAAATTATGTTTTACATTAATGGTACAAAATAATTTCCGCCTTAAATGATTTGTGATACCGCACTTTTCAATATTCTAGTATCAGTCATGTACAAACCTTCTGAGAGGTTACATTAGCATCCCTAGAGGAAAAGAAGTCAAATGCTTCAATGTCTGAAGATTTCCTGACTTATTGCTTTTGAATGATGATGGCATTTGGTAATGTAGCTCTTAATGAATGATAGCATGATCAGTGTAATTAGAATACATCTTTCTTTTTTAAATGCTCTGTTTTTGCTGAGATTAAAAATACCGTCAAGCAATCATCCTTCTTGAATGCAAAATGAAATTCACTCTGTTCCTCATCAACCTGCTAGTAAGGCAAGCTGGGTCCATGTTTCCAGCATGAAGTTGAGAATTACCTCAGTTGTTCTATGTGCCTTTGGTTGAATATGCCTTTCAATATACATATACAAGTCTTTTGTCAGTGAGTCTTTTTATTGCTAGTCCATGGCAAGCAAAGAATTGTGCTCACAGTCATGAAGGAATGGTTTGAAGACTAGTTATTCTAACTACTGTACTTTCAACTGGGAAACTGCAAAAGCATCACCTTCACTTAAAAGATGCAGCCAGCAATACAAGAAAGAAGGTTACTTCCTATTTTCTTGCAATCATACAAAAGGCAAGATTACAAACCTTCCTATGAGTAGCTCTGACTATAGCAGGAATGTGGGTAATCCATCACAGTCACCAGAAAAGTCCCCTGTCCTAGAAGTCACTTACTTTTCCGTGAAAATTACCTCAAGGAATAAAAATGTAATCACCTCATGCTTCTCTGGTCCTAGGTTTATTGCTGTCAGGTTCAAGTTGTGTTGCTGTTTTTTGTGATGTGGACTAAAGTAACACAGGAACACTTATTCTATAGTTTGTTACAGTATAAATGTTTAGTTACCCTGGGCTACAACTGTCTGGGTGCTTTCAACATGAATTTTTTAAGTGCCCCGTGTTCTCTGTTATGATCCTGGAATCTCTCATGTCGATGTGTTGATATTAATGTTTGATGCTCATGGTTGTTCAGTTGTGTTACAAAGTGGTGAGAGACCTCAGTCACTCAGGCCTGGAGACATAGTTGGTTCTCTGGATTTGAGATGCCCTGAGCTTTTACCGGAATCCCAAATGTAATGTACTTGTACGACTTCCTGTGAGCCAACACACTGGCTGAAAGCTGAACTGTGACTTCTTGGGTGCAAAGAGGAGCAGCAGAGTCCCACATTGGTCTTGGCTATCCAGCCAATGCATTCCATATAGGAAGCTCTTACTGGAAATATTCTGGTTATTCAAAAGATGACTGATGAAAAGATAAAAACTAAGATGTGAAATGTCACTGCTTTTCCTTAAGTATACAAGATCATTGCTGACTTCTAGAAATGAGTCTGATAATTTCTGCAAGGACATGTAGGTCTGAATTGGCGCACCTGGTTTGCTTTCAGTACGCCCATCCTGATTTATTCTGACTGAGAGAACACAGTTTGCAGTAACTATGATGTATACAAAATAGGCATTTTGTACAGTTGTAGGTGGAGGGATGGCTGGAGTGTATCGAAATCAATGAAAAGGTTCCCATTGACTCCAGGGGACTTTGAATTATACCCTGACCCAGTACACACTTTAATGTAGGCTTTAGCTCACTATTTCAGATTCATTGAAATCGCTGGAACTGTTCAAGATAGTAAAGTTAAGCATGTACAGCATTTACAGGCTTTGGGCCATAAAAAAACTCTGGTTTTCTCCCTTTTTCTCTTTTTCTCCCTGCATGTATATATGCACATAAACATTCTCTTTCCCTAAATATGAAAAATCTAACTTTTACTAAGTATATCTCTTTCTCAGTGAAGAAGGTGTACTTAATAATTTATGCATAGCTAGTAGATCAATAAGATGTCAGTAGAAAGTATCACACTTTTTATGTAAAGAGCAATGTATGATTTGGTGGGTGATTTTGGCCTTCATTCCCTCCCTACAGTCCTGTCTTAGGTCTGCTGTGTGTTCTGAAATGCATCATCTGTGGTCATATTCACATTTGAAAGCCTACCTATGACTCTACATGCAGTGGGAACCATACTGCCTTTTAGATTACCTTGCGGAAGGTCTTTTCCTCTGGATCAATGTTGATTTTAACTTGTTTGAAATGTCCATTCTAATGTAGTGCAGCTTGAAAGGAAATTAAATGAAGAATGCATTTTGCTTTCCAATTATTAGCTGTAAACATGACTTTTTATTTTTGTCTGTCGTAGTAATAGCCATTGTAGTAATATGCTCAGCTATCTTGAAATTTTCAGTTACTATAAAAACATTATACTTGCACTGATGGCATTTATTTTACTGTTCTTATTTTGTACTATTATTTTTCAGGCAACTGGTCAAGTTAAATTAGTTGCAATTTGAATTTTATTTCATGCCAGTTCCCTGTGAGCTTCCAGTGAGTTTCTGGGTACGGCTCAATAACGCTCAGTTTTAACTCTTAAAAACTTTGCATCCACACCTATTTTAGACAGATAAGGTCTAATGACTCTAGCTAGCATAGCACCTTAGGAAGTTACTGCCCTTCAAATGCCCATTGTGCTTCTATGCCAAAGACTACTTCCACAGCAATGAAACCAGTAAAAGCATATGCATTAGGATACATATGTTTACACCATGGCATAAAGTCTACACACCTTCTTCTGTAGTCCAAAATGAGCCACCATACTAAAGCAGTTCAGGCAAGGGCAAATAAGCTCTTCTGATTGTACCCACTATCAGGCAGTAACAAAAAGTTGGAAATAATATATTGGATGACTACAACAGTTAACTGAGAAAGCCTGGGTTTACTTTTCTTCTTTTCTTACCCTCTCTTCCATTTGATGTTTGTAATGTCATAGCAAGCAGGTGTCATTAAGCAAAACCAAAACTGCTTACTTTTAGCTAGTGGTGTCTGGTGCATGTAACTTGACCTGCCCTCTCCTGCTTCTGGTCAGAATCCAGAGCTGCTAATTTCCTTAGCAGACTGAAAACAAATTAGTAGGTCACATGTGTAAGACTAGCAGGTAACCTCTGAGAATGTATGGATCTACAGATTCTTTTCTATCTTTATGTCCTGGAGGTTACCAAAGTTGGCTCAGGTTTGCTTTGGATGGTGCCTTCTTTGAAGGTGTCTGTAAAGACTTGGCTTGTTTAATTTTTATTTTAGTGGTAATAAGGCCAGTTTGATGTTACGAGATGAAAGTGAGTCAGGAAGGCTTGAATAAAAAACACACAGAGACTACTGTACTTCAAAAATTACTTATGGAGCCATTATTTATCTGGTCAGGTAACCATGTAATATTTCTAGTAATTTGTCATTCTATAGATTATTACAACACAATAACTTGTCCTTTATGAAGCTGTGTCAATGCTATATTGTGCACTGGCATAATAAAGTTGTCTTATGTTGCTACTTAGATATCAAAGCAAAAGCAAGGTGTTTCATCAAGAGGCTTCAATCAGTTGTTGGTATTGCTGAACTGGCTTTTACTAATATGCTGAAGGTGATGAGAGAATTCTTTTGAAATGTTAGTATTAGTGAGGGAAGGAGATTTTTAGAAGACATAACTTATAGGTCTGTAACAGATAGCTGCCTGCATAAAGGAGCTGCTAATGATAGTAAAATTCCAAACGCTTTTGATTAAGAGATAATCTATTGCTCTCAGCTTGTTTGCTTTAGATTTAGAGTCTGATGAGGCTGTGTGGGAGGCAGACGTCCTGTCACTCCTGTGGGATTTTTTTTCTCTTTATTTTCATTCAGACCTTAGCACAAGTACATAAGTCATCTTGGCAGCGGGGGCATTGGTTCACTGAATAGTCAGGTGAATCTTCAAAGATGAAACTGGAAGACAAATGACAAAAACTAGATAGTATGTGCATCAGTCTTCCAGGTTGTCATGAAATGATGCTGCTAGCAGCTTTATCTATAGTGAGTTTCTGCTTACTCTTCTTCAATATGGGACAAGATCCTGTTCCTCTGAGTCTGCTGGTCCGACTCTGTGTAGGAAAAATTCATTGCTAAATGTCAAGCAAATCCTAACCATGCCACCCTACATAGGGGTCTTTGGAAAGGGGATGATGTTATGGAAGTGACCAGTAGGTCTACCTCATCTCTCTTGCTACATTTCTGTGGATGCAAAGAAGACAGGCTGCACAACAGGACCAATTGGCATGCCATGGTCTGGTCCATAGGTAAAATGCTTCATGGGGAACAGTTTGTGGGCTAGTCATGTATGATATTTTATTGTGACGGGATTTTATAAACAAGTACGTACTAAATACTAGAATGTTGGAGAACCTGGAATAGCTGGAACAAAATAGCTGTTCCTGTATTAATTAAATCTAGTTAATTCCAGTTGTTTTGGGTATGGTCAAATGGATTAACCCTGTGTAATACATTTAAATCTCACTAACACATTTTTTTAATGTAGAATAAGAGTGCATTATGGGGTGTTAGTACAGGAGCATCATTTTCTGTCCATGTAGACAAACCTCAAATTAGCATACTTACTCCCCAGTAATGAAGTAATTGTGATTTTGTTCTGTCATGTTTCAGAATTGCGTGGAGCATTCTGATTAAAAATGCCTCATAATGCTGCTGCTTTTCCTTTCACCAGAGGCCAGCAGAAACTGTAGATGAAGAAGAAAATGCAGAAGAGGAAAATGACAGGGGAGAGGAGGCATATAAAGGAGAGGAAGAATATCCAGAAGTGAATGGAGAGGAAAGTGGGGAAACTGTTAAAGAAACAAGTGAAGTGGAAGAAAACAAGAAGAAATTAAATGAGAATTATGAAGATGAAGCAGAAGAAACAGAGAATGTTGACCAAGCAGAGGAAGAGGAACTTATCCATTTAAATGGCAAGAAAAATGAAGAAAATGGTGGGGGAATGGAGCACTTGAACTACCAAGGTGATCTTCAGCCTGAAGAAGAAATAAAAGAAGAGGATTCTGACAGTCAGAACCAGGTGAGTGTTTATTCTTTCAGTTTGTTATTCTTAAGTTATTGTTCTTCATTCATCTCAGCCTTAGGCTTCTCAGATAGTATCTAAGTAGCTCACTCCTGATAAGGTCCTGAGAGCATTTACGAGAACTTCAGTTTGTGGGAAAAGCTGTTTTTCCGTCTGTATAGATCAGTTACATCAGTAATTACATTATATGCCCTCCAACTGAGAAAGCAGATGTTTCTCGCTATTTGATGAATCTGCATCTCCTGCTTTCCTGAGTATGCTGAATTTTGGGGGGAAAAAAAAAAAATTCTTCCAATTTCCAGAAAAGCATAATCATTATATATTTCCACACTACATTGTCCTTTAGGACAGAGCAGAAGGGTGTGTTCATGAAACCACAGTGCCTCATTATTTTGATGAGTTGACTTTCACAGAAGTTGCATTTCATAAAAGGCTCTTGCCATTGCTTTGTGGAAGTTTCATCTCCTTTTCTTAGAAATTGGAAAAGACAGTGGACATGAACAAGATCCTCAAAGCAAGGGGCTTTAGTCAGTTTAAAAGCAAATATCCCATTAATTGAGGAGACACAGTAACATGCTGTTGGCTTAGATGGAGGCATGCAGCCCAGAAAAATAAATTGGACTACCTTGACTGTCAGATGAACTGACCAGAGAACAGAATGTGGGAAACAAAGTGTTTTGTTTGATGGGGAGAATCCAGATCTGGGAAGAGTGGGATTCTTGAGCGTCAGAAGCAGAACAACTTGCTGCATATTCCTATAGGCTGCTGAAAAACAGACTTTTCCTCTGCTTCTTGTGACACTGGGAATGGTTTCTTGCACCTTGCAACTGGGCTTTCTTCTGTTTCTGTATGACACACAAGAACATATTTCAATTAAGAGAGCTGAGTAACATGACATTTTCTTGGCCCCTGAATTTATTCTATGCTAGATATATTGATTTTGTTTGTTTGTTTTTAGAAAAGCTGAAGTTATTTATGGAAGTGGAGAAAGTGAGTGAGCATTCACTTTAAATGGATATGTGGGTAACTGGATGTTTGATGAAAGAACTGTGGGGGAACCTCTAATTTGAGTACTTTCTCCTTTGGAAGGTATATAAGTATAAGGTAAATAAAAATGTTAATGTGATCACTCTCGGAAAACAGTTTTTCACGTTAAGAATACCTTGTGGAAATTTTAGGATGAAGTGCTAACATTGTATTGAAATTAGGTGAAATCTTTGTTACCCAATGAAGTTAACAGTACCTGTCCTTTTTCTCTAGGTTGATTCCCATCTTGAAAAAACATCCACAAATCCAAGGGTGACAATCACCAGCCCACAGGAAAGTGAAAAAAATGACCAGAGCAATGACTATGCTGCAGTTGCGTAGATAGAAAAAATGTAATGAGCAGAAAATGAAAGATTATAATACTTTAAATATAAAGCATGTTATTTTTTGTGATTTATAACTTATAATGGGAAGATAGATTGAGTATCCACATATTGAGTCTTGAGATGTTAATGCCATATGGACTGATACAGAAAACAAACATTAATAGCTACTAGAAGAACACTGAATTATTTTTACAAGGTGACATTTTCTGATAGATTTTGAGGGGGGAAATACAAGAGTACTGTATAGTAGTATTAGAAATAAATGAACTATTCTGTGGTATAAGATGGTTATCAGTAATAGAATAACTACAAAAATGACACTATTCCAGAAGAAGGAAAAAAATCCCACCCAAATTCAATGTCAAAACTTCTTTGCAGATTTGTTCAGAAAAGAGAAACAATTTTTTACTTTTAATGAGGACATATGTAGTTTTTCCTTTTAAATTCCACCTTATATATATGATTTCCAGGCATAATATTAAGATATAATGAGAATACATTCCTCACTTACTGGACTTATGCCCACAAAAAATGAATCGTTAGTTTTTACATTCATAAATAGCACTTATTTAGCACTATGAATGTATGTAGACAGCCTACGATACTGCAGCTTGTTCCCATTTAC
Source organism: Ciconia boyciana (assembly GCF_034638445.1). Classification (NCBI taxonomy): domain Eukaryota; kingdom Metazoa; phylum Chordata; class Aves; order Ciconiiformes; family Ciconiidae; genus Ciconia; species Ciconia boyciana. Next base: position 102,923,611 of record NC_132935.1, on the reverse strand, counting down.
AGCAAGTTTTGTTGCTTGTCCTGCACTGATCGATTCACTAAACAGTAAATTGTTATCATAGTGAAAAAAAAGTAAAGGAAGATATGTAGCAGGTTAGTTTCAAAAGTTGAGTTTGGATGGATTTGTAATTCAGTCTATGTATGTGAAATTTAATTTATTGATGAAAAAAAATGAATAGGCCTGGATTCAGACTGAAATTGCCATGAAACCGTTGCTGTCAATGGAGCCATCTTAATATGAAACACGTTAGGATGAGCCCGCCAGTTCTCTGTAAAAGTCGGCAACAATTGCTGCATTTATGAATCCTTTACATAGCCTTAATGGTTGGAAGTGTATCATCATCTTTTTAAGCAAGCTGGCTCCTGATAGGCTGTGGCTTAATTTGCATTATTAAATAAGGCATTGATCCACAGTATTAGTTCTCTTAATGACACCAATTCTATTGCTCTTATCGTTTCTCTGTTAGTAATGGGAATAATTTGTAGTTCATAGTAATACAGCCCTGAGCATAATTTCACTAATTATACAAATGAAATAGTGGGTTTCTTTATCGTTAATGCTGGTAAATTATTGCTATGAGAAACTAAATGTCATTTTTGTTGATTTCATGCCATTAAGACAAAAATTACATTTATGAACAAATTGAACTTGGAGCACTGTTTGAGGAATGTAAAGAACCACTTGTCATGACTAAAACTCATACAAACATCTTCACTTTTTCTACTAACTATTAAATGTACTTTTCCAATGGAGTAGAAATACGTAGAGATCCTTCAGCATGTTTCTGAGTATTGGCAATGTAAGTAAAAAAACCGTAGTGTTAAAAACCATAGGAACAGGGTTAGAACAGTTTGCCCTGTGGCATCTCTGAATTGTGTATGATACGCGTGTCCTTTGTTGAACTGTCTGACAAAGATCTGAGGGAATATTACATTTGTGATCAGTTCAAAATAAGCTCCTAATTTAGCCAAGCTCTTAAACAAGTATGTATGCTTCTGTTATTTGATACAGCAATTAAGCCTATGCTCAAATATCTTTGATTTCACTGGGATTTAAGAAGACATTTAAAGTTAAGCAGAAGTAAAAAACAACCAACCGTCGTTTGTTGTCCCCCCGCCAACCAGGATGAATGAAATAACTGTACGTGCTAGTGAGGAAAAATGACACACAGAAATCCTCTAGGTATCTGTATAGTTAATCCTGCATTGGAATAATATATGCAGGAGCATTAAAAGCCCTCAAACAATACTTAACCAGCCAGAGAAGGCAGCTCTGTCTCCTTGGGGAGCTTAGGGGAATTTACCCGCTGAACCTTCTGTGCAAAGCTGACCAAGGAAAATGGCTGATGCTGCGTCTTTGCTCACTTAGAGCTGAATAGCTCATATGCTTACCAGTAAGCGTGGGCTTAAATGTGTTGCTGAATCAAGACAAATGACAGTAGTCTTGTATTGACATTACTACGAATGGGCTCTTTGATAGAAGTTAATGGTGTACCAAATACAGGACTCTACGTGCTGTCATCTTATTGCGGATTAAGACTTGAACAACCTCTGAGATGTTCCTCATCCTCAAAAGTCTGAAGTTAAATTGACACCCAAAAATATCTGATGGAGATACTTAATTTGTAGAATGTTTGCCTCAAAATGTTGAACCTAGAAACAATATTTAGAAGAAACTGAGGGATTTGTGTGGTGATACTTTTCTCCCTTTGGTTTCTATTTATAGCTCCTGTTCGCCAACAGTTTCTGTCATTTCTTTCCTTTTCCCCAAATGTTTGGTGTCTTCCATGCTTCAAAGACTTACAGATATCAATAAGAGTAATTGATAGTAATTGATTAATTGATCAATTGATTCAATTGATCAATATCAATTGAAGTAATTGATTAATTGAGCAATTGATTTTTATCAATTTAAAAGCTTAAACTAAATTCTAGGGAAGTGTAATATGATAATTTTCTTTCATGGGAACATGAAATCCTTATGAGTGTTATTCAGCCTTTAAAATGTTTTCCCCTCTGTTTTCTTGTAAGAAAGACAGGATATATTTCTTTAGAGTAGCAAATCAGACTTCTTGGAAATAGAGATATAACTATTTTATCATTCACCTTACAACACTGGCAACATGTATTTTGTATCAGGTTCTTTTACACAGTGAGATTAGTTTATGCAGAACAAATAATTCTGATGTTAAAGTAGAAATTAAACAAGAAGCATACAGATGGTCTTGCTAATAGTTTTTCTGACTGGATTTGCTGTGTGTGATGGCTTAACTCAGTTTTACATGAGAAATACATTATTTTGTTAAGCTTACATAATGTTATTTTATTAAGCTTATATACAACAGCTCTGAGGTTTTTTTAAGACTTGTTTTCTTGTTTTGGTTTTATTTTTAAAAATAATTTGCTATTAAAGGAAACTACCATACAGATATTCCTGTGTTTTGTCTCATATCAAGGCCTGTTTGATGTTAAGCCTATCTTTGGGTGACTGACTTTATAAACCTGGTGATTTTGCAGATTATAGGATTCTCCCATAACTAGAACTTTAAAAAAGAAAAAAAAATCAGATTTGGTAGTTTTCGTATTGCAACTGTGAAAGAAAATATGCTGACAATTTAGCTGTTACATGGTTATAAATTGAAGTTATAGATCTAAGAATAACAGCGCAGTTAAACTGGCCCCTGGTTTTTAATGTCATCGTTCAGGTTAGGACTGGATTATCAGTATGTATATACTGTTCAGCTGATGCTCAGCAAATAGCATGAGTTTTATCTGTTCACTGGCAGTGCTTGAGAAAACTACCAAAACTGCTAGGTGTCTTCCTGCTGAAATTCCTAATTTGAGCAAAGCATTAAAGCATATTCTTAAATCCCATAGGACTGCGGTTTTCATTAAATTTTATCTAATGCTTCAGTGCTTTGACATATCAGAGCCAAAATAAAGTTAGTGTCCAGAAAGAAATGGATGAAAATAAGGAAAATATAATCCCCGCTCAGTCTCATCTAAAGTAAAGCAAAATAAACCTGTGTGCAGAAGAAAAAAAGAATAAGTGTAAGCATTCTGATTACTTGAAAATATGGGGGAAGGATTGCTGCTTGCATGTTTTGATTGATTATCCCAAAGGTACATTAAAATAACCATTAGATAATAAATATAAGTACAAAATTAAGTATCTCAAGGAAGGGTGTATTTATTAAGTAGTAGCAATCAGGATGATTTAATGAGATGCAGCTCAAGGATGTATTGTTTTGGGTGGCTCATAGCCTTCAATCTAAGTTTTAATCAAATGAAGTGCTTTAGACATGGCAAGAGATAGTGAAGCCATCCACTATCTTTAGATTATTGTGCATGTGCATATTTGTATGCATTAACTTATAGGCATGTGTGTGAACAATGTAACTGAATGCATTTGCTGCATGTTCACTCATACTGCACACATAAATAATGTGCATATATAATAATCTAATCTTGTTATATTGTTAGTGATGGGAAAAAAATTATTGATTGTAGCTGAAATTTGCTATAATTATACAAGGAAATATAGCTAAATCTAGTAATAACTAACCTCATAAAAAGGGTGACATATCTTTTTAAGTTATGTGTATACTTTGGTGCTTTGCTGAGCCAAGCTCAGAACGCTTGAAGCCCTGAAGTAAAATGGAAATAGCAACCTAAAACCAACTGGGAGCTACGTGGGTCATAAGGAAGTTGACAGGATTTGGAAAATTCAAGAAAGAAAGTACAAGTCTTTACTACAACATGTGATACCAAAACTTTCAAAGGTTTTTAGTACTAGCTACAGTGCAGGGAACATCTGATTTAAACAAAGGGGTATTTTGAAACAGTAGGCAGACTTCCAACAACCTATGCGGTTACTAGGAATGCCTTTAAATGTTCATATTTTTCTTGCAGTCACCTACAGCTGTGATGACACTTAGCTCTAATATTTGTGATTTTATAAATGAATCCCTAATTCAATTCTACTTTTCCCTTGTTCTCAGTGGGAACAAAATTTAATTCAAAGTACAGGTTTTATTACTTGAGAGCTTCTACTCTCTAATCCTAAAAAGATTTCAGAATCTCTTGTTTGGTAAAAACTAGAAGGAATCTGATTCTCTATAAAATGATTCACAGTTCTGTATATCAAGAACATGTAGATTCATGATTATGGTTAATAGATTTTCAAAGGCACAGGTTTTATGCATACTATTTATACTGTGAACTCTCTGATTAGTATCCGTGCATTTCAATGTAAAAACCAATGCCAGGTTGTTTGCCTGGACGCTCACTCTCATATTCTGGACCCCAGCCTTTGTGCTGGCACTGATAGATGTGTGCAGCAGGTGAAGTCAAGCTCCTAATCCAAGCTCCCTCGGTAGAATCATTTTTGAAGGCATTTACTTTTTCCATACTCCAAAATAAAACATTAAAAAGTTTTATCTGATGCTAACACTCTCCTGAACACTCAAGTTACAGCCTCAACACTGGTGATTTGCAGGAGAGTGGTCCTGCCCTGTTCCAGGCTTCCAGGTGTGCAAAAAAGCACCAGCCAGGTCTTCAAACCACCTCACTTAACACATTTGGCCTCCGTGGTTATACTGGCTCCAGTCCTCTAGGCTCCCCAGGTTGTGACTGGAGAAGAATTGCTCTCCAGAGGATGATACAAAATATCTGAGATCCTGGCTGAGTGACCCTTAATGGAAGAGGCAGCTTAAGAATTAGCCTTAAATCGGGTGATGTGGAAGGATAATGTCCACTTGGGATCTGCTTCAAAATCCTTCCCCTTCCTTTCCTACTTCGCAGAAGCTGACTTTCACAGGAAGGAGAAACTTTGGCTGGTGCTTGCAAAAGGCAATAATAGCATGCAATAAAGTATAAATAATATAATACCAAAGCACCGTTGACCCTGTAACAACTTCCAGTGGTGTTGGATGAATGGTGGGCCGTGCCCAAAATGTCGTTCCCTCTTCATGGTCCGATTTCCTCCTGTCTGTTCAGATAGGAAGAAAAGGAACACTAAGAGTTATTCTGTAGCTGCTCTTGCCACAAAGTTAGGCACTTCTTTTTTAAACAAGCGTGAAATAAAGTATAGCTTGCAGAGGTGGTATATAAATCAAAACCTGTACTGTCAAGTGGCAAGATGCTTTTCTTAACAAAAAGCATGTGTCTATAAAGAGTTGTGTGCTTTTTTTTCCCACTGTGCTACTTGTGGTTTGGGGTTTTCTTCTCCTTCAGCCTATTTCCTGAGGAACATTGGATGTGTGAGGGCCCCTGAGGGGGTGGGGAAAAGTGAGAAAGGGACTGGGAGGTAACTGGATTGGGTCAGCTCAAATAAAGGGAAGGTGCCAAAACACAGAGGAGGGCCCTAGCACCACCAACCCAAACTTCTCTACAGCCAGTGGATCAGCCTTCGGGTGTCAGGGCTGCAGAGGCTGTGTGGTCTGGGGAGCATCCTCTGGCAGGCTGCATGCAGGAAGGGAGACAGAGTCAACGTGGGTGTTACAGATCAAATTGGTGCTTGCGTTGTAAACTGACAACGAGAGTGACTTTTGCCCCTAAGTCTAACACACTTCAAGCCTCACCTTTTGGAGTAAAACCACATTTTCTCCATAGTGGGAATCCGTGTTGAGATGTTGGACAAAAGGTTTTGTAAGAAGAGTCTAAGGGAAACTACATTTCTTAAGACTCACTGCATTGCTTTCAAATCTTTCCAGGGCCATTCCTTCTCTCTTCTTTCTCATCCTATCTATATCAGAAAGCAAAAAAAAAAAGAGCTTTCAAATATGAAAACATTTGAGTTTCCTCCTCCTTCAAAACCTGTTCAACTCCACAGAATGAAAAAGCATTGCTAGAAGCTCATACTCCAAATCCAATGCATTATCTGGTAGGATAGATCCTGTCAAGATGCTCAAAACCACTAAAATTAAATAATTCCTTTTTAAGCAAGATTTTTTTTTTAAAAAAAGGTAATCTTACTGAAATTAGTCATTAAGGAAACTACTTCCAACCGCCCTTTTCTCCTCTAGCCGAGCAAGACTTGCCCACGCTGCGAGTACGCCTGCTGCAGGCTGGTGGCTGATGCCGACCTTCCCAGGTGAAACATGCGACAGGGCGACTCGGGCGCTCGGGGCTGTGGGGTCAGAATTGGCTCTGGCAGTGTGGCCGGTACCGCTGGCTGCAGTCTGCCCTGCGTCTCTCCCTTCCGGGGGAGAACCAGCCTCCTTCCCCTTGCAGACTTCAACCCTGCTGTAGCCGTACCTCTTACGGAGCTGTGCTGGCTGGCTGTGCCCCTTACTCCTGGCCTCGGCTCGCTTTCCCAGCAGAGGTGAATTGTGTGAGTGAGGCTCAGCCCCCCTGTTTCTCACAGCTGCAGCCTGGGAACTGCGGATGCTTGGGAGGAGATAAGCTGGTGGGAGGCTTTGGGACTCCTGCTTGAGAGGCTGGGAACAGCCAGCCCTGGACAGGAGGGGTAAGTGCCCCAGCCTTCAGCTGAAGCAGTTTCGTGGAAGAACCAGTTGAATGTCACAGAAGCAAGGAGCTGGGAATTAGGAGACCACAAAGTCAATGCTTGAGGTAGGAGGGAATGGCTATTTTATTTGCCGATACTTAGGGGATGGGCACCATCCCTTTGTCTTTGCGCTCACATGGGTGAGTGGATTCTGCTCTGGAGGGCAGAAAATATCTTCAGACCTCAGTCATATGTAGATTTTTCTGCTTGTCTTAGTTGGGAAGGACTTCTGATTTGACTAGAGATTTGACTGATTTAAACTCCTCTGTCTCAGTGACAAGGCGGTGGTGTCGGAGATGAGCAGTCATGCTGCTGCCGCGCTTTGGATACCCAGCTCGGTATCCTCATGCAGAAGTTGCCCTTGTTTCCTCTACTGCCACAGGCCGTGGTTTCATTACTGCATACCAACTTTGCATACTTCTGTTTCTCTGCTGCATTTGCTTCTTCCAGCTTGGTTGTGAGAATGATATTTCTGAAAATAATGCCTGTGCTCCACGTTATTTCTTGGTTAGAGATTGTTGGTGTGAAGCTGGCATCCTCAGAGAAGCCTGAGCTTTACACCTTCGCCTGTCATTCTCTTATTGCTCCCACTGCCCCAGAGTTAGCACCAAACAGGAATTAACTTGGTAAGCCAAGAGCTAGGATTTGCATCCACTGTTTAAAAGTAGTCTCTCTCTGCAGAGAAAGAGAAGTGGATGAAGGCTATTTCTCCTTTGCATGCAACACAAGGCCTAGTTCAAGATGACCAAAGAGGTCATCGTTCAAAGCATCCTGACCACGTGGTTATAAGCGGCTTATCCCAGGACAAGGAAGGTAGGGTAGCTAAACCTCTTGGGTGCTTCCGGCTGGGGACCTCACCCTCAAGCACATCTGATGCTTGGAGATGGGCCCATGTCTGCAAAGGGAGGCAGCCGTCTGCTGTGGCAGCATCATGCCCGCTCATGGGCATTAGAGCCTTTCCCTGGCAGAGCCTTCTCAAGTGCAAGTTTCTGTGGGCAAACTGAAGCAGAGGGTTTTTTTGCATAAATGTTGTGGGGTTTTTTTGTGGGGGAGAGGTGGGTAGTTCATCTCAAAGGCCTTAAGGTTAGTGTTAGGCTTTTGTCACTTACTAACTCGGATATGCTGCTGCGGCTCCACAGCAGGGAGAGCCACCACGCTGCGAAGGACCTCTGCACTTGGCTGCTGGGGGGTGGGCAGGTGCCTGGCTGGTGGGCAAGGGAAGGAGATCGTGGCGTGCTGACTGACCTAGTAACGTTTGCCACGGCTTTCAGACAGATGTCTACTTCTCTGGAAGCCTGTTGCTTCCACCGGGAACTGAAAAGGACTACACGTAAGACCTCCCTGTCAGGGCTCCCATACCGAAAGGAGCGATGTATGTGTCGGGCGCTCGGCTCCATGGGTGTTCAGCTCCATCCACCCACAGGTCATTTCCCTGGCATGTGGTGCTCCCAGCAGCTTTGCCCCCTTTACTGCTCACCCCTGCTTACAAGCAATGAGCCTGTGCTATATGAATTCCCTTACACGTGGGATGCAGATTGTAGTCTTTGACACCTCTGGTTTGTGCGCTTTGCTGTGTGTGTGCCTGAATGCAGGTGTGACGTGCAGGAGACGCAGCCAGCAGCCTCCTTGCGGAGCATATGTGGAGATACTTTGGGGTTCTTCTAAATCAACATCTGTGTGATCCACAGCTGGGTGTTTTGAAGGTGAGGACTCAGTGGCCTTGTCTACACTGCTCTTGGAGAGTGGTTTGGGAACTGCCTTCCGTATGCCTGCCTGCTGGGTTCCTTGCAGACAGCCTGTATGAATAGACTTGGCAGCATACCAGACAGGGACCAGAGCCCTCTCAACATGGATGCCATGCGTGCGTCTGCAGAGAGAAAATGATCTGGCTATCGGCTCTGGAGCTACTTTTGAGCTGAGGCCTTCAGTTTATGCCATTGGTTCAGGCAGTTGAACTTCTGCATGATCTGGAGGATGCTTTCCTGTCATACCTTAGACTAAGCATGTGTGGTGTCTGCAGAAGGAGCAGTTTGGTTCAGAGGGCAATGCTGGGCCACTCCTCAGAGGGCAGTCCCTGCTGCTGGAGGGACAGTGGTAGGGCAGAGGACCCAGATAATGCTCCATGTCAGGGCAAAGATTTGATGGCAGCTTGTCCTGGTTTTGGCTGAGATAGAGTCAATTTTCTTTATAGTGGCTGGTATGGGGCTATGTTTTGGATTTGTGCTGAAAACAGTGTTGATAATACAGAGATGTTTTAGTTGTTGCTGCACTAGCCAAGGACTTTACAGCTTCCCGTGCTCTGCCAGGTGCAGAAGCTGGGAGGGGACACAGCCAGGATAGTTGATCCAAACTGACCAAAGGGATACCCATACTATATGGCATCATGCTCAGTATATAAAGCTGGGGAAGAAGAAGGAAGGGGGGATGTTTGGAGTGATGGTGTTTGCCTTCCCAAGTCACCATTACGCATGATGGAGCCCTGCTTTCCTGGAGATGGCTGAACACCTGCCTGCCCATGGGAAGTAGTGAATGAATTCCTTGCTTTGCTTTGCTTGTGTGTGTGGCTTTTGCTTTCCCTATTACACTGTCTTTATCTCAACCCTCGAGTTTTCTCACTTTTACTCTTCCGATTCTCTCCCCCATCCCACCGGGGGGGAGTGAGTGAGCGGCTGTGTGGTGCTCAGTTGCTGGCTGGGGTTAAATCACGACAGCTCATGTAGACATATGGTCAAACACAAGACATGTTTAAACAAACTAACTCAACCTATTGCTTTCCACAGTTGCATGATTGCCTGGAGGTGAGCACAAGCTAGTTGCAGTCCATTCTTTTGTGATGTTGAGCAACACGGGCTGCAATCATCTCTCTTTAATAGGTGTTCACTCTGAGGGACCAAGCTCCTACCACAGCCCATGTCATAAGTACTCCAAGAGATGGTGATGTCTCGCCCCAGGGAAATCTGAGACCTTGGCTCTTGGGACGTGTGGAAGTTTACATGGCTCCTATGGTGGTTTTGGAAAAATGCTGGGGCTGCCCCCACCCTCAGAGCTCAGCTACAGGACAGAGCTGAAAGGAGCTGGCACTGGCTCCTGCAGCTATCCTGGGTCTCAGCGACTGCCTCTGCTCTGCTTTGCATTGACGGTGTGCCTTGCTCTGGGCCAGCTCAGTCACCTCTGCTTTGCAAAGGGAGATGCAGATGAGCCCACTTGGTGGTGGCCTTACAAAGCAGTGAGCCAGAGAGCCAACCAGCCTCTATGTGATGGATGCTGGGGAACTCTCTGACAACCTGTGCTTCTTGGAGATAGTGGCAAAGTGTTCAGCAGCCTTTGAAGTAAGTGTTTTTTTCTTGGCACAAACTTGCTCCAATTTCAGGAGAAATCCCTTTGCAACTGGTCAGGTGAGAGCTAAACCCAGTCTGAGCAAGAGCTACAAGAAGAGATTTCGTTATTATAGTATATTAAAGGGAAAAATGTGTTCTCACACTGGGGACGATGCACTTGTCCAAGAATAAGGTCCCCGTGCTTGTCTAGCCACCTGTGGTGAACAGAATATTGATGTTAAAAGTCATTTTTTTTAAAAAAAATTTCTACTTCCATGAAGATTTTAGCCACCGTATTTATGTTGTTCTGGTCACAGGTTTTAGACTGCAGCAAGTTTTTCTGTGCTTTCAGTATTCACTGACTATTTCTTCTGATCTTCATTGACAGATGACCAATATTGATGCTTGAAATGCTGCATTTTGCCAGGTCTCCCCCAGGAATTCCTTCCCGCTCACCTCTCTCCCCCTTCGTCTCCCTCCTGCCTGTGCTGCAGACCTGCCTCCCCCGTGCCGCTGTTTCAGGCAGGCACGTTCTGCCTGGGGCAGGGGTCCCTCTCCTTCACCCCTGCTTGCTGTGCTGAAAATAGACACGGAGGCTGAGGAAGGAAATATCAGGGCACGAGGTTCCTGAAGGAGGCAGGGAAAGAAAGGGCAGCAGATGCTGAAGTCATTAGGTAAGCAGACATAGGGAAATAATGGTATTCCAGAAAGGCCTCTCGCTGGCCGAACAAGCATCCCCCCCAGCCTCAGACTGGGGGTAGCCTTTAGCTAGGCAGCGGCCTGAAGCCATGAGTTTTGAGGCTGAAATTGCTGGAGCAGAGTATCTAGTACATTGTTAAATTGACTAGCTTATTAGCAGTGTTTTAAAAATGATCTCCCATCTTTATTTGCAAAAACCCATGAATAGTAAATTATGGAAAAAGTGGGCCTGCAAAAACCAGCTGCAAATGATTAGGCAAAACAATAAAACCAGTTACTTGCATGCTGTCTCTTCTGTTTGTGGGGCCATTAGAAGTATTGGCCTGACTTACTGTTAATATGCAGAGATTATTTTCATAACAGTCCCTCTGTAAATTATCTGACAGCAAAACTGAGCTTTGCCCTGCTTAATGTATATCAAGTGAACTAATGCAGGAAATGCACGCTGTGTGGTCTGCCACAGTCCAGATAAGAGCTGAAGAAAATCAGGGTGTGGATGGATTGGTTGCCCAGAGATCAGAAGGCTCCAGAAGGAGCACAGGCGGTCTCTAAATATCGGAAATAGGAAGAGGCTACCTGGGTCTCCCCATTTGTGATGATGTTCCTCGGGGACAAACTTTGCCATGGGGATGACCTGGCAAAACCCAAACATCGCTTCTGCAAAGTGGTGCGTGGGCATTAACCCCAAACGGCCAGCGTGGGGTAATGCTCCATAGAAATGCTGCTTCTCTTGGCAGTGGAAGCGGTGGGATGAGGAGGGAGTGCGGCTGTGCCTCCAAAGCCCGCTCAGGGAGCATCATTTTGTCTCGCTACCCGTGATGTGCAGTGAGCTGAGAGGGCAGCCTGCTGTGTAATGGCAGGATGACCAGTCAGTGCTGAATGAGCCAGAATGCTAATTCCTTTATTTTACCAAAATTGTTGCTCTGCTATTAGCCCTTTGATAGAAAGCTGCTGGCAAAGTGCATCGAACTAAGGTTCTTGAAGTCTTTTGCCGTCTCACTTGGATTTCACATCCTCGGGGGCTCAACAGGCTCCCCAGTGTGCAGGTTCTGCTGCTGCTCTCCCCTGCCAAACCTCTCTCTCTGCTGGCCGCTGGTCAGGATGCTGCAGCCTCCCCATGCTGCTGCTGCTGCTGCTTTCGTGAAGAGCTGTTTGCCTTCACTTGCGCATGATTGAAAATCTCATACTTGGAAATGGCAGGCTGAGGCTGTAGCAGAAACTGGGAATTAAATCTGCTTACAGTCAGCTCGGGAGGAGGGGATGTTTCTGCGTCTCTGCCTTTGTGATTCACTGTGCATTGGGAACAAATGGAAGATAAAGAGGTCAAGACAGCCTGGAGGGGAGAGGACAGAACAGATGCTAAAGAGAAGCCTTTCCTGCACAGTGTGGTAGGGGAAGCAGACCTAACCTTCAGGAGAGCATGTATTAGCAAAAATGAAGTCAGTGATTACCACTCAGACTGAAAAATGTGATTTCTTTCACCACAATTGCAGAGAAAATGGTGTTGGGCTACGGTTGCATTGTAATTTTAAGACAAATGAGACTAGAAGAGGGGCAAGAAATAAGGTGAGCATGAAGAAACTGAAAGAAGCCTCTTGAGTGGGGAAGTCAGAGGGTTGGAAAAAGAAGAGCTTGGCTGCTCAAGCCATATTTTATTTGCACTAGGGAGTCCATTAATGTGCCCTGTGGAAAGGTGATGGCAGCCAGTGCCAGGAGGGGAAGTCCCAGGCAGTCCCGGAGTAGAGTGTGCACTGCAATTTGGTGAGGATGGGAAAAGGGGAAAAGATATATGGTAGGAAAACAATATGTGCAGGGACAGATTGCCCTCAGCCTTGCTGGAAAGTTCCCAGAGAGCTTGGCTGCCCCTCACTGCTCCCCAGCTGGAGGCTGTATCGCAGGCATTTTCCATGAGAACAGCAAAAAGCACATCTCCACTGCTCTTTTGCTGATGCTTCAGTTCCTGCACCAAAGGATGAAGGTGTTAAAACGTTACAAGGAAATGGATCTTGAAAATGTTTCTCATGTCTTAAACTTTCCAGTATGTGGCTTCTTAATAGTAGCAGAGTAATTTGCTGCTCAGTATTTCTACAAAAGCCCTATGCGGCCCTGATTCTCTGCTGTGAAGGATTGCAGCCTCTGGAGGTCTCAATACTGGAAAAGCTCTTGGCAACTGAAACAAGGGTTTAATGAGGTGAAATGTGTGTGGCAACGTTAGCCATGACAGCATTACCAGTTTTGCTGCTGCTGCTGCTAAATCCCAAATGCATTTCCTATCCCAGCAAGCTTCAGTAAGATCCTCAAGGGTTTTTCTTTTTCCCTAACACCTGGGTAATGCCATGCATGACTCATCCTCTCTCATACTGTCAAAGCATGTTCTGTTTTGCAGGAGCGATGCACAATGTGACCGAACACCTGGCGCTTGTATCAGCTCTATTCATTACCCGTCGGGTCAGCTGTCCTCTGGACAAAAATTTAGCAACGCTTGCACGTGTGTATCTACATGTGGAGTGTGTTTTAAAGAGAACTGGATACCCATATAGCTACTTCAGGTAAACAAGCTCAACCTGTGCTTTCTTTTCCAGCTGGATTTTCAGTCAAACTTCCAGTACAGTGTTAACGAAAGATAGGTGGAGAGAAGGGACTCAGTAATAGCTACAGGAGCCCTCACTCTCATCTCCTTTGGTGAATTCCCCTGTAAAACTTAAAATGTCACATTTCCTCCATGCACAATTTTTAATTAAAAACTCTCCATTGAAAAGGTCAGGACAGCTTGACTCTCTGCTGCCCTTGCACCAATAGCCTGACAGCAGCAAAAGCTAATAGCAGTAAACAAAATTCCTCCCAACCTGAAAAGAAAGCGCTGAGGACCCTCTACCTAGAATCACTAACGAACGGTAGCAGTGACAGCCTGTCCCCATGTCCCAGTCCTGCCACATGCCTTGTGAGGAATCGCTACCCATCACCCCTGTTCTTGCTGGCTTTCTTTATAAATAACACACAGCTCCTCACCTTACCAGTCTTCTCTTTTCCTCTTTAGCACTGCTTCATCTGCTTCTCCCCCGAGATTACAATCTTATTTTTAAGCATTGGGTGCAATGTGCTTTTGCACTTCTAATATATGGGTGCCAATGAATTGTCAGATGCACCAAAACCTATTTCATTTCATTTTCTGTAGTCATGTGCATGTGATGAGCTCTTGATCGTCCATCTTCTCAGTGCTAATGTTTGGACACTGCAATCGTGTTGCTGAGATAGGCACTTTCTTTTCAGAAGGAAATTCTACTTCCAATGCTGTTGTCAGCCATGAAAATTATCACAGATTCAGCTGAAACTTCCAAACACCTATGGTTTAAGTTGTGGAAGTATGAACCCAGTCACGGATCACAAAATGTTTTATCAGCAAGGGAAAGAGCACAGTTGTTACCACGTACCTGGCGTTAGTGTGCTGGAATCTTTTTTATTCAGCACCAAAGTAAGTGACTTCCTCACCTATGAAAGCTGAAAACACAGACTGCATTAAGAGACGGGTGAGTTTCAACTGCTGGTTTCTCCTTTCAAACTGAAATATTAGATTTATAGAGAAACCTGTTTGACTAGAAAGAGACTTTTCACAAAATGCATGGTTGGCTCACGCCTAGAATTTTATTCAATCCATTCAAAAAATAGACAGAACTATAAGGTGGCACATATTGTCAGAGAGTACAAATGTCACATCTTTCTTTATACAGTTTAATTTAAATCCATAGATTAAGACAGTGAAATAATTGCCCTGGGTAGGAAAATAATTAAGGGTCTTCCATGAAAGGACAAGTCTTCAGGTAAGCATTTACACAAATGTATCTGGTTAAGCATAACTTTTTCTATCCTCTATAAAAATATAAACAGCATTTCAAAATGTCTTTAGATGACTATGTCAAGGTCCTCTAACATGGCATTAATGTACTGACAGAATATGGGGCCTGGGCATATCAAACCACATTTAGTAATCCATACCCAGCCAAAACTGAAATATTTTGTATAAGCTTCTAACATAATACAATATAATGAAGGAAACAATACCAAACCAAAGACACACAAGTATGATGTTCCTCCTCCCATATGACTTCTTTATTTTGTATTTTTTGTTAATATGGCAATTTCTAAGACAAAAGTGGCAGCTTTGCACAGGTTAGTTGTAACTCAGGATCAAGTATAACTTGCCTTTCCCAGAAAGTAACATTGCTGGGAAGTGACGTGTGCCAGGATCAACTTAAGAGCACTCACTGTCATGTATGCTTTACCTGTGCAGTATTATTTTGATACAGATTGTAGCATGTGACAGGAGGACAAGTGCAAATTACAAGGGCAGAATCTTGGCTTCCCAGACAGCAGAACCAGGTGGTAAAAGTAAGACTAAACAGTATTTTAAAGGCAAGAAGAAATTTAAACAAAAAGCCAACTCATCTGAACTTTAAACAGTGGGATGTAGGGTGTTCCTGGTACAGCTGTCATAAACGCACCCTATGTTTTCCAGGGATGCAATCTGATAAGCTAAACACCTAATCGTTGTTGCAAGGACTTATTGGTTCAACACAGATTAAAATGTTCAAATACACTGAATATATTGGTCACAGGTCTAATCACATAATTTCCCTTTCCCCAATCCTAAATTCGTATTGGAGCAGCTTCCCCATCAGCTGTGTCTTTGTATAGCAGAGCACTCAATGTAATTGACTAGCACATATGCCAACAACAGCTGATATTTGCCAGTTTAAGTGATCTACAAGTGAGAAACAAAACCTAAGGAAAGGGTCAGGTTTCAGATAAAGGTTGGACATTTTGAACTTTGGACAAAGTGACAGGTATCTTTGATTCTCCCGGTGCTGGCGCTTTTGTGACTGGGTTTGCATGGGCTTTTATATCAGCTATTCTCTCTTTAAATCTTTGCTGGAGGTACTTTTCTTCTTTGGAGTAACTTTTAGCAAAAGCAGACATCAGCAGACACGCTGCCACAGTGGACCCTCCAACGCAAAATAAGATTGCTCCTGCCAGCTTGCATATATCAAGGGACCCATTAAACTGAATGGCACGGGTATCCACCACAACAAAATCATCTTTCCCAAGAGCTTCAATTTTCGGTGGGACAAGAAAACCCACTACAAGAACCGTTACACCTATCAGCATAAAAGCCATCCCAGAGATGAGTCCGACCTGGAAAACAAACAAACAAAAAACCCAATTAATATGCTTTTCCAGTTTTTAGTTGGTAAGTGGTCCTAGGAGGCATTTAGCTTTCACAGTGTCTTGCAGGTTCAGTTCTCTCTTCTAGGAGAAGGCTGATATTTTTCTTTTAGGTCCTATGTGGCCCTACTAGAACTAGAATATATGGAGAAACTGTCTTTTTACAACTCGTATTTATATAATTCAGTATTGACATTTCTGGAAACAATAGAACATGCATCTATATGTCTAAATAGCATTTCATGTCCAAAGGCTCCATCACAGAGAGGATCACAGTTTAACCTCAGTGCTGTGCGAGAGATTATTTCTTTAGCTTTAGGTGGTGGTTAGCACTAGCAGTTCAGTCCCTGCTGACAGTCTGTCATATCCACCACTTGCTTTTACTCCATGAAATGTCATTCCTTTGCAGGGATTAGAAGGTAGTTGCTATTGCCATGAACAGATCACAGAATATTTCTAAGCACATTTAAAGTGTAAGTGCAAAATTTGGTTCATAGAGAATGGCCCTACCATCAAAGCAGAGGGGCTGGATTAGATGGCCCCACAGGCCCCTTCCAACCTCTGGCGTTCTCCAATTCTGTCAAGTTCCCTGACCTTAGTGGAGATCTTGCGGTTTGCTTGATCCCTAGGTCACACAGTCCCAGAGTTACTGCTGTTAACCTACCAGTCCTATTCCCAATAATCTGGCAGGACTATTGTGGGTGCACAGCAGAGGTAAACTACACTTTCAAGCTATGGGTGGGGTTTCCCAGACAAGACTTTAATGTTTCAGTGACATGGCTCCTCGTGACAAAGAAACTAGAGGATCCAAAGACCCCAGAACTCCCTTGGAAGCTGATGTATCTCGGTAAGAGCGCCCTGCTTTCAGACAGATGGTTATTCACTCATCTTAGGGAAAACTGAGCAAAAGAAGGCCTTTCTGGATGAATACCTAAAACCATTAGTTACATGGGAAAGTCCTGAAATGAGAGTTTTCTCTCTCCAGTAAACAGCAATGGGCAGTACCTTCCAGAACGTAGAGCTCCACCTGCTAGGCGATCTCTGGATCTGAAAATCATCCTCATACTCCCAAATTGAAGCTGTGCAGTCCTCATAAAACTGATGCAGGTAGGACCGAACTCCGTAGCGTTGGTGCCCTCCCTCGGTGCTGCCCTGTGCATGCTTGGACCCGCAGATATCAGCATAGGAGCTCATCCTTCCTACCTGCAATGAGAGGTTTCATGCAAAGCAGATCGTTATTGATGTGGCGGGAGAGCAAAGCTGGCTACAAACTCTCCAGATGACACGAAGAAAAGTAGCCCAGAAGACACCTTTCCTTCACTTTTTTCCAATCCAAGAAGTGAGCCTGGTAGAGTTGCATGTGGTGATTCTGCTCAAGCCAACTCAAGGCACTCAGCGTCTTGGTGCAGCACAGCCTAAAGGTGCTGCAGGGAACATTCCCTCCCATATGTAGGGTGCCCACTCCCCATCTTTTTGCACTAGCATGCTACTGCATTTCCATGGAGATTGAAAAAAGCAGAATATATCAGGTAACAAAAGCCAGCATCCCTCAAGGGCTCACATTGCCTCTCATCCAGACTGCTCCTATCAGTTAACTAGAGTTTGCAAGCTTAGGAACTTTCCAAACTGCTGGGTAAGGTTTTCTTAATGTTTTTGCCTGAGCTTTTGAAGTGCAGGCCTAAGCACTGATATAGCATTCATAGCCATGAGAAACAGAGGCAAAATACGTCATAGACAGATTGAAACTGTATATATCCTGTACTTAAATATGGATAATTAAAAATGAAAAAGATGGAATGCCATAACAGCACCAATCTGCCCACTGAAGAGAGTGAAATGGAAATACTAAACTTGTAGCAAACCACTGCTCCGCTGGAGAAGGCAATGCCCAAGCTCCTGCTGACTTCAGTAAAATCAGAATTTTGCCTGCTATGAAAACTACGAACAATGATCCCTCCTCTTTCCACTTCATGGAAGTTCTCCTAACACACAGAATTTGTATTTAACTATGCAGGTCCCAGGCCTGAACTTGCTTGCACAGGTGCAATGCTACTGAATTCATTTAAGTAATACTAGCCCTTAAAAAAATTGAGTGACAGGTCAATGTTACTTAAGCTGACTGACTTCTCTTTAAAGCAGTTCAAAAAGTCTTAGTCCAAAGGGAACTGTTAATCAGTACTTTTTATCTGAATGTCACAGCTCAATTTATATCAGCTTTAAGCAGTTCCTCTGATTGCCACAGCAATTTTACTTAGAGGGAAGGAAGGAAGGAAGGTTTGACATGCTCATGGCAGCTAGGACCTCCCAGTTTTGCAGCCCTACAGCCCTTTGCCCTTCAGGAATGGGTGATCTTGCTGGGTATGAGATACCCGAGTATGCAAGAAAAACAAACACTGCTGCATTTAAATTAAGTAGAAGCCAGAAGGTATCAATGGGGAATGGCTTCCTGAATTAAGCTCTTGGCTGGCTCTGAAATCACTGCTGGTGTAACAGTGATCTTTCAGCCTTTTGGAATCTGGTTGCATTCTTGGCTCAGGGATAGAGGGGTTTTCTTTTTCCTCTTTATAAAAAACCATAATCTTGTTTTTTATTTTGTATATCTAATATGTAGGTAGTTTGGGATTTCATGATCTCAACATCTTTTAATTGTAAATGTCTCTCTTGCAACTTGTGATGAGGTTTCAAGGCTCACACAGAAGTCATGACTGAGTGGAGGAGGAGGCTCGCATGATGCTGAGGGCCCTAGCAAGGGCCAGAGCTCCTTTCAGGACAGGGGGGACAGTGCTGGTGGCTGAGCTTTGCAGAGCAGCAGGGGTAGCACCAGGCACAGCTTCTGGCTGGAGCCCCGTCTTTGAACCCAGAACTGCCTTTGCGTCCCCTGCAGGTTTCCCCTTTCCACTTCAGCCACGGTAAAGCGTTAGGAAATCAAAGAAGTGCTCTCTGACTCTGTGGATGGGCTTGCTCTCTGCTGATGGTACAGCATCAGTGCTCTCCAGAGTGTGCTCAAGGAGCTGGCCTTCTCAGGCAAGGCAGAGAAACAGGCAGGGTGGATGGAGACCTTGACACAGCAAGAAACTCCTGGGCAGTACCAGCTGCTCACCAGGTGAGCAGGAGAGCCTGGCACCCGGGCCACCCTGTGTCAAGTTGTATGTCGCTAATACTGACATTTCCTACTACAGCTAATATGTTGAAAAAATTAGTTTGTTGAGCCCTTCTACAATGCTATGAGCTTTTGAACACTATTACTTTTTGAAGTACAAAAAAAAAGAAATAGTGGTATGGAAATAAATATATAATCTGAACTCTTGCAGGGAAATGCTGAAAGTTAATCTACTTTTGGAGCCTGTTTCTTCTTTTGCAAAAGAGCTCTTTTTGCTTTCCTTGGGAGTCTCTCCTTCTGCTGTTTATTCCCTACCTGAAAAGAGAGGAAAAGAAGTCCTCTTTTCTCACTGCCACCATTTCTTCAACAGCTAGCTGCCATCTTCCACAGGACAAGAACTGCAGAGTTCTCATAAAACCAGAGTTCTGCCCACCTCATAAAAATACCTTAGGGTGAAAGGAGAGTATGAAGCAATGGTGTAGTCTACCATAGCTGCCCCAGCTCTCACACACGGGGTCACACAGCCTATACCTCAAGGATAAGAACAGTTTATGCCCATATCCCTCGACGTGTCTTTTGGTTACAAGTAAGCAAGCACTCCATCTCCCACATCAGGAAGAGAAGAAAGTAAAGAGGCTAACCAAAGCTCTGCAGAGACTCATTCTCTCGGGTCCTTACTTAGATCTTTATTGTCACATCAACCCTACCTCCTTAAATAAATTACGCTTAACTCCTTGTCAACTTAAGTCATTCAGGTAAGCATATTTAGCATCACATAATGAGCAGAAAGGGAGGTTTTTGCCCCAGGTGTAAGTGACTCCATAAGGTTAACACAGGGATGGACCAGACCTAACATGACCAGATAATGTGGCCTACCAAAGCTCACTTGCATTACTCTAGCTGCCAGCAGGAATCAATTTTAGAGCTTCTTTGGCTTCTCCAAAATTCAGAAACCAGGTGAAGCACATTAGTTGCTGGTTCAGACTCAGCAGTTATTGCAATTAATTTAAGAAAACTCAATGTAATGTGACAGAAAGCTGTATAAGCACTATCTTGCATTCACTGCACTGTCTGCAGGTTTAGTCAAGAGAGAGAAAGGAGGGTGTAGTGTTTCTAACAGTTTGATGAAGAATTGCCTATAAGAACCACACACCCTGGAATCACTTATATTACACATAGATTCTTTTTCTTTAGCAATGTAAAATGCTAATAGGTGGTTTTGGTCAGGCATATGAGCAAAATGATAAATAAGAGCTGGGAGGTGGAACAAAAACCAATAGAATGATCTTTTACTTGAAAGAGTTGTGATAGCATCAAGCAGTATGACCTTTTAAAATGGAAGGAAAAAAAAAAAGACGGCCAGCATCATTAATTCTTTTCAAGCACTGCATAACATTAGTCCTACTGAACATTTTCTTTATGCTCAGATTCTTCCACTTATAAGTAATCTCCTCTCTTTTGCAAAATATCTTGTCCCTTAGAGAGAAGGGAAGAAGGCTTCCCAGCCCTACATGACTCATTGAAGCAGCCCGGTAATTTGGCCTAAGACAGTCTCTTCTCAGCTGCAATGTAAACATAATGTTGTTCTTCCTACTTACAGATGGGGCAGAGGAACTGAAACAGTCAGAGTATGGTGGGAGAAAACAGTTCTCCATAAATAAGAAGGAAACGCGTGTCACAGCATCAATTTACATGGGATTAATAAATACTGCAGGAGCTATGATCTCTTGAGTGTTGATGTGTATTTGCATGTCTTGCCTTCATGGCTGAGAAACTAAATGCTGAAATGCTGGGAAACTTTTGCTAAAAAGAGAGAGTCACTGTTACCCAAATCTGTGTTATGCACGCGCTTAGAACACGCATCCAGGCTGCAGGCAGCGGTTTAATCATTAAAAGTTTTTCAGTGCCTTTACCCGAGGTGTATGATCACAGCTTCAGAGCACGCCACCGCGTAGTAGCAATCCATCCCCTAGCAACTTTTGTTTCCATGGCAAAAGCTGTCCTGTTTACTTTGAGCTTTACTATTCTCCACTGATCTGGGGAGATGTGACTGGATTGGTGAACAGGCAGATTAAAAGATGAGTAAACTCCAAGAAAAATTACCCAATAAATTTTCCAACTACTTTGCTTTCTTATTGAAGGGTTGGACACATTTAAGAAAATGTAAGGAAATGGCATCTGAAAGGCAGGACAAAGCAAATAAGGATGCGCCATTGCTCCGCGACACCACACAGCCACCAAATGCAAGCCACAAATGCCGACGGGTTCGCACAGGTGAAGTCCCCCTCTCCCTTCTCCAGGTTTACACACTTCGACCCTTCTGTTCAGAGGGCCATGTCTCCAGTCCTTACCTACGGAAAGTGAGACCCCTGTGACGAGTGGATACCGGAATAAATAACCTGTCTTCGACAGCAGCCTCCGAGATGGCGTTTTTGATGCCTCAGCTACCTGTCATGCCAGCGTCCAGCACGGTCCCAGGCCAGAGGCTAGGCCAAGCCGTGCTCAGCCTGACCCAGTCCACCACACTCGACGCCAGCCCCCTGCAGCCGCGGCTCCCGCCCAGCGCCCTGCCCTCACGCGGGGCCGGGGCAGCGGGACGGGCGGCTGCCGCCGCCGCTCCCCCGAGGACCGCTGCGGTGCCCGGCTGCTTTCCGGGGCGACTCCTGCCCCCCTGCCGTGCACAGGGCAGCGAGCAGGGCCTTCTCCTGTGCAGGGGAGCAAGGCCCCGCGGGGGGCACAGGCCGGGGACTCCCCTCCGGGGGGCGGCGGCCCCGCTCGCTTCCCAGCCGCCAGGTCGCGGCCCCTCCGGCCAACGACCGCACAGGCCGGGCAGGACACGCTCTCGATCGCCCGTTTCCCGGGCGAAGCGGAAGAACTCCGCAGCGCCCGCACCCCGGCGGAGAGCTGGGCCCCCGCGACCGACTGGCGGCCCTCACCCCTCCCGGCCCGGCCCGGCCCGGCCCGGCCCCGCACCGCCCGGCCACGGCGCCCCCTAGCGCAGCGCGGCGGCGCAGCCCCTCCCGGCGGCGGGGCAGCGCGGCACCAGCCTCCCCGGGCGGGCCGCCCCTCCCGCGGGCCGGGGGGCGAAGCCCGGGGGCCCCGCTGCAGCCCCCCCGTCCCCCGCCGGGCAGCCGGTGCCCCACCGCCACCTCCCTCGCGGGAAGCGCCGCGCGGTACGCCCCCCGTGAGGGCGCCGACGGTCACAGGAGCCTCCCCCGTCCGCCGCCCCCGCCAAACTGCCTAGCCCAAGTTTGCCGGGAGCGGCGGCCCCGGGGCGGCGGGGTTACCTGTCCCTCCTGCCGCTCCCCACGGCCGGCCGAGCAACCGCGGCGGCGCTAGCTGCGGCTCTCCCGCGCCGGTCCCATCTCCGCTCTGCGCCGCGCCGGCCCCAGACACCACGTATGATGCACGGCCCGGAGCGCCGCTCGCTCCCGCTCCGTGCCTGCGCACTGAGCCGCCGCCGGCGGGCGCGGAGGGGTGCCGGGCCGCGCTCGCCCCACCGCCCCCGCCCGGAGGTGGCTCCCCGGGGCGGCGGCTTGGGCGGCGGGGGGGGAGGCTGACCGGGCCCGCGGGGCCGGGCTCTCCCCGGCAGCCGGCTGCGGTGAGGAGGGTCCCTCCGGCCGCGGCACCGGCCGGGCCGTCCCCCGGGCCGGGCAGGCCGGCAGGTGCACGGAGCGGCTGCCCAGGTGCCCACCAAGGTCACGGGGGTGTCCTCCCTGGGTGGCGGGAGCAGGAGGGGGCTTGGGCCAGGTCTGTAATCGCCACCCCCACCCTCCCCCCCTTTTAATCAGCACTGAAAAATGCAGAGACTCAATGCTCTGTTATTTGTCCAGTCGGGTGGATAGGCATCACAAAAAGTGATATATGAGCTACAAGGAATAAGGCACTGAGATCCGGGGGTTGGGGAAATACATCGGTCAGCAGGAGACCCAGCTGGACTTTTAAGAAAAACAGAGTGAGGCTGAGGGCAAAGCATTAGTGTCTTGGGTCTGCCCTGATAACAACAGGTTGGTTCTTCAGTGGGAAAAGATTTCAAGTAAGCAAGCTTGGGGAATGAAGGAAGGTAGTGAGGGAAGAGTTAGAGAGCATGACAAGGCACTAAGAGCTGGAGATGATGAAATGTATCCCACAAAGAGGCAATATGTAATTCCTCTGAAAAAATAATGAGAACGTAAAGGGCAAGAATGCTAAAGAGTCATTTCAATGCTCTGTACCGAAATATGCACAAAAATAGAGTATTGCTGCATGCAGAAAAAAATGGAAGTGCATTAAAGCAAAATGGGGTAGTATTAGCCAAAGGAAAACCAAGGTCTTTTTAAAGTGCTTAAATCACTATAGTACATGAAGAAGAAGTTGAGATTAATGGTGGTTTCATTAATAGCAATGCCCAAACTCCTTTGAAAAAACCCCCGCATTTGATGACAACAGTAAGTTTGGGCAATTGCAAACTAGGAATCATAAAAATAGCTATTAAAAAAGAGCAAGTAAGGGATTACATTTGGAGGAAGAAACATCAGTTTCAGTGGATTTCATCCTGTCCTTCCAAGGCATGTTCCAAAGGCATGTTATGCCTTTCATGTTTCAAGTAATGAGTAATGCCAAAAGTGGTTCCCCTGACCTGAACAGAGCTACTTCCACAGCAGTATGCTATTCAGTGAGTAGCGCTGGCATACCCCAGCCCAAGGCATCTAACAAGGCAATAAACTGACAATTTTTTGTGAAAAAACAGGAAAATACAGTGAAGTGATAAATGAGTGAAAAGCAGGATGGAGTATCAGTCTTAAAAGAGATTTTCTGATTGATTGTCCTGTAAGACTAACACCAGATTTACGTGTAGTATCACAGTTAGGACTGGATGCTGCTTTATCCCAGATCAAGAAGATGTCTTCTATAGAAAAAGCAATTAATCTACAAGAGCTGTCCTCTCTCTATTCACAAAGCTAGTTTCTTTTGATTACTTACCTACTGACAAAGGGAATAAATAAAAGGAATACGAAATACCTGTGTTGGCCCAGTACAATTTTGTTTCCTGACACAGAAGTGATATGCTCAGCGAACCAAGACAAATTAGTATTGTAGCAATGGGGACATTTGCAGTAACGCTAAAAATGGTCTGTGAACTCCAAATTAACAACCCTGAATGTTAACCATTGATAATCTCAGAAGTTGCTTTTAGTGCACTTTTAGTGCATTAGGAAAACTGTAAACTCAGTCTGAGATCAGAGCTGTTCTTGAAGTATAGCTGAGCTTGGTTATGAGAGGTGATGAACAGAAGAGTGTAAATGTCCTGTTTAGCCTTAAAATCAGTAACATCGATGCAAAGATGTTTTAGAATACCAGGACCTATAGGTCATGGTGTGACTCAGGGTGTGACCTGCTGTTATGTGAAGGAGTTTCCGAATTTAAGTTTTTCCTCAGTTCTCAGTTGTCACAAAATTTAGACTGTGTTTATCCTGAAGGCTTCAACTGAGAGTGGCATGGAGAGCAAGTGTAATATTCTACCTCAAGATGTAGATGTTAACTTGATTTTTTTTCCCTTGTGGAGAGGGAACCCAAGCCTAGTGCTTTCCTTATCTTCCACCTGCTGTGCTAAAGGTTTGTGACGGACAGTAGTGAGCACGCCGAGGAAAAAATTCTGTGTTGTCAAGAACTTCCGTAGGTGGTGGTGTTGGTTGCCATAGAGTTTACAGGCTTCTCTCTTACTGAGAGGTGAAGTGATTATATCAGCCAGTTTGGTGAACGCGGCTTAGTTAGCTTCTGGGAGCCTGTGCTGAATAGGAGAAATTACAGCTTCTGGAAAACACGTTTCTCTTGTAGCAAAATGCAGCAATTGGTATGAGACTCATGTTCACTGAGTTGCAGATGTCTGTCCCTATTTGCTTAACAGTGACGGCAACTTCCAAAGGCCCTTCTTCTGTTTCACGTGTTGCGGAAAGCCGTGGCCTGAATATTTCTGCTGCAGCGACATTGCTGACACTGTTGCCTGTCCTTCCCTTCCTAGTGCCTGGCTCACCTTCACGTGGAGAGCAAGGCCCATAACGCTCCCACTTCTTGGAAAACTCCCTCTTCCATGAGGAGCAGGAGCTAATAGCTGTCATCTGCCCTGCTGCTGGCTTCGAGTCTCCTCCAGGAGCTGTTGCTGCCATACAGGTGGTGCCTCTAAGTGGGCAGAAATACTGGGGAGGAATGAGGCAAAAAGGCCAAGGTCAGTTCAGGTCTGTAGTGCTTTTCTGGTGCTCTTTCTGCTTGCCACTATGGCAGTTCAAAATGCCTAGCGGAGGCTGTGAGGGGAAAGGTGGCAGTTTCTCATCCCCTCCCATGCGATGTTCAGAGCAGATGCTCCTCTTAGGATGCCTGGTATGCACACTGCTTTCTGATAGCAGAACCTGGAGGACAAATGCATAGCTGTCGCAAGTGCAGATTCAACGTGCTAGCTTAAAAGACATGAATACCTTTGCGAACATGTCGGGTTCTTGCCTGCCTTTCTCCTGCCTGAAATGAGATTGGTGTCCTCTTCCAGCTACTTTTGGAGAGATATCTAGTGAGACAGGCTGGTTCTGGGGGAGGCAGCCATTGCCACTTGCTCTGCGTACTGACTTGAATCAAGTAGCCAGAGAGGGTATATAATAAAGAGTATTTAATTTTTCAAACCTTCTGATGCAGAGGGTGGTTTATGAATGGAAGGGGTGTTTTTTTCGGACTCTAGACAGATACTGCCAGCTGCTCCATTCCTGTTTTATCTGAGGTTATTTGCCTGTTGATATTGTCTAGAAATCTGTGCTTGGCTACTTGTTTTTCAAATGTTGCTGTATTTCCCAGTGCTATCTTCAGAATGTTCTAGCTGGCAAAAATGATTAATTGTGATAATTTGTCATATTCTGCCATCACCATCTTTGTATATAGATTTGTCCTTGTCCCCTGAGCCAGAAATACAGAAGATGCTTTCTTGACAATTGAAATCATAAATCTGGGTGCTTTTTTCTATCTTACCCTGAAAATATATGGGATAGGAATTGTTAGTTCTCTTTTTCATTCTTATTGATGCTGGTAATTTGAATATTACGATATCAGGGAATATTTGGGAGCTGTCTAATTGAAAACACATATAGACAAGTGATTGAAGTGTGGCAACAACAGGGAGTTCGTATGACGGAGTCAATATTTGCCTGTGAGGGGATGCTGGGCAAAGAGGGATAGGCAGGAGGAATTAGAAGTATTCTAGTGACCTATCTTCACTCAGAGACTGCCTCTGTTCATCATGTTTGTATTTCCAGAGTTCAGTAAGAAACTTGCTTGCTCTTAGGCCTGGTTGTTTCCAGATAAGCTTGGGAGATGCAGCGTGTCTGCAGGGTTTAGAGGCAAAAAGCCTTAATTTAGATCCAAATGAAATGGCAAAATGTCAAAACCACCATTTTCTAGAAGTGTCAAGCATTGGACAGCAAATGTGTGCAGCAGTGAGTATTTTATTTGCAGCAGCTACTACTACCGCTAGACGGCTGTGTTGTTTTAAAATACACTGCTTATGAAGATCAGTGCCCAGGAGCTCGGGTTAATTTACAAAATTTGGTTTCTCAGGGGAAGCGTAACTCAAAGTCAAGGGCAGGTGGGGGGAAACTATTCAGAATCAGTCTAAGAAATTCACTTTTCTCAAGAGGAGACATGGTGTAAGGTACGTTCAAGTGGTGAGCACCCCTGTCAAGAGCAAACTTTCGAGAGTGCTCGGCTCCCAGTGGGACAGCCAGCCAGCGGCCAGGTTTCCGGGCATGCTGAGCTGTGGCTGCCACATGCATGAGTTACTGTGCTTGAGTGGGTTAGGCCATGTCAGATGAGTTTCTCTCTCTGCTGTATTCCTGCCTCCCGTGCCTGTCAGGAAAAATGTGTGAACCAAAGTGTCTTTTGGTAACTCTTGCATGCCTGTGCTTTCTGTTCCCATAGGTGAGGTTGCTAAAGATGCTCCACATGCCATGTGCCAAGTTCTTCTGTGTTTTGGTGCCCGCATCGAAATGGGAGCATCTGAAAACTCGACCTCTACTGTGAATGCTGAGGGTCACTGCTCTCAAAATGCCCTGGAGTCTTAACATTTAATCTGGCTGATCACTATCCCAGAAGTCTTTATACTGCTTCCTATCAGCTTTTGATAATCTAGATGGCTTTTATAAAGCAGCCATTGTAAGTTTATAATGCAATTACTCTGTGGTTGGTCTCTCATATACCTTTATGTATAATCCAAGTGTTAACAACATGGCAGAGGGAAGGTAGTGCACAAATACAGTGTAATCAATGTTAACAGTTTTAAAAGGCATATTTTGATTATAAGGCCAAAGATGGGAAGGACGACACCGTGATGTTTTATGGCCCATGTATACTGGCAGTGTCTGCGAGTAGCTGTTATCAGGCAGGAACCGCATCGTCTGGAGGATGCTGTACAAACCTCTCTGCAAAGGCATCTTCTGGTTCAAGGAGTTATTTGTTTTTGTTGTCTAAACCAGTGTAATCACACTGTATTTGTAATGTAATTAGCCACTATATCAAGTGCCAATTGCCAGGCTGTTATTGATTGTCTGCTAATCTGTATTTCTTGTTCAGAAAACACTGCTGGATTTTAGCGATGAAAGTCTCTCTCCAAACAATTACTTCCCTGAGAGCGGTGAGAAGGATTAGATGAATGCTGTCTCAGCTTTTGCAACCAACTATGTATTTACTTTCAAGGGAACCTGTATCCAATTGCAACCCAAAGACAGCGCCTGTGTTGCTACGAGGCTCTCCAGAACTTTTAACCTCTATTTAGAAGGAAAACCCCCAAACTGAGGAGAGCATGCACTGATTGTTCACATGATTTATAGATGTTATGACAAAATAAATGTGTCAAATCTGTCCAAGGCGTTTGAATAGAGACATGAGGGAAATGTTATCTTCTTCTTAGCCAGTCCAGTGAAAATTTGGTTCCACCTTTGACCCTGATGCACTTTCAGAGGGCATGGGTCCGGTGGGATTACAGGCAGGTACCCTTGAGAGAGCAGAACACAATCTATTATTTCTGAACTAAAAAATAATTGAAGTTCTGTGGTGACATTGTCCACCTTAATTAATTGATGATGTTCAAAAGTAAATAGGCAACAATCATAGGCAGCCTGGTTCCACTCTTGTGGACACCTGAGAGTGAGAAGAGTAACCGTGTGCTCTTTGATGTGTAAGCCAGCAAGGTTCCAGTGCAAATATCATCCTTTTGACATTATCCTCGGCCTTGCATGCGGGACGTTTAAAATATTGCTGCCTTTGTGAAGATGTCACAAGGAAAAATTGGTTGATGTAAATCTTCTGCTTGTGCCTATAGAGTTTTAAAACCCTTTTGATTTCTATAACCATATTTCACTGGGAGTGTGGTGCTCTGCGCTTGGTAGAGCTAATTCACCAGAGGACCTTTTCTAAAGTTGTTTTTTGCATTGCCACCAAAAAAATTTCATTGTTTTTTGTTGCTCCCCAAGGATGAATTACCTGCACTTATCTTGACTAATATTGTTTCGCTTACAAAGAGAGTGTAATAATCACTTGTTTATTTGAACAGAGTAGAATAACAGTTGTGTGCAGCCTTCATGAGGAAATAGCACACATGTTCCCTAACAAAATCTGCTTCACTGTCTCCTTCCTGCTGTTTGCTTTCTTGGTGTTATATGCTATTATATGCTAGCTGCGTAAGTGTTGAAAGAGGAGTAATGCCTTTGAAGTCAGAGGTCAGTTAAGAGTACTGGGCAGTCCTGTGTCCCTCTAGCCACCTGTGTCTGATGGTGGCCAGTTGCAGGTGCATGTGGAACGATTATAAAAACACCGCGATCACATCAGGTTCTCCAAGCTCGTAGCTTCTGACAGCATGCAGCTTAGGGACTTACAGACTATAGGAAGTCATAGCCACCTCTTTGTGTTTAATAGCTGTTAATGAACCTTCCTTTGTGAACTTAGGAGTCTCACTGCTTTTTGAATCCACTTTTGCTTTTGGCAACTGCTATAATGGGTTGTGGTCTTAATTCACTGTGAAAGGGAATCACATTCCAGGTACCTCTGCAGAATGAATTTTTAACTGGGAAATAAGTAACTTTTTCTTTCTATGCCTGTGTTTCATAGCATGCTCAGGACAGCTGCTTGCTCCAGATGTTTTGTGCAGAAAAGATTGAAGACTAAGGCCCAGAGCTTCAAATCTGCTTTGGGATCTACTTATTCAGGCAATGGTATCTCACTGAAGCCCTTTGAAACCAATGAGATGTAGTTGCCTAAATAATACATTTGAATGCTTTTCTTTTTCTATCTGAGGAAATTAATATGTGTATTTTTTTTTACCACTTCACACTCTGCAGTGCATTAACGTCCCAGTCATTTTTTGCTTGGTGATAAGATGATCATGATGTCACTGACATGGTTTGGTGGGTACTGACATAGCTTGGAACTTTCACTGGGTCACCAGCTATGCCTTTTTAGTTAGCTAGCTTTAGGGGTTTTGAATGCAATCCGAATGCTCTACAGCTAGAAGTGGAAAAACTAGCATCTTCCATTCATGATTGATATACCTGGCATTCAAAGCAAATTCTCTAATTCTCTTTGCTCATGTTATCAATTTCAAGGCTGAAAGGTACCATTATACTTTTCTATTCAACATCTCTCATAACCAAGGGCAATAATTTTGTTCTCCAACTTTTGGAATTATTTTTACCTATTACATAAATGCACACATTATTTTATTTTGACAGACTATAAATTCACTTTAAAAAAAAGAGTTTCTGGAGGGTTGGGAAAAGGAAATATGTTTTTTTTATTTGGTTCAGTGGAGAAAACAAAAAATGGAAGGAGAAAGGGAAGATTTTGAAAAAACATTTTGTTAAAGCACTATTGAAAATGAAATATTTCAAATGACATTTGAAATGTCACAATATTTCTATTTTGAAACTTAATCCTTTGACTCTTCCAATTAAAATAGTGGTTTGGTTTTGTTTAATAAATGGACCAAGACAGAGAGAGAAGAGGTGAGACAAAGAAATGGAATAGTCCCAAAATGAAACAAAACCTCTCATTTTGTGTCAGTCCAAAATAAATGTTTGTGTTTTGCAACCAAACCAACCAGCCCTTTGTTTCTCCAGCTATAGTGGGGGTAATGACTTTCTTGGTTACTTATTCCAGTGGTTAAATGATCTTGCTGTTGTAAAGGTGCATCTTGGTCATAATCTGTTTAATGGCATTGAACTAGACTATGGCTTTTATATGGGAGGCTTTTTAGTTGATTTATGGCATTTTCATTGCTGTAATCAACACTGTGGCTATTGTAGTAGAGGCAATTTCTGGTAGTTAATGACTGTAATCTAAAAGAAAATAAGGTATTGTGATAAAGGTGCTCAAAACTAATGCAATGCTAATGCAGGCTAGAAATGAGGAACATTATTCTAACTGTAAGGCTAACTAATTGTTTTAACAATTCGACTAGGAGTTTGCTAGATTCTTCTCCATTCTATTTCTTAGTCAAGATTGGCAGTCTTTTTGGAAGATGCCTCAGTCCACAAGAAATAACAGGCTTCATTCAGAAGTTGTTTGAAATTGTATAGCCTGAATTATGCAGAAGATGGGAAAACACTTTTGTGCTTTTCAGTATTATCTTAAAAGAGAATAATACCTTGTATTACCTATTGGGAATAGTATAGCTCCATTGAAGTCAGTGGCAAAATTCCCCATAATGTCAATAGAGTTCACGTTTCACCGCTGACTCAGCAGTAAGTGCTTCCTCAGTTTAGGTGGCTGTGTGGACTAAAACCTGAGGCTCTCTTTGGCTGAACCTTAATTGTATGGGTAGGGGTGATAAAAGTGTTTTGCCAAGATGTTTGACTTCCTGCCTGACTGTTGTAGTAATGGCGTCCAAATGCAATTTCAATGCGGATATGTGGAAGAATAGCCTAGTAGGACTCCTCAGTCTCAGATTCCTTCATGCCTTAGGCCAGGGACATTTCCAAATGCCTCTAGTACCTACTGTACCGAGGCAGGTTACTATAAAGCATTTAGAATTATTACACAGAGATAAAGTGGTGTGAGGAGGTCTTCCAGACTTTCTTTGTCAGAGAGGCTAGGTAGTTTCTTCAGACCTTTTGTGTTATGCAGAGTAGGGTTTTGGTGGTTGTGGGGTTTTTTTGGTTTTGCTTTTTTTTAAGTTAAGCTTATGCTAGATAATGAATTAGCTTTTCAAAATAAGACTGTTTTGTTTCTTCATGATAAATCACAAAGGAGGAATTGCCTCAACAGATAACCCAATTAAAACCTGCTGCCATGATGGCTCAAGGGCCTCCTGAATGCATGATTAACACTCTTGTGCCCTTTGACTTCTAGTTAATAGGTATTTAATCTATTACCCTATTTAAACCCAGCTTCAGGAGTGCATTATAATGAGGTTCACTCATACATGTTGCCTGGGCTATAAGGGGATGAGAAGCTCAAATTCCTTCTTGGTAAAGTCAGTAGAGGGGCTGTAGACCTGCAAAGTGGTGAGTGTGAGACAGTTAGTACCAGCTCTTTGTTCTTTGGTGTGTGTGTGATGGCTACTAATTAGTTTCTCAAGTCTTGGCTTAAATTGCTTGTTGCAAAATAAAAGTAAAGTTACTTTCAAGAACAAGCTTTGTTCCTGAGAGTGCTGGGTAGAAGGAAGCTCATCCACTAGCTGTGTGAGTTGGCTATAATTTCATGCACTTCTGCATTTGAGTTTGTGCACTTGACAATGGTACCTCTCAAGAGACAATGCTTACATTGCAAGTTGACCATTGACATATGCTTAACTCTGAATAAATATTTCTTCAGAAATGCCAGAGGAGAGAACTGGGTCCTGCCAGCATCTTTAAAGTCTACTGCTGCCTCTATCTGCTGCTATGTCTTCCTCTCGAGATCCAGTTTGACTCTTATTCCCCTTGTATGTTAATTACATTCATGCTGTGCTCTTATTGATGTGGAAAAAGTTAATATAGAAATGCCAGCAAGGAACTTGCTCTTTGTTATGTGTATCTGTTTGGTTTAGTAATGTGTGGGCATTCTTCTATTATACTTTTTGCATGTTTCTCTGATCCTTGGAAACTATGAGGTAAATTAGGAAAAAACTGTACTGAAATTCATTAGTGCCAAGACAAAATGGATTTTGCTATCAGTTATTGTTTAATTGGACCAGATATTTTATAGACTTCTGGTGTCTTCTGCCTCTAGAACATGTTACCTGTTTCTTGCCTCACTGTAAAATAACTCCCAAAACACACAGAGTATGTTTAGAGAGGAGACATTGCTTTATTCTGCGCAGGGTGCAAGGTGGAATATTTCCACAAATCAAGCATACCTATTGCAGTTCTTTTCAGTATTTATACATGAAAGTTAACACATCACACCTATCTAATACATAATCATCAGACTAACTAATCACCCTCTTCTTCCATGGGTCCATATTTTCTCTGGTTTGGTTTAAAGTCCCAGTATGATTTTAATTCACTGTGCACGCTCACAAGGCGGGGGGAGGGTAGTCCTTTCGTCCCCCAGTTGGGTTGGTGGTCACGATCTCCCCCTGCCACCTTTACCTTTCCCCTAGTTACTGTGATTCCTGTTGTTTTCATGGTTGTTGTGGTGTTCCTTTATCTTTATGGCTCTCCTGGTAAGAGGATGTTCCCGTTATTGGTCTTTGAAGGGTTCCAGCTTCGCATTCTTTTAGGACAAACATATGCTTGCTAGTAAAATATGCAGTGCCCGTACCCTCTTATCTAACTTAGGCATTATCTATTACCTTGAAGATTCTACAATTCTCACACTCTAGTATGCTAGTTTCTATTTCTAACTGTCTGTGATTCTCACACTCTTGTATGCTAATTTCTATTTCTAACTATGATCCCTTCTTAACTACTAACTCTTATACTATTTCTATTTTATTCTAAAATACATACTCATATAGTAAAATATTCTAAAATACACGCTCATATATACACAATTCAAGGTGCCATGTTGGTTTGTATCTTTTACTTAAGAGGCCTTAAATGCATTTTGTGAGAGATACTGGGTGCTGTGCTCTGTAACTGTGGGGAAAAAAGAGCCTGTTGTTCTTGGCTTTTGGTCTGATAACTGTTTTGATTGCTTCATTTATTAAGGGCATGTTTTTGAGGTAGCAAGTTCTCATACCCACTGTTCTTTCATCTGAGAACATCCCGAACCCTGGGTGGCACTGAGGTAATTAATGTACTTCCCAAGAAGGAAGATGTCTTGCCAACAATGCATTCATACCTCACAGTAGAAAATTAGCTCAAAAACTAGCTACAGATAATGTACTCAGTGACTTGGGAGTGCAAACTGGAAAACGATGCAGCTATGAGGTCTTATTTCTTAGTCTTTTGGGTATCTTAGCACACATCCTTCAAAAATCCATTCCATCCTTGTGCAGCACAATCATTTGGCGTATAAATATGCTCAGTGCTTGGTATATTTTGAGTGAGATAAGACTGGAAATTAATAGAGAGGCAGTGATAGAAACAGGGCTAAGTGGTTTGATACCCATGGATTTGGAGGCCTGAATCAACCTATAATTTGCTAAATTATCTGGTTGTTTGCCTTTGTACGCTGTAGTGATTTCTTATTACATATTTGCAACTGTATAGCTTTATGGAAAGGTATAAACTTTATCCTGAAGGCATGAGAAACAATGGCCAAAATTGAAGGCTCCAATCCTTTTGAAACTTATGGAAATATCTCAAGATTTTTATGTTCTTGGACCAGGCAATGAGTTAGGGAGTGGAATATGGTTGACAGCTTCATCAAGGTTATCTGAGGTGGTGGTGATTGTAGATGGCATGATTTACGTTGAGCATTATGTAGGCTTATTAAATTCTGTTCCTAAAACCTAGTTCTTTACTGCTTAGTACTGACGCTGAATGTTGCAGGAATTTTTGGTAAACCACACTTCTATTCAAACTTGTTGCTGTATTCCAGTGAGGCACAGCAGTTTACAAAGTATTTGGGGTGCACTTAGAAATGAGGTTCACTTTACACTATGACTTGCATAATTTATCTGGTATTTATGTTCAAAAAGCAGTTCTACAACACGTGTTTTAGGGTCTAATGGTTGCATTTTTGTATTCATAAGAATGTTCCCTTTCCTGGTATGCAGCCACCTTGCAAAAGGAAACTGCCTGCATTGTATAACTCGTTACAGAAAAATTGCTCTCAAATATTAGTGGAGGTAACTTAATCTTTGTGTTTTTAGTGAGAAATGTGCAAGAATACCAAGCAAGTCAAAAGATAATAATGTCTCAAAAGCTCTGTAAGATATGATTTCTGGGCAAATGAAAGAAAAAGAAAATTTTATCCCAGAATCTTTGTAGCTAACTCTTACAAACATCATCATTTTTTCATGGACGTTTCATCAGGGTGGACTCCAAAAGTAGTAATTTGCATCATATCCCTCTGTGGAGTAAATTGATATAGCTCTCCTTGAAGTTGGTAAAACTGTGATGAATTTCGTCTTCTGGGATGTGTGGCCTTAAAGCCAGAAATTCTCTGAAATATGAATCACATTGCAATACTCT
Source organism: Ciconia boyciana (assembly GCF_034638445.1). NCBI lineage: Eukaryota > Metazoa > Chordata > Aves > Ciconiiformes > Ciconiidae > Ciconia > Ciconia boyciana. The sequence continues at coordinate 102,889,196 of NC_132935.1, read as the reverse complement.
TCATCTTGCAGAGAGGCTCATGTTTCAAGGTGAGTGGATTTTCTGAGTATTGCTTTAGAAAAAGGTGGCAAGCCAGGGACTGGCTGCTGGACTGCTGTGGGATTATGTCTCACAACACTGAAATACAACCAACAGTTAGAACAGACCTGTAGTTTAACAAAATTTTCAGCACATGGTGTTGATGCTGAGCATCGTATATAATAAGTATCTTGTCTGAAGTGCCTGTCCAAGAAGCCTTTGCCAGGGAAAGATCAAAATGATCCAGAGAAGATGCTTTTAGTAAGAGACCTACCTAAAATCGGGTAGAGAGTGACAATACATATAACTACCTATTTGGTCACTGTTTGTTCTTCTTCCAACTGGGTGCCCCAAGCAGTCTTAACCATGTCAGAAAGTTTCCCAACTACCTATTGTGGAAGTAATCTCCTCATCTTATATTGAGCAAAATACTGCTTTCTTTTGCTCACTGTTGGAATACTTCAGGGACCTTTTAAGGAAGGGCTGGTGATGAGCAATGCTGTTTGGCTGATGGGGCTCATCACAAGCAATGTATTGCTGTGATCTGTGTGAGGGAGGAGGCCTGATCAAATTTTCTTCTTGCTATGTCCTCTGGCGTAAGGTGCTATATTTGGGAACTGCCTTTCCTATCTGCTGAGTCATCTGTGTCAAAAATAAAAAGAATGTCAGGCTTTTCTTAGACCAAGGAAACTGTTATAATTTTTATAGTACTTGGCATCTCTTAGAAACAGACGCAATTGTCTCTGCAATTCCCAGTACTTCTATAAGGTACATGCCTATCGGTAAATAAAACAGGCCAGGTCCTTTCCTGTGCTCTTGAGGGCAACTTGGCCTGGCATGGCTTCTGTCTGTAGGGCTACACGCATGTCTGTCCCCACTTTTCCCCACCATCCATGCTGCATATGAGAAGCATGCTTTGTGACCATGTCCCTGCATTGTCTGGGTGACATGGCTCAAAATGGGGTCAGGCAGCATGACAACAAGCAGTGTCACGGGACAGTGCTCATACCTGCGCCCTGGCTGGTTCACTAGTATAGACATGGCCATGGGGGACAGTCACGAAATTCCAGGTTCATGCTCCAGAGTCATTTGTTCAGTGACATCCCCCTTCTGCTGCTCCTGTGTTCACATCCAGATCTTCTGTCTGAATCTGAAGGAACTTGACTTTCTCTCAGCTCTGAGCCTAGAAGAGCTTATCAATCAGCTGTGGCTGGAGAAAATAGCCCTCGTGGTCAGGGTGTGTTGGAAGAAGCCTTGAAAGGCTCCAGCCCCATTTTGTGTTTGACGAAATATTGGCTATATATAGCCAGAGGATGATTTGTCACTTGAGGCCTTTGCATGTTTGACTACTTTACTAGCTGTACAGAGGGGGTCACCTTTCTCTCCTTAAGATACAGGTTCCTGGTCGGACTCAGCAGAGCTGAGCACAACTCACTACATAAATTAATAAAATAATTAACTCCTTAACTGTCTCACTTTTCAAAAGCCTACACTTTCATATTTTCTCCCATGTCACCTGTGCTTGTTAAATTCATTGCTAATTGAGAAATAAATTGCTTAATTGCAGCAAGATTCTGCCTGAATCCTGGAAGGATTGAAATTGTAAATTATCTGGTCCAGGCTGCTGTGAAGTTATAATTGCATTTTAAGAGCTAACTGGATTACCACAGAGATGTCTTCTGTTAGGCATTAACACCTTCCTCAGGTGGTAAGGTCACAATGTGGCATTTCTCATTGCTTTCCTCTGTCTTTGGTCTCTGTTCTTAGATTCTGCATGCCTGAATTTTCAGTGATGTAGGCAAATACATTCACAGTCATACCCATTTATAAATCTTTTAATGAAATGCAATAAATGTGGGGTTCTTTTGAAAACAGATATATTGTGTTTAACTTTTTTCTCCCCTAGACACATGAGGGGAGAATACACATATATAAACACTGTGGACTAGTGCCCCTCGTATTCATGTTTTGTGGTGTTCAGACATTACTACAGGGCTCACCTGGGTTAATATGGAAGATGCCATTTCCAATGGTTCAGGAGATATCTGCTGGATAATCTGGAAGCTAAATATTGCAGTGTTTGTACATCAGGAGGAATGCATAGCCAGGCCACTTAGGACCCGGTTTCAGAGCCATGAAGCAGGTGTCAGTGAGCCTTGGTAAGAACATGGAAACGGAGCTAGATAACCAGGTTTAAGTCTGGCCTGAGCACATCTGTATGAGTTCCAATCACATCTTGGGATTGCAATGGGGCATCTACCATTGAATAACTGTTCTAAGCAGTGTTTTTTATAAGGGTGTTTTTCAAAAGGCTTAATCAAGTTCCTTCAAACTGGCATGTGTTCATTCTGGGGTGGTCAAAGAGTGAGCCAAAGCAGGTCTGATACCATTAGCAGCTACCCCATAAGGACTATTAGAGGATGGGTGTCATCTCAGAGAACAGGGAAAGGGTAAGTGTGAGGCCTAATTTTTAAAATGGCTGAAGAAAGCTGAAGGGGAAATAGAAATAGAGGACCTGGAAAAGAGCTAACAGAGACTACAAACATAACTAATCATCAATATGATGCTTTTGCATGAGGGAGCTTCCATTCCAAAACTTCTAAACAGGACAGTTGTGTACAAGGTAACATTTCTCTTGGCAATGTTAAAACACTGCTGAATTCTTGTGTTTAGTCTTGAAACATCCAGAAAGAGTGTTGGAGATTCCGAGGTAGTAAAACTAAAGCTTTCAGAAATATGCACTTCAAAGGAAGTATGCAGGAATTGTGCTCTGTTTAAAAAAAGTAACTGAAGTTGGGGCATAAGATTTCAAGACTGATACAAAAATGGAGATAATCAGCTGCCCGCTAACACTGCAGAGAACAAGACATACTGCACAGCAAGAGTTTGTCTTGAATAATAGGGACTATTTTTTTAACTGTGAATTCAGCTATACAGTTAAATATAGTTCTTAAAATTATTATTCCAAAGAAATTCCTTAAGATAGACCACCTCTGTCAGGTTTTATTCTATAACTACTCCTGTCCTACATCTTTTTTTATGACTAACTCCCACGGGAGCCAATGGGAGAAAGACATGCTTGAAAATCCCCTGAATTACATGCTGAGGTGCTGATCTGTGAAAGCCCCTACAAGATAATAGGATTTAAATACTTAAAATACCCCTGAGAAATCCGAGTATGAGGCCTTCCAAGGTTTTAAAACAATGACTGAAGAGCCCTGAATTTGAGCATAAATTGTTCCTATGTTTTCTGAAAGTGGAATTCATAAAGTGCTGAATATCTCAACAGGCTTCTCTAGCCCCTTGAGATCCACCTCTGCTTCCTCGGACACTGTCTTTCCTGTGGTACAGGTGCCTAAATATGTCTGATCTGAGGTTCTCAGTCCCATGTACTAGCATAAACTGATGTATGAACCCTGGCATGTGTAAAAGTTAACATCCATTGATTCTTACGCCTCACAGGTGCCTTCTGAAAATATTTTTGTCATGTGCTTCTCACAATGGATGTTAGCAGATCTGTCAAGGACACCACAGCTCCTGTTCAAACTGGGCTGGTTTTGAAAATACCCAGTTTGCTGCAGGATGATCATCCTGCTCTGCTGGTTAGTCAGCTTTTAGAAACATCTTTCCTGCAATGAGATCATTTCTCTGCTCACTGCAAATATTTTCTTGAGCTGATTGATATTCAAGCATGTTAATATTTAAAGCTTGTGACCTTTGCTTCTCTTGTTCTTCCATTGCCTCATTAACAGCTATAATCAACATCACCAATGCCCTCCTAATACCACATTCGCTCTGCATTTCAGTACATGCGTACAACTTGCTCAGCACTTCTATGTAAAGCTTGCCAACCCTCCCAGCCCCTCTGCATCAGAAGACTACTTATTTCCAATATAGAGTGAACGGTTTCCAGTTCTGCAAACTGCTTGCTGTGGGGAGAGGGAATCTGAAGCTAGCTAGCAAGGCTTCTGTCCTTTTTCTCAGATCTTCACACGTGAGAGAGGTTGAACTTGATTTCTTCCTTGTACTGATTTTGTACGAGTGCATATTCTACTTGGGGGAAGGATTTCTTCCAAATGTCTCCGCTCTTCTCCCCCCCTGCAGTGTCTTTCATTGTGCATCTCCTTCCAGTGAGGCTGGGTTGGCTTTGTGATGCAGGAATGAGGCTTAAAAATCTGCAGGCTTCTGATTTTTGAGCTCAGAAACCTCTAGCGTAAGAAGTGAAGTTGCACACAGCTTCACCGTGTAACGTATGAGGCTTTTTGTGCTCACTAGATCTGGAGAAGGATGGATGATGTTCTGAGAGTGCTCCATGACCTCTTGCACACTGAATGCCTGTGAAGCAGGGAGCTGTACCTTGCTTTGGTCCTTATCTGTGAGACATCTAGAACAACACAAATGAAATTTGGAAGCAGGTGTTGAACAAATCCACTGACAGAAGGCTGTATTCCACCAGTCCCCTCAAAAGCCATGCTTGCTCGCCTGCTTTATATGCTATAAGCAATTGGCTACCCACTTCTCAAACAAATGATAGAGGAAGAACGGGAATTTTAGTAAGTGCAAGTAGGTACAGAACTATGCCCTTTTTAAAACTTAAGATTGGCACCAGAATCTGGCAGTGCACTGCCTCGATCACTGTGAAGATAACTTTAAGAGACAAGCTTTAAAAGCAAAATGAGAACGTAGTTTTCCTCGGCAAAGGAAATGTAAGGCACTGCTTTTGTGGGCATGCAGGTGTTCTACAGCTAGGATGCCTTTGGGATAAAAGATACCAAAAATCAAGTGATGGATGTTGCCGTGACAGCAGATGCTCTGGGTACTTCAGGTTAGAATGCTGTTCCACAGGCCATGGAAAGAGTAGCCACAGCTTAGTCTGAACTGCTTTGGGACTGGGTTTAAGCTTTCTCTATCATACAGCAATACTCTCACTTTCTGTAGCATAAACCATGCTGTCTCTGTCCCAGGCAGTTTGTAGCACGGTTCAACTGCACTGTAAGAAGTGTGCACATCCTTTGTCAAAGTCATTTGTGCTGGTAGCGTCTGTGTTCTTGGTGATTAATCAGTCTTATGTGCACCCAAGTCAGCCTCAACCCCTGACTGTTTCTATCAAAGATGCTTTTAATGGAAAAGATGTTACCAGGAAAGGGCAGAAACAGGAAAGATGTTAACTCTGAATTTTGTATTTTGAAAGTCAAAGGGGCACGTGCTCCTGCTGTATTCACTGGAAAGAAAATCAAGAAAGTAACCAAAACCAATTATCCATGTGATAGCTGCTCCTTGAGTTCAAGGTTAAGTGGACAACTTCCTAAAATTAAAACAAATGCATGCAGCCTAAACCTGATGAAAGGGCAGATTGCAGGCTACACACATATATCAAGAACTTGTAGTTTACTTGGTTTACATAAGCTAATACATAAAATTGAAGTCCAGATGGTCAAAGTGTGCTATCTAGTTTATGTATTTGCCTATATATATGTTGAATTCCCAACAGCTTTTGAGAAGGAATATCAAGGAGGAATCTTCCATAACCACTAAGTCTCATTCCGAGGATGCTGTTCTTATAGAAACCCAGAGAGAACAGTGCTTTTTCTAGATGTTTTTGAGATAGGATAAATTTTAAATCATTTTAAATCATTAGGATAAATTTTCAATTCCATTGCTAGCTTTGAAAAATACAATCATAAGGCCTTGTCCCTCAAGCCCTACAATGACATTCTCGGTTCCCCTTTATTGCTACTTTCTGTTCTTGGGGATGGTAGCATACAGAATTTATTTCTGTCTTGATGTTCTGGCTTTGTTACTTAGTGAAAATCTTTCTCATCTGCCTGGCTAGGTTTTGTTCTTCAAAATCCTAAGCGACTATTTTCTTAGAAAAGCATGAAAGTGAGAATTTTAATTATATCATTTAAATTATACTTGGATATTAACCCCCCTTAACTCCTAAAGAAATACCATGTTCTTTGAGTCTTTAGGCTACATCAGGCAAATTGCTGCAGTAACATCAAGCTGTGTGAAAAGGTTAAGCTTCGTTACCCAGACAGTAATTAGTGAAGTGCTAGAAACTACAGACATAACATTTTTTGCATTTCACTTGCTATTACTGATTGTACAACTGTTTCTAGGATTGTGGTGCCTAACTCATTGGGCATTTAGAGGGAACCAGTATGGTTTGTTAGGCTTGCGAGTTGAGAGGGTGGTATGGTTAAGACCTCTGTGCTTGGGCTCTGCTTGCTTTCTTCCCACAGTTGTAGTAACAGTGAATGAAGCAGAAGTTGTATTTAGTCCTCCTTAGTGAGTCAGAGGCTGTTAGGAATGACTCAGAAGAAAAATACCAGAGAATATTGAATTGCCGACCAAGCACGATAGTCCTGTGATCTTACAGGAGTATAAAGGCTGACTGGCTTTGTCACAGGACTAATAATACAAGTGAAACGACTGTTCTGCTATTGCAGTCCTCTCTGTCAGTTCACTTTCATGCTAAACTCTGCTTGTACGTTGGTCTGGAAGGGAGCAGACCACCTTTCTGAGGTGGTGTGTTGGAGTTTTTCACGCCCAAATTAGAAGTTACATGTGCTGCAAAAAACACAGTGAGAGAGTGAGTTTCTCTTTTGAAGTGAGACAAGATGCTGTGGACTGGCTGAACAGTGGCACCTCACTTTTGTGATGGAAAGTCCCCTGATTCCCACTCCAGCCTGAGCAGGGACCTGCTGCTTCTCACAACACCTCTTTAGATACTGTGATCCCCACCTTTGCGTGTTCATTCAGTTCTGCCTATGCACCTTTTTCTTGGCCCCGTGAACCTGAAGGAGGGGTCAGGAGGCTGATGTGGCAAAGTGCAGGTTGGGAGCTGGCAGCGCCTACCCTAGCTTAGACACGCCGAGGCTATAATAAGCCTCTTAACTGGATATGTGAGAGAAGGAATAGGCAGCTTCAGGAGCTCAGAGTGGGGCTTGGAAAGAAGTTAATATTAATTTAGGATGTTGGAGGTGAAGGACTGAATCCCCCTCTAAAAAAAGTACTGCTGTTTGTCATATGGATATAATTATATAGATGTAGGTAGATCCATACAACCCTATGTGAGGATGCTCTGATGGGAAAGTGTTGGCTTAGGTATGTGTGAACATGTGCAGCTGTTAAACTGATATAGTACACCAGTTTAATACCTTGGATTATACAGAACACATTAGATCTTGCACATTTTGGGGGGCTGAAAATAAAGCCTCGTAATTATCAATGGTATTATCAATTATGGTAATCATCTCCTTGTTCTGGTAAGCAGTCCTGCGTACAGAAATGCTAAAATACAGCCATTAGCAAGTCTCCATGTTAGAAACTTTTGTGCAAGGCTTGGTGCATCCGCAGGCTTATAGCCTGTAAACTGACAGGGATTTGGAAAGGAGAAGCATTTTTACAGGTGAGCAAGCACTCCAAGTAATAGTGGAAAGCATTCAGATGAAAATATGTAACCTAAAGGCAAGGGCTGTTAAACAGCGGCTGAGGATATGAACTTGATTGTTAAATAAGGGATGTGAACCTCTGTGCTCTGGGGCATAAGCTATCTTAAATTGATTGAAGGAGAGGAAAAACTGAGTAGTTGAGCATCACATGACAGCCAGGCATGGACTTTCTTGTGCCTTTCTCTAAAATGCATATAGACCTGGACTTGATTCCCACACAGGTCTGGATGGACCACTTCTCTGCTGCACACTGAAAGTTTCTCTGTCCCTGTGTGGAACCTCCTAACAGCATGCATATCTGTGTTTTATTGCATTCAACATCTTCCAGTCTAAATATAGTTTGATTGCTTTTCAAAAAAGCCTGGGTCTGCTACTCATTCTGACTCACCATTGTAAACTTAATGATTAGATGTTCTCAGTAAACAGACACTCTGGGAGGCAATTGGTGATTATTTTAAAAGAAATCACTGCAGGGTTCCAGGCTATCATCATTAATTATTTGGGATATGATTGTGTCACTCCCCATCACAATCTCATAACAAAAGTTACTTAAAAAGAAATCCAACTAACCCCCCATACCCAAAAGCCATATCCTTAATTGCTGAGAATTTTAAATATTCACTGCATGTCTTCAAAATTTTCCAACGTAAAACAGTTTCAGTGTTTCTTTCAGCATGAGGCAGACTGTGTGTTGTACATCTATATCACAAGAGCATCTTTGACAGCATGGTGACTCAAGTATTATTTGATGGTTAAAGTGAAGGTAACTATTTAGTTGAATTTATAGTCCTAGAATCTTTGAACATGCTATTAAGGTGCATCCATATGCTTATAAATGTAAAAAGGCCAGACAGGTGGTTCACCGTGTTCACAAATTGCTCTGGCTACCACAATGTGTGAAGAATGTGCAAGAGAATGTAAGAAGTGCTGTTATACTTTTTGCTTCAGTGGCACATTTTATTATATTTGTGATAAATGTTGGCAGGTTTCCATGGTTAGGGAGCTGTTCATGACCACTGTCTAGCCTGCTGGTATTTCTATGGATGTTACCATGGGCACTGATGGAAGGAAATTCATATCAAAGAGAAAACAATCACAGAAAAAAGGCAGGAGGCAGAAAAGGAGGGACAGCGATAATTGTGTTAGGGGTCAGGATGGTCTTGTAACTATGGAAGAGCTGTGAAGCTATAATGGTGTCATATGGTACAGAAGTATTCAGTGTATATATGCTGCAACTATGGAGGGTGGGAGGAAATAATGCTCCCAGCCCAACAGCAAATCTATGTCTGTCATCCTGATCATCTAGGAGCTGTGACTTTTAAGCTCACAGTGCTAGAATAAAAAAAGTCATTCTCCGGAGACAATACAGAGTAAGTGTGTGTCCCTAATTCACTCCTTTAGGAGCATGCTGCCTATATATATATAATATATAATCACGCTTGTGTGCAGCATGTAATCTTGGAAGTACTACAACACCCAGGCAGCTTCACTGATGTGAGCAGCTGTCTTTGCTGAGATGAGGACAGCACACTTGCGGAAGAAGGCTTAAAAAAACCAACCAACTAACCAAACACCCCCCCCCCCCCAAAAAAAAAAACAAAAAAACCCAAACCCCAACAAACCAAAAACAAACAAACAAAAAAACCCAAACCCAGAACCAAAAAAAATCAAGCTTCTTGCATGTTCCTTTGATCCTGGTGCTGCTGTGCAGTGTTGATATCCCAATATAATTTAAATCCCACATAGTTCTGCTAGTATTTGGGATATAAGATATAGAAACCTTATGGCCATGAACCTTGGTGATTCCCTTAGGCACAAGCGATCCTTGTGTACTGAGAGGATCAAGGCCACTGACTAGGATTTCTGATGTGCTCATTTTCAAAGGTAGAAGTTAATGTTACCAAGTTTCAGTTCCAAACTGCCCCGTCTTCCATAGCCAGCATCTCTTCTGCCTTCAGCTTTTCCATTGCTGTCATCTTTGTTTCCTGAGTCAAAAGTAGACCGCTCCTTCGTGACGTGCCAGGAATGAGAGCTACTGTTAACGTTTCCTTCTTGAGCACCTTTGAGTTGAGTTGCTTGAAGAACATGAGCTATCCAGCGGAGAACGCTGGAAGCACCTGCCAGTGTGGGAGGTGTATGTGAGGAAAAGCTGGGATGAGATTTAGAGGCTATATAGTGGGAGGATTTTGAAAAGTATGTTGTGTGGGGGAGAGGTGGCAGATGACAATCCTTCATCCTCCTTGTGCATTTTCATTCTTCAACCACCTTCTGTTTGTCCACAATGAAGTAACCTGACTGGTGTCCTGACTCCTGTTTTCCTTCTGAGCAGTTTGTAAACCTCACTGTGTGAGCAAAGCGGGCCTTGTTTGTTGTGACTGCTTGAGCACTTGACTCTGTCTCCTGGCTCTTCATGAGTGCCAGTTGACCTACTGCCAAAGGCCTGATGAAAGTTTGTGGGGAAAAATTATTAAATGATTTGCAGTGGTCTAAAAAATAATCTTGTAAGACTCAGAGTTGTAGTTTTCCAAGGTCTTTCTGGATATGCCAAAAATATTTCCCTAGGTTATCGGTACTTCTCCTTCCCTAGAAAGGGAAGGACAGAAATGTGAAAGTAAGAAAATTAATTGTCTGTCTCTTTGAATGTCAAGAAAAGGTGTGTGTATGGAGAAAAGACTCTCTTTTTTACTTTATATTCAGTATTCCCATCCTTAAACCAAGTCTTAAGCATACCACACACACGAGCTTCCTTTCTTCCACCTGCTCTCCTTCCTAAATTAAGCTTTCTTTTGTCCATGGTAGGGAATCCCAAATCTGTTCATCATGTCACTTATGCCCTACCTGATTCCTTGTGGTACTTTGGTTTCTATGCAAATCGACGTAAGATTTTATAATGATGTTTTACATCCATCTTGCACTTCTGTAACTTAATAAACAAGCCCCAGGGCAATGGTGAATTGATTTCAGAAGCTTTAATAATGATACAGTGCTTCTGCTTTAAGAAATACTGTTTTAATCTGAAAGTTTAAGGTTTTAATGTGAAATCTCAGAACAACTTTTGCACTCTTCAGTGTAGTATCTTTTTGTTTATTTTTTTCTCTTGACAAGATGTATTTGTGACATGCTGACTTCTTATTAAAATTTCCAATAGCAGGAGCTAGTCAGTGTGGACAAGTGCAATGCTTTCCTGATGAAATCAAGTCAGTACTTCCTTTCACAGCTTTTTCTCTTGTTTATTTTGAGGAAAGGGAGGGGAGAGAAGATTGCTCTTCTAGTTGGAAACTGTATAGTGGCATTTTAATAGGCCAAAGGAGATCAAAATATCATTCATGTTTACTTTTCTTGTCTGGGTTTTTGCAAGAAATAATAAGATTTAGTGCTCCTTTCTGTTAAACATGTAAATATAGTTCTGTCTGCACATTGGGGCAAAGAAGGCATTTTTTGCTATGTTTCAGTCTAAGGGAAATTGGGGAAAGTAAAAATTTTGCCTTGAGAGGTATGAAGTGCCACTGTAGCAAGCTTCATACTTGCTGGTGTAAGATGGGGTAGTTAAGATTATTTTCAGGAGAACTAAAAACTTCTCTTATGAAGTGTTTCTCTTTGGTTTGTTGCTTTTACTTCACCTTTTCTTGCTTTTATTGCTTCTTGTTTTTTCCTGTTATATATGCTCATCATCCCTTGTATAAAAATGAATCTTGAGATCAAGTTGCAGTCCTCAATGGTCATAAAAATGTGTAGAAAGATAAGAGCCCAGGTGTGTCTGAGTGCACGTGCAAGGAATGAGAAAGTGACATTTTTATGATTCCTTTTGAGACCAAGACACTCTTATATCTGCAGCTCAGGAAGAGCCAGGGCATTAAATCTTCCCCTTCATGCTGGGAAGCCAGCAGATGGAGGCCCAGTGCTCCATGTGGGCAAACGCACTGGGAGTTCATCACCCCTCATTCCCTGTGACACTTGCTCAAATTAGCCTTTGCCACAGTAGAAACAATGCTATGGAAGGGGCAAGTGACAGGGCAAGAAAATAAAAGAAACTGAAGGGAGATAAAACACTGTAGCTGAGAGCAAATGAATGTGGAGTGCAAAGAACTGGAGTTTTCATTGAACAGATCACTTATGACCATAGCAGAGGGAGGAAAACTCCCCCAGGGACAGCTTCAGGAGAAGAGGTAGGCTAGCTGATACTGTTTCTCTGCTGGCTGGGTCTCTCTGAATACCTCTTCAGTTTTTAAGGAGTTCAGCAGCACCTCCAAAAGATGCTCCCACAGAGGGAGACTCCCTTCAATGCATGGGATGAAGGGACACTTCCCACAGCTGGAGGGAAGCTGATGGTAACTGATGGTCAGATACAAGCCACCTGTCTGTGGGGAACCTGGGGTGCTTCCTGCTGTGGCTGCCAGACCAAGAAAGAGGGAAGATAACAGCAGGTGCCAGTGATGCCCCTTGTCCCGAACGGGTGGGTATAGTAAGGAGTATGTTCACTGCAGATGAGTCCTTTGGTGCTGGCATCCATACAACTCTTCTGTCTTCTGTATGTTTTACACTGTTTGAACTAGCTGTGCCATCTCTTTCACTCTTTATTTTGAGTGCATCCATGGGCTAGGTGGTTATCAGTTGATCTGTGATGTGTGGAGCAATCCCAACCTCTTGGGCCCTAGGCTATGGACATCTGGGAGCCCTCTGTGATACTTCTGCTCTGCCCCATCACTTTTAGCAGTTCACCTCATTTCCACGTTAAGGTTGGAGATTGTCCTGGGGATTTGCAACTTATTATGGGAAGCAATAACAGTAAATATATAATATACTCTAAATTATATATGTTTTCAGAAGAAGTAGGCTGCCTGGAGAGGGGCTGCTCTGTCCTTCTCCCAGCTCCCACAAGGGCACTTTCCTCTCTGTTGGCGTGAGGCTCTGCAACTCACGATGAATGGAAGGACTTACTAGGATGACTTTGGGGGTGGGAAAAGTTTTATTGTGTAAACCTATTGCTTCCTATGCAGCTTTCAGAAACCCCTTCTGATAGTAAGGGCCTCTGACAAGGGGGAAATGGAAGAACCTTCTCAAAGGATATGGTTTTAAGCAAATTTAGCTTCCACTTGGTTTGGCCATTGAGAGGGAGGTGTACTATGCCCTTGGTGTCTCTCTCCCCTGTTAGGCAGGTCCAAAGCACTTCTGCAATGTATAGAATCATTTAAGTTGGAAAAGACCTCTAAGATCATCAAGTCCAACTGTTAACCTAACACTGCCAAGTCCACCACTATACCATTTCTCTAAGCACCACATCTATATGTCTTTTAAATACTTCCAGGGATGGTGACTCAACCACTTCCCTGGGCAGGCTGTTCCAGTGCTTGACAACCCTTTAGGTGAAGAAGTTTTTCCTAATATCCAATCTAAACCTCCCCTGGTGCAACTTGAGGCTGTTTCTTCTTGTCCTATCACTTGTTACTTGGGAAAACAGACGGACACCCACCAGCTCCCTCCTTGTCACATAGGGGAGTAGTAGGAACCTGTGTTTCACCCTGGCCCCTGGATGTTGGGCAATGTCCCACAAAGCAATTGTCCAGAGTCTGTACAGACTTTCTGATTCTTGATTTCCCTATCCAAGCAAAATTGTGAAGTTTTGAAAACTACACTTCCAAAACTTAACCCAGACCACAGCTGCTTTGAAAGTGCTTTTTTGTCTTCATTTATTTACTTATTTAAATGAGGTTTAAACTTTAACAACAAGAGGTAGGGCTCACTGACCCAAGAAGTAGTTTCCAGATCTGTCTTGCTAGAGATGTTAAATCTCTTATGTGGTTTTTCTTGGTTTGTTGTTATGAAGGACAAATGTGCTGGAATGTTACTGAATCTTTGCATTGTGTTTGGTTAATGAAACAACTCTTGGTATTGTAATCACTGTAGTGATTAACTACAAACCTATATTCTGAATTATTCTTTTTTTTCTATTTGGATTTATAATGGCCATAGTTGTTCTAACTAGCAATGAATCACACATGTGGTCTGCCTCTGGGTCTGAGATTGCATCATGTTCAACATCAGAGTGAACTGTACGTATAAAAGATGCTGTCTGTGCCTCTAGGAGGGTGGTAAATGCTTAGCAAATGTGTAGAGGTGTTCTCTTAGTAGTGGAAATACAAGCAAACTTTTTTTCTTTAACTGATTCTGTAAGAGTACAGCCATATGTTATCCATTTTCTGCCTCTTCTGAATTAATTAGAGCATGACAGTGTTTCCTGACTAATGAGGCAAACACTCTCATTTAGGTTCATATGTGGAAAGGTTTCTATCACTGCACAGATTTTTACGCAGCAGCAATAGCAGTTGCTGCAGGGTGATCAATAGAAGAAGCTGTATTAAGATCAACAACTATGCAGGGTGATAAACAGACCTAATTGAGCATTAGAGGTTTTGTAAACACAGACCCACTTAGCTGGTGGTGTATTTCTGTTGTTACTGGAATGAGATTTTTTTTTAATGAGAAATCTTAATGCGTGTGTGTCTACTACTTTCTGTCCAGGATCTTCTAAATACAGAAGCTCCTCAGAACAACCTTGATATACAGACAGATGTAAGACCTGCTGGATTCAGAATGTGGGTTAGAGGGTTTGCAGAAGGTTTGCACTTCCTTTACTACCTGCCTTTCCAGCAATCTTGAGCTTCTTGGGAAGGGATGTTTTCTTCTCACTTTGTAGTCTGAGGTCAGCTGCAGTGGCCCTAGAGCTGGCAGCACAGGGCTGTTCTTAATTGTGATACACTAATGCAATTTGGTTTGCAAAGGGCATGCTGCAGAAACTCTGCTTCATGTTATGCTTAAGGGAGGCAGTGACATGTGCTGCATTTTCACTGGGAGGACCTGTGGTGTATTTTGTTTTTTTTCATCCTTCCCCCTGCCCGCCCCCAGTTCTGCCCAGGACAATAACCTTGGGAAAATCTTTTTTGTTTCTTTTTCTTTTAAATCAGCAAAATTTTCTTTTTAAAATGTCTCTGAAATATTTTGTTTGTGCCTGTGTGGTTGTACCAGGGAGGAAATGCACTAGTGCTTTCTGTGTTGTGGGCCAGGAGAGGTGCTAACAGCTTCCAGCCCCAAAGCATACTGTTGCATGAGCAGCAGCCTGTACCCATGTTAATAGTCCTTACCTATCAGGATGTGTTTTCTCAACTTCGTGGCCCTTCTGGCTCAAAGTGTGACTAGAGCTGTGAAGGCATGCAATTTGAAGAACAAAATATAAATACTAAAGGATTTATGTTCTGGGACAGGTTTTCAAGTTATCATTATTTATTCTAATTAACTTACGTTATTATATACTCCTGGTTGCTTACATTTGTCCTGCTCCTGGCAGAGTTTGTACCCAAGGAAAGCCTAGTAGAGTTTTCCCCATGTAGCAAAGGGTCTGGAGTGTTCACAGAAGAGCCAGAGATGGGTGGAAAAGAGGAATGCAGAAGTGACTGCAGAGTTGACAAACATTGGCAAAACAGGGCGCTCTGTCTGTGAGCCCAGTTTGTAGTACCGTGGCCTTGGACTGAAAATGACCATAGTGAAGGCAAACTCCTCGGTGAACAGGTATGGTGCCTGTGGGGTCACTGGGGCTGTGTCTGCACAGTACTGAGAGCTACAGTCACCTCTGCAAGACATGTGCTGTTCTGGCACTGTTGTGCTTGGTGCGCTGTTGTGGCTGTGCTGCTCTGACCCTGGGGAATTTGTGAGTGACATTGGGTATTGGTGTTGGGAAGTGGATGTCTATACTATGTTGGAATACGTAGTGTGTGTATGTATATACATATACACGCTGTCATCTTGATTTCATCGTGACAGTGTTGGCAGGCACTGTCACTTGTGTTTCCTTTACCTTCTGTGTGTCTCTTGCTGTATGTTTGTGTGTTGTTGCTCTAAATACTTGATGTTTCTTTTCTGTCCTGTTCTGGTTTTTCTGCCTCAGTGGTTAATCGCTCACCCTGGATGGTTGTTGCCGGCATGTGTGGTGGGGTGGCACAGAGCAGTTGTCTGCCTCAGTGCATAGCTCGGATTAAATAGGTGAGAAAGTGGGTTACAGCCACAGACAGCACGACTGTAGAGATACACATGTTTATGTGATGAGGAGTCTCTCTAAGGCCATCTTATACCTGAGAAGCAAGGCTCATGCACGAATTGCCTAAATATTAGTCGATTGCTTGAGCTTTGATAGTGGAAGAAGAACATTGGCTCTTTGCCTCTGTGCAGTAGAAGAAATCCAGACACAAAACAGAAAGTGAAGTTCATGGAGTTGGACAAAATAGTAGGGCACAAGGCTTGTGGCTTGCTGGGAGATGCTGTTACTTGCAGCTGAGTGAATGAATACACAGGAGAGTGCCTGCAGCATCCCTGGGTGCAGGGCAAAGGGTGTCAGCCTGACTTCCTCTTGACTGCCCTTGGAGGCAAAGATTTGAACCTCATACCAATCTTCCCTAGCAGTAGCTTATCAGATTGATTGTTTTCTTTCAGAATCCTAAAAAAATCCTCAAAAGCCTAAACAAAACAAAAAAAACCCCAAAACAAACCAAAAAAAGAAACAGTGTTGGTGGGGAACATCATTGCCTATTCCTTCCAAAGAAGGAGTGTAACAAGCCATGCTGTGGCAGAGGACTGTTCTGCCACTTCTGTGCTAAACACTTTCCTGGGGAGCTGCGAGACACTTCTTATTTTGTACCTGACATCAGGACACATTGTTGTACCCTAGAGTAATGACTGCATCTTGCACTCTGACTTATCATGCTCCCTTCGCCAAAGTGGTGTTTCAGCTGTCTGTGTTTTTATGGTGTGTCAGGCAGTACCCCTACTTGCCTTATCCAACTTGAGATCATACCTTTTGACATCTGTCTTTCAAAAAAGGCAGGGCTCTCTCCATATATTCTGTTCTTTCTTTTTCCCTCCTCTTGGCTTGTGTTCTTCACTGTTTATCACTATTTCAGATGTCTCTTGTCTATCTCCACTATTTAGCTGTTCTTTTGAGCTACCCTCTTAATGTGTTAAAAGGGAATAAACCCATCTATATTACAGAAGGAAAAGTTAAATTTAATATTGCTGACAGATGTGCTTGTGCTAGCTTTCTCCTCCAGCCTACCTCACCTGGCACTGCCAAGCACTGTTGCATGACACTGCTTCCTAGGACAGACCCTGAATGTGTTCCCTGAAAGCTTTGGTTAGAAAAATAATATTCTGTGGAGGAGAAGTGTGCAAAGTGCTCCTGTGGGATAATCAGTTGGCGCTGTGTTTCTAGAGGTGCTGACACAGAGCTTCTTCACTGAGTGAGGAATGTGTCATGGGGGCTATTGGCTGACTGAAAACCTTTTCACCTGACAGCAATGAAAATTACCTGGGCTTTGAGGTGCCATTTGGCTCAGATGTGCCAAATAAAAATATGGTCAGTGAGGGTGTCTGTATCCCCTTTGGCTGCAAGAAATGGAAAGCAACTTCCACAAAGGTCTTGTCCTTCCCTGCACCCCTTGGGAGATTAGGATTGTCAAATTGAACAGAAGACTCATAAACTAGTGGAGAATACAGTTAATTGGGAAGATTTATAGGCTTGTTAGCAGGAATGTTTCTTAATTTAAAATGTCAGTGTATTCCCTGAAGGGAGACATTACTTCTTGTTGAAGCCTTAATTGGAGTGGGCTAATTTTCAGTGCTGGGACTAATAATAATAATAATAAAAAAAAAATCTTTCAGTCTTGACCAGGAAGAGAGCTATTTAGATTTCATAAGCTGTAAAAGTGTCAGCAACACTGTTTTTAGCTTTCTCTCCTGAGGCCACAGAGGAGACTGAAAGGTGAACAGCAGCACTGGGCAGTAGTGGGAAGGTGTTTTCACGTGTTTTGCCTAGGTCTGACTTGGAAATGTCATAACTTTTTTTTTTTCCCTTCACTTAAACTGTGATGCTAATGCTGTCATACTGAAATTGCTTCAAATATGTATATCTTGATGGGTTGCAGTTTTAATGCTCACAGGCTGGGTAGAATTGAGATATCTTTCTGGAAATGGAATTGTGTGCTTGTGTGGAGAATAATCACTAGGATTATTAAATTATTTTTTTTAATGTTTTGAAATATCACCAAGGATCAATGTCTGCAACCAGGTCATGCCAGTGGAAGTGCTCTACATGTGATTCTAATGTCATGTTTTTGTTTGGATGGTATAATGGACTCTTGCCCATATTTCTTCCAATAAGCTTGCTGAATCCTATGTTTTCTAACTGTTATTTTAGGACCTTGTTCCTATCTGCTATATTAGGAAAGAGCAACATTTTTCATGGATAAATAGATGTATGGTTCTGGAGTAGGGAGTCTAAAGTACAGGCATGGATGCAACAGGAAAAAAAAAGGAATACTTATTCTCCATTATGCAGAGATTTGCAACTTCAGAGATGATGCAAAAACCATCTAAAGTCCTTCTCATGCTTTGGACTGGGATAATGCATAGGAAGTACTTAGCCAGCCACCAGTGATGGTGTATAGAATAGCCCTCCTGACAGAAAGCAGTATTAGGCTGCTCTGTGCTACTTGATCTTGAGTGGTGGGACTGTTGCTGGTGCAGAGCTTCCTGGTGAGCATGTTCAGGCTCTATAGGCTATGGCCACCAGTGGAGGATGAAACAGCTCTCCAAGGTTCCCAATATCAAGGAAATGGGAATCTGGAAACCATCCTGCCTATTAGATTCATGTTGAACCTCATGAGGTTCAACAAGGTCAAGTGCAAGGTCCTGCACCTGGGTCAGGGCACTCCCTGGTATCAATAGAGGCTGTGGATGAAGGGATAGGGAACAGCTCTGAGGAGAAGGACTTGGAGGTACTGGTGGAGGAAAAGCTGGACATGAGCTGGCAGTGTGCACTCGCAGCCCAGAAAGCCAACTGTATCCTGGGCTGCATAAAAAGAAGCATGGCCAGCAGGTCAAGGGAGGTGATTTTCCCCCTCTATTCTGGTCTGGTGAGACCCCACCTGGGGTACTGCATCCAGCTCTGGAGCCCTCAGCACAGGAAAGACATGGACCTGTTGGAGCAGGTCCAGGGGAGGGCCACAAAAATGATCAGATGGATGGAACACTACTCCTGTGAAGAAAGGCTGAAAGAGTTGGGGTCGTTCAGCCTGGAAAAGAGAAAGCTCCAGGGAGAACTTATTGCAGCTTTTCAATACTTAAAGAGGGCTAAGATGGGGACAGACTTTTTGGTAGGGCCTGTAGCAATAGGACAAGGGGTAGTGGTTTTCAACTAAAAGAGGGTAGATTTAGACTAGATATAAGGAAGAAATCTTTTTATGCTGAGGGTGGTGAAACACTGGAACAGGTTACCCAGAGGGGTGGTAGATGCCCCATCCCTGGAAACATTCAAGGTCAGGTTGGATGGGGCTCTGAGCAACCTGATCTAGTTGAAGATGTCCCTGCTCATTGCAGGGGGGTTGAATTAGATGACCTTTAAAGGTCTCTTCCAACCCAAACCGTTCTGTGATTCCTCTGTGATTCTTCACTGAGAGGGTGGTTGGTTACTGGAACAGGCTGCCCAGGGAAGTGGTCATGGCACCAAGCCTGTCAGAGTTCAAGGAGCGTAGACACATGGTTTAGTTTTAGGTAGTTCTGCAAGGAGCAGGGAGTTGAACTCTATGATCCTTGTGGGTCCCTTCCAACTCGAGAGATTCTATGATTCTGTGTGCTTAGGTGGAGCGTGTGCTTCCCTGTCTCTCTTTCAACTTTTTTTTTGGTTGGTGTGGTTTTGGGTTTTGTTGTTGTTTTGTTTTGGATGCCCCTTATGAGCTCTGTCACTGAATTGCCTCTATGAATGGCTCCCCCATGAGAATGAGCAGCCATAGGATATTGTTTCTCTTTCCTTCCCCTAGGAACAAATTCTTGTTAATTGGCTAGGACTTCCTACTATTTCACCAGCCCCCGTATCTGGCACAGAAGGGCACTAGTTTCTGTAATTACTTCTGTGTAACACTAATTAAACAGTAAGACACTATTTGAGAGACCTCTGTGTGCACGAGAATGTCAGGTGGCAGAAGACTTTCAGTCAAGTATCATAAGCCTAAAGATTCACTTTCTAGACCTTCCTGTAACTGGAGGTGCCAGGCAGGGTTAAATGTGCTCCAGCCCTGCCAGCAGCTGCTGCCTGCCCAGGACGAGGGGCCATGGGAGCTGTGGCAGGCAGGGACCACGAGGGATGCAAGGGAGGATCTTGGATGGGAGCAAGGCAGAGGGTGGTGGTGTGAGATTTCCAAGGCGACAAGGTGTCTGACTGTGGGTCATCTGTGACTCCAGTGCAGAAATAACTCCTAAAGCCTCTGTAAATAAATATGTGCCTGGAGCTTGATCTTTCACTGGTATGAGCTCAAACTTGTGTGGCTGCTTTTGATACGACTCATGCTGTGAACATACAGCTTGTGGAAAAGGGAAAAAATAATGTACAGTTCCCTGATACTTTCTTACGTTTTTAGGAAATCTGTCTCTTTTTAAATGAGATTTTTTTAAAATGCAAACATAGGTTCCTGAAAATATAATAATTTATAACATGTAGGTTTGGTTTATGAGGTCTGCTACATCTGTTATGAAAATCTTCCATAACTTACAGTTCATGAGAGCAAAGGTGGAAGCATCTTAAATCAAATACCTTTAAGTTAAAAATTCTAACTTCTGGAGAGCATTCCCAAAGTCAAATCCCATTTTGCATCATGTGTGATGCTTTTAAAAAAGCCTAGACTTCACTGCTTAGAATTAGAATGACTCTGTGTTTGAGCTAACTTCTGTGTTTGGAAATAAAGCTAGAAAAATGACTACAAAGTGATGCTGACAGTCAAACCAGCTGGAGAGCATAAAGCTGTAAGTATCTGACAAAAAAAAAGTCAGAGGGAAGAAAAGGAAAAAATCCTATCTGGTTCTCTTTTCTGTGTTAAGACTTAAGGTAGCTTTTGACTAACTTGTGACACCATGCTTTTCATGTCAAACAATTTTATTTTTTAAGCTTTTCAGTGTCCTAAATAGTATCCATTAGCATCATCCCTTTGGTGTCCTTGGCAACTGAGACAATCAATTCAATGATAGTTTCAATGGCATAGAAAAGCACCAGCTTCCAGAGTTATGGACAGAAGTACAAAAAGCAGGTAGGCTGGAATCTATTTGTCTGCAGACCAGCTTTATTTCTTTCTCTGGCTCTTTCTATTTTATGAGTTCTGAGGCGTGTGATTAAGCACAAATCTCTTCAAACTGTGCTGTGCTTGTGCATCAGTGATGCTTGATGCTGACTCTGAAGGATCATCAGATCCACTCAGCCCAGCTGTGAGGAGCTTGATATTTGAGCTTTACAGCCTGGAAACCTTATTCACTTTCATATTTTGGATTGGGCATGTATATATAACTTTCTTTTTCGGAGTATTAATTAGAAACTTGCAACATCAAAGTCATGCCTTGACTTGTTCCAGTGGGCAGAGGACAGGGGCCCAGTTGCTGCTACTGCTTCCTACATTCCTTCCCAATACAAAGGGACAATGTGCAGTTTGGGTTTTCTGTCTGAAGCCTGCCTGAAGAAGAAATTCAGAAAGCAAATAGCAGTGGCAAATGGCTAAACGCCTGTAAGTTGTCCTGCAGTCTCCACTTGTGAAGGAAGGTGATCTGGCTGGGAGATGTATTCCTTTCAAATGTCTGTTATATAGACTTTATATCTATACATTTTTTATTTTCTAGAGGGCTTCTTTAGAGTCCTGCTGAAGCTTCAGTGCCACTCTGTAAGTATGCTTTTGTCTACAGAAAGGTTTACTCTTAATTTGCACTGCATTGTCAGTACTAAAATACCGATAAGGAGGGCAGTAGTGATATGGTGGTGAGTTATCAGAAAAGTTCTATACTATTTACAGGAAAAGGCTTTTTTTTCTTCGTATAGTTTTTATTCATTTCTTCAAAGTCTGATAACTCTATGTACTCTGAACAAATACAGCATATAAGATGAAAACATGACTGTGTCAACTGCTACTCCTGAAGCATAGACAGAACCGTTGTTTTGATGCTTATTTTCATTTAGATCCTTAAAAATAATATTAAGGGCCTTATATCAAGCCTCTTGAAGTGGATGCAGAAGGTCCCTCAGGTTCCTCTGGGGACTGACCCAAGCTAACCAGAGAACATGAGAATTCATTAAACAATAAATGCATTGCATGCTTCACTTAGTTCTGATGACCACTGCTGCAAAACTCCAACAGTTTCTGTATTAGTCCTACAAATCTCTAAGCCCACGAGCATTGCAACCATGAGTAAGATTTCTTGCAGGTTTCTGAATTCAGAATTGGAAAAAATCGGACTGAGTCAGGCTTGCTCACTGTCATGAGTGCTGGTGATAGTACTCACCTCCCTAAAGTAACAGGACACTGTAGAATGAATCAGAGGCTTTTTTTGGGACTCTGCTTTCCCCTGGATGCTTCATGATTCAGTTCCTATAGTTGCCATGAAGTAGGTGTGACAGAAGCTCAGACTGATGGTCATGGAGGACTTTAATATTCCAACATAACTGAGGCCATGAACTTTTTTAAAATGTAAGAGTGTCTTCGTTGTTTTGCTGATCTATGTGTTGGAAGCTGTTCAACGGTCTTCCAGCACCATTACTTTAGTTCTAGTGGGACTCCAATATGGCACTTGCCTGTCAGGATTCATGCAAACACATAACCTCATTTGATCTGAGGTGGAGGAGGAAAAAAGTATGGTCTTTTAGGCCCCTTAGAGTTTTTTCTCAATACCTCATGTGAGTGCTGATGCTTTTAAACAGTTTTGGTTTGACCCTGGCATAAGATAGAAGTATTCAGTGTGTACGCAGGTTTTTCTTTTCCCTCTCTGAGTGTAACAGACCAACTAACTTGCATCTAATTGGATACCTATAGATCACCTGTCATGACCAAGTCTCCTGCTTATGACTGTGTAAGCGTTTTTTCCCCCACACCTTTTTTTTTTTTCCTCCTCCTCCACTCTTTTTACCCACCTTGATGTTTTTGGCAGAACTCAGCACAACAGATCCAAGTGCAGCCGCTTTGGTTTTCTCACTCCTTTCTGCTGGTTATCCCTGAGATGAACGGCAGTTATAGGGAATTGCGTGTTATGAATTCAATGTTTGTATGTTAAATGCAATTGCAAACAGACTATAGAGAGCGTGAATGCTTGGCTGACAAATACAGATGTCCCTCTACTAATTACCACACCCAGAATTAGATTTTCTCATGTGCAAAATCTCAGGAGTAATTTGCAATTTTCACATGTAAAAATGTTTTTCTCTACTCAACACCTGTAAAGTTCATGGGGTTGGGGGGGGGGGGGGGGCGGGGCAGGTAATGCAGTTTCGACACTAAACTAATTGGGCTACGAACACAGCCATTTTAGATATGTGGGAGCATTTGGGAATTTGTTCATCGACAAACTTCCATATACTTGAAGGGGCCCAAACAATATTTGGCTGAGACAATTTCTTTCAAAATTGAGGGAAACTGCAAAAACCTAATAATTATTTTGAGATGAGATGTTCTTATCTCCGTGTGCTTGAAACGAAACATAGTAGTCACCATTGACACTTCAGGTTTCTGCACTGTCCCTCTTCCATGGTGACAGGGAATTTATAGGCAGTTGATACAACAAGGTAATATTGACAAAAGCAATCTTAATGTACGTTTTCACTTGACATACAGATACCACAGTGATGGTACAATTCAATGGTTGCTCCTAACAAATATCTAGGTATGAGTTAAAATGGGTCTTGACCTTCAGTGCAATCCATATGCTCAATTAATACTTTTTAATTGCTAATGCAAGTAGAGGGTGCAAGTGTGAGCAGCATAACGGCAAGTAACTCATTCTCTATTGATCAAGTGACATGGGATTGTGTGTGTGCATATCTCTGTTAAAATAAAGGCTGCAGAAAGAACTTACTGCCAAACTAATTGAGCTAATATCTTTCATGCTGTTAAAGATGTCATTCATGAATCAACTATCACAATACTCATGACTTCTGATAATTAGGACAAATCAGACATTATGAGTGTTCTGTTATTTTTAGATACCTAGCGACCTGGAAAAGAATTCAAAGGATCCAAGCAGTAATGAAGTTAAAGGACCTTTATGGCAGGAGAGAGAGGAGGTTTTCAGAAATGATTGTGGAAACAGCCAGGATGAGTTCAAATGTGATGGCCCCAAGTCAAAAGCACTTTTGGAAAACAGGAGAGAGAAGTTCTGTGTTTGAGAATTGTTCAAACTCTCTTCCATTTTCATCATTAATGCTTAAAAATATCTTCACTGTAGTAGCTTTGTGTAATCTTTAATTTCCTTACATTAGAAATAATTATTATATAAACAATTACATTCCACATAAAATCAGGACATATGCATTGAACTGGTGATATAAAGTGATTTATTTTCCCCCTTTCAGGTGGTTTCCCTGCAAGGAAATAAAGTGGAATAATCTTATACCACATAAATATCACTGGTAATATATGAGGTGTGCAAGGACCGGAAGAATTGGAAGAATACTAGCTAGTCTCACATGTGAAATCTTTACCCAGCAAATTAATCTGCAAGCGTAGTTATATTTGCTGTAAATAAAATGCTGTGTGAAAGCATCATATCTGAGAAATACCCACAGCATCAAGAGATGTAATTGGACTTTCAGAAACAGGGGAATGTTGATATACGTTTTCATGTCTTGTTCTACTTCACTAACTGTTGTAGGCCATTTTTTTCCTAGGAACTATGTTAAATCTCAGGCATTGTATGGCACTACTTGTGTCAACCACCTCAATATAGATTTGGTGTTAAAACAACATCACTCTAAGTGCTTTGAGCAGTCATCCTTATCATGAGAGGCTCTGTTAACTATCCTGTGAAATGAGCTTGTTGGAAGCAAACAGCCTGGAATAGGGAATGAGTTAGTTGCCTGCCATCAGACCTCCTTTGACAGCGTGCTCAGATTGAATTCTAGTCTGGCAAAGTCTGGTAGAAATACGCAGCTTGCTTGTCTGAAAGTATTCACAGCCGCTGTTTTTAGCAAACAGCTCTGCTGGGGAAGAGATGCCATTAGCAGAGCAATGATCCTGCAAACAGCAGAGCAATGATCCTGCAAAAAGCTCTCTTCTTGTAAGACATCTCCCATGTTGATCTCTAAAATACTTTTATTAAAAAAAAAAGTGGGGTGGATTTAAAAACAACAAGAAAGAAAAAGTTTTTTCCGTTTAGGAATTCATTACCTGGCAAAAATGGGAGTTACTGCATTCCTACTGTTAAGAGCCTTAAACATGTTCTGCTGGGTGAACGAACTGCGCCCAGGTCCCAGGTACCAGCAGACACATCTTGTTCCTGTGCTCTCTGGGAGTGGCTGTCTTGCAGTCGGAGTCATTTGCTGGGGTGTTTCTGCTTTGGCTTTCATGGCTTCCTTTCTATTCATCCTGCGCCTGGGTGAAGATTGCCATATACCACCCTGATGTGCATGGGGAAGGAGCATCTTGTTGGCTCTGCTGCTTCCCTCCTCACTGTGCAGCACAGTATCTGACATTTTTACGAGCACAGAGAAAACAGAACCAGGATAGTCCCTTGTTTCAACTTGTATTGCTGTCAAAGGGGGTTTCAAAATATCCTGTCAATTAATCTCTTTGAAACTACTGGTGAAGGTTCAACTAACTGTGTACTCACAGCTCTGTTAGTTAATTAATTTCTGATCTGGAGATAGGTTAGTAGAAGTGGCAGTGGCAAATTGCCTTCCTATCACTGCAACAAAAAAAGGTAAAACTGGGTGATGACTCATATACTGCAAGCTAGGTAATCTTCTGCTAAAGAAAAATCATGATACTTGAAACTAATATTTGGACCCTTGAAACCTGTGTGTGATATTCATAAAGTGATTTAATTGCTATCCATCCACAACCTGCTTGCTATGGAGTTGATTATTCAGCACCTATCTGACAGGCAGGAACTGAGCAGGGAGACTTTCCTTATATAATATTGGTGAAAAAGATGAACTTGATGGAGCATTCAGGCTGCTAATCCAATACTTAGTCATTGCAAGATTCGTCAGTTTTGGTTTGAGACCCTGGTTTCCTATGCATAGTGCTAAATTTAGCATTCAGCTTAATTCCTTTTTCATTCACCTTCAGCCCCCAGTGAAATATCATTGCCCTCCTACAGGTTCATTTGACAGCATGAAACAGCAAAACGATCCTTTTTCAGCATAAGTATTTTAATTTTGGATTGCTAATAACTGTAGTGCATTCATGACATGGTGATGTGAAAGTGCCTGTGGTCTCAGCAAGCCACAAAAACCATCAGTGTTTTATGAGTTTACCAGAGTGCTAACCTGTAATTTCCACAGGAATTTCCTGCTCCCTTTTTAGAATAGAATTTCAAAGAAGACAGTTACTAATTTTTAGAAACAAGCTTGGCAGTGATTAAAGGGACTTTTAATCCTCCCTTTGGATTAAAGGGAGGGTGGGCAGGGGATACTGTCTCACTCTGGGTCCTAAACCAAGGAGGAGTGCTGCAGGTCTGTTGTTGCTACCTTACAGCCAGACTGAGAGCGCAGTGCTCTTGCTCAGACTACGTCAGGGTTCATTCATGCTTGTGAACATCAGGGATGTGGTTTGCAGAGTAACTTGAATGAAATGAGGCATTTTCCAACAGAGGTTCCTAACAGTCCTTTCTGAAATAAATAGAATGGCTGATGGCTCTCAGAGCTGCAATTGGTGAGAGACAGTGCATTTTAGATAACATAATGATGGTTTTTACCTTGTTTTTTTACTATATTATCAACATTGAAGTATTTTTCTCAAGAAATACTTGACAAGTATCACAAACACTGTTTAATCTCCCTGCCCTCCCAAAGAAGCTTGTATTTGTTGTGGCTGTAAAGACTGGCAATTGAACTGGCTGATGCACATAAATGTTTTTTGGTTAGCAGAAGAAACTTGTGTATTGACCATTCTTCAGTAGCTTTTTCCCCCACAGAAGCCAAGATGTTTCTACTTGGAAACACTTTGTGAGGGTAATATGCATTTATACAAGCAAGAATTGTTAGATACTCCTCAGCAATTGCCTTTTATAGTGTTTAATTCATTCTCTAACCTCACGCCAACATAAAAGCATTTGTCAAGAGCATTAAACCTTGTAATGTTGCAAGCAATTGCATAAATGCACCCTTTGAATGATGACATCTGTTGCCATTTGTTTATACATGCCTGTACATCTGTAGCAACTGAGAGGCAAAGGTGTCTCCTGAGGGCTATCTGACAATGCACTGTCACAGGCATGTACAAACATGATGCACTGGCTGTGCATTTCCTCTTGGAATTAAACCCAATGCCAGAGTATGAAGAATGAAGACACTTCTGCCAAGATAAAATCAGATTTTTTTTTTTTTTTGGTAATAGGTGGGGGAGATCATATGGACTCTTCTGTTAGCTTCTAGTATTATCTTGATAGATAACTTTATACCATTTCTGTAAAACCAGGTAAACTTGGTCCAAAAAGCTCTGATTCCAGTGTGCCACAAGTTTGAGTTACAGCTGACTTCCACAGAGTTACTGTATGTAGTGTCTCTGTGCATTTTATATCAAGTTTATAGCCAGGAAAGCAAAACAAGAAAGAATACAACATGATAGTTGGTATAGGGACTGGCAGTCCCTTGATGCAGGGAGGGGCCAAACCATATCATGTTGGACAAAACAGTATATTTCAGTGAAAATTTCTTTTTCCACATTGAAGTTGAGGTTAATAGGACTGATCTCTTTTGTGAAGTACTTTAATATCTACTGATGAAAGAAATACACGTAAGCTGCTATAAAATTTTGAGTGAAATTATGCCTCAAAATGTGTTTCATTTGCCTTTTCTGAGTATGTAAGTTCTGCTGAGGCATAAGCATCTTTAAAGAAATAGATGTGATAGATCATTAATTACAAAATTAAATTTCACTGTTCCAAACTTATTTTTCTATTAGCTCAAGCACCTAGTAAACACACACAATGTATTCTTGACCAAATGAGTTCTTGGAAATTTTCATGTTGCATCCAAGAGTTGTACTTTATTTCAGAAAGGAACAGCAAATTGCATTTCCTCAGGCTAAAAAGAGCAAAGAAACCTTTAATTACTTTTTTCGTGATGTAAAAAATGCCCTTAAATCTTCTTAAAGAACCTTTTTACTTGGTTTCAGCATAAACAGAATCTTGATCTGTCAGTGTATTTGGGGGGGTTTGTGGGTTTTTTGTTTGTTTTTTTTAAAGCATAGGAGGATTGAAGTGGAATAATTATGTCCCAATACACAGAAATTGGAATTTTAAGTACTATGTAGTCACAAACAGGTGACGTGAAAGGGGAGTCATCCTGTTTGCATCAGAAGTCCTGGCTGACCTAAGCCCTTATTTCTTTAGAGATGGTAGAAATGAAGTCTGCTCTTAACGTTCGTTGTGTGAATCGTATCTGTGAAACCATGTGCAGTTGAATAGTGTTTTAGCAAGTATAGCTGCAGAGGAATGTAGTTAGAGTAGCTGGGAGTAAAGAATCTTGTTTACTAGAACTGTTGGGGAAAAAAAAAAAGAGGTGGAACATTTTTATAAGCCTTTCATCAGGGCTTTTATGAATCTATAGCAAACAAGCTAAGTGTGACACACAAAATCACAGCCAATTCAGAGTGTTTATGTAGGAGCTCTGAACAAACCCAAACCTGAAATGCCTGTGGATGCTTAAGAAACTAACAAATCCACCGGAAAGTGTTGCTTCTATGTAACATTTAAACCCATTAGACTTAAATAAATTGTGCTGCGAGTAAAAACATTCAAGTAGATTTTCTAATTGCTCAGATAAGATGTACAGTATGAAGCATTCAGTTATTGTTATTCAAAGGAAGACCAGAACTTCAGGGGAGTGACACTGCCTGTGGGAAAGGAAGCAAAATGGAAATCTACTGTGGATATATATTTCAGGGCTAATTAAAGGTTAATTCATGTTAAGGTAGATGGATGACTTGGTTTACTTTTGTATGTTAAAGCTGCACAAATGCTGACTTAGGCCTTATTGCAACATTTGGTTTTTCGATAGTGTTGCTGATCCTTTTTTCCTTGTCTAGGTAACAATTATGCTAAGAATAAGTCTTAATCCATGTGCTAGGAAGGATTTGATCTACAAGTTAGACTTGGAAGATAAGTAAATTCTGGTCACCTTAATGAGATTTGTTTAGCTTAGTTCAGTCTTGCTGCATGCCACCAGGCTCTATTTCAATACAGTATTTTAATATATAGTGGTTAAAACCCCAAACTCCCTATCTCTGGTAAATCAGATCCAGAATATTGCCTTAGCTGACCACAGTCTGAACTGAACCTTAATCACCCAATGCCTGATAAAACTTCACAGTATGTTGGAAAGTTTTTCTTTGAGTTTTCATGTTATCACTTAGTCAGTAAAGTGTTCAATTCTCTTTGCTGCTAAGCACTGGTAATAGTACAAGACTTTAAGCTAAGAAACTAGTCCAATTATTTTTTGAGCATTCTGGGTCCATTATAAACAGAAGATATAAGATTGTTAGATTCATTATAGCATAATACCTTTTCTGATCAGAAGCACTGTAAAACAGGATAGTTCTGGCAGTGCACATTTTGCACTGAGAAACTGTCAGGACATAGGAAAAGATTGTTTGGAAGATGATACCTAGTTTTAAAAAATGTAATATTTTTCCCCTAGGCACTGGTAATAGTATCTTCATGATCCAGATGTTTTTTCTTAACCATTTCAGTTCCCCTTTCCCTTTTCTACTTTGGTGTTTTCTGAATGTGCTGCTTTAGACAGAGTTCTCAGTCATTAAAAAGTTGCTGTTTTTAAAGTATTTTTACTATTCAGGTTTCCAGAAGTGATTAATTTTTTGTCAGGACCCCAACTCTTCTCCCTGTCTCAGAGGGCTCACATGTTGGATTTTTTGTTTGGGTTTTTTTGAGGGTGGGGGGAAGGAAGGAGGAATTGCATTAAACACTCTGTTCAGATGAGTCAGAGAAAGAGAGAATCTTATGAAGTTGTTCAATAAAATGGGATCTGGATGTTCTACCTCATTTTGAATCATTAATTAGCAGTAATTTGATGAGGACTAGTTGCTGTAAACAGACTTCAGGATTTTCTTATTTATCTTTTTGGGTGGTATCTTTTTAAGCATATTAGCCAGCACTGACTTCTATTAGATGTACCCGATTGTCCCAGTTGTTTGGTCCCAGCCTAATCTACAAGCATCATTACATTAATGAAAGTGTAATCAGTTTTGATCACTAGCTCTATAGGATAACTGATAAGATATTCCCATGCCCATTCTGTAAATGGAAGCATAAAGATAGAGGTTTAGGTAATTGTGTTGTGTGGGAGACTTTGAATGGGTAGATGATACCACTGGAGAGGTATATCTTGGCTTAAACCAGGTCTCTACATGTTTTGTTCAGGATGTCATGACTCTTATGTAAGTTGTCTGGATTTTGGATGTTTTATTACAATTCTTTAGGTGGAACTTGTTAATCCTTTCCATTCAAATGTGAAATGTCTGTGGGTTTTTTTTTTTAAAGACACTTTTTCCCTTGTGAGGGAATTTTCCAGAGTTTTTACCTTTCCCAGCTGGAAGGGTGAAAACCTTGTGGACTAGGGTGCTACTCTTTTTATAATTATTTTTAAGTTTCTGTCATGGAAACCATTAATTCTTCAAATACAAAATTTCACTTAAGAAATTCAAATATAGTATTTTGTTTCCTGGCTTTAATTTGTCTTGCTTTAATTTTCAGATGTTTAAGTAGGAAATAGGGAAATGGGAAACCAGAGTTTGAGAAGCAACCATGATGGTGCAAGATCATCTTTGGTGCCTTATTTTTATTCCATTGGGAATAATCTGTTTGGTTGTCAGCATCAGACTGTGACTAGTCATGGAAGTAAAATTGGTGCTGCTGTTAAGGCACGTCTGTGCCTCAGAGTAGAGGCTAGCACAGCTGGGTGCTGGGCAGCTAGTGGTCTGCTCTTGTGACCTGAGCTAGAAATTCTGCTCCTTGCTATGCTGTGTCATATGAACATACCAACTTGCTCACGGGGTACCCCTGAATAGGGGGCTTTGAGGTGCGGCAAAGCCAATCCAGCATCTAACCGCAATAAAAAAGGGTGGTTTCTCTGGTTTGTTTACACCAAACTGGCTGCAGTGAACCTGCTAAACCAGTGAAAACCTTAGATTTGTATGTGTAAGGAGTTGTTTGTCATTTAGCTTCTAGCCTCAAGAAAGAAGATCATGACAACCCATGGCCAGGGATGGAGAATGGGAGAGCAGGGCCCCTTTTGGTGGCACCTTGCTACTAGACTGTCTTAGGTAGAGGTAAAACTGGTCTTGAAAAGCTTAGTTCAGAATGCTTCAGCAAGATGTGAAAGATGTGACTTCTTGTTCTTAACTTGGTGTTTCCTCCATGCTCTATCTCTTAGTGGCTCTTACACATAGTGCTCCAAGAAGATCACGAACTGAAGAGCTGGCTTTGGAGCTGAAAGGCAGGCTTTTTTTTTTTTTTTGGCAATGTCAGTTTTATCCTCATACAATTCCTGAAATAAGGGCTGATTAGGGGTGTGTGTATCCAGAATAGTACGATAAACTGCAGGCTATGGGACAACTAGATGACTGTCTTGGTAGCAATGCTCATCAGGGCAAGTTACAATACATGTGTGGATAATATTATTTTTCTGCAAATAATCAGGCCCATAACCTTGACTGATCTAGTAGATTGTCTGAAATTGTTAGGTCTAGTGTCACTTCAGACCAGGTCTATGCTAGAAAAGGTTTGCTGGTAGACTTCTGTTGTTAGCTTCTCTTAGGGTTCAACCAGTAAAAATCTTTCTGTATGTAAAACTCCTATTGTTCTGCAAACAAAAGCATCTATTTGGGCCATTTGGCAGATTGTTTGTTGATAAATCCTTTCTGCCTCTGTGTACTTTACTTCTTACCATAAAAACCTTGTACTTAGACAAGGTCTAAAATGCCAGCTAGCTCAATTTCCTTCTAATAAAAGCTATGGTACATCCTTAAAGTCCTGTGTCAGGGGATCTGCTAGTTCTTCCTCCCCCCTCCACAGATGCAAGTGAGATTTGTTAGTTCTTAAGGTTATTTACAGTATGGGGAGTAGAGCCCCCCCACATGTAAGTAGCAGAGCTATGGTATTTATGCTTACAAATAGAGAAGAGAACTCTGTTAGCTACAATGCCATGATCTGTAATTGTAGCATACCCCTGGGAGCACCCCAGAAGCAATGCTGTTGACTTCATGGTCCTGAACTGGGAGCTTGCCTCTGTTGTTGGAATAGCTCTTTTTGTTTTCCTCACCTGCACAAGAGTTGTAGGTGTGCAGAGAAAGTTGTGACTTGAGTTGTGCAAACTAGAGAACAAACTTTTTCATGGCATGGGGGGGGGGGAAAGCACAAACCCCCCCCAACCCTCAGATTTTCCTTAAATTGTTTGTTTTCTCACTGTCTCAGCCTGATTGGAATAAAGGCTCCGGTTGCAGGAAGAACTGGGGATTTCTAGGCATTTTATACCAGCTGAGCTCATGATGCTGTTTTAATAGTCTATTGGAGATGACTCAGCCAGCTCAGACTGTGTAAAATCATCAATTATTTATTTCTAAGTTTTGTGCATTGCTGGTCTATGGAGATCATTAAGCCTGGATGAAAAATTACTGTGGAAAGGTGGTGCTTTGCCTCTCTTGCAACATCATTAAAAATATTCAAGTAAAGGTTGTAAACAAGGATGTTTCCTCTAGAGCAATTGCAATCTGAGCATTTAAGGGACTATTCCTAATTTGGTATTCTGTGCTCATTCTTTCTCTCTAACACTTACCTAGCCAAACAGCAATGCGTGCTGTCCCAGTTGAAAAGACCTAAATTCATCCACATGTAAATTTTTGCTTTGGGTATTATGGTGGCTTGGTTTCCTTAATAATTCTTCCCTGCTGTTGCACAAAATCATGTTACTCGGCTATGACTCACTGGATTTCTGTTCACGTGTCATTTTGCAATTAGAAATGAAATGAGATCAAAGGCTATATTCTCTCTTCTATCCTCTGGTCTAGGTACTGTTATGATTTGCAATTTTTAAGGGGTGATGGGGGAATTTTTTTTTCTATTTTGGTAGTGATGTTGCAGTTATAGCCATGATGTGTTTTGAGGAGAGGTTTGTAAAAGTGCTACCCTTTTCTGATGCAGTTAGAAAAAACAGTATGCTGTTTTCTGGGTGCAATGAGTCCTTCTACAGGGTCCACGAAAGCCAAGGAGTTGATATTAGTAGCTGCAGACAGTATTCTTTTGCCAAGAAAATTCATGCAAGCCTAGCTCCCCTGAAGTGGGATCCATGTATGCAGGAAGTGTGTGTAACACCTTGCCATGTGTTCTTTTTCTGCAGCTCTTTTTCTAGATACTTTCACTTTTAACAGAGCATCTCTTGTGTAAAATAGGTGGAAGTTTAATCCTACTCAGAAAATGGGGAGCATTCTGCTCAAATGACTATACCCAGCCTGTGTCAGATCTTGGTGTTACAGCTAGGTCTTCAGAAACACAGTCTAGTGTCTGCCACAGGACTGCTTTTACACTATTTCTTGCATCTCTGTCAAATATTTTAGTCTGTCGTCTGTCAATAAGACTTATAGCAGGCAAAAATAGAACAGTACCTGAAAATTATTCTCTCAGTTTCAGGATGGCACACAGTCTAAGGCTAAGCTTCAGTAATATTATCCTGTGGGGAAAAAAAGGCAAATAAAAAAAATTCCTGAATCGGGAATCTGGCTTGTTTTCTACTGCATCCAAGATGACTAGTAGGTAACTCAGCCATCAGGCAGTATTTTCTCAGTTTTGACACTGTATTTGGGACCAAATTCAGTTCCCATTATGTAGCATTAAAATGATACTTTGCATATGCTGCCTGTGGGTGTTTGTAGAAAAGAAACTGTCTAGAGAATTTTATAGTACCCTGAGACTTGGAGATGTCTAAATAGTGGTGCGTGACTGATGGATTTGAAATATGAAGATATCTGAACTGTAAATTGGTAATGCTAATCCCTTGAGCAATTTCACATGTACTCCACAGTCTGCTCCTAAAGGGAGAAGGCTCCATGCTCTCCAGCAACTTCACAACTTCAGTCAGACTTTGCCAAGGATGCTTCTTGGTATTGTGCTAGGTTAGTGAATACTGTAAGGGATTTCAACCTTACCTCTGAGTTTTGACACTAGGAGCTTGACTTTCTAAATTTGATGTTGGATTAATGCTGGGAAGCTTTTTCACACAGCGTAAATCTCACTGTTTCCCCACTTAAATTATGCTGGTAAACCTAAAAGCAATTCACATTTGGGAGAAGCTGGAAAACAGTAATCAAAACTGATGTTCCCAAAATGGAGTGACTTGGGAAAGTTAGGGCAATATTGTCAAAGAGCAAGAGGAGCTATTTACATTCTACATGTGTGCTTTTTTCCCCCAAGCCTGCACGGTGACAAAAGCTCATCAAAATGTGCATAATCAAGTACTTCCAATGAATCACCAAATGCCATGAAATGTTGTAGCAAAAAATTGTTTCTGGGACACTTGCTGAAAACATTCTGCCTGCTGATTTCCACTGCTAGGCATCCCGCAAGATAGAAACATGAAGTGGAGCTGTGGCAAATGGACTCCCGCCTTGTGGGACATTTGCTTTCCCTCTCTTAAATCTCCCAAAGCATTGCTGCCTACCATGAAGAAGGTTGTGCTGTCAAAGGGGCTGGTTCTTTCATTCTGCATCACTGACCATCTGGGAAGGTGGAGAAAGATTCCAGAACTGGTCCTCTCAAACTGATTTCATTGTAGGGAGAAGTTGACCATTAATACTTTTGCACTGCTGTAAGCTTGATATTTCATGCTTATGGTACAGATGAATAAGTTGTTGCTGAAAAGCCAGATAAGGGTCGTTTATTAGCAAACAGTATAGTGAAACATTACTGCAGTGACTTACAAAGAGTTACCTGTCATTGCTTGCCATAATGCTTCTAATGTGATATTGAAAATCAGACAGTGTTCTTTCCGCAAAATTTACTATGCGTGTGACTTCATGGACTCTCCATTTAAGTCACGTTTTGCTTGATTATAACTCAGACTTACCCTATTGCACAATTCATGATTTGTTTGTCTTTTACAAGAAACACAAAACCTCAACCCTTTCTCTTTCTCTGCAGGCGATTTACTCTAATGCTGTTGATTGTTCCCACTCCAGAGTCTTTCCAGCCTACTGCTACTGAGCACCTCTATGGAGGCAGCTGCTTTGTGCATGTGTATACACATGTTCTCTTGCTCGCTCTCGTTTCATTAGCTCACTGTGTTGCAGGACTGCTACAGGGCAGCTTGCTCCTTTAATTACCTCTGTTTGCTAGTCAGGCCCAGGATTCGCGTCCTAGCTGGAGAGAAGATCAGAGAGGCTGCCCGCTAGAGAGCGAGAAGACTGGCAGAGGTTATAGGGTCTCCTAGAGGCCCTCAGGGTGTGGGGTCCGAGCAGGTCTCCATCAGTATGTTGATAGACCTACCGATAAGGCTGGTGGCTTTGAAGGCTGACTCTTGTGGGGCTTGGGAGTCTCTTGCACTAGTGGTGTTTGAGAGTGTAAATGTAATCTAGGCAGAAGGTCGAGGATCAGGAGCACCGAGGCAGAAGCCAGAGGGGACAAACTATGGTGATGGCCTGTTGGTCCAGCATGTGCAAAAATGACTTATTTCACATGGCTTTGCTACTGGACTCCTCATCTTGTTTTCTTTGGCCTTTTGTGCTTGTACCTGTCCTTGGAGACCTGGGTACTTGCGCAGCAGCATGTTTGCCGAGATCTCCAATGTTGTCAAGCTTTTAGCAGTGCTGTGTATTTAAAGGATGTAGTTTCCCATCAGTGCTATAGTGTGGCACCAAAACAGGGCTGTGAAGGGACAGTGGAAAGCAGCAGAGTGACATTTTTCATTTTCATCATCTTTGATAGCTGCTTCATACTGAGAGCAAATAAGAGTACCAATGAGGGTATTTCTAGCTGAATACAAACATTGCAGCTGTTTTGGGGGGGAGGGCGTAATTCTGCATCACAGTTGCTTTTCTTTAAGTTTTCCTGTCTCAGAGGATCAGTAAACAAGTGATACTCCATTCAGAAGAAGGATGAAGGTAACTTGTAGCTTTCTAAATCTGACACCCTTACAAATATAAAGCAACACCTATGCGTTCAAAGAAACTAAAAACAACCCCCAAATCTTTCTGAAATCTGGGCCATATGTATAAAAGCCTGGGTAAAATGGCTTTGCCTCCAAACAGTGTCCAAATCTCCCTGTATCCGTGCCCTCTCTGGTCATTACCATGCCTGACCCTTCCTGTCTAAGTGTATGGCAGAGGTGCTGGCTGGGCAGCCTGGAGCCTGGTAGAGAGCAGCTGTGTTTTACCTTCTCTGCGTTGCCTCTTGCTTCAGCTGCTGCAGCATTTCAGAGGGGCAGGCTTAATGAGCTGTAAAGGGACTGATATTCAGACAGATATTGAGAATATGTTTTGATTCATTCAAGAGCTGAAGGTAGCCAAAAAACTTTTTTTTTCCCCTCTCCCCTCAGATCCAGGGTGAGTATTACTTTATTGCCTTACTTTGCCTTTAATAGCACAGTGTATGTAAATGCCTTTCAATAGTACACAAAGGAAAATGGTTAACAAGGATTACATCTTTCCACTGAGTTGAAATGAGTATTAGGCTTTAAAGTAAAATCTGGTTTTCCTTCCCTCAGAGTGGGGATCAAAACAAACAAGCAAAAACCCAGGCACAAAACAGTCAATTTCCCATTATAAGCGATTTGGGAATTAGGTCCTTTGCTAAGGCTTACAAGCTCAAAGTGAATTCAATTATGCCAAGTATTTTTCCTATGTAATGTTCAAAAGTACATTAACCACCCTCACCAAAACCTAGTAGGAAAATGAACTCTCACCTTTCATTTTCTCTTTCCTGCTCCATCCTCCATTATTATTTCTTGCTTATTTCTCTGAATTGCTGAGATGGGTGTTTTTTCTCCTCTCAGTGGGCCATATCCATAGAGAAATGAGGAAAAATGAGCCCAAGTTTCTCTGTTAAATTATTCTCATCTTTTTTTTTTTTTCCTGGGTTGACTTCTCTTCAAACCTGGTCAGACCCAGAAGTGCTTTTACTCCTCTTGTACTGTGTGAGCGGACCCAATTGTTTCTGGATCTGTGCGTCCAAGCCCTGTTCACAGGGCCAATGTTTTTGGGTTTGGGTGGTGTGTTTTTGCCTGGGGGTGGTGCGTGGGATGGGTGTTTGGTTTGTTTTGTGTTTGTGTGTGTTTTCGTGTGGTGTGTGTGTGGTTTGTTTTTTTTAAATTATTTCTGTCTTGGGTGGTGAGTAGTACACCTTCACTTCTAGTAGTAATAGTTGAGGTAGAAGATACCTTCAGCAATCTGAATGTCAGCAGAGGGACCTTCA
Organism: Ciconia boyciana; assembly: GCF_034638445.1. NCBI lineage: Eukaryota > Metazoa > Chordata > Aves > Ciconiiformes > Ciconiidae > Ciconia > Ciconia boyciana. The sequence continues at coordinate 102,852,237 of NC_132935.1, read as the reverse complement.
TTTGTTTTCCTCTTCTTGATCAGGTTTTTCCTCACTTCTGTTGTTTCTTTTTTTAATTTAACCTACTGGCCTTTTTGGTGCTGCTTCAGTCAACTTTTGATAATCTGAATGAAACTTCCTTTTTTGCTCTTTCATATACTTAATATTGTGTAGACTAAACAGAAAGCTGCAAACTTCTATCTTAATGTACTTATAAGCTTTAAAATTAGTGTAAACAGTTTAGAAACCTAAAAAATGAAGGACCTAGAATATGGAGCCATGAGATGTATTGAAGTTGTCTTGCGCATGCTGTCCAAGTGGCAATCTGCTTTTTTGTCTCCAAGAAGTTGTTGCCTTCTAAGGGATTATTACTAATGTAAATGCTGACACTTGCTGCTCTCATTCTTCATGACTAGGTATTATTCTACTTTTGCTTTGCGAGCTCTGCTAGAGAGAGGCTGGGATATGGGAACATAGAAATTGTGTTAAAGGTTCAGATTATGTTATTTCTGATAATGGCTGCTGCTTTAGTGGAATTAAATGCAGCCAATTATGAGATTAACAGTGATCTGAATTTTTTCTAGATTTTTTTCAGAAGTTGACTTATGTCCTGAATAATATGAACATTTCTATCCTTGTTCTTTTCCCAATTGAATGTAGCTTTATGTATTCTTATTAGGATTAGATGGTGATAAACTTCTCTGAAATCTTCTAACTCTTGACCTCATTGATATATTTTATCACCAGTTTTCATAGACAAATTACACAACTTTCCACCTTGAAAAGATCAGGGATACACAATTGTTATACTTCAGCAAGCTATGCTTCATGGTTGCTTGAGTCCCATAATGCCAGTTTTCTTGTACATTATCATGTCTGTTTTCTCTCAATATTTAGCAAGCCATATTAATTTTTCTCCTTTATGTGTTTGTGGAGTGTGTGGTTTTCAAGTGTTGAACTCTATACTCTGAAGAGAAATTGGATAGAAACAACTTTGATTGCAAGTGGTAAACAATGTGTTTTTAGCTGATTGCCAGGCTAGGCACAAGATGTTGCACTTGCCTTTAGTCAGTAGCTTAATGTGTGTCCTGGCAATGTCTCAATCTGTCTATACCCAAATGACACAAGCATTTTTAATGCATATTTATATCTCAGTCCTTCGGGAGGAGAGCTTTAAAGCTGGTATCTTGGTTAACTAAGAAGTGTATGTGTTATATGGGTCCCGTGGAAGGGCGATTTGACTCTCGAACCCTGAAGGAGAAATTAATACACAAGAATAGGTGGGTCCCAAATTGACATCTCTGGGGTTGAATCCCAACAAATAATGCTGAATGAATGTATTTGGGTTTGCAAACTGATGCAGGCAGTCCATTCTACAGCTGGTGGCAATCCTAGATGGAAATGTAAGCCCACCTTCAACCTGCTGTAAGAACACGGGGATGAAGATGCTGTGGAGAGTTCAGCTGAGCTACATTGACTGTTTTCAGAGCTAATAATATCTCAAAGGGGAGAATCGTTGAACAGAGTATCCATGACACAGAGTGTATTAACATGCAGCTAAAAAAATAGGAGTTGGGGAGAGAGGGATGCATCACTTAGTTTTAATGTTTCCTCAGATTTGCAGTTACCTCTACTATGGGGCTGGACTTTGCTTCATAATAAAGTAGTATGCCAGAACTGAATGTAATGTTTCCTTATTGACCATAACAGGTCATAGCTACTGTCTTCAGTTGGAGTACTTGCAGGTACAGCGAGAGACTCTCTATTCCCTCTTTGGTATAGTTAAAAGAAAACGGCAAAATTCACAGTGGATATCTGCCAAGTTTCTCATCTATATTTATGTAAAGATCAGAAACCATTGCAACTTCCTCTACTAAGCATTTCAGAACATTAATTAACTTCAAGTTATGTATTTCAAATAAATGTTTACAGATAAATTGTCGGATGGTTTTATCTTATGCCATTGAGGGTAACGTGGTTGTCCATGCCTCTTAGTTTCTGTACTAGTGCCATCTGGTGACTAAATGTTATGGAGCCCTTTCTTCTGCAGCTGGAAGCATGCAGGATGGGTTTGGCTAATGACTCTGAATTTGAGGATCAGGAGAAACTCCTTATGAGGGCACCTTGGATCCTTGCAGAGGGATCAAGCTAATCATTCAATTCTGGTAAAATCAGTTCTGAGACTGACGTGTTAGAGAGGCTACTCATCTATGATTAATTAATTTTAATGCTGGAATGATTAGCTGAACTGCTGAACTACTACAGTTCATAATCTGTCAGAGCTCAATAAGCTGCCTTCAAGGTAATTTGGGCTGAGGCAACAATATGGTTTTGGAATCAGTGGTCATGACCTTGAATTTCAGTTTATTGCTGTCGGGCAGCAGGTTCAAAGGATGGACTCCTTGCTATACCTTTGCAGTATGTTTTTGCTATAGGAGACAACCGTCTAAGCCCTTTCAGACTCTTCTTACTTGACTCATCGGTTAGTAATGCACTGCCTTTTTAGTTGGTACCACATATATGTGTTAGCTCTTTGCTAAGGTCATTTTAGGATGTCTAAGGACAAATAGATTTTAAAGAAGAGGTCTTCCAAGAACATGGTCTAGAAATGGTTTGAAATACTTTTTAAATGGGAGACTAAAAAAAAATCTCAGGTTTCCTAGTATCTAAACTGAAATATTGTGTTCTTATTTTTTCTAAGTACTTGTTGCATAAAATAGTGCTCTGTCATCACGTTACAATGATAGCTTGGCTTGTAGCACTTCAGCGTGCCCAGTAACTGTCATCAGCATCTCTATTTCCTCACTGTTATTACTCCTGTATTGCACTGCATTAATTACATAAAGGCTAGGGGAGCAAGAGAACAAGGTACCTGGTAATGGATGAGTCTAGCAGAAAATGAAGAGAGAGATAAAGTAAGATCAGAAACAGTAACTTCTGCCTTCATTTCCAGACCTGGGGTTTCAAGGGTCTGTGTGAGCTGCCAAACTGTTTGCCATAATGCTCAGGGCCAGTGGTCAGTTGTTATGCTCTTGGTACCTGAAATTTCACCTTCAAAGTTGTAAAGAGAAGTCAGCCTTGGGCTACATTTTACCTGTTTCAAGTCTGGGGTTGGAGCTGTGTACAAATCCAAACCAGTCTGTTCTCACGGTGTAACTGAAACCCTGTGGGTTTTGCTGGACAGCCGAAGCTGTGAGAATGGGGTTTGTTCTGACTGCTTTGTTAATCCTTTCTTTTTGTCTTCAGGGGAAATAATGGACTTTGACAGTTCCAGGAAAATAAAATATATACAGGGAAGATAGATATATGTGTGTATGATAAACTGCTGATAATAAGCACCTTCTATAGTATTATGAAACTTGACAATATATTGTAAGAAGTAACATCTCTCCATTAGAATTTTGAGAACAGCAATTTATTCCTGGAAAAATACCTGTGAGTTTATAGATGTGTACTGTGCAAACATGTATGTGACTATGTAGGAGTGTGCGTGTGCACACAATCTCCTAGGAAAGGCCCAGAATTTCTGAAAAGAAAGCCTGACCTGAGTTGTCGAGGGCAGATACTCAGTGCTTTCTGAAAACTCTGCTTCTTCAAAACCCCTCAAGCTGAAGACTCTTGCTCTGCAAGCACTCAATCTTTTTGAATCTCTGGAAATTCTTGGCCACAGATTCATAGGCTCTGTGCCTGAACAGGAATTGTGAAAACCATATATAGCATCTTGTATTAGTAGGTATGTGTTTTTTCAGCATCATGGAACCGAAATGGAGAACCACTGAAGCCTGGAAAAGGCGTTAACTGGTGAGGCTACTCCATTGGACAAAGTTGTGTGCTGAGTTCAAAATTAGAAATGTCCACTTACAAATCTAGTTTGAATGTAGCCCAGGATAATGCAATAGGTATGACCGTACTAGGTTTCCTGAGTTTTCTATCATTTTATGCTAAAATTCAAGAGAGCTTTCTATTAGTTTTGTACAGTGTTTCTAAGAAATCTCAGCAGATGGATGAGAATACCACTTATCCAAGAGGAATGTACTACGTTTCTTACTGACAAGGGTTCTTTTCAGAAGTTTATAATCTTTCCTTAAAACATAAACAGTGCTTACTGGGTTTAAATCAAAAAGCACGATTTAAAAAATGTATCCAAGTGTGCTGCTTAAGGCATTACAGTGGGACTCTTTATTGCACGCTCTATACCTCAGCTTAGTTTGATCTTAATTTCTTTGTCCTTCTGGCTTATTTGGATTGTAAGGATATAGACAGAGTCTTCAGGGGTTGTTTTGGTTTTTTTTAATCATTGTGTTATAGCTATATATGTGGCTTGTTTTTTCAGTCGAAGGCCATTATAAGTAATAGTTGGGGGAGAAAACCATACTTGTTGAAAAGATTTTGGTGTCTTTTGTATATGTATTGAGACAACTTTGTGAATGATAATGCAGTGATATTTAGTCACTTCTAACATACAGAGAATGTTAGAATTCTTTGCTTCAGGTAAGATGGTGTGAATAAGCACACTGAGGAGTCCTGAATAGCTATCCATTTCATTAAAATATACACTGTCTTGATGTTCATCATCTTTGTGTGCAGCTGCAGAATTCTAAATTTGTTGACTCTGTCCTGGTTTCACCAACCTGCACATATTTTGCATTGTGCTGAGTAAAAAAAAAGGAATTAAACTTCTTTCCTGAATCAGACTTTGGAATCTGTTGTTAACACAGCATTCATTAGCATTTGAGTCGAGATGTGAACCTATAGTCGTCTTCTCAGAGGCTTCTTTGCTTTGCCTTGGCCACTGAGGTTCTGAGCTGCAATCTTGAAGCTAAAATTGCAGAGAAATTGGAGGTAGGTACTTTCTGACTGGATTTTATTTGAAGTCAGCTCTATTAATCAAGTTTGTATTTTGAAACTCCTAGTATTTAAAAAAATTCTTGTGGCACCAGCGTATGGAAACTTGAGTCTACAATGCCAAGAAGGAGTTTTGTTGCAATGCAACACTACAGAATTATTTACTGAAGGAGCTGGGTTGTGAAAACGCTGGTCTCGATTGAGAATTAATTAATTGACATTCACCATTATTGAAAATAGCCTTAAAGATAATTGATTTATTTAGGTTGAAAAATCAAGGACATTAAGATATTTTCTCTCAAGAATACAGTTTCCTAAGGCCTTGTTGGCCTGGTTTGGCAAAGACATGGAAGTAAAGATGCTTGTAGGTGATCCATGAAATTCCTCTCATTTCATGAAGACACTTCAGCAATGGAGAAGAACGAGCTGAAAAAGACAGTTGAAGGTCAGTAATTTAGAGGGCTAGAGAATCTGTCTTTCTACAACAGCCATAACAGGAGGCAAGATACACTGGGTAAGGAGAGAAATTGCTGGGGCACAGGGTTTAGGAGCAACACAGCCTGGTGAGAGGTTGTGGTCCCATTGACTATGGGACCTAAGGTCCCTATGTCTTTCCCTGGAGAAGACAGTCAATGCTGCTCAAGCAACTGATATCAGTATCTTTCCAGGTCATCTCCATAGAGGCAAAGAAGGGATTAAAGTGTGGGGAGGGAAGGCTGTTCATTCTATAGAGGCAGCCACCCCTGACAGCAATATTCATCATACCCACCCTGTCCTGGTGGTGGCAAAAACCATGGCTCCAGCTCTCCACACCAGTCCCGATGGGCAGAAACAGTCCTGGGGCTCGTTCTTTTTTGTCCCTCTGCTTCCTCACTCAGGCAGTGGCCCTGGGAGAAGAGTAGGCTACTTCCAGCGTGGAGGAGGCATTGTGAAGCGCAGAAGCAGGGTCCTTAAGGTAAAGTCAACTGTAGGTAAACAAGGTTAATGAAGGGAAGAGGGAAGAAAGAGATACATGTATACCCTTACTGTGATGTCTGAGCATTTGGACTGTGGAGGCTCCAAATTCACAGGATTAATTGAGTGCAAGATATTAGGCAGAGGCTGCGTAGTCTGAATTTGGGTCTTTGTGTGCCTGTGTCTGTTCCCTTAAAAAAAAAAAATAGGAATTTCTTGTCCGATGGCCAGGATTGAAGACAAAAGATACCACTGTGATGCAACAGTTACTGCAAGTACCTGTGATATTTTTATGGTTTGGCTACGAGAGATTCACCTGCTACCCTTTGGATGGGGATCAGTGGAAATGCTGCTGAAGTCCACAGGTACTCCATTTCTTAGCCTTTGCAGCAGGACCACGGCATGCCTGAGTGTAAGTAACTATATCTTTGTACTATAAACAGTAAAAAATCTCCAAGATAGTGTGTGAAAATGGTCATGGTCCTTTGGCACTGAGACTCTCTTGTGTGTTTGGGAAGAGGAGTGGGAAAAATCTTCAACTTGCTTTTATCCAGGCTGTTTGGACCGTACTGGCACAAAACAAACAAACGAAAAATAAAAAATGCAGCTTCCTAGGCATGGTTAACTTATTTTAAAATAATGTCTTTGTTGAACTGAAAAATACCTACAAATACTGTAGGTATGAACATAAAAGTGTGACTCATTAGAGACTAACATCTCTAAGTATAAATGAGCTGTATTTTCAAAGCATCATCTTAGACGTGCTTTTTTTCTAACACAGGCCTATCTAAGACTAGGAAACTCAGACTTCATCTAGAAAAGTGTTGTATACATGTTTATTTGTAGCTTAGGGCTTGATGATATCATCTTTATTCATACATGCTTGAACGTTACTCATGTATTGTACATCCTGTGAATGGAGTTGCTGAAGATGACGGTCAGGGACAAGAGTGTATGCTGCAACTATGAATCTTTCTTAACTGGCAGATCTAATGACGGGGGAACTCCTTTTCTCAGCTTGCCCAGCAGCTTGTAACTCATTTTCCATGACCCTTACATGATGTAGGGACTTATGTTGTAGAAAGCCTTTGTGGATATTTCACTTGAATGGGCCATATGCCTCCTGCTTGCAAAGATTCTTTGGGAGGAGAGGAAGGTGCTTAGACATGCAGTACATTTGTAGACTCAAGACCCATATTTTAATCCAGTGCTGCAGCAAACTAGGAAGTAGGATGTGATTTCAAATCACACATGGATAGGATGTTGCATGTTGGAACAACCATTCTCCTGCCAGTCATCTTGCACATAAGAAACACTTTTCCGTTTGTGCAGACTGAAGAAAGTGGCTTTTGCATCAGGTTTCCTCTTGCTGTGCATCACCTTGTTCCCATCTCCCACTGCCTAAAAATAGATGGAGCACAGAACTGTTTACATTTAAAATGAGTTGCTTGTGAAGCCAAATGGACTGAGGATATACAGAAAGCCGTATCTGATTACTGGCAGAGGCTAATTATGCATAAGGTCCCTTCCTTTCTCTTCTCCCTCTCCCCCCTCCAGCCCCTTCCCACTGAAGAGTTTACAGACCTTCAAATATTATGTTTTCTGACTGACCACGGATGAACGCAGAGGATGCCCTTTTCCTTGTGCATCTCTCAGTCACTACATTCAGCTGCCTGCTTTTATTAGGCTGTGTTGGCTGTGGCAATGTGGGATGGAGCCTGCGTCTGTCAGATGAATTTCCCTCATGGTTCCCCGAGGAATCATCAGGTCACAGTGAGCATCTGTAATAGACTGCTGTGCTGACTCACCCCCACGGGTTATCAATGGAGAACTTCAATGACAATCAGAGGGGCATGGGGAGCTGTTGCTATTTTTGAAATATTTACAGTGTAAGTTAAATGTATGAATAAATCAATATTTATACAAAGAAAGAATGAGAGCAAGAGTTTTCACCCCAGTTTTGAAGGTATGTCCCATTCTGGGTTTATTCTTCCTTTTATCCATGCATAAGAAAATAATAACAAGGGGAGGAGCTCCAGCAGATGAAAGAGGCACACTTTCTGCCTGGCCCTGAGCAGATGTGGGGAACAGTTTTCTATGGTGGGAATGCTCAGGTTCAGTCCCGTTGTCTTTATTTTTCAGGCCAAGGGGTTTGAACGCCCTTCTCTGGTAAATGCCTTTATCACTGATGCTATAGGTGTTTCTTCTGTCTTATTAGGCATGGGGCTGCCTCTCGTACCTGGGTAGGATATTTTGACCCAAAACTCATTTAAACTCATTGAAACCCAAGAGACTTTTTTTGTCTGAAGTCTTAGGTGGGTTTCAGCAAAATGTGTAACCTGATAAAATCCTCTACCCTTTCTGGCTGGATAACTCGATCTGTAAGTTAGGAAGTCTACAGGCAAATTCTGCCTTCTCATAAAAGAACAAGTTTCAGCTTAAATTCAGAAATGTGTTGCTTGAAAAGGCTGTACTTCATCAGTGTAAAAAGTACAGTTTTATGATGATTAACTCTTAGATCTACTTTCGAGCAATTTTAAAAGAGGTAGAATGTGGGCAGGTACCAATTACCTGTTACAATTAGTGTGCGTCTTATTGTACATATTTAAGAAAATAATGACAGTGGGTGGTTAGAACTGTCTCACTACTACTAATTAATATGATAAGTCTTTAGTAGGCCATTGGCAAAATAAGAATACCAATTAAATGTGATGCCAATAGAGTCATTAATTAGAGGAGAACAGATATACTTGAAGTCCAGTAACAATAGTGGGAAACAATCTGTGCTTTTTTTCAGAGACATTTCAGTGCATTTTCTACTTGAAAAGCAAGTGTATATTTTATCTTAAATATTTATTTAATGGAAATCATGCCTAAGAAGTGCATTCAGTTGTTCCTGAACACTAGAAAATGAAATTTTGTGGCTACTTGATAACTTTCTAATCCTGCTTCCTGTATTTGCACCTTTTTAATGTTTTCACCAATAGCGTGGAATAGCATCTATGGAGAGTCTATATGCATAAGGGTTTAGTTAATATAAACTCAAGATAATGTTTCTCAATGTATCTTGGGTTATGATCTCCTCTTTCTAGTATTCATCTCTTCTTTCTCTACAGGAACTGCTGTTCAGGGTGGAAGGAACAGACCTATCCCTTCATGTGGACTTTTGGGAGAGTATGCCTACAGATTATGTAAATTGCCCAAACATGACAAAACTACTACAGAAATATTAAAAAAAATCAGAGTGAGACCAAGAATGCTAGGCAAAAATATCTGGAATTGTGTGAATGATCTATTATCTTTGGATCAGTGATTTTGAAAAATGAAAAAGTTAAAATCAGGTCAAACTGAAATCTAATTTTTACATTTCCTTTGCTAAGCCACAGATATCTGCTTTAGTTAAAATGAAACAATTAGCTTAGCTGGAAGTGAGTTACATTAAAGCAAATCTAAGAATTGGTAAGCCTTCATTTTTAATGGAAAGGCTAAGATTCAAATCTTTGTTTCATTCAGAGCTGGGATTTGAATCCAGGTTTCCCACCTCCCAAATGAATGCCAGGATTGCGATTGTCCAGTTCTGTCTGTTCCTTTGAATAAGTAGTACGTGAATATTCTTGAATACAAAGACTATGCCAAATGAATTGTCCCAACTTGCATGCACTCGTTCATAGAACAACAGACCCGTTCAGGCTGGAAGGGACCACTGGGGGTCTAATCCAGCCCACAGCTCAAAGCAGAGCTAGCTGTGGGGTCAGATCTGGCTTCATCCAGTTGGGTTGTGAAAAACTCCAAGGATGGAGACTGCTCAACCTCTCAGGGCAATGTGTCCTACTCCATTACTATCTTCATGGGGAAAAGGTTTCTCATTATACCCACTCTGAATCTCTCTCAAATCAATTTGTATCTTCTGTCTCTTGTCCTCTTGCAACTCACAACAGAAGAGACTGGCTCCATCTTCTTGATAAGCTCCTTAGAGGTATTGACAGGCTACTGTTAGGTCCTCTTGAAGCCATCTCTCTTTCAGGTTGAACAGGCCCCGGTCCCTCAGCCTCTCCTCACAGGGCAAGTGCTCCAGCCCCTGACCATCCTGATTGCCTTCTGCTGAACTTGCTCCAGTTTATCAGTGTGCTTGTTTTTTTTCTGTACTTGTCTATATGCAGCTACTATTACTAAGTGGAGCAGGTTTAGCAGATACCTCTAAAGACTTGAACACTTTCAGTTAGACTTTCTCTTCAGAGCCATGGAGATTTCAGAGGAGCTTTAAACTTTTTTCCTCATCTTCAGTGCCCAGCTCAGTGTCTCAGTGCTGGATGGAGACTTTACATTCTGTTCACAGAATGTAAAGTCCCTTTGAAAGCTTTTATGCAATGAACTTTTTCTTTTTTTTAAAGTATGGACAAATCTATTAGCTCAATATGGTATAGAACTTTAATGTAACCAAAAATATAATTAATGAGAATTTTTTTTAAAAAATAAAATTTGGCCAGTCTATAGGATATTTTACTTTACTGCTCTCTTTACTACTGCCCTCTACTCTACTGTTCCGTAGGATGGAGATTTTGAAATAAAATGTCTAACAGACACAAAGTAATGCTCACAAAGACCTGAAAACTGACAAGTTAAACATCCTTTGCAAGTATGGAGTCTTCAAAGAAACAGGAAAAAAACCCATTCATTTGGAAAGTCTGAAATTCTACCTAAAAACCAGAAGTAATTTTTAGTTCTCATGTTGTTCCAGGACTGGAAGCAAGAGCTGTATTTCTATTGGGAAAATGGAAAATGTCTGCTTTCCCATTATCTAAATGTCTCTTCCCAACAGTCATGGTTTATTGGACTTCAATTTTGCCGTAATTGTCATACCTTTAATCACTCTTTTGAGGTGGGAGAGAGCACTGGAAAGGAAAGGCTTGCAGGTGTCAGCAAGGAGCCAGGGGGTGAGGGAGGTATTTCTTCTGGTTGTGGAAGGTTTGCTTTCTCCTGTAGCTGCTGGACCATCCAGCTTCATTGGCACCAACTTGAGCAGACCTGTGCAGATACAAAGTGGGAAAACAGCGGTTTGGGCAGCAGCCTAGCTCCACCAGCTCATGAGGGTCTCTTCCAGCCAGGTGTAGTCCCAGGCGGATGCCTGCATGTTCAGAGCTAAAGGTTGGCATTGTCTCATTTTAAACAAGACTGGTCTTTGCAGTTGCTTGGGAAATTGAAGAAATCCATGGGCAAGCTATTATTAGGGACCCACCACTTATCTAATGGTTATTTGTTCTAAAAACTTGGAAAACAACACAGGAAAGCAAAGCATTGGAGACAAGCTTAGGGCTTTAGCATGTAGGGGAAAAGGCTGGCCGTTGTATTTGCTGTCATTATCTAGAAACTGTAGAAACTTCTTGTAGGTAGTTTTCTGTGAGGGCAGCATGCATGAGTTAAGTGAAACATGGCTGGGAGGAGTTTGGAGAGGCTTGTAGGCTGGCAAGAAGGGGCCTGCTAGGTGTGTGTGGTGAAGCCGGAGAAGCAGCTGCCTGTGCTGGTCTCTGTTTACTGTTTAGGTGGGCCTTAAGGAGTCCAGCCATGTGGGGGGGCTGCAAGCAGAGCCGTGGGCAGGGTGCATGCAGGGTGTCCTGGATGCTGCTGTGCCTGTTGTTTACTGTTGGTGCTGGTTTGCACCTGCTTGACCAAACTTGGTGGTTTGGCTCTGCTTGACAACATGGGACACAGCACCTACAGAAGTGGGGTGTCACAGGGCATGGTCTCCAGCATTTGCTGCAGGGAGATACCGTGAGGGAGCTCTCAAGGAAGGACAGAGCCCTGTACAGGGCTGGGGATGCAGAGATGCCCAGGGCCTCTCGCTGCGGCTAGGGCAGGGGAAGATGATGTCCTTGCCTGCAGGAGGAGTGTACTGATTGAGAGGATGTGTCGCCGCATTGAGGTCAGTCTGGAGGAGGTCAGCTGGTGTGCACCATTAGGAAAGATGAAAAAGCAGCTGGGAGGATCTTCAGAGCCCCTGCAGAGATGAGAGCCTGAACTCCCAACTGCACAGAGGAGAGGCAGCCAGAAACTGTTTGGTTTGGGGGTAGAGACTCCCATGATGGAGAAGGCTGGAATACTTTTGGCACCAGGAGAGTGGCTGCTTCTCCACTGGCAGATCTGCAACTGCAGGGTAGCTCCTAGTAGCTGATGAAGGGCAGAAAGCCACATCTGAGGAAGCATTGGAGTCACCTGAGACTGAGCCAGGCAGTGGCACCAGGAGGAAGCATAGCTAGTAGATTGAGGGAAATGATTGTCTCTCTCTACTCAGCATTTGTTAGACTGAATCTAGAGTCCCGTTTTCCTGCTCCACCTCAAATATAAGAAAGATGTTGATAAACTGGAGCAAATTTGGCTGAGAGCTCTTAAGATGGTCAGGGGTTGGAGCACTTGCCCTGTGAGGAGAGGCTGAAGGACTGGGCCTTGTGCAGCCTGGAAAAGAGAGAACTTCATGAGGACCTAATAGCAGCCTGTAAATACATCTGAGGAGCTTATCAAGAAGATGGAGCCAGGCTCTTCTGTAGTAAGTCATGGAAGGACGATACAGCAGATATAAATCAACTAGAGACATCCTGATGTCTCTTCTGATCTTAATTTTCCCATGATGATTTTCTGTGATCATAACCAGCTTCCCCCCATCCCAAGGACCCATCCTTGACATACTATGAACTTTTAACTGTGTGCCTTGTGCTGATGTACAGAAGGTGATGGTGGCTCTGATGGTGTGTAATAACTATTAGTTTGGAAGGAAGGAGGAGAAATACTGAGGCAGGAACAGAAGGGTGAATTATGAAGTTATAGGGAAAAGACTGTAAACTCTGCAGGATTTTGGAGGTAGGAAGAGGGTAGGGCAGTTGAAAGCTATCCAACAAGGGAAGTGAAATATTTCCTTTTGAGAAATACATACTGCTAAAGAAACCCCTCATTCTCTGTGAGAGTTATAATAATCTCAGTTGTAGTATTTGAGACTGCATTATTAATATTCTGCTGGATGCAAATGATTTGACATGAGAGAAATAATTGAAAAACTGCAAGTAGTGTTTCCAAATGGAGGTGGAGAGGCTGCCTGTAAAGCTGCATTCCAGCTGTCCTTCCAGATTTTGAGGGTATCGTTTCACATAATGGGGCGACTTTTGGGTTTCGTCAGCTTATTTAATAATTTTATTTTCATTCAAGATCCTTCCGTTTTTCCCTTGGTAGCAGAGTAACAATCTCTCCCCTTGGGTTACTTACTGCACATGGTTTTGAAGGGTGTTGCACAAATGTTGATGCTGCTTGTATTAATGAAGTTTCTGCTGCGAGGGCAGGCAGCTCTGTCAAGGTGCTTTTTAGCATTTGATTAATTGTCAAGCAGGGCAAAAGCCACACTTTTTCCAAGGGCTCAATGTATAAATCATCATTCCTTTTCTGTGTTAAATTACAGCAAAGCCATTATTATTGGAAGAGGATCAGCAGCATCTTCCCAACATCTTGAAAAATTGTTTCTTTACTGCTCTGACCTCAGCTACCACCCTCAATCTGTCAGGTTTTAAATGATCAAGTGTTGCACCGTTTTCACTTCTGCTGTTCTGTACTGCCTTCAATCTGATGGCTGCAAATATTCCCAAACACTTGCAAGATAGCTGACTACTGCCATGCTAGAGGTATGAAGCGAGAGAAGTAGTGAAAACAAGACATGATTAATTTAGGGAATTAATTTAGGGCACAGATTAGAGCAGAAGATGGATCTTCTCTTATTCCTGTGGCTGAAAGCCCTTCTGTCTGTCTGGAGCTTTGAATGTAGTTCAAATAAAGGCATCGAAGGTGGAAAAATATGGCATAGCAACTGTAGCTTTTGTGACTGCTGTGGAACCTCAGGCAAACAGCGGGGTGGTATTGAGAAGCAAGGCTGGATGCACAGACATTATTTTTGAAGCAGAAAGTCAAACGCAACTGAAGTTGTTTCTTAATGAAGGCAGAAGCCAGTAGATAGTAGGACAGGTGTGGAGATGAAACAGACTGAGACAATATCTCAAAAATATTCTGCTGCTGCCGCTCCCTGGACCAGCTAGAAACCAATGAATGTTGGGTGAAGTTGTTCAGCTTTTTTCTTTACCTCCTCTCTTCTCTTCCACATGCCTTCCTCCATCCTTCTACTAAACTGTTATTTTTGAATTTCATATCCAAACACCACTTGGGTATGATCTTGTAATTGATTTAATACATCACTTTCAGGGTGTTGTTCTGTTTTCATTAGAACTGCATTTTCTTTGGGGCTCAACCTCAATACTTGGACTGAATATTAGACTGGGACTGAGCCAGAAGGATGCTAGCAAAAGGAAAAATTTCAGATAAGACCTTAGGGATGTTGAGTTGTGTTTTGGTTTTTGTTTGTTTTGGGTTGGTTTTTTCCCCCCAGTGCCCCAAGCTAGAGACTTGTGTTTGGAAATTCAATTTAGGCAACAATGATAATTTTCTCCAGTAAGTAACAGTTTTAGTAGTCTCTCGTTTGGTCTTAAAATTGTATATGAGAGATTTTATTTTTGCTTAAATAGTCTCAAAATCTTTCTTCAGAGATTTCATACCTCTGAACTATAACATCATATAGGAGTAATCTGTTCTATATAATTTTATTGTATATTTTTCTGCAATGGTTGTCTTATGAGTATGAAATGATAACTTTTCCCCATGTTCCTCAATTCACCCTTCCTCCTTTTCTTCCTCCCAGCTCAATGCATTTTTCCAATCCTACTAGTCACTTAAGTAGACAACAATATATTTGTGAAAGGGCATTTCTGTCTCAAGATTGTCCAATGCATCCTTGATGCCAACATAAGATATTTCAGGGGAGTATTTTGGACTGGCAGCATAATTATTTTTTTATTGAATAATGTCTAACAGCTCACAGAAAATACCCAGTTTGGCATATATAATTTCTCAGTGTTAGTGATAGACTAATGAAATAAGTAAGGCGGCAAAGAGCGTTTTGCCACACTGTGTATATTTACATTGTTCTGCAACCTCCTGGTCTCATTTGTTCTATTTACCATGCAAATGTGCTTGCTTTCAGCTGCTTCCAGTAACTGACTTGAACACACTGAGCGCTCTCTAGAAAGGTAACATTTCCACTTCCATTTATCATTGCTTAAACATCGAAGGCAGTTTGATACTTGAATATAACTTGGGAATTTTGACTTGCAAGGTGATTTGGTAGAATTTTTCACATGCAGTTTTTCAAAAGAATGAACATAAATGCTTGTATTAAGGTTTGTGGACTGAAAATTAAAATATTACTGTAAATGTGGGTTGTACTAATTCCCTAATCTGTAGCAGTTTCAGTAGTAAGTGTAGTAAGTACTAAGTACATCATAACAGGCTGACATTGTGACCTTTATTTTACAGGATGGGAAAACAGAGACACAAATGTCATTTGAGCTGTAGCCTCAGCCAGGATGGGGAATAGAAGTGCAGTTTTTTGAGTTCCAAATCAGTGCTGTATGCCCCAGCTCCTCTATCCAAGAAAAAACAAAAACAGCAGACAAAAAGCTTAAAATTGTCATCTACATAGCTTTGACATTCATACAAAAACTTACTTACTTTTAATATCACCAGGAGGAGGACAAGTAAATCAGTATTTTACAACTAATGAGAGATGACAAAAGCAAGGCAGGAGGGGAAATAGCAATGTTAGAAGACAGTAAGGGAGTCACAGCCAGAGGTGTTGAGGAGGAAGTGATGGGTCATTTCTAATTTATCATTAAATGCTTCTGCTCTCTGCTACAACACAGAAGTTATGTTAAAGGAATGAAACCTGGAATGGACAAAACTCTCGTTGAGCAGTTGACATGGTCATATGAAGACACTTTTCTAATCTGTTCTCTTAATATAATTGGTTGATGGCCAACTTGGGAATTGCAGTTATCCCACACAGACTTTTTCAACAGTGTCAGGTTCAATCGGCCGTGCAACAGCTCCTCTACTAGTAGTGGTCAGTAATGAGCACCTGTACCTTTCTCTAGAGGGAGGAATATGGATTCAAAACCTCTGAAGGATGATTTAACTGACTTCTTACTTTTTGTTTCCATTGATAAGGGGGGATTATACTTCATGTGTGCATAGATTATAATGGAAACAGCAAGGAACTACCCTGTACATCTGAGTGTCTTTGAGTATAATCACCCCCATGTATGGTAAACTGATTTTTTTCCTCATGGACTTTGGTTATCTTGCTACATTCCTTAAAACACTCTGAAGAAGCCCACTCACTGTACAAACATCTACATTTTAAAAGAAACATATTAAGATAGCATATTAGTAAAAGATCTCCCCCTCATCCAGAGCTAAGAATAGTTGTCAGACCTTGATATCATTCTAACTTTTAAATACCCTTCTTTCTTTGAAATTTTTTTTAATGAGTATATGCCCCAACAGCTAATATTTTGGTCAATATCTTCCTGTACCTTTTAATTGTGAAGAAAGGTTTATTGCTCAGAGAGAAAGCTGTGAGCGGCATCTCCTTCCAGGGACTCATTGCTAGAGGAGCCAAAGGGGCTTTATCAAGTGTCTTAAGATTTCAGGGCAAGCTTTGATGTGATTGAGGAGCATTGTGATTTCTGCCACTGGTTCTTCTGTTTTGTGCAACTTGAAGTAAAGCGGGGGAGGTGTGAGAATTGGGTTAACATTTGTAAAGGTTAAGGAACTGCTTACTTTAGTAATGCAGAATTGGCTTTTTTCATGGTAATACTAGTTTACTTAAAAAAAAAAAGCTACAAGTTCATATATTCTTCCCCCAAAGCTATAAATCTTGTCTTAATTGCAAAAGGGTGGACTCAGTTTGGGTTACGTACAATGTAGTTAGCTTGCTCTGTTTTACAGACAGGATTTCTGGCATGTTCATTTACATTTACTGGATTTCTGATAATATTTCTTTTGTTTCTCCTTTCTTCTCCTCTGCTCCTCTTCCCCCAAGATATATTTTCTTACTTAAACGTCTTTGTAAAGTCAGTGAGTTATAAGCCTCTAAAAGTAACAGACAGGAGTCTGTTATTCAATAAGTTTCTCTAGAGTCATTCAGTAGCATAATATGGCTGGCATGGTCCCTGGGTGAAAGAATGAAAAGGGGATCCTCTCCTCTGGTTCAGCTGCTGGCACTCATCCTCCTCCTTGCTGCTCTTACCTTGATCCCTCTGTTCTGTAAACTCTTCTAAAATTCATTATCTGTAAAGCTGTGCTCCATTATGCATTTGATTAGGGATTGGACAAGATTCCCTGAAAAAGACATTTCCCTGTAGAAAGGACAATTTGAGTAGCTACTATTGTTCAGAGAGAAAAATACCTGGTGTTGTACATTGGTACCTTTACCTGTTACACAATTTTCTGTCTGTGGTCATGGATTCCATTAATCTTTTGTACCAAGTTAGATCACAGGAGATGAAGGAAGATTTGTCCTGGTGTGGCTTCAGAGGATGCATATAGTAGCCTGGAATCATGATAGAGACTTGTGTAGGTCCAGAGAGCAGTGTGTGGCAGGGGGCTGAAATGCTTCCTGTCCTTTTAGATCAACTTCAGGTTGAGAGTCATGGCACTGAACTATGAACAATGACATTGGAAGTGCTGAGGGCATAACTGTCAGTACAGACGCCATGGCCTTTGCAGATACGTATAGATGGGAAAGGATTCACGTCTGTGCTGTAGACAAAATAATTTGCAGAAGGCACTCCAGGGGCTAGATGGATGTAATGGTGAAATTCTGAGGTCAGTGTTTTCCAATATTGCTCTTATAAATGACCATGAGTAATCATTCTTTAAGCAATATAAAGTCAGGGACAGTGGTACAAGTGAACTACAAAACATGTCTTGGCTGCCTTTTGGATGTTTTGCAACTTTCTGGACAATAGTGTATTGATTTTTATAGCTCTCTTAAACTTTCATTTGCGAATTGAACACCAAATGCAGTTATAGAGACCTACCAATTATCTGGGCTTGCATTAACTCACTACCAAGGGGAGGAGAGTAGTTAGTTACTCCCAGACTCTTCAAATACCAGACTTTTTCTCAAGGAAGTGGAATTGTGAATGTGACAATCGAGTCAGAAGGGGAACAGCTCCCCTGGGTTCCAAGGGAGCCATGCAAACCTACAGATGTTACCAGTCGACACATACCAAGTACATCTGCAAGGTGGCTATCTGGTTTGTATGTACCTTTCCCTGGCCAGGAAAAGACTAGAAAAACTTGTACTGAAGCCAAGGGGGAGAGAGGGTTGGTGGGTGACGTGTGAACTTGTATTATTACAGTTACGGAGACATCATTGTATTATCACTATGTAGAGCTGGTTGAAACAAGTAGGATTTATTTTCTGGAGAGGAAAGGTGGGAGTATTTTCAGGAAATGAATTCTTGGTTGGAAAGCTGAATGTGTGAGAAGCATGCCTAGGTGAGTTAGAGGACATGCCTTCCACACCTGGAGAAGTGAGGGAGATGCTTAGTGATGGGGCAGGCTAGGGAAACCTCTTCTTTCCTGCCCGAGGAGACTCAAGGGGATCAGCTCCTCCTGGCAGTTGCAAGCTTGAGATCATGAACAGTGATGAGGAGTCTGGTATAGAAGCAGGTGTTCCTGAGAAACAAGAAAACTGTTTGCATATCTTCACAACTCCATCCCAATTTACTGCATATTGTTCAGATTTGAAACTTGGTTTTGTGTTTTCCTTCTTCCCTGTAGTTTTAGCAGACACTCAGGATGAACTTGTAGGGTAGTTACTTTAAGTAGAACAGTTTCTTCCTTGTTTTCAGGTCAAAGTGGGAGGTCTGCCATCCTCTTGTATGAATACTATTGCTGCCTCTAAAGAGGCTTTCTCATGCTGTATAAAAACTGTATCAGAACAACCTTGGTGCCACCAAGCTTCTCTAGGGAACTCTGCTCTGTGCTGCTCTTGTCACTCTGCTCCATTTATGCATGTCGGCTTTGTCTCCCTGCATTTTCCCTGCCTTTCAGCTTTCACTGTACCTACTCAAGCTACAAAAACTGCGGACCCTGCAGTGCTGGGGGCTGGTGAGTCCTTCCTGTTGGTTGGAGCACCAGGATTTTCCCCTCATAGTTTTAAAAACAAAATTATATGTGTGTGTGTGCAACCTACACTCATAACTTCCAATGCTGGCAGGTTCACCAATAGCTTTTAGCTCTTGAACCCATGTCAGGACATCTGTGCATGCAATCTCTGGGTCTGTTGTGAGCCCCTCCTAGGAAGATCCTTCTAAGCTGCCTTCATTATAAGTGAGGACTTTAAGCCTCAATTAAGTGACTTTAATGTCACTTTTTCTAGCATTACACAACATTTTCCCATATTCATTAATTAAATACTTCCTGCCATCTACCTTTCATCACTGAATTTCTTAATTCCCTAATATTTGCTTACATAAATCAACCTATGTACTGTTCTGTCATATGAATTATTTTTAAATTATTTTAAAGCCTTCCTATGGTCTGCATTACTCTCTCCTTTCTCAGAAGGTTCTTCTGATTGTAGGCTGAGTTCTTACGAGTTGCTAATGCTCAGTTTGACCTGAGCTTTCAGTGTTTTGATTCTTATTAAAGTCAAGCCTACACTAAATGTCTAGCTAACTCGTCCAGTGATGTATTGTGGTTTCAATCGCACAATGTAATCCAGAAGCCTTTGATCTATTTAGCTGTTATACTGATGGCCAGTAAAAGATATCCCTGGTTTGCCTTTTTCTCAATCTTTGCCTCTCTGTGTGGTCTCATTACTCTTACTGAATTGCAGTGCTGAGGCTGTGAATGTGTTTTGTCCTTGCATCCTATTCTTTTATGCTTGTGTGAAGCTGCCTATGTATAATACGGAAGTGGAAAAACAAATCTTGGACGACTTGTAAACAACACATTTGTTATGTAAATGAAGTGATTTCAAGGTGGTCTCCCAGGTCATCTAGGGAAGGTTTTTTCCTCTAGGTCTATATCAAATCTGTCCAATCCATGCCCGACACTTCTGTCCATGTGGGCTGGGGGAGCCGCACTGGCACAGAGTGCTGTGTGACATACAGCTTTGGCAGGTGGGTCTGACACAGTTTCTTCACCTGCTTGGTACTTGCTCGCTGGACCAGACAAGGATGGTTGCAAGGCAGCCTGCTCTGTGCTGAGCTCGGGGGGGAGCTATCAGAGACCATAACCATGTCTTTGAAGAGAGACTATAAGAATTTTTTCCTCTTCCCTTGCATGTAGTATGACTTGTTGTGACCCTTTTAGTTTGGCAGCTTTTTCCATTCTAAAATGAAAGACTCTTATGAGATTTCTTTTTCTTCCGTTCATCAACCAAAAAAAGAAATAATCCCGAGAAGATAAAATACTGTTGGCTAATATCCTCTTCTAATGGAGACTTAGTAAATGGTCTTGAGTGGCACAGTATTTTACTTAATTTCTACATCCAGTGTCTAACAGCTAATCATTTAACTGCTGGACAAAAAAACATTACTAAATTTTCCCTAATGTTCTGTCTTTTATAAGTGTGGTTTCTTATAAAGATATGTTCTCTTGCTGTAGCCATTTTTCTCTGGCTGATTAAGCGATAACATTAGGCTAACATAAAAATGGGATAAATACATTAATGTTATCAATGAAAAATCAGTTTCTAAACAGCTTCAGGATAGCTAGTGAGTTTGACTGTGGAGAAGTTTGTGATGTTATTAGCTAAAACTTGAAGTTTTCAAGTGCCTGAACTTTAGCTTGCACATCCAGTGCTAGCCTGGAATTACTGGGTACCTGATATGACATAAGAATCTGAATCCACTATAGTCCCTTTTCAACAGAGCTGTACTCCAAGTGTTGGAATAAAATTGAAGATGAATCTAAAAAGCTGTTAATATTCTGCATAATATTAGCTAGTTAGTGTTGTTATCAGATCCTTCTGTTTCTATTCATGGTTTGTTCTTTTGGCACTGTTTTCTCTCCAGAAGCTCTTTTAAACTCTCCCAACTCAAAATGTTCTGTGAAGGGCAAAAACTCTCATATCCCGGGCTCAACACTCCCCTTGGCAATTATTCACTGAGTAACTCATGTAATGGGGCCCTGGGTTAAAAAAGCGCTTAAACATTAATTCATATGCTTGAATACTTTCCAAAACAAAAATGCTCATCATGAGCATCTGAACTGAGAAGATAATCTTTGATTTGCTCATGAGCCATCAGCACTTCATCAGCGCCCTGGTTGTGAGGGGTGTAGCTGGATGCATGGAGTACGTGCTGCTGGCTGGGGGAAGGTGCAGCCTGGCGACTGCCTTGTTCCACTTGCTAATCTCACAAATATTCTTTGGTGTTAACTTGAATAACTGCAGACATAGTAGCTTGGCCCTCTGCTTGCTATTGGGAATTCACTAAGGCAAAACTCAGTTCAGTGGTGATTGAATTGCCCAACTGATGCTGCTGAGTTGGAGGGGGGAGGCATGGGTGTTATCTCTATGCTGACAACACTGAAGCATGAACCAAGTGTATAACACTTTATTGGATTCATATGGGTGCCGAATACAATGCTTGACAAGATTAAAATGCTCTGTTACTGGAAGGCAGCTGCTCTTAGGGCGGCTGCAAAAAATCAGCCAATTTAACCTTTTCTTAGGGAGTAAGACCTGCAAACATGGACTCATAGACTAGGAATACATTTAACAGGCGATTACATATCTGTCACTGTGCACCATTGGTCTTTGTGGCTTACTGAAAAGAGAGAGAACTACTGGAGTCACTGCATCATTGCCAGCCATTTTTAGGAAATCTTACCATATATATACATGTCATCTGCATCTGGTGCTGCCCTTTTCTTTTTTTCTCCTTCTTTCTTTCGTTTCTTTCTACAGAAGGAAAAAAAAAGTATGAAGTTCCCAGAAAAGTAAAATGAGATCTGGGGTAGGGCTTTTAATCAGTGGATGTCATTCACTTCTGGATAATGTTATCTCTCTCTTTCATACCAAGTCATTAATAAGTGCTACAGTTTTCTTGACTGTCCTAGCTTTACTTGGTGCATACTGCTTCTACACTGCAAATAAATAACAGACAAAGAACACATTCTACACGCACATATTTGACCTCTGTCTGGTGTTAATTAAAACAGGTGACTGAGCTATTGAAATACTATAGAGTACAGAATTCACATTAATCTATTTAGAGTAATAGCTTTGACTTCTATGCCCATAAGAGGGCAGCAACAATTATACCTCTGCATAAACGGTAACAATTTTTACATGCGTACATATAAAAATTGTACAGTAGAAGTTGCAATAATTCTGTGTGCTGTAAAAAAATTCCTTAACCTTAGAAACCTTGGACAAGAGAACAAGTGAGTCGTGACTGAATGGGTTTCTACTTCTAGTATGGCATCCACAGATACCTATCCCTCATCATGATAAGCAGTGTTTCTTGCCCAATATGCCTGATATATATTCAGATGTACCAAAGGAGAAATGACTGATTGGTAACCTTGGGAACACTAAGCCATTATTTAAAAAAACCAAAAAAACAAAAAACCCTCAAACAGTGAAATGTCTGATTGAAGGTAGATGGAAACATGATCTGCTTTCAGCACAGAAATTAGAGAGCAGATAACCTTTCCAAATGAAATTACGTTTCATGGTCTGGTATATAGCACCCAAGTTGACTCACAAAGGAGTTTGAAAAAACCCATCTCTCTGGTAAACATTTCCCAAACGCCTAGAGAGGCATAATAGAAGATGATGACTGTTGTTGCTACTTTGACAGTAGGAGCTGAGTATTGACCAAAATCCATGGCAGCTATGAGATAAGAATGGCTCTGTGGCAGCGCAGCTAGCTGGTACGTTGCTGGAGGTCTCTTTGTTCTTGACATGTATGTATGCGCTGAAAATATAGGCAGAATTCAATTTTAAGGGAGCTCTTTTAACTCTGCCTTTGCTGTTCTTTTCCTTTTTTTTCCCTATTGAATGCACAGAGAGGAGGAGAGATGGCAAGAAGGCCGCAGGCATTCAGGAGGAGGCTCCTTTGCCTCACCCTCCTGCTGAGGACGTCAGTGTTTATGAAACTGTTGAAGTACTGCAGCTTGTTCATGGCTTTCATTGAGGACTGCATCCTTGAGCAATCCAAAACACAGCTTTCTACTATTTGAAGTACTGCAGAAAACTGTTTAAAGCACACTATTATACCCAGAAAATCTTGTTCTACCAGGGCATATAGTCCTTTATTGGATCTCTATTTTAAAGCGATTTAAGGCATTTCTGTTTACTAAGGACACCCAGAACATGCATCATTTTTTAAAGCATCTGCTCGTGTAACAGGAATTCCCCTGTATGCTATGTAACTCTTTTCTTTAGGAGGTGCAAAGATTGTAAGGACTACCACGGCACAGAAAGCACAGACTTTCCTTTCTTTGTAAGTAGCTTGCTTGTTCTTCAGGTGTTGCTGCTTGGGATAGATCTGTGCACTCATGGCTGCCTTCCACATCCTTGTTCCAAAAAGCTGTTTCCCTCATGTGCAATGGCTAGAACCCAACAGGCAGGCTATGACGCCCAAGCTTTCATGATTAAACATTATCAGATCCGTAGAAATGCATGGTGAGGGTGGGAACTAAAGTTTCAATTGTTCGTTATTTACCAGTTTTTGAAAAATGCTCCAAATCCATGTGCTATTGCGCTGGGGACCCAAATCCTCCAGAGACCAAGGATGAATAATCACCTCCTTGAATTGCTGCCTAAATCTGAGATAACTAGTTTTGTTCTTATGCCTCACTGTTACTTTTTATGTTACTTTTTTTGTAATTCCACTTTTTCCTTGTATTTTGCTGATTCTATTCTGCAGTTGTCCCTTCTGTTCTTTCTTGTTGCTTTATATGCCTCTCTCTTAGCCCATTTGTCTCACTCTAATATTAGAGTGAGGCTGTATATTGTTTGGGTGTATTTGACCATGGAGACTCTGTTTCATATGAACTCGCATACAATGATATGCATTTGCAGAGACTGCATTAACTGTCTTATGCGAGAGCTTCTTCTAAGTGCATCACCCTCAATCCCCAGCTTTTGTTGCCCGCTCATGCCTTCCCTTTCACTGCCAATGTTACTGGTGGTGGCACTTGTCTATGCATTTGAGATGAACTGAAAACTTAACAAAACTTCTGTTTTGTTTTAGGATTTTTGCCACGAACTACCTTAATTGTACCAGTGTAGAATTTCTTTAGCCTGGCATGTTCTCTGAGCGTGGCATGCGTGTGCTGATGGAGCTAGTGAAGCAACACAGGCTTCATCCTTCTTTCTCTTTCTTGTACTGGATATGGTGCAAGCTTGTTTGACTTGCCTTGACTGACTTGATGCCAGTTCTGAGTCCTCCTTCAGCTTCAGCAGGGACTCTGTGGCTTCTGCTACTCGAACTCCAGTTGTGTGGTCAAGTATTAAAGTTGGAACTTGGAAGTGATTTGCCTGACAGGTCTGCCATGATGGGATTTCCCCCTGAGCATGCTTAGCCCTTTTCCTCACTCCCTTTTGCATTTGTGAGATAGGCTCCTAAGCTCTATAACAGTTTGTGTCTGTTTTGTTCTTATCTTCTTTGTGTCTCCTCCAAAATGATTTGTTTTCCAGTAGCATGCGGTACTCCTCAAATTCCTGTAATTCTGTTGCATAGTTTTGCCTCTTGCCTGACTTAAAAAGCTATTAAGAAAAACAAGACAGAGCAAGCTTTTATGTGCCAGCCACTATCAGAAATGAAGTTATCTTGGTTTTGTTTTTCTTCTGGCTTTAGGGTACAGCACTGTTCTCAATCTGTTTCTGTTGTCCTGTACACTTTCAGAGACCTTCAACTTTCATGAAGCTTTTTACTGCTCAGTTACTCTAACCAAGCTGTTTCCTTGGCTATGCCTAGACTATGCAGCAGGGAGATGCCTCGCAGTCCACCTCTCATAAGTGAGACTGGTGACATGGCATGTGCCATGTCCATGTCTCTCTCTTGGCCTAGGAACAGAGGTTTTTCTTAGCTTAGAAAATAAAGGTGTGTGTGGGGGGGGGGGATAAGGGGAGTAATGCTGAGTTTTTAGGTCTTGTATCAACAGAGTTGGGATGTTCACCCAGAGTCTGGATGTTTTTGAGTTCTGCAGGTAGCTATAACCCTAGTTTTGTGTTAGTCCTACTGTGGTAATTATCCCAGAGCTGGGGAGTATGTCTGGGTCTTACTGGGTTATCAGTCAGGCACTATCTGCAGAGGGTACCAAGGCTTTCAACTGACTCCTGCTGCAACCTTGTAAAGGTAATATTTCTTCTGACTGTCAAATATGGTCACTGACAGATCCACAGAAAGAAGTTTCAGAGTTGCTAATCCTTCAGTGCAGTTTGTAGTTAGTGCAGATGGTGAGGCAGGAGCATGACATGCTCTCTGGGTAAGCTTCAACTTGGCCAGAAGCAGCTTCCTGCAGCTCCTGCATTTTTCATAAACCTGTGAAGCTGTCCTTCAGTCCAGCATGGTGCAAACAGCTTTTGGAGCACTTCCTCAAATCCAGTCTTAAAGGGAACTTAAAGAAACTGCTGCTGATGTTGCTCTTATAAAAGGGGGGAAAAAAAAGTGAGGTTTTTTCCTTTTTGCATGTCATACAGATGCTATTATTTTGCTTCCATATGGAATGAAAACAGAAATGTGAAAAACAATTAGGTTCATCTATATTTTTCTTTATAAACTTCTAGAATACATATAAAATCACTCTTGTAGAACACTTTTCACAATTGAATAAATTTCTGGGCAAAGTTGGAGGAGATCTGTTGCATTACCTGTTAACTTGCAAAAGTTCCATTTGAGAGGAGGAGACAAGCTGAAATTCTTAACTGTTACAGGAAGAGCTATTTGCTGTTCTTGTAGTTATGTTTCTAACATGTCTCAGCAGAAATAATTTTTTTTACTTTCTCAAAGTTTTAATACAACCAGTGTTTGCTACAGCTCTTATAGCGTTTTTAGCTAGAGAAGTACTTTCTCTTGTCCCACAAAATTTTGCTCAGATATGAGCAAGACATGCACTCCTTGCTTCCCTTCTAGCAGTTATGTTATCAGCAATGTCTGTGATACACTGTTTAGCTCCGTGCAGGTACTGAAGTAGAAGTCAGTGCTCATGACAGACCACGATAGTCATTGAAGAGAGTCTTGCTAGGCTTTTCCTTCTCTTTCACCCGGAAACCTATTCTACCACATCTGCTGCTACTTCCCTGCCTCCTCAGAAGAACTAAGTCTGCTCTTGCTGCTAGTTAATGAGGATAAATCTTGTATCATGTGCTGTTGTGCAGCACTGCATGTGCAGTGTTCCAACCCTGTTGATCACTAATGATCAGAGTGTGGTTTTGTTTGGTTGGGGTTTTTTTAACCTTATTAGATTATAGTTCTGCTTAAGGCTGAGAGCACAAAGCAGTCTGCTGATGCTGAAAAGAGGAGGTCTAACTTTTTCTGGATGTGCAGTTTACCCTCATCCTTTCTGCAGCAGCCCTGGTATTCCCTGGAGCCTTTGCAGAGCTAATTTAACTCACTGAAAGGGCAGAAACATACCTCTTTTCCCCTCTTCCTCCCGGCTCAGTTTTCATTAAACAATTTGCTTAATGGGAAGAGGGGAGAGGATGGGTAATGGCCTTTCACCATATCTCATGGCATCTGCAGAGGGTTACATTTTTAAAGAAGTGAATAAGAGTGGGAAAGCATATGTAGGGTAGTATAGCAAAGGAAAGTTATTTAGGTTATGAAACCAATTTTCCAAATGTTATGGTATTTAAAGTCGGTTAGCCTAAATTTCAAAATTTTTCCTCTTTGTGCATACGCAGTGATAAAATTACATGGTCACACACCGTGTAGTCTGAGGCCTCCTGTCCCATTCAGTGCATGGGACACGCTGGATGAAATACAACCATTGTACAGTGAACTATCCTGTACAGTGACTGCATCCTGAAAGGAAAGCTGTCATTGAGAACACACATGGTCTGTTGTGTCCCCCAAAATCTGAGTTTGTTTGCTAGCTAAGTTTGCTGGAAAACTGTGCTTACCTTTATCACATCATTTACCAAATAGAAGTGGGTAAGGGCATTATTCTACTGACTGCTTATTGTATTATTGTACACCATTCATAGAAAGGAGAGAGCTGCTGCTTAAATGTAAAATGATTTTTCTTCCAATGTATCATAAACAGCCCTTCTAGGGAAATCTCAACTATAAACCCAGTTCATAACTCATACGGAAAAGATGCATGTTATATTTTTACAGACTAATGGTAGATTCTGTACAAGTGTGCACACACAGAAAATATTACTAATTCTCCTTACTTGCATATAATATGTTATGTATAATTGTTTGTGTTGATAAATTAATCATGTGTTGGAAATAATGAAAAGCAGATTTGACATTCAAGAAATAAAGATCTTTTACAGATATTTTGCATTTCCTATTTTCCGTAAGAGCATTTTGATATGAAAGTGATATATGCAAATACTTCAAAATTAATGAGGCAAGGTTCAATGGCGCTGCTGCTGTTTTTAATTTTCATGCAGTTTTTCAAAAAGAATGAATGCATTTGGTGGTGGTTATGGTGTATTCAGGCTTGATTCTTCTGCTATTCTTTTCTTATTTTCATGGTCTGGCTTTTAGGTGTCTGCCTTCAGAAAAATATTACACAATGCAATATATCTGTTTTGGTTCCTTCCACCCTGCTCCCGTGGGCCCTTTTGCTTCAGAGCCGCTCTAAGCCATTTGTTACACTGATGCTTAGGGTAACTCTGCCAGGGCAGACCTTTTAAAATTTAGGTGTAGAAGTTCCTTGGATTGAGGAGACAGGTAAGAGACAAGCCCTCTCTCCCCTCCTAACCCTCTGACTTGCTGCTGTGGTTTCCTAGTCCCCACCAGGCAAATTCTGGCCCTGTTCTTCCTATATCCCAAGCAGAAGACCACCAAAACAGGGAACAGGTCAGGCCTTGATCTTCCACAAGCACATCTGTACTCACCTCCCCAGCCTCCCAACAAACTGGTGTCGCTGTGCCTGGATCACCAGCAATGCCACAATCTGCTGTTTTAATTGAGTCAGAAATGGCGTGTAAAAGATTGTCAGCGTCTGATTCAAAACCGTGGGGGACCGCTGTGGGGTTTATTGCTTCCTTTTGCTAAGCAGAAGCTCTTGGTGCCAGAGACTCCATGGGCTCCTTGCCGGTCTCCTGCAATGCATTCATGGATGTTGTATGCTGCTATTAGAATTGGGCAGCAGGTGGTGAATTAAAGGATTCATCTGCCAAGAAGAAAAAAGATAGGTTTTTTTTCTTTCTCCTATTGCTTTGTGGCTGGTGAGGAAAGAAGATGCGGCAGGTGCTAAAGCCACTACTGCTGCCTTGGGGGCTCTTGTCCTGCTTCTGTTACTGCCGTTACTGACTGTCTTGCTGTTGCCTTGTTCCTGCTGCTTGTACAGCAGAATCTTGTGCTTTGCTAGGAAATTGTCTAACACATTTTTGGAGGTGGAGAGCTGACAGTATTTTGGAGCTGACTAAAAGGCAAGAAGGGTAGTAGCCTTCTCCTCTTTTTTCTCTTTGATTTTGTGTTTTTTCTTTTTTTTCCTTTTTTTTTTTTTCCTTTTCCCCCATATGTCTCCTGGTTGTTTTTGTTGTCACTAGACTGTCTCACACTGTCCCCAGCCAAATTCATGTTCTAAGATTTATTCCTCCAGACACAATAATGTAACTGAGAAAGGCTTTCTTATAATTTTGCTTCTATGTGAAGTAATTTCTAAATAACATCAATGCTAATGTTAATTTAATAAATTAAATTATATATTTTCACTCCCTTTTCAATGCATGTTTCTGAAATGTTCCCCACTGCTCTAAGCAAACTCTCCCTCTCCTTCCCTTCTTCCTCTCTGTTTAGGCTAATGGTTAATTTTCTGAATGCCTTCCTATCAGACTATCTCCAGTCAAGTAAGAAGACTTTTTTTTTTAAGAACAGCTGTTCAATTATTTTGGCTGGCTGTAGCTATAATTATGTTCTGTGGTCACAGTTACAAGCAAGTGTAATTAGATTTCCAGTTTCATGGTATAAGTTCATCACCATAGAAATGAGGAAAGACTTCCTATGTGTAGGATGTTGGGACATTGATTAGGGTAGTATTTTATTAAGTATTTAAATGTGGTAATTCCTGTCCTTTGTTATAGCTGGTGCACATCACATATTTATCTTAGAGAGTCAGATGCTATATATGCTTGTGGTGACATATTCTCCAGCACTCTTCTGGAACCTGTTTAATTGATAGCGATCATTTTGCATTGGGATTTTAGGCTTTGCATGAATTGATGTCTTTCTAACATCATCTTCCACAGGAAATTAGCTCTGATTAGCAGCTGATTTAAGTCCATAGAAGAAGAAAAAAATCTGTAGGGCTGGGGTAAAAGGGTGGAAAAGTCACAGGAACTGATGTTTCCTTTGTACTGTACAAGCGTAACTTTTGCCTTGTGCAAAGTAAGTCTGGACTTGACAGAGCCTTGTAGGCATCAAGAGCATACTGCAGAATTAAAGCAAACCTTCCAATAATCCAAAGGTCCTGGGACTGATCTGGATTTAAGTACCAAAACCCCAGTGATACTCAGATGAAGGACTAAGACCTTTCTGCCTATGGACAGCAATCAAAAATACTTGGTCAATTTTTTTAAAATAGAGAAGTAATAACTTTGTAAGGACACTTAATTTTTCTATAGCTCCATTCTAAATGTGCCATTGCATAACTCAGCCTTTGCTTTGTTTCCAATACTCTGCTAACTTAACCTGAGACTAAGATATCCCTTGAAACATCAGGGAAAATTTCCTGGTCTTACTGCAATGAAAAGACAGACAAAATATCTCTGAGCATTCTGACTTAAAAACAAGGCAGCCTGAAAAGAGGTAATGTATATACAGTGTATAGTTTTATTCGTGTGTTAGTGATTGAAGTTTTCAGACTCTTATGAGGGTGTAAAATGAGCCCTGAGAAAGATGACAGCTCTGTTTCTCTGGTGAGATGAAATTCCATGCTTTTTTTGCACTGGTTTTACCAAAGTAATAGTCCTCTGTGTTGCTACATGATGGCAAAATGAGGAGCCTGAAGCCCTGTCTCCAGAGCTGCTCCAAGCAGGGGAGTCTGGGGGTTTCCTCCTGTTGCAAGGAGGAAACCCCCCGACTCCCCTGCTTGGAGTGATGTAGTTTCTTATCTATTCCTAGTATGAATCTTCAGAGTTTTATCATGCTGCTGGTGGTGAAATTAATGGTTAATGACAAATTATATGCATGCAGGATTTGTAAAGCCCTAGAGCATAATTGGCCAGATTGCTGTTTTTAGGAATACATAGTGATCTCTTGACATAAACGTACCTTTTACTGAGAGCATCAAAGAAAGTAAAATCCCTTTGGGCGTAATTGTAATCTGTCACACCCAGAGGAAATAAAAAAGCAAAACACCCCCACCCCCCAACCAAAACAAAACCCCAGACAAAAAAATTGGCATTATGAGAGTCCCTGTGAATCTATACCTGCATACCTGGCTCTGCCTCAGCATTACTTCCTTGCTTTATGAACTGGTATATGCCGAGATGTAGGGACGATGGCAGGAACTGTTCCTCCTTTCCCTTGTTCCAAGCTACCCTGGCCAGCTTTGCTGTAGCGGGCTGCAGGGAGTGCACAGTCTGTGAACAAAAGCTGGTATATGGTTGGCGAGGGCACGGGGAATGGAGTCCTAGGTTTGGCTTAGCAGTTCTGCTCAATCAGCTGACGAGTACGTGTGTGCCTGTTGTCTCTAGTGGGTAAATGGAAATGTCGATCCTCATCTTCCCTCCCAATGTTTGCAGCTGTGTAAGCGGTGTGATGCCGCTGGAGATGCATTCCCATGGGTGCTGCCCACGGAAAGGCCACCTCGAGAGAACTCCTCCTGTGCACAGAGCAGTACCCAGGCGATGAAACTCCCTGTTGGAGGGGGTAAATAACCAGCTTGCTTATACAGGGCTGCCATTGTCAGTGTGAATTTTGGTGAGCCTTTATTGTAATTAGGGAAAGGGAGTTTGTGTGTGGCAGGTGTGAACTTGCGTCTGTCAGGTTTATTGTCCCTGATAAGAGAAAGATTGTACTCTGCGGGCTGATGTGCCTGTGTTAGGAAATTAGCATGTGCTACTTTCTGAAGGTGGCAACCAAGCACAGGAAAGATACTGTTTTACTAAAAAAAGTCCTCCTTAAGCATTAAAATAATCATAACAGATATCTCTGTAATGGAAACTTAAGATTATCTTTTTGTTCACGTTTCAATATTTTGCCCTTTCTCAGGGTCTTCTCACGTGTTCACCCAGGTTGGCACAGGAACTTCTTTCCTGGCTGGTCTTAACAGCAGAGACACGAAGCTGGAAGCCAGCTCCAATTGTCCTGCTTCCAGGTGGAGGCAACAACTATTTTTCCCTGTTCTCTGTCACCATATCCCTGACCATTGTCGTTGCAGTATGAGCTGTTTTGCCAATATACTAAATGCATTGGGTTCATAAAACCTGTCTTTTTACCTGTTGGAATTTGTGCCAAGCACTACCTGTTTAAAAAAAAACCAAACAACAAAAACCCCCACAAACAAAAAAACCCAAACCAAAACACCCCCCCCAACAACAACAAACAAACAAAAAAGGGTAATTTTCTCTTTTTTCATGAGGCCACGATTTGATTTTACTTAAGACTACTTTGACATCAGAAAAGTGTTACTGATATTACTAGCCAAGGGCAAAATTATTGAGTGGAAAGAGGCTTTTAGGCTTCTCAGCTGCAGACATGTGACTAGGAGATATCCAGAAAAGCTCCCTCATTCAAACACAGTGGGGGTGTTGGAGGAATAAACAAAAGAGTTGTCCCACTGCAGGAAGACTAGATCAGTTTTGTAGTAAATATTCAGTATTTTGTCCTGATTAAATTTATTATTCTTCCTAATGTCATTTTATATAAAAACAATAAGCTAGAGTCAGCACTATTTTAAATAAATTTAACTACAGAGGCAAAGTGAAACAAAATTTTGTGTAATCATTTTATCAAATATAAAAGGTATAAAAAGGACTTTAGCCACTTCTTCAGTATAGGTAGGATTATCATCAAGGAATATAACTCCTTGAGAAGTTGCTTTTGATTGATACAAGACACTTGCAATTTAATCTGCTAGTGCAGCAGTATTTGAGCACAATAGATCGTAAAGAACAGATTGTTCAGTTTGCTGGCAGCTCTGAAAAACAGAAGAAAAACCCCATGTCGGAAATGAACATTAAGTGCATTGAAAATTCTTTGTTTCAGGGCCATCAGCACTTCTTTTGATCTGATATGAATTTTTAGATTCTGATTTTTCTCTTGAGCACTTTAAAAAAGTGAGCTGTTTGAGGTGAAGAAACTGTTAATTCTGACTTTTTTTTAATATATGGATGATTGAACAGAATCCTTGAGCTTTTCAGCTTGCTCTGTTAATATGTATTCTATGCTCACTTGCTTCTGTGAAGGAAAAAAGTGAAGTCAAAGTGAAAGCAATAGTGGTGCTTCATAGCAAATGTTCATGGAGGACTAAGTTCTTCTGTGCTGGCTGTGTTTAAAAAAAAAAAAAAAAAAACAAAACCAAAAACAACCAAACAAAAAAAACAAAAACAAAAAACCAAACAACAACAAAAAACCCAAGGAAAAAAAAAACAGAAAAAACTTATTGTTAGATTTTTGACTTGTTTGAAGGCTGTTAAACAGTGCCATGTTAGAATATATAAAAAGGATCAAAGTCAGGTAAGATGGAAAAAGATTACTATTGAAAAAAGTGAAGGGTGCTAAGAATGCTGGAGGGGAATCCTCTCACTAGGGCAGTGGTCACTAGTGTTAGATTTGGAGGTCTGCTCAATGCTTAGGAACCGGGGAATTTGGGGTTTGCTCCTAAAATGATTTAGGACAGCAGCCTCTTATCAGTGAGTGGAACTACAATGATCAAGTTTGTGTATGTGTAAAAAATCAGCTTATTTATAGTGCTTCAGTTTTAGTTATGCTTAAAAAAAAAAGTTAATTTTCTTGGCTTGAAAACCGTTTACTTTATGGATATCCTGATTCTCAGCTAAACTGCCCAAGTTAACTGTTCCAGAGCTAGGAGTGCTGCGTGTGTACTTGCAGCAAACGTACTTTAGAGCTAGAAGGGTACACAATATAACGTCAGTAACATTTATTCACCGAAGTATCTATAACCTTTTGGAAACAGATTTTCTGTAGCTTGTAAGACACAAAATGCATTCCTGCATGGCATGCTGAGAAGGACACGATGACAACTACTTTGTGTGACTTGCCTGTTTTGCTCATGACTGTACCACTTGCGACTTACGAAGAGATGGTGAGTCATCCTGTTCCACATGACCACTAATTACATCTTTGGAGTGCTGCACTTCGTTACATGAGCCAGCCTAAATATGAACAGCTGTATGAGTCTTTCACAGAGCCTACCACAGAAGCAAAAATAGCCAGATTTAACCACAAGTTAGCAGAAGTCATGTAAAAAAAAATGTGGAATTTTGTTGAAACTTTGATAAATCTAAGTGGTCTTAATTTCACTTGACACATCCACCTGGATAGACTGAAGTCTCAGCTGTAGCTTTCACTACATCTCTCCACATCACTCTGGCTCTTCAAGGACTTCTGGCAAGAGGGGAAAGTCAGTACCCAGAATGTCTGCTCAATACAGGAGGAGGAGAAATTGGTGCGTTTGTGATGGTCCTGTCCCAAAAGGGTTGCAGCAGCAAGCCTGCACATATATAAAAATACACACACTCACACTCTCTCTGTATATATATATTTAAAAACATACTTCAGTTTATTTATCCCTGTCAAAAATAAACCATTTTTGGTAACATAATTTCAAACAGGTGAATTAGAACTATGTGCGTACTTCACCAGTACTCAGAGTGTCAAATGGAAAGTAATGAAAGTCTTCTGATATGTTAACATTACCAGTAGTATATCATTTTTTCAAAGGGTGTGTGATTTCAGGGGAAGCTGGGATAGGGGGAGAGGGTGGATCTTTTACTGGGATTCTAGGGACTATCATGTGCAACTTTTTTAGGAAAGGGGGGAAAAAATAATCCCACTGAGTTTCCCCCACTATCCTTTCTTTAAATGTACCTGCAGTTACTTAATTGTTATGTATTGTTTTAAAACAATATATAAATTCCTGTGGTGAAGGCTGTTTTTTCTCAACTATGTTCCATGACATTTAATTTAAAAACAATTTGAGTATAATTATTACAGATGTTTAAAGTATATCCCTTGTAAAATTGAGAACAGATACAAGAAAATGAAGTTAAGTGCTGCTATTGCATTTTCCATTTGGTTGAAAGTTTTCTGTGAGCATTACTCCTGTGGGAGCACACTAAATGGAGTGGAATTTTCACTTAATTCATTATGATAGACAGTTGGTTCCTCAGATACTTCTCTGTCTACAATATCCTTTGTTTTACCAGTTGGAGCTACTGCATTGCTAGAAATGGTGTATTTCATTTGAACTGTACAATAGAAAAATCATACTTGAGGTCAAAACCACTACTGATAAAATTATTCTTCTCTCAAAACCCATTGTCAGTAATGAATCTTCTTTCTCCCACAGGGTTTTAAACAAAGGCTTAAAAACCTCTGTGCCCTGGAAGCTAAAAAATCCCCCTACCTGGCTTCTGCAGCAATGGCCTCAATTCCAAAGGTGACTGTCAGCAGGATGAGCATTTGCCTGTCCTTCTCAGTCAGCTACTAGGAAAATCACCAAATTGTATGGTTGCAGATAGGTTTTAAATTTCTGTTTTTAAGTTAAATGAGTATCTTGTTGCATTTGGAAGAAATGCTGGTAATTACAGCATTTATTACCTTCATTCTTCTTAAGTGGTGGATATCCTCTATAAAATGGATTCCCTCTCTAACTACCTCTGTGTGCTGTAATAGCTCAGATGAAGAGGCATTGTGTAGATGCTGTACCATTGCATGAACAAAACACTTCCCAGAGACAATATTATAATTTTGTACTAATGGAAAATTTCTTAAAAATTCACCAGGAAACCTTTATGAAAGGTTATTTTGTAACCATCCTTTTAACAGAGGATTTTATCTCTTCTGTGGAATGGCTCCAAAGATCTTGTAAAAGGAATGAATTTTGCATAAAATTCTTTAAGGCTCGATTAATGCTTTTATCCTAGTGGAACTTTATTGTCTTCAGTGGAGTTATCCATATTTATGTTGTGATGATAGGAATAACCTCTTCAGAAATCTTTCATTTCTATAAAAGGTGATTAGTTACCTCCTTGTTAAATTCTGCAGGACTTCTCCTTGACGTGTGGGGAGAGGGGGAGGGAGAGGACATTAGTAACTCGATCTCACTCGCAGTATTAAGATACGATGCTCTGGAGAATATCAAAGAACATGTTTTGCATGTCTTCTCTGTGTCAGAAAAGGATAGCTTCCTCTGCCTGGCTGATTGTGACTTGTCAGCTACCTGCCTGGGTCACCAATAACAAGAAATGGCTGATGGGCCTAGATAGACGGACAGA
The DNA here is from genome assembly GCF_034638445.1 of Ciconia boyciana. Classification (NCBI taxonomy): domain Eukaryota; kingdom Metazoa; phylum Chordata; class Aves; order Ciconiiformes; family Ciconiidae; genus Ciconia; species Ciconia boyciana. The sequence goes on along the minus strand of NC_132935.1, from coordinate 102,816,914 downwards.
CAGACTGGTCATGATGTTGGCACTTTGCCTTGAAATACAGACATTTTATTTCCAGTCTGTATAGAGATTCACTGGACACAATATGAAAATAATTTGGCTGATGCCTCTTTGGCATACTGGCACATCAGATGTATAATCAGTGGTCTTAGTTTTTAATGTGAGAGAAAGGAAGCCTCTGAGCATAGGAAATGAAAGACTGTCTCAGCTTGACATGGTTCCCAGACTGTGTCCATCTGACAGGACAGTGCAGGAGAGTTTGCTGTCTTGCAGTGTGCTTTTCTGACTCAGGTTTGGTTCTGATCAGTCTCCGACATCTCCCGTGTGTGTGAACCGTTTTCCCTGTAAAATATTATTTAGGGAGCAGAAACCAGTGAAGGGGATGAAGGCAGGAAATGGGCTGGAAGGCTGATTGCATTTCAGTGACTCCTATGTAGGACTGCTGAATTAAAAACTCCTTGCAAAATGTGTGCTTTTAAAGCATCTCTTACATTCTTCATTCACTCTCTTCCCTATGCCTTAACCTCGCTGGAGTCACCGCAAACTGGGCAAAGTGGCAAATCTTATTGCAGAGAGTGGTGTTATTCTGGGTTGTGATAGATGATGATGGTGTGCACCCCCTGACTATCCTCGGAGCTACCTGCTGTCTGATATTTTTAAACAGTTGAAAGGAGACATCTTCACCATTTTTCCCCCAGGTCTCCTTTTATCCTTATGTATTGGAAAGGATCCTTCATGAGCATTGCTCTGTGTGCTGCTGACCACTAGCAACCAAGGTACTCTGTGGGGATGGCGGAGAGAAAGCAGTGTGTTTAAAAGGACACTTGTTCTGGGACACTTGCACCCACAAGTGAAGAAACTAAAGGAAGGATAAATGGCAGAACTACCGTGGACCAGGCGTTGCAGTTATTGATGATGGTGGGTATGCTTCTGTTATGAATCCACAAATTAGCATGCTTCTCACTGAGAAACAGCACTTGAGGTGGAGGTAATTGAGTATGGAAGTATTGCTTAATATGGATGCCTTGGGCCAGATGACCTTTGAAGAGGGAATTCTGAAGCCTGGACCCAGACTCTTGCTACTGTAAACATCTTCCAATGCTTTATTGCAAGGACTAATTGCAGCATGATAGCATGCTGTGAATGTAAATCTTTGTGAAATAGTTCAAAAATAAAATATTTTGTTCTAATCTGGGAACTGAGAAAAAACTAACCAGAATAGTAAGATGTTTAGAAACCATGTCCTGATAGGAAACATGAAAAGAGAATGGGGTTTGCTAGCTAATAGCTCCTTAGCCATTTCTGTTATAGACTGTCCAACTGTCCAACGTACAGAGGATATCAAGATGCAATGCTCAGTCTTTCTCTCCACCTATAAGAGGGAGAAATTAGCTTAATTTATGTTTATATAGTAGAAAATAGTACACTTTGATTTAGTTATGATAGTAGGGAAAAAACCTTTCTACCTGTAACCTGGTGAAACACTGAAAAAGGCTACTTGGGGAGTGTTTGGAGGATGCTTTGCTGAAAAAATTCAGGATCAGGTCAGACAGATATTTTCTGTGTGTACTGGATGCTCCCTCAGAGCAGGGGGGTGGCTTGGGTCATGCTTGAGGGCTTTTCCATTTCTTTGAGTCTTTATTTGCTATCTTCTGTACTAGCTGAAGCGGTTAAATCATACTTATTTGACAGCTGTGGCTTTTACCTTCGGTAACACTTTGGCAGAAGGTGGAAAGGGCTGTGTAGAAAGTCTTTTAGAGAAGACACATTAAATGAATTCAAACCATAAAACCTGAATAATCAACCAGAGATCCAAGATCAAACTTCTCCATCTGAACTGCTGTTTTGTTTGGGATATACTACTATCAGACAAAACCTTATTTGTGACATTTTTCTCCCCAGGTTAAGGCTGCAGACCAGGGTCTGCATAGCATTTTTTTTTTCTTTCACCAAAATTTAGATGAAATTTGGATTACTGTCTTTGTTGCTAGGGTCTTTCCCTGTAACCAAATAATTGGGCTGACTTGTTTGCCAGATGGTGAAAAAGAGGAAGATTGTGTGCTTAAACTCATCCATTAAAAAAAGAGTAAAAAGAGAGGGGGGGGACATTCTCTGTGCTCTCAAGAAGAAGAGAAAGTAATGTAAAAAATGTCAGTTGCCTGTTTTTAAAGTGCCTCACACATTCCCAGCAGCTAAAGCTTGATAATGAGTTGCATCTAAGGTGCCTTTGACAAGGCTTGCTTGGAAAGATTATCACTGTGTATCAGATGCTTTGCACGTTCAGTATTGCGCAGATCTCTGGAGCAGGGAGTCGGGTGCCTGGGAGGGCACATCAGCGTGTGCATTGCTAACAGTGGCAGAAGACGGGGTGGGAGAGGGTACATGGAGGAATGGTGCAAATAAGGACATAACAGGTCCGTATAGAGGCTTCAGGTAACTCAGCAGATTTGGGGTAAAAACTAAACGAGGAAAATTGTCAGTTCTCTGGAAGCAAAATAACACTTCGAAGAGGCAGACTATCTGCTGCTGGGTTACAGCCTGACATGAGTAAATTGCAAGCTGAGATACATATGCCTAAAACTATCAAAAAGAGAGATGTACAACACGCACAAGGAAGGTATGATTAACTATTGAGTACAATTCATGCCAGTCCTGACTGTGTAAGTACTGCAGCAGTGAGAAGGGCATGCTGCTTTTGTTGTCAGTCTGCTTATGGGGAGCAAAACATGAGCGAATGTTTGGTTAGTAACTTAGCCTCTGCGTATGTTAAAAATTACAAGGGTTTCCTACAGGCAATCTTTAGTCAAGAAAAGACAAGTGGCTTTTTTTCCATGGTATTGATAACAGCAAGAGAAAATAGCTTATGCCTTGATTCAAAATGCCTGTGCCCTGACAGGGCCATCTTAAGCAGCACATAATGCTTGTACTGTTTACATAAAACATGACAATTTATTGTAGTGAGTATTATTTAGCATAGGTATTTGGGAAATTATTTGGGTTGAAGTGAAGATTTCCGTAGGCTTGTAATCAAAAGCAAATGGACTCACAAAAACATCCTGCAGAAAAGAGAAGTCTTTTTCTATGAGCATATGTGCCTGAAAAAGATCATGGCCCACTCTCCAGTGCAGTGTGGATTGTGTTAGAAGAAAAATCTTGGGAACTAGTGCTGCAAAAAAGAGTGCTGGAAGTAATTAATGGAATCGAAAAGGTGTCAACTGTCGTCTTAAGGGAAATCGAACAATTTTTCAACCTGAAACACATTTTTGCCCAGACAGGATGCCAACTAGACTGAATGAACCATGGCCAATTGCACTGTTTTATTTAAACAAACAATCCCCCAGATTCATATCGGTACAAAAAAACCCCAAATCCCACAGCACAGCAATGTTGGGAGCAGGTCTCGCATGCCCTTGGCAGGGGAGCTGGAAGACAATTTAATTCCATTGCTCTGCAAAAGTCTCTCTTGTTTACTACCCCTTTTAAATACCCAAATCCGTGCATTGAACAAGAACTTCAGTTGCTGTGAGCAGTCAGATGCAATAATTTTCTTTGCTGGGAATACCAGCAGCTCTGATAATGGACAACAGGGCAAATCCAAGGTGAGGATCAAAGGTGGTGGAGGAGGAATCATATGACTTCACGAAAATGGAGCAGAATAAACGGAGGGGCGCAGATTGCCAAGTTGTTACTGAAAGCATTACACAGAAGTTCAAACGTTTGGCAAATAAATCTCTGTCTAGAAAATCTGATTATTGTGTAACCTTGCTTGTAGAGAATGAAAGGAATCTGAAATAATCTAGACCCAGCGCCTTACACAGAATATAAATTTGCTGCTGCCAGTCAAAGGGAAGGCTTGCCAGGTTTCTTCTGGTACAGTAATCAGACTCTTCAGTCTCTAGACAGAACAACTCCATTTTGGTACCAGCAGCCTGGGGAAGTTTTTTGTATTGGATGCAGTAGTTAAAGCTGAGGAAAAACAAACATTATAATTAGTGTGGGAAAACTGATATTTTCTGTTAATTTATGGCAAAACAGAGTATCTTCATCTTTTGCCATCCTGATGCCTACAAATCTCAGGTTACATATTGTTTTTGGTGCAGTTGCTCTTCTTTTGCTGACCCTCTGTGGTTTGAAACGTACTGTCTGGAGTGAACATTAAGAATTGAAACTTTTCTTATACTAGAAGAATGGTATCTTGGCAGCAGTGCATAAAATAAAGCACCTGATTTCCAAAGGCTCAGTGGTTTCTCAGTTTTGGAGTCACTCCAGTATTGGTATGGTTAACCACCAGTGAAGTAGCAATTACTTCATTTTATGCAGGTGCAGATGAGATGCATGTACTTGCCTCTCAGTAGCTGATATAGGGGGCTATCAGCTTTGACAGAACTAATTTTAAATTATCCAAGCAGCTGAGTGTCTTACCATGTTTATCCCATGATTTAAATGTCCAGTGTTTCACAAATCTTCTTCGGTCTAGTTCATGAGCTGAAATTGGAATAGCAGGATAAGTGAAATCCAAATATAGTCTCTTATTGACCTTTCCAGTACATTTACATGTAGGTACTGGAAAAAGCAATCAGGACTGATACAATTCTCTTGCTTTTTCATATGGCTGTCCTGAGTCATGTTAGCAGTCAGGCACTATAGGTGCTACTGTACCCTGTCTTAATGTTCTAATCCTGAAATAAGAATTGCCATATGTTGTCTTTCCTTTAAATATCAACCATTCATAGATGTGAGACATATTTTTCTCAGCCCACAAAATCCAGTGCTGGCTGAGATGATATACATATCTATAGCCCTTCTGAGAACAGTTGTCTTTATTTTAGACAAAATTTTGCAAGATGAGCACATTGCAATTTACTAGGGCAGGATACTGACTTTTTCAGTGCCTTATGCTCTGTTTAGTACAACTTTATCTCTAGGAGAGCTTAGCTATAAAGAATCTCTTGTGGTAATTTCACCACAAGCCTCTAACCCATCAAGCTGTGAGAACAAATTCTCTACTTTGCAACACAGGCTCCTGCTTCCTCTTCTGTAAAACAGTGTTGCAAACATTTGAGGTGCTGAATATGTGGACAAGCCCCACAGTGGTCTCTGGTGGAGTGGAAGAATTCTCTGGACAGCAGGGATTTGTCATGGCAGCTGTGTAAGAAATGGGTTTAACTGTAGCTGTCTAAAATCTGGGATTGTTTTGTGGCAAGGGCTATGGGATTCAAGTTATAAATAAAAAATTCAATTTTGTTCTGTTATAATTGTAGCTAGGTAACAGGGCTGTGCCTGTGTGCACACCTGCGCTTAAGTCATTAACAGCCTGGGTGGTCCAGGAACTCTCTGGTTTGTCATCTGCACAGATGAGATAATGGATCGGTTTGGGACACTGAACTGATTTGAAACTCTGTGATTGACTGAACTCCTAGACATCTTCACAGCAAAGTATTTGACTGATATTTGGATTGATATTTGACCAAGTATTTGGTGCAGGAGCTCTCCGTGTGTAAATTTCACACTGTCCTGAAGATTTTCCCTAGGCAGCTTTTCCTGTGCCTAGACCAGTTCCTTTGCTTAAATACAATAATTAACATGCTGACTGGAGAAGGTGGCTGTCCCAGGGACACCCAGGTGGTTCCTACTGCAAACCAGATCAAATTGTGCATAGATAAGATGCCTGTAAACAGTCACTGGAAACTGTTCCTACAGATGCAGAAATGGTCATGTAGTACAAGTGTTTTGTATGTAGGTAAGATATGGGGTGTTTTGTATGCAATTTGAGATAATAGCAATGGATCGTGCATGTACTGGAGTGGTCATGTAGGATCATGGCCAGCTGGGTAGAAGGAATCTGCAGAACTGTGGTTTGGGAAGTCTCACCCAACTCAGTTGAAGGCATCACTGGAAGAATCCTTGCAATAGACTCCCATCGCTGTTTGGACAGCCAGTGACCAGTCCCTTTGACAGATTTAATTCCCCAGGTGCAGGTTACTCTATGCCAAAATCCCAGTAGTAAAGTAGTTGTGTGGGTGTTTTGTGTTTGTTTTTCTTTTCTTTTTTTTTTAACAAATACTTTGTGAATGTCTGAGCAACAGGTTATTCTTGTGAGTCTTCTTAAATGTCTGAAATTCAGATCAAATCCACAGTTGATAGGTTTGGGATTTCCCCGCCCCCTTGATTTGAAGGGAATTATCAGTGTAAGTTCCAGAGAGGCTGCTCTGAATTTTCTTAAAGGAGATAACCTGCTTCAAAGTAGGAACCTTTCCACCAGCTTCAAAGTAGTAGTGAATTGTCTTAAACTCCAGGTGGTGAGTAATTAAGGAGCAACATTGTGCATGTGTAGAAACAGTCTCAGGCAAGAGAAGACATAATAGTCACTATTTGTTTATATAAATGCTTGCTTAAGTATTCAGATATACAGGTAGCTTAAGGAAAAACATGAAGAACACTAATCCACTTCGTAAGCAGGATTACTGTGTTCGCTGTTGAGAAGATAGACATAACTGACTAGAGATAAAAGTGGAATTCCCATATCTTCAATGAATTTTGTATCTAGACTCCAAGGTATGGGTTTTACTGTTTTCATGATGGGCCCTCCTTGTCTAATTTATTGCAATAATATTTTTTTTTCCATTACTAAATACATGTCTGTCTCGTTCAAAGATCTTCTATGTCTTCCTTGTATTCCCAGAGTTTAGCAAAGCTCTGCATCATTTTAACTAAAGGTGTGGCATTCAGTGCCATTTGGTATATATTCCTATTTCGGTTTAAATGTGGTTTATTTTTGTCCCAGATAATGCATTTTAAAATTATAGATACTAAACATTAATTATTTCTAATGGCTCTAAACATGACAGAATTAGTCATTAAAATGGAACTTGGCAAAGTTGTTGTAAGCAGCAACGTAGGAGGTTAGTCATCCAAGTTTCAGATGGAGAAAGCCTGGAGAATATACAATCCCACACTGCTACTCTTCCCAAGAGATGCACTGTTCTTGCAGCAAAAAAAGGACCTTTATGTTTTTGGCTTTTGCTGACCTGAGGTGAAGTCACAAGGATAGGAGGAGAGATGTTTGGAGAAGGCTTAGATTGTGTTTTAATTTTCAAAGCTATAAGCTCTTCAAATGGGCTACAGTGTCCTCAGCCAGAGTATGCAAGGACTTTCTATAGGGGCAGAAGGTAAGGGCAAGACTGGGCTGGAAACTGTAAAGCCTGTTTCTGTATCTTTCCTTACTATCTTTCCTTCAAATAGTCAGTTATTGAGACACTTCCAGTAACGTTCAGATAATAATACTTGTCTCCAAATTGTACACTTATCCCATTCCATTAACCAAACTCTTGGTAACAAAGGCAGTTGAAATAAATTGCAAACAGATTAAGGTATTTTTAGAATGCTTTTCTATGTGAATTGTTTGTAGACAGACTCCCAGCATTCCTACACAGCAATTGTAAAGCAGATGTACACTAGAATGTATAGGGATAGGCTATCAGTTTTTTAATCTTTTAGTGCTTTTTTTACGGTATCAAATCACTGCTTATGATTTACACTTAATCCCTGTTTGCATAATTCTATGAGGTAGGTATCGGAAAATCTAACTTTTGAAACAGGGAGAGAACAAATTGAAAATCAAAACCAAAACGGCTCCACAGAGGTTTACATGTAAGAAACGGATATGTTGTTTCATTCCTGAATTTGTTGTGTAGGCATGTTGTTGACAAAGGACATGCACGTTTTCAACCAGATCAATTTTTTGACAGGAAAACATTGCCTTCACAGAAATAAAATATTTTCACAAGTGTTATGGCTGCATCAGTGTTGGTAGCTATCCAAGTATCAAATACAAAAAATCCTTTCTTATCTGTTAAAAATGGCATCTTATCAAAGAAACCAGAAACATATCAACACCTGTTCTTAACATTCTTTCATCCTGAGGTTGGGATTAAAAATCTACTGCAAGTGCTACCTTTTTCATTGGAAGGGGTTTCCTTTCTCTGGCCAGATCTGCTGAACAATTTACTGGTAGTATAAATTGCATGTTCAGTCTTCAGACTAGCCAGGCATTGTCTCAGGGATGAGCCAAAAATGATCGAATCTGTCAAGTTGATTTCTGACATGGGACATATTAGTTGCAACTTTTCAAATACCAGAATTTTTGAGTGCTATCTCTTTTGAGTAATTCCTCAGAGATTTGCATCCTGTAGTATAACCTTATCAGCATGCAGTGGAATTGTCTGTGTATGAAATACAAGGACAAGGAAAAAGAAATATTGTAATTCTTAAATGTAGTTTTGCCTCTTCTAAAATCTTTCATCCCTATAGTGTGGAATCTCAAACCTCTTCCTTTTTAACCATCTACAAAGAGCTTATAAATATGAGGGAAAAGGAATTCAGAGTAGGAAAACAGTAGTACTGCTTAGACCAAATGTCCATCTAGCAGAGTATCCTGTTTCCAATAGAGATTAACGCTGGATGCCTTGGAAAGAGTCTATGAACTGGAACAGTATATAATAACAACTCATTGGTATATTCTCCCAGCCCATCTTTGGCTCAAGTTTCAGATTTATTTCTATTCCTTATGTGCTCTACTATCTCCGCTCTGATGTCTGGAGAAGGAACGCATCCCCAGACCCACTAATGCTGTTTAGCATAGTCCGTTAGGACTTCCGGTTCGAGATTTCTTTATGTTTTCCTTTCAGTTGAAGTGATTTTTTTCTTAAAATTTTTGCTAATTCTGTCTTTAAATACATCTGTTTTCTTTATTCCCTAACAATTTTTCTCATAAATTCTGCACTGTCCCTAGGGATGTGGTTTGAGTGAAATAGTGTGACTCAATTTACACTTTTAATATAGTCCTCCCTATTATGTGAGCTCAGAAGGCTGTCTGTCTTAAAGATGCTCACTGGGAATAGGCAGTCAATGAGTGTGTCTGTGTGTGTCAGAAACTTTGCAGACTGTCTTGATGTTTGTTTGAGACAGTTCATGTAGGTAATGAAATGGAAGGCCTGAAGAGAGTGACTAAAACAAGACACCTATTTACCATGGTAACTCTTGAAGTGAATAAAGGATCAACACGAGTGGGTCAGCACAACAGTCTGATGAAGGTTTAGAGGAGGACTTCTAGGTGGTCAGTGAGTATTTTGAAACAGGGGATCGAGGATAAACATGCCCTTAAATAGAACAGTGGCTGCTGATGGTTTCACTGTGTTCCCTCTATGATACTGTCTTAGATGCTGATGTGCTTTTTGAGTCTTCAGTTTGACTATACATTAACCTTGTAGTGCATTCATTTATTGCCTGCAGCCCTGGGCAAAACAGTCCCCTAGACTTTGTCTTCATTATATTATGCTGGTCCTATTTATGTATTTATTTTAAAATCATTAATGTTTGCCAAGTGCTTGGAAGATGACATAAATGCTGAGTGAAGTGCTATGAACTGAAAGGTGAGAGGCAAGCAAGAGCACTGTTGAAGGTGTGTAAATGCTGAGCACTGCTACATGTGACAGGAGTTCTACTTAATTGTCAAATGGTATGATTTAATGATGGCAATATTAGTTTAACAGTTGCATGCTCATTTACCTTTGTATATTTTTGCGTAGCTCAACAAAAGCATCCTAGAGGGGTAGGACTCCACACCGTTCTAACTCCAAGAGTGAAAGACTGCTCAATGCTGAACCACCTGTTTGGGACTTTGTCCAAAATGTGAAATTGCCACTGCTGGCAATGCAAATCCCATAGATGGGCTATCCCATGGGAGGGGATGTGGATACTTTCTCATTGATGGTAACTTTGTGGTTCGTTGGGTTTTGATGGCAGCTGGAAATACCATCACATGTCCTTTGCTGTTTGGCTTGACATATTGTCTAGTGAAACACATTGGTTACCACCTAAGGCTGTGGACATGTCATCTTCCAATTATGTTGACTGTAGAGGCTGTTGCTGCCAGATATGCATCATGCTTGTTTTCTATATGCCACCTCTCTGATATGTGGACTCGGTGGCTGTGTTTAGCCCTGCTTAATCCCACTGCAGCCCAAACGAGCCAGGTGAGCGGAAACCTGGAGTTTGAAACTGTCTCGATAAACCTGGATCATTTGACTGAAACAAGGTTAAGAAGCAGCTCAACAAGATAAGGTTCCTAGTGTCTCTTTCTTGATTGTCTTTGCTTTCTATCTTTCTTTTTCTTGGTATGTTCCCCCCCCCCGCCCCATGATTAAGAAAGATCAAGATGAATCTACTCTTTCTTTTGAAGCTTATTATTTACCCTCAACAGAAAATGCATATAGGGCTGGAGGAGTGTTTGGTCTTTTGAATGAGAGAAACAGCTACTTTTTTCTCCCTTGTTAATTTCTTATGTCCACATGAAAAGTTTTAAAAGTAATATTGCAGCTGTTGAAATGCATCAATGTGGCAGTGGCTTTTTCTACTTACTTGATGCAACAGATGCTTTTTCTTCATTACTTTTTATAAAGGATTTTGGTAACTAATTATGAACCCATTAGTCTCATTACTCTAAATGGAGCAGATAAATGGATATTTCTTCTGACAAGGATGCATGTAATAAATGACTGATAGATGGAGTTTAGAAGAGGTTTTGGTTGAGATATTTCATAGTAATTAGGCTACTCAAGAAAATAATTTACTCAGTCTTATTGACAGGAAATTGGAAGCTTCCATTCTACTAATCTGTTATGTAATACACTTGGACATGTTGATTGTGAGATTTTGCTTCAAGTGTTTTGTCTAAGCATCTATGATGAAATTGTGCAGTAATGAGCTTAATGACAACCATCGAAAGAGATGACCCTTTGCAGGCCAGATAGAGTAAGCAGAATGGTTTAACAGTCTGCATCTTTTGACTCTTGCAAAATTAGCAGAAACAGACTCATGCAACTAGCATGAGTAAAGGGATGTCTAAAAAACCAACCAACCAAAACCAAAAAACCCAAAACCCAACCAAACAAAAAAACCAAGAGGGGAAAAAGGTTTCTCAGGGAATGTGAATCCGTCTTTTCTTGAACTTTGCTGAACCTTAATGGCTTTGGATAGGCCCAAAGGAGAGTCTTCTCATATTTTGATAATTCTTCATCCTTTTAAAACATATCACAACATCATCTCTGGGAAGCGTAACATTGTGCCTAGTCATAGAGTAGACACACTGTAAACAGGAGTTATAAAGGCTTCTGCAAAATATCTAGCCAGTGGAGCCAGTTGTTGACACAGAGGGAAAACATTTTATGAGGGGGAAAACAGCAGAGAAACTATTTGAATGAACAGGTATGGGGGATGGGCAGCAGTAGATTTAACCAAGAAGGCTAATGGGGCTGTAGCCTCCCATTAGCATTGTCATGTGTAGAATATACATTCCTTTACCACATATTGTGGGCATGCCTCTGTAGGTCCTGCATCCAGATGTATTGAACTTGCTTCTAAGGCTGAGCCTTTTGATTGATGATTTGGTTGCTTTAAAATTGAACTATTTATATAGGCTTTGCATGGATCAAACACTTAACCTTCATAAATAGAAATCAGCTTTCTTGAATTTACATACAGACCTGCAGTTTATGGCTTCAAAGAGCTGTTACTTCAATACATATAAAAAGATTGCCCTAAGTTAGTGGGATTACTGAAAATGGTTTATACTGGGAATAAAGAACATGAAGCTGAGACCAAGTTGCATATTTACACTGAGACAAGGAGTTTTCTGATCCATTAACTTTCTCTCATGGGTGCATGTGGAGGTAGATGTCTGTCTTATGTTCTGCTTGCTGCATTTGGACTTTGGTATGGTATGGAAGGTGGAATATGGGCATGGCCTGGAAATCTACAGACTTGGTGTTTTGCTCGACAGATGACAGTCCAAGAGACGCCCAGCTAGCCTCCAGTCTGACTCTATCCACTCACACTGGAAAATTGTGTGGATGATCCCAGGCAATCCTTTTGCTTCCTTTGGTGAGACTGTTGTTCATTAGTGTAGGACTAGTGCTGTGCAATGGGCAATTATGCACTCCGTCTGTAAAGTGATTGAAAAGTTGAAAGTGTGGGTAGATTTTGTAAATTGGGGAAAATGGGTATAAATAATTAATTTTATCCAAAATAAAGGACTGGGTTTTATTCCTGCCAGATTGCTGTGTCCTGAAGAAGAGAGAGAAGAAAGGGTCCTCTCTTCCACGGAAGAGGACCCAGGGCAGGACGGTGGGTGCTAGGCACTAGGGAGCGCTGGCCTCTGCAGCCAGCACCCGTGAGCGAGTGCTGTGGAAAGGGTTCAAAATTCACCCCCTGGGTGCAGAGGGCACGGAGGGAGCTGCGTGCCTATCTCTGGAAGCAGATGATGAATTTTAGAACTCTGATGGCTGAATAACAGAGCCAAGTCCATGCCAAGCTTGGCATTTGTGGTCAAGGAGATTCATGGAGCAAGGAGGCAGCGTAAACTCAAGCTGCAGGCACAACCTCAATGCGATTTATTAGCACGTAATGCTAAAGGCATAGTCAAAACAAAAGTCCACAAATTCATGCTAATTTTTCTTAAACAGCTTGGTGGATTAGTTTTGCACGTATGTGTTTTTAAGTGATGATGTTATGCTTTACCATAAGGTAAATAAACTACAACTCTTTTCTTAATTTTGGTCATTGCTGACCAAGTGTATGTGCTTAAGGGGATTATTTTGCTCTAGTCCTTCCTGTCTTCCCTTTTCAGAGACAGCAACATTAGCTATGTAACTGCTTGTTTACACACACAGTTTCTTGATCTGGAACAGATATTATCAAGCTTTTACCAAAGTGATGGAAAGGTCCCCAAAGCCTTAATGGATACTGAAAACTCAGATGAATGACTTCAAACTGTAACTTAAAGATTGTGGATGTTTCTTCCTGAATAAGTTACTGAATAATGTTAAATGCTCTTAGGAAAAAAAAACCTGACTCTGCTGTAACATGGAAGCAGACTACATTTCTTCCCGTCTGAGAAACTGGGAATTTTTGGGCACTGGGGAAAGAACTCTAAATGAGGAAAGACTTGAAGTATTTTCCATTCAAAATCACAGATGTTTTCATACTTTCATCTTTCTGATTACATTTTTAAAATTAGCTATTTGGGGTTTTAGTTAATTTTTATACAGTTCTGTTTAGATGGTACTAGGGAAAAAAAATCAGGACTTTTCAAGTGTGTAAGTTACAGAGTGTCTGTTTGCCTGTGATTAAACTGGATTCAGCTGATGAATTACCAGTGTGCTTTGCAGGATGCTTGGAGTCACCGTGTCCTTGATTTGAGAAAATCGTGTCTGGCAGTGAAAGGCGGGGTGCCAGCAGGTCTTTAAACTCCAGCTCCTGAATCCCCTTTGCTGCCTCTCTCTGCTCTGGGCAGATAAAGGCCCTGCTCTCCGGACCCCCACAGCTCCCAGTCCCGCTGGCACTGGGAATGCCACTGGATGGCAGCATTTTCCCATGCAACTCTGCAGAGAGGCAGGGGAGAGAGTCATTAAGGGAAAAAACGGTTTGGTGTTTTTTTTTTTTTTTAAAAAAAGTGGGGAAGGAAGAAGAAACCATGTTGGAGGTTGCCACTTTGAAGACCGGCATGCATCTTTGCTTCAGTGTAACTTATGCAAATCTCCTTTGCAGGATTTGCCTCTCTTCTTTTAATTCCCTTGCAGATAGGATACATAAATTGGAATGAGGAAATCAAAGGCAGGGTCTGACTTTGCTTTTTCCAATGCTTTTCTAATTAGCAGATCTATTCTAATATTGGAAACTGGCTCATCTCTCTGAGATGATGAGCAGTATTTGTGGGTTTTCTCCGTTCTCTGTCTTTACCATTATAGCCAGTACTTTTTTGGCTGTTTGGGCTTCTGCCTCAGAAAGCACCTACCAACTGTTGACTTGCTTGCCCCCGTGGTTTGCTCAGGCACTTATATGCATGAACTTTAACACAAGCAACTTAATTAATTTCCATCAGCTATTGGGTTTATCTTGTGAATGACGTGACACCTTGTCTCCCACTCTTGGCACGTACAGAGGGCACCATGGCCCTCTTTCTCTGCAGTTTGGGAACAAACACCTCCAACATGTCCTGCTTCCAGTGTCCCCTCAGATATATTGCAGGGTATTACCTAAGGTGACTTAAACCCCTGACTTAGGGTCCCCAGGAGGTGGTCCATGGCAGCAGTTCCTCTGTGGTCAGTTCCTGGTTCGCCTTCCAAGGCTGACCCAGCTGCTTCTGCCCAGCTACGTCTAGCTTTTCTGTAAACTCCCCTTCAGGTTGTGAGCTGGAAGGCAGCATACAAAATAGGGGAGAGAGCTCAAGCTAGTAAGCTTAACAAAGGATTGGCAAAATAAGTTGTCATAAAGTCTGGCATGATATTCCACTGATGATTTATGGAGATAAATATGTAACCTACTGTTGTCAGCTAGTGATTTGAAGTGATTAGATAGGAGGGGTGTGTGTGTATATATAGATAGATATGTTTGTATGTATAACTAAAAAACAATGGATCATGTATGCTGATCCAGACAATGGGAAAATAAGTAGCCTCAGAAAGAGTTAGCAAAGTCTCATGCTTCAGAGGTATTCTTTTTTTAATTATTATTTATTATTTTCTCTGCATCTTCTTGTAGTTGGGAAGATGTAATCTTCCCTGGTCTAGTCCAGCAGGGGGGAAAAAAGGCAACATTCAGTCAGGTCAGCTCTGCTGGCCACAACACAAGGTGGAAATGGCTGTGGCTAATCAGGGGTAAGTATTTCAGAATATGTTATCATCTCTAGCTTAGACCCAAGCTAACTCACTCATGAATGCTTGAGCAAAACTCTCTTGCTTCTGTTTGGAGAGCTGCAGCTTATGGTCTGTTTCAGTGTTACAGAAAAAGCTCTTAAGCTGTTTTAAGGCCTGTTCTTTTGCTTTTTTCTTGTTTTGTCTCCCCCTCACCCCTCACCACGGCCTTCCTATGCCTGAAAATATTTAGTGTTAGACAATGTAGTTTCATTTGGGAAAGGTTAGTGGTTTAGAGGAACGGCACTGTTTAGCTCTTCAAGGGGAACTGGAAGGTCAGAGAGGGGAGATAAATTGTGCTTCCTTGCAACAATTTTTGTTTGATTTTATTAATTTTTCTGTGTTCCTGTAAGTTAGCTTTGCCTAACCAGTCTGATACCACAAGTGTACACAACTGATAGGTGTTTGCCAAGCATTCACTCCTTTGTCATCTCAGAAATGCTCTGTTTCTTCATCATGAATACCTACCCTAATTTTAAAGAAAGCTCTGCACATATCATTGGTTTCCAGGTTATGCTATTCTGTCTGGTGTGGAGAGCATTGCTAACATTATTGCTGAGCATTCAAGACTGTCAACTTACATGTCCCAAGCTCCTTTTATTTTATCCTTTCATCCTCTGATATGTATTTGGTCTCACTTCTTTTCTGCTTTCTTTGCTTTCCCTCCAAAGATATGTACGCTGGACTGGCCAGAAGTTATTCTGCTCCTGACCTTATCTGGGCAGCTATTGAATCACAAATATCAGAGAGAGAGAGCACTGCAAATACCAGCAACAGTGTGCCTCTTACTTGATCATTAGGATGAAAAGAGAAATGAGTAACATAATGGTACGGGTACCAGCTTTAAAAGGAAGGAGACTGCAATGCATTTTGGGCCTTTTAAAAGTAAAGAACAGCCCAGGATTGGTTTTTTTAGAAATGTCACCTGTGAAAAGAGAAGCCTTTGAATGATGTGTCTGTTGTGCTCCTCAACAACAACACAGAGCTGGGTGACACTGTTGGTGGCCCTCAGTTCCTTAAGCACTGCTGGCCGAATAAACGCCATGTGTGAGGGTACTCCTGTGCCACGATGGGCACTGGCTATTGCAGGGTTTGACTTGTCTTCCGAGAGACCAAGCAGCTGATTTCTGAGGAAACCAAAGGGAAGCTGACAAATCTCGGGTGTTAAGGCAGCTTAATGTGTCCTTGGCTGTTGCACCCTTAGACCGCAGTGGGCTGCTGGAGGGAAAATTAATGATGTTTTGGCTGGGCCATTTATAGAAGTGTGGTTTGTGGTGAAAATAAAACACCGAAGTAGCTGTAAGAAATGTAAAACTGTGGAGTTAAAAACATCTGCTGTTGTCTGTGTAGTGAAAACCCAGTCTGTGAGGAGAAAATAAGGTATTGTTACATTCTTGTCTTAAACGTTGCTGTTGTTATTTAGTGATCAAAATTAAAAGCTAGTATACTGGACATTTTTAAAGACAAATAAAGTGTGCTCTACATAGATAAATGGATCATCATTCCTATCAGCCACAATACCTTATAAAGCAGGTAAATTTGCTCGCAATTGGTTAAAGACTCCTTCCCCTCTCCTCCTCTTCTACCTATTGTGCTGGGGAAGTGGATATATCTGCATCGCTTGTAAGGCCATGCAGGGAAATTTTAAGCACAAAAGCAAGAGACCTCCAAAAAAAAAACCTACCCCCAAAAAAACCCCAAACCAAAAAAAACCCACACCAAAACTGTAGTCTTTGATTATAGCAACATAGCTTCAGGTCTCTGAGATAGCTAATGCCTTACCCTGAAAGGATGGTCTGTACATACTGTCAATACTGTCTAGACATTGTACATTAAGTACAAGTGTGAATGATTAACATTTTTGAAGTGGACTCCTCCGCTTTTAGTGACCTTGCTTTCCACCCCACGATTCAGACAAGGTAACTGGCATGTATTTTTTCACCTGGCTGCTCTCTACTGGGTAGGATTACAATGGTCCAACCTGGCATCATATTCATAGCCTGTGACTAATGGATCCACCTTTGATTGATGGTATACAAGGGGTTTGGAGCAGGGCAAAGCTGGGTCCGTGCCCAGTGTGAGTGGGAGGTACTGAGCAGCCTCGGAGCATGCTGACTGGTGTAACGCCTCAGCGGGGCTAGGTTTATGGCACTGGCTACTGTATAATTGTGACCCTGGTTTATTAGCCTGGTAATCACGCATGTGACGGTGTCTCCTCTTATAAAGTAGTGTGGGGTAGCTCCCTTGTTTTATTCAAATAAATTATCAACCAAGGTATGGGTGTGATGGTACTTAGGCAGAGACTGGTAAAGCACTTGCATTTGTTTTATTTATGCCTGTTCTTTCTGTGTTTTGTTTTCCTTGGTTGTGTGCAAGACAGAAGCAGAAGAGGCAAATATTCTTAAATGGTAGAAAAATGTAAACAAGAAACTTACCCAGTATCACCATACTTATACTGCTCACTTGTCTCTCTGCTTTTTACTTCTACATGTTTAATTGTCTACATCTAAGCATATATACTTTCTAAGGGTTTTCCATGGTAGAAATCCCGTTTACTGATCTTGAACATCTCTCCACTCCTGTTTTAATAGATAGTTACGCTGGCAAACATCCTAACGTACAGACCTTGCTATCCTGTTCAGGCTTTATATTTCTTAACTTTATTCTGCTAACAGTGATGTGACTCCTGGTTGCAATGTCACAGAATTTACAACTTGCTTCCCCTCATCTCCACCACTTTTTTTAAATGCCAAAAAAAAAAAAAACCCTCTTGATTTTTATGGGGCCTGACTCATGACTTTGACCAAGCAAAGGAAATGACACTGGAGCAGGGAGGAGCTTTTCTCATAGCATCCATGTCCCTGGAGTCCAGGTATCCTTGTCTGCCAAGGACACTGATCTCCCTTTGCCGCCACCATGAGCTAAGTTCCAGAGCCTGGCAGCTCCCAGAAGCATTCACAGTGTGAGCAGAAGTGATGCTACAGAAGCAATGCTTTATATTCTGCTCTTATTGCTAGATGATGCTCTTTGCATCTAGCATATGCTTTTCTAGCCTTTTTGAAAGCATAAACTCAGTCAAAAAAGTACGACCGAAGTGACAGCTGACGTGCACTTTTGTGCGAAGGTGAAGAGGTCTGTGCAGTCCCTTTACAGCACAGCTGTAGTCTGTGCCTGAGAGTAAATCGATAAATGCACAAATTCTGTGACTTACTTTCAACCTCTGCAGCCTTGGCAAAATCCTGTAATGGCTGATTTTCCTAATTCTGTTAGCCTCCCTCCTTCACTCTCCTTGTGAAAAGTGAAGAGAGAGGGCTGGAGCTTGTTGAGAGAGGTTTGTTATAAGGGAATGTGCCTGTAGGCAGTGTCTGGGAAGCAGCTACAAATGCAGGCTACTCCTTGTACCACTCTCCTTGCAGAGATGCAGCAGCCAGCCACTGTGCAGCTCTTCAGAAGCTGCCCTAGCGGCAACAGTATATGGTGAAACATCTCTTAGCCTCACTTGGACCCATAAGCCTGCAATAGCTGTCGGTGACTAGTGAGAGAGAAATTGCATGTTTTTCCAGTGCTGTCCTTTATAACAATTATGTCTTAACAGTAGGAGGAAAGGGGATAGTTAAAAGCAGGTTTAATCCCAAAGGGATGGTTCATTTCCTCTAACTACAGTACTTGCCAGTAGCTCGGTGGTTCTTCCCTCAGCCTCCCTCCCTCCGCTCCTCTTATTTCCCTCACCCCATCCCTTGGCAAAGTTACCTTTGCAGTCATGGCCTGCTCATGGCAAGGATTAATGGTTTATTGGAATTTTCACACCTTACAGGAGTGTGGCGTATATTCTTACGAATTTTATTGCAATGCACCACAGTATATCATTTCATTAAACTGCATGTCATGGTTATTTGCTGTTATTCCCTAGACCTCTATATGCAGTTTTATCAGTCTCAAATGGCAATGAAATAAAAAATAAAATAAAATGGAACAATGTCTAAATACATGCAGAGGGGTCAAGGGACCCTATATGCTGACTACAACAACAAATTTATCATCTTATTTGTATGTGGGTGGGGGAAGGGAGCAATTTCTTCACTGTATTTTAATTAACTGTGTTTCACTGCATGGTAGTAAAGATAATAACCATAACATTAGTGCAACTACTACGCTATCAAATGCTTGTCACAGCCTAATATTCTCCAACAATATAGCTTCACAATGGAAACATGCACAACAAAAGAACAGCTTGTTTTATTAATTTACTAGGGCTCTGTGCTTTTGTAAGACCAGTATGTATTTCTGGGACACTGATTAAAATAGAAAGAAATATACATGGTAGAGAATAATATTTTTACTGTGTGGGATTCATTTAACAAAAGTGTTCCTTCAGGAAAACAGAACCAAGATGCTAATGTTATACCTCATTTATTGCCAGCATATTCAGTGACATTTCATAATGTACATCTGTCAGCCAGAGATATAAATGAATGAGGTGAACCATGCAATTTACCCTCAGGAAGTTCCATTAGAGCCCCCAAAGTATAATATTTATGAGGTCAGAATCAATTAATCAGATAGCTGTATTTGCTTTTCAGCTCAGCATGCTCTTCTGCACCAAGCTGTTGCATTGAGAAAGTCTTTCCTATTTGGTAAGAGGATTCAGTTTGTGAATCAGGTACTGCATGTAAGTCTGTTTTGTAAATCAATTGCTTTCCTCACGCAGCTTATACTCAACACAAATACAATCTGTAAGTTAAGGGAATGCAAAATAAACCTCTATCAAAATACATATCAGAATAGAAGACTTGTATATCTCCTGCTCCTTGCTGCAGCCTACCCCCATGCAAATCTGTTGAAAATGAGAAAGCAACCTGGAAGAAAATGGTGTACCTCAACCAAAGAATTCCAGTAAACAAAGTCTTGTGGGGGAAGGAAGAAAAAACTAGTTAATTTTAAAAAGTTGAAAACTACTGATTTAATCAAAGGAACTCAACTTCATGAAGAAAACCCACAGTACATTTTGACATGTGTTACCAAAATGGTTTTCCTTGTTACTTTAGTTCCCCCTTCTCAGTTTGATTGACTGGTTGTTTGCACGTGTGAGAATGTGTGTGGTATTATTTTTGTTGTAAATTGCACTTGTTTCCTGGGCTATTTTCAGATGTCTTACAAACTGCTCCTGGTACTCTGACACCAGTGGAGGAGCAGGCTCTTGCCTCTGCCAGGCAGCTATGTTGTTTTAGGGTTGGGCTCCTGGGATGTGCAGGTGCACTGCAGTCCAGCTGAAACACCATAGAAGGGTGGTTTTGGCTTCTGCAGCATGCTTGCCGCTGTGCTGCCTGCCAGGTGTCAGCCTGGCCAGTGCCCGAGGCGTGGACTCTTGGTTCTGAAATGGAGTGTTTCTTGCGAAGAGATTTTCAAA
This sequence comes from Ciconia boyciana, assembly GCF_034638445.1. Lineage (NCBI taxonomy): Eukaryota > Metazoa > Chordata > Aves > Ciconiiformes > Ciconiidae > Ciconia > Ciconia boyciana. Next base: position 102,796,760 of record NC_132935.1, on the reverse strand, counting down.
TACTCAACTGTGATTTAGATCTGGGGAGGTTTCACTCTGCATACGGAATGAATATTGATCATATTGTGATTTTCTTTTTTTTTTTGGTAGACAACAGATGCAAAAGATAAATTTTGGTTATAAAATGCAATTCAATATGTTTGCACTGTCATAACTGATGCCAAGATGTGAGCCAGCATTTCTTAGTTTCTTTGAAAAGGAATTTATTTAAGATGGTTCAAAAATTACCTGTTATCTAATAAAATGACTTTTCTCTTCCCAGAACATTTCTTGAGGATGAAGGTGAAAGGAAGGGCATATCTGAAATCACTGATAGTCATCCCTAGCATTAACTGTGGAAAAAGTCCCAGTACAATGCTTTGCCTTCTCAGGCTTTGAGAAAAATCCATAACAAATAACATATTTTGTAGGCAGAGTTTCCCATTTTATTGCTGGGAAATGACTATCTCATACTTCAGATTTGGTCTTTTGCTCTTGAGGAAGGAGGATGGTAAGAAATAGTTGGGATTTTTTTCCACCAAAACTATTGTCAGAAAATACTGATACATCCCCAAACTGATATACGCCAGGGTAGAAGTTCTGGGCAAGAGAGGAAGGAGGACTGACGTCCTCGTGTACCATATAGCACCATGTTTGTAAGGGGTCACTTCAGAAATACAGAGCAATACTCAACACACATTGGAAAGCCAGGAGAAGGCCTAGTTTGGAAGAGGAGCTTGAGTCTGAGCCTTGCGCACCTAGGGTAAATGCACTCAACTCACCAGGTATTTACTGGCCAAATGGAGAGGAGAGGGGGAAGTGTGAAGTTTAACAGTTTTAGTAGCTGAGTGCGACAGAGAGCTATCAGCCATAGAAGAAATCAATGGCCTAATTTATCAGGAATATAGAAAAGCAAGTCTGAGTATTTGTTTTATAGAAGTCAGTGCCAGTGACTTGATGCTGTTTCTTCCGTTCCCAAGTGAGCATCCCAACAATCCCTTAGGGAGTTTCTCCTTTCTTTTTGGGGTCCTGTGCATCAGAATGAAACAAATGACAAAACCCTGAAGCAGAAGTCTGCCTGCCCATGCGGCAGCAAAAAGTAAAGCTAGGTGTTAAGGCATTCTCCACTGTGGTAGACGTGACTCTCTCTATCAAACAGCTAGCTTATCAGCAAATGCAGTATTTTTTTTTTAAGCACGATGTGTGCAGAGTTTGATTTGTGTATGTTTATTCTCAGTACCTAGTTGTACCAAGACACGATGAACATCAATGTGTTTCTGTCTGCTTGCTTTGACTTTCTTTGGGCTAGTGAGCATTATTGATGGGGTATCATTGACCAGCTGGAATTCATGACGTTTTCCTGCTTTGTGATTTTGCTACTGAAGCCTTATAAACAGAGGGCAAACACTTTTGGAACAAGAGTGAATACCCTTGTTTGCATATGAATGAGTATTTGTATGGGCCCTTATTCCCAGCATTTATGCAAATACAAACTCATACATGTGAATGGGTGTGGAAAAGGGAACAAAAAAACCAGAATCAAAAAGAGAGCCTGGATTCATGAAAATGTTTGTTTTCCACTATTTGTCCTGCTCCCTTCATCTCTTCTGTTGGACAAGGGTTTCAAAAATTGCCCACACCAAATGTGAGAGTGTTTTTTGGTATAAGGCTTTCTGACGTGACCAGCAAGCAGAAGGAAAGAAGAAAGAATAGCTCATCTGCATGGAGGAAATGTCATATAATTGTTTCCAGTCAATGCTCCAAGTTTTCCTGCATCATCTACCATTGTAGAGCAACTCGAGGGACCAAAATCATTGATAATTTTAGAACAAGATGAAGAAGTAATTGCTTCCGTGTCAGGAGTATTATTACAGGCTACTCTATGCTAGTAGATAAGGCAGTTTAGACTTTGCTCTCTTTTCCTGAAAGTGGTATAGTAGATTTCTTATCTGTATAGGTGAACTCTCCTTCTGCAACCAACCAGGACTATCTCAGCCTCCTGTCCATTGATACAGTCCCTGTCACATACTACCCTGCACCATGTAGCTGGGAGCTGTCTGGTATACTGCTAGCGGGCTAGGACTCAGGCTGCAGGGTGGTGACAGGGGGGCAATACACTTGATAACATGTTTTTACTGATAACTCTTCTTCCAAACTGGAGAAAAAGCAACAGAATTATGGCAAAGGAATAAGAGAAGCTGCAAATGGCTACATCTGGTATTTGCACAATGCTTCGTGGCAAGACCTGAAGCAAGTGAGGTAAAGGGTTGCTTCTTGATTTAGTACAGATCCTTCATCTCCCACAGGATCACTTCTTGGAGGCCTCTTTTAGACTAACTTCTGTGTGCCCCCCCTAGGTTTTATACACATTTATTATGGAATTGTTTAGTTTTTCTTATCTGGGACTGCCTTTTAGGGTTCTACTTTTGAAATTTTATCTGGTTTAAGTTTTCATGTTAGTATGTGCAGCAGTTAGTTACTGAGATACCAACATGGGATTCCATCCAGTAAATGACAATAATGCTTCCTCTGTTTAGATCTATTCCCCTTTACCATATCAAAATCCCCAGTTTGCAGTTGATATGTCTTATGGCTGGAGATCATATGTCCATTACTCATGTATGCCATGACCCCTTTTAACACTTAGAATTACTGGTTAGCTGCTTGAGTTACAGCAAAAGCTATGACAGTCATCTTCTCAAATGTCCTCCAGAATCCCTCTTGCATACTGCAAGTAATTCCTGGTGGCTCCTGCAGAGCCTCTCAAGCTGTATCTTAAACTAATATTTGGCTTATAAATGACAAAGAGGAGAGGCAAAAATGAAACCCTGTAGAGGGGAAGATACAAAAATCTGATCATGACACATTCTTTAAACAAGACCCCAGAAAAGGTAAATGATTGTATTTTGCTTGACTGAGAAGATTTATGATCTTTGTGTAGAAGGTAATCTTAACAAGACCTTGAAAATTAGGTAAGAATAATATTTCTGGTCATTTTTCATCCTTAACAAGGAGAGCAGTGCTAGAAAGTTTGTGAAGGTAAGAAAAGAAAGAAGAAAGCAACAAAGTTATTTCAAATGAACATATTTTTGGCCATCTGGGATAGGGAATGTTATCACAGAAAAGGAGGATCTGAAGATTGAAAATCAAATAATACATGACAGCAAGCTGAAAAGAGGAGTCAGGGAGTTAAGAACAATCAAACAAAACCAGGGAAACTAGTTAATACATGCAGAGAAGGATGCTGAACAAAAAAAAAGTTTATTACTCAAAGGTTCTTTTAAAGGAGAGTAACAAAAAGCCCTTTTCTACATCTAAGGCAGTGTACAGTGAGAACTAGAGAGAAGAACAGGGAAAATACTTCTATGAATAAATAAACCAAGGTAAACCCTAGGACAGAGGGGTCCACTCTGATAATTTTGTGGGGAAGATAATTCATCTGACTGTTCAAAAATTGAAGGCATTAATACTGTAAGGGAGGATACCAACTCAGTCTTAGTGCTACTGAGGATGGTCTAGGGGCTGTAGAAGAAAAAAAAAAAAAACAAAACAGGCAAAGAGCATATTGTCTGTCCAACATAATAAACACGGGAGAAGGTGCCCGTGGGTTTAGTGTTCTTCAAGTGGTTGGTAGAGAAGTAGAAAGCCAGAAGAGTGCCTTTCCCTTTCAGTAACTCTAGAAGAGGCCCATAGATATATGGCTTTTGTATTGGAGGCAATGTGTACCTGGCACAGAGTAAGCCTAGTCTATATATGCAGTCTGCAAAAGACTTTATGGATAAATGTACTTCTATTTATCTAAGATAATCCCAAAAGCAAAATACAAGGGAAGTTCTATGGAAGTTGTGCAGAAAGTTTGTGTTTCTTTTCAGTGAAACACATACATCTTAGTGAAGTCTGTCAAAACCTACTGTAATGAGATTAGCATATGATATTGTTAAAATGAAGTAAATGTGTCCCCCTTATGCTGATTAATTTCAGTTGGGATGTAAATAGAGCTATGTGTTTTCTATACAGGGAGGTGAGTTCAGATTAGCCTGTAGTTTGAATTTATTCCATGTTCTTTAATAATTTGCTAAAAGAATGGCCTTATACCAAATTAGCTTAATTCTCTGTGAGATAATCCCATGGTTGAAAAAGCTTGTATTTGAATCAGTATCTACTTATTTTAAAAAAAAAAAAAATAGACTATATATGACAATTTCAGTTGTCAGGGTCAGAGCAGGGTCAGGAACAATGAACTGATTTATTGCTGCTCTTCTAGTTGAAGACAATGTGGAAGGATCTTAGTAGTCTAATGAACTTTTTTATAAAGACAGCTTAAAGCCCATCAAAAAAGTGTCTATTTGATAGCTGGCTGAATGCATTTATTGTCTTGTAAATAAAATTGTTCGTTAAGCAATCAGCTAGGTTTTCCAAGTGCTATTATTACCAACCACCTTTCCTTGAAATGAAGCTGATTTTAATAAATATTCTCATTCCAGGACTCTCTCTCTCGTTTTTTTTTAATGTTTACACCAGCAGAAACTCCACTGAAATCTAACAAGTCACTGTATTAACTGATGTAACTAGGAGAATAAAATTGGGCTTCATGTCTCGATGTGTGTATCATCTGAGTCCTGTACAACTTGTACCATTGAGTAATAGATCAAAATTTGTCCTGCTAGATAAATCAGAAGAGGGGAGGAAAGACATAATAGATCTAATGTTTCCAATCTGCATATCCAAATGCAGGATCACCATGCTGGACTGGGTTTATATACCAGAGCTGTAGCACCAGAAGGTTGGTGCATCTCTTCTCTCTCCCAGTGTTTTAAAAGAGAAGGTGATATCTGTGCAATAATGCCTTAATGAAAGGGACAGTTAATTATTTTTGACAAAAGCAGGGGAGTGGGGAAGCTTCACTGCAAATGGTTTTTAGCATGTTTTGGTTCTGCTGAAACAGTAAGCCCTTTCTATGTTTGTATAACATTCCTGACTGAATACTGCAGCCGGTTAGTATGAACTCTTACTGGCCACTGAAACTTTTTTTAAAAATGTAAAATGCTTGGAAAATTTTGCAGAATAAAGATCTTTTGAGAGTTATCGTGTGTTCATTCATTAACTGGTTCATTCTTGATTGCTTGGTTCTTTACCTGGTACTGTATTTTTAACCATTTCTTAAATAAAATTAACAGTACTGTATTTAATTTAATTTAATTTAAAAATTAACAGTTAAAAATTAACAGTACTGTACCAGCAACTTCCCCTTTAACTTGACTTGTAATGTATATTTTTATATGCTTTTTATATGTATCTATTCCTTTCACAAATAGAAACAATTCCCTTGACTTTCTAATAAGAGTAAAGTTTTTAAGTAGATAGAGCTTAGAAACTTGAGTTCATTAAGACTCTAGGTGTGGATTATGCCAAGATGAATCTCAAAAGGTTGGTTTAAACTGTTTATACATTACTGCTTCAGCTTTAAGCTGAGGTGTAATGTTCGTAGTCCTAGTCTCCAGCTCATGAATGGAGCCTGGTGTTCTCTCCTTTTACTTATGGTGAGGTGTGCCTTACCTATAGCAATGGCTCCCCTGATTTCCAAGGTGGTTATATGCAGAACAAAGTGGGTTTTGGAAAGCATGAAACCAGTGGGATCAGACCTTTAGTGATTTGCTTTTTGTGCAGCCTCCAAGCGTGCCACCTGCCTCCCTCAAGCTCTGGAGCCTGGGATGCTACAGAATTGCACAACTGAACTGAAAAGGGATGGGGGCAGGTAATTTTGTGGATGCTTCAGTGGTACCAGCAACTGTGGATCACTTTGTGGTGTCTGTACATTGTCAGAGCAACATGTTGCCCAATTTGTGTTGAAGTCGTGTGAGGAGGAGGATAACACAGAAGCCAAGAGGCAATGGGGCTAGGAAGCATTTCCTGCAAGCTTTTTAATCTGGGCTATGTGCTGCAGCCTGGGGAGAAGAGTAAATTGCCAGATGGTACACTTGTCACCATCTTGTCCTCCTTACCCATCTGACAGGAAGTCTTTGCAGCTCCTTGCTTCCCTGATGACAGCCTCCTTTGATTTGATCTAGCCTGTTTTAAGGGAGTAGGGTGTCTGGGGGGGTGGAATGTGCGTGCCTGTGAGCTGGGCTTTGGTGAACCGTATTCAGCATCACAGGGGTATGTGTGTGCAGTGCCTTTGCCCCTTGAATAGCAGCTTGTATCTGAGTCAAAATGCTGAGACCTTGATTGGTAATGCATTGCTTTTGTCACCTAGGTATGATCATTTGCAAATATCAATGTGCAATATCTATTCAGAGCGTAGTTTCAGAAGCTTGCTTTGTGGAAATCTCCTTTACCCTCTGAGGTTCTCTGTGATTTTAAGAGGAAAGTTATCTCAAATGACCCCCTGTTCAAGGGAGTTCTGGGGTCTGTTTTGGAGACGCGAGGAGGTATATGTTTCTGTTCAGACTTCATTCTTGCTGCTGCTACAAAGCGGTTAAAACCTTGCATGAAGGCTGAGGCATGATACTTGATTCAGGGGATTGTATAGCAAATAGGCGAATCTTTTTTTTCATGCAGGGACTAGCCCTACTGAGGCATACTTTGTAGGGATGTGCTGATGCTACAAAAACAACTCTTAAATTCATGGTCAGGAGGTTGCAGCACCTTACAGAAGCTTGCCAGGTGTTAGGTGAGGCTGAGGGGCTTCTGCTCCCCACATCCCATGGCAGCTGGGGCTGGCTGTCCTCACTGATCCTTCAGTGAACGCCTCTGGCTGAGTACAAAGTGACCCATCTCCTGCTTGCTGTCCTCCTCTTTATGGCACTTAGGTTAAATTGGGCAGGTTCTTCTTTATCAGACATGGAGAAAGAAAGACATAGAAGTATGCTGAATGGTGATTAAACCTTGCTGCAGAGGTTCAAGGAATCTTAGCATTTAAAAGAAATTGTGTGAAGCATGTGAGTGGTCTCCAGCCTTTCCAAACTTGTAGGAATAAAGGCCCATGTGTTTAGTGGCTAGAGCAGGGTCCTGGTTCATGGCTGTCTGCTGTAATGCAAATGAGATATTAATCACAGGCAAGCTGGACTGGATGTGTTTCAGGCACTTGTCTAGCCCATCCCTCACTAATCAGTTCATAAAGCTCTCCAGTGATGGGGATTCCAAATGTTAGACAGGAGTTTGTACTCTGGCCCTGGATGATCTGCCCGCTTTACTCTTCCCTTCCATCGTTTGGCATACTTATTAATTTTTCCATGTCAGTATTTCTGTCAGACATTGTTGATTCCCTTGCAGGGCTGTTTGATTGGTGTATGATTAGAGTAGAAGGAAACGCAGTGTACATGTTTTATACAGTGCAAAGAGCTAAGTGCACTTTAGTGGTCAAGATCACAGAACTTTTTTCAAATCAGGAGGAGGAAAAAAAGGAAGAAACAAAATAAAGTAACCTTGCATTTCTTTTTAATTTCCTTGAAATGTGCCCTCAGAAAGGGTAATAGTGGTCTTAGTGTACGTAGCTACGTTAAAAGGAAAAAAAAAAAAAGAAAGAAAACACATTATTTCTAATCCTTACTTTACCCTTGGAGTTGGATGATGAGTATTTCGAAGTATGTTCTGTCAAAGCTTTTCTGACAAGCAATGATATTTGCTGTGAATCTTTTAAACTTCAAATGATAGGAGTATTTAGTAAATTAATTCATTTCAAAGGATTAGACTTTCACTGCAGATGGTTTTTTTTCTGCCTTATTTCCCTTGAATCTTATAATTGCATCTCTCTCCTGTACATGCAACACATTAATAATCTTCCTTTGCTTTCATCACACTCCAGTAGCTTTGGTTTGTTTTTATCAGCTGCTTCTAATCCTTTTGGCTTTCTTTACTTAAATCAGAAATGGAAGCTTCAGTGGCAAGGTAATACAGTAAGTGATAATAATATGTAATGATGCCTTCATTCCCCTTTTTCCTCCCCTCCCCCCTGCTCTAATGAATATTAATGTGTGACATTCACACAAGAGTAAAAGTAAGCAAAGAGCACATGTATGCAAAAAAGGGAAAGATCTTCATATTTTGTTGAGCTTTCTTATTGTTGAAATGATAAGTGCTAGATTTATGCTGGGCTCTGTGTACATGCTCAAGGAGTGAGATAGAAGAGTCCAGAGATTAAGGACTGCAAGATGATGCTTGTGGCCTCTGTAGTCTGACCCCCATATAGCTGAGATTATATTGACATTCTTGCGCTAGCTTGGAGAAGGTGGAAACTGGGAGCATGTGTTATGTTTTTTTCAGAGTTGTCTTTTCTTGATTCCCATCCTGGAGGGGCCAGCTGTACTCACCACCAGGGCATTTCCAGCGCCCCTCGGGAACAAACACTCTGCAGCAGGAGAGGTAAACACCAGCTAAGGTCAGCCGTGTTTTGGTGCCGGAGTAATCGGCAAATCTGCCTGTCACAGAAAGAGCAGTGGTACCCTTTGCCAGTGAGCACCTTGGCGGACATACAGATCCTGCTGGGGTCCTGGGGCTCCAGACCGCTCCTGGGAACTGGCTGGGTCTTTGACTTCTCCTTTGGTTTTGCTTCCATCGTCTTCAGCTTAACTTCTCCTTTCCCTCCATCTGTTGTGAATTCTCTGGTGATTTCAGTGAGTGGGTTGCTTTTCCCTGAGGGAAGGGAATTTGCCTTTTCCTACTTCTTTGTGACAGAAAAGATTGCTCCCGTTTTCAAGCCATTGGGAAATACAAGAACAATTATATAGGAACACTGAATAACCTGTATATCACAATACTCTGAGACTGTATTAGGTATAGGCAAGGTTGTTACAGCATTTGATCTTATTTGTGGGTGTGACACAACTGTACCTCTTTTTCCTGTGGGAAAGCACTGACTGATGGTACAGAAAGAGGCATTAAGATATGGGGCAAACAAATTATTTCTCAGAGAGTGATGGCCCCTTCCAAGCATGTGAGATACTAGGAATATTGCTCCTCTGAGCAACAAGAGCTGTCTCAGCTCTTTCCTTCCACCCTTTCTGTGATAGGAGAAGGTAGACCTCAGTTCCTTATTTCTGCAGTCACAAAATTTTAGTTTTATGTATATTGCTGAAAAGCAGTGAACCAGCCCTGGCAATAATCATATTCTATGTTTGCACCCCAATTCCTGGCTGAAAATGAGACACAGCACTTCTGAGAGGTGGAAACTAAGGGAAAATCCTTTTTCTCCCCCTTTTAAAATTCATATTGGTATAAAAGGGTATTGAGGACTGAAAAGTGTTCATGCCAGGTGACATGCCCACTCAAAACCCCACTAACTGTTTGAGAGAAAGTCCTGCTATGCTCTAGGATGTTTTTTGTAGCTTTGCTTTGGCAGGAGCTATTCACCTGTCCCAGGAAAGAAGGAATAGAGACTTCTTTCTACAGACAGTTCCAACACTCTTATTTATAAATGGTCCCAGTGATGATTTCTGCTGGTTTTATTGCTGTGGTACCTAGAGGCATAGATCACTCAAAATAACCTTAAATTTAAAGAGAAGTAGTTTAGCATCTCATTCCAACCCCTCTGAAATCAGTGTAAAAGCTGCTAGTGATTTGAATGGGACTTGGGCTAGGACATTTGCATCTTAAATCCACACCTAGATGAGAAAGCACGCGATTTAGGTACCCAGTGCCTTTCTCAGCTGTCTAAGTTTATGGACATGTGGAACATTTCCAGTTTGGGGGCTTCAGTAGAGAGTGGAGTTAATTTTTAAATAGCAGGATATTATAATCATTACTTAACAATGGTCTGACAATGTTTCATAAGAAATTTGTGGCCAACATAGAATTTACTTTTTTCTATTGTTTTTGTGGTGGACTGCAGTATTCTGTCCCTGAATGGGTTGTGCTCTTTTGTTTGGCCGGGTACATGTGTTTAAACCTGTAGACAGGTTCAGCTTGTTTTACATGGACAACACGTTGGGTGGTTAATGTCAAGTGTTAGTGTAAACTACTTACGAGATTTCTGGATGGATTTTAACAGCATTTAATTAAGGGAGAGGTTTCTTACCTAAGGCACAGGGTGTCCATCACTCCTATTGCATTGTCAAAGAGTGGATTGAGAGATCGTATGTGATCTCTCCGATAATTTTTTTACTCTCTCTTGAAAGTGGCCTCTCATCCACAGACAACATAATGATGAAAATATATCCCTTAAGAACTAACATGAGGGGAGAGAAAGGTCATCGGTCTTTTAAGACAGGTGAAGTATAAAAGAGGTGTCTCCTGTGCTACTGTATAGACAAATTAATTGTGTGAATTTTTCGGTGTTAAATAATGAATGATACAGTCCTAGTCTGTCATGTGGCAGTTTTTTTAAGGTTTGTGTGTACTCAGTGGATTGACTTACACCATTTCCTAGATAATAAATGGACCTGGACTACAAAGAAACCTCACTAGAATATCACATTTCGTCTTTTTAGTACAGCGCAAACAGGCCTAAAGCTGAACAGGCAGTGGGATATTATATTTTCATTATGATGCTGTTCTCTCAAACATATCACAATAACAAAATTAAGAAAACACATTGTGGTCACTGCTTTTATTCATGTTGCATCTGACTGGGCTCAAAGACTTCAATTTTCAAGGCTGTAAACAGGAACGTTTCAGAAATGCTAGATTAATTTAAAATTCAAACGTGTTTCAAAAGATGAATAAACACACTTGATCATATCATCCCATACTGCTGAGGGATTATATTTATCTCTGTTCAGAAATCTGGAGTCAGTCAATCAAAGGTACAGCCTGTACATACCGTTTGAGTGGCCAATTGTAAGTACAGGGAGCTAGGCTACCTGTGGGGTGTTTATATGTCTCGTCAATGCATCAGTATGATGGATCTCTGCTATTGTAGAGGGCTGCAGGTAGGAAAAGGAATAGCCAAGTGGGTATATTGGACACTGACTACAGGCAGTGGTCTACTGTGCTGTAGCACCGTGCTTTGAAAGTCTGATGCCGTATTGTTTGTAAATGAAGCCTTTTGTTCGATGAGATTTACAGTTGTGTTTGGGCAAATAAAACATCTAATTTGAGTCATCTAATTGCTGACTCTGAAATGCTGTTTGCACATTACACTGTTTAATTACTTCAGTCTAGTAGTTGTCTAGCAATGTCTCAATCTGTTTTATCTGCCAGAATTAAGGGGGGAAAAAAGGAATTTATTTTGGTATCATTCACTGTGCAACAATTGTATGAAGCCATAAATGGAGAAGCAATGTTCGTCCATTTTAATATTTCTTGTGACAGTGCCACAATAGCATAAAATAAGGAAAAAAAAAATCAGTGGAGCTTCTCTCTAAAGTTTTATGGATCTTGACAGCAGTAATATGTAGTCTGAGAACGCAGTTCATAAAATAAATGCTAATAAAATACAAACTAGCATAGTCTCTTCGTTGTTCCAACACAGCTCTTAAGATGAAAGGAAATTGTATGTGAGCATAAAGGGAAGAATATATGCAATTAGCCACATTGTGCACTCCACTCTACTTAATTTGAATTGTAAGTGAGAGCACAACTTGTATTAGGTTTATACATCACCCTATATAACTCATAACTCTCAGTAATCCTACTGCAGTCATGTACATTCTGTACAAGGGATAAAAAAATAACAAGGCTGGATATCTTTTCAGGACATCACACTCCCTAGTATATGTGTGCGTGCGTGTTTGTAATTTGTTGTCCTCTTGGTAATGTCTGTCTAAGAAAAGAGCTGGAGTGGGAATAGAGTCTCTATATAAAGCTGAGCATCTCAATCTTTTTAAATCAAAGACTACCTAACCTTGTGGGGAAAAATACAGATCATTACCGTGGTTATTTTCCCTTTGCTCACTTCTCAGTTGGTTATGAACATTGGATGTTCATTTATTACTTTGATCCTTTCCAATATCAGTTGTTTGCACTTGTGGGAACATGTATCTTCTGCAAAGGTTTCATGAAGCATCATGCAATGTCTCAAAGGTTACTAGGTTTGACTAGAAGGAGGAACAGGGATTCTTTAGAGAATGCTTTCTTGAAGAACAGAATCTCACATAGGCTATGGAGCTACGAAATGTGATGTGGTTGGAGTGCCCTTTTGTTGCCTTCTCCCATTTAATGTGACCACCACCCTGGTAGGCACAGAGAAAGCCAAAGAGAAGCATTTCTTTCTTTACACTGAGTTGGACCTCGGTGTCACACTCCTCTCTGTAGAACTGGCTTCTGCTGCTGCTTGTGAACTTTGGATATGAGATTATAAATGCTGCAGGAACAATGTTATTTATATTTTTAAGAGTGCCATGTGGCATCGGTTTGTTTTGAAAGAGCTGCATGCGTAAGGGAAGCATATGACCTTTCTGTAATTTCTCAAATCTTGACTCCTTTCCTCCCCTCTTTCCAAAACCTCATCTGTTCACAGCTGAAATCTTAGGCTTCACTACTAGTCACAGTCTGTGTTTGTTTCTGAAGGATCTTTCCTGCGTTGCAAGACAAGAACTAGCAGAAATGTAAGCACTGAAATATATTCCCTGAAGCTTCTCTAAAATGTTTATGCCAGTGGCATAGATCCTGTTTGACATTTTAGCACAATGGAGTTGAACACAAGAGCTGCAGGTGACTGCCACACATGCTGCTGACGTTCACTTGCCTGCAGTGGTTGGAGGAGGAGAAAACTCCCATTGCACTTGGTCTCTGCTCCTAACTTGCCAGACACTAGGCCCCTGTCTTTGTTAGGCTCTGCTCTTAAACTCAAACTACTTCTTGTTTAGATCACTTGGACTGCACCTCAGGTAGCAGACGTGTAGGCACTCCTGAGCTGTCAGGTTGTGTGTCGTGTGCTGCTCTGTGGCCACACCTCAGGTCCATGCCAGGCTGCAGGACACACACCACTCTCTAGGTGTGATGTACTCTTGCTTTCTGTGCAAGGAAATCTGGGAGCACAGCCTGGAAGAAGGGTGTGGGATTTTTGACCAGATCTCCCGTCTGGAAGACGGGGAGGCAGGGGCCCCAGAACATGCTGCTGCATCATGTCAATATAGAGTGCTTTTAACAGGTCCTTCTCATTTCCCTAGCCTAACCGCTGCTGACAAAGAAAAGCAAAAAAGACAAAAAAACCCAAAGCTGGATCTGCAAATGACAAGCTGATGCTGATTCACGGGTGGGTCTTCTGTTAACAAAGTAATCTTCAGTGACCTGCTAGGATAACTTCAAAGCACCCGCACTCCTTGGATATAGTATTTAACTGAATTCTGACTTGACTGCTGCTGGCCCTCTCTCAGATCCTTTCTGCATACATCTAAATCCCTTCTGCCTCCCTCCTTGCATCACTCATCTCTTAACCTGTGACTAGGGAGTACTTTTAATTTGAGTTGGTTGGCCAGTCCATGGCAACAAACTAATGCTTGAGTTGGCACTGTTACCAGCTACTAGTGTGACCACTCCACACCATATTTTATCCATGTTCTTTTCTTCTGAGATTTTTTTTGACAGCTGTGGATAGGCTTAGATCTAAAAGTAAAATATCTGCCAGTCACGTCTCCTCATCTCACCTCTAAATAATTTTTGAAAGCTGCAGAAGTCTTTAATTGGCAGTGGAGCTGAACAAATTAAAATGCTAAATCACACCAGGACTTTTCAGACCTGGAAATACTGAAGATGAAAATGTGGCTAGAAATAATAGTAATGTCTTGGTTCTGACCATATTGGAAACTTGGAGTCTCTTTGCAGTCTTAATTCTGATACAGATGTAAACTTTCTCCAGTGTTGATTTTGGACTTTATTATTTCTCCTGTGCTTAATAAAACAGAGTCCTACTAATATGTATCACACTCATCTATTCTTGCTGCTACAGGTAAAGATCTCCCACTTCTCCCCCTTCTCTTTCCTCTCTCTAAACAAGTGAAGGAATTCTCAGTCGTTTGCATTCTGATCAACTATATTTATTTTTATTGCTGTATTAGGACTGTCCCAATTGGTTAAACATACTACAGAAATGCACTATTGTTCTTTAAATGAGAATTAGTTTGAAAGTCTCCTACTGTTTATGATATGCTTTTGCTTTTCTATTGAGCATGATTTTAATAAATCTTCTCCGACTTTGTCACTTGGGATTTTTGTAGTGTACTAAGATATTTTCCAGTCTTTCTTTGACTAGGTTAATTTTGAGGTCTCATATCCATTACTAGCAGTTCTCTATAGCTTTGGTGTTGTACAAAGAAAGCAGATATTAGAAACTCTTTCTTTAAATATGTATTTTAAGAGGTACCAGTAATGATGAGTAAAACAGTTTGGACAAAATAGGAACTGTTTTGTCTTTGACTTACTGCAATGCATCTTCTCCCAAAATATTTTTTAAATGGTAAAATTTGATAGGTTTTCCCTTTTATTTTATTTTGTGCTCCTTCTGCTCTTTTAGGCCTAAAGAATCCAAGTTCTGCACAAGAGCTGCTTTCACAAACTCAGGATTTGGGGATTTGAGGTAGGTTCTGAAATTCCTTAGATGTTTAGCCACATTCATCAAGAGAACGAAAGCAGCACTAGAAGTAGTACTATTCATAAATATTAATTCCATGTCTCAGATGAATCAAGTTTGAAAGTGTTTGCAACTGATTTATGATCAAAAATGTCAGAAATGTTTACCAAAAGAGCAAATTTCATTGCAAATGTTGCATAAAATTTCCAGAAAATTAAGCATTTAATTTTTCTTTTTTTAATTAGACACTGTGGAAACACATAATGTCTCTTCCATTTCCTATAAATAGCTTGTCTTTCTGATTAAATTATTAATATTGAATAAACAGAGGAGAGGAAGGGGAACAGACAGTGATTGATAAAGGGCAATTCACAGATGGAATATGTTTATTAACTCATTCATGAAGCAGTTTCAACCTGCTGATATATTATTTGAAAATTTTTGATCAGTTTAGTGGGAGTATGTGATAAAACAGACTAAATTCAATAACTGCATTGAAAAATAGGGAAGGTTTCTTGGATTTCCTTATTATCCAAAATTGCATATATTTTTTTTAAGGAAACAGGGTTTGTGACATATGGAACAGTGGCTTAGGACAGTTAGATCATAACTTTTCCATTTTCATAGACTGTATAGGATTCATTTTTTTTCTGAATTTAATTTAACTAGCATTATTTGCTGCTTAGCATAAAGGCCGCAAGCTATACACAGATTGGGATAAATAGAATAACTTTTCAAGGCATTGACTCTGAAATTGCGTAACTGATATGTTCAGTTGCATAACTACCATTAAAATAAAAATTGTGTTTCATAAATATGTTATTAAATGGGTAAGGCAAATACTCCCCAAGAACTGACACTCTGATTCATGGCAGAAGTTAAGTTTATATCTAGGTTATGTGATTTAGGGTTGTGTGGATTGAATCTTGTACTGTTGAAATCAGTTACCTTTCTCTTCTTGGCTTCATTACAAGTAGGTCCCAGGTTTTCCTTGGCTAAATTATTAGACGTGGATACTGGTCATGCATGATGTAGGTTTTTCTGTGGAAAAAGAAAGCTGTTACTAATAATTAGGCATTTCATAGAATATTGCAAATAAATATGTTCAAGACTGAAATGTGTGTAAAAGATTTTGCTTTTGACAACTTGGAATTACACTCACTGTATGCATTTTAAAATCTGGGAGCAAAAAAATAGCAACTCTCACCTCTCAGAGCTTGTCAGTGCTGCTCCCTGATCTGCCAGAGCTTTGCTGGTGCGAGCAATTTACCGTGAGCTAGTGACTACAATGGAAATATATTGGTGGTGATGCACATAATACGTAAGCAGACAGTCATCAGTTACCAGATTTGCCTAATTCTGAAGTTTTCTTACTTGAAACTATTGTATTTGATGAAAAAGAAGCTGCTTGAAAGAAAAGATCACAATTTAATATTTATTTTGTTTGCTTTCAAGGTTTTAACTCTATCCTGTTTTTTTTTACAGCTGTTCCTACATAAATGTACAAGTTGGGTCCTTTAAGAATTCATCTAACAAATCTTAAGCTAGATCATAGTTACACAGTTTAGATATTCCTGTTGTCAGTCACAAAGATTCATAAGGACAGGCTGGGATTATTAGAGGGACTGAAAAAGAGATGAAGAGACCTAAAAGAGAGAGCCATCTAGTTTCAATTTTGAAATTAGTAGCCTGGAAAAAAAAAAAAATGGTTTGGTGCTTAAAAGTACACAGAGCTATCAAAATTCCTGTATTGAATCATAGTTGTTATTTATAATGCAAATAACCTTGTGGGGTCTTAAGAGTGAATTAGACTCTGTAAAAAAGAATTTCAGGGGAAGGAAAGAACTATTTTTAATACGAAAGTAGGAGGGATGGCTTTTTACACTGATAAAACAATGAATTCTGCAGGTTTCAAACTAATAACAGAGGAAAAAAAATCCCAGTTGACATCAATCAAAAATTGAAAAATTTGGTGTATGAGGGGAGGCTAAAATACCTTGTGGACAGGACAAAAAAAGGTTGATCCAGGTAATACTGGGTTTTTTTTCATTCTAATATATCAAAACCCTTTTCATTTCCTCAATAAATAGTATGTGTGTTAAAACATCTTTTTTTTAAAATGTGGAGGAAAGTAGAGAAGGAATGTGAGGTGGACAACAGACGTCCAGAGCTCCCCCAGACACCTTTAGAAAATATCTGGAGATAATGGACCAAAAAAAGACAAATAATACTTCTTTCTGACATGGTTCTTCTCAGATTAATAGTGAAATAATTTTTAGAATAATGTTTAAACTATTACTTCGTAACTGTAAAATGCTTTCTAGAATTGCTCCGTATTTCAGATTCCTTTCTTTCAGGAGGTACAAGCATTCACAATTTCTACATGTCATGGACAAATTCACTGTCCCTCTTAATTTTATGCATTGTAATGAGTACATATAAAGGCGTGATCTTTTTTCCCAGACTTTGACTCTGAAACTGCAAGTTTCTTCTGTATCAGTATCAGCATTTGGAGTCTGTTCATATGATATTGGCTGATTCTGTGGATAAGTCTTCCTTTTAGCTGATAAATTAACAATACAGCTGCTGTCCATTTTCAATGCTTTAATTTTGTGTCTATTTTAGAGATATGTCTAGAGGCGAAATCCATACTTAGGCCTTTCTTGTGCAACATCGCAATTTCTTGCATATTTCTCAGAGTTAAAAATAAAAAATATGTACTTATTTACATTCTAAACTTACCTATAATATACACTGCATGCTAATGAAGCTATGCATTTTAGTTTTTTCTTTCATGACTCATTTTAATAAATGACTACTATTGCTTTCTTTTTACCCAGATTTTCCTCTTTTTGAGAGGAAAAACTCAACAGAAATTCTTTCTTTTTCATGTCTTTGAAGTCACTGGAAATCTTTCTCCTCTAGGAGTGGGAGGCAATAATATTCGAGATTGCTTGAAGTTTCTAGAAAATTGAACCAAGTAGGTAGGAGCAGGAACTTATGAAAAATAAAACGCTGCTAGAGAGTGTCTGATGTCTTGCAACACGACCTAGTTCTAATTCATTTTGTGCATCTGGGACACAGTGTTGGAGGAACAGAGTTGTATCCTGCTGCCATAAGTGAGAATCATCCGTCATCTCTGTAACGAACAGGCACACGAGAGAGGAGCGTTTGTCACGCAGACTGCTCCAGTGGTGGTTTGTTGGTCATTCAGCCCCTGAAGGTCCTGTATGCATGGTTCCTCTTGGCGTTGTTCATGTTTTGGCTGCTGTGCTTGTGCTGCTGCCTGGTACCATTGCTCCTTTAATTGTCCTCTTGACTTTCACTTAGTAAAATGCGAGAGCAAGGTGGTTTTGACTTTGAGAGCCGAGGTCTCCTCTATTTCCTGGTGATCAACATTGGTTTTGACACATCTCGTTTGTATCCGTGGCTGGTCTATGCTGCAGAGCTGAGGGAGGGATTCAGCCTTGCTATCTTTAGCCGTCCACAAGTTTGCTGACTCAGGTGTTTCTATATTAAGTGCAGAGAGAGAGAGAGGCACTTCTAGCCCCATGCTAAGATAAGAGAAATGAATCACCTTTCGACATGCCAGCCTGGGGCACAGTCAGCACTGATGCGTAATACTAGGTGTTTAGCTGCTGAATGAACTAAGTTTTGTAGGATGATTCCTGTGAAGAAGGCTGTGCCTGCAGAAGTACGTAGCAAAGTCAGCCTGCCAGTTAACTGTGTTATTCTCCACGCAACTGTTTGTATTCAAGGGGATTGAAAACAGCATCAAAAAGCACAAGTAAATATTGGCATATGTTTGCCATCAGGTGACTTAGATGTGTGCCCCCTCATCTTTCATGGCTTGGCACATAAACAGAAAGAGCAGAGTAATAGGTCAGAAAGTTAACGATTAGCCAAGTATCAACACTTGCTGATGAGTGATGGTTGGCATTTCACTGGGTTGGTGGCTTTCTCGTGGTGCTGGTGAAGCAGGTGTTTTAAGCCCGTCATCAGTGTCTGAATCAGGCTTTAAATAAACTCATCTATCATGAGTATTCATGTTTGGGCAGCAGTTGCCCGGCTGTGCTTAGACTGAATGTGTCAGGAGATGGCTAGTGCCACCTTGCATGGACAAGCCCAGGAAAAAGTTTCCCCAGGGTTGTTAATATCCTCATCAATGCAAGTCAACAGACATCTTTTGGCAAAGTGGGGGCAGGGGGTGGGGGGAGGTAAATGTGCTGTATGAGATAATATAAATTCAGGCCGTGCAAAATCCCTGTGGGCTCCAAAGCAGAACCAGTGTTTGAGGAGGATTGCAGGTAGTCCTGTGGTGATGGAGGATGAGAGGGATGAGCATCTGACCAGGTATAAAGGGTTTAGCAGATCAAATGCTTTGCTTCTGTCAAACAAAAACCAAAAAAGGCTTTTAATTAACAAACTACTTAATGAAGAAGCGCAGAGAACAGAAACATTAGCAGTGAACCTCTACCCCCTCGCAAGGGGTATTGAGTCTCTGTGTGTTCTTACTTTATCTCCACAGAACAGACGTGGTTCTTTTGTAGGAAAAACTCTGGAGATGAGCACTGAGTACATTAAAATGTCATCTCACAAGCAGGGGTTTTAAAATGGGATTTTAACAGGGTATTGCCCAGGCAGGCCGTGAATAGTAAGCAGAGATGTAATGCGAAAGGAGACCATCTTACTTAAATAAAATGGGTTTCATTAGCCAACCTTTAAAGACACTAGTTACAGATAGACTCAGGTTACATGTAGCATTCATAAGCTTGTTTTTCCTAGTGGGTCATTCTGAATTCTGCTACAGATTCACACTTAATGTGAAGTTTTCAGAATCACTCTAAGTTTAGATGATTAAACATTCTTGAGGGGGAAATAGATACTCTTTTAATTTAAAGGGTAGTATGTCTTATTAGCATTAAAATATAAAAATGAAATTAATATGGAGGTGATACAAGTGACATGAAGGTAAATAAACCTGGATCTTCAGTCAAACTTGAATTAATTTAAACAGTCTGTATCTCAGTGAATCCCACTCTTGGTACATCTGGTATGTTTTTGTTTTTGCTTTTTGTCTTTTAGATATTTATTATGATTTAATTATTTATTAAATACAGCCTGATGGAGGCCTTACATTTTGTTTGCTTCATTTCCTGTCCCTAAGAAGATGGTGGTACATCTGTATCTTCCTAGGGCACTCTGAAGATAAATTAACTGGAATGTGTGATCTAGACTAAAGCACAGAAGCCACACAGATACTGAGGTAGCACATAATTGGGTACACGTTGTATCACAAGTACATGGCAACGGACCTCTGGGTGGTAATGTCCGTATATAGAAATCTCTGCAGCAGCTGCAAAAGCAAATTTCACCTGTGCTGCACTGATTTCCAAACCGTTGCCTGTGGAGGCACTTGCTTCTTTCTGTGCTATTCCACAGACCCTGTGCCCTCGATTTATTTGAAGCATTTGTACTATACTGTGCGTGTTGCTAGGGATGTGGAAAGAGTGAGAATCAGGGGAAGGAAGAGAAGCATTACATTGCATTACAAAGTGCACTTTGCTGTACAGAGGTAAATGTATCTCTATCATCAGAAAGAGATTCCCTGTGTCAAAGTTTTTAAGTGAAAATCTGAAATTGTGCTTTGAACTTATCTGTCAGTAGCCCTCTTGTATAGTAATTTGTCTGTTTTTCTTCTAGGTAGGCTTTCTCTTTAGGATTTGTGGACTTTTTTAGACTGGGCTATTTGATCTGTTATCTCCTTTTCACATATGTATTTACAAGAAAAATATAGGCCTGTATCTCCAAAATACATCCAATCTGTGATTGTTTAGGTCAGATTGCAATCAGTAAAGGTGTTCCAGAATTCAAATCCAAATTTGGCTTTGGATTGTAAAACATCCCCAAAATAAAACTCCCTAGAGTTGAAAACATATGCTAATATATTCATACTAATCTGAATGGCAAGCCCTATTTCTGTCCTTGGGCTGAGTCTTAAACCAATAATGTGGCTATGGGATTATTGTTAGTTGAAGAAAAAGTATCAGCTACAGTTGCACAGGTGACTGAGAACTGTGAAATCTAGAGGAAAAAGCTCAGTAGAAGTATCATTTAGGAACAAAAGGGGGGGAAGGAAGAAAAAAAGCCCTTGGCAGTATTCATGTATTCCATGTATAATGCCATGTATTCTGTTGACTCCTGAAGGCTTTCTCATATTCCTCCTGTCCTATTGCTTTCTCTTACCCGTATGGGTGAGATGCTCAGATGTTGCCTAACTGAAACTACCAGTTTTGATTTACTGATTTCACCAGATGTCAGACAGCTGAGAATCTGGCTCAGGTTACCCTTTTCTGAAGGTACTTGTGGGTGACTCTGACTTCCATGGACTTCAGAGAAGATCAGACCTGTACCTGCTGAAGAGGGCTGGAAAATGGAAGTCCTAATTTGTATTTTCTGCTGGTACAAGCAAGACCTAACTCCACTGAATTAGGTGAATTAAGCCTTCTCTGAAACTGCAGATGAAACGAGAACGAAAAGTAGCTGTTTAGTAATAACCCAGATAATGGATAACAGAGGCCAATAAAAGGTGAATTCTAATTGCACAGTCCCAAGAAAATAATAACCTTTTATGATAAATGCTCAAAGAAACCACAGTGAGATAACAGTTGCTTGCATGTCTGCTTAGATATTAAGATCTGTTATTGAAAGTGTAAACACTGTCTGTCTGTGGATACAGTGCAGTTTGCATAATTGAAACACCAGAGGGGACAAATTTGGTTTTAAGGAATTGGCAATGATACAATGTGTTCAGCCCTTAATGTTCAAAAACTCCTGAAATTGGCTTAAAAATGAGACTTGACAAATAATCACGGTTTTCTTACATTTGCCTTCTGAGCCATTAGATTTGGGTCACATACTGTTTTCTCAGTCATATAATCCCAGGACTCTAGTCCTTGCAGCTTGAAAAATACCTGTTATTGTCTGCCTGACAATGAAACTGTGAGAACTAGCAATAACCTAAAAGTGATACTGAGTCTTAAAAAGATAGAATTGAATTTTCTAGTTTGTCAAACAAAAGTGTTATTTAAATCAATGGGTCTTCAACAGAGCAGATGATTAAAAAGGAAAAAAAAATCTTTTGATAGCTGGAAACTAAAACTGATGCTTAGAAACAGAGATACAAGGGGAAATTTTGGTTAGCTTTCAGCTTCAGCCTGTCTCCCATCTAATCCAGTAGCTGCTAATTCATTAGGATAACCTCCGAGAGAATTATTCTGTGTGAGCCTGTACAATGGCCAGGAGTGGCACTTGGTGCTGTGTTGCTGCCTGCCAACACAGGCAGAGTGATTGCAGCCAGCACGGGTTTCCAGGGCAGCCTGGGTGCCGGGGCTGCCACCGTGGCATAGAGCAGATTCAGCTTGTCTTTGTCTTCACAAGGGCTGTGTGCTGCCAGTGTCATTCCAGGATGAAAAGCCTGGTATTGGGACCTCCACAGAACGTGGTGGCAGAATAAATGGGTGGGAGGCACATCTCTCCCCGCACCTGCTCCCTCCTCTCACACTCTGTCTCTGCTGAGGGCTGGTATCTCCTCTCGTCCCTCTGTTCACTCCGACCTCAGCTTTTTTTTTCCCTTTTTCTTTTAAATTTGATTTAATCCTTCCAACATTTGTCCCAGCTTTTGCGAACTTGTGATAAAGGAGAATGAAAAGACAGCTTTCCAATTGTAGCAAAACCTGGCGCAGGCACAGAACAGGCTATGGGTAATTAACCAGGAGCCGTTGCGTGAGCTCTGGGCAGGTGGCTGAGAAGCACGTGTGCATGCACACACTCTGTCCCATGTGAACTGTGTGGAAAATGCAAGGATGTGCATTTGCAATGATAATCTGTTTGCAAGTCCTGGGCTAGGTCTTTTGCTCCCTGGGCATGTAGGTGGATTTCTCCCGACATGATTAAAATTTGATCCAACTTCTTCAGACCTAATCCCTTTAACTGTTTGAAGCCACTGCATTTCGCTCTCCCTGAGTATCTTCCCCTCTTTTGGATGCTCACTGCTTTTCTGAACAGTATTTCTGCTGCTTTGATGTGTCAGAAATGGAATGTTAAGGCTGACGAAGTGGCTGACCCAAAGTCACAGTGAGCCTGATGCTAGCACCCAGTTTGTCCCTAGCCGTGCTGCTGCTCTTCTGTTCCTGGTGCACAGGATAGCAGAGGGCCCTGCAGATGCGGGGCTCCTTGGCTAGCTCCCGTACCAGCAGCAGTGCATCCTTGGCTTTAGTGGAGCCTAGTCAACTGAGCCAGCTGTTGCTCCACCTCCTTCAGACTGTTGTTGGCTATTTTGTGCCCCACCAAGAGGCAGAGTACAGAAACACTGATTGGCTACTGAGGTAGGTGGGAATAAATTTTCAAAACAGAGATGGAGAAAGATAAAAGATGTAGTGGCATTTCTTTGTCAGTGTCAGCTGGAAAGCAGGCACAACTGTAAGGAGGACCGAGATTTTGAAGGACACTCAAGGACGTGGTTGTGGTTATCAGATGAGATTTGGCAATGAAATGAGAAGTTGAGTAGAGGGAACTCTGATAAACTGGCTTGTGCGGGCATCATCACCAGTTGACTGTGGGGATGAGGAGCAAGTAAATGCTGAGAGGGGAAAAATGGGCAAGGAGGAGCTGACAAACTGTGGGAACAAATGTGAGAAATGCGGGCTTTGGAGAACAAGTAGACTGATGGTTTAAAGCTGTCCAAGCTCAGATGTAAAGTCCCTTCACAGACATTAACAACCCTTCCAAAATTCATTCCTTGGTAGGACAGAAGGGACTTTTGTTTTTATGTGGAATGAGTAAGTAGCTGACTAATCCTCTGTTTCTTCTGTTGTTCTCTATTTTGGGGCTAATAGTAAAGCTCAAGAGGAAAAGATTTTGGTGAAGTCACTGGTCTATTAATTGCAATGCAAGTTTAAGTGCCAGGGGTAGTGCTGATTGCATACAGTTGCAAAAATTCAGTGCACTGAGAAGAACCATACGCTGGGAGGTGTATGCTGACAAACGTGTAACTCTTCCTGTCTTCTGCAGCACTGTGTAAATTATGTGTAGCAGCACAACAGTATTCCTGGCAAAATATTCCTGTCAAGATATTGCTCCTTGTAAATCATTGGAGAAGGTGAGAAACAGATGCTTGGGTTGCTAAGACAGGCTGTGCAGGTCCCACTTAAGAAAAAGTTGCTCTGAAACATCTTGGCACGTTTGGGAAGTTTCAGGTTGCTTTATATCTTGTACAGTAAAGACGTAGTATTTTGGGTGCGGTGCACCCTTGTATAAAATCATCAGCTTTCTCAGTGCATCCTAATAGGAATCTGATGCTAGAGTCTGTGTGCTACAGCTGTGCCTGCAACGTGGCTCTGGCAGGGGTCCCTGGCTCTGCTCAGATTCCTTCCGTTCACTGTTGCCCTTTTCCTCCTCTGGAGGAGGAGGTGTTTGCAGAAACAAGCTCTCCTTCCCTCCAGTCCATCCTTTCCTTAGTCGTCAGCACTGTAAAATCCATAAACAAAACATTGCCTGCTGATTTCAAACCTGCTATGTGCAGCACACCAGCAGGCACCCTTGATGCAAGATGTTTTAGCTCCAGCTGATAATTCTGCTCCATTGATTTTTACATGTGATTTGGGGAAGAAGCACTGGCTGCACTACATATATGGTCTAGCTCCCTATGAAGACCAGTGAGAGCACTGGTGCAGAACAGCAGTGGCTGTTGTGCCTTGTGCTTTGATACCTTTTCTTTAATAATAATAAATTCGTTTCCAGGAAAGAAAACAAACCTGGTAGGGTCCTGTTAATGTGTTTTCAGTGGCCTTATGAGGCAGGGCATATGCTGCCTGAATTCTTCCCACTCTGGCTCTTTGCAGCTCTTCCCCTGAGGTGCAGTAGTAATTAGCTGTTTGGGGTGCCTGTGATATTCATAACACGAAAGCACATCGCTTTCACTACAGAAGAGCTCCCCCACCTCCCAGTGGGATGAATCCCAGGGCCCAAGTGCCTCGACCGCTGTCACAAGGTTGGCCATCCAAGAACAATTGATTTCTAAATGTGCCTGAACCTTGGGTGACCTGAAATATAGCAGCAAGTATTACAAGCTGGGACATCTGGTGGACAATAAAACTTTTTTTTAATTTGTTTTTACATGAAGCAGCTGTACTTGAGCAGATGACCAGGGGCTGTGCAATCAAAGTGTGAATAGCTGAATTAGCAAATTATATTAGGCTTCTTAGGCACTTATTTGAATGCTGCATGCTCTTTTTTAATTTTGCTTTATTAACATCTACCAAAAACACAGCAGTGTTGGCATTATGGTTATTAGTGACTTATTTGCTTCATTAAAATTTACAGCACGTTTTACATTCACCATCTGGGACAGCTTCTCCCATGTTTATGGTTAAAATGTAACTTAAAGCCAGGCCTAATAGTCTAAAATAAAAGATTTTTATAGATAAAATTCTTTCTTTGGGTGCCAGTGTTACCTCTTTTCTCTAGTGTGCAAACAGAATGATGTTTTGCCCAGTCACTGTGGTACAACTTAGTGCTAGGATACACACAAATATTTCTGCTTTCAATAAAAGATGTTGTTATATGTAAGGAAAAGGTCAATCGTGCTATTACTTGGAAAGCTGCAGCTTATGGAGTATGGCTGGGGAGGGAATTAGACCACTCAGAGGAACTTCAGACTAAAGGACCTTCTGGGTCACTGAGTCTAAACCCCTGTTATTGCAAGTAACTACCTTGGATAATCCCTTTGCAAAGGATTGGAGCAAGAATCAGCAGTGCAAGAGAAATGTGAATGTGTTGGAAGGCAGCACCTATGAGCATGGCTCTGAACGCGAGCTGATGTACCTCTACCACTTTCCAGATTTGAGTTGCCTTGCTCCTAAGCATTTCAAAGCATGGGCAGAGTATGTTCAAGTGTGTCTTTGCTTAACTGCATACACGTAGCTTTGAATTCTTCCTCCCTTTTCCTGCTTTTCTTTAGTGTTGAGTAATGAGGATGGGAAACCCACTTTCTTGTTTATTCAGGCTGGGAATGTGGAAAAGTTGTGGTGTGCTGAGAGGGCAAAGTGAAGGGAGAAGGAGAAAAGTGTGTGATATACTAGTACTAAGAACATGTGCTTTCCCCACTGTTTTGAGTCAATTCAAAATTCAAAACAGTGTTGTTTTTTTTTAATGTCACCCCTTGGGATGCCAAACATTGAAAAATTCATTCACTGTTTGTTCCCCTCCCCTCCCTCCCCCCCGGCCTTTTTTAGTTCTCCAAAGGAAATGTCCATTCAAAACAAAATTTTGAAACAAACAAAAATAATAAAAATTATAGTCCTTATTGGCTCTGTGAGCACTCGGGTTTTCATTGGGTTACCGCCTGAAAGTGGATTTCTTTATGTGGGACCTGCAGACACATTCGGGTATCCCAGGATCTTATGGGTTTGCATGTGCACTTGTGATTTCTCCCTCATCTCATTTGGTTTTTAGGTGTGTAACTCATGTGATGGAAGAGTGACAGTAACCTGGACATTACTGGAAGTCCATCCCCTTGTATGTTTGTGATTTCATACTGATACCTCATCATGCCAAATATTTGCAGATCTTTTAGATTTCAGCATAATCCTAGAAATGCAGTTCTGTGAGTGGACCTTTCTGCCTTTGCTGCTACAGCTCTCCCTTGGCTTCAGTGTTAAGTCTATGCTACCTCTTTTCTTCTTTAAAGCCGTTGTGTCTAATGGATGGGTATTTTTTCATCTTTCCTTTTTTCCCTTGCATCTCACAATTAAGACTTTTCAATTAATCGTTTACAGGTGGAGCTGCCTGGAACTACTTTAGAAGGGAGAAAATTATTAATATGAATGATTAATAATAATCTGATCAAAATTCCTGAAGTTTTTATCTTTGAAGCAGATTTCCTATCTTACTACCCTTGAAAATTCACATGCCGGTAAATTATGAATAAACAAGAATGAAGTGTGTAAAATACATGTAATATTAATTGTGCTGCATAAATTCAAATGGGGAGCAGGTTTCAACTTTGCTACCTCTTCTGTAGATTGAATTCAGCTGGAAAATGGATACTGAGGTTTTTTGGTTTTCACCTGCATATGTAATTTCATATGTTTAATTCTCTAGTTATAGTACTTGGTTACTCCCACTGTCTACAGATATGTGCCAGAGCTATTGACACTTCTTTAGTTCTCTGTAATTTTTATTGACTTTAAAATGGTTATAACTTCAATGTTTTACTTTTAAAAACCTTGCTTTTGCTGAAATAAATGGCCACACTCTTTCAACTTCTTGATAGACACACTTTGTCTCCGCTTCTCCTCTCTTTAGACTGCTAAAGGTGATTCTAGAGACTCTAAGATAACCACAGGGCACTGCCAGTTTTCTTTTCTTACCATGTTTGTACTCTTTACAGTTTTTGGCATGTATTCCTTGTCTTTGCCTTTAAGGTTTCTTGGCTTTTGTCACATATCAGTTTCTCATGACCCTCTTTAGCACTCTGTTTTAGAGTCCTTTTTCTTTTACCCTTTCTTTTCTCTTTTTACCTCTACCTACCCACAGCCTTTTTTGCTTCTCAAACCTTGATTGGAATTAGAGCATACAAAAGCCACCATCCCTGTCTTCCTATTTCTCTCTGTTTTTTACAGATACTTTAATGCAATAGACTTGGCAAATGAGGGTTGCCTGTTTGTGTGTTGAATTTGTTTGTGGGTGGGATTTTTTTCTCTTTCCCATACTGTCTTAGCCTGTGTGCTAACAATGTGAGTATGTTTGAGCTGCTCAGGAAGTCTAAGCCCTCTAATGAATAATAAAAACAAGCTGATAAAGAGTTGTTACTACAAAATAATCTTTAAAATCCCAGTGAACATTTGATTTTTGGATGTGCTGGTCCTGAGTAATGCAGAACAGGTGTGTGAAGATAAATGAAACTTTGTTTGTGTGGGATTGTGAAGTACTACAGGTTGATAGAGACCATTAGACTATTAAATAATTTTTAAAAAATCTTATTTTTGCTTCTGGACCCTTGAGCTCTAATTGCAAACATAATGCAAGGTCTTGTTACTATTAAATGAAAGTCAAAGCCTAATGTTGTTCACCTGATTTATTTTAACTGTGAAGATCAATACTTAGATGCAGTTACAGGCAGAGCTGAATGCTAAATTAAGTATAGGCTCATGAGGGATATGACATAGATGTTCTTGCATTACAGAAATGAAGTTCTAAAATGTTGCCCTATCTTCTGCATTCTTTAAAGCAATATTGTTAAGCATATCAATTTTAAAGGTCTTTCTTCCCCCGGCCTGGACAATAACCCTACATCAGTCTTATGCCTCATAATTTGAGCCTCTGCTCTCAGTCAGCTAGAACTGAAATTTGTCTGACCTCAGTTGAGTTATACAACATGTTATTGCACATAGGAGATGGATAGTTCCTGTATAATCTCTGTTTTGAAGCAGTTATTGAAAGTGTGGAAGACATGCAAGAGGGGGAAGATCATCTAAAACAAAAGGAAGCAAATACAAGGTCACAATCATGACTAAAACTTTTGCAAGTATTCTTTTTCAAAGTGAGATAGTTCAATGTGCCTGGTTCATATCTATTCTTGCCATTCACAGAAAAAAAATATAAAGGTACTTCCCATCTAGATGAATTTGAATAGGATTTAAAAAAAAACCCCAAACCCCAAAAACATAAAGACTGAAGCTCTCAGTTGGCATAAACTGTCATCCCATCGCTGGGATTCGGCAAATAAGATACTCAATAGAAGGAATGTGGGACAGAGTGCAGTAGACAGTCATCCAGATGCTATGCTTGCAAGGAGGGTGGTCTTGTCTTGATTTCTTTGCTTCTGAAAATCTCATGATAGAGATCAGCATCAATATACAGTGGTCTATTTTATCAATATGACATTTACAGACATAAAACTTGAAGGGAAGATCTTTTAACCTGTGGCAAAAACTTCCAAATGGACTGTTGAAATTCCTATCTCCAGAGACAATCTGGATGAGAGACTGCAGTAAAATGTGAATTTTCGGTTTCATATGTGAGTAATCCCATGTCTTTTTGATAGAGCATTTAAGCAAATGTTTAAATTCTAGTGTGTGATCCCATTGATCTCCTGTTTGAAAAATTGTGCATTTGTGTTAGAGTTTCATTGAATAATGCTGATGTTATTTGAGAAACAATTGGTTTTTTCTTTCTTTTTAATATCTATAATCCTACAAACTCTGGCACTGTTTACAAGTTCTGGCTTTGTAAATACCTGAATACAGCAGAAATCTCGAATATGGGCTTTATATCAGAATATATGGCATTCACAGGCTTTGACATCCATCTGTCTTCACTTGTGACTCTGTTTTCTTTGTCAAGTTCCTCCCCCTTCTTTCTGAAGTAATATGGAGTCTTTCCACTCATTGTAACTCCCTTTTCAGTGAAAACTTTTTGGTTTTTAGGATATAAAGCATAAATTGTGCTTGGCCATACGTAAGTATGAAACTGAGGGGGATAGGCATTTTATAATTCTTTAATCTCACTTTAGTATTACAGAAAGCACTGAGTGATATATGCTGCTTTTATTCAAACCGTGTAATGTTTACCTGTTGTGCTCTGAAACCCTCAAATTTGCTCTTCATGTGAACATTAATTTTAGGGGCAGGGGGAGAAGCAGGGAGGAATGGCTATATGGAAAAAAATCAGACTGGACCTGACCCCTTCTCCTCTAGGTTTGGTGTAGAATAGGAGCCAGGAGGTTTCAAGTTCCTCCTGTGCCTGCCAGGAGGAACTTGTGATCTTGGACAAATCATTTTGCTGCTCAACCCTTCCCTGGTCTTCCACTCCTTTCTGTTTCCTTTATTTGGATTGTGAATTCTTTGGTGAAGAATGTTGCATATTTATTTCAGAATTTCATATGCACACAGAGGCAAAATTTGCCCTCTATCAAAGGTGACTCCTGGGTGTACTGTTCTCCTCCTGCATACGTGTAAAAAGTAAATACTCACATCTTATTCCTGCCATGACCTGTTGGCGCACTCCTTCAGCTGTGCCTGTTTTATTCCCTTTAAAAGCTCCAATGTGTTTCTTTAATACCCAGATTTTAAGAAGTCTCTTCAGCTGATATATTAGCTTATTTTCTTTTCTGAATGTTCCAGAACTGTTCTGCCATTGAACAGGTTAAGAAAGGAATTATGAGCTTCTACTGAATTCCCCATACTGAAGAGCCTTGTAAGAAGCTCTTGTTTTTTACAAAAGAAAACAAACCAACCCCCAATGCCTTGAGAATCTTATTCTTCTGGAAAACATACTTCTTTCAGCAATTTTTAGTGATATTCAGAGTTCAAATATAAAAGCACCAAGGCACAGAGGCCCTTGTGACTGTATCAAGGAAGACCTTGAGAGAAAGGCTGCTCAGTTTTCAGAAGTTCAGAGGACTCCAGAAAACAGCAGTCTGCTTTAGGTTTGAGGTGAAATTCTGGTTCAAGTCAATGGGAATTTTGCAACAAAGATACAACAATTAAAAATCACTGTCATCCTCAGCCAGATTTTTTTCCTTGAAGTGGTATTAGACATACCAACCGAATGTATGGTCTGGTACATGGGGAAAACATTTGCCTATTACATAGATGTATTTTCCTCTGCCCTCTCATCATTGTATCATCCATTTGTCTATTTCTGCAGAACAGTGTTTTCTCACTGCTTTTATAGAAAAATATGAATTTCTTAAATGAAGAGTTAGGCTATACAGATAACTTTTTTCCTGTTATGTTTTTGGAAGGATTATACTCTTTCTCCTCTGTCCACTGTTATCTCTAAGTGAGTAAGAGAAGAAAGACATTTACCCAACTTTTTATGCATGACAAATGGTTCCATAGCTAACGGTGGCCTGGAGACCAGTGCTACTTTTGACTTTTCCTCAACAGATAGCACTTTTTTTTTTCCCCCTTCTCTCCTCCATTTTAGCCTTTGCTGTAGGGACTTTGAGATTGGATGGGGAAAAATAAATTGTGAGGTTCTCTGCCATTACTGTAAAATGAAATCTTGGAGAGCTTTATGGGGTCTACCAGCAGCTGTTAATGAGGCTTTATTAACCTTGGACTATATACCATGAAATATTATGGTATAAATAAATGTGGTGCCAGGGCCAAGCTGCCTAATAAATGGCATGATAGAGGGGATCGTGTGCCTAGGGGGTTATGACATAGAGCCTTTCCCCACTAAGTCACTATTTTAAATTCACCGTGAGTTGGCAGTGACTGAAGGCCATTATTATCCAATGGCTCTTAAATAGGCTATGTGAAATAAATTGGAGGTCTCAGTTCATTTCCTTAGGGAAAGAGGTCTATGTTCCAGCTGACAGTAATTGTCATCTAAGTTCAAGGCTCAGCACAGGAACTGCACTTGGAAAGGACGTGGTCACTGAAAGGCCCTTTCGCCTCGTACCCTGTCCCCTTGCTCAAGGCTCTAGAGCATTGCCATGCTGTGGTGTGAGTTAATACTGTGGGCTCTTGCAGAGGCTTATTCTTTGGAAAAGCAAAGAGCTTTGTTTCAGACCATTACCAATAATATCCTCTAAGGGCTTCTTTCCATACCCTACTCTGACAAATTAATGCTATATTTAATAGTACTCTTGATACAAATAAATGAGATAACTTATGGAAATAGGTATAGCTATGGAGAATATAATGAAGAATGAGGTCCTTTGTAATTACTAAATTCAGTTATAAGAGTAATGATTTATTATAAAGTCTTGCTTGGTAGTGAGGAAGAAGATAGGCAGTTTGTAAGTCTATTTCTAACTTTTAAGTGGATTCTCATCGTCTAGTCTAATTAAATGGCATGCTATTAGTTTTTAATAACCTGGGAAAATGAAATTACAATTGTATAAACCATTGACTAATGATTTCTTCAACAACCCCACCCCAAGAGAATTAAATATATAAACTTACAAGAAAACTAGTTTAAATTAAAAAAGGAAGCAAACAGCAAGGTAGACTCATGAATGGACTGTCTACTCAAGAAATTATAAGTAAAATGAAAATATTAGAAAGAAAAAGGAGTGTCTCCCCCCCAAACATTGTGATCTCTTCCTTTTCAATTATGCTCACTTTTGTAATTTCATCTTCATTTTTTTGTTTTCAAGTAGTCTATTGGCAAATGGAAGAATAAAGAGGAGTGGGTTTGATAATGTCTTCCTCTTGAAGCAAAGTAAATGGAAGCAGGTTTATAACTTTTAATTTGACATTTCATTAAGTATGTAGATTTAAAAAATTTAAATTTAAATTTTTCCCAAAGTTGCCTTTGGAGCATCTTTTTTTCTTTTTTACAGGGAATAAAGTTTCATTAAAAATATCAAGTAGCAGAAATTTGTAGATCACTAGTACCATTAAAAAAAAAAGAAAGGAAAGCAACAAAAGATGTGCAGAATTGTTCATGAAATTTATGCACACCACTCTGGGAAGTGGAAGTATAAATAGCCACATAAGGTGCCATGACACCAAGTCCTAGTGTCAGGACTGGGGTACAATAGTACTTTGTTGAATATTAGGTATCTTCAATATATGGAGATGTAGAGCAAGATTATGGCAGGATTTTTCCTGTGCTCTCATTCTTCAGCAAGTCTTGAGTTGTAGCATGCAAAGTAAGCCTAAAAGGTACCAAGTCCTAGGGGACTTCAGGGTCAGTTAGGTTCTACCATGTGAATGCTGTCAATTAATTTCAAAATAGGACAGCGGACAATTACTAGATAAAAACAATCAAGCAACCTCCTCAAATAAAAATACCCACACATCCCTCCAAACATCTGGCCTGCCTTACTTGGAGAGGAATTAAACCGTTTGCTTTTATTTATTTATTTACATCCCCCCCCCCTTTTGAAATCAAGACTATAGACCTGAACAGGAGACCTCAGCTGGGACTTAATTAGAGGAGTTTGGACTGGGAAATGACAGTCTCAATACTATTATGCTGCTATGCCACAGCCTCTACTTCTGTTTCTGCTGTGAATATAATTAATACCCCACACCTAGTCTTAATAGTGGCAGTAACTCTAGTGCGGAGACATTATTGCTTCGTGGCCCAAGGAGAACGCTCATGCATTTCTGGGCTTAGTGTCATCTGTCAGGCAGATTGGCCTTGTCTGTGTGAAGGGGCATTAAGCAGTCAGTTAAGGCAGTTGTTTCCATACGTCTTGTGGGAAAGCAATCATTTTTCAGAAATACATTAGATGCATGGACTCTTTTTTCCAGTGCTCTATCGCTCTTTCTCTCTCCCCATGTATTAACCGGTGTACCATTATGGCATTCCTAGTTTCTGCAGAGGCCACGGGGAATCTCTTATTATGTCTCATAGGCTACATTTTCTTCATCTGGGACACAAAAGGCAGAATATTTGCTTCCTGATGTGGAGCAGCAGCAGCTGCAGAGCACCTGCCAAGCCACAGTAAATGGCAGTGCGGCAAGGTCTGGGATACTAATAAGAGCAGTCTCTGGGAGCCACTGTGACCTCCTCAGTGGTAAATTAGCCACGAGGCTCTGAGCCTCATTCCCTGATTTGTCACTCACCAGAGGGACAGGGAGGACGTGTCTGTAACCGTCCCCGATATCCCCCGATACAGCAGCAGTAGCTGACTAGCAATATGGACCTTGCAGAAAGGAGGGACTGCTCACTGGGCTGGCACAGTTGTATAAGTGTGTGGTTGGTTGGTTGGGTTTTTGTCACTTCCAGGCAAAGAAGTGACAAGTCTCTAGCTTTGGAAAGCTTTACAATGACAAGTAAGACCAGGAGCCACTGCTGAAGGTGTGAGAAGGCCAGGCAGAAGACTAG
Organism: Ciconia boyciana; assembly: GCF_034638445.1. Lineage (NCBI taxonomy): Eukaryota > Metazoa > Chordata > Aves > Ciconiiformes > Ciconiidae > Ciconia > Ciconia boyciana. The sequence goes on along the minus strand of NC_132935.1, from coordinate 102,763,480 downwards.
AAGCTTTCATTAGCAGCATGTATGTTTTTGAGGCAACTGAAACCAATTCCTACCATACAAAGGGTGAGTTGTTGTGGCATGAGGGAGAACAGGAGTTTCTTCAGCTTCAAAGACTATGGCTGGTGTAGAAAGAGCTGGGCTCAAAGTAGTAATGGGTGGGTACTCGGACAGCACGTATCTGCCAATAATGGGGCAATGTATGGAACATGTTTAGAAAAGAAATGGAAGAAACTCTCTTCATTTAGCTTGATTGCTATTTGTTCCCCTTCTCTACTGCTCCCACTGTCCAAATTCTCACAGAGAGAGCAGGATTAGCATGTAACCAGAGATTTTTCTGGCTAAAATGAGGTATAGTTGTGGATGACCACCTTGTCCCCAGCTATCCTCACAGCCCAGGTGTGAATGAATGGTGAAAGGAAGAGATGCACATTGCATGCACAAGGTAAAAGCTGTGGCAGTGTTTCTCTCCCACTTTAATAAAGAAAGTGTTGCTGGCTCACACTGTTAAATGCAAATTCATAAATTATGCACGAAATTACAGCATTTGTATGCAAAGTTGTGAGAACGTCATGGACATACAGCCATAGATAGGCCAACTGCCAAGACACCCTGCTGAAAAGCACACTGTGTGTGCCTAGAAAGAAGCTGATTGAAGTTGATAGGCAAACTTCTATATTACTTCTCTCTCAACCTCAAACAGGACAACCTTAAAATACTTTCCCATGTATTTCTTCTATGCTGTTGCACCAAAAACTAGTCCTGAAAATATCTAGGATTTTTGGTAGAAATGTATGGTCTACATATAAAACGATACCACCCCCTCCCCTCCCATTACTCATGCTAGCTAAAACATTTTTCTTCTCTTACAGATTTATTTTTATGTGGCTCTTGAAATACCTGGGAAGTAGGAACGGCCTTTGAACTTTCTCATATGATAAGGCAATACTTTCTTTTTGTAAGAAATGTATGGCACTTTGGTCACATAAGAATATAGCACTTCGCTGCTCATCAGAGCAGCATTGATCAGTTCCGGGGGTACATACGCTACATATGGTACTTTAATGCTCTATTGCTGCAAACTGTTGGAAGTCTTATTCAAAACAATTGGCTTTCTCTTGAAGAAACATAGTATAACACCAACTTGTGTTGATGTTGCTCTCAGTTAATTGGAACATATAAAATCTGAATTTTATTGTAGTCTTCTTCCCCAAACCCAAGGTATGATGAACCCCAAGATGGTGTTTTCAAGGCTAATAGTTAAGAAACCAAAGCAGTTTCTCCATGTCTCTTTGAACTAGAAGTAAGCTGTGGTTTCTGCAGGTCCATGTGACAATGACTGATATGCCCAAGCGTGTGCAAGCCAAGGAGGTGATACTTCCACCAAGCAACCAAATTTGAGACTGAGATGCCCTCATAGACTTTTACTCATCAGCCTCTAGAAGGTACCATTTGATGGAAGTGAAGGGATATTTATGTTTCTTTGTCACTGTGCATTCCCTTCACCATATACATGTAAACCATATTAAGAAGTTATCCCTATGTTCTCATGTTTAATTGTGTATGTCATATGTTTGCACTGCTAATTACATTTTAAAATCGCTTGATCTGCTCGTGTTGATTCATATTTGTGTTTAATAGTAAGTTTCTTTACATGTTCTGCATTGTCTCTTCTCTAAATGAATGATTTTAACAGTACTGGGACTAAACTAACTTGGAAAATTGCTTTTGAGATGAAAGGGGAAAAAATGGTCTGTAAATTAGTCTTCTGCAATCTCTGGTCAAAACAGTCTTGCTGAGTGACTTTAAAGAACAACTGGGCAAAGCAGAGACCTTGACAAATAAGCTTTCAGAGACAGTCCAGCTGTAATGACTCTTCTACTCCATTAATAATTTTTCTTGAGTATTTACTCATGTGTTTTTCCTGATATAATCGCACAATTGCTTTCAGCCTCCTGTTAGGCCTGGCTCAAAGCAGATTGTCATAAAATGGCTAAATTATTAGCTTTGATGTCTAGCAACATTTGGCTGAAAATATATGGTCAAACTGCTGTTTTTGTGCTTTAGCATAGCCCAGGAAAGAGCAAGGTTTTTTTTCTCAGCTGAAGCACAGGATTTCAGAGGTCTTGTCAAGGCTGCTCACTTTGATGAATGTCATTGCAACCAGGTTTTTATATTAGTTATCATCAGTGCCATATCCAAGTACTTGCATGGATATGGCTGTAGTGCTGATCACCTGAAATAGCCTCCACTGCTAACAAGTCAGTATTTTTCTTTGGATGAATATATCTAAGTCATAAATCACCATGAATTTAGATAGGAATAACCATAATGGTTGTTTCCACTTCCTATTCATAGCTTATATTCCTCCTAATAGCTTACACCCTACCTTACATTACTTGTGTATTGCAGGAAAAGCATATTTGCACCAGAATTGACTGAATCAAATACATCCAGTCTGCTTAATTATCTATTAAATGGAGTACTTGCTGCCTTTTTTAACCTGGCTTCTCTGCTCCATTTTTATTTAAATCAAGCATCAATTTAGATTAACAAAATTAGCAGGCACATTGCATGTTCTACAGACTCACAGGTCATTGTGAAACCTTTTCAGATTCCAAATATGTGTAATATTTGTGCACTGCTGTCGTAACATTGCTTACCAGTTGTATGTTGGCCATATGAATACCATAAAATTAAACTTCTTTTGACGTGATTGGCCATAAAGCATTGTTTAGACTTTTTATCTCCCTGGTACTGATGGCAAATTAAGCAGATACGCATCTGGGCATTCTTTGTGCTGATAGAGACATTTTGTTGCAATTTGGAAGAAGGTGTAGTCATTAGTTATTAAGTTTTTTGAACCATGTTGTTTCAGTGCTCAGCTCTTCACCTTGGAAGGAGGACAGATTTTCTGTGCTAAATGAGAATGGAAGTACTGCATCAGTTCAGATTAAACAGTATCTGCACCGAGACAAAACTGTAGTGTCAGGGAGCACGGTTACAACATAGCAAGCAGAGAGCTGCTGGAAAACCTGCAGAATAAATGCAGACAGAAATATAGCCAGCAATATGGAAGGTTCCACTGAGCCCTATGGAGTCTGTGTGTTGCTGCCCCTATAGAAAATGCATCTCCCAGATGTCACTATAATTTGGAGGAACATCTGCCCTCAACTGCTGTACCAAAATGATGGGTATACAGCTCCCCCTGCAGCCCAGCACCTTTTCTTCAAAAAGCATTGGGGTCACAAGAAAGGATGTTTTTGGCTTTTGATGACTTTGTCATTGGAAAAGATGTTTTGCATCTGAGCCCTTCTCACCAGTGGGGACTTCTTCTTGTCTGTAATGAACTTGAGGATTGACATCATTGCTCTCAAGTGCATTAGGGATTCTGATCTCAGCTGAGGGCTGCATTTTAATTTTATTTTAATTTTATTTTTATTTTATCTTAATTTTATTTTTATTATATTTTTATTTTTATTTTATTTTTATTTTATTTTAATTTATTTTTATTTTTATTTATTTTTTATTATGATTTATATTTTAGTAAGTGTCCCAGGCCAAAGCTGGCTCCCTGCCTGCTGCTTATTGGAGCTCTTCCCAGGCCACCTCATATTTTTCATAGAGGAGTATATTTATTAACTTGTAAAATACTTATGAAGATAACTAATGTTTCTCCTCTATCCCCTGTTTTCCTTCACCACGTTGTACCCTCTGGTTAATTCAGTGCTAACACAGCACAGAGAGGCTCTCCCTGTTTTTGCTTTCCATTGAAATGACAGAGTGCTTCTTTTACCTGTGTCTACCTTCTAGCTGCATTCCACTCCTTTAGTTTGTGACAGCTTTCTCCCCTAATTTCTGAAGCTCGTTTGTTTTGATTTGTATCTTTTTCCAGGAGAACAGTGTCTCAGAATGTGGAGGTCAAAGACAAGCGTGTAGAATTTGGGAATTCAGTCTCCAGTATGGCTGTACAGAGGATCCAGGGAGCAGCTTGTGGTTGAAAAATTGAGAATGGTACTTTCGCTGCTCTGATTTTTTTCATCAAGCAACCTGCCCTGTTCCTGAACTTCTATATATAGGAAAATTGTCTGGGACACTAATTCTTGGATTCTGAAGGTTTGCCTCTACAGGCTAACAGAGGTATAAACTTAAAGTACCTTAGGTAAACCATATCACAACCCTGTGAAGCCACATATTTAGAAAAAAGGTGGCCTAATTTAATTTTGCTTAATTCATTTCTGCAACAAATTAAACCAAATTCAGGTCACATTTATCCTAGGCTTTTAATGTGGTTCAACTAATCCACTTGAAAGGATAATTCAGATGAATTTTTCTGAGTGTGCCATGTGGACAAGCCATGACACACAACTCTGCTCTGTCAAGTTATCTTTCCTCAGGAGACCTAAACATATAGTTATGGTAATGAACAACAAATGACTGCATACAGAAAAAAGATCAGTTAATCAACAGCAGTAGGAGAATCGGGTGCAAATCAGAATCAGACAAGGCAGAGGAAGGGTTGTGGTGTATGCTTTGCTGGGCGAATCTCCCACGTTATGGCCTTTCTCACAACTAGCAAGCCCACCAAAGGGACTGATTACTGACCAGCTATTTGCTTGCTGGAAGGTGGCTCAGCTGAGAGAAAGAGCTAAGAAAGCAAGGATTTGCAGGCAGATGCTGGAATCTTTGTTGTGATCAGGAGAAATTGCTTTGCGCAGGAGAAATAAATAAAATTTGGAGGCTGATCCAGAGTCTGGGTATGGTGTTGGCACTTCCCGGGGGAAGAAAGTAGTTTGCAGGGTTTTTAATTGAGCGTTTCAGACATTTCCATTCCCCTTTATCCTACCAAGCTGGGGTGTGAAGAAAACGTCAGGAGCACCACCTTTTTGAAACAAGGTTCTTGTGCTTTCAGCTAAAGGTACTGAATATAAATATCCAATTTGTGGATTATATATAATATATTCTATTTTTATGTTCATTATATGAAGAAATTAAATATGATGCATTTCTACATTGAAGATGAGCTTCAGTTCTGACCTTATCACTTCACTAAGGTACTGCTTTACTAATTACAATTGCTCCATCTTTATAGAGATGGTTAACTCTGCTCTGGAACAGGACCCATTTATGCACAGGTAGGCACTGCTAGAAGAGGTAGCTGCCATTTTGTGAGGAGCTACCAATATGGCCTATCAGAGAATTATGATATTCACACTGTTTACTTTTTGTCATGTTTCTGGTAAGTTTTCCCCTCATCTGCCATTTGAGATACACTCAAAGGAGAAGAGGAAGGTTTATGGTGGTTTCATATCAGAAAAAACAGCAGGAGATGTACTTGCAGTTAATCTTAGAGAGGTGACTGATCAGGATATCTTGCCTTGTATGCTTTGTTTATACTAAATGAAGCTTTGCGCAGCAATCTATAAGACGGATGAAAGACCAGATTTTTTTTTTCTCTCTCTGTGTACACTGTACGAATTTTGTGTTTCTTTTAGAGCTTTTGCTTTTCTAACAAAGGACAAACAACGAAGGATTAGAAGGTTTGCCAAACCCGTTGTGACAGCATCCATGGAAGCTGCCTGCTGGGGAGAGACAGGGGTATGGAAGACACATCTGACTGTGGGATCTTCTGTTGTAGGTCAGCAGAAGGCCACTTCTTGCAGTAGAGTCCACTTGCCGATCACGTTTGGTGGATTGAAATGGCTTTTAGTTTGCACACGTATTCTGAGTGGGTGTAAAAGTCTACTTCCTAATAACTCATGGCAATAAATAAAATAGATAGAAAAGCAGGAGTTAAGCCTGCTTGCAAATAATGTGTATCTGCAGGTACATCTTAGCAGCTGGATAATAAGCAGAGTATGCTTTCCCTGAAGCCATAAGTGTAACAATGAAAGACAAGAAAAAGCTACATGTATGTGTAATGCTAAAAATATCAAGTTAGAGTCCTCAGGCTTTAGGTCAGTTGTTCGATAGCAGTTAAAAGGAAATCCCTTCCCACTCCCTGACCCATATTCTGTACGGATGGGTTCTTATACACATACAGAACAATGTGATGTCATGCCTTTTAGTTAGGGCTTATAAATCAAAATTAATTGCCTTTCTCCAAGCAGGTGAACTATTTTCAGTAAAGAATCTACTCAAAGAGGAAGTTATACAGCCCACCCTCTGCAATTAAACAGCAAAAAGTGCAACAAAGAAATGAAATGATAAATGGAGGAGTTAGAATGTCCCCCTCTGATGCAAATACATTTTTGTTTTTTTTCAGAACAATAGGAATAAATTCAAAGAGGGGAAAAACCCCAAGCACTAGGCTAATAATATTAACCCCCCCCCCAGCTTTTTACATATTTTTTTTTTCCATACAACAAAAATCTCTTTTCACCCCTCTCCTTTGGAGTAAATAGCTGCATTTTTTTCTCTACAGACTGGAGATGGTGAATTGAAACAGCCGTAATGATAGTGGCAGCCAAAAACAAGGGCATTTACAAAGGATAAATATTGCTTAGATTATGAATATCAACTTTCTATTGACATGAAAAAATTACATCTTACAGAGATATTATAAGCATTGTCATTCACAATGAAGCATGACAGAAAAGATTTTACTCTCAGCTGCCTGTAGAATCAAAGCACGTGAGCCATTCTTTCTGCAGAGAAATGTGAAGCTGAAAGTTAGAATGATGCAGATTTCTATGCAAAAATACCATCGTTTCCCTTCCTCAGATGTGGTGCAACACTAGCATGGAGAACTGCAATATAGGAACCAGAGATGGGACTTGTAAAGTTCTCTGGGCACTGAAAGAATTTCCAATTCCCCACACACTTGTTATCTGTCGGCCTCATTTGATTAAGAATGTCCCTGCCAGGTAAGTGGGTTGGAAACTTCCAAAATACTTCCTCCAACAAGGCATTGAGATCCTAGATCAGAAATAGCATTTGTATTTCAAATGACAGCAGCAGTGGCAACCTCAAAGTCCTAAGGACTGAGGAGGAAAAAGATACACATCCACAGCCTTACAGTTGAGTTGAAAATAATGAAAGAATAATTCATATACTACATTTTATATATATGATATTCTGACATTCTTTTTGCATGAAAAGTAAACATAATGCATTTCCCCTGTCCTAGCTGTGCTTAAGTCTTGCTGTTACTGCTTACATAAACACCAAACTTATTCCATCTATATAGATGTTTTTAAAGGCTGTTATTAAGAAAAAAATGCTGATGATAGCAATTACACACAAAGTTTGTCATAGAGTTTACGGCCTCTCTTTGTCTAAGGCAACATCCTTGGTGTGCTGTGGTCCATAAGGCATTATAACTTGACTATGATGTTAAGAAAAAAATCTCCCAGGAAATTTATAAGCTCATATATAACCACAAGTTAAAAATAGAGAAAGTAATAACTGAACATTCAAAGCAGGGCCTAATTTTGCTTAGAAATGAGAAGCAACATGACAATACTGCTTAAGATGGTCTGTGGTTTCCTTTCAAAAGCTTAGGTTGTCCTTCAAATGAAACTTGAGAAATACGGGCTTTAGTTTACTCATATTTACCACTTGTATTATTTACTTGTATTTACTGCTTCTAGTGCAGCATATTTTAACATTTCCTGATCTCCAGAGAATTTGATCTGGCATGTTAATTTTGATGATGTTTTCACTGCTGTCATTTTGAAACCTTGCAAGTCTGGGATTGGATGTTCAGAAGTTTCTCCCCAGATTGTTCTATTCCACAGGTGCTGCACTTTTCCACTACTCAGAAGCCTTTGGGGGTTTTGGGGGTCTTTGGATGCCCAAGGGACAGAAACAACCAAGAATATACTTGCTATCTGCGTCTGATGTGGTCCTGGCCTTTAGGTTTTGGATATTTATCTTAACTAAGTAGGACATGCCTTTGCCACCTCAAAACTACTTCAGCTCAACTGGTATCTATAAAATTTACCTAAGTCCATCTGGGGACTCCACCTAAGTCTGTGTCCGAAAGTGAGCAAGAGTATTCTCCCTGCAACGTGCACATGCAGTGGGAGTTACTTACGTCCTGACGGAGGATAGTGGGATCCCCAGCATGGGTTGTTTCTTTCTTGGCGTAATGTTTTATACTGCTGAGGACTGGCCTGGGAGAACAATGGAGTGGAACTATACTTTTCCTCCCAAGTGCTGTTTGTTGCAACTCTGTTTAATGGATTAAGTTACCTTTTAATAAGTTTGTGTGGCCAATTTTGTGATGTGAATTTCTGTAAATGTTGGCAAATCTTTTTTTCTATCCTATATATGCAACTTATTTTCTGGACTTCGTAGCTGTTAGCCGTAATTTCACGTGGTGTGATGTTTTAGATGTGGGACAAAGAGGATCTGCTTTATTTGCTGTATAATTTATTTATCTTTCCCTCTTCATCATATGTATCCTTCTGTAAACGTGTCCTTTTACCTTTGCCTTCCACCTGTCTGAAGTCTTTAGCGAGCAGTCACTGTTCATCTGTGAATTTCTTGCAGTGAATAAGTCTCTTCCAGTTTGCATTTCCATCATAATTTTTTAACCAAAGTATGGTGGGCTGCGTCAGTTCTACATTTTGCATTCCTTAGGATGTTTACTGTCTTCGTCTTCTCTTGATTATTTTGTAAAATAAAATGAAGCAATTTCTTTCTAATGGAACATCATGGAATTGGGAATTGTTTTTGATATTGCCATGCTGTTTTTTCTTAGCACAATTTATCACTGAAGGAACAGATATTTACTGAGTGGCTGGAAGTCCTAAGCATGTGAATAATAGCATAAATTACCTGCTTGAGAAACACCAGTGAGACAAGACGATTAGAGGGAGTGAAAATGTCTGCTTTGATAAATTAAAGTTGAACAATCTCAGAAAAGAATTTGTTGTACAATTCTATTCTCAGCTGTATGTATAAATCTAGAGTGCATTACTAATGTCAGTGGTATTTATCCACATTTCAGGTGCATACTGAGAATACCACTGAACAATACATGATTAAGTACAACAGGACTGAACCCATGTTAGATGTCCTGTCTACCACTCTGTAACTTTGGTATTTGCCTGGGTGATATTAAATCTGTTTTCAGAGCTTCAGTATTTCTTTCCTGTTAAGCTGGGTATTTTTGATCATAGAAGAACTTAAGTCAAATTAAAGAAAATGATTTAATGCTAGAAATAGTCCTACTGAATTGCCATAGGATCTCCCACATTACTCTTTAACTATAGATTGACAGATGTTTTTGTAGTTGAAAACCAACATACTGGAGTTCTTGGAGAATGGGTGTAAAGATTATTTAAAATTATCAAAGCACTAAAGATATGAGTTGCAAATTTCAATTCTTTAAAGTTTTTAGAGTTTTAAGTTTAAGTACTTATGCTCTTGGATGGTTCTAAGAACAGTTGTTGTACATACAAAAATAAAAATCAATAAAAATTAAAATGAAACAAAAAGGCAAGCTACCATTATAAGCAAATCAAATATTTTGACCATTAGGTGTAACACTATCTCTTTTTCTTCTCTTTCCACTGTTAGTTAAGAGGATGTTCCCTGCTGTCTCCCCACCTATTTTCCTTGGATTATCCAATGTGAAAAGCATCTCATACACTTTGTGACAAGGGTCTCCCAGATGAAATTCATTACTGGTAATGCACATATTGTGACCATGTTGTACATATAATCTAGCCTCTTTGCCTCTCGCTTACTGAAACTTAAGATTCAAACAGATTGGGGCACTTGGTGCCGCATAGCGACTTGGCTCATAATATCTACCTAGTTTCAACTACATCAGTCTTACTGAAAAAGCAGTTGAGTTGAGATATGTCTCCAGCAAATTATGAAAATGCTGAAATGTTGGATTACTCACAATCTGCTGCATACGGGTCTCCCTTCCAATTATAGTCAAGTAGATATATACATTACCTTAAGGAAGGAGGACAGCTATAATGTAAAGATAATAACAATACTTCTAAGAAGTCATTGGAATATATAAAAATGTTCAGCACTGAAAAATGTTGCCCTGAAAGGCTTTAACCTTAATGTTTGAAAAAGAGAATGAATAGGTAAATTAATATTTTTGTTTTTCCCCCAAACACTATTGAAAGAGGAAGTTAATATATTTAGAATTTGGAACAAACACCTTCCAAGTTTATTTGTGAATTGATGCAAGCCTTATATTTTTAATAATCCATGTTAATCCATAAAGCATAATCCATAGGCTAGTTAAGGCTCCATTGCTTTTGGTGGCCTGTGGATGAGGCTCTTTGTTACTCCCTTTTTATATGTGTTACTTCTGTCAAAAGAATTGACTTGTCTGGTGCAATCTGCTGTTTGTCCTCAAGGGCTTTCTGTAGAGCTTTGGCTGGAGCCTCTCCTGCTCAGGGCTGCGTGCAACCAGTTGTGCCTGGTTGAAAGGTAACAAAGATTATTATTTTTTAAAAATATTTATTTTAACTTACACTTTAAGAATCATGGCTCTAAGGCACACTGGAGTTCGAAGTGCAGCTAGCAACAAAAAATATATGTAAATCAGAATCCTCATTTTCCTGTGCTGCGTTGTGGATTCATGTTCATTAGCTCCAGTGCCCAGAATACTTTCCCCTTTGATTCATATTTGAGTAATCACTTCAAAACACAACTTTGCAGCAATAGAACAAAAGCTTAAAAGGCAAAGTTTAGCTTCGGTTGCTTTCATGTGAGTGTGAAATACCCTCATTGCATTGTAGCCTGGCATTACAAAACACAGCAGTGAATAATACAACATATGACAGATTCTTGAAATGAAGGCCATCCCAAACTGGGCTAGGAGCTTTCAGATCTGCATCAAATGCCTCTGAGAGGAGAAAATGAGATGCTGAGGAGCAGCCTGTGGTACCCTTTGTTCTTGCCATGGAGAGCTGTGCTATTTCTAATAGCTCATTTGTGGTTTCTAGAGAGACGTAAGAAGGAATGGGTTTTAACACAACAAGTGGATTTTTTCTCTGCCAGAGATCAATGTGTAGCGCTTCTGTGACTTCAGCTGGTCACTTGTTGAACAGCCTGTTTGTAGCTTCTTGAAAAAAATAGTTCAAAACTAGTTTCTGCCTGCTTCACACTTTTTTTTTTTTTACTACCATTACAGAAGCTAATGTCACTGTTACTTTCAATTTCCCTGCTGGAACACATATCTGAGTCTCAGAAAGTTTGTGTCTAGTGAAGTGGGCAGGTGGGATTGGCACGGTGTACCTGCTATCGATGTCGTAGGAAACAGGAAAAAGGTAACTGCGGCAGGAAGATGATGGGGGAGAAGGTTGTTGACCAAACTGGTTTCAAAGCTAATTGCCTCAAGCCATTTCACTAAAAGTAAACAGCATCAAAAATAATGGTGTTTCATGGATGGGGAAGGTAAAGAGGTATTGACTTCCTACTGTGTATTCAAAGCACCCATAAATCGAGGCTTTTGTAGAAGTGGAGAGTTATTTTAAGTGGATGTTTTGTTGCTGCAAGATTTGTATCCAGGCTTTTAGCTACTGTAAAACAGTGAAGTTCTGTCGAAATAAGTGTTTTCAGTGGAGTTATGCTGACTTACAGAAGCTGAGTATCTGAGCCAACATAGCCTTTCAATGTAGCAGTAACCTAGATAAGCGTTAAACTTTCCACTACTGAATGTCCACGTTAAAGGGTTATTTAACTCTACCAGAAAAATCATACCCTGGAAAAAAAGTTGACAGGAAAAATCTCTCTGTGAGCAATTTCCTTCTGTCCTTTGGGAGCTACTTTGTTACAAGTATCCCAAAACTCTTCTGAAAAAACACCTCACAGATCCATCATTTTCATCACATATTAAAAAACCCTAGTCTTTCTCCTCTCCCTTTCTCAGAAAATAAAAACACACTGAACTCCACAGGTTGAGCCTCATAAAAAAAAAAAAAAAAAGGACTGTGTGGGTTAGAAAGGGTTGAGATAATTAAGAAAACAGTTTTATTTTAACTGGCATAACTTTTCAGACAACAGACTGTTTAACGTACAACCTAGATATGAAGGTCTTCTATCAGAATTTGAAATGTTGGTTTCTGCAAAGCTGACATAAATACAATCCTGCTTTGCAATCAAGTGTTCTGGGACAGATCCCAACCCTCCTGAACTTCAGTATGTTTTGATGCAAGAACTCAGTGGGTTTGTTTTTTTTAACCCTGTGGGCTGTCTTCAATTTGTGATTAGAATTTTCTCAAGGAAAACGAACTTCAGTGTTGCTAAAGAGCATGGAAATGCCAGGAAAATATAGAGCCATATCCTCCTACCAGAAAACCTATGGGAGGCGGACAGAACCTGAGGAGCTCTGCGAAATTTACTTTCCAGGTTTTCTGATTCTTATTCTCTTCACTGGAATGGATTTGAGAATCATTAGAGGTTTCAAATCAAAACCTAAAAAAAAATATTTTTTTTAAGATCTAGCATAGGATTTCAGGTATCTGAAATAAAAATTCCCTAAATCCTACTCAGTTGCTTCTGCAGCCATGAAGGCAAATGATATTTATAACAGCCTCTATTTTATGTTACTTATTTTATTTGTATTAAGGTAAGTCTTGGGCTGCTTAAAATTTGGTTTCCTGTTGTGCCCAGAAACACCTTGATTAAATACTTCTATTCAGTGGGAGGGAGATGTTCCCTCTCACTTTCTGTCTTCTGCACTTGTGGTATGTTCCTTCATTATGAGCACCATACATTGCATCCCCCAGGATGATGAGGGAGCCCTGCATCCTTGGTGCACCAGGCTAGAGTGTATTCGGTAAACTAAAATTACTCCTTTTGTCGAAGAAAAGATGGGTGTGAGGAGTCTCGTTTGGCAGCTTATTTATGAACACGTTTGTTCTTGAGGTGATGTGCTTTGCTGATTGAGAGCAGCGTCTGCTTCCTCTGCCTAGACTGCTGCAGAGTTCTGCAAAAAATACACCTGGGGCCAGGAGCTACCGCAGGGCCAGCATCACTGCTCCCATGGAGCTGAGCCGTGGTACCAAAGTCAGTATGAAGGTTTTGGTGGGTTTCTCAGAAAGATTAGGTTACTTTGGTGTCCCTGTTGCATTCCCACCTTTGTTCTTCCAAAGAATTGCAAAGGGAGCAAGGCAATGTGAAGTCCTGTGGGCTATAAAGCAGAGACTGATTGTACACAGATCATGTTTGAATATGCAAATATATTATATATACCTGTAAATATATAATCTAATCTAATAGCTTAGCAATAACAAAGGAGAATGTGGCCTATGGTGACATTCTTAATATTAGTGCTTATGGCAAGGTAAGGTGCAATGCTCACGTCCTCATCAGAAGTGGGTTTCCTGAGATGTTTTGTGCCCAGATCAGATCGCTGTCTTTCATTCGATCTTGCTCTCCTTTCTTAGGGAGGATTTTTTAACATCCTGCTGAGTAAATGCTACGGGTCTGATATAATTCAGGAAATCTTATGCCTAACGTGTGCTGGATAAATGATGTTGGTGAGTGCAGCAGCCAATTTGGGACCATTTAGATTTGCATCTATGCTTTGGGTTTTTACTCCAGGAGGTAATGTTGAAATCAATGCCACAGCGGCTGAGGGTAGTTTGGAAAGCAACCCAAATGGTTGTCTTCTGTTTATAGTCCTTCATCACCTCCTTTTAGAGCTGTGGGCAGTGATGAAAGTAGTAAAAGAGTGAACCTTTTCCCTAGAACTATAATAATGTGAAAAAAACCTTGTGTAGCCAATAGCCCTTATTTTCTTCAGTTTTCTTACTTTTTATTATTTGTTCTTTAATTTGGCAGCATCTTCTTTTAAGTGTATTAGACCAACTGTTGGAAACTGAGATTTGTCTGAAGTTTTGACTTGCATCATTACAGTGTTAAATGGATCATAAGGATGAATATTGAATTAATTGAAAAATCTGTTTCTGAACATTAAGGTCACCTAGCCTCAATAGCTCACAGGCTTGCTTTCCAGATCTGATTAGTGTTTGTTGACATTGAGAAGGATACTGCTTTATATACAAACCCCATTTTTTCCCTCCCTTTTCATCATCTAGCATAAAGCCATCCAAGCATAAAATGTCAGTCATATGCCATTGATACATTATGTCCAGTAACTGCTATGAAGTTCATTTTGATAAGAAGCTTGTCAAAAATTATATTGTGAATCATACTATTGAAGGACTTTGTGTGATCCAGCTGAAGGTCAATTATATGAAATCCAGTACGCAAAGGCAAATTCTTTTACAATTACTCTAGTGGTTAGAATTAATTGTAATTTTAAAAAGTGAAAAACTTTGCTCAGTTTTATGTAGTACAATTAAGACATTACCGTAAACATAGAAATGTTGGAAGGCATTTAATGTAGAAGTTTTTGAACCATCTATTACATATTTCTACTACCTAATATTCAGGAATGTAGATATTGGATCTAGTTGTTAACCTACTGCTGTAATGAGTTGGTATTATAAAAGCTGGCAACTGGCATGATAAAAGACATCACCCCTTTATGTTCTTTAATAGCAATGAGTTCAATAGAGTTAGAAAGGTCCTTTTGGCAAGGATCTCATGATTTAGAAACAGTCCTAATACTCTACTAGAGAATATAACTTTGCAACAATATTGGGAATATTTGTTTACTTTAATCCTTTATTCAAAGTGCTCCGTAAATACTGGTTATATAACTCCCATTAGAGTCCTGCAGGGTAGGTATTTCTTATTCCCCTTTTATAGATGGCAGCCATGAAACACTAAAGAAAGAAATAAAAAAATCCTACTGGTTTTAGTGTGTCTCTTTTTCTCCAATATGAGAATGGAGCAGAATCTCTGAAAGGGAAAGTCCCATGTTTCCAGTCAGGAACACAACTGTTCAAGATAGTTTTTGCATGAGAAACCTTTTAATGGGGGGTGGGGAAGGCCTTAATTGTTATTTTTTATAGAATTGGCACTAATTTAAAAATAATCATTAATATTGGAAATGTATGGGTTGTAATTTGCCAGAAATTTGGATTTGGGTAAATGAAAACATATTTGCAGGTATTCCCTCTCCCCTTCTTTCTCCCTCCTCCTTCCCCTGGCTCTGTTTCTTCCTTTCCTCCCCCAGTTAAAACAATTTCACAAAAAATAGGTCTTTGAAAGCCATAGAAAACAGAGCACTGTTAAGACTTGTGATTATTTTTGTAAAGATTTTTGTCTGTGTCTTATAAAGGATGATACTGTACATTCACAGTGCTGAACTGTTAAATTTCTTTCTGAGAAAATTAAAAACACTTTTAGGTCATGCCACTGCTTTACACACAGCGGCAATGAAGATTGCTTTGGTACTCGTTGCTCCCATTGCTATGCACTGCCACAGCTAATAGTCAGAAATTATATGGGCCCTGATCCATAACTGTTCTCAGTTGTTATTAGTCCCAGTTGCTTCACAGTGACTCTTCAGCATGTAAAAATAAGCGCTTAGATTTTTGCAGAATGAGGGTCTTAACTGCATATGACCAAGTCTTGCCCTGGCCTCATGAAGGAAAATAAACCATATGTAAGCACAGAGCTCATTAATATTTTCTTGAGTCCTTTCACCCTGGTTCAGTCACTGTCACTAATTTGTTATGATTGCAGTAACATTTCAAGAGTTTGCATATTTTTATTTTGTCTGAATGACTCCGTGGGGTCTTGGTTATTTTATATTACCTTGACTGTCACAAGCAGAATCAGACCCAGATAAAATTATGTAAATGTCAATAAAATAAATTATTCTATTTTTGCAGATGTTCTTCATCTGGACTGAATTTGATTGTGGATGCTTGTCTCCATGCATAATGATCCAGAGCTAAAGGATTAAAGTGTTCTTGCAGCAAAGAAAACACATTCTGAATCTTTACTGTAAATTATACACTATACAAAATCAGTCCAAATTGTTCAAACCCTTGGACAATTACAATATTATTCTACTCACCATGCTGAGTGCTGTGTAATTATCATGGTTAGCAGCAGTTTGTTTGCTCTGAGCCCTGAAGGGAGATGCAAGCTTTACTGAACAAAAATAAATGCAGATGTTGGACCTTATTTTGTTTTCTGACTCAGCAACTGAAAATACCCAGAAAATGTGAAGGATTTTTTTTTCCTACTTATTTAGTTGATATAGCATTAACAAAAACAGTGCTGTTGATCAAATATGCACTGTGCTATACATAATGGGATAGCATGGTTACTTGCATGATTAAGGAATTTGCTAGGTTGCAACCCCAAGCTTTATTGTAAAAAGAAAGAAAACAAGATCAGCAAGACTGTTCCCAAAGCAGGAAGATCCACTTATTAAGAACCATTCCTTTTCTCATTAGTTTTCTAGCTTATAGGCTCACCCTTCTCCTATTAAGTCAATGATATATTTGCTTGCATAGTTAATCACGCATGAAACATACTTCACATTAAGTCCATTTGTTTTGTAGTGTTAGTTTACCAATTCTCCTCATAAAGGTGACCAGTCTTCCTGACTAAAAGCTTTCCAATAGCATGAAATTCCAAGAACTTGTTTGGCTTATGGGCCAAGCTTTTGAACTTCAACAACTTCTATGTAATTGCTGGAAGGCTTTAATCTAAATCCCAAATACTTCTGCAAACTTTGGGTGGACCTACCTTCTACTTGACATCAAAACCTGGAGAAAATTGCTCAGGATATCAGTAACAGAAGACACCTTTGGCTTGACTAGTTAGATGATAGATGTGGGATTCCAGTTGGCATCAGGCTGTTGAAGATAATAACCATATATTTTTCCATGCCTTTATCGTAAGTTCTGTCTAATAAAATCTAAGTAGTATTTATTATGTGCCCACAAATATGCTATCAGAATATTAAGGAACAGCCTGAAAGACAGCAACATCTCTCCTTCTGCTTGGATGCTCTGTCAGATATTATAAAGCCTTTCTCTCCCCAGAGAGTTGATCCCTGAGATGGGAACTCCCCAGTGGTAGTGTTAGCTAAATTTAGTTTTAGCTAAATTATGCAAGTCTACCTGGGTCATCTTGAATGTGTTACTGGCCACAGCATGCAGCTAGGCTCGTGGAAGACTGAGGCACCAGTCACTGTGCGCATGCCTTTGTCTGAAGGCTGGCAGCTGAAGGAGGATTAGTAAATAGGATTAACTGCAGTCTTTCCTCTCCTTTTCCTTTGCGTGGTACAACACGTGTATTGAAGGAACTTGTAGAAATTTAATGTGTGGCCTGAAACTGCTTCTTACTATAGACTGACCTTCAAAGGTATGTGAGGTTAGTAGTAGGACTGTTGGTTCTTAGTATTTAGATTGCTGTGATACCTCTTGGAAGTGTTTTCTTCTTCTTCTTCTACTTACAGCTTTGCCTCTGTATTGGCACAGATGTGCTCACTTTCTTTCCCATCTTGCCTATGTCTTTATGCATTTATTTCAGTAGCTCTTGGCACTGGCTGCATGGCCCACAGTTGAAAGATCTTTTTTCCGTGGAAGCCTTATTAATTCCAGGGATCTGATTGCTTGCCTTACTGCCACATCTGTCCTTGCCACATCTGTCTTCCTAACTTCTAAACATGTGCAATAGTAGAAGTCTTTCATTCTAGGGAAATTGTGTATTCCCAACACCAATAGTTTTGGTAAGTATTTCACCTTCCCACCTACCATGGGAAGAAAAAGGAAAGTTTTCGATTCATTTCAGTGGCCTTGGACCAGGATTTTAATTCTGTATCCTTTTAATGTTATATGTAAATGGGATTGAGCCATTCAGTTGTTTAGGTTCACTTGGGTTCTCAGTGGGATTAATTTGGGCAATTATTCCATGTGCCAGAGCAATCAAGAGCCAAATTAGGCCTTATGGGTCATCTTTTTATCTAAGTGAATTTAAGAGGATGAGGAGCACTTTTTTTTAAAGCGTTTTATAAGCAAATGTTGTGCATTTTGTAACTGAACAACAGTCACATGCATTTACTATAAACAGCCTTGAAATTTAAAGATAAAAAACACTGCATAAGAGCGTAGTGTTATTATTGTAATAGACTGTTTCTATGAAGCCAAGTATTGTTTTGATTCTTGGTACTTAATTGCAGTTCTCAAAAAATGGAGCTTTTCCTGCCTTTGATACATCCTTGTGCCAAGCCAGTGAATAGGGCTCACTTTAACTCCATGCTCTGTACTGTTCTTTTTCTTTCATTTTTTTTTTAAAACTCAGATGATATTTTTCTTCAGCTTAAAATTCTCAATTTTCCTTT
This sequence comes from Ciconia boyciana, assembly GCF_034638445.1. Classification (NCBI taxonomy): domain Eukaryota; kingdom Metazoa; phylum Chordata; class Aves; order Ciconiiformes; family Ciconiidae; genus Ciconia; species Ciconia boyciana. The sequence continues at coordinate 102,745,284 of NC_132935.1, read as the reverse complement.
ACTGTAACATAGTCTGTAAGTGCCAAAAAGACTGCAGTGCAAGGTTGTTTTCTCACGAATGTATTTTGTTTCAGTAAAAGTTCAGTCTCCAAGAGAACAAATATATTTCCTAGAGGAAAAAAATTGTGTTAATTGGTACCTTGGTGATATATTCACCGTACCCTGTTTTCAACTTTGACTTGCTTAGAATGGAGCACTCTAACTTCTAAATGCATTCGTTTTTACAAAAAAAATTGGGCTAATATTCCTGTGGGTATGTATATTTTAGAAAGAAATGGACTGAACGCACACCACCACACACATTGAGCGAGTTCCTGTTTTATAGGATGTTTACTTCAGAGTGCTGCAATTAGTCATGCAGAACTGAAAAATTAACCTATCAAGTGCATGCTAATAATGAACTTTTTTCAGAGCTGGACAGAAAAAAAAAAGCTGTTAGCAAGTAGCTTTATTGCAAGGCTTTACAGGTTCTGTGAACAAAATCAGTCATAAATGCTACGGTTTAATAACCATCTCCTATTTAAACTAAGTTAGCAGGAAACCACTTTAAGTCTTTTTTCAGGAAAGGTCTTGAGTGGTAACTTGAAAACTGGTTGTTATTCGTGGGCTTTCTGTGGGAGAAGCCAGCCCCGTAGAAAAACATGAGGAGCTCAGGTGGGAGCTGTTGCTCCTGTGAGGACCCTGGAGTAGACTAACCCCGGAGATGATGCCTGCTAGGGAAGCAAAATAGTCCCTGTTAGCCAGCTGAGGGTATTTTGTGTCTGTGAGTGGTGAGGGTCCTGGACTCACAGCCTCTTTTATGTTCAGGGCTCAGCTGGCAGACACTGTCGCTCATTGCGAGCAGCTCTTCTCTCTCACTTTTGGCAAAAATTACTCATTCAGCTCAAAGCAAGAAAGGTGAAGAGTGCCTCACACACACAGGGAAGATTTCCCCTAGGCTCTTAGCTCCTGCTAAGCACAACTGCTCAGAGCTGAGCAGCACCTTGTACTGCAAGGGAACATACACAATATCTTGGCTACTGCTCAGCTTGAAGTACATCTCCACTTTTTCAACCCACAGTAATGTTGCTGAGGAGTACATAGTACAGCAGAATGCCCTGAAATGTAAGATGTAAAATTGCACTTGCTGTTGCATTTTTTGGTTTTCTCTAGACACACGACTGGTCAGTTGCTTTCGATATGGAATTGGAGGAGTCCTGTGAGAGGTTTAGCTGAGTCTAAGCACCCACAACTGTGTAATCATGGAGGTGGCTGAAGAACTGATCAAGCTTCACAGGTACAGAGCTTTTTATTTCTTCTGATTTGGCAGCTTTTTTCCATCTCCACAACCAGAAATCTGTAAATGGGGGAACTGGCACACTTTTCTACTTTTCTACCAGAAAACTGGTTGGTGTCAAGTGGAGCTCAGTTGACCAGGCCATGGTGGAATCTGGCACTGGTTTGCCATCCCAAAAACTCAGTGTTAGTTTTACTTGTTTTTAGCCAGCTTTAACAAATTCGTGCAAACTCTGCCTTCAGAGATTTGCCCAGGGTATTGTACAACGACTCCTGTGCTGCTGAGCAAACACGTTTTCTGAGTTAGCTGTGTCTGAGCTTGATTACAGCATTCAGGACTGGAAATTTCAAACTGACAAAGCTGCTTGTGCTTGGGCAGCAATGCCTAAATCCAGACCAGTTTTGAAGTCCTTTCCCCAACTAGTAGGCATCTTCTCAAGCAGTCTACCTGGAGTAAAATGAGTTCCTACAGAGGTATGGTTCTAAATCCAGAAATCTGGTCTACAGCCATGCTGAGGGCTTGCTGTAATGACATTAAAGTAGATTCTGTATTAAAACACTGAAAAGCTGACGTCTGAAGATCTGTTATTGCTAAGTAAATATTATTAATGAATAAGTAGTTCCTCAAAGACTTGTCAGTGCTTATGCTTCATACTTTTATCAATCTTCTGTATATTTGTTTTTCGTTCCTTCCTCCTGTAAGAAAGAAATAGCTTCCTTCTCTAAACTGTGGGTAAGAGAAGAGCTCTGAGGAATCACATTAATAAACTTGCGCCCTGCATTGAACGGACAAGAACTTCTCTGTGGCCCACAGTTTTCCCAAGATAGTTTTTTGTTTGTTTTCCACAGTACTATCTGGTGAATAAACATGACTGTTCCTCACTTCCCATCTCTCACAGCTCGCTGTAGGTGACCAGTCAGCCAACTGGTGCCAGATTAATGACAGAAAACAGATTTTATTGTCCAAGTCAGCTGTGACTGATGGGACACTGCTAATTCCCATGAAAGCTAACTAATCTTCCAATTGAAATACTGCATTTACAATCCAGGCTGTCAATGGGAGCAGATTTTTTTTTAAAAGGACAAAATAAACCACACAGAGAATCTTTTTATTGACTGGAGGGGAGAATAAAAAGGGCAATTTCATCTATTTTCCTAAATTCTATATCACTGAGGCCACTTCTCTTTTATCCCAGTGGAAATGCAAAAATGCTGGATCAGCCTTTCTTACCATGGGTGTGCAGCAGTCTCCGCTTTCTCCGTGCTGTCTCCAGCAAGAGCAAATTTAAAACATAGAGAGGTGGTATGGTTTTTTTGTGAGAGACTGTGCAAAACTTACCCAAATGTTGGATTCAAAGTTGGAATTAAGTGATATATTCTTGGCAAAAAACATTACAAAATAAACTGTAAAAATTATTCAAAAAATGACCAAACCATTAACTTCAGTGAGGTGCTATTATTTATCTTGGTATTATTTATTTTATTACTTGTCAGTGACAAAATTATAGATAGCTGTGTATATACAAATATATCTTTAGAAATACTATCTTGTTTCAAGTGTGAATATTTGAAAGAAAGAAAATACTGGCCCACTACTAATGCAATTCAGAGTTAAGGGAAATACTATTTGTATTTATCTTTTTTATTCAATACCATCCCTGTCATCTTTGGAGGTTTTGGTTTAATTTAAGGCAAAGCACAATCATTCTTATTGTCTCCAACAGGTATTGGAGAGGATGATAGGGAAACTGGCAGAATTGTTTGCCCCCTTTTGCTTTTTTTTTTATTAAGCATTTTGTGGGGAAGTAAAAACCTTGTATAACCTGTAAAGCAAAAATAAAAAGATTACTGACAGCGGAGTTTATTTCTCTTTCACAGGAATGGTTCCAGCCACTAAGCTGTAATGAATTCAAGCTTTAAGCAAGCCTGTTCCTTCCCCTTCTGCTCATGTGTGGAGAAATAGGTACTATGTTTGAAGGAGCAGCTTTTGTATGTATGTGCCCACATACATTTATTAGCAGTAGACTATTCAGGCATTCCTTTTAGAGAGCTTTGGACAAAGAGACAGTTTTAGCAAAGAGGCAAGAGTTGTGTGGAAATCTGTTTTGTGAGAAAAAAACCACAAAACGTTAAGGTTTATTAAGGATCGGTTGTGTACTTGTGACACATCAAGTAGCCCATCAACTTGCAGTGAGAACTAGGACCCTAGTACAGTGGCCTTGCAGAGCCAAAGTATAATTTGGGTTGGAAGGGCAGGACCTCTTTTTTGTTTTATCAACAAACAGAAGAATTGGCCAGTAGTTCCTCAGGAGTAACCTTCATACCACACTCGGCCTGACAGATACTCCAACCATGTATTGGACAATACTACTCATTACTTTTTGTGCTTCAAGTATCTAAGCAGCTGTGGGAGGATCAAAAGTACATGCTGTTTAATCTGTTTGGTACCAATTTTTTTTTTTTTCCTGCCCTGAGGACAGGAGGAATCTTCGTCCGACAAAGTCGTTATTTGGGATGAGTGCTGCAGGTTTTGTCTCCCGACCAGCTCCAGCTCCCCATGCCTTACTCAATGACTGCTCGACCTTGCATACTTGTTTTAAAATGCAATATGCAACAAAATCAAACAAAACCAAATAGCTCTGACTCTTGAAAGTGGCAGCACTGCTGGAGGTAGCAAGCTGCCTGCTTTACCTGTGCCAGAAAACAGAGTTTAAGCTTCCTTAGCAGCCACTCCCTGCCACCCTCTGGCACAAACCTCTGCTTCCACTACAAGTTTGGGTGTGGGCAGGTATACTTTTGGGAGGGTGGCAGCATTTGTGGTTGCTCTATGGCCTCACTTTCCCTTATGGATGGTAGGAGAGGGCCCTGTCCGGCTGTTTTCTATGAACCCATCCATCAGCAGCACTGGAAGGTGAAGAAGGCAAACAGGGGCTGCCTGAGAGGAGGTGGGCAGCAGAGTGAGGGATGGCTGCTTGCAGTGGAAAATCAGAACAGGCAAGCGCTGGGTGTGGAGCAGGAGCAGGCATCTGCAGCTCCCAGAAAGGACAAAGGTTAAGTTCAGCAGAAGGCTCAGGTACTACAAAAGACAGCAGCAGAATACAAAGGCTTCTTCTAACAAGCCAAATCAGTTCATCGGGTTAATATATGTGATAAATATAATTTCTATGTAATTAACTCAAAGCACATTATTGATAAATTTTTAATTACTGTATTATTAATGGCTGAAACTTTTGTAGAACACTTACATATTTAACCAGCTACAGATAATTAGCTTATAGAGATATACATATATAGATAATTAGATATTAATCATTTAAAGCATGAACTATAATTTAGGAAGCCTGTTAATTGTCATGTAACTTCATAAGCTATCATTTTAGCTGCCAATGACATTCATTTATATTTCTCAGCACTTCACTGCATATTTTCTATTAAAATAACTATAGGGGGCATTAGTTCATAAACAAATGCAATACAATGATCCTTTTATCTTTAGGTTGCAACTTGCTGATCCAAACTCAACTCAGTAGTTGAATAAAATTTGTTGCTGCAGAACAATACTGGCAGAAGAACGAATGGATCCCATGAATAAATTCAGGCTGATAATTAGAAGACAGTTTCTAACCATCTGGAATAGCAAGCAGCCTGCAGAAGGTTGTGGAACAGCCTTCAGAAGAATAGTGGAATGAGATGGTTGAAATTTTTTTGAAGATGAAGCTTGATAAACTTCTGCATGGGATTGTTCAGGATGATTGTCTGCAACAACAGGGGGCTGAAATAAAAGAAGTTCATGCTGTTGCACTCAGTCCTTTGTGTAATGGGAGGGAATGCGATGTCAGTCCATAAGGATGAACATCTGTGTTATGGAATGATGATGATGAATGTAGAGGCCAAAACCAGGATGGACATGGATCACTTCTCACTAAACAGAGGTGAGATGTTGGCCACCACAGACCTGCTCTGTTGCAAATCACAAGGAATTTCCACTGATATCAGTGGAAACAGGAAGCCTTTGTTAGCTGAGAAGTGGCTTCTCAGAGTGCCTTTAGAGATGATTTTGCGAGTCCTTTCTAATGCTTGTACTGTTAACTCCTAGATGCAAATGACATTTGGATTAACATTAACATAGGAAATAGGAGTCTGTGTTGTCACTTTAGCTAACACTGGAAGAAAGGCTGTATTTCCCAAGGTCATGGCACCTAGCGCTTTTTCCCAAAGCCAATGGTTTTGTGTCAATGAAAGTTGTCAAAAGTAGTCTCGATACAGAAGTGTTACTGACAGGGCAGGGACACCTCATCTGCATCTTCTGTCCCAAAGCCATCTGGAATTACAAAAAAAAAAAAAAGTCAGGTGCTTGGCTGGTGAGAGACTTGAGGGTTGTACTGAATTGAGTGAAGTTGTGATTATTGGCGTTTGCTGGTGGTCTGCTCCAAAATGTATACTCATTGCTTATTGGTTTTGCTGCATGAATCCTTCCTCAAAATGGATTCAAAAAGAGGACAGACAAGTTCATGGAGATTCGATCCACTGACAGCTGCTGACCATTGCTCTGAACACAACTTTTGGCTCAGGAACTCTTAACCTGCTGATTAGCAAAATTTAGAGGACAGGCAGGCATGAAGATGGTTGGTAGTCATGTTCATTTCTTGTACTTTTCTCTGAACATTCATTACTACCAGTTATCAGAACTGGGGCTCTGAAATAGATAGCCTACAAGCCTCGTTCACTATGAAGCCCCTATGTTCATTTCACAAACTAAATTCCCCTATGTTCATTTCACAACTAAATTTTCGAAACCATACGTTGTATTACGAAATGACATAAAGGAATATAGATGATTATTCAGCTTCCTAAGTGCCATTTGCATGAAACTTTTCCTGAGAAATCCAATGGAAAAAATCTATCAATATTTTGCCTTATATAGGATTCATTTGTTGCATGGAATATATTGAGTTGTTGGGAGATTTTAGTGTGAACTTTTCTTCTGGTAAGTTTGCCATGTAAAATGGGGCAGTCCACCATAATCTCAGGACCAGTTCAGTTAGGTGCTAAACTCTCATGTTGGCAACATCAGCGTATCGTAAAGTTGAATCTTTTATTTACCTAACAAGCTTGATATTTGATTAAGATTATCATTAGATCACTAAATGTACCTAAAATATTGTGGCTAATATTAAAAATGTCATAGAAATTAAAACTGAAATGCTACTGAATCAGGTAGTCTCGTGACCTCCTGCTTATCACAGACTGTTACTTTTAACCAGAACTTCAAAAGCTTGTGATAGGCCAAAATGTTTTTGTTGCTTCTCCCCCTCCCTACTGCTTGTAGCCCCTTAGGTGGTAGAAAACGGTGTAATATTTGCTCATGCCCTAACTTATTATTTGCTTCTGTTTTCTCCTACTTTCTAGAACCATTTCCCTAAATCTGTGTTGCCTTACCAAGTTAAGAGAAATATTTAAAATAATCTGTTAATTTGAAGGGGATGCTTTTTTGTAAAGGAGGTCTTCACGTGGTGCGGGGCTAAATGTTTTTCTTTACAGGCAGCATAAACTTGGAGGGACAAAGCCTGAGAGCAGTCATTTGTTTTCTCTGGGTTAATGGCTTTCAGCTGGATGTCTGTCTGCTGAATAATGACTGAGCTGCTACATCAGCCAGTCTCTTCCACTGCAAAACATGTGTTCAGTTAATGGCATTGACATATTGGAAGTTGGAATGAGCCTCCCCACTTGAGTTGCTCAAACACGATACATCCTACCAGAGTGAAATTAAATAAGGAGATGTGACAAAAGAGGAGGATTCAAGGAAGATGATAGTGTGTTCTGAATATGCAGCATCAAAGAGACTTTGGTTTTGACATCACTTGTGCCGCTCGTTATTTAATCATTCCCATCCTGAGTGTTTATTTTCTAAAGAGAAAAATTGGTTTTCAGATTTCAAGTCCTATGGTTTTGATCTTTAGTATATACTTGTACTACTGAGTGATGTGGAAAAATAATAAACAGTAGAAAGCTAGGAGTACTCTCTCTAAAATTGCTGAGAGCAAAATTTGAAAAGTACTTAAGCAGCATGTAAAATTTTCAGGTCCCTCTCTCATTTAGTCATGGGATTAAGTTATCTAAGTCACAGAGACACTTCTAGAAAATATCCTGGTGTTTCTACAGCAGGAATCAGTGTCTGGACACATGGATACAAAATAAGTATCTTGGCTGTACCACGAGGTATACTGGTTTGTGAAATTGCTTTTTTTTGGTGATTACAGTTGGGAAAATATGTTGTTAGCAACTAACAAGGAAGCAAATAGCCTGTAACAATACAAGGATTGAATTGATTTGGTTTTGCCTTTCAACACTGTTTCTGTAAGACGAAGTCCTCTGCCTGCCTCCATGTGCCTTGCCCTTCGTTGCTCCTAACCTGCATGATGGAGGCTGATTGTACTGTGAAGCCTGAAACTGGTTATTATTGGTGTGATAGATTTCCATTTAGTCAGGCTAGCTTTTGCTAGGCCCCTTTTGTTTCGTGCTCAAAGGCTTCCAACCCCATCTGCCAGCCTCCTAGGTGGGCAGAGGTATTCCAGATAATGTGTGCAAGGGCATTAAGCGTGCAAAAAGTGGGAGTGGGAATTTGCGAGGTCCCATGTGAAAGTTCATTGGCCACCCAGAATTGCATTCCAGAAATGACAAAAGCTATCAGTCTTGTGGGTGCAGACCCTTTTGATTCGCTGACAGTAATAATTCCGCCCCTAACTCTTTGGTAATGCATTAGCATTAACTGTAATTTTTGCCTTTAGACAGGCTCTGCAGTACAGCATGATGGTTCCTACCCTGTAATTGTAGGATCCTCATTAATCAAAAAGAATATTATGACATTGTGAGCTCACAAGAAAGACAATTCATGACTGACACAATAAAGGCCTAAATTATGGTGCTTTGATGATTAGAGGTGCAAAATTGCTTTTTTATTTTTTTCCTCTTGTGAAAATAGGATTTAGCAGCTGTAAGAAAAAACTCTGTATAATTAAAGTAGGGAGTGTTCAGAGGCAAGCAACACCAACTCTATCTAGAAGAGACCTTTATTTCAAAAGGAAATTAAAATTTCTAAGCTGTTTTGGTAGTGCTTTTTTATTGATAAACCTGAATTTAAATCAGGATCTTGAGGAAGAAATATGTGAGAAGCACATTGCTGTAGCACTGTGTTTAGTAGTTTGCTGCTGTTACTCTTTAAAATTACAGAAATTTATATATGGTTTTGGCCAGCTTCCAAAATGTGTTTTGACATATATGAAATGATTAATACTCAAACACATCTCATAAATTGAATGCAGTTATATATATTCTCCTTTGTTCATAAGGAGCCAGAGATTCTGAATGATAAATGAAAGAGAGAGGAAAAAAATGTTAAAGCCAAGTTTCTTCCACAGAAGGTATGTAGGTAAACCCACTGAGTTCCTAGAGCAAACCTGAATGCTGTTTCAATAAGCACTGGTTTAAGTGAAGCCAGTCCAGCAGGAACTCTTGGGAAGACCTGACAACCCCTAAAGACAGAGGACTGAAGACTGAAGGGGTGCTGAGCAGGAGGTGCTCCCAGAGGAAGACCTTGTCCCTGTTCAGTTCTGCATGATGGGCCCTGTATGTTCTGAAGCGCTGTGATTAACGGGGAAATTAATCAAAATGGTGTTTTCTCTCCAGGGATTCCTTCCTCCAGAACAGACTGACTGCAGCACGCATGATCCAAGTAACCAATAACTTAAACGAGCATTTAAGACTCTGGGAGAGTCCCCAAAAGTGCCTCCTGAGTTGGGCTCCTCGCATGTGCAGGAGTTAAATGACTTATTCCAGGCACTCTTGTCTATCCATAGGTATTTACATATGTTTTTAAGTATAGCCCTAGCTGCTAAGACAGCCAGATTTTTCCTGAGTATGTTAGAAATGACTCCTCTCTCTTTTCTGGAAAAAAGGTAGTTGAGGAAAAGAGGGAAAAATGTTCTCTCTGAATATTACCCAAATCCCCATCTCTTCTCCAGATAAAGCATTTTGCATGCTAGCCCATGTCCATTACTTTTGTTTGCTTGAGATTGTGGTGTGTAGGATGGTCAAAATTAGCCATTAAGAGTAACTGATGAAGAAAACAGTATTTTTTGTTAGAAATTCTTTCTTAAAATAATGTACATTTCTTCCTTTTTTTTTTTTGTTACATCGATGATTTAAAAGAAGTGTTCATACTGTTTCTTTCAGGACTGACCCTGTGGCAGTTAATGAAATCCTTGTTTTCTTCATGTTTCATGCCATGACCTATATAATATGTGCACATTTTGGCATTACCTAGGAAGTAATCCAAGAGGATACCTAAAATTTTACTTTTCCTTTGAATTCAGGAAGGCTAGACTGACATTCAGGGATGAATTCACAAAGGCATTCATCTTCCTATGGTCACAGAGGAGTGATCAAGTAGGAGCTACTGAAGTGCCAGAGCAAGTTAGATGTGTCCAGATGAGGAGTTGCTTGCTTTGCCCTGACTGTGCTTTTGAAGTCAATCTCCCAGCTGCCCACCTTGCTGTGCTTGGGTTTGAGTCAGGGAGCAGCCCCAGAGGGTGCAGACTGAACCTTTCCATGAGCTTCACCTAGAATCTGAGCTTCACCCAGAAGTTGAGCTTCAATGAGTTTTCAACACACAAGGCCAGACTGGAGTTAGCTCGATATAAACTTCTCCTGAAATTTGTGTAGCGTGGATGTTGGGTCTTCAGCATCAAAGGTTTTGGCCTGTAAGTCTATTCCTATGGGGATGTGCTACTTGTTAACAAAGATACTGCCTTGGCTGTTCCTTTCCAGCTGAAATCCAGCGACACTTAGCGGTATCTCAAATCCTGCTAGGTGTCTTTGTAAAAACCATTAAGAAAATATCCTCAACATCCAAATATTTTTTATACGTAACTGGCATTTATTTAGATCTCAGATTCTTGTAGTTGTGTTTTTGCTGTCTTCAAGACTGGACCATGGGGAGTGATCTTAAGTCTCGGCCATTTCTTTAGCTCAAGCATTAGTTCATTCTTTTGGCAGGGCTCCAGAAGTGCACAGCATTTGGTCTGTGGGACTTCTGTGCTTGTTTCAATGATCAAATACAGATGGTATGGAAACACAGTAATCCAGATGGTTCCCACGGTATAAAGACAAAACTACATGGAGCGGAGAATTCCTTCTGAGAGATTAAAAAAAATGAAAATGTTTCTACTAAAATCTCAGTCCCTGATTTTTTTGTTATATTGGACCTATCCTAGCAATACCTGAGTGAGACTTTTGTGATAGGTGGCCAGTGTTGCTTTCTCCAGTTCTTCTCCTTAGAGGGAACTGCCGTGTACCATTGCACTGATATGGGGTCAGAGAAACATAAGACAAAAAGATGGTCATCTTGGTCTGCTTCACCTTGAAGAGTCCCATGGCAAAGGTCTTTTATTCAAACTTTTATTTAGAAAGGTGGATTTACTGAAGTACCATAGAAACAGTGAAATCTAATCTGAAGATACCTGTAAAACCAAGTCTGAGGTAAAGCTACATAGAAAACTTTGTGTACAATACTTATGTTTATTATTTTAAAAACTATTTAGAGTTAAATATGCATAGAGATTTTTAAAAATTAGGTCTCCAAAATGAAAAATTATTTCTGTTATTGGAAATGATGAATTTTTGCTATTGCCTAACTCTGCAGACTTGCATGTCACTAAAATAGCCCAAATGAAGACTTACAATGATTGATGCAGTGGTGGTGGTTTTTTTTTTTCTCTGTTAGTGGAAATTGGTCTTCCCTGATCTTTTTAACTGGATTGTATGCTGCTTAATAAGCAGTATTACTGATGTCAGAGAGAGATTCACCAAAGTGCTGAATCCACAGAACGGGCGTAAGAATTTGAGCAGGAATGATTCATGTTGGGTGGTGGTGGCTGCAGCTGTACAGATGTCTGTTGTTCTCACTTGCCCTTCCAAACATTAAAATTCAAGCTATATTGATAAACATTGGTTTTTCAAATTTTTTTCTTTTTTAGGGATTGTGCCCCTTCCTAATAATGTTTTAGTAATATGATTATTTAATTTTATCCAAATAATGTGATGTATAATATCAATTTATTAAATGATACTGTGCACTAATAAACATGCTAACAATAATCATATGCTTAAAATAATAATAACTACAACAACAAGAACAGCAATAAAAGTAATAATCATAAACAACCAGAAAGACAGCCCAACTGTTTTTATCATCAGCTGGACAAGTTTTCTTCTTCTAGGTCTTATCAGCAGTAAAGAGAAGTTAATGAAAACCTTTGGAGACTTACTGGTTGCAGGGAAGAAATTACTTCCATCATACACCGCAGAATGAAATCCATTTAATCTGTTTTAACTCCTGACTGCTCAACAGCTTGGATGGGTTGAAGATTTCAATCTACATACACAGTACAGGTACTGTTCTTGGTTTCATTAAATGTTTCTGCTTTTCAATAAACTGTGTCTACCTTGCCCAAAATTTAAAATTGGCTTTATGAAAACCACTGCCCTAGTAGATATGCATCTGACAGGAAAGGGCATCATTTAACAACAATTTACAATGATGTAAGTATAGAAATACTAATGGAGGTAATTACTTGCCAATAGCCCTTGTTAAAGCTTTAGTATATTAGTCTCCATAATTAGTCACCCTGTATGAGGACAGCATCTGGCTCTTCAAATCTCTTCCCAAGAAAGGCACTGAGTTAGAAGTCCAGGTTTGTATAGACTCAAATTTTTATGGTGTATATACACTTTTTTGAAACCATAGTAGGTTCAAGTAGGACAAGCTTTTTCCTCATTGTTATTTAGATTTTCAGGTTTATATGGATCTCCAGATCTATTCATTTAACTATGATATATTAGATATCCCAGCTTATTCTTACTTTTGTCTTTCTGTCCCAGTTCTTCCTCGCTCCCTGTCACAGCAGGCTCAAGTCTAATTCTGGTTTATGACATGAATCCCAATTACAGCTAATCCTATTAAAAGCTCCAGTTATTTGAAAACATGTTCATTGGCAAGGACACTAAAATGTAGAAAGTCCTATGAGGACTTTGTGAAGCCTTTGCAGAGATTTTTACTTTACTCATTGGTATATCATTAAAGAAAGACCTAATCAAGTAGCTTTTTGGGTAATTCCACCAAAAAAGGAAGTTAAATTTTAACACATTTTTGGATGTAATTTCCCCACCCTGCCTTTTGTTTTTTCCTTTTTTTTTTTTTCTGAGCCCTATGAAGGCCAATATCTGGCAACAGCAACTGGACAGATGGGACAAGCTTGACTTGCCTGTTCATCAGACTAAAGCAATACAGAAATATTCAAACTCCGCTACTTTCAGCATAAAGATAGGTTCCTATATTTTCATAATTCAGCAGTCATGCTGAGTTAGTTTTCAAATCCAGATTCCTCCATTGTGTATTTTATCTTTCCACAGCATTGCTAAGGACAAGAAAATTGTCAATTCTGAGAAGGGTAAGAGGCAGAATCAGCAGTGAATTTAACACAAAACATTGCAATACAGATCTCAGTTGCAGAGACCTGCCTTGGAAGCACAGTGTGACAATCACAGCCTTTTAGCCACATAATTACTGCTCCAGAAGCTTCATCATCTCATTAACAATTTCTATTGTCCTTCTATCGTGAATATATATTTTTTGCCACAGTAAACGTATTTTATGAAATTTCATAATGGAGATGGCACTTCATCATGCAATAAAATATTTGCTAATATCAAGTCTTGCTGAAATAGCTAATTGAGTCGCATTATCATATTATATTAACAGCATTTGGGAATTTAAATAAGGAACTCTTGTCCATGCAAGAGTGGCTGTTATTCAGAAATAGTGTGGAATCAGCTGGAATGCCCATTTAAATGGTTGAGTGTAAATAGTTTTAGCATCTTTTCTTTGTCTCTCCCCTTCTCTGATGTGACCTGGGTAGTGTCAGGAAAGAATGGATTTAAGACATCTGTCTTTCCACTGCAGTTTGGAAAAGGAGTAAGATAGAAGTGTTTTTCCATGTTTTCGATTTAGTTTTTGCTTCTAGCTCGCCTGTCTGAAAGCACATCACATTTATTGATGTAGTTTTAGATAAAAGGTAAGATTTAAATCAAACTGCTCCCAAATAGCCTTTCTTTCTTTCATTCCATATTTTAAGTGTAAAGTGTTTTAAATTAGAGATGTTTTGTAACCCGCCATGTATGTATTTAAATCCATTTTGGGACAATGATATGTAGAAAAAAAAATCTTAGATAATGACATACAAGCTTGGTGATAGTGATAAAAATTTAGTCATTTTGAAGTTCTGAAACTCATAAAATTACCACATCTAGTTTATTCTGCACTCCCCAGAGCATTAAGCTGTTTAGCACAAATCTAATTTCCCACCAAACAGCTCAAGGCAGTTAGTGCTCAGTTTGGTTCCAAAGAATTAAACACACTGTTATAAATTGTGATAGTCTGCATGACTCTCTAGATAAACCCATTTTCCAATATATGTGTAGCAAGCATGAAAAAATAAGAGCCTGCTATTGTATAAGGGGTGATTACAATGGAAATAAAGGTAAAATTAAAGGAACATTTGCTTCAAGGCTAATTAATAACGATTAATAAGAGAGAAAGCACTCGTAAAGCTCAGTGAGTGAAGGATAAATTGAAGGAACTCATAGGTAAAGAATATTCTACGTCCTAACCCTTATGAGGTGTAAATCTTACCATGGATACACAGTGGACTACGTCTTTGAGTCTAAATTTCTCATGTCACAGTGATGTGCAGTAAGATGGATTTTTTAGGCCACTATCTAAAGTTGGGAAATGGGCTGTGGTAGTTGTGACTTCAGTGTATTAATCTGAACAAAAGAGGACAGATGAGCTGAGAAACTCAGTTCTGCCATTCTACTATGTATGTAGCATAAAAAAGTATCAGGGACTCTGGATCTGTCTCAAATCATACAGGGTGTATGGGCAGAGAGATAAGAATGTCAATTTTCTAAATTCAGAGCCAAAATGAGCCCGGGAGACCAGCATGGCAATAACATGAAAATTGAAATGGAAGTTTTGTCTCCAAACTGCATACCCTGTGACATTTAGGAGGGGGGGAAATAGTGAGGGTAACTCACTGTTATATAATAACAAATTACTGTATGTATTATGTAGTACACAAGTAATTGTGGCCATTACACTGACAAAGAAAATTTTTATAGATCTTTTCAAACCTACACTTCAGAAGGAAAAGTAAAAAAAAAAATTCAGAAACTTAAAATAAAAATTATGCGACTTAGAAATGCCTTTGAGAAGTTGAGGGGAGTTTCACCACTGAGTTCAGCAAGGATTAAAACCAGGCTTTTACCCCTCCTGTTTATAATGAAAGTGCTCTTTTACATTTCTGAGTTCTCCGTCTGGGAAGAATAAGCAGAGGGATTTTGGCTGTGGGACCCAGGGACCTCCAAAAGTCAAGTGATTGCTCACTGCCAGGATGCCCTTGCAAAAGGTTACCTATGGGGGAGCTCCCCCCTCCACTTAGGGACGCCTCTGTTAAGCTCTGCTGGAGGAAGTTGTCTCAAGACATTCCGTAACACACCTGCTTCCTCCGAATGACAGTCCGATATCTCTAGATTTGCTGAAGGTGTATTTTCTTTTTCCCAAAGGAAATGTGTTTTTCACAGCAATAGGATCCAGATTAAGAGTATACTGCCTGGCTGAGGGAGGAGAAGTCATCCTAACCAAGAGATTTGGAGATTGCCTTACAGAGTGATGGTATGCACCTCCATTGTTGTTATTTATATCACACCGGTCCCTTGATATCAGAGCTGCACTGTGCTAGACATGGGAGGAGACAATCTTCCTTTGAAGAACTGATGCTCCTAAATCAGGAAGGATGGATAAGAAGGGAGGATGTCCCTGGGGTGACGTTACATGCCAGTGATGGAGCTGACAACTGAGCTTTGTGCTGTAAACCTCCAGGTTTAGTTCCTGTGTTCACTACTGTGCCTGCAGTGAAACTGTGCATGCCTCTTTTAGCCCTTGGAGGTTTAAGCTAGTTTTCAGCAGGTCCTGTGTTATTGGGTGCGTGGGTAAAAGTCACTGTTGTGCTGAAAGACTGAAAGTCCATCGAGGTCCTCCTGTTTGAATGTATAAATAGGACGAGTGTATGTTGGATGCTTTGCAAAAGGGGGAGTTTTGCAAACCCCGTGGATCAGGCTAAATTCTTTGAATGCATTCTTGTTCTTTAATTGTTTTCCTCCTGAGTTGCTTCCTTCTCTGCACTGTTCTTCCTTAGTTAACCTGCAATGCCTCGTGCAACATTGCAGCGTTTATTAATCTTACAGGCAGGGAATGCAGAGTTCTGTTTTGTACTATACATCTTGGGTTTCTAATGAATCCAGTGAGTTTCAGCTTAATGTAGCTGAATTACTAATATTCGCAACAGTAAGCAGCACTGCTAACACACTTCATTGCTGCTTCTGCTCCAGTGTGAAACTGCTTCCAGGCCAGATGGCCACTGTGCATATAGTCCTGCACCACACAGAGCAGTCAGATAGATACCTCTGTTTGGGATGTATAAAGTGGAAGGTCACTGAAGTTAGGTCTCTGGACTTTATTTCAATTTGTACAGCAGTTTTAAATGGCAATTTTCTATATTTTGCATCAGAAGTAATCCATCACAGAGAAGAGTGTAAGAGAAAGTCATGAGTTTGATGGACACAGATGGCATGAAGCTTATAATTAGTTTCTTGTTCCTTAATGTTTTCCTCTTCACTTTCTTCTAGAAGTTTTTTTCATAAGCAGATACTTCATAGCAGGGAGCCTCCGTGTTGTACTGGAATATATGCTGTCAAACGTCAAAGAAAATACACATGAATTCCATTTTAAAGCTAACCCAGGATGTCATCTGAAGTATTTACTGTATAGATTGTCATTGTTGGTGTCTTTATATTTCTTCTCAATCTTGCCCTTTACTAGGAACAAAGAAACTGGGTGAAGGCTGAGTTTTGCTCTTTGCTGGTGTATTGTCCGTGAAGCTAAGAGGAGTGGTGAATCTTGCACTAAAAAGAAACAGTTTTATTTTCTTGGTGATGCATTTCCTAAGTTATTTTTGAGGATAGTTATGTTGAAATGTCAATGTCTAATCCATTCTTCTACTGTACAGCAGGAATAAAAAACAAATAGTGCCAGACTGATCTCCAAATACTCTGCCTTATGGTCAGAACTGAACAGCCTAATTTCTGCTCAGATCACTGAACTTCTGGCTTTTATCAGTCAGGTGTCTCTGGCATCCTGAAACAGCAATGAAACTTAGCTGATATTTAGGCATTCTTAACATCGCCTCAATTACATTCAAATGAGGAGCAGGTTTCCTGAATGCTGCACACCTTCTGTGAGCCCTTAGAGTGAAGTTTTTAAAAACTCGGCTCCCGATTTCTGACAGTCTTGCCTGTATAAATAAGGTGTGATTTTTTTCAGAAGATATGTGGAATGGCAGCAAGAGACAGAAGCTGAGGTGGGCAGACCGGCTGTGCACTGGGGTAGAAGCGTGCTGGGGTGGGGGATAGGCATGCTCGGGGTGGAAGGGTGCTCCAGCCAGGCACAGGCAACAGGAAATGCTCGAGTCTGAAAGGAACGCTGCTGCCTCCAGCACATTAGGGTAATGGATCGAGACCGCCAGGCACCTGGGATGGTATGACGTAGAAATGCTCAGAACCGTTGTGCCTACTGTGTATTACAGCTCAGTTTTTTCAAACTGGGCTTCCTGCTGGCAGTGCTGGGTGCTTGAGGGTAAATCACGTTTGCATTTTGCTACCTGCAACCTAGATGGAAAGCCTTGTCTTTAGATGCCTGGTTACCATTCTTCAGTCAGAAGGTAGCCTTGTTTCTGCAAAGAACTGTGACCGCAAAGAAATGACAGAGGACATTTCTTTTAAATACAATATTGTGGATGAAAGAAAATAAAGTAATATGAAAGGAGACTCGGTTCAAAATCTGCAGTCTATAGCTTTATGGTGTTATAGTCAGAAGAGAAACTTTGCCTCTTTCTTTCTGGAATGCGGAGGCCCCCTGAAATGTAATTGTACAGGGTGGAAAGTGAGAAGAGGGAAGAGGGGGTGTTTTGGGGCACTGATGTTGTCTGAATACATAGAGTGCTCCGTGGAAAATAAAACAATCAGGTTAGCACAGGACTGGCTCTTTGACCTTTCCATTCAAAAGATCAGGCGTGACAGAACAATAATAATAATAAAGGCTTTTGGAAACTCTCTTGAATTGCAAACTTTTATTAGCCATACTTAGGTCTAAGTAGTTTAAATCTCCCTCAGGGACCACTGCTTTATTCCACTTGATTAAGCACGCTTTGTGCTTGCCTCCAAACCATTCTTTTTTTAAGAAGATATTACACAGTTCTGCTTAACAATATACTGCGTCTTTCTTTACAATAGATAACATCAACAGGCCACGGCGCTAGCGATGTCTCTTAACAGGCCCCCTACCATATTGGCTCTCTTTCCCTAGCAGGTATATTCATCATTTCTACCACTCTGACGTTTCCAGCTCTGCTTCCCGGGACCGGCTTCTTTCTCTTCTCTCAGTAGATTAGTTTGCATTCTTCAGGATTAAAAAGCTTTAGAAAGCAACAGGGAGTTGGCAGGAAGAGCATGAGTTGTTTAGAAATGTCAAAAAGTGTCAAACCAGCAGCCGTGTGGGGGACAGCAGCACTTTTCAATCAGTCTGCGCCAGAAATAGCATCCCTAAGAAAGGGCCAGGGTGCGCCACGGAGATGGTAATAAAACTTTCTTCTGTTCTGAGCTGAGAAGGGAGAGAGATTTTCTCACTCCTTGAGGCAACTAAGGCCCAATAAATCAAGCGGCAGAGCTTACAATATAATAAATAGCCAACCTTACTAAAATAGCTTGATAGGGGTGTCTAGAGGGGAGGACAGATATAGCAGGATAAGATGGCTCTTAGTTACATGTTCCTTTCCTTTCATTTGGTTTATTGTTTTCACTGTCCCACCTTTCTGTTTTCCTCTGCTGTTTTTGGCTTTCCTCCTTTCAGAAAGCATGCAAGACTTGCTCATAATGTTATAAACTATAATACGTCCCTCCCGTGGCAAAGGTTAACAACAGTGCTATTGCTTGGTGTGGCACAACAAACAGCACCAGTATCTTGACAGGCCTCAGAGTTAATCTCTTTGCACTTAGGCTTCAGGTATAAATTCTTCGTAGTGGTGAATTAAATCCCCTGCCTCTTCTGTGCGATATGTGTGTTGGTTGTGGCTCTCTTATAGGTGATAAACTACGCATGGAATAGCTTGTGGGTCCATGTGAGTATGGCTTGGTGGGAAAGGGAGAGAAGGGAAGAAAACCAGTGACGGAGCTGTGAAGGTCCCTAGAAAGCCAAATGTGCATCTAGTTTTCTTTTCTCACTGAGGCTTAACCAAATCCTTTGCTTTGCCAGACCTGATTCCTCATAGCTCTGATGGAAACAGGCCATTTCTGTCTGACAGTCTCACCCTTCTACCAACAATTTTCCTCCTTCACTCAGTTCAGCATCCCACTACTTCACCCTCTGCCTAGTGACAGTCCTATTACAGGAGGGGGTGATGCAACCATCATATTTATTTAGAGGACAAACTCTTGTTTATATTTCATCTGTAATTTAGGGTTACCTATTCCAGGGATCTGGCAGAAGAGCTGTCTCAACTTTTTGCTCCGAAAGCTGTCCCCGTTTCTTGCTTTTTAAAAAAAATCGCAACTCTGTCCAGGTTTTAGAGGTTGTTTTATTCTCCTCTAGGTGAGTGTCATCTGTACTCAGCATATAGGTTTTAGCCTGATAAAGGTTTGGAAATAGTTTGCTTCAAGTGTTTAGCATCTATAGTTTCTTATTCAGGGAGGGGTGTGATTTCTCACTTGTGTTGGATAGAACAGAGACTGTTGCTTGGCTGGTTGATTTAGGGGAAGCTTGGATATTAGACTATGGATTGTTATTATACCTTTCCACAGGAAAAGGCTGATAACTGTCAGTGAAAATGTCATGATTTGCAGACACTTTCCTTGGCTAGAAGGTAGTCGGACAAATGCAGTACTCACAGGTATTTTTCTACAATATCGTAGCAACACTGCCTTAGATCCTCAACTTGCAAAATGCAGTCCCAAGTCCTGCAAAAATCTACATAGCTGTTTAATCTTGCCATCAAGTTAAACTGTACTAGGCTAAGGGCATGAAGCTAAATCTTTGTAAGCTGTTGCAGGATCAGAGCACCAGAGTGATTCCATATATTTAAAAAAAAAAACAACTTTGGCAGTGTAAGAAGACTCTTATTCCCAGAATCTAGATGAGCCTGGGAAAAAGGAATGAAACAGAAAAAAGAATATTTTCTTAGAAGACCTATTATCCCAGTGCAAACCAAAAGACATACCTCTGTAAAACAGTCATTTCTGCATGGTTTAGACCTATGAGCAATCAAGTCAGTCAGTGGGGAATCCATAAAGCAAGAACAGAAGTAAAGACTGCTGAATGGCTTAACTTTGACCCAGGTTACAGAAAGTCCTGGAAGAGTTGGCATTTTAAGTCTCAAAGATGATGAGCCATGGCTAATAACTAAGAAACCACTTAAAGTGCATTCTTTTTCCATCACTTCTCAGACATTTTAGCAAACTAGATTTTACAGTATCATCTTTAGGTCTTTCAACATATTTACTAAAATATGCCAAATGTCTGCATCGTAAGATAACCATGTGTCTAGGGCTCCCTGTGGAGGAACTGCTTTGATGTGCCGCGGGTTGAAGCAGAATTCCCGAGCAAGCACTTCAAATGCCCAGGCCTCTTACTTTTCTCTGGAGCTTTAATTCAATAGCTTTAAAACTAACCCCCTTCCTAACTTAACACACTGTGCTGTCATTCATTCCTTCCCTTTCCCACAGGTGTATATTTGGACTTCTTTCTAAACTCTCCTGTCTACCCCTGAAGTGTGGTGTGAGTCCAGGAGGCAGCTTGGGGAAGTGGAGATGGGCTACAAGGAGGTGGTGTAGGTAGGGTAGCTCACAAGATTGCAGCCTCCTTGTGTGATATGACATGGAGCCCCTCCAAGACTGGTGCCTCTGTCCTGGGACGCACTGTTCCTCCAGTGCTGGGATAACATGTACGAGTCGCATGGCTTTTTGCAAGTAAAAGGGGTAGCTCTGTGCACTTTGCATTTTATTGTCTCTAGTTCTGCTTTTTATTCCTGCCTAACGCAGAGTGATCTAAATCCCTAGGAACTGGCTATAGGTTAGGAAAGAGAGCTGTCTTGTGGGTGGGAAGGCTCTCTTTCTCCCATGAAAGTGCTTGGTGGAGAGAAGCTGCATTTCATTGCTCCCTTTGTCAGACCGCAGACTGTGCTCCCGGGTGTTGGGGTCTCCCGTGATGATTCATATGCAGTGCACAAATTATTGTCATGTTCATAATTTGATCGCTAGCATAGCCTGGACCGATGGCTTCATGTTACAGCCTCATATGTATATATTGTGTATTTTCTTTGAAGTGATCATGTTCAGGCATTAGCAGGTTCTGTTACAACCTCTCTGAACCATCCTATAAACTGCTTTCATACAGGCTGTAATCTGGCTGCACTGCAGGCTTCACTACGGGAAACAAGCACTTTTGCTATATACCATGTGGGACGGCTGAGCTTTAAAACTGCCCCTTTGATTTCACAGGAGCACCATGCTCCATGTGTTACCTGCAAAAAGCAAACACAAAGGTCCCCCCTTTATCCCACCCAGCCCGGCACGGAAAGCGTGCAGAGGCGTCTCGTTGACCCCTGTTATTTCCTTTCGGGGAGGCGGCCGGCACTGACCCTTCCCAACCTGGCTCTCGCTGGGGAAGGTCCCCGCGGGAGGGAGCCTGTGCCTCCCGCCGCGCCTCCGGCTTCTCCGGCCGGGGAGCACCGGCGGCGGGGCGGGGGGGGGTGTGTATGTGTGTGTGTGTTAGTGTCCCTGGGCGGAGGGACCTCACTAGATGGCAGCAACACCACAGCTTTATGAAGTAGCCCCTGGGCATCCTTCCCCTCCCCCAGACCGCTCCTGTCGAGAACAGCAAGGTAAAATAAAATAATAAAAAAAATCCGATAAAACCCTTCTGCTTTACAGGGCTTGAACAGAAAAGCTGCGATATGCTGAATTCTGCACAGCTTCATCATATCTCTCTGTGGTGCCTGTATATATACACATAGATGCATGTAGCCATGTGTGAATGTAAATATATAGATATATATGCGTGTGTGTCTGTGTATGTTTATGCCTAGGCTTTTCTTATAATTAGGAAGTGAAATGCTAATAGCTGAGTCTGACTCACCTGGAGTCACAGGAAAGGGATAGTCAGAGCTGGGACAGGCCACCTTTTGACTTGCAGACTCCCCAGTGTCCCTCCCAGCGGTGGTCCCCAGTGTCCTTTGTCACAAGCTTTTGCACTGCAGTGCAGGAAAGGCTAATTCTCTCATCCCCCACAAATCGGTAGGAACCAGTCAGCCAGGAATGGGCCGTGTTGCCTGCTCCTCTGATGACACTTTGTGGTAGGAACACCTGGTAAAGGGAGACAACTGTTTATGTGGAAGATGTTAAAATTTGGTGGTGATTTTCTTTCCCAGAAACCCCGCAGCCGGTTTCCTGGACCAGTTCACAGTCTGTCACAGCTGCAGCCAATTTCTGCTGTTGTAGGATGGCTCAGCTAGTTAATAAATATCATGCCATACATTTCATTGAGCCCAGGATTAAATATCACACCAGTGTAAGAGAATGTCACTTTTCCTGCCAGCTGCTGGCCATGTCCTCTTCCCCGCTGTGGCCAGTCACATATGGTGAGTGTGACGCCCTAAACCTTCTGCAGCAGACAGGCACCGGAGTGCGTGCACTGGGAAAAACACAGAGGTTTAAAAGAAAAATGCTCTTGGGTTTGCTTGGCTGTGGTACATATTCTTGTAGGGCAGTTGCAAGGGCTGGAAGTTGAGCATGGCAGGAAGGAAAGCCAGAGAAAGGATTTCTCTTAATGAGTCTGTTGGCCTCTCTAAGACAATATAGATGAAAAATGTAAGTTGGAGAGTGACTGTGAAAAATAACTTCAGCTCTCAAAGTTGCATGTAACCCTCTACTCATGTGTGCCTGTAAGTCTACTGAGTTTGGATTAGAGCTACCAAGTTTTTGAAAAAGCTGCACCTGAAATTTGAAAACGAGACTCTCAGTGACCATATTTGTTACCTATGTGTTATGAAGGCTATTTGAAGCGAAGAAGGGGAACTATAGTGCTAGGCCAGTGAAGCAGGGTTATTTCCTAGCTATAACTTATTCACCAAGCCATCCAAGATCTGCTAATCTTGCTTCTGTGAAGCATGAGAGAAACAAGAAAAGGGCAATAGCCTGAGGAATACTGCTCTTGACATACAGCACCCATATGGGTAGAAACAAAAGAAGAAATTGTGGAGGCTTTGTACTGCGGCATGATCTCTTTGAGAACAAAGATCCTTCGGGACACTCTGGCTTGGAGGGGTCCCTCGTCTGCGTGAGGCCAAGGATGCTGCGCCGAGGGGCCAGGCTCCCTCGCTGCCCTCGGGGTCCCTGCCCACGCTGACCTGCCTGCTCGGCAGCAGCACCAAGCAGCTGCATCGAGTACTTGTGTTTCCCCAGTGCCCCTTAGGGCCCAAAGCCAGTGGGTTTATATCTGGCTGGGACTAATTCTTTGGGAAAAAAGCCCAGACTACTCTTGTCTTTTAATCTCGTAGCTGCAGTAGTGACAGTGCACTTTTATTTGGCTGGGTACAGGCACAGAGAAGCATAAAGCCCTTTTTTGTAACGTGAGGGTATTGTACGTGGGACTTTGTTATATGAGTACATGTGTGTGAAGAGTTCCTGCACACACAGCTAATCTCCAAGTCCTCTATTAAACTGTTCAGCTGAACAAAATTTGTGGCCTCAGAAGACTAAATCGTGATACTCACTGGTGTGGGTGCTCGTTTAGAGGTCAGAACTAAAGAACTGTATTCATTCTTGTTCATTATGCTTTAGAAAATAAAATATACTTTACATACTACTTTTAGTCCATGGGCTCTGCCTCTACTGCAAGCATAACTAGTAGTGAAACAGCAGCGGTATTATAACTAAAATTGTGCCTGCATTTCTATGTCATTACATTTTAGCTGAGGTGAAGAAGGTCGAGTTGCTGGAAACACAGATTTTAATTTTTTAAGTTCAATTCCAAATACTTAGTGTAGTTTGTGAGTTGTTTCAATATCTGTGTTAACTTGTGGTTTAAAAATACTGTAATATTCATTATGATTTAAAATTTCTCTTTGACTAAAATTTCTCTAATGTCTGATATAGTTTCAGGTTCTCTGACAGTGAGATTGAACGTGTGTGATTCTTTGGTGTGAGCAGGTTGTACGAGTGTTTGTTTAAAGCATGTTAGTTGAATAAATACTTATTTAAGGTTGGGAAAAATTCCTGTCTGATATGGTGCGACAGCAGGTCAGGATTGTTGTTCATGATGCAAGGTAAAATGGCTCTATCCAGGATAGTAATTAGCTTAAGAACTATGCTGATAATTATGTCATGTTTTATCATGACTTTATGACTCAATGTCTACCTGATGTCTTGGTTACTACCAACAGATGCACTTGTATCATACAATGAAGACCTTTGTTCTCTTATAGGAAGCAGAGCCTAGAAAAGTCAGTTAATAGATTTGCTCTTATCAAAAGATCATGCTTATAGCGGATGGTTAAACACTTGCTAAAAGGCACACAAATCTGAAAAAAGTACACATCACTTAATCTTGGGGCCATCTTCTTCCCCACCCAGAAGTAGCTCTTGGTTAGCCAGTATTGTCCTGAGTGTTTGTAGAAGTTTATGGGTTATCTACTGCCCTTTACTTAATCCACATGACATTTTACCAGCTGAGACAGTGGTTCATGTCACGCTTACACAAAACAGTCCATGGGGTATAAGACTGAGTGATTACTCTCACAATTTCACATGGCAAAGAAGCTGGGACACATCATGTGTGTTGATAGGCACTGGAAAAAGCAGAGAAGTCTCTCCTGGCAACTTGTGCGGTTGATATGAAAGTGGCAAGGAATCCTGGAAACTTTCCCAAAACTTCTTGTTTATAGATTGTGACAACATGGGGATTCCTACAGTTCTGGACTGTGTCTCTGTCACTTGTCCTTTGCCAGAAGGCACTGGTTAGTGTCTTACTGGAATGACTCTTTCCATGTCTTGGCCCTTGATGCTTTTACCCTTCAAAAAACTTTAGCAGGTTGGTGGGAAACACATCCCAGCTGCTAAGGTACTCCAAATTTGTCTTGGTTTCCAGGCACCAAAGGGATTTTTCTGTAACAGTGCATTATTAAGGGGTTTTTTTTGTTTGTTTCTGGGGAAGAAATGTGCCTTGTGCCCACAGCATTACTTGAAATCTTCCTCAAAACCTAAAATAGTGTTTAACAAAAAAAAGTGCATCAAATGCATCAAAGAAGTAAACTCCTGATTACAAGATTAAAAAGCTATAAGAAGCGGCTATTAAGAGCAGGAAGATGAAGACTTGGCAAGTGCCTGATGTGTGTCTCCTGTTCCTGCTGACCCTGGGGGCTCCTCTGGGGCATCTCTCAGCTGCAGGAGCTGAAGAGACACCATAGCATTGCTGGTCTCCCAGGGATGCCTGTTGGAGCATGCCGCTTAGAGGCACAGCCCTGCTGTAGGGTTTTGAGAACACCTCTGCTCCAAATGTGCGCTACAAATGTATGATACTAATTTGAAAGCTAAAAGCCAAATTCCCCTAGAACCAGGTTGCTTAGCTTTGAGAGCTTGCTGGAGATAAATTTTCTTCAAGATGGCCTGTGTTCCTCTTTCTCTGTGTGTCTCAGCCCCATGAAGGATGTCGCTCTGAGTATATTCCAAGCATTGCTCGGTTTTACTCTCTTCCATTCTTCAGGATTGGGATAAAAGGCAATTATAGAAAGTAAGATGCTTCTCTTTTATTAGGAGAATTTATATATACCTGTATTAAGTATCCAGGCTGATGCAGCTTGTGAAGTGAAGGGGCATCTTTGCAAGTCTGTGCTGCTGAAGGACACTGCTTTGCCCTGGTCTCTGCCTGGGGCCGCCAGAGGGGGTGTTAAGCATGGGGATGGGGTTCATCACTCAGAGCAGGAGGGGGATGGCTTTGGCCCGAGACCTGCTAATCTCGCAAGGAGGAGGGCATGGAAGTGGGGCTCAGAGGTGGAGGTGGCATCACAAGCTCACAGGAAGCCATAGACAATTTGAGAAAAAACAGGAGGACTCCAAAGTCCCAGTACACAATCATAGTTAGGTAAAGACAAACAAAATTGAGCACTCAAACAGAAGGGTAGAGTTTAGGAAGGATTGACTGGCAGAAAAGAAGGAAATGAGGTATGAATAAAAGGATGTCTACACCAAAATAGTCCAAGATGTGAGGAAAAATGGTCCTCCTGATAGTCTCAAGGTCATGGAAAGAAGAGGAAAGAGCATGGATATTTTCATGGGTAGTTGTCTACTGTAAATCTGTAATAAAACAACAGAATTTCCATCACACCACAAGGATTAGAAGGATGTGGATTTAACCTAGCAAAATTATCCAACATCTGCCTGTCAACAGAGATTTTGAACTACCTGCCAGGGGCAGACTGCAGCTGGACAGTAGGGATTGTTCAAAATGTTATCAGACTGTGTTGGGATAAACCTTTTTGTATGGATGGGGAACAAAGGTATTAATGGGGACATCTACCAAATTTGATTCTGACAAGAAATTCTTGCAGAGAACGTGATGGAGGAAGGAAAAAGGCAGCAATTAGGAAAGGATGGTTAAAGAAAACCAATGGCAAAAGCAGACTTCAATAAGTTGAAGAGTTTGATTTATATTAGATCTTGGGAAAACTCTTTAATAGCTGAGA
This sequence comes from Ciconia boyciana, assembly GCF_034638445.1. Lineage (NCBI taxonomy): Eukaryota > Metazoa > Chordata > Aves > Ciconiiformes > Ciconiidae > Ciconia > Ciconia boyciana. Next base: position 102,719,047 of record NC_132935.1, on the reverse strand, counting down.
TAGTTAAGTAAAGAGGTAGAGTGCCAAGGCCGAGTGTGCAGTGTCCATTGCTGGGAGATTTGAGTGGATGAGAAAGCTAGGTTAGGGGGCTGGCGATCCTGCACTGAAGCAGAGGTTGCCCACTTGTGGCACATCCTATGCCTATTTTTGATGATCTGATGATAAAGAGATGGTTATTGAATTTAGCAGGTAAGTCATATCCCTGCTTATGCCTAATTGCCTATAATATATTCTGTATTCCTATGACTGTAACTAATTGCTTTGTAAAGCACTTTGAAACATCAGATTGCATGAAAAATGCCATTAGCATGCAAGTTGCTCCCTCACAATAAACACCATTAAAAAAAGTAGTAAAGTTGCCAACATTTTAACTGATGTCCCTAAACTGTTTTTTTTTCCCCCACTGTACTCACCAACTGTTGTTTTTCAGACCATATTTGATAAAGAGACGTCACTATTAAAATATATATTTAAGGAAAGGATAAATCCATATTAAAGCAGTTGAAGACAAATGCATAGCACATTAAAAGAACACCATAAAAAGTGGCCTGGAATAGTATGGAAATGCCTGACAAATGTGAGTCTGCCAACATGGAAGGACACTTTTATTGCATTATTTATAGATATTGCTTTACCACCACAAGCCATTGAAATCAAGGTCACCCAGTGGACTTCTGGGCGATGGGTCAAGACTTGAGAGGCAATATTGATAACAGCAGCTGACAGTTTCTTGGATACAGCTGGTATTTTTTTAAGCAGCAGCGTTTCTAACTTCTAATGAACAATGGAAATCTGTTTGCTGTGAAACTGCTCGTGTCTGTCTTGGTCACAACTCATTAATTGTGGTCAGTCCCAGGCTTGGTGTAACTGTTCTCTCTTCCCTGCATCTTCCTGTAAATCAGCCAAGTAAATACATTTAATGAATAAAACAATTCTAGGTGGGTTTTTTGCTTTGTTTTGGTTTTAAGTTCCTCAGACTCTGGTTTTCCTCTCTCCCAGTTCTCTGCCAGTCATATCTTCTAATATTTTGAAGTCCCAAAGTTGAACACTTTCAGTGTACTGGGATAAACAATAATAAAATGTAAGCTGTGACTGGGGAAAACATAAATAGTCTCTGTGACTCCCAGCACAACGATTTCTCTGCCTGGTTTTAAAGGTTTGCACTCCCTTTATAACCTGCTCTTCCTATTGATTGTCATGACTTGTGCAGTTTTGGTTTGGTTTGGTGGGTTTTTTTGTTGTTTTGGTTTTTTTTTTTTGTTGTGTATGGGGTGTTTTTTTCCTTAATGCTATTTAACATAATTTCTTCTCAGGGGAAGATGGAAGGAAAAGCCATTTTGATCTCTTCAGCCAAATCACATTCTTATTTAGCAATCCAAGCCACATCTCATAAGGTGTGCTGTGAGCTTTTTTTCCCCAAAATGCTTTTGCCTGACAAGATCTCCTGACCATGTAGAAGCTTTCCTCAGGCTTCTTGCTTGGAGGTTCTTAATTTCTTCCTGACCTGCTCCTGTTCCTTCAAGGATCAGTTCTCATTGCTTGCCTAGTACATTCGTTTACAGTCTAAACGAGTTAGTAAACTGCTGATGGAAGGCTTGATCAACATTTTATTAAATTCCATTTTTTTGTCATTCCTTTTGTGTGTTTCTCTTATTGTTACATTTTCAGTGGCATTAAACTAACCATGTTTATATGTTCTTCTTGTATTGGATAATGCACCTTCCTTTCCAGAACAATCCATCAGCTTTTGTTAAGTTAAATTATGATTTTCATTGAGAAAATAAGCAGCAAAACCAGGTGACCTCTTTTTAAGAAGATACTAATGTACATAGATAGTGTTAAGCTTCTTCTGAGTGACTGGACTGCAAACTAGCTCAACGTCTGATTTTAAGAAAGAAAAAAATCGTGAAAATAAATTATCTCTTATAATCCTCATATTTCTTTAAAAGACTTTGGAATAACTTCATTCAAAGTAAGTAATGATCCCTAAGAGTAACCAGAGTGAGGTGAAAATTCATGGATTCTCTCTGTACTTGCTTTAATCACTGGGAAAAAACCTACAAGATTATAGAAAGCAAGCTGAAATCTGGGCACTGCATCTGCCTGAGCTACTGAGTTTCCATTAGCTGCCAGACATTGTGGCATATTTTGCTCCTAGTAATAGTGGTGTAAATTATTCTTATTGAAATTGAAGGAGTTACACTGAAATTAATCGGGCGTAATCTAGTGCAGACTTCCTCTCCTTCCTTTTCTGAAGCAATTTGGTTCACATAATGTATATACAATAATTAATTTAAACTAACATGAAATAGCCCATTTATCCTTGAAAGGATTTGGGATTAGAAGACTTCTAGTCCAATTTTCAGGATGGTTTCTGTTTATATGGCAAAACCACTTGCAAAAATAAGCTAGGGCAGCAGAAAAAAAGAAGCAGCTCCACCAACTGAACTTTGAACAGTTGTTTTGTAAAAGTTTGGCACACAAGTTTTTTTTATTATTTGATATTGAATTATTTCCCTGTGTTAGTTAAAAAAATAAATCTTTGGTACTCCGTGATGGAGGACATGTCTCTAACAGTCAAAAATGCCATGTCTGTAGTCTGCAGGCAGTGGTGAGTGTTGTGCTACTCATCAATCAGTGATTTGTATTGCTGCAGATAAAATCAATATTTGTCACTTGTAAACTGTGGCTTCTAATCCAATATTTACATAAATTTTAATGGCTAGTGGCTACGTCTGTGTCTACAGAAGAGAGAGGGCTCTGTTTGCTACAGCTCTGTTTGCTGGGGCAGTAGGGATCTGAGATTGCCGGGCAGGAGCGAAGCATTAATCGTGTTGGTGCCACTGGGCTTCATTGGGGATTTAGTTAGGGATGCTTCAGTGTCTCTGTGAAGAGACAGGGTGGGTGCAGCCATACATGTTGGGTCCAGGTCCTTGGCTCTGGTCATGAAAGACCAGGGCTGGGTCCCACAGAGGCCCTTGGGTGTGTCTGCAGCAAGCCCCAGCTTCTGGGCAGGGTCTCGTTTGATTTGGCACAATGCAAATGCACGGAGCTCACCCTGGCTGAGCATGGCAGCAAGGCGAACAGGTCGAGTGGAATGCTGCATACTGGGGTATGCAGACAGTGCTCCTGGTGGCATCAGTGTGGATCCCATGTGCCCAGCTGGATTTACATCCGGGTGCACACCCAGTGTATCTCTTCGCTTTCCCTCTGCTTCGGACATGCAATGCAGAGACACCAGCCCTGGCTCTGCCTGGGCATAGCTGACACCGAGCAGTATTTATCTATTCTGGTGCTATGCTGCGCCAAAGATGCTATGCTCTCTGCAGAGCTGAGCTGGCCTGGAAGCAGTTTGCCCATGTTTATGTGGCACTTGCACCTGCAAACCTGACCAGGAAAAGGTGCCCCTGCAGCTGGGACATGAGGATCCAGCTGTGGGTAAGTAGGAGTTAATTGTAGGTCCTCATCTGCTAAGGAATAAAATGTCTGATCCAGGAACTGCTTAACAAAATGTATTTTAAGTGGCAGGTGAGAGGTAATGATGAGTAACAGCTACATCACCACGTAGCACATCATCCCAGCACTGACTCTATGTACAGTCTCAGAGCTGAACCTTGGCTTTGCCCACACACCTGTGTCAGGAAAGTGCATCATCTGAATCTGACATCAGAGATTGTTCCTGCGATATTTCTTTCTTATATAACATAGAAATCAAGGCTCTGCGAAAGGAATGGCACCTACCCAAATATTTCTCTTTCCGTATCTTTCACAAGTGATTTCCATCCTAAAAGTCTGAGACTTCAAAGCTTGTGGGCAAAGAAAAGGTGAACCTTTTCAGCTGCTTATTTACAACACCAAACAGGAACACATCCCTTTGCACAGTGTTTAAAATAACCTTGATCAATGTAATTCCTGCTTTTAATTTTGCTCCAACATTTGTACGAATTTTTTCAATGTAATTTGGAAGACCTGGCGATCAGTCAGTGTAGTAAATTTGATGATTTTCATAAGCGGAAGTATCAAATGTTCCTTCACTGTTTGCAAGGTGATGCTCTCTTCTTCATAGTCCTGCCCACCATGATCACGCCAAGTGTCTCTGCTAACCACTACAAGAGAAAAATATTCGGGATATTTTTCAGCTTGCTTTGCTTTAATTGATATTATATAGTTTGCTAGGTATAATTACTTTTTCATAATCAAGTCTTTTTTAAACAAAATCATATATACAAATAAATCCAAGTTGTCTACTAAAACATGAAATCTGAATGAATATATCCAAGCTGAAGGGATAAGGCTTACTCTCCAAATCACCTGGAGTTGTGCTCAGCTGTATGTCGCTGTAAGGAAGAAGAGTTAGCTTTATACTGCTTTTATGCCTCTCTCTTCCCAGGGCTGTCTGGGAACCATGTTAGTCCCTGGTCTCCTTCCAGTAATCTCAGAGCTCTCGTTTATGCCTCATTACCTATGGCTCCCAGGAGGCTGATGTCCAGGAAAGGGGTGTAGCATTACCAAGGTGTGGACTCTCTCTAGCTACTATTCCTTCCTCTTGGTTATGCCTCTTGCAATAGGGGCTAAAAGAAGGTTTTATGTCACTAGAAGTCATGCATGTGCAAGGCAAGGTGTTCTCCAGCTGAGCCTGCTGCTTTTGCTCTTGGTGAAGCACAGAGCATCTGGGACAGGACAGTGGGATGAGGTTAACCCTCTGCAGCACAGCTAGGTGTATTAACTGAACATGCAAAGTGTTGCTGGCCCTGTGTGTTGCATGGGAGACCTTAGTGAGAATCGTAGTAGGAACTAGGTTTTGCAGAAAGTTGAAGTGAATGCTACTAGAAAGAGTGGCATAGAGTCTGGTGGATGCTGATGTGAGTCAGTAAAATACTCAGAGAGCAACTGCAGTTCCTGGAGATTATATTAAGTGCAGGCTGTCATTTGAACCTGCAATGTTGTGGAGTCATTCCTATTTTTCCCTTTTTTAGATCTACTGTCTACCATCTTTGTTTCATGGTTTTTCAAATACTCTTGCTACACCAACATGTTTAAAAGAAGTGAAAATCATAGAAATTAGAAAGGGTAAGGGCTGTTAAGTCTAGACTGAGTGTTGAATCAGAAAACAGAGCTAATTTTTTTTAGTTTGAATTTTAATGTTGTGTCACCGGTCTACCTATAATAAGAGCACATGATTCATTCCTATGCCAAGGCAGACTTATTCTTGCTGTACTATGTGTTCTGGTGTGCTTTGTTCTGCCTATATGCAAATATATTGAATACCTTTTGTATCAGAAATAGTGTGGCCAGCAGGACCAGGGAAGCGATCATGCCCCTGTACTCGGCACTGGTGAGGCCGCACCTCGAATACTGTGTTCTGTTTTGGGCCCCTCACTACAAGAGAGACATTGAGGTGCTGGAGCATGTCCAGAGAAGGGCAACGAAGCTGGTGAAGGGTCTAGAGCACAAGTCTTGTGAGGAGCAGCTGAGGGAACTGGGGTTGTTTAGCCTGGAGAAAAGGAGGCTGAGGGGAGACCTTATTGCTCTCTACAACTACCTGAAAGGAGGTTGTAGAGAGGTGGGGGTCGGTCTCTTCTCCCAGGTAACAAGTGATAGGACAAGAGGAAACAGCCTCAACTTGCACCAGGGGAGGTTTAGATTGGATCTTAGGAAAAATTTCTTCACTGAAAGGGTTGTCAAGCATTGGAACAGGCTGCCCAGGGAAGAGGTTGAGTCACCATTGCTGGAGGTATTTAAAAGACGTGTAGATGTGGTGCTTGCGGACATGGTTTAGTGGTGGACTTGGTAGTGCTAGGTTAACGGTTGGACTTGATGATCTTAAAGCTCTTTTCCAACCTAAACAATTCTATGATTCTACGGTACTTCCGTCTATACCCTCCAGAGATTATTCTGTGGGCTGATACATTGTATTGTTAATGCATATTTTTTCCTAAAAAAGTAATTCTGCATGAGGTTTGCTTCCTTTCTTTTTTTTTTTTTTGTCATTGTATCTACCTCAAAATCTTTTCCTCTCTTTGTGATTATTTTTGGACATTTTATCATGTATATTTGCTATAGCAGGAAAGAGATCACTTTGAGAGTGGATTTCCTATAATAACAGAGTGGACATATATTTCCTATGCTTGTGGTGGAACAGCTAATGACTAAGTAGCAGATAAAATGTGCTCTATTCGCTACTCATATTGTACCCACTATATTTATTTTTAAAATCGTTGACGTCTTTCCCACCAACCATGTTTTACTTGCAGTTCTTATAACTCTTGGGGATCCTGAATGGAGAAATGCCAGCTGCAGTGCAAAGGCAGGACAAGATGGTGGTCTTGTTACCTGCCGTGTGCTGAGGCAGGAGACTTCTGGTGTGAATGGCGAAGGGAATGCAAGGGAAAGTAGCTATGCCTTTCGCTTACTGAGTCTGAGCTCTGATGTTTAGCACTGTAAGCCTAAGTCCAAAGCTTTTACCTTATTGCATGTTAAAGGTGTGACAGCTGGTGATACTATTGCGTTAGCCATGAGCTGCTTCTCTCTGCAGTAAGCTGCTGATGAGCCTGGGTCGCGTGCCTTTAAACACCGAACAGACTAGCTTTAGATAAATACATACGGAGAACTTTAAAACAGCAAGCTCTTAGAAAAGACGAGCCTGTGGCACTGTTGAGGAATGGTTTCAGTTGGTATGAGACTGATTGGCACACGGTTTAACTCACAGTCTATGTGTGCGTTAGGCTTGGGTTGAGGGGAGAGGAATGTCCTTTGCAAGCAGCTGGACTCCCTGCAAGGGACAAGCACTGTGTCTGAAGTCGTTTAACCTGTTGGAGCTTCAGATGAACAAAGCAGGGAGCAGGAGACGCTCCTGGGTACATTTTCCATCCACACTATGGGGTGGAGAATAATGGGATCAATCCAGAGGCCAGACACTAGACTCCAGTTCACAGCAGCTGAAGCTTTTTGCTTTGATTGTTACATTAATTGTTAAGTTTAAGCCAGCTAAAGAGTGCATGTTTGAGCAGTGTCTGACATGACTGGCAGGATGGTGGTAAAGTCAGGACCGGCTGAAAGTGAAAATAAGCAGTCCATGCTGGATGTGACAGAGGCAGGGAGCTCGTGAAGGATCTAAAGGATGGATAGCTGTGGTCAAAGCAGCTTCAGAGCGTGGTGTTTGCAGTAGCATTGTGAAGAGATCTCAGCTGCACCAGATTACATTGTTCAAGGTCAGGCATTTTTCAAGGAGAGTGCAGGAGCTAGACATGGTGTGAGGGGAGTATCACCTCTGCAGCTGCATCGGAGGAGAAAAAAATCCAGATGTTAGCGCTGGGACTCAGACTACACGATCACTTCGAGGCTGAACAGGCTGTTGTCAAAAGGGACACCCCACTGCATGTTCCTCTCAGTTCCATTAGTTTTCATGGAGCTGTGCTGCCAGCGGGGTTGGGGAGCTGATCCAGCTCAAACCTCACCCAGGAAAATTGAGTTACGCTTTTTCTGGCAGCTCACACTTAGGCTGGCTTAAAATGACAGAAACTGCCAACTCGGACTCCTCTTCTAAGACGATACCCATGCTGCAAGCCTGAGTGACAAGCAGACTAATGGCATTGTCTACAGAGGTTGAGAAACCAAGTGGGGGAGGAGGAATCGCAGCTCTATTTTAACCATCCTGAACTTCAGCTGACAGCCGAACACCCGTGAGGAGATGTCAGAGAGACAGGCCCAGATTTTGGCCTATAAAGGAGGAAACAAGTCTGGACCAGAGAGCGACGTCTACGGATCATCAGGAATAGAGAGAGTAGATGAGTTTGGATTGGTGGATAAAATTACTTGTGGTTTTTTCTTGCCTTTATCAGAATTCTTTCCAATATGTCAGTTGATATATTTCTGTTAGAGAATTGCTTCACACTCAGCATATTGCAGCAGATTGATCTTCATCAAGATCATGACGTGATGTCCTGTATCTGGAGATCTAAACTGTGCTGGCCCCTCCTCTGAGTTTGGAGTATTGTAAATTCATGCTCCGTTTGCTCTTTTCCATGCTTCTGCTCTGTGTTTCTATATTTTGGATTATTTCTCTGCTAAGAGAATAGCTGATCATTTTCCAGGGTGCATTTTTTAATTTCTCCAAGGGCTCTGAATTATTTCTTGCTATCCTTGCAGCTATGTACACCACACTTCTCTTTGTGTGAGTGAAATGAGGTTTGTATAACCTCACGGTATGTACACCTTATAGCACAACAACCCATATGAGATGACCACATAAGCAGAATGAACATAGAAGAAAGATAAGATGTTTCTTTTCAGCAATAATGATCGCCTGAGTATTTCAGATCATATAATTTGCTGTTTAGCCTGTCTGGCCTCTTGTAGTCTCTGTTTCCTTCCCGTATATATCTTGTGGCATTTTAAGTGTTTAGTTCCTATTTCCTTGGTGGTAACAAATCTAATGGATTTTGTATAAAAGTTATGAGGAGTCAATGACATGTTTAAAACCATGCTGTCAGTATTGTACAGTGACTTAAATGTCTTACAATTAATTTACAATGCATTTACAGGACATGACAGTTATATTATCAAGCATCACAGATTATTGCAAACATAGACTGAATACCATATTATAAAAATTGTCCTTTTTCATAAATGGCTTAGACATGCTCTGAAAACATATTTAATAAAATTAGTAGCCTTTATCATTGAATAAAGGTAATTTTGCTGGCTGTTGACAAGTTATAACTATTTTAAAAGCCATTCAAAATAAATGACACTATTTGTGGATATATAATGAACAATGTAGTAGAATATGAGTAAAATATTGTACATTTGAGAGGATATTTTTCAAATCAAATTTAAAATCTTACCTCTATTATGAAATTTCCAACATCCTTAAAAAAGTATTTGGAATAAAAACTGCCTTGAAACTTGCAGATTGCTTTGATCATCTTTGAATATGTCACAAACAAATAGAGCCACTTGGAAACGGTGTGTCTGCAAACACTTCAGTGAAATATGAAAATTTAAAAAGTATATGACACGCTACGTGAGAAATATTTAATAAAATATTCCCAAGTTTCCCCAAAAAAGTTTTCAGTAGGGTAAACTGCTATATTTTAATCCACTAGAATAAGATTTTAAATTAAATTAATGAAATTCATTAATTTTAATGAAATTTTACAGCATAAATACTCCCTGGAATAAAATAGTGGAAATAGAGGAGTTATTTTCCTTATACGCTGAAAGAAAGCTGAAAAAGTCAATGAATCAAAGGCCTTCTTCCTGGACAAACCAAGGAGTGAGAAACACAAGGGGAGAGATGTGTGAAAGGAAGAGAGAACTTTTTCATCTTAATTACAAAAAGTTTCCATTTTGATTAAGCCCATTTTCCAGTCTGTTTTGCTAGGACGAACTTTAAATAAAGTTGCAAAGAATGGATAGCCACCTTACCTGAATATTAGGTTAACCCTCTGCTGTTTATTAATAGATGGAAGTGAAAAAACGGTGAATCAGTTGCCTGTCTTGGTTTAATTGTATCTATTAAAGGTATTTATTAGTGTTTCCAGGAAGAAATCAGAGGTGGGCTGGGTTTGGTTTAATTGTTTTGTGTAGACTGATGAAAAAGGATGTTCCAGCTGGAACAGAAGTGATAGGTTATGTGATGAAAGGCTCATCTCCAGCCACACAGAGGAGCACAGAGGCACAGGAGCAGGCGGGGCAACCGGGATAACCCCCTGCCCCGGCCACTCCTAGGGCCGTCCCAGTGGAGCCTTCAGCCCCATGGTGAAGATGAGTACGTGGACAGGACTCTGGAGCACTCCGCAGGCTGCCCTAGGGGAATAGGACTCACTATGGGATGCAGGGAAGAGCCTTTTGGGATTACACAAGAGAGATCGTGGGATTTTTAGGGGAGGCACCAAAGGTGGGGAAAGGGAGGGATGAAAAAGGAGGGGTACGGGAATAGCCTGGCCAGCCAGAGGGGAACAGGAAGGGGCCGTCAGTGCTGCGTGTGTTTGCAAGAGCGCTGTGTGTGTCTGTGCTGGTCTGCGTGGCCGGTCACGTACATGTGTGCATTGTATACGGGTCTTTACGTGTATGCCTCTTGGGAATATGTGCTCAGCCTCGCTGCTGGCTGGACCTGGGGGCATGTCATCGTGGCAGCCTTGCCTTGATCGGGCTACTGGGTTTGGTAACCCCTGCAACACTGAGTGCCCTGAAGAAATCACCAAATGCGTATAATAAAATGCTCTCTGTCAAACATGCAAGGTCCATTTCTTATTGAACAGACCTTAGCATTTTCTGTGAATGTGTTCACTGACAGTGAAAAAGTCCTAGTGTGCTGACTTAGCTGAAGAAGCTGGTGGAGTTCTTACTATAAGTATTGTATTAGTATTATTCGATATGTTGTACTTAGGTATGTATATAAGGTATTGAGATATTGTATATTGTGTATATTAATATTCTTTGATAATTGTACTGTAGTTCTTTCCACGCTTCAAAACTGTGTCAAAGTTAATACCTCATCACCTAACTACACATTCAGCTTGTATTCTCTCTCCTGTCTGGCCCTTTTCGGTGTGGTCTGGAAGTAAAGCACAGCAATGGTAGCCGGCTGAAAGTCCCGCTGTTTTAGAGATCCAAGGGTGAGTGCTTCCTCCGTGGAAACAATGCTGCTCTTCTGCCCTCTTGACATACAAATAAAGTGTATATTTGCAAGCAGAGCAGACGGGGACAGAAAACCTTTCATTAAATTAATTTATACGCTTCCACAGGTGCACACCTTTACAGAGCGCCGGGGTGGACTGAGGCAACCTCTGTGCCTTGGGTACATTCAGAGGTTCTCAGTGCAAATTGTAGTACGATGGTGTGTGGCAGGCATCATCCAGTTATTGCCAGTTCCTCATGCCTGTGTATTTGGGCCCCACACTAAAGTGCCCCAGGAGCACTCAGAAACTGGATCTCTGGGTGTATGATATTTTTGGCTAGCGCAGCTGAATCTGAGGGAAAAGGCAGGATGAGCAGGAGGCTGGAGCATAATAGTTTGCCTGCCCACTCCTGACCCTGCCTGCTCGCAGCTCGGCTAATCTGTCCCTGCATGTATTTTACCATCCAAATTACATACCCTCACCTCCTGCAGCATATCTTGTCAAAAGTTGCAGAGAAGTGACTTTGTACCGCCCTGTGTATGTAAACGTAAATTTTATGTGCAGAAAAGGATGATAATACCTTAGAACTGACCTTGCAAATTGCTTTTTTTGTTTTATTTTGTTCTGCTTGTTTTTTATTCTGTGCAGGTTCTGAGAGACAAAGGCAGCTCTCTGTTTTTAATTACTGTAAGTAGCTTGTAAGTAGCTGGAACAGCTTTTTATGCAACCTGATTTGAATATATTCCAGGCTGCAGATAGACACCTATTTTAAAGGCACAGCATGCTCATCGTGGCTTTCTGCCAATCAAACAGTTGTCACTTGCTAGACAGTCCTAAACAACTTCTGCTCCTTCCTCAATTTGCTGTCTGCCTGACTGATGGAAACGGCAGGGCTTCTCCCCTTCCCCCTCCCCTTTCTTTTCCCCCAACCAGTGTCACCACATGGCAGGAGAATTCAGCCACTGCTACTGAGAACAAGGCACTGTTTGTACTGCTGGCCCCAGGGCTTGGATAAGGACCCCTGAAACGGAGCAGAGCAGATTATCGGTGTAATTCCCCAAGAAGCCCTCGCTTTCCACAGCTCCTTGGGGTGGATATGGAGGTGAAGAGGGTTTAGTTGGTTTTAGTTTGCTTTTTAAAGTTTTGAAGCTCTCTCAAGACTGAGAAAAATGAAATGCAGATCTGTTTTTTCTTAACTCTGGGCAGCCAGATTATGTATAGATTGCGTGAGTATTGTGGTCTGGCCCTGTAACAAATACACTCAGAGACCTAATCTGAAGCAAAGCTAACATGATAAGTGCATGGAAATATTTATTTTTCTGTTTTATCTCCACGTCACAGTTATGGGGAAGCTTTACTACTATATCAGATCAGCAGCGAAGCACCCAACATAGCTCAGCAACCCTACAGAAGACTCAGCTGAACCTCAGTATATTTTGCTCCGTCTCCTCCCTTACCTCTTGTTGGACTTCTTGCTGTCTTGCTGGGCTATAGGCTTCAAGCATTTTGAAGAAAGTCCTAGAAATGTTCTCTCTGGACTACTGAAAATACTCTTAGCTTCTGGTTCCTGATTTTGAGACTTTTACCTTTTGGGATCCTTTATGGTTTTATGTACATTTTAAAGACTTTTCTTCAGCCAGTGACTTTGTCTTAATTCAGTAAAAATTTGGCTGCTGGCCATCTGGGGTAAAAGCACATAGTGGTATCAATCCTGCACTTTATGGTTCATTATTATTTGTGGTTTCTAGAATTTTTCCACTTAAGTTTTCAGGCAAGCTTTGCACAGCCAGTTTTGCTAAACTTTTGACCTTGTGATGAAGGAAAAAAGTATCTTAATTCTGATGGTTGGGATTCTTAATTATATCCTTAATATTACTAAATGTAAAATTCTTTTTTCCCTTGGAAAAAGAAGTTTTCCATAGCCAGCCATCATCTCAGGGACTTTGGGTGCAAGATACTTTTTCTTGTCTCTCTGTTCTTCCTTTGCTTGGCTTAGGTGAGATGTGACACTCCTATTAATTAATGAGGAGAAAAAGAAGGGAAAAGAAAGGTTTCCCTCCATGTTTCTTCTCTTTGCTGTACATTTTGTTTCTGACTGAGCCCTATGGAAGAGTTCAAGCTGCTGAAGTAGACTGCTCATGATATGAAACACTGTTTTCTCCCCCATTCCTTTTCTTGTTGACTGTTGCTGGTTTTAGCTAATGCCTATGTCTTTTCCTAGGACTTCATTTGAAGAATGCAATAGTTTTTATTTAAATAATTATCTCCAATGATAACTCACTGCCTGCCAACAGTGTCTTCTCTGTGTCTATGGTGTCCCGTGCATGGTATTGAGGTTCCTTATGCTCTGTCTCTGGACAGTTATAGAAATGAACCAGAAAATGCCCTGTTCGGTCGTTCAGCACATTTCCTTGCCAATGTGGATATAGGATATTCTGTAGTTCTTCCTATATTTCTTATATAATATCAGCTATATTCTTTAGTATTTCCATTTGTTTAGTTTGTTTTCTGCTTCCTTCTCTAAGTCCCAAACACTAAGATAGTGCACTTTTAACCTTTTTCATTTTTCTACTACTATTAGTAAAATAGGTGTCACCCATAAAAATCTACTCCGCCTCTCTGACTTGCTTTCTTGGGAAGCCACCCCATGATTATAAGTCTCCTTAATCTATTCTATGACAGCACGTGTCTAACTACAGAAATTCTCTCTGTGCTTGATGTTTATGTAGTTCAAATATGGTTAAACATCTATTTGTCTTTCCATCTTTGTCAAATGTTTGCCCTCAGCTTTTTCAATTTTTCCTTGCAAGGCAAGTTTTCCAGGCCCTATGTCTTTGTGTTTGTTTTTGGCTTTCTCTCAGAAGTCACAATCTGTCAATGCTAGAGCTAGTTGGGAATTTTCCAATGAAAAGCTTCTTTGTTTTGTTTTTTAATTGAAAAGTAATTTTTGTAAAACTGGAGACAATTCACTTGCAGAAAGTATTTACTCCCTCTGCGTCCAGATCTGTTTTAGGTTGGTATGATCTGAATAGACACATTTAGTTTTATGAAATCAAATGGAAGCTTCTTGCTTCTGATTAACCGGCCATAATATCTAAACTATTCTTAAATAGTTTTTTGTGGAAAAATTCAGACACCTATTCACACAGCAGCCCCTCATCTGGTTGAAACACTGTATTGAAAATCCCAACAGTGGAAAACAGTGGAAGATCATGGGAGATATAATTGGCTGAGGCTTCCTTCTGCAGGAAAAAACCCCCCGAACTTTATGTATAGTGGCCAGTGAGGAAGAAAGGGACAATTATCAAACTAAGATGAATATTGGTGGTATTGGCTGCCTTTCCCAACGGTAGTGTTATGGAGTAGTTACAATCCAGGCAGCTGTAGGTGTTCCCTAGTTTTGAACTCAGAAATGTTCTGAATGGCTTTTCGATGCTGCAGGTCAGCAGTAGGTTCATTCATTACTATTATTACTGATTTCCCAGAAAGATGCACTTAATTAAGCTGGCTGCTACCATCACATGAATTTTAAAGCAAACTGCTAATGTAAGCTATTTATTCCATGCACAATTGAACACACTGCCAATACTGCCTATAATAATACAAAAATGTTGTTATGATTACTAAGAGTGTGTGCTAAAAGACTGAAGACATTTTGTCACTTGGCATCCATAAGGTTTAAAATATTTTGGCTAGGGTTTAGCATTAAAAAAAGCCTAAAAAAAAAAAAAATTGTTACTAAAATATCTCACCACTTCTAAACACACTGTGTTATGGCAGGGCAACTGGGCGATTGTTTCAGCTGGCTCTAGCACCTCTGTCCAGGCACTGTGTTTTCTGTATTTCCCTCTTTTGCCTGTAATGGGCTTACTTATATGTATTTACTGCAACACGGGGTATGCTGGGACAATCCAGAGGAAAAAGAAAGCTGGGGAATGGAAATTCAAAGCCTTAGGATTAGCAATAACAAATTCTCAATTATATTGTGATGTGTTTCTTCAGAAATCCCTTTGCATACACAAGGCTCCTTGAGTGACCTCATTATCTCCTGGTATGTAAAAATGTATTTCACCATTGCTCAGCCAACACTAATGTATTTATTATTCATCTGATGCTAGACCAGGCTTTAAGCTGTGTAATGCTTTCTTTACCATTTCATTGTTTATTTGTTTTAATGAATACCCATGAGCTAGAGTCTGAATGCAGACCTGTTTTACTCATGCTTGGCAGGAAAGACTTCAAAAGAAAACGTCTTTTTTTTTTTTTTTTTTTCCCCAAGGTGCTAAACTCCTAACTGTAAGTTATTTAAATGACAGTATTATTTGTTCTCCTTTTCTGGATATTCATGTGCAAAGATACCGGAGCACTTAGCACTTTGCAAAAGGAACCTTTTTTAACATTATTTTATCGTGGTGATAACACAAAACCAGGCACTATGAAAATCTTCGTTCATCACTGCTTCAGTTCACTCTAGAAAATAAATGCATCCAGTCACTGCTAGCGATGTTCATGAATTACCAAATTTGAAATCAATTAATATCTTTGAAAACAATGCCTCTGAGAAGGGCTTAAAAAAAGAACCCATTGAACAGGATGTCCCTGTATGATGTTGGAGGTACAAGAGCCAATGTGCTGGTTTTGGCTGGGATAGAGTTAATTTTGTTTATAGTAGCTAGTATGGGGCTATGTTTTGAATTTGTGCTGAAAACAGTGTTGATTGATAACACAGGGATGTTTTAGTTGTTGCTAAGTATTGCTTATACTAAATCAAGGACTTTTCAGCTTCCCATGCCCTGCCAGGTGCAGAAGAAGTTGGGAGGGGGCACAGCCAGGACAGTTGATCCCAACTGACCAAAGAGCTACTCCATACCATGTGACGTCATGCTCAGTATATAAAGCTGGGGAAGAAGAAGGAAGGGGGGGCTGTTCGGAGTGATGGCGTTTGTCTTCCCAAGTAACCATCACGCGTGATGGAGCCCTGCTTTCCTGGAGATGGCTGAACGCCTGCCTGCCCATGGGAAGTAGTGAACGAATTCCTTGTTTTGCTTTGCTTGTGTGTGTGGCTTTTGCTTTCCCTATTACACTGTCTTTATCTCAACCCATGAGTTTTCTCACTTTTAGTCTTCTGATTCTCTCCCCCATCCCACCGGAGGGGGAGTGAGCGAGCAGCTGGGTGGTGCTCAGTTGCTGTCTGGGGTTAAACCATGACAGGCAATTTGACCCATAGAAACCAAAGCAGGGAATACCAAAAAGTGAAAACAAAGTTATTTTTCCTCTAGCTCATTCTAGTGAGACCTAGAATGGGGTATTTTATATGTCATTCCATAGTCATCCAGTGGAAAAAATGCAGGAAAATAGATAACCTAATTCCCCATGGTATACCTAAGGAAATTCAACCTGTTGCCTTTGTACAAGAAAATAATAAGAAACTAAAATAAATCACACTCCAAAATACCAAAATGGGAAAAAGATTCTTGAGAAATAGAGTTCTAATCAGTAGATTACAGTATAGCATGGTACAAAGCTGAAGCAAAGGTGTAACACCATAAAACCAGAAAGCACGGGACTGTGGCAGTTAATGAAATCAGCCATTTGGACAAGTGACTCCGTGATGCTGCCTAATTCAGTCTTTCACCTGATCTGCTCTCTAGGCAAAGGCGGGAGAATGGATCAGGCCATCCAAATGGCCCCTTTCTACCAACATGATACTTGAGTCTGCCTTTTGGTGTTGGCTGGGCCAGGCAGCAGCCCCCCACTAAGGCTGTACCCCCTGCCTGGGCACAGCTGGAGCCAGGCAGGCTCCCTGCAAGAAGGGACCGTGCTCCCTGAGCAGCAGTGTGGCAAAGGAAAATTGGGCTCCTTTCCGTCTGGGGCTGTTGCTGAAAAAATATATGACCACTTTCATTTTCCAGTTCTTATACAGTTTGACTGACTGGGCTCACAGTTGGGACTGGGTAAATTGTTTCTGTGTGAGCAGTGAAGTATCCAATTTTGGCCTAAATTCAGCTACAAAGAGTTTAAAATAAAATATTGAGAGAAATCAGTGGGAGAATGGAAAAATCATGCTGTATAAGTCAGAACATGTTCACCCTCTGTGAAGTTAAGGCTAATGATAATAGGCTTGCACATTGCTAAAAACAATAGAGTGTATTTACAGTGTGTTAAGTTTCTGTTATTGTAGTGCTAGAGCGTATACAGGCGTGTGAGTGTGGTAAAGTGACACGAGCCAGGCCAAACCTTGATAGGCGTGTGAATTCTGCCAAAATACTTCAGTATGACAACTGGAAAATGTAGAGGATGAGATTGAACTGAGGGAGAAATAAACAGTGGAGAAAGCAATACCAGAGCTGTGCTGGCTGTATGCTCTGTAAAACAAAAGCAGCTTGTGTGGGAGCTTCCATGTAAATGTTCCTGTTGGGTAAAATTCCAACTTTGTTATTGCAAAAAAATCCTGTCAAAGTCAGTCTTCTATTAAGGCAAGAGGCAGGTAATAATAATAATAATTAATAAAGTATGTTGAGGCTGACTAGGTATTCTTAGGACAATGGTCTCCCCGGCTACATTTTTACTACTAAATAAAATAGATCAGGGATTTTTCCCTGTCCCTGAGGCCAGAGCATGACTTGTGTCCAGAGAGCCAAAGGCTTGTTCTTAAAATAGGCTGGCTGAATCAGGGCTGCGTGTTGGCACCGGCCTTGGACCTGGACTAGCCCACGAGCCATCACCAAGTACGGCTCTTGTACAGGACTTCAAGGCATCTTCTGGTTCACTCGGGCTTTTTGAGAAGCAGTAGGACAGAGGACCTTCTCTAGCTGTTTTTGGCTGGTCTTCAGGTGAAAGGTAAAGCAGCTATGCATGCTTTTCCAAAAGGATCATAGGATCTTTTCAAATACTGTTTTCTCAACAAGAAAAAGGGAAAGACCGCAATATGAGTTACAAAGTGAAATCAGTACAGCTTAGTGAAAATGAATTTTGAGGAAATATTGGGTTATTGAGAAAAAAAGATTTTTTTTTTCTTCCCAGAAAACAAAGCTCATTTTTCTTGCGCCTCTGCACCCGAGTTGAAGTGGGGCGAATAGGACTCTGAGCCTTGCTGTGCACTCCTCAGCTGTTTGGTACTTTTTTCAGTGACTTTCCAATGCAAAAATGCATAAGCAAATTCTTCATCTGGGACCAGAAACCAGGTATCCCCTCAAAGCAGAGGCTCTGCTGTTAGCTAGACCACAAAGTCAGGCTCTGCCTTTCTTAGTCTCTGTCTCTCACTTGCCCCATAAAGATGAGGTGTTGCAAGAAATGTAAGCAGTTAGATCCCAGCTCAGTCTTGGCTGCCTCTTGGGATATGGGAGCAATCACATCAAGTCCCCTAAGGCTGAGAGAAGCCTCAAAATGGTTTCCAGCTCCCTGTGTGAATGCTGTACTTAAGAAATTATTTCACAAAGGTGGAGAGTAGCAGAAGTATGCCCGTCATGATGGGCTTTTGGATTGAAATGTCTGAGTGAATTAATGAGAAATCCAAATGCACCAGGCCAGTCTGGGCTCTGAAGTGCCATTTGGGAGTTTCTGCTCAAGTGCCTAGGAAGCTCAGTAGTCAAAGTGGAGAAATCAATTACTTTCAGGTACTTCCAAGGCTGAGGAGATGTCTGAGAATAGCTTCCCAGAACTCCTCTCCAAAGATGAGGCTCCTAGTTCCTCTCAGATCAAATTGACGCAGAACTTAAGTGAGAACAATCAATCTCCAAATTTTTCTTTTTCTTTTTTTTTTTTTTTTCTTCCTTCTGTCTGTTCTTATGTTCTGCCCTCCAGAAAGAATTGCTTGTAATACGTGAAAAACAATGCAAGTTTTTTTCTGGTAACTTAAGGGAAATGAAGAGACTTGAATGTGGCCAGCAGATATCTCAGAGATGTTCCCAAGGTTCATCATGGCCATGAGAAGAGCAAATTGCCACTGCAGGATACCTTTGGTGAGATTGTCACACCTGTTGTCACCATTTTATAATGGGTGACAGGACTGATGTTGCACTGAGCCACGCAGACTTCTGTTTGCAGCCCCGGAAGGTCTCCACCAGTGCACTTGCTGCAGCAGGTAAGGCCACAGCGTCTTTCTCAGGGTGCTGGGAGGGCACAGTCCTGGGGTACATCTCTGTCTGACTGGCTTGGGAAGCCTTTCCCCAGGGCACGAGATGGTGTTTTGGTCTGTGAGATGTGCTGGTCCTACAAGAAGCAAGTGCTGACAGTCAGGAGCCTCATGTTCTCAGCAGCCAGGGTCAGGTAGGAGAGGTAGTAACACTCTGCTCTCAACTGCTACGTCATCAGGACAGCCTGGTCCCTTCATCTCTCATATAAAATTTAAACGTCAGTGATTACTGTGTCAATGTATACCTGCTGTGGCTGTGAATGCTGACACCAGCCCCAAGCCTCTTCCTAGGCACTGGTTTGGTCCAGGGGGCAGGCTGCTGGCCTGGGACCCACGAGAAGCGTGCAGGTCTTGGCTGTGCCCTGGTGCTCAGCACCTGTAAGCAAGAGGCTGCACTGCCTTGTAGCAGTCACCCCGCTCCTGCTCGCCTCCCCAGCCTGCCTGCACCGCAGCCTGCTCCAGTGCCACCCGTTTGGCACAGGGAAGGCAGTCTTGGCTACCGTCTCTGAGTACCGGTGCAATAAAAAATGATGATAATGACTGTGGCTTTGCATGCGGCCAACAAACTTTGATAAATAGGCTTCATGAAAATGGATATATTTAAAAGGCTTCTGGAGTTTTTTGAAAGAGTCAAGATATTTCGTGTGAAACGAGGACAAATCGTTTAATGGGATTTTTTATCCACAGCTTAAATGGAGGCTTCAGAAAAATGAAAAGGACACCTTTAAATGAGTGCTAGTCATTTTCTACTGACTTCTGGATATTTCAGTCCTGCTTTGGAAAAATAATAATAATTTTTTATGATTTGTTTCTCAAGTGGCTTTTTATTTAAACAGATGCTTTCGTTTGTAAGATGGAAACCTTTTTTTATTTTCAATAAAATGCCAGGCTCTAGTGAAGAGAAAATGCAAATCTAAAATCACTCATCGCCTCTTTCTTGCAAACACAAAAATCTTTTGTTCCTAAGCAGAAATTAAGTGGGGGAGAAAAAAAAAAATCCCAACCCCATGACTTGAAAGAAAATGTAGCAATACTCATCAAGCTCTCCCTCTCTTTCCTTAGTATTTAGAAGGCTCAATTATATTTTCTTGTTGCCATTAAGGTTCTTAATTATGCAGTTGTCTGTTTATTTTGAATAACTGAAAGAGTGTGCCAAAAAAAGGAGCAGAGAGGGAAAGAGAGAGAGGGAGAAGGAAAAGATAGAAACTTATTACCTCTTACAAACTGCTAATCATTGTAAATGGCCACAGAGGCCAGAGGAGACTGCAGAAAATTACTATCAAGTGTGAAGGAATAAAAATACCCTAGACTATATTACTGGAAAAAAAAAAAGAAAAAAAGCAAGGAAATCTTCTTGGTACTAAAGCAACTAGACTGGAAAGAGTAATGGAAATGAAGCACAGTAAGGGGTCCTGGCAAGTCCTGTAAGCAAAAAAATAAATAAAGGGAGGTAGGAAATGTGGCAAGAAATGGATTTTGTCATTATATGCTGAATATATTGGCAGAACCCATCTCTATATCAGAGGGTGCTCTTGGTCTTTTATTAGGAGGGCTCCGTGAAGCCTTGTTGTTATTCGGTTTTTCATGTCACCTCCCCGCCTGTTCCCCCTCTCCTTCCTTTGCTGGCTGTGAGCTGCAACGGGGAGAGCAGCTCTGCTTCCCAAACCAGCTGGCAGCAAGCCCCTCTGCTGAGTCAAACGGGCAGAAAGCACCAGCCCGGCTGCCTCGGACGGGGCGGCAGTGACTTTCGTCTCTGGCTTTGACCTCCAGCTCAAACTCTTCGTCCACGGCCGTCCTCTTGAGGATGGATCAATGTCAAGGATTACAAAAGAGGCTCGGCCGGATGCAGATAGAAAGCTCCAGGCGTTGAAAGTAATATCAAGGTAGCAGCCTTTGCAGGCCCTGCTTCATGAATTCTTTACAGCGCTGGCCCCAGTGGTCCCCGAGCCATTTAAGGGGTTTATTGCTTGCTCGGCAGCCCAGGCTAAAGCCGTGTTGCTACCAAGTGAATTCTGTGCTAAATATTAGCACTATAGCTAAGAGAGCTTTCCCTCTCTGGTTTTACCTCTATCAATATTAAGGAAGATAAAAGGAAGTCACTGGATGGGAATATTGCTCCTAGAGTTCAACAGAGAGACCTGCTGAATCAGAAGAGCATAATTTAATGACTTATACATCACAAGAAAGAAAAAAGAACTATCTGTGCAAACAAAAGAAAAATGAGCTTCATTTTGCTAAAGAACAGTTTAGAAAAAGAGGCTCAGATTGCAGAAAAATTGTGTCCTGGAGCCCGGGATTTTTTTCCTAGTTGTCTTTATGTCTTTTTATATTTAGAGTCAACTTACATTCAGGACTTTCTTTTGTTTAGATTCTGTTTTTGAAAATGCTAAGCTGATATAAAATCATGCAAACAATACCCGATGTCCTCAAAAACACAAAAGAAACATTTACATTGTCTAAAATACCTGAAAATATACATTAACATTTATATTAACATTCAGCTAAGTTTGCAAAGGGAGTTCCTACAGTTCTGTATCAAAATCCTTGCATGTACAGATACTGTTTATGCATACGAAAACTAGAAATAGCCAGTCGTCTGGGCACAGTGGCAAGATATGGTAATTTTTACTTTTTTTGAAAATGTATTTGATCACTTTTGTGTTATAAGAAGGAATTTGTTTATTCAAAACCAGCGTTACCTGTTTTGCAACAAAGTTTCAGCCCAACTAGTGTCTAACTTTGACTCTGCTTAAGGCAGCAATGGGTTACACAAGACTCCTACCTCAGCTTGGGGTCTGTACTACCCTCCTGATAGTGCCAAATCATGTTGATTCTGGATAATTCTGTATTCTAAATCCTGGATGTGCAAAACACAACTCTGGCCAAACTAAAAGTCTCTTTAATTCCTTCCTCCTTCCACCCTGAAAGCAGCTTTATTACTGTGCCCCTCGTGGTTTCTGGGATTGGTGCACAGAGCCTGGGATGGATGGGTGAGTGGTCTCTTGTGGGGGGGTGTGATTAATTCTTGAGGGTGTCATTTTGAATGAGGGTGTGTGGGGGTGTCCCACGTGAGACTAATTTCTTCTGTGAAGGAGTTTTCTGAAGAATTTTTGATTCTGTAGGAGTTATAAATATAGGAAATATACTTGTCTATTTAGCATAGAAAACTAGGGTTTCTAAGTTGTAGGTTAGCAGAATAATTTTCTCCTAAAGTTCTTTCTTTTTCCCCTATATTCAGTGCAGTGCTGAGCACTTTCCACCACTGGTGCCATGTTCAGCAGCTCAACACAGTGAAGTTTCTTCAGTGAGGACATGAAAGATGGATGCCTGCAGATGGCACGTGTGAAAAGCATGCTTTCTGTACCTGTGGCAAGCTAAAGTCAAGAAAGCACAACCTTATGCATATGTTTTATGTTGCCATTTTATAAAATAAAAGGTCGCTTGCTTACCTGTTAGCAACCATGTGTTCCTGGATGCAGCACCAGCACTAGGATCTTGCCCAATTTTCTCGTGAGAACTAAATTCTCTTGTGATGTTCAACCCGATTGTCTTGTGAGGACCTGGGTGAGAAATGTATTGTGTGAACACTTCATTCTGTATCATCTAGTTTAGCATAATGCTAGTTATTATTGTGAAATCTCTTGGGAAAAGGGTGAAGAGGTCTAAATGGAGGCATTATTAGTATGGAGTAAGGGGAAAGCAAAATCGAGATTTGCTCTAATTCTCGAGTTTCTGCTTATGGGAAAAATGCATACAGCCTAGAGAGATGGACATGTGTGTGATTTGGTGTTACTTTTTATACCAGCAGCCAGTTGTTCATTATTCTTTTAGGAGGCAGTTGATATATTTTTATAATGAGCAGGAATGGGAAATTAGGCTGTTCTGGGGAAGCCCTTGCTGGTCAGGCTGAGTTCTGCACTCCCCCTCTGGGAACGTTGGATCTGCATTGCCGTTCTAGGACTTGAGATAAGTGCTTCCATATCGGCTCACGTATACGTTGATCTAATGAAAACCGTAAGGGGTTCATTCCTCAAGGGATTTTCAGTTTTAGACGAAGTTTAGCAAATCCTGGACCTGACACTTTCCTTTGGCTGATTTGGCATTTTCTTAACCCAAACCTATTGTGTGTTCTGCTCATCAAAACAACGGCACATCAGAAAGCTCCTTGGACGCATAACCAGGTCAGGGGTGCTAACAGCATACTTACCTGACTCTGTAGTGTATTTTCTAACCCGCATGTCTTTCCTTTCCCTTCACTTTTACTCCTACTTTCTCACCCAGTTGTCCGTATTAGGTTCTATGGTTCATTTCAGAAATGTGTCTAAAATGGAGCACAGTTTGCCAGTCCCCAAAAGAGTATGGAGATGGAAAAAGTACAACTTCATTGTAATTTTGTGGTTGTTGAACACTGATTGCAATCCTATGGTCTGACATATCCTCTTTCTTGGGGAAAGTTAAAAAAAAAATTCAGAACATGAGTATCTGCCATCAACCCATTGCAAAGGTACAATCTGCTGCTTCATTCTGACTCTTGCAATCTCCTTTTCTTTTTCTGGATGAGCTAACATTGCTAGTTTCTTGTTTATTGCTAGTACAGATTTGCTTTTATGTCTTGAAACCTCTCCTACTTCTGTTCTCATGTGCCCCATGCTGAGCACAGCATACCAACCAAAGGAGAAGAACAATGCTATGTGGCAGCACTGAGCGAGCAAATACCTCTTGGCAAAATCCCCTGCTCTCCCTAGCAGGAAAATGTCAGGTAACTACAGCCCCAATGGCAATGATGAATGGGTTGTTTTCCAGTGTGCTGGAAATGAAGTGCCATGGCTTTGTTTTGGAGAGGTGAGACCCAGGTCCTATGCAGCTGATCATCTCAGAGTCACCATGCATATTTAACTGGTGATGTATTAAGATGTAGATGATAAAATGAGCACTGAGTAGTTCAGATTTACTATTTTACTTTAATCATCACACAGCTCATTACAGATCACCTCGGATACGACTGATGCTTTCCATGAAACAGCTATTTGACAGTAATCTTTCTTTATTTTACATATTTCAAGTTTCAAGACATTTTTCTAAAATTCTGTTTCCCAAGAGAAGTCTTGCTGAAGAGATGTGCAGACTTGCCAGAGATCTGCTTTATGTAATTCTTAAACTGACAATTCAGCCTCAACATTTCAGATCTGATACCTACTTTCTTAAAAAAAGAAAAAAGAAAAAAAGGCATAAGTGGCCTTCAAGAAGTTTCCATTTGGATATGGTGCAGAGTACTACCAAGAAGCAGTGTGACCTTCTTTTAACCCTTCAAGAAAGTTGCTCTTTTCTTTCCAGATTGGAAGCTTTCCACCAGTAGTAGTAATCTGGGCTGAGTATGTTTGTGTTAGACTATGCAGGAGTAGAACAGAAATATTATGATAGCAGAAGTGCAGTGGTGTGTTCCTTGGCACAGATACCTAGAGATTTGTTTGAAGAGCTTAAGGTAATGTCAGATGCCTGGTCTGTATTCCAGGGCATATATGGGGGTGACATAAGTCACACTGCTGTCAGGTTGCTTGCAGTGGTATCGCGAGATACAGCGTGATAGCACTAGAGCCAGTGAAGCGCTGCACTCTGAGCACAATGGAAGTACTGTGCTCCCTGTGCCGATGCCTTACAACATCTCCTCCACACAGGACTTTGTAACTGAGCATGTATCACCAGCGGGAAAACTAAATCTTTCTCTCTCTTACTCTCTCCAGAGGGTCCCCTGGTGCACCCTGGTCAGAGCCTTATGCCGTCCTCATTACTTCCCCCTTTAATTTCATACCCAGCCACCCTTGCGGACAGCGCTGTTCTTGACAAGGCAGACTAAACTTGGCTCTGCGCATTGTGAAAGTCAGTTCCTTCTGGTCGTCTGGAGAAACTGAGCAATGCCTGAGCTCTCGCACTCTTGCTGGCACGTAGAGAAAGGGAAATTGTGGTCAGCTATCAAACTCCTTTCTGCCAAATGGCAGTTCAGTGCAGCACTGTGAGTTTGCCAGGGGTTTCGCACATGCCTTGGTGGGAAAGGAAAAGGCAAAATATGGACTTGTTCAATTTCCAAGACTCTTTGGGAACCCGTTGAATGAGCTGTAAGAGCTCCAGTAAATCTGAATTATTGTTTGATCTAATTATTCTGATAAACAATGGAGGATGCAGGGTCCAATGGCAACAAAAGAAATGGATGCATCCCAAAAAGATGAAGTGAAACATGGATAAAATAATGTAGTCATAAAACTACATAATATTACCCTTCTATATTTAGAAGTTTTTCAGCAGCTAGCCAAAGAAAAAATGTGCTCTTGATAGACTGAATCTATAGTTTAAAAATGAGAGGGACTTTACAGAAAAGGTTTTGTTGCAGGGAGGATAGGAAGGCTAGTTATTTTTCCTAATGGCGTTTTAGGTAACTGGCATTTTGACTACTCATTGGAAAACAGCTTATGAAAATAGCCGAACCGGAGATTAGAGAGTTCACATACTACAGTCAAACTCCACTGAGCCTTCATCCTGACAGCTTTACTAGAGAACTAAATGACTGTCACTTCTATAAAAAGATAAAGCCGTTTTCTTTCTGAGTTCCACAGGATCTGTTGGTAGTATCTGTTGTTGTTCTGCTCCATTTTAAAAACAAATAGGCACCACCCACTTTCCAATAGCACCTTCTTTCGAAGAGCATTTCTTCCACGCAAGGCAGCTATTTTCAAACACTGACTTCAAGTCAGCCTGGAGATTTTGTGGTGTGTCCAGGTGATTTTTAAGAGCATATGTTTGTTTGCCAGGGAGTAGCATAGTCCTCAGTGGAGTTATTCCAATAGTTTATAACGTATGTGTTGTACGAGGTATGATTATACATATGCAACCCCGGGTGCGACGTGCTGTGCTGCAATGTGATGTGTATCGGAAGGGTGGAGCGTTACAGACTCTATCTTCTTCCCCTTTGCTTTACACCTCTTTTACACTATAGGACTTTTTATCCCTGTTCCATTTCACTCCCCTTCACTAGTCTAGCAAGCAGCCAGAGAAGACTGGAGCCAGTCATCTGGTTCTGAAGGCCAGATTGGACACGCAGAGAAAAACAGTTCGGGACTGATAAGGAGGGAAACTAGCTCTTCAGAGTTAGTGAAAAACAAATATCGGAAGCTTCTGTCATTCTACACCTTCTACACTTCTACACCACTTCTACACCTTCTACACCTAAATGCTGGGACAAAAGCTTCCCAGGAGAAATTAAATTATAATTCCAGGATTTTATTGTTGTAATCTGTAAAAGTTTGATATATGTCTACTTCCTATTCTGGTAAGACAGATTGTTTACTGCACCTTTAGGAAATTCATACCTACCATGCCAGGTGTGTTTATGACTCAAATGGAATCGATTGGTATGTAATACCATTTTATACTATAAGGATAGCAGAAAAAAAAAATGATACAAGGCACTGATATTATCTCCATCAATATAGTAGAAGTGTCAGTGAGAGCTGACTTTCTGAAACAAGAGTCACACAAAGTGAATATTATTATTTGGAAACACAGTGCAGCAACAAGGTCTGTGACGGAAAGTGAACAGTGCATCAAAGACATGGATCAAAGTCTTTCTTTGCAATAAAAATAATGCTCATATAATTTTGTGGGACATGAGTGATCCAAACCTGCTGGATTTTCTATTTTTATTTGATATTCTTGATTTGCTTTTGCACTCCAGAAATCCCAGGGATTTTCAGGAATGCCAGACTCTACAATATGCCATTGAAACATAATATGTGAATTGTTCAGCTGTGATTTCTGCATATAAACTGGCATGATTAAAAGAAATCACATTTGTGTGTGACAAACATGCCTTGATCTGTCTTTTACCATGCAATGGCATCTGAAGAGAAACAGAATTTGTGAAGTACTCATCAGCACGCCTAAAGGAGTTACAGAGTTGGCTGAGCATGTAAGGACAGTCATTGGTATTCTTTTAGGAAAATGTCACTTTAACTACCATGTCATGGTTCGCAACGGCTAAAACTGACCTCCTGTGCAGTGAGATTTATCTGTTAGTTACATCCCATTTATAGATTCAAACATGTTTTGAATTAGCTATGAGCTAAGTATGTGCTTGCCCTTTCCCTCTTATAAGAATATGCTGGACATTTAGGTAATCATGTAACCTACAGTGTTACAGATTTTCTCATATCTTTCTTTAGGACTGAGGCCCAGTGAGAGAAATTTTACCACAGATAGGTAGGTAGACAAATTGTTCTATTTAGGAACAATTATGGAATAGAGCTGAACGTAGTAAACAAATATGTGTTAGGCAGATGATGCTTCATGTTCACTAAGAAATGACTTTATCTGAAATTACTTTGAACATCAAAAGCCAGGTGTTCAGACAGTACCCATGAAAAATCAAGTCAGATAATAATTCAGTAGGGTACATCTTAACCCCAGCTGTAACAGAGATACTCTGGATACTAACGTACATTTTTAAGCCCCTGTAAAATGATAAACATCATCAAAATTAGGCAAACAAGAATAATATGAGACATTTATTTTCCCTCCATTTGCTAAAAAGCAGTAGGAATCTAGGCAGCTAACCTCAGTTCAATAGCTGCCAATGAACTGTTGGTTTTTATTAAATGTTTTTCTATCTCATTTCTTTCTACTCAGTTAATAATTTAGACTAGATATAGCTGGTAATAGAGTTTAGCTAGTTCATGCAAAGTCAATCTGATAATCTGCATGTCAGCTCGTCAGTTTTGCTCAGACATGTGTCCACCTAACATGATGGGGACCTTCCATGCTTTATTTGTACCCAGGTATAACTTAGAACCAGAGTAGTATCATAGACTTGTCTCTGAGCATATCCAAAGACTGATTTCTCAGAATTTATCTGGTACAATCCCACTTGACAATCTACAAACTTAATCAATAGACTTACACATTGGTAATTACTCATTAGAAGGGCTCCATCTGCATTGAGATTTGCACGTATCAATTTATCATTTCATTTTCATGCATGCCAAGAGGAATAAATTTACCTTTCTGAAGCATCATTTTCACAGACAAGTTTAATACTAATTTAATTCACTTTAACAGTAATCTAAATTAAATGCCTCCAAGAAAATGAAGAATCAGAGAGGCTTGTGATGAAATCCAATCAGATTCCTGCTGTTTCAGCAGTACAGCTTTATCAAATGATGGGTATTTAGCAATATTGCTTTCTTTTGTCCATACTGTTACTTCGGGGAGAATGTTGCTTTACTTAACTAGGCTAAAATTATTAGAGCAACCAGCAAATATTTGAACTACAGGTCTTGGTCCCAGGATATACACCTACCTGGCTGGGAAGGGATATACATCTATAGATACAGACACAGATCTATATAGATACAGATGTAGGTTATCTATCTGTCTAGATTTATATCTACCTCTCTAGACATCTATCTATAGATAGACGTCTACAGATATCTGTCTACGTAGATATCTATAGCTTTAGATAGATACCCATATAGACCTAGATATTTATATCTATATTTAGATACCTTTATCTACTTAGATATATAGTTAGATATAAATATCTATATAGAGCTAGCTAGCTAGATATCTAGCTCTCTACTTGGAGATAGATAGGATATTTGGATATCTATGTCAATATCTATCTGTATCTAGATATAGTAAATAGATAGATAGATATAGGTACCTAGATATCTCGATATCTACATCTCTAGCTAAGTCTATCTGTATCTATGTAGATATCTCGATGTCTATATGTATCTGTCTTGCAGAAAGTGCTATCTCTCCCCATTATGGAGGAGCAGGTGGTGTCAGAAAGCTCTTTAGGTACCAGTGCTTTGTAGGAGTGTGGCAGGGAACAGATCTCCCCAGTTCACTCTGAATCTGCATTCAGGGCCATGGTTTTGTTCATTTGGGCACGAAGAGGATCAGGATGGCCATCAACTGCTTCACCTAGAAAAGGAAATAATTCATGATGACAAAAGCATTGAATTTGCCATTTTCTGATCCCTTACTCTTGGGATGACATCAGTGACTGTATTGCCTTTCCACAGGGAAATCCAGGTCCCTTTCTTTGGAAGTCCAGCTTGGGAACAAGAGTCTTCAACGACAACTCAGGCTGCCAATGAATGTGACGTAAGCTAACCAAGAAGTCAATCAGCCTTAGAAAGCTAACAAGCCAAATGGAAACAATCATGTTGCAGCAGTGTTTTAAGCATGGTGGGTTTAATGAAAATGGCACAAAGCTGAAGGTAAAAGTGAAGATCAGGAGTCCACACTCTAGCTCAAAGATTATCGAACTTTTCATGGTAGTCTCTCTTTCTCTCACTCTCTCCTTCCCCCTCAGCAGCCTATCCCAGTAGTTAGCATGAACCCTGTGGGACTGCAGACACTTTTTGCTGGGTTCTGAATAACAGTTCATAACTGTAACATGCCAGTCTAATAATGATATAAGATCCTCTTCAGGGACCGTTAAATAGTATCTCAGGATTGTGCAGCATCAGGTTATTAAACCTGAACAAACAAACCCAACTGATTGAGTCAGACTGCAGAAATTAGATGCTTTTCCATTCTTCATGCATGCATATGACATCATCATCAACACTAATTGGACATGTGCATGCAGACATGATAGCGGAAACGACTACTTGCTGCGTGTCTCTATTAAGTTATTTATAATGCTGGAAAATGGAAATCCTTGCAACTTTTACTGACAGAATGTAGTTTTCATTCTCCTTAAAGCAAAAGCGTCAAAGCAGTGAATTATTTATTTAGTATGGTTTTGTCAAAGAAATGGTGGGCTTCAGTACACTGAAGGGACAGACTTTCAGTGTAAAAACAGAATAATGTTTAAAGAGTTATTGGTGCAAAACAACCCTAAAGCGTATCTAAAATATTATACACAGCTGGCTTAGCAAATGTAGACACAGACACAATTTATAACAAGTTCTGTGGTTTACTGCACATTTTCCAGACATGCACTGTCTCCTCCCTCCCTTTGCTAATTTGCTTGATTGTCCTCTTCTATGTGTAGAAAAATATCTGATCAACGTAAACTTAACACTGGCTTTGTAGTTGAAACCCTCAGGCTTCAGATAGCGGCTTCCCTGTCTATCCTGAATACAGTTTGATCTTGTCACTATAGTGCTGCAGTGCTTCTTTCTTACTGCTCTTGTCCTCCAGTCTTGCGAGGAATAATGGTAAAAACATCGGGTGCTTGTGATGGGAATGCAAATGGCCCTTTGAGCCTGCTCTCTTCCGAGTCTGAATAGCTCCAGTCCATAAATAGCTTATGTAAAATAGATACTACCTTTTCTTGAACATTGCTGCATTGTAAGATACATCTGTCAGGCTGCAGCAAGGGCAGGCTGCCCCGCAGGGCGAGCGGGGTGGGAGTTGAGAGGGAGTGAGGCTGGCAAGTCTCCACAGCAGGCCATAGCCCCTCCATAGCCGAGAGAGGTGACCATGGGCAGCCATGCACCAGCCAGCTCCCCGGAGGCTGGGAAGTGTCCTCCTGGCCCTGACTGTGCCCTGCAGGGAGGCCACAAACAGCCACATGTAATGCATGGTGGGCTTGGAAAGCCCATGGAGTGGAGAGCCCGAACCCTCAGCGACAGGTAACAATCCTGCAATTGCACACCCTCCAAGAAAAATCCCCTGACTTTTGGATCTCGTGCTGTGTGCTGCAGTTATAATATTTTATAATTCCCCTGCTTGATGCCTTCCCTTGAAAAGTGCCACCCTTCCTTCAACAGAGATGACAAAGGGAGAAAACCATAAACAGTTTTATTACATTTTTATAATTAATCCTTCCTCTTTTTTTAATTTTTATGTCACTTGCAGCTGAAGCAGGCTCCCTCCAAACCCCAGCTAACTGCACTATGTTCACTTTCCTTCCCTGCAATCTGGGTGACTTGGCTTTCCTTTCCAGTCCTTACCTCTTGAATTTATTAGGTCTCCTTTCTTTGCAAATCGCTGTGGTTTGGCCTTGCTTAGTCACCAAAAATAGCATTGCCTGCCCGGATGACCTTGAGTGGAACTAGCTGGCTTGTTACCAAGATAGAGTCTATTACCTTCCACAACTTGCATGGTGTGGAAAGTCAGAGACACTTTTAATTTTGAACTAGTTATAATGATGACTCAGTTATTACTGCCTGGAGCAAAGTTGGTTTTGAAAGCTCATTCTTAAGGAGAAAAATTAAATTGTTTATTCTGTGAGTGCATTTACACCCATCCCATATTCAACTCCACCAAACATTTATTTTCGTAGGTATATTATTGAACAACTATATTGTTTTGAGTTCCCCTTTAGTCCATCAAGATATGGCTTTTGTAAAGAGATTGAAGAATAAACATTCTGAGATAAGTATTAACTGGATATTTTTAAGTGAAAATGAACAAAAGCCTTTGAAGGCTTTTTGTGGGGCCCAGCTGTAATTTCTAATTGTTCCCATGAAACACTGTGTATGTGGGAGATTTATGTTAAGAATATTTACAACATTAGATGACATTTAATATAATAAGTAACTATATGTGATCCATGTGGTGTTACTTACAAAATTCATATCTCTTTGGTAATCTTTTTCATTGACCTGTCAAAAATATTTTTCAACAAACTAAAGCAACCAAAATTTTGCTAAGGAATTTCTCTAGCCCTCTGCAGGCATGGTACGTGACAATTGTTAGTGAGAGAGGATGCCTATACATGCAGGGCAAAGGCTGGGCAGTCTGAGAAACAAGAGTAGTACGAAAGCATCCATCCCTGCCTTTGTAAGCGAGGCAGTACACTCAACCTCTAAAGCTAACTGGAAATGAGGTCTATCCATTTGTTTAATGAAGCCTCAAGAACAAAGAAATTTAAATGCAACTAATTAATTTAAACTCCCTATAATTAAAAGGATTATAACAGTGATCTAATTTAGGAGGGCAGTAATCAATACATAAGGAGATCAGCTAGAGTGCAGCCAAAGATACCATCAAAACCTACTGAAGATGTGAAAACCCCTGGGAATATCTCCAACAGAGTTTGGATAATGCCTCATGGTGTTGAAATCAGTGACGCTGTTTTGTTTGTCTGTAACTTAGGAAAAATTAGCATGCAGTTATCAATAAATTAGGCTTTTAATAATAAATAACGCTTTGGAATAATAAATTCTGGGCTTGACCACTGTGTTCTTTCCCTGTGGGGTACAGGGGAAGAAGAGGGTAAAAACCATCCTGTAACAGGAATGGATTACTAAAAAATTACCCTGGAAGCTACACTTTTCCCCCAAAACTTACACAGTTAAAGCTGAATATATATGATGGATTGAGGTTAAGTGAATGTGGTATAAATATTTATACTACACATTTATATTATACATTTTTTATGTAGTACATGGGCAAAATGTCCCGATAGAGAACATTTTGCTATAAGGTACCATGAAAGACTAAAAAGTCCAGCCTTTTTTCAAGTTTAAATGTTGTTATATCTCAGTCAAATACAAACAAGGCCTGCTGTAATTGTTGCGGGGTTACGTGGAGGGCCTATTTTGGGGCTGATGTAAAACTACATCAGGCAAAGGCAGAAAACCACTTAATTCTGCATTGAATCTTCTACCCGAGTAATGATTGACCTGTGGCCACTCCAGGCAGAGCTTCTTTTTTGATGTCTGGTGCTCTACAGCTAAATAATATCCCCAGGTTATCTTAACTATCCCCAGTTAAATTAATCAAATATTGATGACCATGACTTTGAGCTTGAAAATATGGTGGAGAAACTTTGGCAAAGAGAGAAGCAGATTGCATGTGAATGGAGAAATTCATCATAATGTCACTGAATACCTGGGGAGTGGAGTTCAAGCTGATTTATTACAACATTGTTTTTCATTTTTACTGGACACTGATTGGGCTTAGGCTAAAGCAATCTCATCGTGATCTCCAGTCAAGCAGTGAGAGTGACACTGCTACTTCATAGGCACATTTTTATGGGTTTTGTACTGCCGCTAGGTAACATGCAGCTTTTTGAGGCTGTCAGCTCTGTTGGTATATATCTCGCAGTGTCCAGAGCTGAGAGGTTGCAGCAGAGCCGCAGCAGAGAGATGTCTTGAGAATTTCAGCAGCAGGAAGTATGTGTCTGCTTACAGGATAATATAGGCTGCATCAAGAGCAGATAGCACCATGCTTTCAGGAGTCCTGAGGCAGATCCCCTCTGATGATGGGCTGCACTTAGAAATGTGGGATTTTCAACAACAATAAATAAGGATCTTTCTCAGCTGCAAAATACCAAAAAGTCACAAAACTGGACAAAAATACAATAGAGTGGCAAAACTGCAGACACGCACAACTTGTTCTTTCCAGTCAGCTATGCTGGGAAATTCTGAAGTAGATGTCAAATATGGGGGAAAGAGATCCATCCTTCAGGCTAGGAGTCATGGTGTAACCTCTCTGCTTCCCCTTCTCCACCCTTGTTCAAGTCATTGGCTCTAGAATTGATGCAAGCGAAGAGATCAATAAGGGAGGTTGAAGTTAATGTACCAGATTATGAACTTCAGTAGCTGAGGAGCCAACCCCTGATGCTTCCAATACCCCTACCATGGCAGAAAAGTGGATAAAAAGCTGTAATCCCTCAAACTGCTGCTGCTTTTTGTGTAATAGTTTGCCTGCCAAAACCTCATGGCATGAACTCTTTCACCCCTTGCTGCTTGCATGGCTATGGGCATGTTTGGAGTGCTGCTGCCAGGATGTGATGCTGAGACTGAAGGGTGTTTCCAGTGAGAGAGGCTGAAGTCCGTGTAACAGCGCAACGGGAGAGCACGCGGCACGTGACTGGCCTAGAGGAGTGCTCGGGACCAGCAGTTAGGCTTTCTGCTCTCTCTGCCTGTATACACAACCAGCTCCTGTGATTCCCCCACCGCCTCCCCTGTTTGACAGCACTGTCTCTTTTATAGGTTTTGGCTGAGCTCTTCTGCTATCCGCCATAACTGCCTCTTCCTCTCCTGTGGTGATTTACAGAGGGGTTAATACATCCCTGCAAGCTACTGGGGCTCTAGTGCAGGAGACCGGTTGCCCAAAGAGGCTGAGGATGCTTCTGCACACCTAGACCTCTCACTCTTGCTTTTGCCAGCTCACTTGTATGGTGAGGGCTCCCCAGCGCCTCTCTGGCCCCGTCTGAGGCTGCGAGGTTTTGCTGTACGGAGAGGAGCCCCACACTCCAGCCGCCACCTTGAGCAGGCACCTGGATGCGGGGCACGCAGAGGCAGCTGCTGGGCAGGGGTGCTGTGGAAGGAGCTGGGAGTGACTGGGATGTGACTCTGACTCACCTGTACCACCTGAGCATGGTGGGAGTCAACAGCAGTGGGTGGTCACAAACTGGCTGATTTCTCCTTGGGAGCAATAAATTAGTACGGAATGGTGGCGACCCTTCAGTTTGTGGCTTATGAAATAAACGAAGAAGAAATTCAAAAAGTACATCAGAGGAGGAACAGGAATGGAAGGTACATTTCCTGGGGTGTTTACTAAAAAAATTAAGGAAATAAGACCCCAAGAATACGATAGATGTTTGTTCCTCATAGCTAAAAAGCCACAATCTCCTTTTTTTTTTTTTTTTTTTTTTTAATCCAGAGCAAAGACAGGTGATGGGAGATGGGAGCCGAGCAAGAAAGAGCCATGTCTCCTCTGTGCCTCCGTGCATGACTCCAGCGGGAGGCTGCAGCTGGTGGCAGGTGATGGTCCATTCCCTTTTGCACCAGAGAGCCCGCCTGGCTGTGGGCAGGAGCAAAACTCTTCCACATGACTTTGTGATATTTCCCTCACACAGAGCCCCTTTCTTATTAGAGGCTGCAGTTACTGTTTTTCTTTCTGATTAAAATATGCTCTCGGGAATACAGGCTATTTGTGCTATGCTTTTAATAACCTTTCTACTGCATGGGGGGTGTGAAATGTCAAGACATAAATACCATGAAGTGAACCCCCAAAAGACAGGCTTGGATACCACATCATTATTTTTCGCTAGCCAGGGTAGTTTGGCCAAGCCATTAGAGTATTGATTCATATAACTTCAGTATAACCTATGTATGTGTGCATAAATGTTTGTCCAATGTTAGATCTACTTCTTTGGAAATCTAGAACATCACATGTTCCTTCCTTTAAATTAGGTGCATTTGTAAGAACTTGAAATTGTACGGATTTTTCTATATTGCTCAGATTTTTTTCTTACTGCCATTGAAAGGATAATATTTTCTCAATAATTGACCGTTTTTTCTCAGCATTTTGGTTTTCAAATGAATGTGGAGGGTAGATTTCTTCTAGTAACAGAGGGAAGTGTTTTATTAAATGTTATCATTTAGCATTTTTACTGCTTTTTAGTTTGAAAAATGGAGAATGTAAGAGGTATGGAAGGCAGAGAAAAATTGATGGGTGAAGGGAAAACAATGAAGTGGGAAAAAACCCCAAATAACACGACTTAATTAGGACTTAAAATAGAAAAAAAGACTACCTCATAGAAATATGGGGGGCTGTATATACAAGGTGAGAAACCTCGTTGGAATGATGAGTTCCTATCATGCTGCTAATTGCATTTTAACTGTAAGGCTGTAACACACCTGAGGTTTATCTTGCCTAGCAATGAAATTAAGTGGGTATGATCACTTGTCAGAGCTGGCTTCCCTTTGTTATTTATCCCTTTGTTGTTTCCCTTTCTTGTTTACTTAACATATAAAAATTTTCAGCAAGAACCACAGCTTTGGGAAACTTGCATCGTTTACCCATCTCCCAGATATGAATAAAACACTGAGAATAAGCTTTATGGAGATTAGGCATCATTGTTTAATGCAACAGTCTGGTTTGAAAGTCTTCAGGAATAACTACAGGCTGTTAAGTCAGATCACATAGTATAGTCTATAAAACAAGAGTAAAAGCATTGAGAACATGGTCTTTTAGGAAAGGTACATGGCCTCTTCAAAGGGAAGTCCATCTCAGTAGCCTGCTCAAGCTCTTGGAGGGTGTCAGTGATCATGTCAATAAGCACAAGGATAAAGGATTTCTGTGGTGACATAACGTGGAGTTTCCAAAAGTTGTTGTTAAGGTTCCACACCAAAGGTTATTATGGAAACTAAGTTGCCAATGGGTTTGGAGGAAAGGGTCATTTATGGAGTGAAACCTGGTAAAAGGACAGAAAGCAAATAGCTGTCCTTAAAGGTGACTTTTCTGGATGGATATGAGTCAGCAGTTTGTTCCTGCAGGATCGGTGCTAAACCCAGTTTTATTCAGCACGTTCATCAACGATGTGGTGGTGGGAGTTTGCAGTGCAATCTCCAAGGCTGCAGCTGGCCCTAAGCTCTCTCAGCCAGCCAACCACCATGCTAAGGGCAAGGAGCTTCAGAAAGACCTCACAAAACTAAGTGTGAGGGTAAAAAGGTGGCAAAGGAGTATCAATGCAGATAAATATGGATAAATACATCTGGAAATAATTTTTCCAGAAATTGCACTTCCAGAAGTTTTCCCTAAATTGCACTCTCTTTTTGACAGTGTTGGACATCATTAGCTTTACCCAGCCTGTATTTTTATGTTCTTAGAAATAAAAATAACAAGATACAATTGGGATGCAAAGAACTTTCCAAAGTTACTCTGCTCTTCTTCTGGACTAATGGCCCACATTTTTAATGCCAGAGTGGTAATGATTTTAGAAAATTATACGTTAACTTCATAATGCTGAACTTTCTCAAGAAACAATACTTCCATGCTCTTTCTATCAGCAAAACTCTTCCCAGATGTTTCTGTGAGATTTATGCTATCCCAGGCCACATCAAATTGTATTTGGAAAAGTAAGCCCCTTCTGGTTTTGAATGCAGCCCAGAATCAAAACCCAAGGAGATTCGAAGCTTGAACTTTTCCTTCAACCTTGAATTTCAGGAACAAGAGGTGTTCAGTTTTAAGGTTATGATTCAGACTAGTTTCCATTGAACTGCATCCAGTCATTCTTAAAACTGAATTGCACATAGTTTAGCACAACACCCCCCTCATTCAAAACAGCTTTTACTCATTTATTTTTTCCATTAGAAGAAAGAGAAACAATATGCAACCAAATGCACTGATGACATGGCAACCACAACATCAGCTAAGGTTTATAACACTATCCCAGCATTTCGTAACGGAGGTTTTCTCTTGCTCCTGTTCATGCTTGCAGCAAAACTCTCAAGGGCATCCACAAGTACAGAAATGGGTCTTGAGTTGTTAGTAAAGTTGAGGCAATGAGAAAACAGATGTGAAGGAAGATACCAAGGTGACTTTGGGAACATTTATTCGGGAGCTTATCACAGTGCATGGAGAAAGCTCAAATACAAAACAGGCATAGAAAAGCTGGCATCAGGGGCTAACTGGATTGTAAAAGATTATTTCAAAGAGGGGATAAGTTGTGGAGGGCCTTGGAAGTGAAACCGGAGGTGTCATAAGAGAGAAGGAAGGCACTGGAAGAAGCTGAAGAGTGGTTTGATACAGTCAACCCAACAAGTTAGGAGAAAGGACAGCAGCTTTCTAGAGAGGTGAGGCTGCTTTTTTTAAGGGCAAGGCAAGGAACACTGCAATATTCAAGACGGAGAATGAGAGTTTCTGCTCTGAAGGAAAGAGTCTAAGAGCTTTTAAGCAGAAAATATTAACAACACGCATCAAGGCAGAGTCTAGATGTGGTACCTCAACACAAAGCTTGAATGGAAGATGTCCCACCGCTAGAGGATTCAACAGCAGCCCAATGATAATGATGGTTTCTGTAGTGATCAAGGAAGGTAATCTAAGGAGGGCTGGAAGGACGAATCAGGTCTTTTGCAGTAATGTTGAACTTGGGCTGATGTAGCATGTGCACAAGGAAATATTAAGGGCACCAACTGAGATGTAGGTTAACA
Source organism: Ciconia boyciana (assembly GCF_034638445.1). Classification (NCBI taxonomy): domain Eukaryota; kingdom Metazoa; phylum Chordata; class Aves; order Ciconiiformes; family Ciconiidae; genus Ciconia; species Ciconia boyciana. The sequence continues at coordinate 102,681,389 of NC_132935.1, read as the reverse complement.
GGTATTTCCTCTTTAAATATCTGTTTGCTTTTGCCAAACTAAGCTATGCTAATATAATGGTGTGGGCAATGTTTTGTACAGCTCGTTAAATTCCCATCTTCCTATCACTCACTTTTAACTCTTAGTTGAGGTACTGTTTACAGTCCTGGCTTTTCAGGGGGTTCTCAAAGCTTCACACCTCAAGGGGTTGGGGATGCATCTCAGAAAAACAGGTAATAGTTTCCAGACAATTTTTAAAGTACCACACAATTCCTTAATAAAGCAAATATTTAACGTACACAGAAAATATTGTAAACTGAAACACTGTAAATTGTATTTTGAATACTCTCAATAAATTTTAAACAAAACTTAGTAGAGCATATCTATTTGTATTCCTCATACAGTCTACCCCACTTTGTTGCTGTTCTATATCCAAACATGAGGTTTTGAGCACTTTTTATTGCATACAAAGGCACTCCCTTCTAATTTTGTTCCCAAGACAGTTCTTAAAATTTATAGCATGACCACGGTATATGTGTGCAAATGTCATCCATGCTCAGACTTTGAGAATACTGTCCCCATCACAGCATTTTCTCACTGCTCACTGGCTTTCTGAAGCCTGTCAGAAACTTTCTGGGGTGTCTGACTGTTCTCCCAGCAATTATTTTCTGAACTGAAACTGATAAAGGTCTGGGATTTGGCCCTGCCAGCAGATGTATCTTTTAGTTCTTCATCAGTCAGGCTCAGGGCAGTCCTTAACTTTCACATTTATAAAGAATTTCTCATCAAGCAATTGTGGATGACCTGCCAGATGGCTTTCCTACAATGGAAAGTTTTTCAAAGCTTCAGAAACAGTTACCAAACATCCGAGCATATTTAGTAAGTGCCATATCCTATGTCTACACATTTCTGTTTAATCTAGCCTAGTTGCTCTATCCCACAGTTTTCAAATGTTTGGAGATCAAATTAGATTCCATATACTCTTCTCTGGCTTGCTTCCCTTTTCTTGAGCCAGAAAGAGCAAATGCCACAAGACAGAATATGTGACTTTTTCTCCAATTTTTCAAAATATAGCATGTCCATATGTGCCCTCCTCTCTGGCAGATGCAGGCCCACAGGTCTCCTGCCTTCATACTGGATGGAGTCTTCAGATCCATACGTGCATGGATCTGAAGACTCATTTTAGTGAAGAAGGCAAGGACCATTTTCCTTTGCGTTCACAGGTGGAATATATCCACCCTTGAGTGAGAAATAAAGTGTATCTTCATGTTCTCCAGGGTTTTTGGCCGCTCAATTCAGGTAAGTAAAACTTAGGCTGTCTCAGTGTGTGAAAAAAATGGAAAAGTTGCATTACACCAGTGGTCTCGGTGTTGTATTTAACTAGCATCTTATGCGGTCCAGAATGTATGATTTATCTCAGCTCTCTGCAATTGTTAATATTCAGTCCTTTCTCATTTAGTTAGAGTATAGCAAGAGAAGGTGATTAAAAATGTCTTTCTTTTGATTTCTAACCATACCTTCCCACTGGAATAATTCTGGAGTTACAATATCTTGGAAGCATACTTGTAGTCTGAAATTACTTCCCATTTGAGAGAGGCAGGATTGCTGATGCAATGCTATTTTCTGCTACTTTAAAGGCAACCTGCTCCCATTCTGGTGGTCTAACCCGGGTATGTTTTGCTTTTCCACCAGTGGCATCTCAAGAAGGTTCTGCTCTCTTGGACACTTGGGTAAACTGATGCAGAGAAGCTAGAAGGTGGATGCTTGCTAGCCTTACAAAAGGCTCCAGATTTTTACCATGTATTTTTGCTGTCAGAAGCATATTTTTAATTGGCAGGGGCAGAATCACTAGGGGACAATTTGCAGTTGATGGGAGTTGCAAGTTCCTGCTGTAAGTATTGGAGTGAAGCGATTAAGAGGCTCTCTGTCCTTGCAGCTATAAAATCTGAACATTCATCAAATGCATTGTTTTGCAGGTTTGAACCTGGCCTTATAAATCCAATTTCTTTTTCAGGAGTAAGATCTTTCTTATTAAATGTCTTTCTAGTAACCAAACCAAACCAAGCACTCAGTTCAGCTAGGTGAGTTTAAATCTTTATGAGCCTTGAATTTTCTTATTAAACTAACACAGAGTCAGAATTAAGATTTAAAGGGAATCTCCACATATGAACAGTCTAGTAAAACACATATAAACTCATTCAACCCACTGTCTCAATAGAGACTGTCTTAGGCAACTGTACTCTTAAATACAGGTACAGGGGATGCTGGAAAAAGCATATGTATTTGAGAATACAGCTTCTTCATGGGGAACTATGATAGAGCACTATTATAATCCCCTTGATCATTATGTGTAGACAGTGTATAGATAGCAGTCAGACAAATGGGTGTGGAATAGGCACTTGGCTTAGAATATTTTAAAATAACATCATGATAAAATATAACCAAAGAGGAAATGTGCCGCTATTCTTCAGGGATTGAATCCCTGATTAACAATTCACTGTAGTTCCATCTCCCTCAGCCCCTTCTTGATTTTGGTGGAAAAAGAAAAAGAGAGCCCTTGTTAATGTGGTTTTGAAAGCACATAACCTTGAAATAACAGGATGAAGCTGTCATTTCTCCAGCCTCCCGGATTCTGCAGTGAGGATCGATAGTGCAAGATGTGCGATGGGAGGAGGGAGTGGATTGCAGAGGGGACAGTGAGGTTTTCTCTGCTTGTCACCTGCCTGTGTTATTCCATTCTTCACTTTGCTCCCCCAAGTCAGAATGCAACTGGCAATCAGCACTCACGTAAAGATCAGTGCTGAAGAAGCTCTTGGATTAAGCTTTGTGTCTTCTAGTGAAGCCAGCAGTAATGGCTCAGAAAGACTTTGACCTTTCTATTAAAGCTCACTCAACAATTTGGTTCATTTCTTTCCCTCCCATCACTGATGACTGCTGCTTGTCATTTGTTTAGGTCCATCTGGGCTTCCATCCATTGGGTCACACTGCATCCATTTAAAGTGACAGTTGTCAGACCACGTAGTTTTGCTTATTTAAGAGAATAGGGAGGAGATTTTTCACCCTCTTTTTTTTTTTACTCCTTTCCTTCTCAAAAGAATTGCGGTGAGCTGGAGTGAGCTGGAGGCTTTATAGTTCTTAGACAAACAGCTGGAGAACAGTTAGCTTGAGGAAATGCTCAGGATGAAGCATGGAAAGATATGGAGGTTGTGTAGGACCATGGGCAGTTATTTGGAAAATGTGAGTTGTCATTGCTGGGAAAGGAACTGAGGCACAAGTTACACGACAGTATGATACCAAATGTCTGGACCTTAGGCTTGTCACAACTGGAGTTTAGCAATTTTGATTTAAAAGGAGAGGCTAAGGACATTTTTTCCAGCAGCCTTGCCTGATGGTGTGTCAAAGCTGAAAGCCTACAAAAGGCTGTGAGCCCCAAAATCCTTAAGACAGAGCAAGCTGAGATTTTGTTAAATGATCTGAGCACTTGGGCATAAGAAGTGGATGTTCAGGTACAATGATGAGCAGCTGTTTATATGCAGTCATAAATCAAACTTACCCATGCAGCTACCTGCCTATTTAATTGGTCAGAGATACCCAGAGATGCTTGGGATACTTATCCCTAGGCATGTGTTTCTGGCAGACAAACTTACCTTGACACTCAGGCCCTGAGACTGTCAGCGGGAAGACAAAGCCTTTAAAAAACCTGATCTTTTAGAAAGTAGCCAACATATGTGACTCTGTGTCATTTAAGACAGATTATCTGAGATGTTTCTCTTTGTGAATGTCTAGAAGGCATATTTATGACAGGCTGAGAAGAGTCATGTGCACACACCATCAGGTTAGTACAGGCCAGGGCACTGTATGCGAGTACTACATGCAACATCAAGAAACTGGCAGCAGCAAAATATTCCCAGCTCTAGAAATCTTAAAGAGCCTCCCCAATACCAGTGATGTTCCCTATGACCTATACTTTATACTAACAGATTTCACCATTTTTCCTGAGAGCTGTGGTGTTTTCCATGGTCCAAGTGGGACATTGCCCTTTGGAAGTCCGAGCACACTTTGTCATCCTATTTATCTTCCATGTTTTGCATGAGAAACCCTCTGACTCCTGCATTGTGCCAAACATGTTCTGTGTATGCACAAAGCCCATGTTGAAGGAGTTTGGCAGGAATGAACTGAAGTACCTGGGCTGGTAAATCAATGCCTCAGAAAGCCAAGAGGTCCACAGACCTGAGTGGTGCTCAGCCTTGCTGTTCACCACTCCCTGCACCAGCCATCCGTAGGGTAGAATTTACCCTTTGTGTGGTAAAAGCTCACACACGCCCAACACCCTGTTTTAAAGACTTAAATTGAGTGTTTGTGGCATGTGGATCTCCTCCTGAATCTGTCAGCTGTGGCTACTTTAATTCACAGTAAGGCAGTTTTGCTCTTGACAACTGCCTCATTCACTGCACGAGTCAGCTTTATTCTTTATTCAGCATTTTAAAAGATGACATTTGTAACTACACTGGGAGAGTAGTTTTTTACCTTAGAAGATGAGGGAATTCTGCCATTAGATGCATCATACAAACTGAGCGACTTCTGAAAAGAAGTTTAATCAGCGTCCAATAACTATCATCCCATGCAGTTAATGGTGTATATAATGGTATAATTAGCTTTTGAGACTAAAAACGCAAAACGTATGCTTCTAATTGCTTTTCATCACCAGGAATGGCAGCTATAGTCAGTTATGCGAAATCCTGAATAATAACAAGCGGAGCTGAAGTTAAGAGAAAGCATAAACATTTACACCTTCTTGACTGTAGGTCTGAAGGTGCATGTGAGGTCAAATTTGCAAAATGTGACCAATTCTTGGTTTCCCAAACTGAGGCATCTTTATCTTCCCTGGGGTCTAAGGAAGAATCTGGCTGCGGGGTTGAGGCATCTGTCCGCAGGTGAAAAAAAAAATGATGCAGTTGTTTTCCTATGCGGAAAAAAATAACATTTTTTATATAATACTAAAATGGCTTGTGATATTCTGTGTTCTTTAGACTAACACTGATATACCAGAGAGACCAAAGCATTGCAGTATATTTTTATCAACTTGCCTGTATTCTGAATCTATGAAATTGTATTTTCTCTTGTTCTTATTCAATTTATGATTTATTTTTCTCCCAGTATAAATCAGTTTCTGTTCTATGGATTCATGGCAGGTATTCCATCTTGTTTTTCAATATGCTATGTCTAGAACAAATATCTAGTCAGTCATGGGCATATAAAATATTAATCATACGTGTTTGAAGGTATGTTGCTATAGCAATTCCTTTAGTGCGAGGAAAAAATCAGCATATAGCAGGCCAGGGATATGAGAACAGTAGGAATTACAAAGCTATAACGGCACTATTAACACATTACTGCATTGTAATGATATTATTTCCTAACTATTCTAGTCCCCAGCTGGCTAATTTTCAAGATAGAATTCTTCAGCAGGGATTTCATAAATGACTCCGACACAAAAGACACTTGCAATATGAAGAAGACATTAAGCAATCTGAAGAAAATATTTTTAAAAAGAGAAAGTAGGCAAACGTGCAAAATATCTTCTGTTCACAACTTACCAGACCCCCTCTCTTCCCTATTCCAACGTGATTTACCCTGGGGGGCCGAACATGACAGGGCTGAATGGAGGAGATTAGCAAGACCTGGCTTAAAAAGAAATGCTGTGAGTTTAACATGTAAAGCTGCAGAGCAGGAAAGCTGGGAGAGCCAGCAGGAGAAGATATGGAAATGTAATTTCATCTTGTATTACAAATCTAACTGGAAAATTTTAAAACCAAAGCAGAAAAGACATTGTCTCTGAGAGGACTGTAATTATCTAGGGGAGAAAGGAAGCTGTAAGTTATGGTCCAGTTCACGTCTGAAAAAAGGATGCAACGGTAAATTGAACTGATTGGGAATATGGACTGAAGCATAGTGTGAAAGAGGAGCTAGCCAGACATGGATACACTTAGCCTGTATTAAAGCTGTTAATCCTCTGGGTGTATTAGTATTGCCTCCACTGGGGGGAAGGTAGGGTCAGCTTCAAGTAATCCCACTTTTAGTATTTAACTCTTTGAGTTTGATGCTTTCTTAATGCAGATGTTTGCATTGTGTTGCAAAACATCCTGAATTGCCTAGAACAGATCTTGCCTTGCTATGCGTCATGTTTTAAATATTAAAATCTTGAGGCCCAACTATCTTAATATCACTTTTTCAACCATTCTTGAAAGAAAAAAAACCAAGAATCCCACAAATGAATGAACACTGCAGTAGACCTTTGGATTTGTTGCATTGATTTAGTGTCTGAATGAACAAGAAAAAACATTTATATCCGAATGGATGGGATCAAACAGTAAAGATCAGAAGGAGCTAGCTATGCATCATGCACATCCTTTCTTTTTAATTAAAGACAAACATGAGACTTCAAGAAAAAGAAGCAGCAGTTCAAATAGGTATTAAGTTTAACAACAAACAACCTTTACAGAGATGGATCATTTTCTCACTGTTTTGTTGTACAGCAAAGAGACAGTAAAAAGCAAGAAAAGGAAAACCAGGAAAATTTTACCTGTTAAAGAAAAAAGAAAGCAGAAAGAGACTGCTTTTGTTGAATGTGTTTTCCAAGGAGGAGAAAGTTTTCAAAAGGAGGGGGAGAAGGAAGCAGATAGATTTAAAAAAAAAAAAAAGAGAGTTTAAAAACTTCCTATTTCAGTCTCCTTGGAAGATGTGTGAAAAGAAGCTAAATAGACTGCTTAATTTAAGCTGTGATGGAAAGTAGTGCATCAGGAAAATATAAATATCTAGGCATTTGGAAATGAACAGTTGTGCTTCACCACTGAACCCTTCTGGTAAGCTGCAACGTGCACCCAGATTTCACTTGCCAGTTACCTAAGAGCCAAAATTCAAACACCTGAAAAATTCATTAGAGCTATCAGCAGCATCTAACATTTCTATAGCACAAGACTAGGCTGCACTGCAGAGCAAAACTTTTCAGCGCTGTATAGTGCCAAGCTTGTGGCAAGAAACTGTGATACCACAAATGTATGGCCTTTCTGTAAAGAAAAACCTCTCAGCATCCAGAAGGTATCGGTTACCTGAAAAGGGTTATGTAAGTGCCAAGCATAATTACTAATAAAGTGGTTGTTATTAAGAATTGGAATTTTGCAAGCAGTCTTGGCTGGTGAAATGTCTGTGATCAGGGTCTGCAACATTCGCAAGTGAGTGTGCACAGCATATGTGCATTCATGGAAGACCAGTATGTGTGGCTGCATTATGGGTCTCATTACTGCTGTGTGTCTATATATATATATACATATATATTCATATATATATTTGAATAGCGAGTACGGCGTCTGTGAATACCACCTACACATATACATATATATAGCCATTAGATGTGAACTGAAATTTTTCCAAATTTAAAAATATTAGGTACTTAGATGAATCTTGTATAGAAAGCAGAACCTGTACAAGAGGCTATTGCTACCTCTCTCTCAATTACCTCGCTCTCTCAAAGTCAGCTCCAAATGTCTTGAGAATGTATCTTTTCCATTTTTATTAGAGTCATTTCCATTCATCAGGAAACTGATTTTTACTGACCTCCTGAATGCTCTTTTAAATCAGGTTTCCACTACTGTATCTAATCTAATACTGTATCATTTTGAAGTAATACACAGATGCAAAGAGAACACAGGGTGAAAATGCAAAACACTGAGGAAGGCCTCTAGCCAAAGGATACATCTACTACATGCTGTTGCTCTATTGGGTTTATGTTTTCCAATGAGCTATATTGGACCCTTATGGATAGGCTATATATTTACATTGCCCCTTCAAATGCTCCACCCTGTAGGGACCCTCTGGAACTAATTGAGAGAAAAATCTAGTCCCACCAAAAGCTTTGGGAATTTTACCACTGATTTCACTAAAGCCAGGATTTCACCTTATATATTTGCTCAAGAAAGAACGGAGCCCTTTAACCACAATACACCCATTCCTGCCCCTCCACCACCTCTGCGGGCGCCCACAAATGCTTGTGCTCACTGTGAGATGGAGCGGATGCTGTTTATTTACTTCTATTCCTAGCTCGGCTGAGCGTGCTAAGTGAGAGATGCGCCAGCCGGCCTCATCGCAAATGGCCTTTTAATGAACTAGTCAAGGATTTAAATTATCCAAGAACCTGGGAAAAAGCATTTTAAATTTAAGACCCTTTTAGGCAATTAAAACCTGACATATTGCCATTGAAAACAGGCCAGGGAAAAAGCGATTCCACCTCTTGAGATTCACCACTTACAGGGAGAGATAATGGCATTTCAGGCACCCCAGGTACTGCAGCCTTCAGAGGGTGCTCGGATGTCAGCTTCATGAATTGATTCTGGCTGTGCAGCATCTCGAGTTGATCCTCCAGGCGTGAGAGAGTGTTTGGTCACTGAACAAACTGGATTACTCTATCTATCTTGGGCCTGTGCCATTTTGAAACATCAGGGAGGAGGAGAGTGAGAGAGAGGAAGATTTCCATGGCTGAAGAGATTTGTTTCACTAAACAGTTTTATTTCTGCCTTTTTTTTTTTTTAAGATGTGATGTGATTTACTTCTATTTCAGAGAAAATCAAGCTGAATATCTTAATACTCGATATATGGAGTGTTTGCAAACTAGCAAGTAATCTGCCATTCAGAATTTGCTAAATAGCCTATCATTAATATACTTTAAGAAGAGTGTTTGCTGAGCTGCACTGCTCCACAGTAATGGGAAATTTCTACAGCCTTTCCACTTACCTCTTGTGTGGCACTGAAAGGCTGAAGCATTAAATAAGTACATATATCATACTGAAAAACTACACGGTGAGGCCCTGAAAAAATACCTGTGCAAAAAATTCCCTGGCAGTTAAAAAAGCCGTAAAGTCAACACCTAGCCACAAACATGCCACTCCTATGCTCGATTCTCAGGTGTGGTGTCAGGGGCAGGATTGCTTTACACGAGCCCTTCCCACTCAGATCTGGGGAAGCCAGGCTGTCCTTGCCCCCTGGGTGGTTACAGTCTCAGCACTCTTATGCTGGAGATTACAATTCAGTATGTTTTTCAGCTTAGTTCTACCTGTCTGTTGCCGATGTTTTCAGTTTTTGTAAGCCTAAATAAAGCATACGTTGGATACCTAGTTTCCTATCGGCACGTGGGAGAATCAATCCTCCCCTTTACCAAATGCCTCGCTTTGCACATGATCTGGCTGCACAGGTTGGGCTGGCCAGATCGCGAAAACTTGCAGGCAGCTCAGGAGCGAAGCGTCGGAGGCAAGCACCCGGTTTCCTGGAGCACAGGGCCAGAGGAGCTGCAAAATGCTGGCACCAGCTACGTGAGTGCTGGTGAGGCTGTTTTGTGAAAGCTCATGAAGGTTTGGAAGGGAGACCTGGTCTACATCAAACTGGTCGCTGCTGAGTCGGAGACCTTCTTGCAATCTCTTTGCCTTATCCCTTACGATTAAATCCACATGTGTAGTTAAGATTAGTTAATGGAAAAATGTGAAGTGCTGTGTTTTAGCCAGCACAGCAACCTTTAAGGAGGCAGAACAGCTCTGCTTTGGAGTGATCTGGAGGAGCAGTGCCAGGCTGTCCAGTGCTGTGAGTCCCCTGAAATGCATCTTCCTTCACAACCACCCTCTAACACTGCAGAGGCCAGCAGGTTTGCTGGCAAGGTTTCCTTGCTTTTCTAATTGAAAAATATCTTTCATGAGATAAATGCAATATTTGTAGAGAAAAGGACACCCATGAAAACTAAGTTGTTAAGTTCTCCATCATTTTTCGGAAAAATGCAGTTATTTGTAGCACATTCACAGACACGGATGTACAATGGTGGAAGAGGCATGTAGCTGGCTTGTGAAGGGGTTAATGAGGAGGCTGGGAAGCCGGTGGGACTGGAACAGGCAAGGTGCTGGTGGCTTGGTGTGACTCATAGTGGCTGTTCAAATGCAGAATTGTTTGCCTCCAGATGATTAGACAACTACTTGTTTTTAACTGCCTTTACTTCTTATTCTCTGTTTCTTGTGGAACTCTGTTAAATGTGGTTTTTATACAGCACTCAACTCTCATGCATGATAGTCCTTTTGTGCACTAAATGACCTTTGAGAGTTGGACAGAGCAGTCTCACATGAAATAATGAAAAGGGTTTAAAACATTAGTTAGCCTTTTTATGCCATCTTGTGTTTGGGCCAAAAGTGTAAACTCACCTCACTATTTCTGAAGCTTTTCTACAGAATGCTAGAAAATTACTTTTTTAAAAAAGCAATTATTAAAACCACTTTGCATGCTATCTCTGAGCCTTGGGCTTTGAAAAATACCAATATCACAGAATCACAGCAAATGGAGAGATGTGGAGACCTCTACATAGCTTAATATTAATTTCTGCATTACATAATTTTATTTAGTAAATTTTCTATATCTACTGAATTTTCTATTCCTTTCTATAGGAAGGAATATATTCAATATTCCTTCCACGCACTGAAGCATTTTTAAATCTAGAAAGCCTCATGCTGTATTTCACCTTGGTGTTAGGTCATTTTTGCTATGGGTACAGAAATGGAGGATGTGAAATTGGTTGAAATAGCTATATATTGCTTTTTTATATTTTCACCCAGGCCAAAAAAGCAAACTGCTGGCCTCCAGTGCAACTTTGACTAAGGGCCCCTACTCCCAGAAACCATTTCTCCAATTTTTAAGCTTGTACACATTTGTGGCCCTAACTTTTGGCATTTATAAAGGTAAGAAGGATATTTTGTCTAGCTTCTGTTTCATCCTGAATCTGAATATCCACATCCTAAGAAGAATTTGAAAGCTAAATAATTAAAAAATAGTAATGGATCTAAAACACTGACTGCAATTTATAAACATGATATCAGAAATAAGCTGTCTTCTAGTGGAAGATTCCTCAGAATTTCTGTTGCCGTTACCATTTTTATTCTCATGTAATGTTTCTAGGCAAGTCTCACTGCTCTGAGACCTACTTATTCCAAATAGCAATGATAAGGCTTTATGAATCTGAAAACAAGTCAGTCTGAACTGAGTTAAATTTGCAGTGATGCCAGCACTCAGTCTCTGAATGTTAGCTCATGGGGAACAATGAACTTATCTTATTGCACTTCAAAATTAAATAATTAAAAACAATCCTTCTCCCTCTCCCTCCCCCCCCGTTTCTTTACAGTTAATAATTATAATAACATACTCAGATGCAGGCAGTGTTATTATCTGATAATGCCTGAAATTTGAAATGGGCCTATTAGCCACCCGAGGCGAAACATAATTGCCCACTTTCTGTGCACTATCAGATGGCAGATGATGTTGCTGAATGTTATTACTTAAGTATTTCAATTTTTCATATGGTGGAGAAATTAAATTTCAACTGTGTACTGCAGCAAAACACTCCAGTTTGAAGGGTGTTACTGTTTGTGAAAGGTTGTGATGCTGGTACTGTTACCCCTGTAGCCTTTGGTGAAACTGGTGCTTTGACAGTATAATTAAAGCTGAAGAACATTGTTACTGAGAACTTTAACATGGTATATATTGTAGTGCATATTTGCACTTCCAAATAGCAATAACCCTGTGTCAGCTTTCCCAAGTATGTGAATCCTGAGTCCATTTAATTGCTGGGCTATTTATTCATTGGCATAGAGTAGTTACACACCTCTAGTGTTAGTGACTGCGAGTGAAATCCCCCCTGGATTGGTGGAAGCCAATGACTTTGCTGGAGCAAGGACTCCTCCTTGTCTGTGCTCCAAAGTCTGCACAGACGCACGCAAGAGGAAGAGTGGATTCACTTCTTTTCACTCATTGCTACTGAGAAAAAAATGCATGTGTTGATTCATTACTAAATCCTGAGACTGCAGACACCAGCCACATGACCTTCAGCCAGGAGACAGCCTAGCTGCTATGTACTAAAGGGTGCTTGATTTTAGTAATGTGGGAATATTTTTTTTCCAGCTTTTTCAGTTTCTTCAGGAGAAATCTATTTTGTTCCCAAGTCTGAGTTCTACTTTACGCTACCTGTTTTAAATGCTCAAATTAAATTCTCAGCTGCTGCTACTTTTTTTGCCCTGAGTAGGTTTGCATAGATCTGCTGTAAAGCTCTGGGGACCTCAGAAGAAGGGAAGCCACCTCATGGCCCCTTAGCTGGGAGGTGTTATGGGGCCATGGGAATAAAAGCCAGTGAGACTGATGTTGCTAATAAGGCATGCTGGTGTGACTCAGAATGGAAGTGTCACTTGCAAAAAAAAAAAGGGTGCAGCTTGAATAACTCCATGTTACAAGAAACCCTTGGGACTCCCTCCCAGTAGAACAAATCTAATAACACTGGCTGGGTAGAATAGACTGGGGCTTAATATATCAGCCTCACCTACAACAGCAAGGAGAAAGCATGATTTATAATAATCAGAATGTACTGGTACTTAGCATCCTTGTGCTACTGCCTAAGGCAGGCACGAAACAGTAGTTATTCCACTCTGTTTTAAGAATGCTGTGCTTTCCTAGCACAACTGGGAGTTAAGCTCTTTAGAGAGCTGGCTTTTTAAGATTTTTCTGGCTTTTAACTAAGGTTATGGTCAGTTCATCCGTATAAACCTTCCAGATGCCGCGATTCCCTCTGCAATGTCCCAGTTACGCAACGCTCGTTCACAGGTGAAGGGCTAAGTGTTGAGTCGGGTTTTGTCTCCTGCAAAATTAACTCTACCTTTAGGTCCTCTACCTTTCCCTTTCCTTAGGGAAAAAGAAAAAAAACCAGAATCCTCCAAAAAAGTAATTTGAATTGTTTTATTTTGGAGAAACTCGTATTATAATGCTTCATTTTCATATTAAAATGCTAATTGAGAAAAATACTTTATTGTTGAATATAAAAGTATTTCCATTTCTTCCCCCCTTCCCAGATGCTTTAGTGAACTGTTCTTCATTCAGATAGGTGCATTAATTACTCTTTCTTATGAATCCATGAACCAAGAGTTTGAATAAGCCAGTGATCTTCAGCACCAGTAAACAAAGCAAGCCCTATGCTGACCTAAAATTGTGTCATGTTTAATCACAGAGCTGCAGGACTTGGCAAGTCTGGCAGTATTTCAAGGGAGCTCAGTGAGGAGGCCAAAGAGGCAGGCATCCTTTGGGCTTTGTGAGTGCTGCTCGTGGTGGTGGTGAGGCTCATTCCAGAGAACTCAGCACAGTAAGGGTGATGGTCAAAGGTAGCCTTGAAACAAAGGGGAACATCCTGGCTCTGCTTTTTTTATTACAAAGAGCAATTAGTGAAACCACGATTAGGATGTCCAGAGAAGAGGAATTCAAAACCAGCCTATAGAGCAATGGGACTGAATTGCAGCATGGGGAGAACCAACTATCTTCCCACCTTTCCCCTGTGTAATGGCTGATATATAGCGCCCTTGACTCATACAGAGCAGTAAGTGGGGAAGCAGCAGGGGGTTACATTACTGGTTCAGTATGCTGAAAGGTATTCCTCTTGCTGTTGGGAGTGTGTACATCATACACATAAGACTGTGACCAAAATGGTTTTTCCTAACAATTCCTCAAATAGCATTGTTCGGCTACAAGAAAAGGAGGTATTTGCTTTCTAATGTGGGGAGAAATGATGTTACCATATTTCTGCGCAATGAAATTATACTCATAAACTCTTTTAAAATAAGGAAGACTGACATTTGGAAGGATGGGGATAAGACATGAAGGAGGACAGAACCCCACTATACTTTGTTGCTTTTTAGCATTAACGGATTTGAGTTGAAACCCCTTTGAATTACACAGGATAAGATGAATTTTGGATCTGAACCAAGTTCCCAGTTTTAAGAAAAATGCAATGTCTCTAGCAGGTCATAAGCAAATATAGTCTTTTCTTCCTTCTTTGTGATTCTTTGTCCCATACTTCGGATGAGTTTTAATGGCCTGAGCAGGTAAAGTGCACTCTTGGTGATGTTTTTGTCTATACACACACCCTGGACATTGGGAAAAATAAGTATAGCAGTCTCCAATCTCTGTAAACACAAGGATGTCACTCCCAAATGCAGGATACACAGGAGAGAAGGACCTTTATTTGCCCTTCAGCTCACTGGGAATTGGTATAATGCTAGGGAAAAATCCAGCTCTGAGGCCCTAATTCTTCAGGGCATCAATAGAAATGTGAAGAACTTCACTGGAAAGCAATTATTGCAGAAGATGGGGGGGCAGACTGGATACTGAGTGTGACAGGTCTGCAAAGTTCACAGCTCCTGCTAGCCTCTTTCCCCTGGACCTTGTTCTTTGTCTATGCAAAATGGGGAAGACCAGTACTGCTGAGGGTTAGGCTCACCTAATTTCAAAAGGAGAGCTTTAAAAGTGGAAGAGCAGACTAACTTACAAGTTGTGAACAGCTGAACAATTAGTAACTCAAATTAATTTATAATATTCATTTCCCAATTGTTTTGGAGAGGGGGTTAACAAGACTACTCAAAAACTCTGTCTGAATGCAACATAATCAACTGTGCTTTGGCAAAGTTGCTGCAAAGCCGCCCAGAAGCCCTTCACAGCACATCAAGCTCCCAGAACGGTATAGCTTCCTCTTGGCAAGGGCATTTGATAGTCCACAGACTTCAGTGACAGAACTGGAAAACAATAAAATAAACTATAAGCTATAAAGCAAAAAGAAAAAAAAAATGAAAAGAAAAATTATACTCACTGTAATTGAGTCAGCTTGTTGAGGAACATAAAAATTTAATCAATTGTTTTTGCATAACAATCAGTTGTCACATTGGGCTCTAATTGAGCAGCCAGATGGAGCCTTGTAGTTGTAGACTGTAGTAGTAGTATTCCTGGGACACACAAAACCGCATGAGGCAATGAACATTAGGTTCATCTTTCTATTAACGTGTAAGGAGAGCTCCACTTAACAGACAAAAACAGATTTCCCAAACCAAACGTATTCAACTCAATGTGCTTCTCTCTCATACATAGCAGATAGAAACCTTTCTTTTAATGGATCCTTTCTGGGCTTATAGGTATTGCCAAGTGCTCTGAAGCTGGGGCACGGGTGGCTTCCAAATGCCCAGATGACATGGAGGATCTATAGGAACTTAATTTCCTTTCTAATATTTTTGTATATGCTCCATATGTGTGGCGCATTTAAAAGGACACTGACGAGACATTTTTCATAAACATTCTGTTCCTTAATGTTTATAAAAGCTTCTTGGGAAAACTGAAACTGAAATCCATTTCTTGAGTGAATTGTTTTTCTCCTCCATCTGGATACTTTGATTTACTTGGCTGTGGGCTTTCTATTAGCAGCAGAAACGAGTGATAATAAGGAACTGAGAGTATTTAACAATTTATCCCTAAAATTAACAATACTGGCTACAAGGTATTACTGGAATTTTAACCAAAAAAAGCAAGTCCCATTTTGGGTCTGCAAAACTTGGCAGCATTCTGTCAAAGAGGATATTGAATCAAATACAGTCAAGAAATAAAAATGACCAAGCAAACCCTTTTGGATTAAATACAAACTGGGTTTCTTTCCCTGTCTGTGCTCCCTAGGATATTCTCAGTCCAATAAACTTCATTGCCTTTGGAAAGGGCTCAACAGAGCCACACCAATGCGTGTTTTTATTTAAATATATCTGCTTGTTGACAGGTGGGCAAGTAGGCAACAATTTTGACTCAGCGATCTGGAAAAGGAATTGAACTTGCTGATTCTGTTCCTAGCTTCCAATAATAATTAAAACAATAGTAATACTTCCTCTAAGATTTAATGACCCCACTCTTCAATGGAGGAGAACTGCTAAGAGCAGCTACCACTGCGGAGCTGCATGAATTTAGCACGATGCTTGCTGGGATGCAGTGTTCGGTTGTGACTTTGTACTGACTGTGTGTGTTGCACGTCTGCCATGGGCAGCCACTCTTCTGCTGAAGCTTTGGTCAGCCTGCCACATCAACCTCTCATGAGTAGATATCACCTTCTGGTTCATTTTAGTGAATTATTTGGCTGCAATTAAGAACTATTTTCTTCATTGTGAAAGCTTTTTTTTGCAATCTCCCTCTCAAGTAGTCTTTGGATGGCATTTCTTTCTGCCTTTCTCTTATTTTCACAGTTCTTTCTCATCTCTTCTCCATTTTGTCTTCTTCTACACTGAATCTTAGTTTCATGGTTGTGCAGACTACTTGTTAACAGCTGTCATGTTCTTTCTCCGCTCCCCTCCTACTTCTTCTTGTAGCTGAAGATCTCAGCTACAAATAAGTCCTTTTTAGGCTGCAAGTATATGCTCTGCGGACTACCCAACAGATAGTAAGGTTCAGTCCACAAGTTGCTTTCATTGCTGTAAAACAGTATTTGATAACTACCTACAAAACTGAAGTTCTTCTAAAGACTCATCTCTTACCAGAAGCCACCTTCGTTTCACTTCTTGGGAATTACTCCTACATTCCCTTTCACTGTAATTTGAACAGTTATAATTCTGTCTGATCCACCTTTGACAGTAAGGCTTCCTACTAGGAACATGCTAAAAAATGATTAATTTGAATTGTTTTCTATTTTATATATATTACTGTATTGAAGTAACATATATATTACTATTTTGTAGTAATTCTAATATAATACTACATTAAAACAATGCATTGATAACTGAAAGTAATACTTAGCACATTTTCAATTAATAGCCTGACTGAAAATGGATTCATTGTCAAAGAGATGGAACCTTATCATTATCTAGTCATTTCTTAATGATTGAGGGAAAACGAATGAGTCAGTGCTTTGTTCCTCTGAGAAATCATCAGAAAAGAAGCTCTTTCCTCACATCTCAACCAAGGACTTCAAAACTTCCACATACCTGCAGGAAGGCTGCCTCCTTTTGAGGATTTCTTTCTCCATCTGCATTTCTGAAACAGCTGAAAAACTCTCATTTCTTCTACCGTGAATAGGCATAGATAGTCACAGGTGCCAGAAAACCACCAATTTTTTGTCATTTGTTTTTTTGTCTTGGCCAACACTTTCCAAATGTGAGATGCTGCTGTTTGGGTAAAGTGCACACAGGGATTATGAGAGAAAAAAACACTTTCTTTTAGAGTGCTGCTGAATTGTTTCATTAATATTAAAATGTGCACAAAGGTTTACTTTCTTCTGAGCTGGGACAGCCCTTCAAAGTAAAAATGCTGGTCCATTGCTATTATGCTGTCATGTTAAAAAAAAAAGAAAAAAAAGTATTTTCCATTTTAACAACTTGTTGGCTTTTTACCTAACAATTATAGATTTATTATGGCTTTTAATCTCACTTTTTAATGTGCTTTTTATTCTTGAGAATGATAGATCCGAGGGGATTTTCAGACTTGAGATGATTGTGTGTAAGCCTTCGGGAGTGACATGTATGAGAACCACTGGAAACTGCAGATAAGCTTGAAACATCTGGGAAGCAGTCTTTGTGTGGTTTTTGATGGGATGTGTCATTAGTGGCTCCAACCACCAGCCAGGGATAGAGTGAGCTCAGAGTTTCCTTTGTGTTCTTGACCTTCCCTGGTAGCGTGTTTCTGTTTGGTTTCTTGCTGTGACGGTGGGCAAAGGCACTGATGAGTGATCCTCTTGCACCAGCTTGAGATTCCTTGGCCAGATCTGTCACTGAAAGATCATTATAAGGCAAATTCCCAAGTGTTATCTTCATCCTGCAAGTTGGTCGGCAGTTTGGTGTCTGTATGTGAAGACACACAAATAGGAACCTCTGCTGACATTTTGCCTTGCATTGGTCATATCCAAGCAAGATGGTTCTACTGTGGTGATGTCTTTTTCATCCTAGGCATACCAGGGTGATGAGTATACGAGTAACTACCCTACTGCTGTGCACAGGGAATCCAGTCTTCCTAAAGTGAACCCCCTGTAACACAACCAACCTCCCTAACATGGCAGGCTGGAGAGATATCTGGAAGTACATACAGTCTGTGAGGTGTCTGGTGTCCACATCTAGGCTCTTGGGGCTGTCCCTTTGTCATACCTACACAGCCTTTTGCAAGAGAAGTGGTAATTGTGTCCTAACAAAGCTTCTTTCTGGAGCAGTCTGAGGTCATGTGTCAGGAGCGTGTGCCTGTCCTGTGCTCCCATGTGGGCTCTGGACCCACAACGTCAGCCTTGGAGAATCTCAGGATTCATTAATTGTCCGCTCTAATGAGATATCAAACCTGGAGTGTAGGTCTATGGGATTTGTGCTGGCATATGGCAAACAGTTTCTTCAGGTGTGCAGGTTGCAAATTTTTGTCTATGGGCCTGGGAATAACTTTAAAATGTTTGTTTTATCTATATGTGTTTGTTACATTGTTAAAAAAAGCATCCAAAGGTGCCTCAGTTTTTGGTTTCCTTGGCTTACAGAATGGCATAAGAATAAACATTGTTAATATGTCCCAGGCCTTAGACCTCATATTCAACCTAATCAGCCTGGCTGAGCCTTGCAGAAGCTTATGAGACTCTCACCTCGCCAAGCTCAGCATTGGCAGCTGGAGAGAACCCATAGAAAAATACCAGTGAAGAAGGCTTCTCAGGCAATTGTGACAGATACATCCATATGAATCTCTTGAGCTTTCTGGAGCTGGAAATTTTCCATTGTCATGATTCTTCCCAGGGAAAGATAAAATTTTGTAAAAAACTTTCTCATGGCAAAATTTTTATTTGCAGTTTCTCATTTCCTGGATTACAGCCACAGAGAGCAGAAATGGAATTCTACCTTTGAACTAAGGAAGGAAGCTGTATATGTCGCCACCCAGCTGTTGATCTGCATCTGTCGGATTTAATACACTTTGCTAGTCAGTAGTGGAAGTGGCAAACCTGAAATATCAAAATAATATACATGCCCAGATTACAATGTAGACTCCTTGCCAGAAATCTGATAAGAATCTCCCCAATCCATTCAGTCCAATGCTTTAAGCGTATAACAAACTAAACAAAACTTCTGTCTTCTGTCACTGAAGACCACAAACTGCATCTTACCACTATGTGAAAATGGAAATTGTATATGCCTGTGTGTGGCCTATCCCATCTTCATCAATTTATTCTCTATGGAGCTGCTTTTTTTGATGAGGTTTTCATTAAAAATCTACTGCAAAACACAGATTTAAATTGAAGGAAAAAACTTGTGTGTGGCATTGGCAGTTTCACCACTTGAGGAAGAATGACTTGTGGGCATGGATTTACCTGAACTTCAGCTCCTGGGCATTTTCTAGGAACCCCATTATAGTGAAAAAACCCACCACACAGACATTTTGATATCTGCTGCTGTCTCCAGCAATGCTTGTTTAGAGTCCTTTACCCTTATATGCTGTCTACTCCTCAGTCTTGGCTTTAGGATCTAGATTTATTTCATGAGCTGAAAATAAAAAAAAAGATGCCCTTAGGTAGATCAGAAGCATTTACATCACTTTCGTTGTAATATCATCCTAAAATTACTTTATCCCTAGTGTAACTTTCCCAGAAATTATTTCTTACCTAAATGACCTATATTGAAACAAATACAGATGTCTGTCAGGCAAAAAAAGAAAAGCAATAGTTGTAGGTGAGTTTGTATTCCTAGAATATACCTCATATAAAATTAATGTAGTGCAACACATACACACATGCAAAGCAGTAAAAAAAGAATATTAAATTAGTGATTCAAATTCTGTTTCCAATTAAGTTGTTGTATACCCAGAGCAATTCCACAGATTGCTGCATTATTACTTTTGATTTATTCCAGTATAATTAAGAAAAACTTATGTCATCAACTCTAATGGAAGCCACAGTCTGAAAATTCAAATTAGAGAAATATAATTTAAGGTAGTTTCTAAATGAATGAATTGCAATATAATTCAGTATCAAAAGAAGCAGAGATTTGATACTAGTATCCTTTCATTGTCTTACCTAACTTTGTATTCTAGGTATGCATTCCAGTTATGAAAAAAACAAAGTGCTAACACTCAAACAAAAGTATTCTTAATTTTATTTTTATATTATATACAATGTTTGCCTGTAAATCATTCAACAGTTAAATTAGGGTAGCAAACCAGATTTCTAGCAGAACAGACTCAAAGCAGAATGAGTAAATTATACCCCACTAAACTTGTTCAAAGTCCAAAATAATCACATTCTGCTGCCTGTATAATAAACTGCCAGAAAATGAGAAGCAATATGCCCTGTTCACTGATGGGTCCTGTCATCTTGTGGGAAAGCATCAGAGGTGGAAGGCTGCTGTGTGGAGTCCTATACAACAAGTCACAGAAAATGCTGAAGGAGAATGTGCTGGTTTTGGCTGGGATAGAGTTAATTTTCTTCATAGTAGCTTGTATGGGGCTATGTTTTGGATTTGTGCTGAAAACAGTGTTAATAATACAGGGATGTTTTCGTTACTGCTGCGCAGCGCTTGCACAGAGTCAAGGCCTTTTCTGCTCCTCACCCCACCCCACCAGCGAGTAGGCTGGGGGTGCACAAGAAGCTGGGAGGGGACACAGCCGGGACAGCTGACCCCAACTGACCAAAGGGCTATCCCATACCATATGGCATCATGCTCAGCATATACAGCTGGGGGAAGAAGGAAACGGGGGGGATGTTTGGAGTGATGGCGTTTGTCTTCCCAAGTAACCGTTACACGTGATGGAGCCCTGCTTTCCTGGAGATGGCTGAACACCTGCCTGCCCATGGGAAGTGGTGAATGAATTCCTTGTTTTGTTTTGCTTGCATGCGTGGCTTTTGCTTTACCTATTAAACTGTCTTTATCTCAACCCATGAGTATTCTCATTTTTACTCTTCTGATTCTCTCCCCCATCCCACTGGTGGGGAGTAAGCAAGTGGCTCTGTGGTGCTTAGTTGCCGGCTTGGGTAAACCACAACAATCATCCTGATACTTTACTTTCCTGATACATTTCTCAGTATGCATTTGCTCTGTGAGTTATGCCTCCTCAAATCATCACTTTGTTTGCTGTGTATACCAAGTTGCACTCATCCCTCATATAGCAAGTTGCACTTACCTATCCCTCATTCTGCTAAAAACCTTGCAAGGATTACTGGAAATTTGCCAGACTCACAAAAGTAGACGTCTTTTTGCCAATAATTCTTCATTGCCTATTTGAGACAGTCAAGCCTTACTCTGAATTATTTCAAACACACTCTCATACTTGCTGAGCAATTATTAAAAACTCTGTCCTGTCATAGGCAACTTTAGATGGCAGTATAAGCATGGCCTGGCATGAGATTTTTTTTGGGTAGTCCCAGAATCTGCACTGTCACTGATTCTTGCTGAGCGTGAAGTGCCTGCCTGCACCTCGGTCTTGGAAACAAAATTAAATGTTGCTGGCCACTTTGTCGAGCACCAGGCATCCTGCTACAAAATCTACTAATAAACTATCCAGAAAGGCTATAGTTCTGTATTCAATTTACTTTTATGCAGAGAAGAGGGGATAAATGTCAAATTCACAGAGGGAGACTGCTGTTTCACTGCAGAAATAATTAGATGGACCTTTCTTGACTTCTGGACTACAGAGTAAAATGCTTCTTCTAGGTAATAGTGCCCTTTGTACTGTTTTCAAGAGTCAGTGACTGATGCCTCCTCTTGCAAAAACACACTTCCCTTTGTGATTAAGTATTTATCACAATGAGAGGCCAGCAGAAGGACTAAGTGCTTCCAATTAACTATTGCAGAGGTTCATAAGGGACTACAGTACATGTATAAATATTTTAAAAGATCAGGTCGGAGCAATGTCTGTATCAGGCCATCTCCCTGTAGATCAGGGTGTGCTGTTTGTTGGTAGGCAGATGCATGTCTACTTACCAACAAACAAAACCTCCACTTTATTTGCTGTGCCTTAGCTATAAATCAGTTGGTAAATTATCGCATTAATCATGCATATGAAGAGCTCTGCTTTTCCTGGTGGTTATGAAGGGCAAGCAAAACATAATTAAAGGTGCTGCAATCTGTTTTGTTTGTCCTGGGTATTGTTATTTTTTCCAGGGTTCACCCACAGGAAGGAAATCCATATTTAATTCTCTGGATGAAGAGGTGTCTGAATTTATAAGACTCTTAGCTGTATGGGAGCCCCCTGTGTCTACTTTCATCAAAAAACAAAAGACAGGACATCTTGCCCCATGTCTGCTATCAAGAGGGTTTGGAGGGGGTGGAAGGGAGTGAATAATGTTCTCCCAGGCTGGCTGCTGATCCAGGGCCTAAGATCATGCTCCAAGGGGAAAGTTGGCCTGTCCTTGGCTTATATTGTAGCGAAATGGATGATCATTGACAGGGCTTTAGAGATCACAGTCACTCACAGTTTTTTCACTTCTCTGTGAAGAACGACACTAATTTGGGGTCCGTCTAAAACCTACGGTTGTGGAATTCCTCTGGTCTGCCAGTATCCTGCCAGCCCCTGCAGACCCCAGGGCTTGCAGTCTTCTGTCCACTGTTCTCATCCTTCTGGCCACATCTTGTTTGTGGTAGTAGAAAGAGCTGTGAGGGGAAAGAAAAAAAAAAAAGAGATAAAAAAAAGACAAAACCTGAAGCAGTGACTCTGTTGCAACAGATTTGGAGAATCAGAATAATGATCTGTTTTATACTGAACTGTGGTGATGTAAACAAATACAGTTTTGGAGGTGATCAGGAAACTAATTAATCAACAGTTTATCAAACATATGCCTGAAATTAAAGTATGAAACAAAGAGATTTTTATGCAGTCCTCTGAGATTTGGCAACATGTCTTTATAAGGTGTTACAAAAGCTTACAGCAGTTTAAGGTGTGTACAAAACAGATTCATTGCTACTAAGACTGGGGCAATGACAGGAGTACATTTCAGGCAGGGGTTATACATTGCTGGAGTTTGAATGCATTTCCTTTAATAACTACTCTATTTTCTGTTTCTCCATCCTAGTCAGACAGGCATAAGTTTAATTCAAGCTTAGACTCTGTGTACAGAATCTCCCCAGGCAGACTTGTGTTTTGGGGTACATCATAATAAATTTGGAGCAGTATGGGTTCCCCTCAGCCATGCCGGAGCCTGAATTCACTGCGCTTCAAACCCCATATGGGAATTCCGTGATGTTGTGAAAAGCTCCCTGTGGGGCACCCCACTCCCTGAGGGAGCGGGACCCAGGACGAGAGGACCTAAGATGCAGCAGGGCATCGTTAGACACTGGGTGCATTAATGGGCAGCGCCTGGAAGCAGCATGGGGCTCATTAGCCTTCCTGACATCACACATGCGCAAAGGAGGAGAGTCAACTGCGGTGGGCTTCTGGGAGCCCTTGTCTGTCAGGCTACGAAAGGGCTGTTCATGCTCACAGAACCTTTCCGCATTAACCTGCTTTGCAGTCAGGTGCTGAAAGATGTTTCACAGTATCAGTTATTTCTGGTGGGTAACAGGCCCCTCATTTCAGCAGTTTTTCCTGCAGAAGTGGAGTGGCGGTTTTTTTTTTTTCAGGCTAAATAGAGAGGAATTTATGGGAATGTGAATACTCTGAAGCTTAATGAAAAGTTTGGATGATAAGAAGAGGTCACTAAAACTCCTTACATTTAGCACAGAGAGGCTTCTTCAAGGGTGGGATCTCCTGAAGCAGGGAGGAGGTAACCTGGTGCAGGAGCTTTTGTGGAGCATCTTTTGTAAACTGCTCTCCTCGGAGCCAAGGAACGGCACTCCTGCCTCCCTCCGGCGGAAGGACTCCCCGGGTCTCAGTAGTGCAACTACTGTGGGCAGAGCAAAACCCAACGCCTGTGAGAAAACATGAAGCAGGGAAGGCTAGCAGTATAGGTATTTTCTTTTGCCTGAAGAAAATACAAACTGCACTGTAATTTCTCTGCGTGGAAGCACAATATCTCTGTGTGCTTTTGTGCAGCCTTGGCCATGCTGAAGCTGTTATGCTGGTCAGGCCCTCTGCAAGCCATACACAGTAGATGTTGAAAAGGCTAGTAGCTCCTACCTGCATTATATGGAAGAAATTAGTTTTGTTTGTTTATTTTTAGAATGGAAAACAGCCTCAGTTGTGGCAGAAGACTACGCAACTGTGATGATACAGAAAACAGGTTGCAGTAATGTGCATGGCTGGTAAGTAACCTTTTCATATTTAACAGATGTACCTCTTGCTTCGAAGTTCAGACATGCACACACTTCAGTCAATGCACGCAAATCAAGACATACCCTCTTTATAGGGAGTGCATGCAAAGGCAAACTCCACTTCTGGATCACACTAAAGAAGATGGGACACGTGGGCTACTTTAAAACTTCTAAATAACTTTTTCCATAAAATACCAACAGATGTGCCCCTTCAGTGCTGTCATTTCTATGGTCTGTTTGTCTTAAAGATAATAAAAAATGTTTCTGTAAATACATTAGCAACAAAAGGAGGGCTAAAGAGAATCTCTATCCTTTATTGGATGCAGGGGGAAAAATAGTGACAAAGGATCAGGAAAAGGCTGAGGTACTTAATGCCTTTTTTTGCCTCAGTCTTTAATAGTAAGACCAGTTGTTCTCCAGGTACCCAGCCCCCTGACCTGCAAGACAGGGACGGGGAGCAGAACGAAGCCCCATAATCCAAAGGGAAATGGTTAGTGACCTGCTACACCACTTAGACATAGACGAGTCTATGGGGCCAGATGGGATCCACCCAAGGGTACTGAGGGAGCTGGTGGAAGTGCTCACCAAGCCACTTTCAATCCTTTACCAGCAGTCCTGGCTAACCAGGGAGGTCCCAGTTGACTGGAGGTTAGCACATGTGACGCCCACGTACAAGAAGGGCCAGAAGGAGCATCTGGGGAACTACAGGCCTGTCAGCCTGACCTCGGTGCTGGGGGAGGGCATGGAGCAGATCATCTTGAGTGCCATCACGTGGCACATACAGGACAACCAGGCGATCAGGCCCAGCCAGCATGGGTTTATGAAAGGCAGGTCTTGCTTGACTAACCTCATCTCCTTCTATGACCAGGTGAACCACTTAGGGGATGAGGGAAAGGCTGTGGATGTTGTCTACCTAGACTTTAGTAAAGCCTTTGACACCATTTCCCACAGCATTCTCCTGGAGAAACTGGCTGCTCATGGCTTGGACAGGTGTACTCTTCGCTGGGTAGAAAACTGGCTGGATGGCTGGGCCCAAAGAGTAGTGGTGAATGGAGTTAAATCCAGTTGGCAGTTGGCCACAAGCGGTGTTCCCCAGGGCTCAGTTTTGGGGCCAGTTCTGTTTAATATCTTTATCAATGATCTGGATGAGGGCATTGAGTGCACCCTCAGTAAATTTGCAGACGACCCCAAGTTGGGCGGGAGTGTTGATCTGCTTGAGGGTAGGAAGGCTCTACAGAGGGATCTGGACAGGCTGGATTGATGGGCCAAGGCCAATTGGATAAGATTCAGTAAGGCTAAGCACCAGGTCCTGCACTTGGGTCACAACAACCCCATGCAACGCTACAGGCTTGGGGAAGAGTGGCTGGAAAGCTGCCTGGAGGCAGAAAAGGACCTGGGTGTATTGGTTGAGAGCTGCCTGAATATGATCTGGCAGTGTGCCCAGGTGGCCAAGAAGGCCAATAGCATCCTGGCTTGTATCAGAAAGTGTGGCCAGCAGGACTAGGGAAGTGATCGTGCCCCTGTACTTGGCACTGGTGAGGCTGCACCTCGAATACTGTGTTCAGTTTTGGGCCCCTCACTACAAGAAAGACATTGAGGTACTGCAGCATGTCCAAAGAAGGGCAACAAAGCTGGTGAAGGGTCTAGAGCACAAGTCTTATGAGGAACGACTGAGGGAACTGGAGTTGTTTGGCCTGGAGAAAAGGAAGCACAGAGGAGACCTTATTGCTCTCTACAACTACCTGAAAGGAGGTCGTAGCAAGGTGGGTGCTGGTCTCTTCTCCCAAGTAACAAGCGATAGGACAAGAGGAAACGGCCTCAAGTTGCACCAGGGGAGGTTTAGGTTGGATATTAAGAAAAATTTCTTCACCAAAAGGGTTGTCAAGCATTGGAACAGCCTGCCCAGGGAAGTGGTTGAGCCACCATTGCTGGAGGTATTTAAAAGACATGTAGATGTGGTGCTTAGGGACATGGTTTAGTGGTGGACTTGGCAGTGCTAGGTTAACGGTGGGACTCAATGATCTTAAAGGTCTTTTACAACCTAATCATAGATTCTGTGATTCTAAACACAGGAACCTAAAAGCTATGGTGGCAGTCCACTGACTGTAAGGTAAGAGGAAGCTGTGCCGCTTAAATCCCCCAAAAGCAATGCTTCCCAGGGCTGGTCTGAGGAGCCACTTGCTGAGATGGAAACTGGTACTTCTGTGGACCTGGCTGCTCCCAGGTACAGATGCATCAGGTTGTTATTTCTTTGGATGTGTAGAGATATATTTAAAAGTGTACTGATCTTATAATTGTGATGATTTTTGTTTTCAGTAAATTTGACTGAGAGGGGATATACGAAAATACATTTCAGGTGACATCTCAGTTTACAAACTTAATAACTACATACCTACATGAAACACCTTAGCAGGTTCATTTCTAGTGAAATGAATAACTGTCAACGCACATCAAACTGGCCATCAAGCTATCTGTGACTAGCTTGGCTAACAAAAAAACCCTTTCCTTTGGTTTACAGTCATAAGAATAATAATATCAGAATAATAATTATCTTTTTCTCCACTACAACATGTACCCAGCACTGTGGGAAACCCACTTCTTAACATATCAGTCATCTCGAAGGAATCATAATTTACCATTTCAACCCCATCAAATTCTCAGGACAGTATATGGCTGCTACAACCTGAACATGTTCATTCTCATTTAAAAGAGTTTTGATGTCAGTAGTACCCAGAGATCCTATGCAGGGCTGGGATGATAAATATACTCCAAGATGTGGCCAAGGGCCAAGGAACTGTTGTTTCAATGCTTCACGTTCCTGCTCTTTGACAGGGTCTTTAATAAAGCTGTGTCTCCCAGGATGGACCACAGTCTTGTAAGCTACAAAAGTTCACAGTAGGGGAATTAACTAGACTGAGGAACCCTGGGGGGATCTGAGAGAGTTTTCTTTCATTTTATTTTTTTATTTTTGGTTGGAAAGGGAAATATTCTGTAAAATGTTCCTGTATAAAACAAAAAGGATTAAAATCGTGCCCCCCCCCCAGCTTTCGGGGGTTTTTTTGCTAGAAATAATGTTGATGGGAAAATTTCCAAATATGCCTACATGGGTTAAAAAAGTGAGAAAGGAAGAGGGATAAAGAAAGAGGAGGTAAATAGTGGCAAGGAACCTGGATTGAAGGGGAAATGGGGTTGGCTATAGAAACCAAGCGAGGAAGGTTGGAAGCAGCAAGCAGAATGAGATTTTAAGGGTCACTGTGTTCCTTGGAAAACATAATACAAGACAAATGTGCCTGTAAGAAAGAAATTTCTCCAGTCAACATACCCTGTTTCCAACTGTAATTATTCCTTTGTCTCATGTGCTATAAATACATTCCTTAAATAAAAATCAGAAAGGAGAAGGAGCTGAAAAACAATGAATGATATCCTTTAAAAATTCAGAAGAGTGAGCATAGTAATCGCCCATAAGAAAAGGAGTGCCCAGACTTTTTCATCTTTATAAGTTTACAGAGAAGAATATAAAGAAATGCTTGCACTTGCTGATGACACTTACAGGACACAGAAGTCAAATCCTCCAGCAAATTAGATACATTGCCAGAAATACAGAGAATTCCCTTAGTTCTTACTTAGGTCTTTCATCTGGAGATGTCAAAGCACTTTTTAAGGCTTCAAGAACTGCTTTCATGCTGACATCTGGGACAGTTACTCCTTAAAATTACTTTCTAGAAATATTTTGGCAGAAAACATCACAGAAGTTAGGTCTTGTAAAACTGGAGGTGGTGGTGTTGTTTTAATCAGAGGAATGGTAACATTCTACATAAAAAACAATTGTCTGAAAAGTAAAACTGTGTATGACCAAAACTATTCACAAACTTAGGATAAATTCTGAAAAATCTTTTAGCACAAAGCTTTAATAATTTTACACTGGGGATAATATAGGTAAGAAAACAGATGCAAGAAAATATTGGTTATTTCATCGAACAGCTTGAAAATGTGGAACAAATTCAGACAAAGAAAATCTACTTCCTAGTGGACAGGGGAGCATGAGTGAAATGGCCGCATGACTCAAGTGAGGATAAAGGCAAAGCAGAGAGCTGAGCAAGTATTTAATGCCCGTAACTTCAAACCCAACTTCAAACCCACCTAAAGATGACAACTCAGAAGGGAATGGGTGTATATGCTGTGGTACGAAATACTATGAGGATCTTGCACATGTACAAGGTGCTTAAGCCGTTTTTCTGATTAATGAAGAGAATTTAAGAACTGTTCACATGTTTTAACTAAAAGAGACATGTAACTGGATGGCTTTCTGGTTTAATTGTTGTGTAAAATGTGATTGGATCAAAGAAATTACGCATACAAACTAAAGACATGATATGCCTTGCATTTGATTTCTGTCTGTCAGAGTTTCAAATGGGTTGCAAAGTAACCATAGATCATGTCATTCATAAGAGGAGTTTGGAGAAGCATGGTGACCGTGCTGTGGAAGCACAATTGCAGCAGGCTTCCCCTTGGAACAAGATTAAGGATTTCTTCTGAAGTTTTAACTAGTAAACATAGATTTATTTCAGTAGGTTTTTTTCCGCATGTATCACAGATTCTTAGGCTGACAGGCTGAGAGAAGGTACTCTGAGTAATCTACCCTGACTTACAAGCAAGACTTAGAAGAAGTGTCAGTACTTTATTTGGACATGATAAAAGCATAGGGGGCTGTACTGGATTTAGAGTAAGTTTGGGGGAGAACAATGAGAGATGTAGCACTATGAAAAGAAAACAATGGTGTTACATACCATTTCTTACCTTTATATTCTGAATGTTAACCAGGTGTGTTTTCAGTGGTTGTGAGAGATTCCTGACAGGCAGAAGAGCAGGTGCCCCCACCATGGTTTGAAGGGAAGCAGTGGTGCTGGTGGAGGAAGGACACGCAGAGCAGCTTGGGATGATTGAACCTTCTGGTATTGTGCCAGCCTTGTTTGGAGCAGAACTGGGGCGTGAAATCTGTAAGGAGGGAGAGGTATATAAATATACAGGATGATCCAAAGATACTACCTATATTACTTCCAGTTTATGGGATAAAACTAGAAAGTTTTTCTTTTTTCATAATGGATGCCATAATGGACACTCCTTGCAGCTTCTTCACCTCAGTGAGGTTATTGTCCTCAAAAGACTAAAAATTAGCATTTTACATGGATTGCAGAAATAAACTATAACTAAAAAGCAAAATTTTTTAAAGTGGCTTCAGGCCTCAGAGTTCCTGCGGGGGAATACATCAGGATTTTGCCACTTCCTTCTGGGCTGGAGTGCTGGGCTAAAATACATCTCCAGCACCTAAAATGACCTGTTATCCTTGCTAATGTTCACAGTGGCAACTGGAGACACCTGAGCATCAGTTCTGAGCCGACACAGGTAGCCTGAGCATGCGCTGCACAGAGTTCATGCAGTATATACGCAGCGTGACTGCCAGCCTGGCACAAAGGTTAAAGAAAAGGCAATAAGATACCTTTCCTAAAATTCACAAATGTCAGTGATAGCTCAGGAGCACAAGGGACAATGGGAATAAATTGAAATGAGAGAGGTTCAGACTGGCTATAAGGAAAATCTTTTCCCCCATGAGGGCAGCCAAGTAGGGGCATGGAGATATTGTGCAGTCTTTGAGCAGGGTGTAGGGCTTGATGTCCTCCTGAGATTCCTTCCAACCTGAGTTATCCTGTGATCCTAAATGTGGATATCTCAAGTGCATAGATGTTGCTTAAAAAAACCCAAACAAAAAACCCCAACAAAAACCCCAAAGCATCAGAAGGCTTTTACTTAATACTGCAGTGCTCTCTTGAAAACTAGAAAGACTGTGGTGTGGAAAACACAGACAAACCTTAGTACAACAGCCTTTATGCATTATATATGAAAGATAACCAAAGGAAGTTAAATTGTTCTCCCAGCAAGAGATCAGAGAAAACAGAAGAGATTTGGATCAAAAACAGGCTCTGAACTTGCATTGATTAAAACTTCACAAATTTAGTCAGAATGAACTAATACTGTGAAAAAGTCACCTTGGTCAAGTGAAATGATTAAGTGGAAACATTTTTAAAACAAAATGCTTGCTAAAAGAGTATGGCAATCTGACAGAAAATAAGCAGCTGGTAGCAGATTGAAGTGAGAGCAGCTACACAGAAGAAAAAAAAAGAAATTGAATATTTTAGTTTGGTTTCAGTACAAGAGATCAATCACAGGATCTGGGCTGGACTTGCGGCAGCTTGTTCTACAATTGTATTGCAAAAGGTGTTTAAGCACCCTATAATCTGAGCCCTGTTGTTCTTATAACAACACTAGAAGAATGGAACTTAAGCTAATGTTTTTAAAACTCTTTGGGAACTTTAGTATTTCATCGTTTTATTATGACAGACACAGTTTTCATAAAATGGAAATTTTCCCTAGCTGAATCAGAAGATTATATATGAGGTTTGTTCACTTGATTGAACTTGAGGGGCATCTTTTAAGTCAGATGGGCACAGGGCATCATTATACCTGCTGTCAGGATGGGATCCCATCCACCGAGGAGAGCATGGACCTGGGGATGCAGACTGTGGTTCCCAGAGTTCTCCAGCACTGATGGAGAACACAGATCTATGCTGAACATACCCCCATCCTTCCCAAAAGTTCTTATACTGTTAAGTGAAATGGGAAAAGTTTGCAAATGACAAAATATTTTGACTCACTTGGCAATGTCAAACTTAATTTTGACATTTCTGAGGCATTTCTATGAAACGGAACCCTTTTGTGAATCATTTGAAAGTGTGGATTTTTCATTTTAATTCTAGATGCAAACAAACACTGAAATATCTGAATTATCCATGGGGTGAAAATTTATTTTGGCCAGCTCTATTCTATAATCAGTTTAGGCACTGAATGGGTTTTAATGATTCACACAACTTCCCAAGATATGTCAGATATTTTTGCTCTCACTTGTACCTTGAGCATGGTGAAATGGACAAATTTCTCTAATCTTAGCCTGACCTGCAATGACCCTGTCTAACACCGGTACTTTTTGCTTTCTTTCCCCAAGATAATAGATATTGTTTAGTAGGAGCTGTGAAGTACAGTTGTTTATTAAGAGTAGTTTTTAGAGTGGAGATTAAGATTTATGTAACATTAAGGGTAATGCAGTGTAAAGCTGTGATTAGGATGCCTGAGCTGTCAGTTGGCAGTTTGGTGCCCTAGATGATAATCCATTGTATGGAATGGGGGGCGGGTCTTCTTCTAGCTACCAAAAATGCAACAATTTATTGATTGCACAGGAACACGTGATAGACTCACTGATACTTGCCTGTGTCATGTGATCCTCTAATGGGCCTACCAACAGGTTTGTGTATAGTCTGCCTTACCTGTTGCGAAGGCACGTGCATTGAGATACTTATCTGGAGCCCAATATAACATTTATCCACTCTTCACTTTTCTTGGTTTCAGCCCTTTTCCTAAAGTGATTTCTTCCCTTGCTGTCAGACTAGGCCTCCTTTGGGGGCAAGGAAGGGATCCTGGATTAAATGATCATGTTTAATGAGCATTTTTCTAACAATTAGACTCTGCCCTCTTCGTTATCAGCATTAAAATCTCAGGCAGTGCACATACTGAAACGTTTCCTTGGTTGTCAGGAATACATCCCCTTAGACACCTGGCCAGCAGTTTCTATAATCCTTGCTCGTTATGAGGAAAGTGTGTGCCCAGGCTAAGTTTCCTTAGCATAAATAACAGCATTAAGACACGGTCTTTCTTGTAAGTTCACATCAAACTTGAAAGTCATCTGTTACTGGCGAGTTGGTATACAACACCAGTGAACTCTGGAAAGTGAAGCTGAGGATATTGCTGTGAATAACGACAAGCCTAAACATGATCGATAGCCATGTTCCAAAAAGACTGTGCACAGCTGGTGTCAAAATAGGTACATTTAATTTCCTTATATCTCTGTTGAGTTTTGAACCACGACGTGCATCCATGAACAGATCAGATTTTGAATTTCATGCTGCATGTAGTGGTTACAGCTGATCTTCAGAGTGGATCTTGGAAAAAGAATGGGGAATAGGAAAGTTATTCAAAGGGCTTAGCATTTTCATCTCCTTTGTCTCCTGCAGTGGTAGCATTTAAATTGTTCGATGTCTTCCAGTAGATGTTATGAAGGAAGTACTTGGTTACTTGGCTCTGACCTTCTACAGCACATCAAAGGTCAGCAGAAAATTCACATCTGTTTTCAACAGGCTGCTCTGGATCCTGCTTCCATTGGTGAATCAGAAGCAATCATTTAAAACTGATCTAACACTGTGCTAGTGCAAAAGTAAAGTGCAAGATCAGAATGAGAGCCAGAGGAAAGCTTTGATAAACATTTCTATCATTGTAGAATGGTTTCTTAACATTTTTAACATGTTCTCAAAATGTACATGTAAACTTTAATGAGAATAATGACCTTATGGCAGAAGGAGATTGAAAACAGATCCTGGGAGAAAAACACAAAAAATCTTGTGGGTCTTTTTACAGAATGGGGAAAAATGGAACCATCTCTTATCTTTTTGCAGAGTGGCTCTAAGCTGGGGATGAGCTACGGCTGTACCAATGAGACTATGCTCAAAGCAATGGCTTGGAACACAGTGAGTTGTGTAGGATTTTTTTTTTTTTTTTTAAAGATAACTACTAATGGAAGAAGTCCCAAAGACAACAGATAGTTGACCAAAGTCAGGCTAATTTGCAAAGATCAATGGTCTGACGGCACTCATCTATCATCTTGAACACGTGTTCATGGTAATCAATGGTCATCTGTCTCTTTCCTGTAGGTCGATTAATCTTTTAAATTTTGTAGGCTTGCTGCCCTAGTACAGTACTTTTCATAATACCTGCACAAGCTTTTTTTAAATATATAAAAGAAAAAGATAAATTTATCTAAAATGTATATGATGTGGTTCTTCGACGTCTAAAGGGAATAACTGCTTGAGGTGTGAAGCCAGCTGACAGCCACTTCTTCCTCATGTTTTGAGGCCACAGTGTTTTAAATGCCTTTACCTGTAATGATTTTAAACTCAAATAGCAAAATTTTAGAACTGGGTTTTTGGTTTATGAAGCTGAACAAATTAATCTTGTAGGATGGCATAAAGAGACAATGCTGTCAGACAAGATTGGTGAAGTCTTGAACTTGCAGTGAGATCCATATCTTACCAGGGAAGAAACATTATCTACAATCTGTCTGAAATAGGAGAAAGAGCTATGTTAAATGCATGTACCTCTGAAGATTTAACTTGGCAATAAAAATGACCATCCTGCTGGTAATGTTAGATCTCCATCTTGATCAGATGGACCTAATCAAATATCTTTCAAGACAGACCTTCAGCTAGGTGGAATAAATGGCCACCTGACAGTTTATAAGCTATCTTGACAAGAAAAGAACAAGAGTTGTCCTTGGAATATCCCCCAGTGTGCAAACTACTTACAGAAAAGTAGTATGCAGCTTTAATTGAAAAGACTTTTCAGCTGGAAAAAAGTAGAAAATACTGAGTTAAATTATCATCTTACATAAGGCAAACAATGCCTCCTACTTTTGTCTATTTGTTTTATGTATTGCATAAGAAATGCAACAAAAGCTGTATTATCAGCAGGAAATTCTAAAATTAGATAACTAATTAACCTTCATTAATAATAGTGTCATTTTGATTATTTTCTCTTTGATATACCTTGCTCTGTTCTAGTGCAGCAGGTTTTTGTGAGAACAACATGTTCTTACTGGGTTCCATTTTTATAAGTACTTAATGCAGAGTGAAGACGGATGGAGTAAGGTATGCTATGTGGATAAGAAAAAAGGTTGAAATCACACTTTACTAAGTGGTTTACATATGTCTAGTATTCTTACAGTAATATATGATTAAATTATTATATATTAATTTTGATTTTTAAAAAGTTAAGTTCTTCAAGAGGAAAATTAAGGCACTTTATGCAAGGCAGACTGACCACAGTTGTCTGAATTCTGTTATCACAAAATGATGTAGCAAACTGGAAGCAAAAAAAAACATGTTGAAAATATGTGGACAGATATTTCTTGAAGAAGATTTTTTTTCAAAGGACCTCTTGCTCTTGAAGGAGAAAGCACTGGATCTTCCCTGAAGGTATGTTGCCATTTCTTTAGTACCTAAACTCAGATGTGTCCCAGAGTGATTAGTATGATTGCAAAATGTAGACAGCAGGCTGATGCTATTCATCTAACAATTTTTTATCACTTTCTGAACTAAATTCCTCACATAACTAAGGAGTAAGCTAATGCATAACGAAAAAAACCCCTCTCATATCTTGGTTAGTATCTCACAGGAAGACTGGCAAAACAAAGAACCCAAATGTTCCAGGTCTTGGTTCTGTTCCATAATAATTTTCACAGAAGACAAGTGTCACTATGCAACTGCCATTCAAGTTAAGTGGAGTCTGCATTTCATTTTGACTCTGAGGTGTCGATGTGCTGATTAGTTTTCTGATACAGCTTGGTTGTCAACATTTAAAACATTTCTTGGAAGAAGAAAAATCATTTTGAACAGAAGGCATTCTGTTATACCTATATTTATACATATTTCCCTGTACCCACAAAAGCCAGTTTTAAAGTGGCCTGTTGGAAGAGCTGTCACCATCGCCTTGGAAACTGATCCATTGACAGCATGTATCAATCAGTCGTCTCACAAGTATATAGCTTTTCTTTTTCTTTTTTAAAGCATGTTTGAATAGTTTCATTCTTTCCCTGAAAAAGGAAAAACAGGCTAAATTCAGCGTGGACGTTTTGGAGGGTGGCATGTCTCATCAAACAGAATAACTGACTTTTTTTTTTATTGCAAGTGATGTAGGTCATAAACGTGTAATTGGGGTGCTTGCGTGGGAGGGAGAAGTTCCAGTCTGTGCTCCACAGGCTGCTTCTCTTTCATGTGAAACAATCTTTGATGGTTAACCTATCTACCTGGTATCTATTTGTCAAGGCACGTTTACTGTCTCCTTTTTTGCTGCAGGAGGGGAGAGTACCTTCTTTCCAGAATAGCTGGTAGCTTTAACATGCTCTTGGGAGAGCTGTAGCTGTGAATCCCTTTAGGCTGAGGAATACAGTGAAAGTGGCTCTTCTGCATTTTTGGAAGGTTATTTATGTAAAAGGGTGAGGCTGTGTCCTACAGTAGCTGTGCTCTCCAAGGGGAAACAAAGCAAGCTGTTTTGTTTTTGGAAGGGAAGAGCTGAAGCTCTGACTTTGGAGAGAGGGGGTTGTCTTCTGTTTGCATTGCATAGGGCACGCGGTGCCTGGCAAAGTACAGGGTTTAAGACACATACCTGCCTGCATCAGTCTTGTTGCACTGCATACCTACCTCTGCGATGCCTGGGGGAGATCGCTAAGTACCTGTCTCAGCGTTAAGATTTCTGTTCCAGGACTTTGATCCCTCAAACTGATCATTTCAGTGCTCATCATTGCAGACTAAACCCAGTTTTGGAATTGGGCTTTAATCAATCAATACTTGTGAATACAAGGCCTGATCTCAGATGGGACCTGCAAATATGGGTTACAAGTTTTTTGCTTCTGGGTAAGAAAAAGGAAGATATTTCCCTACGTTAGAAGAGAGTCCAGAAGAAAAATACATAAAGACAGCATCCTTCTTGCTAAAGTATCCAAACATTTTCTATGGAAATAGTACTGAATGAAAGTGGTTATGGGTCTATCATGAGCAAAGTGCATGTTCTGCATATTTTTCCAGAGATACCATCAACATAAGTTATTTCTGATTTTATTATTGCTTGTTGTTATGAGTAGCACCTAAAATGCCTTACAGAAAGAGAATCAAAGGAAAGATATGTGTTTGTCTTTTTTTAATTTGACTATGCTCTCTTGGCAGTGCCTTGTGCATGGTCAGAATTGTTTTCCCTATGAAGTCAATTACTTAGTCTCTCCTTTTGTGTGCTGGTCTTTTACAAAGCAACAGGGGACAGATGAGTGTTTTAAAATGTGATTGTAAACCTAGAGAAATTGGTGGGGGAACTCAGGAGCAGGTAAAAACTTCCACAACTACTTTTAACTCTTTGTTTTAGGTCAGGCTTGTTTTCAACTTAATGGTGTCTTTGGGCAGATCTTTGCCCAAGGCACCTCTCTGGCCTATGGGAGCCTTGAAGACTCACTGTTTTCATTTCCTATACAGCTCCTTTCAAAGAAGATTGTACCTATATATGAATATTTACATGACTCCAAACACAAGCTCTGTCAAGCCATTGGGCCCAGTCTACTTCCAGAGTAGACTGACAGCCTCTCTCCTGTCAGGTAATTCTGATGGCTTTCTTGGTCATCTCCTTCAGATAAGGTGAGCTGCAAAAGTGTTGGTGAATTTAGGCAACCTCCCTGTGCTCCAGGATACAGATGTCCCACAGTCCTCCTTCTAGGGCTGTTGTTCTCAAAGAAGCAGTTAAAGCACCTATGGATTCAACCATCTATGCTACTCTTTGGGATGACAGGCCCCACAGAAATGGGGTCACAGTCAGAAATCACTTGATGCGCTGTGCTAGGGGATCGGGTTCCTTCTCTGCTGGTCAGGAACCCTGTGAGATAAGCTTCTCCGCTCAAAATCACTGCCCCATAAGGCCCTTGCAATTCAGGCATAGTGCAGCCCTGAACCAGGGTCTTCCAGTTGCCCTCACTGAGGTGACAAGGAGGAATCTTCCTAGAGCAGTGCAAGGGAAGGAGCTAGTTCTCACTGGCTGGAAGAGAGAGCAAGACATACTTGTCCTGCTCAGGGATCCCAAGAGATGGAGAAGTTCACAACCCCACTCTCTTCCCCCCACGCCCCTGTCTGTGAAGGACCGTGTCCTCCAGAGCCTCAATGGGCCATGCAGCACAACAAGAATTAGGAGATAGCAAGTTTCCTCCACCTCCAAAGCATACAGTCCCTCCAGATACAGTACTCCTTTAAGAGTTTTACTAAATCTGCACGTGAGCTCAATCTGCCCATAGAAGAATTTCCATTTGTGCAGATGGTATCATTTGGCAGATCACTCTGATGTTGGCAGCATTGCAGGGGTCATATTTGTGCACAGATGGACTGTTCTTCATCTGTTTCTTTATTGTAATAGACCCAAATAGGTTTTCCCACAATAGTACATATGCGCATTACAACTCTCCTTGTTCCCTCTCAGACAACTTATTTAGAGAGAGCACCAAAATTTTTTTTTTTCTCTCTCTTTCTCTTTGTTGACATATCAAGTCCTCTTTTATCTGTATCTCTGTCTTGGGGATGCAGGATGAGGACTAAGTAGAGCTAAGACTAAGAGGATCTTGGTATTCCTGAGCAATAAAATCTGGTGGCATAGAAGTTATCACCAAGATGATATTCAGAGCACTGCTGTGAGTTCAGGGGGTTCTCATGTATAGATGTTTTTTGCGGCAAATATTTTTTGCACATTGTATATATTAATCATACCTCCCTCATAAACCAAGGGCACTTACAGCTGATGCGAATGAACATTTGGAGGGATTGGAGAGGCTGAGGAATCGATAATTCAAAACTGGAGATTTTGAATCCAGAGCAATGATTCAGCTCTAATAGTAATGACCAAAAGCTGTTATCATTTGACAGCTGTTTAGAGAATTATGTTAAATGTACTCATTATTTAGTGGTGAGATATTCATACTTTTTGAAGCATCTATTGTCACTCTCACTTGCAATCTCAGTGTGGCAGCAATGAACTGAGTAGATATCTTCAGAAGCTGGCCTGCCAGGACTGGTTTACGGCACAGCAAAAGGGCATTTTGGAAAACTTGCACTGCTTCTATTTTGCTTTTACACAAGCACTTGCTTTGTTAATAGAAAATTTTATCCCTGCATGCCTTACATTTTATTAATGATAAACTTGTCTTCTTGTGATGAAAGTGAGACTTTTTCAGTCTGCAGGTTGATAGCAACTTTGGCTTTTCCTTCTCACTTGCTAATCTAATCAATGTAGTCTAAACTTCTCTACTCGGATGTCACAGGTAGTGCAAATATTTCAGTATGAGTATTGTTTGCTGCATACGGCTGTGAAAGAAGTGTGTGTAAATGAGGTCAAAATAGTTAGGGAGCTTGGACAGTGGATTTCTTGACATTTATATACTCAGAATCCTAAATATAGTGTCTCAGTAATGTAACTTTTCTGGACATGTGAGACAGCATATAAAGTACCCATTTTTTCTCAAAAAAAGTACTGTTTGAAAGGAAACTGGTTGTTTGTAATGTAAACATTGCTGAAAAGGCAATTCCTTCTACAACTGCTTCTAAATGAAAAATACTCCTGCTTATTTACTGATTTATTTTTAACCTTTTGACAGCCTAGTGAACAAAGGGCATGAACTGGGTACTGGATGAAGTATTTTGAATCAAATTAGGAAGAAAGTGTGAGTGAAATTCCAGCATCAACTGTTCAGTAACTTCTTGGCTGTACTGGGTAACAGGGAGAATAAAATTGCTGACTGCAGCTAAATAAAGGTTACTTGGGAAATATATAAAAACCCAAAACCAACAAAACCCCCAAACTTTAATTTCATATCCATCTGGTAAGTCTTCGTAATCAGTCCCTAATTATCTACTTGTTAATGCATTTCTGGTTACTCTGACACCTTAGGAATTTTTCTATGCATAAATTTCTTGCCCAAGGCTATGGAAAATTATGCATGCTGCTATACATGCTCGGATACAGCTGGTTTCTGTTTTGGGGTTGGGTTTTTTTTCCATCACAGTTACTGAACATATCTACACAAATAGCTACACTGAATTTTACTTTTTCACTAGGAGTCTGGAGCTTGAAAAGCAGTTTAAACCAGAATGTTCCTAGCAGAACCGCAGCTACAGGGGGTAAAATTTTGTGGAGAAGGGGACAGGGGATGCAATTTGTTCTGTAGTATGTTATCATATGATGACATACTGATGGGGAGATACAGACCAAAAGTTAAAATACTTCTTGTGCTGAGGGGTTTTGGCTTGTTTTGAGGGCATTTAGTGTTTTCTTGTTGAACAAGGGACAAATCTTTCCTCTTGATTTTGAAAGGCACACTACAGGCTGTTTCACTTGCTGGTAGGTTTGTCCTCTCCTTAGCTCTGGCTGATGCAATGCAGCAGGCGTTTCAGTCAGCTCATTTGCAGACTGGTTTCCCCAAATTAGTGTCTAACAGCTGAACTTCTTTTCCAGATTATCTGAAGGTTTTAGTAGTTTGTGAAGCCACATAGGAGAGGACTTCCCCAAAGAGACTTACTACAGACTAGTTGTACAGGTTCAAGTCAACAAGCCAGCTGACACCAAGGCCTCTCACAGACTTCCCATTAAAACAATATATTTGCAGGAAGATTTTACTTCCTTCTTTCATTCCCCAAATACTGGAATGATAAATACCCTAATAACTGTGAATCCTAAGACCCAAAGAACACTACAATAGTGTACTGGCATAGTAAAATACCAAAATATTCTTCTGCCCACCAGAAGGTAACGAGCTCAAGATATGGGTATCCTTTTCTCTGAAGATGAGTAGCAGCCATGCTGAAGCTGAACTGTATTATAAGAACAAGCACAGGCTGATGATGTTCTTATCACAAAAATTAAGATGATCAGTTAAAGATGATCAGTTAAAATAAGTTTTAACAAGGAACAGTTTGTAGATCTGGGTTTACAAAGCCCAATCTCCATCACAGACAGCATGGTAAAATAAAGGAAATTTTAATTATAATTTAATGTTAACCCAAAGCACAAGACATCCTAGCTAATTTTAGAGATATAGCAGAACATAGAGGAGAACATAAATTAATTAATTCTAGCGCATTTATGAAGAATCACTTAGTATTGTGAGAAATGGAGAAGGACTGAGGCAACGTAAAGGCTGCACCCATACCAGCAAACCATTCTCCAGCCTTGCTATCTGCCCTATTTTGTATCATTTTAATGACAATGGGAATAGTTCTATAGCTATGTATAGAATATCTGGTACTCCGTCAAGACTGTGACTTAGTTTGACTGAGGCCGATAGCAAAGATATTTTGAATAAGTGAGAAAAATGAAACCAAAAGGCAAGTAAAGGTGGAAGTGTCTTTCAGTTTTGAAGGTAAAAAGGGGATTTCCTTTGATGACTCCACCCTTCAAAAAATATTTTAGTAGTACAAAATTAAACAATATTTGGAGTGAGTCTAGACTGAATTATAATGCATTGTAGGCTTAATTCTAAGTGTAGGAAACACAAGGGATCTGTGCAAA
The DNA here is from genome assembly GCF_034638445.1 of Ciconia boyciana. Lineage (NCBI taxonomy): Eukaryota > Metazoa > Chordata > Aves > Ciconiiformes > Ciconiidae > Ciconia > Ciconia boyciana. Next base: position 102,641,112 of record NC_132935.1, on the reverse strand, counting down.
GTGCTGTGGAGAGCTGCTGTTGTGGTTTAACCCCAGCTGGCAACTAAGCACCACAGAGCCGCTCGCTCACTCACTCACTCACTCCCCCCTCAGTGGGATGCGGGAGAGAATCCCACTTACCAGGAAGGGTAAAAGTGAGAAAACTCACGGGTTGAGATAAAGACAGTTTAATAGGTAAAGCAAAACCACGCATGCAAGCAAAACAAAACAAGGAATTAATTCACTACTTCCCATGAGCAGGCAGGTGTTCAGCCATCTCCAGGAAAGCAGGGCTCCATCACACTACTTGGGAAGACAAAACACCATCCCCCCTTCCTTCTTCTTCCCCCAGCTGTATATGCTGAGTGTGATGTCATATGGTATGGAATAGCCCTTTGGTCACTTGGGGTCAGCTGTCCCAGCTGTGTCCCCTCCCAGCATCTTGTGCAGCCCCAGCCTACTCGCTGGTGGGGTGGGGTGAGAAGCAGAAAAGACCTTGAGTCTGTCTAAACACTGCTGAGCAGTTACTAAAACATCCCTGTATTATTAACACTGTTTTCAGCACAAATCCAAAACATAGCCCCATACAAGCTACTATGAGGAAAATTAACTCTATCCCAGCCAAAACCAGCACAGCTGGAAAATCCAAGGTTGTCTGCCTTCAGCTGCATGCACATGCCCATTGTAAAGTATTGAGGTAGCCTGAGCAATGGAAAAGAAATGCTGCTGACATTAAAAAAAGAGGAAAAAAGTGACAAGGAATCTATCTGTGCGCATGGAGGTACCCAGAGCCACAACAGTGGCTGAATTTAGTATGTCCCATTGTGTTACCATCTTCTTTGTTCACACTTATCAGCCTGGACAGTGTGCCCAGCAGGCCTCATAAGAGTGATAACCTGTGTAATCTGGTGAAATTGGATGCTTGGACCCTACCACATGCTGCCTGTGGCCATCTGAGTACCTCCCACAAGGGACTGGCCCAACCTGGGAGGTCCTGAGTGCTCATTTGCACCCCAGGACAGCTGAACAGACCCATACATTCCCCTGGTACATCATGGCTTGACAGCACAGTCCCCCCATGTAGACACATATTCTCTTGGCACCAGCTGGTCATTAAAAGAGGCCCCTGAGTTCCTCCTCCTTTGGACAAGGTAGGTGAGAAACACGCCAGGATGATCTGGTATCTCTAGCTACACCAACTGTGTAGCCCCAAGCAGGGATTAAGAAGAGTTGGGGAAGGGGTAAGGATGGGGGGGGAAGGAAAATGTTGAAGAAAGCCTGCCACAATGGCCCATGATAGTTCATAGGCAGGTGTTCCTGCTTTGGCTGTAAGCTGCTTCTGGAGATCCTTGGCACCGTGGCTGTGTGCACAACACTGAGGTCCCCCACTTGACCTGGGTAGCCTCTCACAGGGCAGTGGTTGCTCTGAGGACAGTGGAGGAGATCTGGGAGTTTTGGCACTGGAACAAGGCTTGTGGAGCAACTGATGTGGCAGTTGGTCAGAGTATGTCTTGTCTGCATGGTCTGACCAGGCTTTGTACCTGGTGTGTGCCACTAAGTGCCCACAAGATGGTGGGAAGGACAGGAGCAAAAGAGATTGACTGAGAGCTGTCGGGCTAGAGACAGAGCACTCACAATACTCAGAGTGAGCACGCCCGAATGATGTGCATGGAAGTTGTAGGGCATATGAAACTCCTCTCTTGGGAACCATGGCTGATGAAGGATGTTTCTGTGGCCCCCACCGGGCTGAGCAAAACCCTGCTGCAGCATTGTAATGTGACTGCTGAGGTTTGTCAGCTGTAGTTGTGCTGCTTCTCCACCATCTCACTCTTCCCACAAAACAATGAAGGGGGCTTTGTGTATCCTGAAAACAGCTTCGCTGGTGGGTGCTCACAATAGGGGTTCAGAAGAACCTAGATACACCTCTGTTTGTCTGAAGCTTCTTGTCTATACTGTCAATATGGCACTTAGGGGGTGATGTATGTGCTCTGAAAGGCAGTGGAAGAGAAACCTCCTGCTTTACAGTGGCAGTATGAGACAGGAAAGCCAGACAGAACAAGCAGAAGAGCTCTTTTTGAATTCTGCAGTCTTTGTGGAAACAGCTTTCAGCATGAAGGTGCCTGATGCTGCGTACAGTACATGTGCTCTGGAGGTCCCCAAGGGCTTGCCAAGGGGGCTTAGGCAGGCACCCTGCTCCATGGAATGCAGAGGTGCCTGCATTCACGTAGAAATAGTCGATCTTGTGCTTAATTTTTGCCAAGACGAGTTATTTTGTAAAAGGCCCCAAAATGGAATACAGGCCTAATATAAGCTGACTTTGTATGCACTAAGGTAAAGCCAAGTCAAAGTAAATGACAAGTGATCCTGTGGTTTTTATGCTGAAAAGATCTGAGATGTTCTGATAGGCACCCAAGACAAGGATTTTAGTAATCTGTGAATATTTGTGTCTTGGAGAGGTGGGAGAAGGGAAAAAATTGGAAGATAAAGGCAACTAGAATCATAATGGTAAGATTTGTCAGAATTTCCATTATCACAGTCTGTTTACAGGTTGTAAATATTCCCTCTGGGCTGAGACTTAAAATTCAAGGTCATACACAGGAAATGATATTTATCTTTGCTAAATTAAAACATTGGTTCAGCAGCTTTGAAAAAATTGTAATCACAAGAAAATCCTCTGGAGCACAAGAAGTTCAGGTACTTCTGACTTTTTTTTTTTTTCCCCCCAATCTACATTTTCTTTCTGCCTAATAAACATGGCATATGCTGAATATTTTAAAGCCTTGACCTGTTACTCTGACATTAGTAGTAAAGATATATTGAAAAGTAATGTACTGAAAGTCTTTCACCTATGAATGCACCTTTTCTTGATTACATTTTCTGTTATTTTGCTTGTCAAGCTCTGTAGTGTTGTGTTCCTTCTTTATATTTATAAGAGGCTTTTATTACAAATAAGTCTTAGCACTATGCAAATAGAGTAATTATTTGGTTCATATTAACACTTCCTTCCCTACACAATAATAAATATATCTTTAAAATTCTGTATTTTTGAAGGTAGTGTAGCAATTAAAATGCACTTAAAGATTCCTTATTTGCATGCAAATTGTCAGGATGGAGAACGTGAGGATATGCAAAATAATATGTAATTTTCGATTACATATATATATGTTATTATTATAAATGTCTTCCAACATTTTTTGACTTCTGATAGCATGTCATCGTTCTTCTTGTGATTTAGAATATAATTTCTGATTTAGATTACTAAGGAGTAGAGAACTCTATAGTCTCCAGTATCTTTTTCCTTCTAATTCCAAGTTAAGCGTGAAAGAATTCATCTGTACTGGGACAGTCAAATTGTCTGTGAATGATTTTCTGTTAAATAGCATTCTGGAAAAGAGTTCTTCATTTCCTAGAGTATTTTAACTGGTGTTTACTGGAGCTGATTGAATACTGTCCATTTACTATATTGACACATTTGACGGTATGACTGAATGCATTATTCAGTTAATAATCTCTGTAATGTCAGACCAGCTCTAGTTTTTGCTCAGAGTAATATAACTGATGTGAATTCACTTATCTAGGAGCTGTCTGTGGTTTGATAAAACTTTTTCCCTCATTTATTCTGATCAGAATAATAGACATTATGTTATTGTTCAAAACAGATTGTTTGATTTGGGATTTTGCTCCCTTTCCACTGTGTGTTTAAGAAAAAGATCCTCTTTTCTTATGGGTCTCTAAACACTTGTTCTATGTAAATTCTAGAGCTTTCTTCTTTGCACCGGGGGTAGAGACACTAGTGCCTGACTCAACTCTTCCTCTTCATTGGAAGTATTTCCATTAATTTCATGGAGCCTGTAAAACCTGACCAAATTGTATATATTTTTTTTTTTTTTTTCTGCAAAGTGTATTAAACACCAGAGAGAGTTATGGTTTCATTTAAACACACCGTGCCTGCATTCTTAACTACCTGTTTTGTCAATGCCAAAATACCAATGCCATTATACCAACATTTTACTCACATCACCCAAAGCAGGCTGCTTGCACAGGTTGGTGAAGGACAACTTTGCCTACCCTGACCATTATCCAAAGGTTATGCCACCCCAAGCATTTCAGCAATATGCAATTTCACATAGGAAGGCAATGTATTTTGCCTCATCCATCAGGATTTCTTGAGTAAATTGTCACTGGTAGCTTATTGTGGAAAGAGGTTTATACACAGAAGACAGAATGTCCTGCCAGAAGCTGATAAATTAGGCCATGAATCAGAGGGCCGTCAAGATCCCAGACACAGCTTATCACGGTGGTGATTAAGAATGATGCAACAATTCAGTTTTGAAGGCAAAGACTAGACTTAAAGCAGGAGGCTGTGATGTGATCCTCACTTTACACTGCTGTCATAAGTATGTGTGGTCCAAATGCTATGTCACACAAGTCTGTTTGGGGGCTGGGTCATTTTTCACCATACGCACCAGAAGTGGCATTAGGACAAGAACAAGAAAAAGGACTGAGAGTAAAGGGGAATTTGAAGAGTCTGGGGAACTATTTTATAGTATTTTATGTAGTGGATTCTGCTCTCACCCTTCAATGTGGAATGAAGAAAGTCTCTAAAGTACACTCTAAAATTATAGATGCTTCATAGCCAAGTACTGGATTTGAACAAGGCCTTTCATCTCTTGAAGACAGTTCAGAGGTGCCACCTTCCCACTGGTTCATTGGTAACCGTTGCCTACAAGATCTCTTTAGGCCGTGGAGCTATCTGCAAGTGTCTCCTGCCTTCAGCAGCTGGCTGATTTTTGCCAGGATGTTATTTCCTCATCTGCGGCTGTAGGTGAAAAAAATCAAAATGCCCTTAAAGTTTCAGGTGTTGTTTTAACAATATACTTTTTATGGCTATAAATGCTTTTGACTTAGTATAAGTTTATGTTCACTCCAGTGAACATGACTGCAGACTTACCTGAGCTATCATTAAAGCATCATACAGCTTTCATACAGCTTATACAACAATACCTAGTTTAAAATTCACTCAAATTTGAGTTGCAAGCTCTACAGCATAGTTATATCCCTGCCATATTTGCCAGTAAGGTGACTTCGGTTGGAGGCAGAGAGGACGTGATATTCAAACTGCCAGGTACAGGCATCCACTTTATATGCCTTATTTACGAGGTTAATTGTCTCTGTGTTCATGGTATAATCAATACTGGGAGGGAAAGGCTCCTTAAAGGGCAGTTTTGTTCCCACAAATTAAGCTTCTGCTCTGAATTACTATTCAGAGGAGACTATTTCTCTACAGTGGTTGCCTATAGAGACTAGCTGACTAACATAGGCATGTAGGTGGATTCTTGAATTTAGGAGATACTGTCCTCCCTCTGTGACAGCTGTGAGAATCCATCATAGTGCAAAGGCAAGGGCCCATCACAGAATAGTGGGTACCAGACTTAGTGCAAACTAAGCTAAACCTTCATAAATATGAAAGCCATGGTCTAAAGGTGGTGACTGTTCAAGTATTACTAGAATTTTGAATGGAAAGACAAGGAAAAGTTCATATGCCTTTTTGTTCTTTTATAACAAAATAGTTCCAGGGTCTTCACCTTGATATTTCTGCTATTATTGCTGTTAGCCTGTAATACATACTTAAAAATAGGTACTATGGAAGAGTGAAGATATATAATAGCAAATGAATTATTAAAGAGCAGGGAAAAATTGTTTCAGAATTGCATGACGCAAGCAGTGTGAGGGAATAAAGGTCAGCTTAAGTTACATCAGACCTTCAGGTTCTTGTTTCAAGTCAAAATCAATTTCAAGCAAAACCAGATGAAATCATGCTGAGAGAAAGGCCACAGTACTATTTCAACACCCCACCATATTGAAACACCATAAAGTATTATCTGATCTTCCATATCACGGAAAATATTGTTAGTGCATTTGGATATTTTAGTAATATCTAACATTTCAAATTAGTGGAGTATAATAAGGAAAATCAGCCCCTTTTAATTAAAAATAGTTCATGCTAAGTAAATATTTCATATTTTCAAGGCAGTGCTTTACAAAAATAATTAAAAGCTCTAGACATCTTTTAGTGAGCTGTGGATTTAGGTGTTTTCTCTTTCCTTCAATTTTTTTCCCTTCTTAAGAGTGAAAGAACTATCTTTTTTTGCATTTTTCTGTAACAATTTTTTCTTTGGCTGTTTGTGTGGACACCATGCAAAGATGTCTCAATGTAGACCTACAATGTAAGGAAACATAATGGTTTCTTCAGTAGCAAACTTCCAAAGGGGTATTAGGGGAATTCAAGGTGAAACAACATACTCCAGGAAAATCCACTTCAAAGCTCCCATTAAATTCCTCTAAGGCCAAGATTTCATACTTTTGCCAGGTCATGTCCTTGGCCTGATCAACTTTGAAATTAAGCTCAGTTTGCAAAGCTCTTTTCCTGTTGAAACATCCTCCGGAACTTTTAATATATTTAATAAGAAATGCAAGAATGAGTAAAATAAAGCTCAAAAAAAACCCCCACCAAACTATCAAATTCTCTCCAGCAGCCAAAATTGTATTGTGTGGGGTTTTTAAATAAATATTATACATACACAGGAAAATTGGCCTAGTGAATATATTGCAAAACTGGTAATGATTAATATCTTAGCCCAGGCTCAAATCTTGCTGTAGGTTAACAATTAGTGTACCCAATGAAGGGGATTCATTGGAATCCCCAAGGAATGGGGATTCTCCTGTGCAGAAGGCAGCAGCTTTTGGCCAAGTGTTATTAGGTAATGTCAAAGCAAACACTTTTATGGAAAAAACAGCGTGGTTGCAATAGCCCACCTGGGCTACCTGGTCCTCGAGGTTGCGTTGGGATAGTCTCACTCACACCCCCCTCAGAAAGAGAGGGTCCCTGTGTATCAGAGACGCATTTCCTTCTCCTTCCAGCATCTCAATTAAAGAGTCAGTCACGTCTGCAGATCATTCTCCCGTAAACAGGCTATCTTCAACAATTCATAATAAAATGTTTCTGGCAAAAATAGAGGCTCTATTTTAAAGATATTAACAGATTTTTTCCATCCTGCTGGCAGATATCAGTTATGCTGGGAAAGCACTGTGGACATTCTGTAGATACACTAATATGGGGGACTCATTATTCCACATGATTATAAGTGTGGTAGGAGCAACTCTCTCAGGACAAGGGCTTGGACCAAGTAAACTTGAGAAAAGAAATTTTATAAGCAGTAAAACCTGGAGAGATTTGAGCTGATCTTTATTGCTTTCCTGCTTCCCCCTCGTTATTAGTAAACTCACATCTCAGGAGAAGAGAGAGTTTAGGCTTTACTACAATAAGAATTATGTTTCTAAGCAGGCCAGGGAGGATACCTGTTTATATTATTTTAAAAACAGCCTTGGGAGATGAATAACCAGTTAGTCAGCTGATGTACACTGTTACAGTTCCAGAAAGTTGAGGAGCTGTAATGCTAGTTGTGAACCTGGACCACTGACTTATAAAGGGCTTGAGAGTTTTACATGGAAAAAGCAGGCAATCAACAGATGAAAGAATAATATTATACCATTAACATTTAAGGAAAAAAAAAAATAATAATTTCACAAACAGAAGTAATTTTGTACCGTTATGAGAGTCTTCACCATTGCCCTTTTTTCCTCATAAGCTTTTTGAACATAAGCTTGTAACATTGGTATGGTCTAACCTGGTATGCAGGCATCTGAGTGTAGGTCCTCACTTGCTGTACTGATGCTGACCATGAAACTATGGAACAGTAAACACACAAGCCTAGCCAAAAAAGTGTTGGTGTGTGGAATTATGTATGTGGCCCCTGGAGTCCCAGGTGAGGAAAGTTCAACTCTTCCCAGCTGAATGAAATTAAGAGGGTAGGGCAGCATATGGAAGCAATGAAGGAAGAGGAAGCTGGAGAAGGTGGTGGGAGAGTTGTGGGAGGTCCAGTGGAAGGGTTGAGGGAGTGGCAGAGGTGTTTTGCCTCCTGCCTGAGGCTAGGGAGAGGGGCTGAGGGACTCACCAGCTGACTTCTATGAACAAGGATGGGAACTTGGACAAAGCAAAAAAAGTTGAAGGCCAGGGAGATAAAAGACTGTCTTAACTCCTCAGCTCTCTAAATGAGATCTAGTGAACAAATGGACAAGTGCAAATGCAGGCAGCTGAGGGTTAGGAGTGGTGGTGGACTGCTGCAAGAAGGAGCTGCTGGTGGAAGGGGCCCTGGTGCTCTTGCTTAATGGGCTGCACGTGCCACAGTGCCTGAGGCAAGAGCCCTAGAACTGGGAGGGTGCTAGAGTATATGAACTGGTCCCAGTATGTTCCTTACTATTGCAGGAGAGTGGTTTGTTCCTGAGATGTATTTCATTTGTGGTAGTCTTTAGACTTTTAATGCAATGACAGCTTCTGGGTGGCAGAGCTATGCTTGGTTTTTTTTGTCTTTTTTTTTTTCTTGTTTGTTGCTTGTGTTATGTGAGGGCATGTGTGAAGTGGATGCTTTGTGGGCTTTCCTGAGCTAAATGTTTATTATGTGGTTGCAAAGAGTTGAATGTTGTGACTGGGTGGTCCTTTCCAGTCCAATCGCCCTTTAGGGATTCTGAAGGGTTATACATGTGTTATGTATATGCATGCTATATATATCCTGTGATACTGAAGAAAAAAAAATTTCCAGTAGGATGTTGATAGATATAGGAATCCTTGGAGAGGATGGGTGGATCTACAAAGGATACTTAGCCAGCTTGTAAGGAAGTTATACATAAAATAGTTTTAAGGGAAAACTTCACAAACTAAGAATGGGCAGTTTCAGGACACTTGACAATTTTATAGTGAAAGTTGTTCCTGTGGCTTCATTGTTCAATGAAGTATATTCTCTCAGCAAACTTTCTAGTTTTATTCTCTTCTCACTTACCTCGTTATTTATACTCAGCTAATGCCAAAAAACACTCTCTGTGTCCCCCACAGTTGTCTTCTGCTCAGTAATGGACAAACCCAGAACAAAACTGGAGTCCCTGCCCCAGACAGGTTACAGTCTAATTATAGACAATAATAAATGTGTTTACTTCTGCATCTCCATCTGTTAAATATGAAGACACAAGAGCATTCAGCACCATAGGCAGTTGTTGGAGGCTGCCAGAAGTCTTTTGTAGGTTTTACTGCAAAGCAGGAATCTGTATTAGTCTTGAAAAGATGAAGGTCAGCTGTTCCCCACCCTCAACTATAAAAAAAAAAAAAAAGGCTGTAACACAAGGACTATAAGAAATGAGTATAGGAAACAAAACCACTATTATGTTCTACCTACCTTAAGGAAAAGAAACCTCACAGTAAGCATATTCACTTTATCTTGCTAGTATTTTCCCAATTGCTTCTACCCACTGTTGTCTGTTATTATTTGTATTTATCCTAGTGCATGCGCAGTGCTTGTAGGTAAACCCACTAATGCCAGCAGCATTCTGCATGTATCATGGGATACACGCAGAATATCCCGATTTGGAGAATCAGGGCCTAACATTGGCCAGAGAAGGACCCTTTTGCAGGGAAATGAGGATGAAGAGGGTGAAAGGTCAAATTTTCCATCAGATTTCATCATTCATTTTAAAACCTTGCCTAAGGAAATGAGGAAATAACGTTGAATCCCATGCTGACCTTCCTGCAGTAGAGGTCAGACTGGTTGAAGGGGAAAACCCCCTACTGCGCTTAGCAGAAATTCCCAAATAGTACTTGAGACTCTCCTCTGGCAGAAGGGAAGCGCAATGGACAGTTGAATTTGACATTGATTGTTAAAAGCTTCAGGAACTAGAAGGTAGGTAAGTCTTGTCCAGCATATGAGCACAGACTTTGGCCCTCACCCCTACAGTGAGTGTAAGGCATGAAGTAGAGTCAGCTCATCAGCTGTTCATGCAGAGTCCAAGGATGGTTAGCAAGGTGTTGCTCACTCGGTAGTTTGTTACATGGGACTGCAACCCTCTTTGCATAACACAGTATTACAAAGAAACTCTGCATGTCTTCTGTCATTGTTCTGCTTCATTGCTTATACTGTATCAGTGCTTGGGTGTTAGTGGATAGAGTTGCTGAGGGTTACAATAGCATTTGAGTGAACAGCTTGAAAAGTGACAATCTGGGGTGTTTTTTGCTTGTTTGTTTTCCATTGATCTATCATCTCCTTGGGCTGCTGTCTCCCAACACTGCAAGCCTGAATCACCTCATACTTCTGAAGTATTTCAGCTGAGGACTTCAAGCTCCCCTTCACTACAGCACCTTCTTGCTGTGGTTTTGCCCACACTGTGTGATTTGGAAATGCCTGCTTTTAATAGTCACAGAATGCAAATAAATAACACACATGAAAGTGTGTGTGAGTAACTGTGCATTGAAGTGTTTAATATCCTTCAGCCTGTTGCTGAGAGGCAAACCAGTCAGAATATATCAAAACCAAACACAGCACTGGCAAGATTAAACAGCAGTGGATTTGCACATGTAATAAACCCACTACATTGAGTTTAATCCATGTGTAATTGGGAATAGATAAGGCTGGAACTGAATGACTGCACAGGATCTGCCTCAGATGGAGTAGGGGAGGGGGGAGCAGCCCGGAGCAGAGAGTCATGGAGGGCCTGTAGCCTCTGGTTTGGCATGCAGCTGCTGGAATAAGGGGTGGTTTTGTGCTGGTTTATTGTAAGAGACATTAGAAAGGTGATATGATGTTGATGAGCTACATGCACAGTAAAGGTCTTGGCTATTCAACAACTTCAAGTCTAAACAGGTTGTTTTCCTCCCTTGGCTATGTGAGGTACAGTTCTAACTGGGCTTATTGTCAAAAAATGTTGCCGATGTTTTCAGGCTGTCCTTATCTGCCCAGTCTGATTATAACAGAATAAAACTGAACAGTGAGGATAAAATAGCCGTACTCTATTGTTCTGCCCTTTTCCCATCATCTCTGTTTTTCCACTTAGAAAGGAAAGGCTCACGAATGACTTAAACCCCTCCCTTCCCACTTCAAAAATCATAGCACCTTGGCCAGTCAGTATCTGTGTTGGCTTTAACTCCGTTCCCTGCTAACTGCTTGGCAAAGGAATGCGATGTTTGCCTCCCTTTCAGCTTCCTTCACAAAACTGATGGTTCCCATTTTCAGCGGTTCCTCTTCGTTGGCTCTGGCTAATGCATCATGGTTCTTGCTAATGCATCACTGCTTTTGGTAACTGTCAGTGTTGGAACTGATGTAATCTTGTCTCTTGGCAAGCTCCTTCTGCTGAGCTTTCTGTCTCTATCCCTGTTGTCTGCCTCCTGTACTCATCCTCTCCCCATGTTCCTCTGTAGTCCTAAATATCTGATCCCCCTTCTGTCTCCATGCTTTGTCTTCTGTGGTTACCCACACTGTTACTACCAGCACACAGCAGCTCAAGACAGGCATTAAATGCATGTACAGCCAATCTTTTCCACTTATACTTAATAGACCCAGTAGGCTTGTAAGAATATTCTTAGGCAGTAATGGAAAGATTTAACAGATCCTTTAATATGTTTAGCTCAAATCCAGACAGCCCACCCTAATTTCCAACCATTACAGAAACTAGAGGATCAAAGGGCCAACATTTATCACACAGGACTTTGTTTTCCTCAGTTGATATGTTTCTTTTGATTCAATTAGCATGGTCCACTTTTATTTGAGGATCAGATTTTGCAACAATTTTACATGGCCCCGCAGCACGTGACTGGAGTTAGGAGACTTGTACCAACTTTCAGCAGCCAGCAGAAGAGACGGGCAAAAATGCAGTAGTTCGTTAATTGGCAGAGCTGGCGTCAGGCTTGCTTTCCATCCCCTGGCCATAACGTGTCTGCCTGGCCTGGCGCAGGGGAACTTGTTGTTGCCCAGACCAAGTGCAGAAGTAGAGGATTTTTTTAGTAGCTTGATGCTCCGTGCACTTTCCTATGTGATCTTGGTCCTTGGAAAAACATTCCTAGGTGTAAGTGAGGTGATTGAATCCAGAAACAGTGTTTCTGACAGCCCCTACTCAGCTGCTGCTCAGTGGTGTAGGTATTTTTGGCTTATTTCATTCTGATTTACAGAGGCATCCCTGAAGCACGGAGTTGTGCCTCTCTGAACGCAATGAATTATCTCAGTCTGGACCAGGACTAAGTGGCTCCCTGTCCTCACACTGAGACCCGTTAAGGGTGTGGAGGCTAAGTGATTTCTCTGCCTGTGACTTTTTGGATGCGTGTGTCAAGTAGGTGTTCCCCGAGATTGCCCAACACGCAGCGACAGGACCGAGCTGCTTAGAAATGTACTCGGGGCCACCACTTGCTTTCAAACTGTAGCTGGTAGCTGTGCAGCTTTTGGCCCCTTGTTTTAATTCTCTAGTGGCCAAGCTGGTGGGAAAGCTTCAGGATGGCGAGGCTGGATGGATGCTCTCCTGACCTCTCCAGCACATCTGCCTCTCAAGCTGGGCAGCTGTGTTGCAAGGACCATGTCTAATAAAACTTCAAATACTTTGCAGTTTTTTGGCTGAAACTGTAGGGCGGGGTTTTTAAAGGCTACTCTGTTCTCTTATGGTCTATGTGTTTGCTAATGTTTTGGGTACGAGAACTGTACAATCTTTTTGCAAATACACTAAAGAGTAATTCAAATCCTCTGGTTAATGGCATTTTATGCCTCTTGCTTTATTATTTTTATTATTTCAGAGCTGTATAATTTGTACATTTTAGTTTGAGTGATGTTGGCTGTATGTTTTTGCCACAGGACTCAAATGAGAAGCCTAATAAATGAATATGGATTTTACATGATTAAATTGGTTTCTTACCTCAGTGCTGCTAGCTCCCCACACACACCATTTAGTCTGAATTTCTTCCTCAATTTTGTTTTAAAAAAATGATGAGAAGTGCTCTCCTGCCCTCCCCTTGCCATGCCCTGGCTCAGGACCCTCAGTGACAATGTGTGAAACCCAGTTTTGGTTCATCATCTCTGCAACCTATATCTCTTTTCAGGAATCCCGTATCCATGAGGGGATTCTGGTGTTGGGATGACACTCCTAGATGTTATCTCTGCTCCATTTTGTATTTGTAATGATATATCATGGAGTAAGGACTCCAGACTGGGGTGTCATTCTGTGTGTCCCATTAGCCAGGATTTATGTTTTATATAAACTAAAACCATGTCATACTCCCTTGCCCCTTTCTCCATTTGCTTCTCCCAAGGAGGCCAAAAGCAATGTTACAGACTGCTACTTTCCTAAGAGGTGTTTTAACTTTAATTCTTATCCCTGGTCTGAACTGGGCATAGGACAAATCACCAACTGATGCACACATATGGAAGAGATTTACTTCATGGGTTAGTTTCATCTACCTGCTTATAATATACAAAGGCAACTATTTTAGGAAAAAGGAGTGCTTTTGTGACTTCTAGTCTGTTTGATTTTGGCTTATAGTGGATTCTCCCCCTATAATACACCTGTTCTGGTCTGATCCTTTCAATTTTATAAGACCATGTAGCTCTAGTCCAAAAGAATTATTTTGTATTTGACTTCTGTTTGTAGCATCCCTTCTTTCACTCTGTAAGCATCTGTTGTTTTCTCTTTGACAGAACACCCTTCTCTACCAATACAGCCTGGGAAAGGTGGGTTACCAAACTAGATAGACTGATGGACTGATCCACCTCAACAGTTCCTATTTGATTGTTTAGAGATTTTTTCCTCTATGTTTTTTCCCTTACTGCAATTGCAATACTGTGAACAGTATTTAGGTGTTTCTGATCAAGCTTTCCTTGCCTTCCAGCATAAATCAGAACTTCTAGGAAGTAAATTGTCTGCACTACTGGAAAGATTTCTCTGCTTCTTGGGTGAAGGAGTCCCAGTGTGTCCATTCAATAGTGGAGAAAGCTGACAAGTTCTAGGTCTAAAGCTGGAAAGTTTGTGGAACTGGCCTAGAAATGGGATTCATGGGGAAAAATGGGTAGCTGTGACTACAGGAAAATTACATATAGTCATTATTTCTTTGCACTTTTTTTTTTAAAAATGTGTGGTTCTGGTTCTTTAATATCTTTTGCAGGAAGGTGTGAATGCATTAGCAGAGACCTGTAGACCTAAGTAGAGGGCTTAGAAAGGGCTGAGACTTTATTGCCAAAGGAAGGCTAGGAACAGTGCAAAGGTGTTTAACTTGTTGTCTGTATAATTCATGCTGGGCCAGGACTTAATTTATGCTGGGCCAGGATGAGCTGGTTTTTTAAAAAAAATATATACGCACCTAAAGTACATGTACAAACCTAATAAAACATTTCAAGAGCACAAAGACCATTGTCCTTCACCTATGTTTTTAAATCCTTCATTGAGATGAATCAATTCCTTCCTTCCTAAAAGTAGTTTCAGAAAAGAAACTATAGTTTTCTACAGAGAAGGATCCACTGAATCAAGGATAGGAAGCTTGTCTCTGTGTGTGTGTATATATATATGTATGTATATTCCCCTCCCCAACCCTGCCATTTGAGGAAAAAATTCCAGTTATTTTTTCACTTTGTTTCTTAGTCTAAAATAGAAAATATAACAGCTTTATTATTAAGACTTTTGCAATATAAGACACTGCAGCTAGTAAGACATTGTACTAATAAGACACTGCAAATTTTCAGCTCCCTGTTGGTAGGCGTATAGTTTTCATTGGTTTTGTCAGCAAAAAATTCTGCCACTGACTTGTGGGTGGAAGGTACAAAATTCGTATTGGCAAAAGAGGATATTTGTTTACTGCTTGTATGGATATGGTTTATAAGCTGCTTCTGCAAGCAAATGCAAAATATACTTTATATTTTTCTGTGTGATGTTTTGCATTCATGTTAAGTGAAGTTTTTTTAAACATTTGTCAGTATGGTTTGGAATTATCACATACCAGTAATTACTATGGATGATTACAAATGTTGAGGAAAAACCTCCTTAGCATATTCCAGACTTTATGTATGCATAGATCTCTAAGATGGTGAGTTGTTGTGCATTTTAATCATGTTGAAGTGGTTTTCTACAATGCAAAACTATTTCCATTGAAGTCTGATATGAGTCTGGCATGACCCAGAGTCAACATGATAATATATTCTTGGTATCCTTTACATGCTGATAACAGTTCAGCTGCACTAAAGGGTTTTGTCAAGTTATGTTCATTTTCTATAGGTGTTAATATATCTGGCAATTAGAGTTCAAATTGTTACTCTTAAACTAGTGTTCAATCTGGGTCGGCGAGAGCTCTAAATTGAGCAATTTCACCAACTGTTGCAGGATGCTGTAGCAAACCTTTGAGCTAAACTGTGCTCCTGTGTGTTGAGAGTTGTAATTTAATAAGGGGCAGACAGGCTGTAGCTCCTTGTCTTCCTCCTGGGAAAAGATGGAAATATGTTAGCTTGATATTGCTATAACTTTAAAAGTTGAAGTAGAGAGAGGGCAGCCTAAAAGGATTGGTTTGTCTCCCGCTTCCTTCCCCTTCTCTGTTGAGTCAAATCCTTACCAAGATTTTTCTTGGCCTCCTTTAGCACAATTTCAGTTTTCCTGGGTATCTTCATAGTTTAAAGACAAGTGGCGAGGGTGGTGAAGCACTGAACAGGTTGCCCAGATAAGTTGTGCATGCCCCATCCCTGGAAGTGTTCAAAGCCAGGTTGGATGGGGTTTTGAGCAACCTGGTCTAGTGAAAGGTGTCCCTGACCATGGCAGGGGGGGTTGGAACTAGGTGATCTTTAAGGTCCCTTCCAACCCAAACCATTCTATGATTTGAAGTGTAAAGCAGCAGTTCTGTGTCAGGGAGAGATGTTCCTCTGGCTCCACGTTAAAGAAACACCAGTGGTCACATGGGGTGTTCTCACACAAATAAACCAGATTATTTTAGTCTATGTTGCTGTTTTGAAAGGGAGTGGTGTTTGGTTAAACAGCCAATGGTTGGATAAGCTCTTGCAGGAGGACTCATTTGTTTTTGACATCTCAGTCTTGGATCTACAAGAAGATGTATTTGAGTCCCAGAGTCTGCTTTTCTGCTTGTTTCAAGGTGCAAGTCAAACAATGAGATCTCCACAGAAGAGTAGAGTGAAAGCTGCACTTTTTCTATTTCTTTGTTGCTTGGACGATATGTTTTGGGTTTGGTTTTTTTTTTTCATTTTCAGAGCCTCACAGTACCAAACTGCAGGATAGCCATGATGCGTGCTTGTTTACTACAACAGTCTTCCTTTAAACTTTTTTCATTAAATTTTGTTTGTAACCTACTTCTGTAATCATATCTAATATGAAGCATGTAAGAATGATGTATACAGCGTCCTATGGCAATCTATGCATGGGGTTATGCTGAAGACTGGCCAGTAGTGTTGCTTTATTGAAACTTTTTGCTACAACAGCTGCTTTCATTCAGATCAAATGATGGATAATCAGATGCCTTCCAGTTTCATGATCAGCAGCCCAAGAGAAAGCCAGACAGTACTTGAGGATCAGACTGTGTGTAACACAGGCTAGGGAATGGCCTTAAGGTTGAAGGCTGTTTCTTGAGTCCCTGAATATAAATCAAATGGGTGAAGGAATGATTTCATTATCTCTGTGTATGTGGGAGGAGAGAGGAGCAGTAGAAATGTGCGTGTGTGTTGGAGTCTTTGCAGATGCCTAAGACTAATCTGCATGGCAGCAGTTATAGCAATTTCGATCTTTGCACATAGTAACTGCTGCTGGTAGGTAGAAATGTAGGCAAGGGCCTGCTGAATGCTCTTTCTGCTGTTGTTCTTCTTGCTAATTCAAGCACCTCTGCTTACCACCCCAGATTGCAATGTAGACATTCTTGGAAAAACAGAGAGAGAATGCAGCTAGGAAATCAAGCCGAGGAGTAAAACATTGCCACAATCTTTAAGAACAACCCATAGCAAGATTTTGGGTAGGATGGTGTTTGAAAAGGTGCTTGGAAGTGGAAGGAAAAGGAGTATTTCCTGCTGTCTGCCTTCCTGCTGTGCATTTATTCAGGGCTTTACGTTAACAGATGAGATTGCAGGAAAGGCATTCCTGGCTCCACCCCTGATTTCTCCTTCTAACAGAAGCAGCCCCCAGAAACCTGCAAAATGCTGAGGGGCGGGGCAGTGAGGCAAGAGCAATCTGCTTGGTTCTCTCAGATGTGTTTTGGCACGGATGTTTTGGTCAACGTTAACTTTGTGATGCCAATGGTATGGGAGTTCCCATAACAAACATGCTTGTCTCTAACCCTGAACAGCAGGGTTAATCCCAACCCTTCAGGGTTAATTAAGAGGTAATTGCATGGGCCTCAATTAATCCCTGTTTAACTCAGTTGCATTTGATGGAAGGGCACTAGAGATTAATTTGGCCTAGCACCTCACCAAATTCATTAATTTCATTAAACATGAAAAAATATTTTAAGTGTGAGGTAACTGCTGTGACTCTTCTGCCCTATAACAGGGTCTAGCACCACCAGGTAAGACCTTAAATACTTGTCGTAAGTCTATAGATACCAATATGTTGTCTGAGTTAGAGAACTGCTGCCTCTTCCTCTCAGCGGCTACAGAAAATCTTGTAAGCTATTGAATCCCACAGTGGTAAGGACCTGGTCTGACGGGGAAGATGGGACTTCTTGAACTCCTGATGATTTCGATGAGAATGGCAAATGCTTGCTCTCCCTCTCTGAATCGGGCCCTTGACTATTTGCATGAGAGCATGCATTCGCAGGGTGATATGTCGCACAACATACCCTGCTTAGTCTTAATTAAGGTTATGACTGAGAGGGTACCGCAATGTTTTGTCATTATTCTGTAGATTAATGAAATCTTACTAATGAGATTTGACTCTAACATCTGCTGTAACAGTAAATTTAGAGCTAGATGAAGAATTCATATGCATTAAATGGCTCAGCACTGAAAGTATGGCTAGAGTGACCTGGTGTCAGTTTCTGTAGATCATTATTCAACACTCAGAAGTAAATACCTGGCTGAGGGTGACAGGAAAGCTCAGATGGGAGGCAGGTTACTAGAGTTTTCACTATTTGCTTTGGTTGGTTTCACCTCTACAAGCCCTGACATTACCCAACACCTGCCTGTGCCATAAAATACTCTGGTTTCACTGACTTTCCCAGTTAACTAGCCTCCAAACCACAAAATCTGGGTGCGCTCTAGCTACAGTATATACTCAGTATGAAAGCTGACTCAACTTCTGCTGCAGTATACTGTACCAGGCAGCTCTCAAGTGATGCTGCTGCAATTTATCACCATAAACTGTTTCATATTGGAACAAACAATACTCATGAGGCAATCTGGATTCAAATTAATTCAAAAGCACCATAACTGAAAAGTGAGCAGTCTCTTTGTGTTGTTTCTTTTAACAAGATTTTATGATATGACTAGACTACAAATAGCTCTATTCATGATAACTGGCAACTTTGCAAATTGTATATGCTAAAAGCTATTTGTTGTACAAGCTGTTCTGGAGAAAAATCTTAAATGAAATCTCTGCCAGGGGGATGTGAGGCATCAATTGCACGGGTGCTGCCATGGGTGTCCCGTTTCAGGAGCCCCACAGCTATGGGGGTGGTGGTGAAAAAAGACCATCTGGTCCAAAAACCTTTAATTGCTCAAAGTCAATCACTGCAGGGCACTAGAGAAGAAGGAGGCAGGTCCATTTGGAGACAGTTTACCAGTCTGGTGAGAAAACATGTAAAGGTGAAGGAAAACTAAGGGGTGGAATAGTTGCTTTTGGTCCCAAATATTTGCATCTGACTCTATGAAGCTGCTGCTGTATGCTTTCCCTTTGAAGGCATAACAATGCTATCTTCCTCCAAAATACCCTAGAAACACGTCCACTTTAATGTCCGCTAAGACTGCTGCTATTATCTTCCACAGATGCATTGTGTTTTCAGCATGAGCCCAGGACATAGTTATGGCTGGACTTCCTTTTTAAGGATGAGTGAACTAGTAGAAGAGACCTAAGATGGTTTTGTTCACATCAGTAAGTAACTCAGTCAATGTAATTGATGGTATGGTACAGTATAGAACAAGCCATTAATGCATCTTCCCTGTAGACATTATTACAGGAAATTACATCTGTATTTGGAGATGTATATTTCTCAAATAGTTGTATAGAGAACTCAGATACCAAGTAACACATCCTACCATGCAACCAAATGCTTTTGCCACCAGAGAGGGAACTTAAATTATCCCTCAAGAATAACTTCTATAATATATATAAGGATATCGACTGTGACCTGTTGATAAAGTTTTAGTAGTAGCTACAGGAGTATCTCCAGAGTCAAGGAAATGAGTTACAGTTATGTTTTAATGCACTTACCAAATCATTCCAATTCCTACCTCCAAGTAAAGTTATGCCTCTTGCAAAACCAGCACCATTTCCTCTGGGCCTTTCTTTTCCAAATCATTTATACTTTAATAATAATTGTAAGTACGCTGGAGGTTAAAAGCTACCTGCAGAGCAATTAAAAGCTCTTGACAGGTCTTGAAGAGAATGTGGACCTGAATGTGAAGTAATTTATGGGCTAAAATTTCTGTTGCACATATGAGAGATACGTACAAAATAACAGTATATGTGAAGGCAGAGTATAAGATGTAAAACCAGAAATCAGAAAGCTGTGGGAGTCAGGCAGGGGTTAGGCATCTGAAGTTGAAGCCTCAAAACTTTCTCAGCTGCCAGCTAACTCTGAATGACCTAGATCAGGAGGCAGATTGTGTCAACAAAGGTTTGAGGCACATTACATTCTGCTTCTTAGTAACCACAGAAGTTGCTTGCTCTTGGTAGGCATAAACATCATTCAGGGTTGTGCCCTGCAGGAATCCACAAAATGGGCCATTTTGTGAGAGGAACTCGGTATAATGAGCACTTTCTGGATGCTTCTACTGCAGTGAGCTCTCAGTCAGATTCCAAGACAGTATCTGTCTTGTTTTCAAAACCTGATGTGGAGGAGTTGGTATTGCTACCTTCTCTGCTTATCTGATAAATCAGTGTTTAGAGCACATGTCCAGAGCATGGGAGCTGGAGATTTGTCACTTATGCAGCAGGGGATCAAATCTATCTCTTGTAAGAAATGGCCTAATTATTGGGATAAACAGCTCAGTGAAATGGAGGGACTCTCTGTCCCTGCTGTTATGTGCTTCTACTTGTGAAAGATTTGAGCGGCCCGGGGTCCTTGCCCTGAGGCTTAATTAGCTCTTTCACTCAAGGATTGATTCCTGTAAGGAAACCAGTCCCTAACAGAGGAATTGAAATGCAGACACGTCCCTCCAGCCTGTAGGCAAGGTGGTCGTGTTTGCTCGGGACTGTCTCTCTCCGCACTAGCAAGCCTCGAAGTGCTCTGCGCAGCGTGGGGCATCTTCAGCAGCACAGAGGCAGCATGCAGCTGCCAGCAGTGGGACAGGCAATTGCTTTCCCTCTATGGAAAGGAAATGCAACCTGGGTTTGCTGCCTCCTGTGTGCATGCTGTGCTCACTGAGCTGCTGGATAAAATACTTGTAATCTGAAAGAGGAAAGCAACCCTGCTCCACTTCGATTTTCTTTTAAGGTGCCCTGATTCTAACAGAGCAGGGCTCAGGCTATCATACCCAAGTGTAATTCCTGAAGAGGATCTGTTCAGCCTTTTCAGAAGGCTGACTGCAGTCCCAGATTAGAAGTCTGGAGAAGGATGAAGCCCCCTTCCAGGCACAGAATAGGTGCTGGGGAGGGAGAGGTGGTGTAGAGTAGGTCTTGTACTACCTCTTCACATATTTTGCCTTTACCTGTTATTTGGTAAAGGCAAAAAGGTGGGCACCTTACAGCCATACGTTCTCTTCCCTCTTCTCTTCCAGCCTGAAGTCAGCAAGGTCTCACAAATGGGGAGGTGAGGTGTGGTGCAGAGGTGTTTGGATTGCAGATGGCAGGGTGAGGAGAGCCAAAGGCATAGCAAGAGCTCGCAGGGTGACTGGCGTGGCTCACGGAAACTGAGACAGCCAGCAAGTGTCCCGAGTGGTACCTTTTTGGTCTGGGTTGTAGGCTGCTGTGTGGCTGTGGATGGGTGATAACGTATGAATTTCAGTGGAACAGAAGAACATGGGCCCTGCCCAGAAATTTTGTGTTCAGCTTGCAACTTGATTAGAAGATGTATTTGGAAATCTCAGTCTAAATTTGTACTTACTCTATGGATTACAATAAAGAAAAAAAAGGGTATTCATTAAAGATGAAAATTGAAACAACTTAGCTGGAATTGAATGCAATCCCTCAACTTGGTTTACCAGTATATGCTGTGCACTTCATCTGTATGTAGTATGATTGTAATTATGATATCTTTGTTAGTCTAACTCCCAAGAACAAAAAAGTGCTTAGACATTAGCTGGCTATCTTCCTGATTTTTAAAGCCAAATGTCTAATTAGAGCACTTCTGTTTCTTACATTTATTTTCAGTTCTAGAGAGTCAAAGACAAGAAATCTCAACACAGCTGTGGCTCTTTTATAAACTTCAGCTTATTAGAGCTTTTGGGTCAAATTCTCTGGTGGTGTAACTCCACGGACTTATATTTCTGCTGGTGTAACTTCAGATATTTATATAATTCTCTGTACATCTGTCCACATGTGTGTTCCTATGTATATACCAAACCCGTAGCTGATATAAATCACTGTAGCTCTTTTGGCTTCTGTGAAACTATACTGATTTCTTACCAGCTGGGTATCTGGTCCACAGCATCTGGTTTTCCTTTTCCCTCCCTTAATAGCACTGATGAATCAGAATTCCTTAAGGAGGATAATACTAAACATAATTAGACAGGATATGTTCAAGAAGAAAATTTAATTTGAAGAGGTTTGCACAGAATTTTTATTGGCCTCAGGTGGGATGCTGGGACTTTATCTTAATGAATCCTTTCTACAGATCCATTTCAAAAACTGCGTTATGCTATTATGTGATGGAGTGTACTCTAATGGTGCATTGCACATATGTTTATTCAGTTGGATCTTAAAGTTCTTGTGTAGATTGGTATAATTATTCTGGGCTGCAAAAAAGAAGTGTAATAACATAAGCTGAAATTTTAAAATATCTACACCGAGAAGTTTGTTTAATCTTTGGCAACTACATACATTTAAGAAAGTCCTGTTAGTAAACCAAATATAGGACTGTGGAGTGGAGCTATCCTCAGAATTGATTTGCTAGTTAAGCCATGAGCCTTTTTTTTGTGTCCCTCAGTCACTCACAATTCAAATACTGATATTTTATTATTGTGTAATATTTTTAACTTTTAAAATAATATCTGGGTGCTGCCTTTTTATTGTGACTGTGTAAGCACAACACATTCTGGGATTATTTATATAAATCCCATTAGATTTTGTAAAAGTGTTCAAGCTACTAGGTGAATTATCCTCCACTCTTCCTGATTCCATATCCTCTTGCCCTTTATCTTCAGAAAAGCTTGCTAATGTTTATTGTTAATAATAACAGGCCACATCTAGCTGCCATTTACCATGGTGTAATTGCATTCTAATTAGGATGCAATGTTTGGGGGACTTGTATCAGAAACGGTTACAGAAAAAAAATCACTTGATGTGTAGTATTGCAAGCTCTCTGCTAAAGACATTAAGAAGAGCAAATGGAAAGAGGTGGAGAGAGGCAAACTGATAAATGATCCAGTAGCCCTCTGTCTGGTGGAGTGTTTCTGAGAAAAATGGGATGGAGCATTTCTGCTCACTGCTCTGCCCTGGTCTTCTGTGGCACACAGGGAAAAGCGTGAAGGGTCAGCAGGGTCGTCCTTGAGGCCAGCATCAAGGGAGAAAAGGCAAATAAAAGGCAAATTGCTCCTGAGCACCCAGAAGGGGGAGAAGAATTAGTGGAGCTGCTGGGTCTGTTTCTCTTCTTCTATAATTGTATTCAAAATGATGGAGCCTTAACAAGGAAGTATCAGAGCTGTTGTGCAAAAGCAAGCCACAAGCTTCCTCTGTCCTGGCACTGCAAAATGAGATTTACAAGGTGATAAAGTCATATGGAAATGCAATGTCTTCTATGTCCCTGGTATTTGTTTGCTGACTAATTACTCCTAGTTTAGGGGTCAATAACATTTTCGTACTTTCTATGTTAACACTTCTTGAATAAAATTGCAAATCTACATTCTCTTCTCTATGTGCATAAGACATCCCACCTAGCGGGTGATTGAGTTCTTGATGAATCTAGCATTACAGAGAAAAATTACTTTGCAGCCATTAGGTATTCAGCACATGCAATCAGACATGGAAATATAACTATTCAAAACAGTTAATGAAGCTTGCAGAGCCCTGCTGAACACTGCAGGCAAACAAAGCAGTAACCTATACTTCTGCCTGTAGATTTATGGTTTGTTTAAAAAAAAAAAAGGAAATAATAATGAGGTATACTGTATTTGAGAAATTAATTTTTTAGTAGGTCTTCTGAGGAAGATTCAGGACAGGATTTGAAGCTCCAACAGATGATTGCTGCCACCCCAGAATCAGGTGCTCAGAAAGCATCTGTCAAGGTTCTGACATGGGAGTTAATCACTGGTTTGCAACATGTTTTATGACAGCTCGGACCACCTTTCTCCATGAGTCCAAGTGATGAATGAGTGCACCACATACTTTGACGCCACGTGTTCTCTTTAATCTAATTAACAACTGTTTTTCTAGCTCGGTTCCAACCGAGGTGCAATCTGATCATGATGACGAAAGAGGTTCTGTGCCTGTATGGACAGATCTAATGTTGTTAGATGGCAAAAATAAGTAGTTCACCCAGCAGATGTTGCTTCATGTTGCAAGGCTGTTCCTTAATTTACATACAGGTGAAAGATCTAATCTCCATTTGTCTCCTTTTCCAAGTGTTTTGCACCTTTGCAGACTTGGAAATGTTCACATTTTAAAACCAGGAAGGAGCTTGGACCCCTACTGTTTAGGGAAGGAGTCTTAATTTGAATGGGAAGAGGAGAAAGAACATTGCATCTAGAAACAGTGGTTACGTCCTTCTCACACAGCCTTTTTCCATCATTATGAGCACCTCCTAAAGAGTATATGTCTGGCTTCAGGGAGGCAAAGTCAGTGCTAGCCTGAATAACCTACCTTCCTGCTGCTTTTAGTATTCTTCAGGATGGGAGTGGAGGGAATTTGTTTCAATAAAATTAAAACCAAAACTCTGAAATGTGCTGTGGCAATAAGTAAATCCATATTCTTACCATTAGATATCATATGTTGCAAAGATGACGAAGATACTGGCCCAGAAACAAGTTTCAGAGAGTCCTTATTATGTCAGTCAACAGAAATGTCCTGTGTGTCTGTGTTGGTTCTCTGTTACTGAAAAGTATCTACCTAGAAGCTGGAAAGCCTCCTGAGTTTTGCAAAGGTGTAAGTAAAATCTAGGCAGGGAGCTGACTTCTCACTAGGATGAGAAATTACTACGTATCCTTATTTTCTTTTGTCCGTTTAAAATAGCAAATACTGCAATGGTTATGGTGTTCAGTGTTTACCAGGGGTCTGGGAGAGCAGGGTGTAATTCTTGGCTGCAACTCCAGGGGCTACGCTGTGGATATTCACAGCCTTGAACTGCAGGCATATAATATGAGTTTAAGTAATTGTACCTTGAGGGGGCTGTGGATTCTGGAGTAACCGATTTAAGAATATATTTCTTCCCTGTGATTATAAGGGGGTCAGGAGATGGGGACTTGTGAACAGTTTAGGCCTCCAAACTGAGTTGTGTGCATCTTCATAATTAGATTGGATATTAGGAAAAATTTCTTCACCAAAAGGGTTGTCAAGCATTGGAACAGGCTGCGCAGGGAAGTGGTTGAGTCACCATCCCTGGAGGTATTTAGAAGAGGTGTAGATGTGGTGCTTAGGGACGTGGTTTAGTGGTGGACTCGGCAGTGCTAGGTTTATGGCTGGGCTCAACAATCCTAAGGGTCTTTTCCAACCTAAATGATTCTATGATTCTATTTTATGATTCATCTGACTCCTTCCTCTCTCCTGCTCTTTCTATAAGAAATTGAAAGTTTAATGTAAATGGCACCTTCTTTTCTTTCTTTTCCACACCAATCAAAGTTCCACTTTTAACAATCTGACATTTCCCGGAGCTCTGTCAGAAAGCGTGCAGCATCTCCAACAGCAGTGTTTCGTGCTAAACTGAGGAAAAGTGTTAATCCTTTAGGCTAATTGATCCAGCATTACAGGAGTTAAACAACATTTTTAGGAAATAGATTTAAATCAAAAGTCACAGATTAAAATAGACTCTGTTGTCTGTACAGCTTCTGTCTAAAGCACTCCAGACTTTCTTGGTTTGAGGAATTCCTATTGGCAAAGGGATTGTAACCAGAAATGTTAGAAATATAAATAAGGTGGCATCTTATGGAAAGCAGACGTGTCCGTAAAGTGTTCCTGACCGGAGCAGAATTCTTCTGCAAAAAATGGTCCCCTCCCCACTCTCTAATTAGAGAGTTAAATTTGGTTAACAGCATTCCTGTCACCTAGGTAGCATGACTTGTGTTTAGGAAGTATGTACAAACCTTGCAAAGTCTACCTAGTAGCACTAACACAGGACTAGGGTAAATTTATCCATGTGGTGGGACTAAGGTAATGTTGGCTTACCATATTTGTCATGAGTGTTTACGATGTCTTATTTATATTTCCTTTTCTTTTGAATTCTTTTTTGTTGACAAAGCATAAAAAGATTTCTCAGTGTGTTTCCATTTACTAGCCTGCACTACTGAAAAAACCTTGACTTTCCATGCCTCATAGAAGACACTGGTCTGGTTAGCGTATTAAAACAGAAATTGCTTAACAAAGCATTTACTGATGTTATTTGTTGTAATTATGTCCTGAAATAGGATTCTAAATGGGACTCAAGTCCATCTGCTGGGACAGTTTGGTTTTTTTTTTTTCTTGTTGGGGAGGAACAGACCAGCTCCTAATGCTCTTATTTATCAGTGTGACTACTTTCATGGAAAAAACCCCCACATTTCTGAGTATATACTGTAAGTTCAGTTTCCTAGCAAGTAATTTTGTTGTAGTTTGAGCTGTAAGAGACATGAAACCCCAAACAGAATGGGTTAAGGTGACATTTTCCTTAGAAAATGCTTGTCCACCAAAATTGAAATTGTCATCATAACCTGCTGGGTTTTATTAAAATTTTTATTTGGAAAGTTCTGGGTTTCAGCTGCTAGATCAGCGTCAGTTGCTACAATAGAGCCCTGTTGTAGCTTTTGGCTCAGGCAGATAAGACTAAAATAATGTACTCTTCCTAGGCTGTGTCTGTTAGATCTGAATTTTTCAGAGGGAAAAGCCTTGTCCACCAAGGTGACTAGGTACATTTCACTAGTGTACCTGATAAAAATATTGAAAGATTTTGTTTATATGTTGATGCAGAAAAGGCATACTACTTTATGATCAAGTTGCAGGAAGGAGACATTTTCTCCTACCCAGATTTACTCCTAAAAGACAATATTTACTGGCCAGTCTGTATAATGATGCAATCTATGTACACAAATACAGAAGGAAAGACAGTTATTCTGAAATTATTTACTGGGAAAGCAAATTTCTGGGGTTGCAATGACTTTTTAAAGATGTAGTTTTGCTTAGAATCAAGCTAAGAACATGAAGGAAACACCCACACCAGGAAACTGATGCACTCTAATTAATCTTGAATTTGCATTGAGTTGAAGGACAGATCAAGCTAACTTTTCTCCCTTTTGTGTGCACTTTTGCAGAGTGTAATGGGGGAGGGGGGGCAATTGAGTTATTTCATTTATCTTCCCAGAATTTGAGTTTGCAGCTACAGGCTGTCAGCTACCAGCGAACGAGCACTTCATTTAAAATATTGTTGAAAAGTTGGGTTCAGTCCTGTTGCATCTGGTATGCAGATGGGATGCTACTTTTTGTTCAAACAAACAGAAGAAGCAATTAAGCCCCTTTTGGAGTAAGATATCTGAAACAATAGGAGGCACCATCTGAAGCACAAGCTCAATCAGATGCTGAACGATGTGGATAGAGTTTCATAAAAGGTTGAATGCAAGCATAGATTGGCTCAGTGGGGTTTTTTTTTTTCGTTTTTTTTTTTTTCCCTTGTTTTTGGAGTTATCTGTGTATGAACAAAGATATGACCAGAAGCAGAGATGGTGGCAAGAGAAGATAGAGAAAAAAAGTCCTGAAGTCCCCAGTTTGTTATAGAGTGTCCCGGACTACTCGGAAGGAGCAAAGACATGAGAGAAGGCTTTGCCTTCCTGCCTGGCAGTGCTGTGTAGGACCCCGTGGCCCCACAGACTTGTTACTGCAGCAGAACGATTGCAGGTGACTCCCTCTGTCTATGAAAAACCAACTGGTACCTAAAGATCTGGTTTGTTTTCTGATTTCAGGCACCCCATCGACTCAGCCACACAGAAGAATGTGGTACATTTGCATCTCTGATAGTGTTTACTGTTCTTTTTACACTTGCAATTAGTTTCATGGCAAGAACAATCCTATACCTTTTTTTTTTTCCTTTTCTTTGTCTTTGACTGCTGCTGACTGCTTTTGGCAGTGGGATGTTTGTCCCAGTAGAACAGACAGGCGATGCACAGGAATAGATGTACAGCACAGGAATATACAAAGTCCTCTTGGAAAACAAATATTTTTAAATGATACATTGGTTCTCCTCGAGAACATCATACTGGCATATGAAGTGACAAACACATGCACTCACAGTTTATGGAATGTGACATATCTTATTTTAAAATAACCCTCTGCATGTGTCCTGTAAGTTCTACCTCACTAACACAGATAGAGCAGTTTTCATCCTGCCTTTTCTTTTTTTTTAGCTTGCTTTCTTTTTTTTCCCCAGAGGAGACAGATGCAAATATCCTCCCCCACCAGTTTTCTGCTAATGGACAAATTCTTGGAAACACCCTTTTTAAAAGAGTGTGAGCTATTTAACGTGACAGTACAACTTCTCATGTTTTCCCATGAAATGTGGAAGTAAGATTTCTCCCCAAAGGCTCCACCTGCCTATCTTGGAAGAGCTGCTCCATTTAATGGAGGCCAAGAAGGTTTGGTGGCTAAGACATTAACACTCATCCTCCAAATCCTAAGCTCATGTCAATGGGAGTGCAAATGATTGACCACTTCTTTTAAAAGTCAAGTAGATGCAAACAGTTCACCTTGAAGTAAAATATTATTGTTTTATTGTTTTTAACATTATGGCATTTAAAAAAAAAATAAACCACTCTTTCTGAAGGTGGAAACAGTTTCATAACATTTTTGTAAAAGGTATCAAAACGTTTGACATCTACATATGCCATGTACAAATGCAAAGGAAGTTGGATTTGGGGGCAGAAACTATTTATGTAATTCAGCTTCAGCTTGCAAATAGTTTTAGTGGTCCTAAGACCGTGTTATGAAAGCAGAAAATTATCACAGCCCTATTTGGTTTCTTATACTGCCATAGATGTGTCCTGTAACCCAAATCATGAGTTCTCTCTGCACCTCAGTTTCCCATCTGTACAATGGAATTAGTATTGCTTCCTTAACCTGGAAGATCACTATGAGAATAACCACATTGGTAATAACGGGGTTGACACCATCCTGCAAGTGCTGTGGGCAGAAAATGATAAATCCCTTGGATCCTAAAGTCTCCAGATTTGAAAAATAAGGAATTTAATATATTTTTGTTCTATTAATGCAGCTTCCCAGGATATCAGTGCAATGGGGTTAAGTATATAGCAAAGCACAGTAAATAAAAATGTGGATCATTGGAAAGAAGACATCTCAGAACTTCAACCCCCAAATCTTCTAATTTTCTGAAGTCCTATTATATATGATGACTTGTGGTGGTGATCTTGTTGAAGTTGGGATTATCAAAAGACATTAAGAAGATATTCTTCCTGGGTTGAAACAAAATGTTTCTTTCAGCTTTTAATAACCTTTTGCTTAATCATATTTCTACAGGTCCTTTTAAAATGAATTATTGGTTTAAAATTAAAAATCAAGGCTTTTACAAATAAGTCATATTTCAGGCATGAAACATTTTTCTTAAAATGTCAAAGAGAAATGTTTGAGCTCCCTTAATGGATGTTACCCTTATCTTTATTGGTAGGAGCCATACTCCAAACTTGACACATTTGCAAGTAAGATTTGCTCTCTTCATCAAAACTCTGTTTAGTAAAGTTGATATTCAGCCCCCCTCCCCTTAAAGCCAATTTTATTAGAGTTCTAACTGCATAGGACTCCAGACTGTTAAATTACGCATAAAATACATTGATGTTGACATGCCTTTGAGTTTCTATCTGTGCATATAATGAGTTTGCATGATACTCTTGTCTATATGTTGGTGCATTTACTCCTGCTTTTGTTGATCTTACGATACACTGCTGATACCTTCTGACTTTTGCAAGCTGTGGTGAAAATTCCTGTAGGAAAAATATTTATCATTAACAATTTTAATGAAGCCTATGTTTTATTCTCCTGGGATTTGCCATCTTGAAATCTTGATGGCATAGCTTTCAGGGTGAAGAGGAGAAAAAAGGTAAATGGACTTAGGAGTCTGATAGAAAGCCAGGGACCTGAGAATGTTTAGGCAAAAAACAGACATTATGAAATCATGTTCAGAATCAATTCCATTGATTAATATTCCATTACAAAAATGAAGCAGAAATTAGATAAAGGCAGAGGGAACTTTGAACTTCTTTAATCCAACAAGTTGTTTACTTGCTGAAACATTCCTTGTTTTAAATGTAAATCATAGCAAGTACTCCCAGGGTTACCTCATCTCTTGTGGTAGATTTCCTGGGGCCAGTCAAATGTAATATGCTTCCATATGACTCCTTTTCATCCAGCAGCAAGTCTGAGGTTTGTTTAAAATACTATTGAAAGTCAGAACTGAGCAAACTGAAGCATTAGAGTCAAGTATGAACTCGGTATACTGTACTTTCCATGAACCTGTACAGCAACAACCCCTAAATCTCTTAGCAAATACGCATCAATTAAGCCTAGGGCTACGAAGACTGACTTCACCCCTCCACCCTGGTCCCAAGCCCTGACATGTGCTCCTATCTAGTCTGTTTTGAGGTAAGCCATCTCTCCCTTGCTCTCCTCTTCTCCTTTTATATATAACATTGCAGCTGTGCATTGCTGACCTATTTAAGTGTGTCCAGTAGAATGCCTTTAGTATGCAGGTTTATGAGTAAGAGATTTGCCTAATTAAAAAAAAAAAAAATTTAAACCAATGACTTTACTTAGCTCTTCACACTTATAATTACCCTATCAAAAGTCTTGATTTAAGGGCATGAAGGAATATGAAATGAATATTTCATATGAGTATGAAATATTGATAACAGGTGTTGATTTTTTAAATTTTATTTTTAATGGTGGTTCCCTTTTCCAGCACCAGCTACTTTTTTATGTCATGTTCCATTGATTTGCAGAACATACCACTACATTGCTGTTGTATGATGTTCTGCTCTTGGACAAGCATTAGCAAAAAACAGCTTGATCATAGCATGCTATGACTGCTGCAGGTCTAGTTACAGTAGGCCATAAATTCATGGGAGATTTTTTTTTTTGTTAAGATTTGAGGATGACAAAACCAGAAAAGGATGGAAATGTTGTTGTTTGTAGGCTGGGGAAGTGTATGTCCCAAGTAGAGTTGGAATAATGTTGCAAGCCTCTTTTTAAACCAGCTATACAAGCTAAAAAAGAAAAATCAATTTGGTGGTGTCTGTAAGCTTTCATGGTGTTTTTTCCCTTGAAATTGATGAAAAAATGTATTTTTCTCACAGGAATGTTTGATAAAACCACAAGCTCTGAAATAGCGTTTCAGAATACTTGTAGGATGAGAGCTACATGGCAAGAACCTTTAACGATGACAAGTCAGTAATACCTAATGACCTCCATGAGCAGTCACAACAGAGTCCAAATCTTAGCAGCTGTTTACAAGAAAAGTGTAGCTTAATGATTTTGAATAATGAACAAATTGTTCCCAAATGGATTGCAAATAAATTTACGTAGAAAGTGGTCAATATCATGGTTGCACTGACTTTTCATTCACCTTTCTTTTCAGAGGTTGACTTTCCCCCCTTTCTTTGGTTTGCAGTTTAGTTCTATAATTGTGGCTCTTACACTATAAACTATCACATAAATTGTGACAGAACTTAAGTAATTTTAGAAGGAACCTTCAGAACAGAGAGGAAATGTAATAAAGGAAGTGCAAAATAACCTGATCTATTGGTAATATACAGTAAGATTTCAAAAGAAGATGCATACATAGTAAAAGAAAACAAACTAGTAAGTTGCCTTGTCTGTTCATTGCACTTAAACCTTGTCTTGCCATTAAAAGTGAGGGGCACGTTTCCAGAAAACCAGTCTTGTTAGGCAGGGGAATCCAGCTAGCTACAGAGAAGGAAGATTTCCCATCTCCCTTCATTTTCTCCTTAAAAGAGTATGTGACAAACTAGCCTGACTGTATCAATGAACTGACTTGTTAAGAAAATGTCTGTTATGTGCCTTACATCAATATTTTTCCTCTAGTAAACCTTTTTCACCTCTCAGAGTCCTAAATTGTGCTGAGTTAATAGTTATCCGAAGAGAATTTGTGAAAAAGCAAGTCTCC
Source organism: Ciconia boyciana (assembly GCF_034638445.1). Taxonomy (NCBI): domain Eukaryota; kingdom Metazoa; phylum Chordata; class Aves; order Ciconiiformes; family Ciconiidae; genus Ciconia; species Ciconia boyciana. Next base: position 102,609,617 of record NC_132935.1, on the reverse strand, counting down.
ACTATCGCTATGTACTTCTTAGCTGATATCTGTCTAAAAGCATTGTTTAGAGCTGCCAGGAAGAGGTCCAGTGACTCAATGCCTCTCTTTCAAAGCCAGATCAACTTTGTACTCTTTTTAAATGAGGTACATTTGCATCAGGTGGGTGCACCACAGTGCCGCATGAGTGCTGGCTGGATTCCTCTCCTGTTAAAGAGTAGTTTGATTAATGATTCTAGACCACACCGGTTTGGTAGCCTTGATCAGATAAAAGAGCTATGAAAAACCCTGATGGCCACTTACATTATCCCACTAGATGGTATATGTGAGGGGTACCTCTTGGGCTAAATAAATAAAAACAAAAGAAGAATATCTGTAAAGAAAAGCAGCAACAAATGTAAACATAATGAAAACAGAAAATGAGTTAGTTGCTATTTAATGTTTTCATAACATAATTCTAGTAACTCCACATCCAAGCTTTTCTAGCCTGTTGAGACATGATACTTCTTTGTCTTAAACCTCGTGGTTTTAATCTCAGCACTGCTCATCTGCAAAATACTAAATCAAGACTGATTGTCTAAGTTATATCTTATTAGAGAAAGAGGAGACATAAGTTAGAGATGTTTGGCTGGAGTGAGGATGGCTATTATGGCAAAGATGAGGCAGTCATCTTTGCCATAAAATGCATGCCATGCATAAAATACATGCCTCGTGTCATAATAGAGAAATAGCTCAGCTTTGGAGAGCACTTTTCCTTGCCATTCATTCCCATACTTGGAAATACTGGCCATCTTAAAACAGAAATAGCAAGGGACATGACAGTAAAAAAGTAAAATCCCAGTGAAACAAAAAAGGCATGACTTGTCCCAGTGTAAAAGCACAATGAAAGGGTTGTTTTTCCTCTGCAATGTCTTGAAAATAATTAGCAGATTTTTTTCCCCTTTTTTAATGTAAAAGAAGTATTATGAACTAGTATGTCAAGCAGCCAACTTTTAGTCTAGTTTCAGCATGTTCTCAGTATAGCATTTGAGTGCATGGATAATTATCAGTAGGTATAAACTAAACTGCTCCTTACACTAAGGTTAGATAACCATGTTTATTAAAGACTCACAAGTGTATCTCTGTCTTTAACTATTTGCTTAATTCCACTGATATAGCCATATATATAAGGATGACTGGGTTAGGTGAGGTTGATGCAATTTAGGTATGCTCCACTGAGTAAGGACAGATTTTCAGAAGTGAGATTATCATTGATATCCTTTTAAGTTGTGTATGCTCAACTGCTGACTTATTAAAGTAGTTCTGGTTGGCAGGTTTTTGGATATGGATTTTCTCCCTCTTAGAAAAGAAGTAAAACATTTCCTACAGACATATCTACTTTTCCTTGCTGTATGAGAACAGTGTCTTCTAGACACCATACTGAAGAAAACAAAGCCATCCTGCAACTGAATATTGAGCAAAAGTGTCTTGTCCTGTGCAGGGATAACATTTAACCTTGGGATCTATGTGCTGTGTTCACGATGAAGTACTGTCCACCACAGGAGAAGATCAGGTTCAAGACCATCTAAGGAACCTGAATGTGCACAAGTCCGTGGGACCTGATGAGATGCATTCGAGGGTCTTGAGGGAACTGGCAGATGAAGTTGCTAAGCCACTCTCTATAATATTTGAAAAGTTGTGGCAGACTGGTAAAGTTCCCAGTGACTAGAAAGGGGAAACATAACCCTCATTTTTAAAAAGGGAAAAAAGGAAGACCCGGGGAACTACAGGCCGGTCAGTCTCACCTCTGTGCCTGGCAAGATCATGGAGCAGATCCTCCTGGAAACTATGCTAAGGCACATGGGAAACAGAGAGGTGACTGGTGACAGCCAACATGGCTTCACTAAGGGCAAATCATGCCTGACAAATTTGGTGGCCTTCTACAATGGGGTTACAGCATTGGTGGATAAGAGAAGAGCGTCTGATGTCATCTACCTGGACTTCTGTAAAGCATTTGATACTATTCTCCACAACATCCTTGTCTCTAAAATGGAGAGACATGGATTTGATGGGTGGACCACTTGGTGGATAAGGAATTGGCTGGATGGTTGCACTCAAAGAGTTGCGGTCAACGGCTAGATGTCTGGGTGGAGACCGGTGACGAGTGGTGTCCCTCAGGGGTCCATATTGGGACCAGTGCTGTTTAACATCTTTGCTGGTGACGTGGACAGTGGGATTGAGTGTACCCTCAGCAAGTTTGTGGATTACACCAAGCTGAGTGGTGTGGATGATACTGTAGAGGGAAGGGCTGCCATCCAAAGGGACCTTGACAGGCTAGAGAGGTGGGCCCATGTGAACCTCATGAAGTTCAACAAGGCAAAGTGTAAGGTCCTGTATCTGGGTAGGGGCAATCCCAAACACAGATACAGGCTGGGTGATGAGAGCAGCTCTGCAGAGGACTTGGGGGTATTGGTGGATGAAAAACTGAATATGAGCTGGCAATGTGTGCTAGCAGCCCAGAAAGCCAATCACATCCTGGGCTGCATCAAAAGAAATGTGGCCAGCAGGTCAAGGGAGGTGATTCTCCCCTCTCGTGAGACCCCACCTGGAGTACTGGCTTCAGTTCTGGGGCCCTCAACATAAGAAAGACATGGACCTGCTCAAGTGGGTCCACAGGAGGACCACGAAGATGATCAGGGGGCTGGAGGACCTCCTCTATGAGGACAGGCTGAGAGAGTTGGGGTTGTTTAGCCTACAGAAGAGAAGGCTCCGGGGAGACCTTATAGCAGCCTTCCAGTACATAAAGTGGGCCTACAGGAAAGATAGGGAGGGACTCTTTATCAGGGAGTGTAGTAATAGGATGAGGGGTAATGGTTTTAAACTGAAAGAGGGTAGATTTAGATTAGATATAAGGAAGAAATTCTTCACTATGAGGATGGTGAGGCACTGGAACAGGTTGCCCAGCAAAGTTATGGATGTCCCCTCCCTGGAAGTGTTCAAGGCCAGGCTGGATGAGGCTCTGAGCAAGCTGATCTAGTAGAAGGTATCCCTGCCCATGGCAGGGGGGTTGGAACTAGATGATTTTTAAGGTCCCTTCCAACCCAAACCATTCTATGATTCTATGATTCATCTTAATAACAGTATTCTAGGCAAGAATATGAGTTCTTTATAAAGGTTTTTCTTCCTTTAAATGGAAGAACTGAGGTCAACTTGAAATTACCTCCCATGGAGTGGACTTTCAGAGTAACTACCAACAGACAGAAGTTGTTGCCTCATTTGTTTTCTAAGCAATTTTGTCATATTGCAATCCCTCCAGGAATATGCATATTAAATGGCAGAACTAAGAGCTGAAGAATCATACAAGCTGTAACTTCATCCTCCTAACTACAACAGCTGGAAGAGGATGCTTCAATTTTTAAAAGCTCCTGTAGATTTATAACAGCAACAGTGGAAGTACCACTGGCTGTCAGTTCCGACAGCTGTCAAAACTTATTTAATAGCAGCAGCTTTACAGAAATTATATTTGCACCCAAAATGAAGCATTTTCTCTCTTTCAGTGTTTTCACTGAAATAATACCTAAATTTTTTATAAAATTATTTCTATTCAATTACTTTTTTAATAGATGTATATATACATATTTAAACTGAATATTGTAAATAAGAGCTCCTGTCCCTCCCAAAAGCTGAAACCAATTAGGGAGCATCAGAGAGGTTTAGGAAGGATGAGATAGTTTCATGGCATTTCTAACACTTTCTCTGTCACTGCAGCTGCAGCTGGAAGTGGCACTGCTGCACTGCCCTTTCAACCTGCACTATGCCTTTGTGCCACTCCGAGTGGGCAGATGTGCTAGTAGCTGCTAGTTGTTTATTTTCATCCTCATTCCGGACAAGACTGGGAGGTGCAGAGTTTCTGGGGAGCAAATTGTTACTCTCCAGACTTGCTAAGATGTTGCATTGGTTCACAGCAAAGATGGATTTTGAATAGAAAGACACAGCCAATCATTCCCAAACCCAGGGTAGCTAATGCTGGCTTGTTGAGTTTTCTTCCCATTCTGAAACAAAAAGCCACACAAACTGAAGCATAATGATTATAACCTCTTCTGAAAACAGCTCTTAGTGACAGAGGAAATGTCTTCCACTGTGCTAAGGACCCAGCCCCCAGGCTGGCTGTGCTGAGGCTACCACTGTGAGGCAGCCCTTCCATGACCGCAATCCTGGGAAATTACTTGAATGTTGGACCAAACCTACTGTGTTTCCAAAATACTGGTCAGCAGGCGCAACCAAGACCAACATGGAACAGGAAGCATTTAATATCAGCTCCTAAGGTCATTCTGTCAGCACTCAGTCAAAGCTGAGTAGCTAATTCGGTTTAAGGAAGTCCACAGGTTGCATGCAGATGCATTCATGGGTGGGGATATACCCATGTCCTCTCAATGAACATAACTGATTCCCTGCAGAAGTGGTGGCCTTTGGCCACTCTACTTGGCAAATAGGGACCTGGCTTTGCCCTCTGCACTTTTCTACTGGAAACTTCTAGGGTTTCTTAGAGCTGGGGAATGTAGACAAAACTCAGCACAGTGGAAGATGGATCATAGCATTTTTCTTCTAGACTAGTGCATCTGTGCACTTCATTCCACTTTACACCACTGTAAGGAAGGGCTAAATGTAATTCAAATAATAATAAGTGCATGTTTTGGCCCTTTGGTGCCCTGTTTTAAATATAACTACTGGCATTTCTTTGAAATAGAGTAATCCTGATATTGGTCACTGACTGCTTTCTGTTAAAGGACTTAGACTTTTACAAAAGACTGAGCAACATCAGTGACTGGAAAAGATTGTAGTCTAGAGTCTTTTCCTTCCTGAAAAGCAACTACAATTTCAAACCACTGTCAAGTCACTGTAGAGCTAGAACACAACAGCTGAGAAAAGTCTTTGAGTAATTAGATCTCAAACAGAAGTAAAGAAGGGTGTTTTTCTTCATGGATACACCATTACTTTGACATTTTATCTTCATTTAAAGTGGATAAAAGTTTACATTTCAGCTATCCAAGTGAAAAAATAAAAATCAATCCAAACTAAACTGTTAGGTTTAGTCTGAAGTTTAAAACCGCAACCCTGCCATCACTTCAGGAAGGACTCCACAGACGCTCTGGTGCCTGAGTCGGGCAGCGGACCAGAAAGTTGACTGTGGCTAGAGCTGCCCAGGGACTGTGTCTGTAAACATGCTGCAGGCACATGTAGAGCGCAGAGGAGTGAGAAACCTCTTGTAAACCACCCTTGCAAAATGCACCGTCAGAAAGGGATGCTCTGATTTCAAGAAAATTAGGTGATTCAACATGGACAAATGGCTCAGCAAGATGTCTTCATGTGATGGTGGAGCCAGGATGCCCTGGTTGCTCAGGGGATAAGCAGGAGATAGTTACGCAGAGAAGCCATTTCCACCTTGGGTGAGGAAGCTGAGGTGAGTATCAGGGGACAATCCCTCCTGTACTTAAACTGTTTAAAAAGAAGAGAAACCCCAGACCAGATAACACCACATGGAAAATTTTATCCCACTTGAGGAAGGTTTGTTAGTTGCTGGGGAAAAGGGTTTTATAACAGGAGATGCTGAGCAATATTATTAATGACTGGGGATCCCAGTTCATTGTGCAGTGATGAATTGGTGCCTACTCTCAGATGTTCTCAGTCCATATGTAGCATGAAGACTTTTTTCCTTTCCTGCCTTTTTTTAATTTTTTTTTTGTTGCCAGACAGCTTGCTGAGAATTTCAGTTTATTCCTCCCACAACTCTCATCCCAGGAGAGCTGAGTGTGCACCAGGTGTCTTGAAACAGGAACCTGAGGGCAACACAGAGCCGGCAAGGGGCAGCTGAGAGACGCACTGACAGTCTGCAGCCCTGCCACCCCTGGGATGACTGCTCACTGTGTTGGGAAATGGTCATGCCATGGCCCAAGCCAGTCCCACAACACCAGTAAAACCCAGCGCTTGCAGCTCTGCATGCCTTCCTCTCAGCAGCATCACCATCCAGGCACCCTCCAAGGGCCTCTGCTCTGCCCACTCCTACCTTCCTCAGGACACCCTAAAAACTAGTGGAAGGCTCCTGAATAGTAAGGTCCTTTTCTGAAAACCCACCTAGCTGAAAACAGTAAAAAGAGAAGAAAACACTTTTCTTCTTCATCAAAAGAACCTCAGGGTGCTCTCTGTGCATACATTTATTTACAAGCTCTGTTTCCCACTGGCCTGGAGCTGCTTTCCCTGGCCCTGAGCAGGGTCATGATTGCAGGTGGTCCTCCTGGCCTGGGAAAAGAGAAGGAGGAAGCAGATTAAGAGGAGAAGGTGGGATCAACAAGTCTTTGGTGAAGGAGACAGGTATATGTGGGGTCAGTGTTTTCAGGCTGGTTTGAAAAAAAAAAAAGTAAATAACTCCGTAAAATGTCAATAGTTTGAGGGAAAAGCGCTGGAGTGCCTAGAAAGGTAGATCCTAAGTTTTTTCACCCATAAAATGGGATGTTATGGGGCCAAAGTATTGTATTTATTCTAATTTTGAAACGTTGCAAAGATTTTATCAAATAAGGTATATAACCTTCCAGGAATATATACCAGAAGTTCCAGGAATTTTCTCATTTGGGGGTTGTGTGTGTGTTTAATTTGTTTACAAAAAGAAATTGTGTGCATATGAGAAGAATCCTTCATTTCAATCTACACTGAAAACAGTCTTCAGTGGGTAGTTATTGTAGTTATTAGAGATTTTACGAATTAATGTTACTTGCACTCTTTTTTTTTTTTTAAGGCTTGATTTTTTTGTGTTTGTGGCAAATACACCTGGAAGACAGAGCAATAAAACATGATTATCAGGAAAAATAATTATTATGGAAAGTAATGCTAAAATCCTAGAAGGAATTGTTCTGATTTACTTTTTTTGTACATACTTCTGAAAAGGCTCTCTCCTCCTCCTTCCCAAGCCTAATTGTGATCTGGAGCCTAAATTATTCAAGTAATGACCCAAACACAAAAAAAAGAGTCAGTATTGATACCATGTCACGTCTGGCAAAAGCCAAAATTAAACAGCAAGTCATTTACCCCGTGGTGGCATGAGGATATCAGGTTCAGATAGATTTAATTTATCAATAGGGTCAGGCTGCACTGAATATAAAATCAAATTACACTGAAGCAGATGTTGGAGTCCAAGAGGAGAAGGTGTAGATTGATTGGAGAAAGGCAGCCCATCAAAGAGGCCTTTGTCCGGGTTTGACTGGGTGAAGCAGCTGACAAGTGGCCATCACATACTGCAGCCGGGCAGCTGCATGACGGGAGTTTGACAGCTGACTTCATTAGGGCCCCTAGGACACACGCGGGGATGAATTTGTTCTTTAATTGAGCTGGGCCAGGAAATAGCACCGAGGGGGCAAACGGGAGTGAAAAGGGCTGAAATGAACCCAGAGGCCAGATAGGTAAATTTAACACTGTTATGATATTTGACATGTATGTTATATTTGTATGTATGACATTTGTGCGTTTATCACCAATCTTAAAAGCCTTCAGAAGTAAACTGCTCTCTGACAAAATATATACACAGTAGAAAAGTCATCGGGAAAATTTCTGCCCAGGTGTGGTGGAGAGTGAAAATGTGCATCGATCTGGGAGTCCCACAGGCGACGACTCTCAATGAATAGCCTTCCACAGCCCATCGTTCTGGGAAGAAATCTTGCCTTTCTGTTTGCATTAATAACATAATTTCCTGCTTACTTAACAGATGTGGTAAAGTCTGTAAAGCAAATTCTGAGACCTGTGTGCAGTTCTTCTGCTTAAAGCTCAGTGGTGTTTTCTCCTGGTGTAGCACTTCAGGAAACTGTCTCGGAGCATTCATCATTGTAAAAACCTAGACTGCATCAAAACGTTAATACAAATTCTGTATTAGTCTGTTTTGCCTGGCTTTTTATCTCAGGTTGCCAAGAGTCTGGGTTGATTTTTAAACACGAAGTGGAGGCGATGGATGCTTTGTAGGGCGTGGGGGGAGAAAGTCCTTCAGTCCATTCTCAGGCAAAATGTGGACAGAAGGCAGGGCTCCCATGGAAGGAGACAGGAGTTTGGTTGTAATATAGACTGTACTTTTTAAGTGTCCCTATCAAAGTAGCCTTATGCGATGCTCAAGCTAATTAATATACAAAAAGGACTGTAGTGCAAACCTGTAACTAGTAATCTGAGTCCTCTACCATCAGTGACACTTAGATATGTGTATCAAGTGGAGAATAGACTCCTTTATGTTCTCTCAAAGCATAAATATGTGATCAAAGAAATAACATGCACCAGGGCTGCCCTTAAGCAATGACCCTAACCTTATGCCTCTCTTCCCATCGCCAGTATCCCCAAAGCACTCAACAGATGTCAAATAGAGTTAAAGTGGAACATATCCATGCATCTAATTTGGAGGCAGAGTAATTGCTGGCAAAATTTGCCAAATTCTAATGTGCTTGTTCAAAAGCTACCTCGATTTACATACCTCTGAGCAATAGTTTTACGAATTATTAATATTGAGTAATAATCAATAAATTTTGAATGGTGAGACATCAGTGACCAAATTTAGTACTAAAATGTGTAGAAACATAGACTGTGAGCTATCTCAGTCCAGGAAGTCTGTTGATTTTGTGTCTATACAGATCTCAATTTTGTTGCCACCCCTACAACCTATTGCTGTTCATGCAATGAACATATATAACATATATAGCATAACATATGTAACATATATTTGCTGTATAATAACAGCAAAATGGTCCAAAATTTGTCCTAAGATGAGGCGTTGTTAAAAAGTACATATCTTGTATAGCATATTTACAGTGTACAACAAAAAACCAAAAACATAATCAATTTATGTATTAATGCTTTTTGAGATTGCCGTGGTCACTTCATGGAGCTTTCTCTCTTCCAGTCGAGCAGTGTGCTGCTGCTACTTGGGAGACGTAAACCAGTTCTCAGTTTTATTACCTTTCTGGTATGCTCCAGCAGTCTTTTCTGCAAAGCTCTACAGGGCTTTCATTCAAAGGAATGAATCCCCTGAATTAGATCAGGAGATACTTTTTCTCCCTTAGGACACAAAAAGATATTTAGGCAGCCAGTGTCCATGGAAACTCTGCAGGAGCTAGACACAACTCCAGAAGTCTCTCTCTTTGTTTTATAAGCTGCTCAAAAAGAGAATGGGGAGGGAAGGAGGAGACAGGGACAAGGTCATAACTTTCTGCTTATAGAGGTTTGTTTTGCTCACCGTAGTGGGGTGGAGGTCTTGATTCGCAGAGAGCTGTTCATGGGTTAAGAGCCTATTTGCCAGAGAAAGAGGATCTGATCCTGTATTACTTTTCTAGTGCCATTTTTAGCTTATGCTACAAGAGAAGGCACTGACAAATCTCCTCCATGCTGAAACTCACTGTTACCCAGAGAGCTCTCCCTGCTACGCTGGCCACACATTCAACAAATTAATGACTAACTTTTAGCCAGAGGCCTAGAGTAACCTCCAAAAACCCTGGGCCAGGAAATTTTGTTTCAGTTTTGGTCTCTGTGATGATTAAGTAGAGTTCCCTCCACGAGACTGCTCAGGTCCAAACTTTTATATAAATTGCACTGTGATCTGGTTAGGCCTGGTGCCAGCCATGCTTCCCCATGTGAAGCATGTTTATAGCTGGAGTAAGACCTGGAGGAGGAAGGAAGGAGGATGGTTTATCTAAAATCTGGTTTGTTGCCCAGAAAATAGACATATTATGTATAAAGAAAATTACATCCACTTAGATTGCTCCAACGTGGTTTCCTTTGTTTTCCCCTTATCTATAGACACACTGAGCCGGGATACAGACACATCTGAGAAAGATTTGGGGAATATGCCTTCTCTTTGGCTTCTTAGAGCAGGAAGCCTTGCTCCATGTATAAAAGACTTGAGAATAAATCTGAAAGGCGAATCCAGAGGACAGCTAAAACAGAAAGCCTAGATATGACAAGGGCTTTCTGAGGAGGGGTAGACATTTTGCCTTAACATATACATCAGCACTTTTTTAATCTATACCATGAGGGAATTTCAATCAGCCAGCACAGCTGTGCCTTGCAGAGCTGCTGCAATCTCTGCTCAAGCCCCTGTGGCTGGCCTGATGCAGCCTCTCTTGGTGGGGCTCTACCCCTTCTCCAGCTGGTACAACCGAGGTGCCATGGATAAGGGTGGCCTTGCCCATGTCTGCCCTCTACTAACGGGAAATTTGCTGCTATAGATAACATGTTAGTGGCTTGGATATAATAAATGTGATCTCTTAGAAGAGAAGTGACTATAATCTATCCCTGTGTTTTCCCAGAGACTGACAATTCTGGTGTGAGCCATTTCTAATGGGTTATTCTAACTCTGGAATAATTGCTAATATTTCACTTTTCTTCTAGTTTTTGCCCATGCTGTCGTTTCCTGCTTTTTCTTTCAGTGAGTAATAAATTTTTTTCTATTATTTGCAATATTTGCACTTTTGATTGCTACATTTTTATGCATGAGACCCAGAGGCAAGGAGATACAGAACACCTTTATGAAGAAGAGGGATTTTATTGTGTTTAATATTTTCACTCCTGGCAAAAAATTACAAATGCTGTCATGAAGTGGTGAGCAAAATCTCAGTTCCAGCTTCCCCTAGCATTAATGATGGGTGTATTTTGCTGTGGTTCAGCATAGTTTCCACCAAGAAAGCACATTCAGACCTGCCAACTGCTGTAACAGGTGGATAATTGTTGCTCACCTTTATGGCTTCCTCAATAATTACATTAAACCACTCTTATCCTCTTTTTTGTACTATTTTGTAGGTTTCTTAATCAGATCTGTACGTTTTTTGTATACAAGCAAATTATTGAGTTTGATACAGAAGCTTTTAGATAGAAACATGATACCTTTTTAAAAAAGCTTATATATAGCTAACCTGTACCTGGGACTGGTGCAAATGTTGAGACAGCTGGTTCATTGATTAATAGAGTCACTGTTAAAACCTAATATATTAAACATTTGCTCAACATTGTCTGATTCAGTAATCCTTTGTAATGGCATACAGGAAGTCAATATTCTCCGAGTAATGGCATTACTATACAACAGATTCCTAGTGCAGAGATCCACACAGTAAATTCACAGCAAAATCAATTGGTTTGTTGTATTTTGTCTGGTGGAATGAACCAAAAACTACAAAAAGAAAATAAAGGGTGATAAAGTAAGATTGCAGATCCCCCAGTTTGCGTTTACACTGCAATGCTAACAAGCAGGCGGCTGCCATTTAAACAGTGCAAAACCTCTGAGCCTGCTCTCCATTTTTCTGGTGCAAATGCCAATGACAGGAAATAGTTACTTTTTTTGTTAGCCCAGTATCTTTGTGAAGAAACTCAAGCTGCCTATCTCCAAAATAAAAGATTGAGGAAATTGGATTCTAATTGCATTTTGGAAGTAGATATAGGATCCAGCAAATGATATCAGCAAGGCAAATTAATTCCTAGTGTAATTACATTGACGTCAGTGGAGTTAATCCAGGGATAAATTTGGCCCAATGTCTTCAAGCATTGTTTGCACAGAAGAAATCTAAACAACAACAAAACCCCTGCACTGACTCAGAAAGCCACAACGTTTGTTGGAGCTCTTTCTGTTGTAATGGCCAAAAATATAAAAGGAGATGGGCCAAAACCTCATGGTATTTGTATTTGAGAGTGAAAGTATGGAGTTAACACAATCTTTTATTTGCTGAACTGTTAAACTCTATTGTATTTATCTTTTTTTTTTTTTTTAATACATAGCTCTTAAAATAGTCTGCAAAAGGAGAATTTTGTTCTCTTGAGGGAGATCCTGTAAGTTTTATTCAACAAAACCAGTGACAGAGTTGGAAGGAGGAGACAAGGAGCCATCCCTGAGACCAGGCTCCCAGTTTGCTGTCTGCATTGAGCTCTTTGATGACTAACAACTAAGGAGTTTCAGACTAAAAAGACTAACTAGGGAGTTTCAAAAAGTGGCTGATACAGGATACGGTAGCTACACTTGCACCATGTATCTTGATACATGAGTTCAGGCCACACCAAACCAACATCGCCAATCACCCAGGTTTAAAGGCAACCTTTGGAGCAAGCCAGTGGTGAAAATCTGGCCCTATCCTCCACTTTAGAGCAGGCTCAGGTGCATTGGTCTGGTTGTCCAGCTGCTTCCATGTTTCCCCACTGTCTTACCAGTAAAGTCCTGGGGCCTTTGTTGGGTGAACAAAGTGTCATTAAGTCTTTCCTTGTTCCTGTCCACAAAGGCAGCAGGTGTTTGCAAGGTTACGCAGCTTTATTAGAGGCAAGGTAGATTCATGGACCCAGCTCAGGGCTATATGCAAGCTTTAAACTTTCCAGCCTGGCCAGTTCAAGTACAACAGAGAAATGCTTTACATTTGCAGGTTTAACTGTGTCAAGCCTGAGTGCTTTGGTACAGTTTACAAGAGAGGTCTGTATATTCTACCTGGCTCTTGGTAACACTTTAAGAAAAAAGAGCTTCCTTGAATGGAACAAATCTTTGGTTCCTATCTACAGTTTTATTTATTACCCATATATGATTACTATGATAATATAAGCCTGCTGTGTAAACAGCATGCCACCTCTACATGTAGACACTGATTTATATGTCTCATCATCCACTGAAGATAAAGCAGGGAATAGTCCAGCCAAAAAAGATAGCCAGTTAACCTATTAGCTAGTAAAGTACATCTTTTGTTTGGTTGATGTGCTGTTTGGCTCAAAAAAGAGAATAAATATGCTGATAAAAAGGATTATCACATAAATTTCTTCAAGTTGGTATAACTGAATGCAGTGCTGGAGCCGGCAGTTCCTAAATTAAATTCACCCTTCTGTGATGGAGTCAGTAGATTAGTGACTAGACCTTCAACTTTCCAAGTTCTAAGTTAAAGGATTGTAGTCATACAAAAGGGGTTTTGGAAAGGCTGGCTTTTCACTTGCTAATTTATCCTTGTGAAGTACAAGGAGTTTGGTTTGGTTTCTTTCCAGCGAGGTATGTGTCCTAATGCACTAAACATTTATTAGAGAGCAGAATTTTTATATCAAAGTTGTAAGGCAGATGGCTGAAGTAAAAACCCTGCAGGCTGTCCATTCTAATATATAAACAATGGGATCTTTATGTTTTGCTTGTTCAACATTTCTTGAAAGTTGTTCTTCAGCAAACTGCAGCACCTGCAGTAACCAGAGGCAGCTCTCTTTCACTCATTTCTCTCGTCTATAGCCAAGGTTCATAAGGTGCTGAGTGCCCAGTTTCCATCCCCCTCACTTGCTTTCTATGCCTGCTGGTTTCAGAGAAATTAACAGGTGTTTGACAGGCGCTCTGACATAACGAAATATATGTCCCATGTTTGATATCAAGACAATGAAAATCCAGAAGGGCCACAAAAATGATCAGAGAGATGGAACACCTCTCTTATGAAGAAAGGCTGAGAGAGTTGGGGTTATTCAGCCTGGAGAAGAGAAGACTCCAGGGAGACTTTATTGCAACCTTTCAGTACTTAAAGGGGGCTTATAAGAAAGATGGGGACAAACTCTTTATCAGGGCTTGTTGCGATAGGACAAGGGGTAATGGTTTTCAACTAAAAGAGGGTAGATTTAGACTAGATATAAGGAAGAAATTTTTTACACTGAGGCTGGTGAAACACTGGCACAGGTTGCCCAGAGAGGTGGTAGGTGACGCATCCCTCAAAACATTCAAGGTCAGGTTGGACGGGGCTCTGAGCAACCTGATCTAGTTGAAGATGTCCTTGCTCATTGCAGGGGGGTTGGACTAGATGACCTGTAAAGGTCCCTTCCAACCCAAACTATTCTATGTTTCTATGATTCTATGAAAATAAGCATGTGCTTCAGTCTTACTGAAAAATAAGTATCAGTTGAGCCTTGGAGAGCAAAGGGCTTTTAGGTGCTGAACTCTTTTTGCGATATAGCTCATTACAAGCTCAGAACTGACTTATAATTTATAAACCCATTTTGTAATACATGGGAAGAAACTGTGTCATAAACTCACAGGCATAGGACAAGGTAAACGGGTAAAACATTGTGCATAGATCACAAACTGTGCATGTTAACACACAGTTAACAGTCGCATTTCTATTTAACTGGAAAGGCAAAATGCTGCAAGTGGGGCAGTAAAACATGGAGTACCCGTGTAAGTACCGAGTCACAGGGGCCACCTTTGTTAGCTGATTCCTGCTTGAGTATACTGAAAGCAATTAGCTTGTTAAAACACTGCTCCTACTGCTACCATAGCGCACCCAAATCCTTTCCATTCCTGTAAACTTACTAATCAGCTTTTTGCTGTGACTAGCAAAAAAAAAAAAAAGAAAAAAAAAGGAGGAATTCTGCCAGTCAGTCCCATCTGAGCTTTATTCTCTGAGTGTCAGATGTCTATCACATATACTGTGTCCCTTGGAATAATAATAATTGAGCCAGGCAGCTGAGTCTTGCTGTGGGTATCTACAGGGGAGGGGGGCCCCGATAAAAGACTCATCAGTTTCAGCTTAGTTCAGTAGACATCTGTGCAGCAGAGGACCTCGTGATGATCCTGGCAGCAGCTCTTTTCATTTGGGTTTGGCTTTTTGTGCTGAATGCTTTTTGTACTGAGTCCCTGTACCAGCCTGTCTCAGCACTTTCAGAGCCAGAGCTTTTTCTCTTCATAAGCTCTAGTTTTGTTTTTTTTTTACAGGCCACTGGGTCTGACTGGAGCTGTATCCAGAATTACAGAAACCAGCAACCACCTGTCACCAGGACACTGTGCACAGTGGAGGGGGAGAGGAGTGGGTTGGGTGGGGCATGGGGACATGGAGAGAGCCAGCTGATTGCAGGGGATTTCTGAGAAGCAGGACTCTTTGCTTATCCATTTGCAAATACAGGAAATGATAACAGTGGTTGGAAGCTTTGGAGGGACTGGGGGAAGGGGAAATAGAGAAACCAGAAAGAAAAGGATTAGGGGCTAAAAGAGACCCTGCCCAGAAAAGTCTCTTAAATTCATCTTTTCAGATTCCTTTATCACTGGTAGGATTTGTTCTACCTATGATCCCCTCTTAGGTCGGGCAGAATCTACATGCACTCCACGTGTTTCTTGCATTAGCATAATTTGGCAATAAATTAAGAACTGTCTCTTCTGATTCAGTGAAGACTGTATTGCCTATTCCAGTGCTAGGGTGGGTATCAGGAAAAAAAATATTCAGTTGCATATGTCTCCTGGTTCAGTCACATCAATCGCACTTCGGACTTTATGGTGATGCAGATTCAGTAGTCTTCTCATACAGAGGACTTAGGGTTACTTTCTGACTTGTGGGGCCCCTCTGTTCTCACTTCTTTCCCTTGGACAGCATTTACAATGGCTGGTCACTTCATCTGAAATACTACTTTGAATGGTGCAAACTGCCTTAATAAACCAGAGCATACCAAAAATGTTAAGCCATTTCTGTGGAGAATAATTTTATTTTCTAGCAAATAAAAAAAGTGCATGGAAATTTACTTTGATACTTTATTTTAAAGTATCAATGATAAAAGCTGTATCATTGATGAAAAGATCAAGTCCTTATTGAGCAGAATAATGTTCTGTTCTATGAAGTATTAAGAGCATTATGCTCCCACAGCATTACAGAAGTGTGTAATACAAACAGTTGGACAAAATCCTAATGTTTTTTGCCTGAAAATATTTCAACTGATACCGCTAAAGGACATCTTTATTGATTTGAAATTTAGATATCTGAACTACACCACCCATTTTGCCTCCCCCTGTATCTAATGCAGAAAGTGTTATTCCAGAGGTTCATCCTGAGATCAGGCATCTTGGAATAGGACAAATTGCCTGGAGAAGATGGTTGCTCCTTTTGGGTATGCTGTGTGCTGTAAAACTGAGATCTAGTTAGGTGCTTGACTTTTAGATTATTGAAGTTAAATGAGGTGAATCCCAACCCAAAATTCCTGCTTCTGTCCCAGTGTTATTAACAGAAAGGCATGCCAGAACATTAGGCTGACATTTACTGTGTGTCATCATTTTTTGGGTCTTTACTTTATCCTGTGTATTGTGTAAAGCTTGCTGATGTATTTCTTTCGAGTGCTGTAACGCTGAGGCTTTCTGTGAAGTTATTCATCAGGGGCCACTGCCAGTCACAGGGAGTAGAGCAGAAGGTAGGAAGCTCAGCCAGAGCAGCTCTGCTACTTGTCAAAGGTATGTGTCCTTACAGTCCTGGGCTTGGTCTCACTCCTGATAAATTCAGTGAGAAAACTGGAACCTTTTGACCTTAAAATGGAGGCATTAACAAGAATGTAAAACAATGTGATGAGATTAATTTGCTCCTCTGTATCTCAATAATCTTGTGAGTGGTAAAAACGAAAGGACATTCCCTGCTTAGCAAAAACTTCTCTTGCTCTCCTGATTGTCCTACTTTAGCTTTCTCTGTTTCATTCTCCCACTCAATACAAGATCTTAGGAGTGTGGGACAATAAGAGACAGAAAAATACTCAGTCTTCAAAGTAGGAATGTGGTGGTGAGTGCTCCTAAATCAGGATAGTAGCACATTTCTTGGCTACTCAAAGGGATGTAGATTCACACTAATGAAGAATTAGGCCAGTCCAAATTTATTCCTTCTTGTGAAAATATGTACAAAATATATATAATTAATGTATAACCTTCTGATGCTTTCATGAAGATATAAAAAGTATAAGCTATTTTTAATAGAGGGGGTATACGTGTGTCTTCATTGGAGACTTTAAGATGGAAATGACTAGTTCTCACCTTCACTGATGAGAGGCAACTGCTGTAGTTGTCATAAGGCTGGAATATTATTTTGGTTTTTCTTTGGTGCAATACTTAAGTATTAACGTCAAAAAGTAAAAGATGCAATGTAATATGTAATGACTTCATTAATTTCAATTCCTGTTTTTACCTTTGGGTTTATCAAAGACTCTGGAGGCACAGAATTGTAGGTATGTACTGAAAAAATCAGAAAATAATAGCTGTACCTCTAGTAACATAACACTCTGGTTTTGTCAGTGACCTGTTACTGCATATGTATTACAGTTTTTAATTTACTACATGTGTGACTGTGTCATATAGCATAAATATGTGCATAAATATGTGCAACCTAGTTCTGTTGAACTATAATTTTTTGGATGGTTTTAGTAACTAGTGTGCCTGAGAACCCAGGAGGGATCAGGAATTTAGTTTATTCCCTGCAGAAATGAGAAATTAGTTTTGCAAGAGGTAACATAAGAGAAGGAGCACAGTATTATTAAGAGGATGTTGGGGACATGCACACGCTGCTTATGACTGACTTATCCACTGAGAACAACTTTGTTTCAAGAGGTGATCTCCTCCAAAACAACAATCTTCTTACAAGAGCTGCTTAATGCCAGTAAAAGACAACTCAATATAGCACCTTCACATCTGCTAATACTGCATGTTTGGCTTTAACTTGCAAGTTAGAGGGCACCAATGCATTCATCCTCTTTCTTCTCTGCTATTTTCTATATGGGCTTTACTAGGCCACACACTAACTCAGGATTTTGCCTTTGGTTTCCATCAAAATACATGGCAAGCATTATTCAAAATATATTAAAGGATTTTACTAAATTCATCTGAAATGTCCCAGTTTTTACTTTTTTTTAATCTTTGAAGGATCTCTCCCTATATATTAAGTTATTAAAAAATACTGAAATCCTTCAAACTATCCCTAAAGCAAGAAGGTGTTTCCTTCCTCAGAAATCTTAGTTAACAGCGAGTTAAAAAAGGGGAAAGGCGAGATGTAAGTGAACCAGGCATAGCTGATATTGGAAACTCCTATTCGTTGTTGGCACCTGCCCATGGCCAAGTTACAGAGACACTGGAGGAAAGAGGCTTCCTCCTTCTTTCTTAAGAAAGTCTTAAGGTATTCTTTAAATTACTTGCTTCTATTTAAAACTCAACTGGGATAATCTGAATAGCTAAAATTCCCTGAATACGTTCACTGAATGACAGTGATTCAGTTTGGATTATTTACTGATAAATAATTTTTTCTGATTTGTCTCAAACTTTATGGAAAAAAACGACATGAGAGTCATGTAAAACTTTATCTCCTGAATGGACTTGTTAGTGTGAAGTATTAAAACTAAATTTTGAGTTAATTGAGTTAAAACTCATTTCTCAGCTGTTTCGGGGTTCTGAAAAACCTTTTTCATGTTCCCACTTTGTCTTTATAGATATCTTAGACCACGATAGTTTTCCAAGGATAGCTGAAACTTTCAGCTTCTCAGGGAATTAGAAAATACTTGAGGTGAATATTAAAATTTATGAAGTTTATCCTCCTGCCATTAGACTTGGCCTCAACAAATAGAATCTCTTTGGCTTTGCTTTTGGAAAAAAAAATCATATCAAATCTTCATCAATAAAATACATATTTATAAAAATACCATTTTTCATTTAACCATAAAAATGGCACCTTCAAAGATGAAGTTTTTTATGTCTGTAAGAGACATACCAACATTGCTGAAAAAATAAACTCAGCCATCCTTCCTCTACAAGGATGAAGGTCTGTTTAGAGATGAAATTACTGACTTGAGCACGGCACAGTTCTCCTTCAGCCCACACCCAAGAGCAGCCTAAAGGCCTCAAAGGCTTCATGTAATTGTAACAGATACTTGCTCCTGGTTTGCCAGCCCCATGGAAATTCCAGTTTGCTGTGTTAGAGCGCTTGTCTATTCTGGCCCTACTGGAAGAACAGTAGCCTCAGGAATTAACTTTTTGATTAGTCTGAAAACTCAATCATCTAGCAGAAACAGTAGGAAAACGCCTGCTTGAACAGAGGACAGTAATTCTGTTTCACAACTCTCTTTCAGGCTACCCACCCACCTGGAAGAGGACACCTAAGAAATGTTGTTCTCCTACGTTTCTTTCATTGTACTTATAGTACAATATCTATTTCATAATGTGGGGGAGTAGGGAAAATGAAGATCAGTGAGAGCAGCAGCAGCAGAAATAGCAGAGGCGATAGTCAAATAAATATACACAATGCCTTTGTTGGAGAGAAGGCATTTTATCAGGGTTTGACTTGGGAGTAGCCTTCCTCCTCACTAATTTCCAAACCACGCAATTTTACCTCTTAAAAAGCACATGGATGCTGTATTTAAAACACAGTCTGAAATTTGATCCCTGGGGCAGATATGAAAACCATAGTAAAGCAGTACTTTGAGAGCTGGCATAAGTGTAGGTAACTTCTGAGTGTTAAGCATGACAAAGATGGGGAAACAAACCCTGACCTCCTTAATGTTAACCTGAATTTCAGCTGGGTGGTGCTGAGCCTTTGCAGATCACAGCAGATGGCTGTGATGAGCTAGCTGAGAGGAAGTGCTGCAGCTCAGGAGAAGCCAGGGAACGATATGGCGGATTGTTACCCAGAAACTTCTGGGCAAAGATCAAATATGATCCTGAAGACATTATGGGAGTGGCATAAAGAGGTAAAGTTCGAGTAAGGTGGCTGAAAAAAACCATAACATAGCAAAGGAAGATCTTTGAACCTGTCTGGGATTCTCCTTGTCATTCTTCAGTGCTAAGCTTGTAAGTGTGATGTCACCTTATGAGCTGTTCTTTGACATACTGTTAGGCTGCTATATGGCGTGGTTTCCTTCCAGGGCACTATTCCAAATTTTAATCCTCCAGTTTCTGCCTGCAGTAGGAGGACGTTTGGATAGTCCTTCAAAAATGGGTTGAAATGTGACACACAATCAAATGACCGTAAAGATGTGTCAGATGACCATACAGCACGTGCAAAACAGGCCTCATGCCACCATGGCTTTGGCACAGAGAGTAGCTGGTGTATATGTACTCTAGTTCAGGGGAATTTATGAATGGGGCACAGTATGTTCCCTGCATGTTCTTGCAGGACATCTCTTTCAGCAGCATCCATTTGTTTCTGCTGCTTCGCCGGACTGTAAAAAGGCAAAATGTAGTGAGGGAAATCGTATGCTTTTTTTAAAAAAAATTATTATTATTGTATTATTATTTTTGCTGTTGACTTGGTACACATATACCTAGAGGGTTCTTCTGTGGCTGAAGATGTGGCTCTAGCCAAGTCAACACGGGGTTTGAAATAGCTCAGGTTATGGTCTGTAGAAGTCGAGGTCTTGGTTGACATACTGAATTATCAACATTTCTTTGAAGCTGTTCCCATTTCACGCATGAAGACTTTGTATCCTAAGAGCTCTTGTAAAGTAATGTTTATAGACGTGTAGTTAAATGCATAATCAAATGGCTCTTAAGAAACCCAGGAAAGGATCATTCTTGCTACTTCTTTCTGTTTCCCTTTCCCATCAGCTTAGACCCATCTCCCTCCTGCTCTCCCCCTCCCTGGGGAAGCAGGCTGTCATGAGGTGGCTGTGCAGCTGCAGGACGGGGTCTGCGTTTCGGCTGCGGGAACTGGATGTGCTGGGTCACCCTCCAGCCCGCGCTCAGGACACCGCAGCCACTCTTGGTCCCCCAGTAACTCCAGACCACGCTGCCCAGCTAGACGCTCACCGATCCTCTGTCGTGCTATGTTTGTCCTGCTCCTGTGGCACTTAAAGAGGCTCCTTAACACTCTTGTTTCTTCTTTTGCTGTTGAACGTGAATTCTAGTGAGGGGAAAAATCCAAGAATTCATAACAAAAACACAGGGGAAAAAGAGCGTCTCCATCGAAGTTAATAATCAGCAGGGTCCAAATTACCTCTTATTAGCATTTATTTTACAAAAGAGGCAGGGTATAATTTCGCGATAGATTCAGATTTGGAGAGGGACTATAATCAGCCTCCTGAAGAGCTCTGCCTGAAGTACATGGCTGCTTATTTCTTTTCCAAATTGCACCACTCTCTTTCCCCCTCTTGCGCTTCCCCCGCCCGCCCCGGTCTCTTTCTTGATCTCTTTGAATAATGCAATTGCTTTGAATAGCCCAGACAGGCCTGAAGATTAGGGAGCCTGTTTGTGGAGCGGGGGGCCAGCTGAATAGGCGCAGGAGGCCGGCTCCCCGGGAAAACAAGACGCTGGGAACTAGGCCAACTGTGAAGAGCATGTGCTGGGAGGGACTGAATAGGCAAGCAGCCGGCCAGCCCATATGTCAGGCTGTGCCACAAAGACTTCTCTGCACATCTACCATGACAAACAGGATTACCGAAGACAATTAATCTGGCACGCTTTATCAAAATCAAGCGCTGACCCCCAACCTCTCCCCCCAGCATGCAGCAGATGCCACGCTCCAATTCAATGGAGCTCAAGTGTTCCCTTTTTCACCACTGAAAGGCATCCAAAGCCTGAATAAGGCTGGCGTGGACTAATTGCAAACACTGTCTGATGGTGACAGTCCTAATCAAATGAGATGAGCTCACCTTTTCTGTAAACTTCTAATGGGAAGGCTGGCGGCAGCTCCCCATCAGCTGCTGGGAGAAAGAGAAACGCATGGGGCTGAATGGTTTTTCCCCCCCTTTCTCCCCCTTCCCCCCTTGCTGCCTGATGGAGGAAGGGGGCAGGCAGCCACACGCATCTTTTCCGCTTGAGCCTTTCGGGTGTTGCACCACGGGATGGACGGAGGAGGAAAAGCATTGGAGGCACCTCTGCGCAGAAGCAGGTCTCTGCTCGGCAGCTGCCAAAGAGGCGCCGAAAGGCAGCGTGCTGACGCCTGCTGCCATGCTCGAAACCAAGCTCAACATCCAGGGCTGAGTCCTCAGCTGATGCCTGTGGAGCTGCAAACACCCCTTCAGTATTTGACCCTGCCTGTGGGACGTTCCTGTCAGCTCTGTAGCACAGAGTATAAACTTACACTCATTAGGACCAGTCATTTCTTTTCATCTCCCTCCTGCTTGTTTTATTTTATTTACATTTCAACATATAGGAGTTTCAAAAAGCCAGCCCAGTTGACCTTAATAGAAAAGGAAAAGTGCACTTCAGTAAGAGAGGGGGGAAAGCAGGAGAAAACTGACAGTATTTTATCGTATTGCTTTTGTATTTACCTTACTGCTGTTCAAATAAGCAGCTCAGATGCTTGCTGCTCAACCTAGTAGGCATAGGCCTCTGTACTACAGAAATCCCTCATGACCAGTCTTTTCCTCACAGAAACCGCCCGTCCTCTTGCTTTCGGTTAGCTTAGAGCCAAGTGTATGTGTTTCTATATTTGCGTCCTCTTGCTTGTTAATATGGATGGAGTGAAGGTTTGCATAGGCATGGATGAATGCTTCTTTCAACCATTTTTTTTCCCCCAAATTTTCAAGTAACAGTTTTGTTTTTTTTTTCAGTTAAAATTTGGTAGAACCTTCTCAGTTTTATTAAATAGAAAGACACTGATAAATAAAAAAAAATAGTAGCAAGCTTTACAGCACAGAACACATCTTGCGGAATAGTCTACTGTAAAATTTGCACAAATGAAAGGGTTAAAATATCTGATTTGGGAAATACTGTAAGAGCTTCTCATAATGTTTTAATACTTTTTTTTCAATCAGAGAAAAAAAAAAGTTTCTTTTCCTCCCATACACACATAAAACAAAAATGGAGTTTAAAATATTCTTTATAACTTGAATTTTTTTCAAAGTTCTTTTCTGTCAAATTTTGTCCAGCATTTTGTCCAGAGTGGCATTTGCAGTTCCTTATAATCTGTTTTCTGATTGATAGAAAGCTGACACCTAGATATTATCTCTCTACCTACTTTTATGGCTTTCCTCAGCATAACACCTGATGCTTCACCAACTTGAATAATTACAACTTTCTTCTTAAAGCAAGGGTAGTAAGGGACCAATACACCCCGTGTGCAGAGAAGGCACCAAGGAGCAAGAGGTTAATGACTATCTTGATTTCTGAAAGCAACCTGTTAGAGCTGGGAACCACCTGGGTCACAATTTGACTCTGTCCATGAAACCACTCTCCCTCTGCACAGGAAAGGTTCACACGTGTCCACTAACAGCTGGGGTCATTGCCGAGCAGGGGTGACTACGTAGTTACTTTCTAGAAACCACAGTGGCATTGATTTACATTTTTCCTGAGTATCAATTCTCAGCACAGTGTGTCCTAATGAAAAAAAGACCAGACCTGAAATGATAACTTTGATAACAATGATAACTTAATGATAACTGAAATGATAGCTTTTGCAGTGACACCTGCAAAAGCTGTCACTGTGGGAAGGGAGCTTTCGCTGGAGCAGGGCTCTCCCACCTCGAGCTGGAATAGGCAAGAGTTTCTTATTAGCAATGCATTGCTAATGATGCCCCTCAAATCTGCTAACGTTTCTTCCTCCTACATATCAAGAATGGGATGTTTAAATGCTAGTTACAGATGGAGGAGCAGCTGATTTTGATATTACAACGTTTACACTCCAGCAACATGTTCCAGCATTTGAGAAATGCAGTACTCAAAGTCGGTCCAAGCGGGAAATCAGAAAACAGAGCTAATATTGCTCAAGGCACCCAGCAAAGGCCAGCTGCAGATCACGCAGCAGCTCATTGCTGTGATGCTTTGACATCCCATAGCCCAACACTTTCCAGAAATCAAAGGCCAGGTTGTGTTTTTATTCAGAGTGCTAAGGTCAATTTCTAAGAAGTCTCTTGTAATGAAGTGATATACAGAGTTAGGAGAGCTAAACTGTAGCTAATGGCTGCTGTGTCAGCAAGAAAAACCTTGTGCAAGAAAGATGAAGGAATGAATGACAAATCCTACTTTAAAAAAAAAAAAAAAAAAGAGGAAAAAGAGCACAACAAACACAGAAAACTCAATTCACTGCAGGCTAAAGCAGCAGCAGAAGAACGAAGTGACAAGATATTGATCTGAACTACCTGGGGAACGGGAGAAGACGTTTGCATCTCCACACTGCAAGGGGAGGAGGTGCCTGCAGGATGTGAGCCCCTCTGTGCAGGCTTGCTGAGGGGTGATGGGGGAAAGAGCATCACCGAGGGAGCCAGAGGCTGGCATCTGTGCTCAAAATGAACACAAAGCCCTGGTGACACCTCTCTCTTCAACTTACTTAACCTGATCACTGGTGAGGTGGAGAATAATTTATATCATGATTAGATTAGGAAAGAGAAAGACTGTGATCCTTTTGACTGCAGCTAATTAAAACATTTCTCTAAAAACCAGGGGTACTTCTTACACTATTTTTATACTGGTTTGGAGCAGCTTTGTAGGTCACAGTAGCATACAGCATTGCCAGAAGTACCAAGATGGCTGAGTCTGGAAGGTGAAGCTGATGTGATAATACTTAGTGACATGGGTGGGAATTTCTCCCAGCCATTAGCAGAAGTAGGAACTTGCTCTTAAAAGAAAGAATCATGTCAAATGACATATTTAAAATGTCATCTAGTTTGCGGTGGAGTACCCACTGTTTCTTCTAAAATGCACTGTATGTGTAATTGAAGTGTAATTCAGAAATGACTTTGTGAGCATTGACACAGAAAGGGTCTCCCCTTCTCCACTGACCCCCAAGGAATTGCCACTGCCTTGAGACAGCAGGAGAAAGTTTGACCTACTTTATCATGCTTACTCATTGCTGTCAAGATATTTTTTACATCCATAAAACAGTAATCGCTGACTTTTTTATTTTGAACACATACATACACAGACTAGTGAATTGGATCAGAATAACAGAAACCCGTACCTTTTCCAGTCCTCATACCAGGACAAGATAAACCTTTTTGAAGGTTAAGTAAATATGCCTCACTAATTTTCTTTTTTTCTTTTTTTCCTGGACTTAAAGAGGGCCCTTCATCTCTGGTGCCACAATGTCTTAAAAATCCATCACAGGATTTTGCTTCCTCTTGAGTTCTCTGTAGCTGCTCTGAGGTCTCCTGCTCGGTTCATGCTGAAGGCTTTCCTCCAGGCCAGAGTATGGAGTCTAATTCAGATGCTTCACATGTAGGAAAACCATTCTGTGTTGCACCACCATAAAATGTGCTGTTTCGATCACTGTGGTGTGCTTCCAATGTGGCGCACAGAAATACGACCAACCTATGAAATCTGGTTATCTTGTTTCTCTAATGATGTTAATATCTCACTCCATAGGAAAATAAAACCAAAGTTACTTGAAGAAAGGATCAGCTTCATCCAGTACAATAGCGAAGAAAGGATCAGCTTCATCCAGTACAATAGTGAAATGAATTATAACATCACTGAGTAATGTTTACGGTAGAGGAAAGATAGTGTTTAATTCCTGGAGGAATGAAATGTGCATGTATGAATGTGTAAGGAAACTCTGGCACAGAATTCGCTATAGTGGGCTTTGTTTCACTCACATGAAATATTTTCCTTCCACAAGAAACACTTTTCAACATGAAATGAGGCTGGACTTTCTTGGCTTAAATATCAAATTGATTGGCATCTATCTAAACATAATAGATACCTCAGGCCAGAAATCTCCACCTTCTTTTGATTTACAGCCCCCTAAATATAGAGGTGCAGATCCTGTCTAAGTAACTTAAGCCAACCAACGTGGGCCTCGCTTTCCTATTTGAGTTTTACAGACCTCTTAGAAGCGGCTTAGGGAGCACTCCAAGTCCACAGACCAGTTTCTGGTTTAGACCATTGTCCCCAGGACATGGCTTTCAGGCAGCATGCTGTTTGTGGCACCTCCTAACATTATTCTTGGCCATGGCATACCAACCAGAGAGAGCACAGTACAGTATTGCTAGTGTCACATGACTTGCTCAGGAGTTTTTTGGTTTTGTTTTTTTACCTCGGAGCCACTAATCGCTGGTAGCCCCTGGCTAAGGTACTTTTCAGGGCTCAGTAGGAAACAACAGGGTTTTTTGGTTCAGCTGGAGTTTCAGAAAACAGAAATAGCATGGGACTAAATGCGGAGTTCAGTTTAACTGAAAAGAAAACATTTAATTTCTGAGGTTTTAGCAATGTTTTATAACTAAGATTGCAGCAAAGAATTGTGGATTTGCAAATCAAAACCCAAGGTTTAGAAAATGTCCAAAATACTCTGATTATTTCAATAATTATTTTAATTCCTTTTTATGCAGCCAAAATGATTTGCTGAAATTTACAGGAGTTTGCAGAATGTCTCAGTTGAGTCAAATCCTTATCTCTTAATGGATACATCTCAGCCAGAACAGTTTACTTAGCTGCAAGTACTTGATCACATAAATAAGCAAAAGGATCTTCTTGTCGTCAAGGCAGACTCAGATTTGAGAATGCTCTTAGGACGGTCTCGGCATTGCACCCAGAGGTGATTTCTCGTCTACAGAAATAGTGTGGTGGAAAGTGTACTCTGGTCCCCTGAGCATAAAGCTGCGAACAATGAGTTAGTGAGAACGATGCTTTCTTGAGAGGGGGCTGTGTGCGCTCTATCACCACAGCAGTCACAAAGCTATTGATTTTGTACCTTCTGAAGTGACTCAGTGAGCAGGACACAGGCCTTCCAGAGAGGAAGATGGGAAACTCATTAGAGCTTTTCCTCACTGGCTTGGTTTTGAAGTCCCTGCCTTGAAGACAGTACACAAACCATCTCTGAGAAGAATATGAACCATAGCTGGATTTCTGAAGACCTAAGATCTCGACAAAAAAAATGACAAAACCTAAATGCGATCTGCACCTATGTTAATTATCAGCCCATTAGTGTGCTCTGAAATACATTTGGGAGTAAATACAGAACAGATTTAAAATTCACAGAAAAAGTCATTCCAACTTTCTGTAGTTTGAACAATAGCAGGTTTTCCTTTTCTTTTTTTTTTATCTCCCATCTCTTTAATCCTTAAATTGTTATAACACCAAGTGAACATTGAGATAAACTGCTGTTCAGATAATTCACTATCAAAAATATTGAGCATACTTTAGTCGGATGGCAGTAGTAATGGTCTTTTCGAGTGCCAATGCACAAAAGCTGAGCCTATCAAGATTTTTTGGCAGGCACTGCGTTTAACTTGTCATGTTATATATTGCAGCAATGCAGCTGAGGATCAGTATAAATCAATTTACAGGTCTGGAGGAAATGGGAGAATGTGCTTCTTGCAGCCCATTAGCAGCACAAGTGTCTAACAGGAGGTGGCAGCATTTTAACACCGTTCAGTCCAGCAGGGAGAGAGAGAGAGAGAGAGAGAGAGAACTCAATCAGCATGTCCAGAAAGCTGCTCTTTACATTCAGGCAGGATGTACACACTGCTGCCTTGAATTTATGGGTTTCATGAATTTATGTGGCTACAGACAGGCAGGAAGGTGAAGTTTTGATAACTCTTCAGTCTTCTTAATGTAAATGTGGGAAACAGGCAAAGTAGGTACCGGAGGGAAGGAAAGTGAAAAATAAATTAGAAAATATGGCTGCCTAAAGGGTCAGAAACAGTCCACCCCCAACTAGAGAGCAGTTTTGTGGTAGTTCCATTAGAAATAGTGAGTAAGAAAATATGCAGTCCCTAATGAATTATTGGTATTTGATCTCATACCAATTGCACAGGGGATAACTCTCTTGTTTCAGAGCTATCGCACCCTGTATTGTCAGCTCTCGTGATCTCATCACAAGCTTTTTGGCATTTATCGTTATTCTTAAAAGCTCCAGCCTTTGAAACTGGGCAACTGCATGGGAACCCCAGCTTTCACTTAACCACCACCATCACCAAAAACAGCAAGCTTTGAACCCTTGTGGTTACTGGGAAACGTCAAAAAACATGAATGAAATGCTCTCACAATGTTCAAAAACCAAAAGGCAGAGAAGGAAGAATAACAGAATTTAAACTAAAAAAAATTAAAAACACTTCTCATAAGGTTAGCTTAAAGTCATACATCCGAGCGGCCTGATTGACAATGGCATATTGCTAACGGGAAGCCTGGACACAGCACAGAAAACCAGGCATGTCACTGTGTACTTTGAGAGGGGTGGAATTAAGTGCCTGGCTTAGTGTGTAGCCATGAGCACAAAATGGTGTTGTTCACTTCGGTGAGATTATTTGCTGATTTACAGCTCAAGCCATTCGCTGAACTGAGCTCTTAACTCGCTTAAGAACTAATCCAGTGCCCAGTGCAGTTTGACGGCGAAACTCTCGAAATCGGGTCATCGGTGTTCTTAAACAACTTTTTTTTTTAAACATGGAACTGCTTCAGCTAGCACTTGTTTCACCTTTTAAGGTATATATGGATGACACTAAGGAATACCATACTAATGGCAACCACAAGAACTCCACATGTTGCCAGTAATTAAAACCCTAATACCCAAAGAACCATGACACATTATTTTCAATCTTTTTATTCCGATGGGTTTGTCTCTGAAATCAGGTAAAAACTGGCAAATCTCTCTGTGCAGTTTCAAAATGGAGTAGATTTAATTTCCAGGTTTTGCATATGGAAGAGGAGTATTAATGTGGAAGAGACTTCCCACTGTACTCACCTTGGAAGCTTGACTGCAGCACAATTAAAGCAGCGGGCAGATTACCAGATGGCGACCAACTATGGGAGGAGTTAATCTAGAAGAGATATGAAACCTTGCAGGAACTGAGATTTTGAGGGCTTAGCACAGATAACTCTGGGCACAGACATACAGTCACACAGTCAAAAATGGCATTCAGTGGTTGAGCTCCAGAATGATTGAACACTTTTCTGGGAGTCCCGGTGAGCCAACAGCAGAGCTGAGAATAGGATCATGGCACCTTTCATTCTCAGATCCAGCGAGAATTTTGTTAGACCACAATTTTACATTTCATACTGAACACTCAGTTACTGTACTTAGTAAACTCAGCCAAATACACACAGGTCAGGAATAGCACTGGCATGCAGAGTACACTGATTTAATTTTGTCTGGCTTTTTGATGCGCCTTCCTGGAGTTCCTATTTGCTGTGTTGTGGGTTAAATACTTCAACAGGAAATCAGCTCAGAGGACTGGCTGACCATTTCAACCTTGTGGAAACATTTGTCCTTGCCTGCTTCCCAGAACAATTCAAAGAATGCCTTGTTTCTGGTACACACAACTGAAGTAAAAAATCTGTGGACAATAATCTGTGGACAGAATGATTCAGTAGGGTGACAGCACTCACTCAAATTAAAGACCTTGGAGTAAAGATCAATACAGATATCTACACACCTAAGGACAGGAAGTTCTGTTTAATTTGTATGTTCTCCTGTAGACAGTCCTCTGACTGAGTGTTGTGCCTGAATTGTTACATGAATCTATTAGCTAATCATCTATTAGAGTGATTCTCTCAAAATTAATCTAGCCAAAATTTGACATAAATGATCTAGAATGACAACAATTATAAAAATCACTTTACAAAAGAATGACCTTTAACAGAAGAAAAAGCAAATTTAGGCTAAATTGATTCAAATGACACACAGGCAATCAAGGAGGGATATCTTTCTTTCTTTCTTTCTTCTTGTCATTGTAATAAAATGTCTGCAATGCCATAGTTCTGTCAGGCTTACAAATGCCACATTTCATATTTTTGTCAAGGGTTTTTTATTATTTTTGCTGTTACTCCATGCATAAGGAATAAAACTTCATGCATGACTTCTAATATCATCATTAAGATCTTTATTAAAGTTCATCCCATCAAAGCAGATGCATTTTAATTGCCACTTCTTTTAGCTCAGCTCTGCAGCACTGTTTATATTGCTTTAAATTAAACTCCTTACTAACGGCAAGATCTGTCAGTCCTCTCAAAAGCAATGTATGAAAAGTATCATTAAGTTCTGTGAATTAGATGGAAACAAAAATGGAACTCAATGGAGGCAAATATATTTCATCAGGCCTTGAAGAGGTGGTTCATTTTATGCCACCTGTATTTGGCAAGTCAAATTACCTCGTGGTTAGAATTTCTAATGATCTCCAGATAGAGATTTGTCTGAGAAAGGACTGTGTGAACATTTCAGGATTTTATCCTACATGAAAAGTAATTACCTCAATGTGTGATAGACATTTCTCTCCAAATTTGGGTATCAGGGACCTGGCCTATATTGGATCAATTTGCATTTCAGTTGCTTGTGGGCAGCAATTGCTGTAGCTGTGTATGTGCTAAATCATGGCACAAGAGGACAAGCATTAGATGTGACAACCCTGGCTTCAAACAGAAATAAGTTCATCCCATGGACATCATGGTCCTCTGTGTGTTTTCTGAAGGGCTTGCACAATTCTTGCCAGGTATCTATGGTTAATGCCAAGGAAAATCCCTGTAGGATAAAAGGCCTCAGATAATTCCTACTCAGGGGTCTACAGTGAGTCTTTATCTTTTGCTTTTATTTTATTTCCCAAATACCTGAAGCTTTCCTCAGGACCTCTGAGGACTTCACTTGTTATCCTAACTCCTCTGGGCAGGCAATTTGAGTTTCATGGTCCAGATCATTTTAAATGAGATGAGACTTGGGTAGACCTTCCTGACAGAATACATAGAGAGCCATTTCTCTGTCACTGAGGGAAGAGCACTAAATATTCATCGTCCTTTTCAAGCATAGGCCTTTTAGCTCCCATATATTCCATTGACACAAGAGAGGCAAATTGGTGCATTCTACTTGCTTTATGGCTTGATTTATTTAGCTGTAATTCAAAAGCAAATATTTAAAAGTTACAGGCCTATTTTGAAAAATGGAGCTCCTAAGACTTGCATAGAAAGCTAGGGTATGAAGACCATGGTTTTATAACCTGAAGGAGGTGAAAACACAGGCAACACATGTTAGTGTGAGTAGAGCCATCCCATCTGTTAATCAAACTCAAGCTCAGTGTATGAATAATGCTGCAGCAAGGGTAAATATTTTTGAGAATTTTAGTACATATTTTTGAAAATTTGATGCTAAGGCCTGCCAAATATTGTAAAGTTTATTGCTAGTCAGCGCTGGGAAAAAAGTAGTTGTTTATCAAGTGGTACAGAGAAGAAAAAGTCCCTAGGGAGTGCTTCTCAAACCTGTGTGGTTTTCGTTTGTTTCTTTTTTAATGTATGCATTGTGTGCCTATGGGTTTATCACAGGATGCTTGCTCTTGGATTTAAATCCATAGCAGTTGTTAGAGGGCCTGTGCAAAAGCAGCAGCGCACAGGCCTACTTAATGAGCACTGTAACACACAGAATATCTTGTTTATGGCCATAAAGGTGAAACTCTGCATCCCCAAAGGCAGTGGCAAAACGGTCTGGACAACGTGGAAAGGAAAGACTTGAATGTGAATGCTGAACTGTTGCATTATCTGTGTTCTTTCATGGTGTGCTGAGGTGTGAAAGCAAGCCTGGGCCTCCTCGAGGGTGCCCAGGTGGGCAGCTTTGAGGAAGCGGGCTTTGCACAACCTGTCTCAGCTCCTCTCATGGCCTCTGCATGTGAGAGGTTTATCTTTTACCCCATTTGGGGTTTGGAAAGAGGGCCTCTGCACATTCTGAAATATAGCCAGCAATGATGGCACAGTGAGTTTTTCCTCAAGAGTTTGGCCTGCCCTTGAGAGGGGCCGTGGTGCTGAGAGCTTGTCCCTCGCCAGCTGTGCCACTGGGCTGCAGGAGAGGTCGTTTGAAGGCTCATTTCCAATATCGTTACTGGTTGTAACTTTGACAAAGTCCTTAATTTCGAATCGATGTATTTGACAGTGACCTTCATTATCCTCCATCTGTGGATAGAAATGTGACTAATGTCTACCAGGACAACTTATCGCCAAAACCCTATTCTTGTTCTCCAAGTATTTATTGACAAATCTAATTTTGAAGCTATTTTCTGCATGCCTAATCTTGTAAGTCTATTAATATTCTGCCTAATGTGTTGTTTATAAGCAAACGTCCATTTTTCAGAAGGGCATGAGGGTGGTAAATCTATAAACTGAAGATGACTTTCTAATCTGGGCAGTAAGACTTCTTAAAACTTCCCAAAAGTTTCTTTGCAGCTGCACCTGGTTTTCACTCAGATAAAACCATTTTTGGCAGAGCTGTGACTGGAATTAGTGAGGACAAGTAAAATGCAGTCAACACCTCGTTATGCCATGTTCCTCTATGGAATTGATAAACAGTGGGAAGAAGTCTGGGGAGAAAGGACTAAGTTTAACTTTCCTAGGCTGCATGCCTTAGTATATGAAGAACAGGAGGGACATAGAATAGCTTCATTCTATGTCCAGCTTTGCCATATTTAGGTTGGTCCTTGGCTAGTCGTGTCAAATAGCTGTGCCTCAGTTCTACCTCTGTAATGAATATGAGAGTAAGCCTCCTTATTTCCATGGCAAAGTGCTGCTAAATGATAAACTTATCTTAAACAAGATGAGTTTCCCACACTGTAGCCCCATCTGCATTGCAAAGGTGGAATGATACATCAGATGGGTATCAGGTAGGAGTAAGGTTTTGGTAGGTCTGCGTATTCTCTAATTGAAAGTGACTGGATAGGGCTGCTGGCAAATTTGCAAGGCTTTCTGCCTGCTGTGTCAATAGAAATCAGGGGATGTGGCCATTCACAGCCAAAGAGCAGCCCCCCACAAAGAGCACTGTAAGCTTCAGTACATCATTTCATTTGCATACATTGAGACAGCTGGCAGCTTTGCTATAGTATGGGAGGCGTCGGTACAGGGTTTCTCACCCACTGGGAGAAAGATTATGAAATATGGGGGACTGAAAAGCCAGCAGTTTCTTTACAGAAGTTGGAGTCTGTCTGTAACAATACTGGTGGGATTTGCTCCGTTTTATTTTCAGAAGTTCGTGCTCAATCAGCTCAGTATTTCCACTAAGAGAATACAAAAAGGTATAAATCTGATCTGTTTCTCTCTTTTGACAATGGATCCATACACTCATTATGATTTTGTAAGCAGAGCTTTTATTTCCCATATAGATGAGTGGACGACTCTTTTCCAAAGTCTGTGTTTGCTGTGTTTTTTCTAGGTAATACAGCATTATGTGCTGAGAGGCTATTAGCAATAACTTGGTGAAGTGGGCAGCAGAAATGTGGTTAGATACACAGATATTCCCCTTGCTTTACACAAAAAACCTGAAAGCTTGATCTATCTCAGAGGTACAGAAGAACCAAGTGTCTGTTACAGTCAATTGTAAAGGAACGTGATATATACATATACTGTGTATATATACACTATATACACACTGTACTATACTATTTGTATATATATAAAGGTATATGTATATCTATATTAATTGAGGCAACTGAGCAAAGCCAGAACCCTAGAATGGTTTCTGGCTTGAAAGCTGTTAGCTAAAACAAAACATAAATGCACAGCCCAGTGCCTCACAAAAAGTCCCAGGCTGGATCAGGCAAACCTTGACTAAACTACTCTTTGTGAATAATCCTGTGAATCTCTCTGCAGTGGTAGAAAAATACCTGGTGACAGACTTGGATAACTTGTTTGGTTGTCCCGTCACAGCTGCCATTTAAGTGATCTGCAAGAGACAGTGAGGCATGTAATTCTGACAAAGCAAAAGCACATGCAGAGTGGCTCAGCACCATGCTCCAAATTTGCCTGAATGTTATTTGAGAAGGGATGTCGTGTGGATCAATGAAACCGCTGGTGTGGGGAATACAGCATCCAAGAAGGGGAGAAAAGGGAGCTTTAGTATTGCTTAAGTAGCAGTGGTTTCGGGGTGCCTGGGGACATCTGGAGGATAGGCTTCAGGCCGAGCTTGAAAGAGCCTTGCAGATGTAAACTGGGAATCCTTAGTTCCAGAAAGTAATGACTGAAGACAGCCTTGTAAACAGAAAGCAGTGGGTAACCATAATGATGCTGTTGCTGTTATCAATTCATGGCTGGAATAACTTCCAGAACCAATATTTGGGTTAGGCGCTTGGGCCAGGACGGGTGACATGTCAGTTCTTGTCTGCTTGAAGGAGGCCAGAATAGCTGGAGAAGTGGGGTATAAAGCCTGGGAAGCTGTTGTCTCTTCATGACTGAGATACAAAGTACAACCCTCTGCCAGTGCTGTCTGCTTCTGGGCCCTGGTTCTGCCTTCTCTGAGTCACTTGCAGGGCTGTATATATTTCTCGTAAGTCATCTTTCTCCTTCATGTCTCAGAAATGTTATTTTTATGATCTGGAAGGACTCAGTGCAAGATTTCTGGATGACAGCTCCCTCACCAGAATTATACTTTATTTACAACCACTCCTGGGAGTGGGAATGGTTTTAAACAGACTACCTATCCCACAACAAACACACGCTCGGTATTTTTTAATAGCAACAAATCAGCGTCTTAAGAATGGGCATTCAAGGAGTTCCTTGAGGAAGACATTAACAGCTGTCAGAAAGCAGTTTAACTTTTTGAAAGCTAAGATGCAGCTTGAAGTCTGATCCAGGCATAGAGAAAGGATTTGCTGGGGGGAAACACCGAATCATCACAAGAAATGTTTTCCTAAATGAAGGCCTGTTTTTTGTGGACTCTGAGACCTCACAACATCATTGTAAAGGTCATGAGGTTTGAGCATTTGTGTTTTATGTTCAGTTCCCTTCACACATGCAGATGAGCCTGGGGGAAAGGGCTGCAGGGAAAACTGGCCAAAGTGTTTCATTATGTCCTCCAGCCTAAAACCACAAGAGAGTAACTTTGATCCTACAGGTTAAGGTTTTCACTTGCACCTTCCCTCCTGCACATTTTGTTAATGCAACATGAAGTGCTGTATCTCTGGGGTGTCTAAAGCACAGTACACATGAACACCTGATTAGATGTTAAGGTGCCTCATATCAACAGCATTC
The DNA here is from genome assembly GCF_034638445.1 of Ciconia boyciana. Classification (NCBI taxonomy): domain Eukaryota; kingdom Metazoa; phylum Chordata; class Aves; order Ciconiiformes; family Ciconiidae; genus Ciconia; species Ciconia boyciana. The sequence goes on along the minus strand of NC_132935.1, from coordinate 102,575,065 downwards.
AGACAATGAAAACTTGTGTCTATGGGGATGAAAGCTATTCACATTGATGTTTTTCTGACTGGATTTAGGAAATATATACTTATAAGAGATTTGTCTCTGAATGGATCGGATGTTAGACATTGGAAATGCTAACATAAATGTTAGAAATAGGGTTTCTGCTCATTTTAGCAGTTTCTCCACAAATCACTGATGCCTGCACAGAGGGCTCTGTACGGCCCCTCCATCATGTTGTACTTCCTCTCTTTTCAAAGCCACATGCCACTACTTGTTGAGGTTTTGCACACTAAGCAGCAATGTTGATCCGATGGCATGACTGGCTTTAGTTTAGTTTCTTTGTGGTCCTGCTGTGTACATTCCTATTCATGTGCTCTTTCTCTGTCAGACTGTATTCTTCATGGCAATATCCAAGCCTCCAAGCCAGCAGATATTGCACAGCTCTGCTTTCAGCAGAACAGGCTAAATAAGATTTTTCTTTTTTCTTCAGTTGTCTCTTTCTTCATCAGCAGTATCAGAAGGCTATTCTTCTCTGTGTTTTGTTGTTGCAAACCTGACAGTTTCTTTCCCCTTGATTAACTGGAGCAAAAGTCTCAAGTTACTGTGGAATAAACAGTTACCATTCAGCTGAGCTGTTGTAATGGGCCATATATGCACTTCATGATGACTTAAGCTAATGCATTTTACCTTGCAACGGGGGCAGATGAACTGTATGGGCTGGACAATTTTGTCAGGTTTGTTAACAGACCAAACCTTGTTAAGCTGCTGTTACTGAGTTATAACTCAGTCATGTGGCGGAGTCCTCAATTCCAGTGTGAGTGTCCAGAGACGTGTGGTTAGCAGCAGGTAACTCTGTTCAAAGAAAGGATCTTTTTGTATATGTGTGTTGATGCCATAGTTTTGGCAGAGGCCTCTGAGTCTCTAATGGACACCTTGAAGCAACAGTTTTACTTTTCTCAGCCCAGGCATATGTGCTGCATTGGCTGGTAAAGTGAAGCCACCATGTCCCAGTTCTTCCCATAAAGTTAGCATAAAAAGAAGGGTTTTGAATTTTTATTATTATTATTATTATTTTTAACGAGGTTGGGGAGAGGATGAAGGCTGACAGTAAGGAAGGAAAGTAACAAAAGTAGAAGCAGTAAACTAATTATACACCTGCCAATTCCTTTCTTTCTTGTTAAAGACTCAACCACTTTTTTGTCTGTGAAAAGTTCATTTAAAGCTGTCTCTCCTGTGCAATAGGAAAAATAACAGTTCATTCAACAGTATAATACAAACCCTAGAATGTTTTCAAATTTCCCTCTTTTGTATGTTTTAAGATTGGCAACTATATAATTAAGCATAACAAAGAGAGAAAGGATTAAAGGATTTAACAAGATTTAGCACAACTTGGGCAACTAGGGGTAACAGAGGGAAGGAAAGTCAAGGGCAGATATTAAATGAATCTGTGGAGTTACTTGTCAGAGGTGTGCAGACTCAGTTTGAAACACTATTTTAAGAATGGAAGCAATCGCACACCTACACGCTTAAAATATGCTACGGCCTGCAGCCAGGTGCTGCCTGCCGAGGTCCCAGAAGTGATAGTAAGCGGAGCAGCCAGCCTGATGATCCCCAATTGTAGAGGAGATATGCACCGCCACCCCTCCTGCAATGGAAGAAGAAAGGTCCAAAGCACTTTTGCTTCCAAGGACATTTCAGCAGTGGCTTCGTCTTTCCCCATCCACAACACGTGCGTGGAGTATGTTGGAAACATACGCAGCTATGTTATAGTCTAGCCTGTGCTTTACGCTATGCTTTCCATCCTTGATGTAGAGAGTGTACTCATCCCATTAGGTCATATCAAGGTCCAGCCTCAGGTAAATCCAATGGAAAACCTATCCCGTTAACTTTGCTTTAGAGAAGTAAGAAAAATAAAGAGAAGCTCTGCGTCTTCAAATAAGTCACTTGTCTTCCTGTGACAGTTTCATTCCCTTCAGAGCCTGTTCTTCAATTTATCTCATTTTCTACATGTGTCTTTTCTTTAAATATGCAGTTTCTTAGATTTTTTCCACTTATATAAATCCCATTTTTCCTGATTACTTTGTCAAAACCTTTATGCTTATGCAACTATTTCAATCAGACTGGTTCTATTTCATAGATATCCATCTATCATTACAATTGTTAAAGAGAGTTTGAAAAGCCCTCCTGAGAAGGATCTTAGACCTTTTAGATTTGTGAAGAAGAGGGGAAGATTCCTGTGGCCCAGAACAAGATTCTCACAGGTTCATTACAACCCTAGTTCTGTTGTTTTGAAAAGTTATATGATATCCAAGCAGATGATCAAACAATTCTGAGCCATTTTCAAAAGTTCTTCCAATGGTCTGAATTGGGGGGGGTGTGGCAAAAAATAGAAATATGTAAATAAGAATAAAATTTGTAATTCCATATCAAAATTTCCTTCACAAGGAGGGAGGAAAAAACCTTCATGTTTTCTGACTAACCTTAGTATTTACTTACAAAGGTGTTCTGTCTGTTCAGTGTTTATTGAAATAGAAAAGTGGTGTACCCCAATAAGAATCCTATTCCTGCTTTTTTGTGGGAGCTCACAAAATGCTATTTCACTATCTGAAACTCCCATTGAGTTAATACATTTAGTTAAATCCTGTCTAGACACATTTCCATTCCTTTAAATTCCATTTGAGCTTAATTCGGTTTCTAATGAAGTTGAAATACAATAGGAAAAGCACAGATGAAAACACATGGCATATCTGCACACTGTGAAAATGTCTGAAGCCCTACAAGAAAGTGGAAATGCTGAGTCTTTAGCTGGGTATCCATGAATGTTGCACAGAGTAAGCAATTTTTATTTCTTATCTCATTTGCATTGTCAGGCACTGACTCCAGCTCAGAATAATTTATTTAAACTCAGAGGCAAAGAGGACCTGCAGAGCTGTGTGGTATTTTTCCTATTCCTTTCTCACCCCTTTCCCATCACTGCCCTGCTAACTTTATACCATTATACCTTGTGATGTCCTTTCTATGTACCTCAGAGTTAGACACCTATTTAATCCTCCTTACAACTGCTGCTATAAATATTACTGTGCATGTAACAGATGCACGTGCGCTGCCAGGATGAATGGGCTGTAGACACAGAACTGTCATCCCATCTCGTTCATGGGAGTTCTCCATGAGGTATGACAGCATGGCTTCTTGCCAATGCTTAGCCAACGTTATGAAGGGTGTTGCTCTCTTTCTTTAGGATATTGTACTCTCACTGCTTTTGCCATTCTTCCTGGGTCTTAAATAATGATGGGACAGATCTGCTCCCCACTGGTTCCCCCACTCTGAAGGTGCAGCTGCTTTGGTCTTTGGCAAGAGAAAGCAGCTGTGCCCATGGCATAGCTTCGTTCCTCACCTATCAAAGGCACTGCACTGAAGTGGCTGGAGGAGAAGCTGGCTCCACTGGCTTTGCACCAGGAATGCTGAACCCAGGCAGCTGCAAATGGATTTGAGGCCTTTTGCTTTTTCCACAATGACCCTGTTACTCTGCCTGTTACATATAACTGATGTAGGCAGACATCTCCCAGGAGGTTCTGGCTTTATCATTTAAACAAGTTGACTTCTTGACTATGACTTTCTAAAATTAGCAGTGTTCAACTTCATTATATCCTGTAGCGCCCCAGATGCTCCATAAAAAATTACTTTAAAAATGACCTAATGAATTCCTCAACATAATTAATGTTTCAGTTGATGCTAGCCCAAAATTTTTCTAACACCTAGAGTTTCCATATGTCAAAAAAAAAAAAAAAGAAAAAAAAAGACAAAGGCAAACTGATCCATATAGCTACAGCTGCCAAGCATTGGACTAATCAATTCTGTCTACAAGGTTCTTAGCTTCAGAACATTCTTTGGCCATGGTTTGTGAAGAAATAGAGACGGGGAAACTTACAGAATTTCCTGTAGGAAGGCCTCACTTGTGGTGAATAAATATCAGCCTCATTGCTTTCTCAATAAGACTTTGGCTGCAAAGTCTCCTGGGCACATTTGATAAAGTTGTTATGACCTACTCTTCAGCACCCCAGAAATGATTTCTTTAGGAGAAGAAGAAGTGATACTGGAACAAGATGTTTGTTACCTCTGCTAAAGCTGAGGTGTTTGTATACTTTGAAATGCCAGATTTGCTCTAAATTAAATGTGTATTACTTTCTTCAGTTCCAGCTATGAGTTGTAGTCCAGCTGCTTGGGCAATCCAAAATATCATTATTTTATACACAGCTATATTGTTGCAGAGGAATGCACCACAGCTGCCAGGTCTGACTGCTGGTGATTATATCTGAAATGGTAGAAATGAGCCTCAGTCATAACTGATAATTGATCTCATAGTCAGTTCCTTAATCAAACAGCATGTCTAGACAAAATTCTTGTTGACTCTTCCCATCAAAAATGTGCACGATTCTCCTCAAAGCCAAACAGTTCTCTGTATCAGTCATTATAATTACAGTTTTGTCATCTTTGTGGAGAAATGGGTAACTAGCTGTCCTTGGCAGAGCAAAGCAAACATAATCTGTGGCTTTATAGGCTGTGTGTATACTATGTATAGTAGTGCGTATTCTTTGAAGAAAGCTCTAGCTACCAAGAATGACTCATGAAGAACACCAGTACAAACCTAATTAATGCAGAAGAAAGACCCTTCAGTCTCAATAGCAGAGTTCATGTTCTTCAACGCCAGCAAAACTATCTGGTTTCCGCTGTATTTGAGCCCCATTGCAGAAACTGTGGCCCTGTGAGGAGGCAGTGGCACAGCTCCTTGTGATTCTGAGGGGGCCAGGACAGTGTCCCACAGGCTGAATAATGGCGGGCTTGTCAAGAGCTTTGAAATCTGCAGAGCTTTTAAACATGCTACTCATACCAACAGTATTGTGATATATAATAATAAGAAACATGGGTTAAAACAAATATAGCAAAGTGTGAAAAAGGAATGAAAAAAACACATACTCACAAACACACAATGATCATTGTCCAATCTGGTAAGCCAAACACTCCCCATGGCAAAACAATAATTTTTTTGTAACAAACTTTTTCAAATTTTCACTTTGTGGGCTGAATGTTCTATGTTTCAGTGGATCCAAAAGGCTATTATTATCACTTGTTATTATTATTGTTCTAAAAACAATATGTTCAGGCATTTCCCAGAACAAGGCTAGGGTAAAATCCATTGTGTTGCCTGCTTCGCCCATGAGAATTTTGGCATGTGTTCCTTTTAACAATTGTTATGGTATGGAGCAGGGTTTTGAGCTAATCTGCCTTTTCACACCTCCATGTAAAGCCATCCTGAATCTCACAACGTCTTCAGAAATTTAGTGGGTAAAATTGAAACAGGCTTTTCTGAATACTTATTGCAAATTAAATCTTTTGAAGTTTCCACCCACATTAATTGTAGTCCAATGGTAGTTGTGGGTGACTGGCATTTATCTCATGACCATAGTGCTGCAGTATGCTAGAGATACTGGAGTGGGCAGAAGCTGGGAGGTGGGGCAAGGGAAAGGTCTAGCAAGGAAGAACATCTAGGATTTGGATCTGTGGGATATAGGTCTCCTGGGAAAAGAAACGGGCACTAAAGCTAGAGGCTAAGGGACAAGTATCTGATGGGAGATGCAGAAGATCTGAGGGGGTCTTGAACTATGAGGTATGAAAAGTATGCAAAGAGACAAAGTGGGGAGAAGAGAAGGCAGAAGATACCATAAACTTTGAGAGGAAGAAGAGTAGAGCTAGGACTGAAAAGGATAGGTCCTGAAAGGGCTGGAGAAATAATACCAAAAATGGGGGGTAAAAAGGAAGGGAAAGCAACCTGGTGAGCAAGGACCATGGTATTGGGATGCCTGAAGAGCAGACAATTGACCTGGCCAAGTCCCAAAGGAGTGGAACAGGGATGAGAAGGCAGAGAGTGGGAAAACCATTACAAAGACAGAGACAGAGCAAGAGAGACAGTGTGTGGGAGGGAGGGACTCTACCAGCTGGGTAGGAATCAGTGGGGGCCAGCAGAGAGAAGGGCTGACTGGAAATGTCTGTGATGCTATAACATGTTTCCCTTCACAGCCCTTGAGGTTAGGAAGCAAATGCAGCATTTTTCGTTCAAAATGTAACTTTTTTTTTCCCAAACAGAAACAATGCATATATATATATATATATATGTATATATACACGTACTTGCCTCCCAGAGAATTTCTGAAATGTTATAGTCATCCCATGCTTCACCTGCTCACCTGTCAGGAAAGCTTAAATCTGGCATTTCCAAAATTAGCTTGAATCTGGCATTTCCCAAATGTTGCAGCCTGATGTTCTTAAATGTTGGTTTTATGCAGGTATGCACGTGTGTGTGTGTTCCTAGTTATAAGCTCGAATACATGTCAGAGCATATAGCAATTCCATAGTGCTGTGCATCAGCAAAAACATACTGATTTGTAACCATATTTGATTTGTACATGGATTTACATTAGAATGAAGTAAGGTCCAGGAATTTTTCTGGTGGCGATAATTTACACAAGACACAGAATTTTTCTGTAAGGAGTGGAAAGCATCTTAGTTATGATACGGATACTGTACTTAGTTCCTTATATTGTCATCTGTTTCTTAATCACTAGTCTCCAAATAGACTGAGCTATCTTGTCTTGGCAGTCATCAGATCTGTTATTAGTCTGTGAAAATATTATTTAAACTTGGGAAATTCCTCTAGTTATTATTTCACAAACTGGGAGATGGATTCCTATATTTGTAGACTTTTGAGAAATCAATGTTTTAGTAGGAACTAATGGCCTTTTAAAATATATGCTTGTACCACAAGCAGTCCTTATAACAACACCAAAAACAAAAGGCTTTCTTTAGCCACTGTGGTAAACAGATTGCATGTGATTATGGGAAGGGTGAGTTTTATTACTGTTTCTACATCCAAAATCCTGATTGGAATTGTATCATCTAGGTTATTGCTTTCTGGATATTTCTGTAGCTCTTTTACCCAGGATCTTGGCCAGCATAGTAGGTTAGACATTAGTCGTTCATTTTCCAGTACCCTTGGCTTCAGCAGGATTTATTTTAGTGGGAGCTTCACTACCATTTTCTTTCCAGCCATGGAAACATCCCCCTCACAGCAACAACTTAACCACACTGAGCGGTGAAAAGCTGAAATTCCAAAAGGAAATTAGTTGGGCAAGAATCCACGGGACAGGTGGTGGGATGAAGCCGGGTAACGAATTTGGACATTGCTAAACCTGAAACTGAACTGGATGGTCCCGCCTCAGGAAAAGGGAAGAATTTATTATATCGCAGCCTGGCAATAGCCTTTATGAGCAACATATATATTTAAAAGAGGTGTATTGCCACTCTGCTAGAACACCGCTACCAATGTTCCTTTCCTTCCCAAGTCATACTTAACACTGATGATATTTTAGCAGTGTGTTATCTAACAGCCATGTGAAAGGGGGGAGTAAACATTTAAGTAAGATTTGTTGCCTCTCCGTGGCTTCCTTGCTATATTGCCAGGAAGTGCAGATTGTGTTTGCAGTGTTGTTTTCGCAAGACTATTCCCGTAGAAGCTGAGCTGAACTCTTTCCATAGATGCCTGTGAATAGCCACCAGGCATTGCATAGTAGGAACCATCTTTGAACAAAGCATATTAAAAGTAATATCTTAAAATGTAATATAATCTGTGGGTAGCAGTCGTGCCTCAGCTGTGAAATGTATTTTGCGTCTTTTTGTTATTACTAATAGTTTGTGAAAATATCAGTGTTCTTACATTTATTTGAAATAATTTACAATCAGAACAGATATCTTTGAATCATATTCATTTTCTGAAAATCTGAAATTGAAATTCTAATTCCCTGGCTTAGTGATGATTTGGTGTACAAGCTTGTTCCTGGACAGAATAAGTGCCATTCCCAGATTCAAAGCATATGGTACAAATTCTCATGTGAACAAATACAGAATTGGATTTCTTTCACCAGTTGCCAATATTTGTTTAAAATGAATGATATTCATGAACTTTCTTGCCACAAAGCACATTCACTGCAACAGGGGTGTATGGCCTGGGATTGATCCATCCTCCCCCTTTATGGCATCAGGCTTTCTATAATATGAAGCAGACTGGGAACCACTGTGCTACAATATTAGTGGAAAATAAACACAAGCTAAGTGAATTCATTAAAAACATTAAACAAACATTTACACAAAATCTTCTGCAATATTTGCCTACCTCTTATTCGAACCACTGACCTAGAAGGAAATACTCCAAGCCAAATGGGACTTGAAACCATTTATATCGTTGTTCTTGTACTAATAACCTTGTGGATTTATTACTTTCAGAGCATTTTATTGTTGTTTGCACACTACCTGGGGCTTTTTGAACTCATTATGGTTGCCATTATTCTATATTCCTATATGAGAAATGCTCATCTGCTTTTCTGGTAATCTTGCAATGTTTTCCATAATATTTCCCTGTATCCTATATTCCATACTTTGTATTAGAAATGAGTGATATAATAATAAGCAGTAAACCTTATTGTCACTCGTGTGAATAGCAACCGTTCTGCATTTGGAAGTGCACAAAAAAATGCTAATAATCACTTGTAAAAACCAGACACTGGGTGCTGTTAGTCTCCTTTGTCACAGAAGACATCCTCATTTGCATTTGTATCTTCCTTCTTTGCTGCCTGCACAAAGAGAAGTGCAGACGCTATGATTACTACAACTTGCAGTCCTACCGGAGGATTGGAGGCTTCTCAGAGCCCCTTGTGACAAATCGTTTTTGAAGCAAGGAGGGCACTCTGAGTTCACAAGGAGCAGATACTTGCTGGTTAGTGTACAGCTCTTCAGCTTTGCCTTCTGTCTAGGCCATGGTGCTATCCTTGGGCACTGCAAGAGCATGATGCCCGCAGCTTGCAGAGCAAAATAGCCAAAGGAGAAGCATCTTTCCAGGAAATGCTGGGCTGAGCTTAGGCCAACCTGAAAGCATTACAGGGCCAAGTACCAAGCCCTCTGTTGAGGTAGTCTGGCTGGCAGACCCACAGTTGGATGCTTTGGGCCAGATCATCTACTTATGGGAGCAGGGAGGGAATAAAGGGGCAGGTTTCCCTGATTCCTTTGTGCAAGGAATGTTCCTGCATCCTCCCTATTCTGTCATGTAAGCGTTCAGGTACCCATAACTAAAATACCAGCTAAGACACCACTTGAGAGGAACAGGCATTTTACTGAGTGTTAATTTCTCTGTTCTTTTCCACTAATCTTCTTTGCCGAGTCACAACAAGCATTTGGCAGCAATTTCTTTGGAGAAGTAAACAACCTGCAGCACCATGCTAAGGGTAGATCTGAAAGCATAGGAAAGGAACAAGGAGAGAGAGATCAACCTTTGCTGTAGCAGAGCCTTACGCACACTTTCAGCTGAGATATTATAAACATGGATTTTTTTCTTTTCTTTTTCCCCTCCATAGAAAATGTTGAGACATTTCTGAGACCTAGCATTTATTTTGTTTCTAGAAAACATTTGCTTAAGGGCCACTTATTTTCTACAGGCTTGCATAAAGCTTTCCATAATGGGTAGAAGTTGATACTTACCTTGGGACACATTAGACACTCTTTCTGCTGGCTTATATTTGGACCCATTTTGTGAATAAGAAAGCAATGGTATTTGCAGGAGAGAGAATTAAAAAGAGAATGTCTTTTACATCAGAAGGAAATTACTTTTCAGACAGATTCAGTCTGGGACATCCTGCCTCTGGCCTGCGACTGGAAATATTCTGCGATTGTGTCTTTTTCCTTCGTACAGGTTTGGTAACATCTGTGGATATAAAGCACGCTGGTTTTAGTGTTGAAGGACAGTTGGTAAAGATAGCCAAGGTGTTATGTATCTCACTAACATCCAAGTATAAGACACCAATTTTCTTTGACTGAAACTTCAAGAGGTGATGAACAAGAAAACGTGTACACTTACGGACTTTTACTTGTACTCCAATAGTCTTGTGCAAAGACAAGCTGACTTAGCACTGTTGTCCTTATTTCAAAGGACAGCATATCACAGAATGGCTGAAGAAGGAAGACACCTCTGGAGGTCATCTAGTCTACCCTGCTGCACATAGCAGTGTCAAATAGAACAGGTTGCTCAGGGCCATGTCCAGCTGGGCTTTGAATATCTCCAAGGATGGAGACGCCACAACATCTCTGGGATACCTCTTCCAGTGTTTGACCATCCTCACAATTAAAAAAAAAAAGTTTTTTCTTATATTTAAATGGTCTTCCTTGTATTTCAGTTTGTGCCCATTGCCTCTTGTTCTGTCAATGGGCACTGCTGAGAAGAGCCTGGCTCCGTCTTCTTTACTGGCCCCCCACCCCTGCCCCCTATTTTTACACTTTGATACAATCCCCTCTTGAGCCTTCTCTTATCCAGGCTGAACAGTCCCAGCTCTCCTCAGCCTCTCCTTGTATGTCAGATGCTCCAATCCCTTAATTATCTTTGTGGGTTTTTGCTGGACCCGCTCCAGTATGTCCATGTCTCTCTTCCAGCCCAGAACTAGACCTAGGGCTCCAGATATGTCTCACCAGGGCTGAGCAGAGGGGAAGGATCTACTCTCTCAACCTGTTGGCGATGCTTTTCCTAAAGCAGGCTAGGATGCTTTTGATGATGTGTACTTAAAAGCTGTGGAGAGCAATGTATAAACCCCTCACATTAATGCTATTTGATAGTATTTGGGGACCCATCCCTGGACTGTGCTCAAATCCTCCTACATAGGGCACTCCTGTTGTCTAGTGCAGTTCCATGAGTATTGTTGCTACTGTGGTAGTTAACATCACTAAGGATTAAGTGTCTGTTCGTGTGGGATAACTGGACAAGAAGCTTATAGGCAGGACTGTTTGCAGTTACTGGGAAAAGCTCTGCAGGGTGTGGTTTTGCAGAATGCTAAAGCAGCTAGGGAGCTAAGGTGTCCATGAGATACTTTGTGGTGGACACTCTGGAATATGTTACAGCAGAGGGTACCTGGTGGCATCGTTCACAGCAAGAGGAATGTCTGTCCACGTGTCTGCACATGTGCAAGCACACTCTGGGAAGGGTAATGAACTACTCCATAAGGGAATTCTCCAGAAAGTTACTTTTCCACTCACCTCTGGTGGGTTTTCCTCAGTGTGTGTACTACAATGCTATTGTCTGGCAAAGCCTAAACTCTCATCAGCTGTCTCCACGACTCCAGGCCTGCATGCAGCCTGCGTGATCTCCTTAGCAAGGCACCCTGCTGCTTGTCAGGGCAAAACCCACTGCCAAAATTCCTTCCACCAAGTCTCATACCCTGCATCTGCCTCTTTTTTCCCTTTTGCTCCCTGTCCCAAAATCTGACTTGCATTAGCAGCTGGAAGAGTTCATCTTCTAGAGTAGGATCTGTGTCTTTCCACCAGCAGTTTAATTTACTGTGCTGGCAAGCTGAGAGCACTTGCACACAAGGGCTTAGGAAGAACAGGCATATTCTCCCACAGTCTGCCACGAATGAATTCATAGAGTAGTACACAAAGTAATGCAGCGTGACGAACCATCAGCCAACCTGCTGAAACCCAGCCTGGCGTAAGACTAATCCAGCCACAGGACTTTGCTCTAGGCCTGCTTTACCTGGCCCAGATAAGTCCTAAGTCACTGTACAGTTAAAGTATACTTACAGGTAATGCTGTAGAGTCAGTCCTGGGGACTGGCATCTGGTCTGAGGACTTGGGTTGGCTGTAGCCAACTAGGAGCCTTTCCTCAGCAAAATTCAACCTGTTCCTGCATCCTACATATTCTGCTTGGCCTGCGCATCTCGGGGAGGAGACGTCAAGAGTCTGTGCCAGGTTGTTCTGCCATTGTCCCAGAAGGAGAGTCCCTTCATTGATGGGGACAGTGGAAGGCAGTCAGCAACCATGTATTTCTGCCAGCATCTTCATTGCTGGGTGGATGGCTTTCAGCCTAAGCTAGAGTACAGCATTAGCCTTTAACCTGTATTGCCAGTCCTGAAAGCAAGTAAACAACAAAACATGTGCTTGCAGTGCTGCGATAAAATTATGTCTAGAGGAGTAGCCCGAAGAGTGCATCTTGCTCAGTTTTAGTCATGTTTGGATTAATGCCAGCTTTCCACCACCCTAATATAAAGAATATGCAAAGTATATATTAACATATAACCTTTATAGCATAAAAGTATATGGGTGTTAGTCCACAACACAACAGCCACACACATGTATACACTCACAAAATTATTTGGCCTTTGTGGACACTGATTAACAGCTTTTCACTTTTCCATACTTGCAAATATTGAGGTGAACAAAAATTAAGAACAAAAACCAGTCCTGAGAGTACCGTGGCATCACCAATGTAAATTTGTAAACATGAACAGAACAAATGTTCCCAAATAGTTTTTGTGTACTTGTTAGCCAGGATTGGTTCAGACAACCTGGATGGGCTTTAAAAGCCTCTTGATCACAGATGTGCCATGAATGAAGACTAGAACAAACTGCCTTTGAAAGACCAACAAACTGCATTTTTCAACAGCTTTGAGCTGGCAGGTCTTTGCAATCTTCCCAAATCCATTTGCAATGAAGTGATTTTTTTTTTTTTCTAGAAGGACAACCCCTTAATTTTCATCTGTCTGAAGATCAGGTTCAGTGAAGGGTAAGAGGCACTGTAAGTTTATGCTGACTGCCATGGGGCTGGCGCAGTCCTGGACACAACTGCCAGGAACATCTGAGCTGCTCTAAGCTACGCTGGATGTCAGAGCCCCACTTCTGCCCTCCCCTCATCATGCCTTGCCTGCCCATGGTGGGGTGGGGGGCAGGTGGGATAGAATAAAGTTCCATTCAGGAGGGGTTTTCAGCTGTAACTTTAAGCAACCAGCGTTATCATGGCTGAGGATCAGTCCCGACACTTATCTCCTGGGTCAGCTGAGTAGAATGCAGTTTACAGGATGTGGCTTGTTAGTGTTTTAAAATTGTACATCCTGTTTGCTTTGCATGGATGTCAGTCTGTGGTAGCACTTAAAAGCAGAGATTTCTCAAGGGTCCCTGGCCAAACCGTCTTCTTTCCCCTGTGCCCGTGCACTTCATTGCTTTGGGTGGAACTGTGCCAGATTACATCAGCTGAGAATCAGACCCAGGCTTTCCAGTGAGGAAAAGAGAAGTGAAAATGGCAGTCAGTCCTGCTCAAATGAAGTTAAATATAAATTCAGACTTTTTCTCCCTCACACACTCAAAGATGCTGAAATTGCATACGAGAAGTTCCTTTCATACCATCTGGTAGAGAATAAAAATCACCCAGACCCATTCATTGCCTCTGTTAGGACATCTCCTTGCTTGGATAAGCACACCAAGCGTGCACATTTACCCTTCTGCCACCTGTGCCAGGACTGTTCCTGGCAAACAAACACGACTGTGGAGACTTGCAGTGTGGTGGTCCTCCTGTGTCACTGTTTTGTACATGCACCTTTACGTGGTTCTTCAGTTTTGGGGAGTCAGATGCTCTGGGTGCATATCAGGTAACCTCTACATAGCAGAAACATTAAAAAAGTGTGGAGACACTTGGTTGACATTATCTGCCGGTAACCAAAAGAAAGACAAAAGAGATCTTCAAAAAGCCAGCGACACTTTCAGAAAACCAAGAGGCAGTTTGGGAGAGAGTGTGATATCCTGAAAATCTGCATTTGAGAGAGTGTGGGGAGACTATCTTTGTCTAGAAAACCATTCACCAGAATGAAAAACTCATTTGTATGCTTTAGAGGTGCAGTATCATTGGATGGTATTTTGTGCAAACAAGCTGGTAGCTCACACCACCACTGACTGTTCATACTACTTTGTCAATGTGATCCGTGACTCATACAATAAAAGATCATTAAATGGACTTGCTAAAAATCCATTCGTAAATGAGGTATTTTGCATGCTAGCTGCAGCATCAAGTCTACCTGCTGTCACAGTCAAAGGTGTTCACCAACTGTAATGTCATTTCTGAGTGCTAACTGCTAAATGTAATACCATATATTTCGTCCTCACAGAAAGGCTTTTGAAACCCATGCCACGAAACTAGTGGCTGTTTCTTTCTTTTTGGCTCCCATCCGTCCCCTGTTTTCTTCTCTTCCCCTTTTCCCCATATTTTATTTTCTTTTTTCTGACCGCTTATGCTTTCCCATTCTAACCACGTCTTCATGTTTCACTCTGTCTTGTGCAGAGAACTTTCTCTTTAGCCTCTGCACAAAGCTGGCAAGGGGACAGCCTAATGCAATGAGCTGTCTGGGGTAGAAAATGTCCAACTGCAAGGATCAAAGTTCTTCTTCAAAGAGAGAGAAAGCCAATGTTGTGTAATGTCTGAGTTCCTGGTGACCTCCTCGGCATTGAAATGGGAAGAAGGATGAGCTCGTGATTATGAGGCTAGTCTGGGGATCTGGTGACCTGGTTCAAGTCCCCTCTCTGCTGCACACTTCCTCTGTGAGTCTCAACAAGTCCCTTACAGCCTGCTGGATTTTTGAACATCTATGCAGATGTGGGACTTTTCACAAGTGTATGACGAATACTGAAAATCTGACAAGGAATCATCTGCCTTCTTTAGCACCAAAATACTCTTCAACTGGTGGATGTTTTCTTCTCCCAGTACCTCCATTCCTTTCTGTAAAATAGTGATTTCTTGCCTTGTAGATGAGACAAAAACACTATTGGTGGTGGAGCTGTGCAGACAGTGCTGCACTATACGGGTGCCATAAGGAGAGAGAATGTTCTGCTATATTTGGCTCTAGGGCATGGAGACACTCATGCATAGCTTATTTAAGGCCCAGTCTCATGAGCCCCCTCTGAAATAAATGAATGGCCCTTGTATGTGAAAATTAGCATTATACATATTTGTTTAAAATGAGTGGATTCTTCTTTGGTGATGAGAAAAGAATATATATTAAAGTACCCAGGCACAAACACTTTTTAATATTATTTTTGGCACCAGTGGGCTCTTTTTCAGTTGATTTTGTCAGCCACGTTTCCTTTCTGAACAGAGGTTACATACAACAATTGGATGAACAATTGTAGAAAACTCTCAGGGGGGCATTCTTGAAGACAAGCCTGCATGAGATCATGTTATGAGTGTGGCTTGGCTGTGCTTTTATTCAGTAGGTGATCTCATTCATTTAAAGTACTAATCATTTTAACAGGGAATAACTGCAGCTATCCAAAAATATAGCAAAAAAGTGATCTTGCAAGATTTCCTATGAGTTTTGCACAGAAATATCCATTTCTCTGCTAGCTGATTGGACACAGACTGGATACTGCTGGTTAGACAAATGAATAAAGTAAGTTTAATACAAGCAAATAAGATTATTCACTACAGTGACGGCTTTACCAGGTTTATTGTTTTTCTCTAAATATGCATTTTATAGGCTGCTTTTAGATTGTTAGCTTTTGGGAAAGAGACCGTGTAAACATCTGCATTTCTACAATTTCTGTCTCACTGGGGGTCTTGCTGGGGCCTCTGGATACTATCATGATATAAATATTAAATACAATCTAACAGATTAAATATCCTGGGACAGGTTAGCCTATGATTACCCCTGAAATGCCTACAGAGCATTTCCTCCAGTGTTCCTCAATAATGAAGAAATCCCTGGCTGGACCAATTATTTGCAAGTTCAAGAGGCAGTGCAGGCTCCTGGCTAGAAAACTTACTTGGGCACAATCAGCTGAAAACTTTGAACTGTCTCTCAGAGCAAAAAATAAAAATGTTTTCAGCCAGAAATAACAAGGCTGGGAAGTTAAATTAGAAGCAGGGACCAAGAAAGGCTTTGCTTAATTCTGGTTTCAATCAGTGACTGCAGCAGTCATCAGGAGCAGGCACTGCTGTGGGTTTGAGAATAATGACTTTATTTTAAGTAGACAGAAGTTGTTGGCTTGACCCAATTGCTGACAACCAGTCTCCCCTAAACACCCCACATGGGGCCAGATCCTGAAGTCCTCCTGTGGTTTTTATCCAACCCCTTTCTCACTGCAGTCAAAACTTGAGCAGACACAGCCTCAGTATTTGGCCTACACCTATCGCAGACTCTTTTGGTCTCTTAAAACCACCACAGAAAAATAAATCCCAGTGACCAGGTTTCATTTTCAAGTCTCAAACTCCCCTGTACTGTTGGCCTGTTTTTTCTGCAGTGAGTTGAGAGTGGGATAAAAATTACAAGTCTCTCCCCTGTCAGCTTCTCGCATCTCTTGGGCTCAAGTTTCAACAAAATAATAGATTACCAGCCTTGACCTCGTGCAGCAGGGACAGCATATTGTATATGAGCTTGATCCTGCCAGGGGTGGAGCAGCTTGGGAATATACAAGGTCCCCTTCACTGAAAGCAATGAAATTAGATGTTACTCAGCTTCTTGGAAGAAGAGACCATGTTAGCTTCCCTTGGGCAGTCTTCCCAGTCTGGCTTTCCCAGTGCTCAGGACCAAGGCCTCCAGACAACCACCACAATGTAAATGTTTAAATATATGATTTAAAAAACCAACAGGGAGGTGAACAGCTGAAAGGGGAAGCAACCTCAGAGGAGAGAGGCTAACAAATGCGTGCACACACCCGTTAGAGTACAATGGACAGAAAACCAACAAAAGAAAAGTTGAAATTGCTGCTCTTCATCAAGAGAAGAGATTGTACGATCAGTATGATTCAGCCTGAGGGTATAGCCATAGCATGGAGGAGAGTTCATCTTGTGATTTGGGGCACTAGACTGGAATTTTGGAAGGTTTGGGTTGATCAGCTTTTGTTTCCCCGCTTTCTGTTTTTTCGTCCTCTGTTAGGGCACCTCATCTCAACGTGCCTCAAGTTCCCCTTTGTTTAGATGCACCCGTAGGGAGGCTATTTCTTACTAGAGAGGCTGGCATTCCTAGGTGCTAGTGAAATGTGAATAATCTCTGTCGTGTGGTGCTTAATGTCTCCAAGTAACTCCGTGGAAATGATTGATTTTTTTTTCTTAAATAATGACTTCTTAGCAAACACAGAATGAATCTGAATTTCCAATTCCCACCTGATTGCTCTATATTATTTCAAAAATTTGCATTTGAGCTTCATTAGGTATCTCAGTGTGACATCTGTCCTGAACAGCAGTCAAGAAAATCTGAGTTTTGTACAGAAACTAGAAGAATTTTCAGACCAACTTTAATTTGAACCAATTTGGTTTCTCTTTCCATTGGATTGAATTAGTTAATTTAGAGAAAGTAGTAATGTGTTGCTATGTACTTGTTTATCCTAGTGAAACTTTCTTGCTGTTCTGAAAGTGACCTTCCACAATGATAATGTATCTGCCTGTCTAGATACAAGGAAAGCCTTTGTGCACTCTTAGAAACAAATTTCAATGTTAAAGCTGCTTTTCCTGAGTCCCCCACAGATGATGTCTGCAGCATTTTGAGCTGTAAGACTCTAAAATACTTCCATGGATTTAGGAGCCTGAGTGTAATGGCACTGTATTGGGCTGTAGCTAAAGGAGTTTAATAGGAAAATAGACTGAGCTGTTGGAACAAGTATTAGGGGATCTTTTAAAGGCAGAGCTATTACTGCCAGCGTTATTCCAAATGATTCCAGCATGAGTTCCTATGCATGTGCCTTTTCAACGGATTAATAATTAAAAGCTGGTTTTGGTTTTTTCCCCTCCCCCCACCAGTTTCTCGTCGTAAATGCAAATATCATAGGGCAAATTTATTTGCTTGCCACAGCAGTAGCCAGAACAGCTTTTTTTCACTGCCACCCCTCTCTTTGTACCAATCTAACCTACGCCTAAGGCTGTGGTGGAAGTGGTTTGGCTCTGTTCAGTAGAACTGGCTTTTAAGATCCCAGGCAGCACATGAATATACCGTTACATGTGGCCTCTGACGAGGCGCCCTCTTCCCGCATCCCCGAACTGCTGGCCGCTTTGGGGCTCTGCGGGTGGCACCACCACCTCCTCCCTGGCTTGCTCAGTGCCAGACCAGACGTCCTCAGGAGGAAGAGCCGGCGCTTGAGGTCTGGACTGCGCTTGCAGGCACAGGGCTCCTGCTTTGGCAGCAGGTTAGGTCAGAAGTGCTGCTGCTCCAGTGCTGTGCAGCCACCGCCGGGAGTGCTGGGTGCCTCCAAAAAGCATCCCAAATAGGAGAGATCGAGAGAGAAGCTCTGCTAGATTTAACTTTTGCTTTGGAAATGTGACCCTGAATAATTTCTGTCGCTGCTAGCCTCAGAGGATAATGTGTAATCTTTGCACCTCTATACCACAAAATGAATTACATCAGTACAGTTTGGAAATTGCATTTAAAATAGGTTGGTAAATTAAGGGAAATGGACAAATATAATGAAGGTATGCATGCTCTGCATACTGCACAGTGTGTTCATGTAACTCCTCTGCATGCCTTCTAAATTATTAGCACAAAGGAAAGAAGAATAATTAAGTAAGCTACTCCGGGACACTCTCTGTCTCAAATGTACTTTTATCTTATAAATGTAAGGTCAAAGCTTAAGAGCGAAAAGACTTATTAAAAATGAATGCTAGAGAGAACCCCTGTCCCTTGCCACTACTCCAGCTGTGTTTGAAAGGTAGTACTTATTTTCTTTAATAACAGAGCTTAAAAAGGAACATAATTAAATAAAAAGCTATGGAAATACATAGAATATTGGGGTTTAATGCGAACAATTACCATCACTTTCAGTGAGCTTTCCATCATGCCAAAGGTGATTCTTGTAAAGCAAACATTTGTATTACTTTAGAGAGAGAGGAAAATTCTGATTCCACTAGTAATATCTTTAATCATCCAGCCAATAAAAAAAAATATTATTTTTGAACATCCAAGTATCCTTTTGAGGATGTCACACAAAGCAGGGAAGCAAGGAAACAAGAACTTATTTTCTCTGACCCTTATTTTAAATGTTTTAGCTTGAAGGAATGTTATCAATGATTTGTTTCAGCCTTTTAAAATATTAATTTTATTTATTCCTCTCTGTGGCTTTGAACTGACCTTTAGAGTCTAGAAAGCAAAACTGACTGTATTACTGATTTGTTTTCCTTTTACTTTGCATTCACAAGTCCCCTATTCATCTTCCTGCTTAAATAAAACTGGACTCAACTCACCTAACTCCAGGCATCTAATTAAGGTACCTAAGTCCAAAGTATGGTTGGTCTACTTGCCTTCTACTGTCAATTGACAGAGATAGGCACTTTCTGAGGGTGATCTCAAGCCACTTAATACTTAAGTGCCCTCTGGAGGTATCCTGTCTCTCGAGAGTCTTGACAACAGAGAATATGTATGGTGACGTTGTGCCTAGGCTGTGTGTCTCATTTATGCACCTAAAATCAGATAGAATTAATCTAGACCTAAGAGGTTTTATAGTTTAATTTGCTATTCCGTAGTGTATTGGTTGTTGGCAAGGAAGTATTTTCCTTTTTTTAAAAAAATGAGAATGTATGAAATCTGCGTATGTGCTTATATATATAAAATATGACTGAAGGAGATTTGTATGCAGAAATAGAATTGAAAGGGCAGGTGTCCCCCTGAGCCTGCCTCAGCGCAGCAGAATGACTAGAGGGTCTGCTGAGATCCCCCTTGACAGAGTAGCCTGCTGTCTTCTTCCTCCAATAACATCTTTTTGCCCTATAGCATCTTCTCACCTTCAGTCACTTGTATTTTCTTTGCAAAGGATAAAGCACTTCCCAGCTACACAACCCAATAAAAAACATTAGTTCTCATTTTTCTTTCACTTCTCTAATACCAAAATTACCAAAAATCCCATGAAAATCCTAGACTGGAGAAACATATTTTTTTTGTAGTAGCTTAAACTCCCCCAAGAGTTCATCTGCCATGCTTCACACTATGGTCTTAAATCACTTACCTAGAAAAAGTCAATTCATTGACTAGCCTATGTTCATTTCCATGTAAAGAAAGTATGGATTAGCTAGTCAAGTCCATCTCTGCGCTCTTAGTGATATTGGCACAGTTGCTTAAGAGATGTTGCTATTAAGGGATCACAGCCCTAGGTAGATCACATCCCATGTGGCCCTGGCTGCGGGAGAACATACTTGCTCTTGCCATGAGAAAGAGGGAGAAACGATGTCTCATTGCCTGTCACCATTGAAGAAGAAGGCTTCGTCTAGACCAAGAGGCTAGGGTGGTGTGACTGCCTGGAGTCCTGCCCCACAGGGGATCTGGCTGGGGCAACCCATGCACCCTCTGCCTGGATTACCTCCTGCAGCACCCAAATCATGGGGTGCTGGTGCAAACCCCAGATTCACTGATAACAACACAGGCTATGGTTGCGCCACGCATCTAAACACAGAAACGACTGGGTCTACTAGAGGTAACCAAAGACAGAGATGATGAATAATGCTAGTGTTTGTTAGCATGGACAGTGTAACTCATCACTTAAACAGCAACAAGAATGTCCCCATAAACTAAGCAGCCTATTTCTCCTGAAATTTTCATAGGTGAAAAATATAGTTGTTTCTGTAGGGAAATGCTTGGAGAGCAGTGCAATACTTTAATGGCAAGAACTCTCCTAGCACCTGTATGGTTTTGAACTTCTTAGTTGTGAGCTGTACATCTTCTGTATAGCAAATATAAAACTTCTGGAAATAGGTCTCCTTTTCTTGGCTACTTTTTCTGAACCCTTAGAAGTGGCCCCTCCAAAGGTAGAAAACTATTGGCCTAGGTACATGGAAAAATAAGTTCCTTAAAAGTTTACTTAGACCTTTCAATGTATTTTAATATATTATTATTGGGATGAGAACAGAGTAGAAATCTAGATAGATTACATTAGATAGCTAAGCACTTTTTAAAAATAATAATTTGTTTTATTTGGTAATGAACAGTTACTAATTACTTCATACTGAACATTGAGTTTTCAAATGTGATTATATAGCTTAGATTTCAAAATCATATATTTAGATTGATACTTGGCAATTAGGAGCCTAAATATAGTTTAAATATGATGGCATTTATTTCCTTCATGTCTGTGTCACTTTGCAAGCTGAATGCACTGTATATATCTTACTCCAGCTTGGATTATCATACTCTGTTTTAACCATAGTGGGTCCAGCATTAGAACTTCAGATATCAAAGCTCTCAAGGGCTGGGAAAGTTCATATTCTGAAATGAAATGAACTGTGTAGCTCAGATTCCTTTCCAGCAGTGACATGTGACATGCCAGTTTTTGTATACTGTCAGTGTTGACCTCACTCTGCTCCTGCTGGAGTGCAATCTTTTCTTAGAGAAGTTTTCAGAAATCCCACCCTCAGCTTATCTTATGGTGCATCCAACATGCTGGGGAGGTCTTCTTTCAACACTATTTTAACGTTGTTCAAATTCTGTAGGAATGGGTAGAAAAGTGTGGAAGCATTCTTCAAAGCAATATATTACACTCTGCTATAGGCTGGTAGGGGAACCTTGACATGATACATATCAGGTATATGCACATCTAGACAACTTTTGCAGTGCTGCTTTGCTGTCATGGCCCCAAGGGCACCACCAGTGCTGACCATCCCTACCCAGCGTCCTGGGGGTCCCCCCACCCTGCCCATGGCCCAGGATCCCATTTCAGCCCTCTGGGGCCATCAGTCCCTGCCCAAGTGATGCCGCAGCAATGCCAGTCTTCAATGCCCCACAGGCCTGCCCTGCCTGGCCCTGGGTCCCAGCGATCCAGGCCCATCCATGGACCAACATCCCAGCCCATCCCCATCCCCAGGGAGGTGACTGGTGGTCTGGACTCTTGGCTGAACCTGGCTATGGTCTCTGGGTCTGTCCCACTCCCTCGCAGGGGTACTGTGAGGCTGGGCCCTTGCAATCAGGTTGGGACAGCATCCAAATTAGCAACAAGCATTTAACTTTCTGCTCTTGGTACAGGCTCAGCACCAACATGCAATGCATCTCCTGGTGTTTGTCTTCTGTACTTATCATTTGTTTTTATCAAAATGCTCATCGACCCAGGAAGGCTTAGAGTCTTTCATGATTCGTCAGCTTGTTAAGGCTTAAGCTCTTTGGAGTAGGCTCTCTTCTGTTTATTATTCTCTTCTTGAGATATTTAGTGCAGCTCACAACATATTAGCCTATGATTTTGGAAAAGTTAAACCACCAGCTAGACTAGAGTACATCTGATGGACTGCATGAGTGGGCTAAAAATAATCCCGGGTATATTTTTGTTACCTTCTTTGGAGTAAGATTAAAATGGAATTTCACCCATAGAGACAACTTTCCTGCATTTGCAGTAGCGATATTATCCTTTTAGTGAATCAATAATGAAAATATATGCTACTCATGCATGAATTATCTCCATGGAGGCATTTGCCACGTAAGTCTTTACATTAAGATGTCTTAGAAAAGTAGTCCATCAATAATTTATTCTTCACCATATGAGCCAGACCATCAGACCATGTTATTCCAACACACTATTGCATTATCAACATACTCCACAGAAGTTGTCCTTGTTGACAAGTGAGACTGCTCCCTGGCCTCCTTGTTGTATCACAACTTATCATCATAGCATTGCCAAGAAGTATAGTTTGATCCTAGTGCAAATCAGGCCTTCATTTCAGACAGAAATACTCAGAAGGAATACTTAACCTGTGAAGTTTCTCTATGTCACACAAATTGATTGAATGTAGGATTTAGTATGGGATAAATAAAGGCACATTTTGAATTTTAGAAATTTAAGAAGATTTCCTAATCTGCTTATTAGCCCTGAGAGATTAGTAGTTCATTCCACTGTTTATTACTGTAGAGTTCTTCCTGTGTATTTAGAACAACAAGTAGCAAACTTTACACAGATCTTTTGTGTGATTCTCTTTGAATAGGAGATAACACCTCAGCATCTTGTTGTAAATGTCTTCCTTCAGTGTCATTTCAGCGTTCTTTATCTGAAATAGTGAAGGGGTGTGAGGGTGGGGAGCATAGAACATGCCATAACCCATGTGTT
Source organism: Ciconia boyciana (assembly GCF_034638445.1). NCBI lineage: Eukaryota > Metazoa > Chordata > Aves > Ciconiiformes > Ciconiidae > Ciconia > Ciconia boyciana. The sequence continues at coordinate 102,552,160 of NC_132935.1, read as the reverse complement.
CTTGAATGTTGTGTAAAACTTTAGCATTACAATGGCCTTGTGGTTCAGATTAATGGCTCAAGATGGTCAAATGAATAGAAATGTACTAATTGCAATGCTACTAGATTGGCTTGTCAGGGACCTCTTGATACATTCTCCCATGATACATTTCATGAGGTTTCCCATGTTAGGTAGCAGTGTTTCAAAAATTAGGTATGGTCTCATCTCCACTTCTCTTTGTGGTCCCTAGGTAGAAATCCTCCAGTCAATTTCTCAACATTGGGAGTTAGTTCCTCTGTAGTTTTCTGAGAAGTGGTGTTGTACAACATACATGATGCCAACTATTAGCATAAGCCTGAGGCCGTAGAAACCACCAGCAGTATGCCTGCTGTAACTCTGCAGTCAGGGTGCTTTTACAGTGCTATGAAGAGCAACTCCACTGGTGTTAACAGATATGTAAGCATTTTGTTATCAATACGTATCAAAATCAATAGGTATCAATATTGATAGGTACTGATGCCTATAGGTATTGAAATCAGCATTGAAACCAGTAAGTATGAATGCCTAACAAAGCCTATTGATATGGATAGGTGCCAATACCTACTGATACCTATCCATATCATTACCAATTGATAGGTGTCAAAACTGATAGGCATTGATTGTCTATCGATGGCTATCAATATCAAAAGGTATCAATATCGGTAGGCATTGTTGCTTATTGATATCAAAATCAATATCAAAACTGATAGGTATTAGACACTTGTTGATGCTTATCAATACAGGTGGGCATTGATGAAAATAGGTATCAATAATGATAGGTGTAGATGCCTATCAACAAGTATTGATATTGATAGGTACTGATAGGTATCCATACCTATTGATATTGCTACCTATTGATAGATATCAAAATAGATGGGTATTGATTCCTATCCATAGTTTACAATATCTGTACTTATCAATGGGTGTCAATGCCTGTTGATGCTTATCAATGCCTGTAGGTATCGATATATATCACTGCCTGTAAGTATTGATACTTATTGATGTCTATTAATATTATCAGGTATCAATTCCTATTAAGGCCTATAGGTCTTGATACATTTCAATGCCTATCAATATCTATATGTATTGATATCTATAACAGGTATCTAAATCAATGTCTATCTGTAGCCTCCTATCCTATTGATATGGAAAGGTATGGATGCCTCAATATCAATAGTTATTGATGCCTATTGATATTAAAATTGGTATCAAAATTGAGAGGTTAATGCCTATTGGTAAGTATTAATATCCATACTGATAGGTATCACTACCTAAGGATATTGATAACTCTTGATAGATATCAAAATTGAAAGGTATTGATGGCTATCCACATCAAAAGTTATTGATAGTTATTGACATCTATCTACATAAAAAATGTTTTTTTTAATAAAAACCAGCATGTAGAGAAGTAGAGGTGCCTAGTGATGCCTATTGATGACTGTATAGTGGAAAGTATTCAAATAGATAGACATCGATGTTTATTCATATTCAAAATATCAATATTGGTATACATTAATATGTATACTTTCCATGTCAGTAAGCTCTGATGACTATCAAAGTAGTAGTAGTATTGATATAAATAAGTATTGATAGCAACCTATCAATATCCATCAATATCAATAAGTATCGTAGCAAGTGATAGGTGTCAATATTGATATGTGTGATATACTGAGGTATTGAAATTGGATATTCAAGAGGTATTGAAATTGTTAGGTAAAGATGCTACTGCTATCGATAGGTATCAATGCCTGCCAATATCAATAGATATAATTGTTGGTAGATATTGACAAACTTCAATAGCTCTCTGTTTTGAATCTTCTTGATTAGTATTGATATCAAAAGATATTGATCTCAATACTTATTAATGCCTGTCGAGAACCAAATCAATATCCAAAACAATAGGCATAGATGCCTATCAATATCAACAGGTATCAAAATTAATAGGTATTGATGCCTAGATATGGATATCGAGAGGTATAAATTTGTATCAATATCTCTTGATATCAATTCCTATCAACAGGTATCTGATAGGTATTGAGGCCTATCAATGCATATTGATATTAAAAGGTATCTATATTGGTAGGTATCAATGCCTATTGACAGAAAAAGGTACCAATGCTTATTGAGAGGTATCAATGTTAATTATTATCAGTGACTAGTGATAGGTATTAATATCCATAGGTATCAATAATGATAGGTATCAGTGCCCATTTATATAGGTATTGAAAAGTATTGACGTCTGTTAATATTGAGAGGTTTTGATGCCTATCAGTATTGAAAGCTATAGACACTAATAGGCACCAATGCCTCTTAATACCTATCAAAATTGAAAAGTATTGTTATATATAACTGTAAATTCCTATTAATATCAACAGTTATCTTTGCCTACTAATGACAATAGTTTTTGTTATCAATAGGTATCAATGCCTATTTTTAGGTATCAATATAAATAGCTGCCAGTTTGTATCAATATTGATAAGTATTGATGCCTGTCAATATTGCTTGATATCAATCCCTGTCAATATTGATAGATAACAATCCCCCTTGATGCCTATCAATATCAATAGATATCCATACATATTGACATTGATCAGTATTGATATCAAAAGACTTTGATGTCTAAAACAGGCTTTGAAATAGGTTTTGATAGCTATCAGTGCCTATCAATTGTAGGGCATCAATCAATATAGATACCTATCAATAGGTATATTAGGCCTATTGATGCTTAATATTATCAGTAGGTATTGATCCCAACTCCTGTTAATAGTCATCGATACTTATCAATAGATATTCACATCTGTAGGTAGTACTAGGTATCAAGTCAATAGGTATTGATGCCTATTGATATCGATATGCAGATCAAAAAGGATCAATGCCTATCAATATCTGTCTGTATTGATAGATATAAATACCTATGGATACTGATTGATACTGATACCTATTGTGAGCTATTAATATATCAATACATATACATATTTATATTGATATGTACATATATCTTTATATCTATATCTATACACTGATATCAATATAGATATCAATATCGATAGATATAGGTGTAGATCAATGGATATTTATATTTATCTATAGATGTATATAGATATATAGGTATATATAAGACAGAGCAGACAGTACTTTCTGTCAACTCTTTTAGTTAGAGTTGATGTTGGGGAAAGAAGGCGGCAATTCTTCTTTGCAATAACAAACATATGAGTTGCATAAAAAAGCTGTGTGTGGCCTCCAAGCAAGTATAAAATATATTATTTTGCATCAGCTTTTGTGGCATTGAATTCCTGATGGTATATCTTGTCCTTCATGTCTGTGGGAAAAATCGTAAGCATTTATGTTTCTGAGAGCCATCTTGGATTGTGGGAAGGAAACACAAAATAAAGGACAAAGGACCAAACTTTCCTTTCTCCTTCCTCAAAAGTATAATACAATGGGGATGTCATTGTCAAGTGATAAATTACTCTATATGGACATATGTGAACTCAGTCAAGACCTTTCATGGTATCTAGGTTATAGAAAATATTTTATTTTTGTAGTTGCCACAAAAGTAAGTTGGGCAAATATTCAAAACTGGGTGATTTCTGATTTTACAAAAGAAATGAATGTCTAAGGAGAACAGGATGGCTTGCACCCTGATACCTCGCAGAAATCCAATATATCTGTGAGCACACGACACTCACAAATATGAACTTAAAAAACAGACCTGAGGGACTTGCTGTTTTGACCTGAGCCGGGGGCGGGGGGGGGGGGCGCAGAAAAAAGCGATCTAGATAATTGTGTACATATAACAGGCCAAATCCTTAGGCCATAAACCAGGCACACACCCAATGATGTCAATGTGTTTGGCTTACAGGGGAAATAAAGCAACATTTTATTACATACTAAGTGAGAATCTTTGCTTGTCCAGAATGAGGGAAAAGTGCAAACAGGTGCTGGCTCAGCAGGAATGGAAACTCAAGAATAATAGCAGCTTTTTCTTAGGCTCATACGCATCCTGAAAGACTGAATTTCTGTCAGTGCCTTAATAAAGAATTATCTACTACTCAATCCACCTATGTCTGGGTTTGAGGCTATCTGCAGAAGCCTTTGGCTGTGAGGCTCCTTAACATCATTTCTCCATCTCTGCCTTTCACTTGTGCACAAGCCATTGCGAAAGTAACCCCCCTCAGTCAAGGAAGCAGGGGCCCCGCTCTCCTCTGGCTTGCGGGGGAAGAAAGGAGTCATTATTGACACATGCAAGTGATTTGAGAAGAGACTGTCTACCCCGATAGAAAAAGACTTAGTTGTCTGGTGAATCAGGAAATGTCAGACTTTCTGAAAGGTTAATGGGAGGCTTTAGAAACACATTAAATCTAATCTTACAGCATGAATGCTGATGACTTTATGTCAAGATCCTAGAAATAAGGAAGGGCAAGAAAGAATACTTTAGGTGAAAGTAAGTTTTGACTGGGCAACCAGGAGAGTGCTTTATTGCAACATATTGTTGAATTTCTCCTTCCATATAGAGCTGGCGATCTGCCTGGTACCATATGCTAAAATAGGACATACCATGAGACCATTTGAACTGAAAGCAACACTCAGATTTTTTTATACTTTCTGAAGTTTAATTAAATGAATGACCTGGTCAACTCTGGAAGTGAATGAAATTAATTTCTTTCAGAAATTTCTACTTTAAATGGGCTGCATAAAACTCCGGTCACTGCAGGGACTGGCAGGGAATTGTATAATGCTGTTAACATAACCTTTCCACTTCAGTCAGAATCATCCATGCCTCTTCTGGTTTAGCTGAAGAATCATTAAATATGGAATTCATAAATAAACACACTTTACATGCAACCTTTCCCCCTGCCATTTTACAATCTTATAGGCATTAACAGATGCAGAAGCATAGGACATATGGGAACAAGCAATGGAACTTTAGTTAGTTGGGTTTAGTTGAATAATTTACACAGTTTTGTGCCATTAGCTTTTTAAGCAATATCTTCTGAGGTATCAGGTTTGAATTTTATTTTTAGGTCATTAGTCTTTCATTTGTGACTTTCTTTCATTGCCTTGCTGCTTTGGGGAGATTTGCC